>NC_084842.1:31366048-32741548 GCF_033115175.1 Lepus europaeus
ATGACTGTGTAACCACAGAAGCACCATATTCCAGGAGGCTAGAGTGTTTGGTGATGGAGCATCCATAGCCTAGGCTCTAACAGTCGACTGTATTTCCTTTACTTAGTCTTAGCTGCTATCTCTAATAAACCTCTAAAACAGAGGATGAGGAGAAGAGAGACGAGCTTTGGCACAGTGGTTCAGCCACTGCTGGGATGCCAACATGTCAGAATACTTTTTTTAGAGTCTTGGCTCTACTCACAATTTCAGCTTCATGTTAATGCACACCCTAGGTGATAGGAGGTGATGACCCAAGTACTTGGGTCCTTACTTCCCATGTAGGAGACCTGGAACTCATTCCAGGGTCCTAGCTACAGCCTCCATCCAGCGCCGAGAATTTGGGGACTGATCAGCAAATGGAAGCTTTTTCTTTCTCTCTGTGTGTCTGCCTCTCAGATCAATACACAAAAACTAATTAAAGGAATAGAGGGGATAAGTGAGCTTCCAGAGCCTCTCTGATCCTTTCATTTACCCACAAGTTCAGGGCGAGTTTGAGTTCTTTTCACACAAACACTTCTCAAAACATCAGCTATTAACAAATCTCAAGCATTATCCACATAGTTATAGTTGGTCCAAAAGTTAAAAATTGTGCCTGATAGACTATTTCACTTGACAGTTTTCATAGTTGTTCATTGAAGGCGGTGTCAGCTTCTGTTTGGACACACTTGTATTTTTCAATGCATGCAATCATATCATCCTTCAAGTCTGTTTCAGCACCAGTTGTTTCGAAACAATCACAATCATGCCGACTTCGATGAGCTTTCTTCAAGACATTATATATCAATTTCATGATGTTCTACTGACAGTATGGTTTACGTATCATACCCTATAACACATCCGATTTAACTGTGGTTCTCAAAAACTAAAAGGTTCTGTTTCCCCTGCAGCCATTTGCATCTAATTAATACAGTCTTTGTAAAATCCATTGCTATGGTGATACAAGTGCAAGGCTGAAAAAGAAAACTTTTAAAATGCCAGCACAGTATGTCACATATTTACAATTCTTTGATATCATCCCATCTTATCATTCTAACCTTTTTATCATCCCTAGATAGAGACAAGTATACCTTTTGCTTTGAACTCTGCTTTGGTTGCCCTAAACAACAGATTTTATAATGAACTGCCTTGATTACTTTTGATGTGACTTGTAATTGTGTACTTCAGTTTTAGAAACAGCTCTGTCATGTCATGTTTGTACCTCTGACAAAATGACCCACTTTTCAAAATGCTTTCAAATCTATAGTTGAGTTAATGACCTAAATCCCTGTGTTGATGGGTTCAGTGCACTTGACATCGTTTTCATAGGACTATGGCACTGTGGTAGCTGGACATTATTCATAGCTGCTTACCTATACAAGGACCTTAACTGAAGCATTTTTGCAAATGAGAATAAGATCTGAACTGCAGAATCCACTCCTCTCTTAGACTGTATTCATGAAATTCTAACTGGTAATTTTACTGTAGACTCAAACTTAGCATATTGATTTAGTTTAGAAGCAAATTTTTTATAAATTAAAATGTTTCCAAATTATTTAAGTATGCTTAGATTGTATGATATGTGAGCATGTGTGCAAAGCTACAGATTCTATCACTATAATGTCATAAAGATCCTTAGCACACAGAATTACAATGAATGTTGTGGTTCAGGGATTAAAATCCCTTTAAACACTCATTCACATGACAGACTGGAACAATTAGTGTATAGTAACAATGGTGCATGGATAACAAGAGCGTCTCACACATTTCCACTGAGAGTCATCTTCCTTTATAATCATCCTAATGAAAAAATCACAGTGGTTGAAGGGAACTGCTATTGATATAACATTAAAAAAAGAGAAAAATGCACACTAAAAAACATCATTAAAGTCACATTAAGAAACTGATTAAAATTGACCAGAAAGGGAATAATCATGTAACTGTCATTACTACCCTTTTCTTACAGTGTTGAATCCAGGTGTTACAGAAATCTCACGTCAATGGGGGCTTGTGTTACTATATCATCGAAGAATATTGTGCAGAGAACAAAATGACAGACCTAATGATTTCATTTATTCTAGTCTGTCAGCTCAGGTTTAATCCATACCATGGAATTTATTCCCCATATTGTTTCCAATCATGTATATATAGAAAGTAATATAAAGGGATTGAATAAAAAAGGAATCATTTAATTGTTGGCTCTATTAACTTAAAAATTCACATGGGAACTAGCTGCACTTAGCACTTACAAAGACGCATTTTCAAATGTTTTTTTTTTTCCTGCCCCACTAATTTTTTATAAAAAATAACAAATAAAGAAATTTATGTCCTAACTGCCCATAAAAAGGCATGGGAGATTTAACTGAAGTTCATGTCTAAAGAAACAGAGTGTTAACAATTACAGGGGGTGGAATTGGTTTCTTGTACATCAACATGCCGTGCCAGCAGATGTAGGGACGATGTATGTGTGGACTTGGGACAAGAGGATTCAAGCCAACAAAGGCTGATGATGTTGCAATGAGAAAACACGTTGCCAGCTAGGCTCATTTAGCACCACTTTGCTCTGATGCTTGACTAACTGGCTCAGTATTGAGCTGCCATTCTTGGCAGGTAACAAATCAAATCAACTAATCTGCAAGTAAAATAGTCTCCATGAATTACCCAATCTGATGGTATTCTTGCAAAGTTTATTATTATACTAAATGTAAAAGCCACTACTGATTATTAAAATATGAAAGTGATAATTCTATTGAATTCAAGGTTCTGGTACAGGGAAACATAGGGATAAGTTATTCCAAGTTAATAAGCCACAGAATATTTGACATAAATACAATGGCCGTCCTTTGCATGTATGCGATTGCTGAATAAAATATTTGAAATATTTATCAAATCTACCAAGTCTGCTTTGAAAGCAGGCAAAGGGCCTTGGTGTATCACTTTGATATTCACTATCTCTTCTTTCATCAAAATTGGGCAACCTTCAGGACATCCCTGTGTTCCTCAAGTTCTGTAAAAAGAGATAAGTAAAGATCTTCATGCTAAATGTGCTTTCTTAACTCCTCTTTGACATCTTTGTTAATTAGTACACAATTTCCTTTTGTATAAAACATGAATTTCACCTTCATTTTTTTTGACATCTGATTCCATTTATTGTCATTCTCAATTATCAACAATGTAACAAGATATACAAGAAAAATTTCTAACATTAAGTTGACCTTCTTTCAGTAATGCCCTCTAAAGGAGGTGCTGAATTAGGTGTAAACTTGGATTTACATACGAAAAAGAAAGCATCAGGTATTGAGAATTTCTTTTTATTTTATTTATTTATTTATTTATTTATTTTTTGGACAGGCAGAGTGAACAGTGAGAGAGAGAGACAGAGAGAAAGGTCTTCCTTTTGCCGTTGGTTCACCCTCCAATGGCCGCCGCGGGTGGCGTGCTGCGGCCGGCGCACCGCGCTGATCCGATGGCAGGAGCCAGGTGCTTATCCTGGTCTCCCATGGGGTGCAGGGCCCAAGCACTTGGGCCATCCTCCACTGCACTCCCGGGCCACAGCAGAGAGCTGGCCTGGAAGAGGGGCAACCAGGACAGAATCCGGAGCCCCGACCGGGACTAGAACCCGGTGTTCCGGCGCTGCAAGGCAGAGGATTAGCCTAGTGAGCCACGGCGCCGGCTGATATTGAGAATTTCATAGTCAATTTGTATTGTAAAGAAAAATACATCCATAGGAGACTATTGACAAATATATACATAAAAAATAACAATGATGCCTGTAAGTGAATGCTTTTTATAAAAACTTAGTCTTTGGGAGCCAGAGTTGTGGTATAGGGGCTAAAGCTTCTATCTGTGATGCCTACATTCCATATGGGCACCAGTTCTAACCCAGGCTGCTCTGCTCCCAATCCAGCTCTCTGCTATGGTCTGGGAAAGCAGCAGAGGATGGCCCAAGTGCTTGGGTCCCTGCACCCAGGTGGGAGACCCAGAAGAAGCTCCTGGCTTTGGCGTGGCCCAGCCCTGGCCTTTGCAGCCATTTGGGAAATAGACCTTCATTTGACATAATTGAGTGGTTTATAACCTTGGAATGAGCAAACAATGTCAGCACATATCAAACAAGAAGATTCATGTTATAGAAAATTGGAAAATGCTTGGATTTAGTAATAGTTTCAGAAATCAAAATACTTGCCTGCCTTTCAAGAGGATATAATTCCTATTTGATGTCTGAGTGCTATAGTGTTTGTTTACAAACAATATTGTTGAATTTACCCAGATATTAGTATGTTGGTAATCACTAGTTTGATCATTAATTTGAAACTATCAGGAATTTTAGAATGTTTCTTTAAAATATTTGATGGCAGTCCTGTTAATTTTAATGTTTCTGTTTCCTAAGGTTGGCCTAACAAAATATCACACAGAGTGAGTTCAAATGACAGCAATTTATTGTCTCACATTTCTGGAAGCTGTGTGTCCAAAATCAGGTGTAGACAAGAACATATTCCCTCGGAAGCTTTGGGGGAAACTCCTTCTTTCTCCTTCCTGGTGTCTGGCAGCCCCGGGCATTCTGTGTAGGAACATTACCACTATCTCACCTCTCTCTTCACTTAGCCCTCTGTCCTCTGTCCTTGTCTTCACAGACTGCTCTCCTCTTTTTGTGGTTTTGTGTCCAAACTTCCCTCTTCTTATAAGGACAGCAGTCACATTGGATTAGGACCCAACCTAATGACCTCATCCTAAACTGGGTGACATCTGTAAAGACTGTTTTCAAATAAGGTTACACTCACAACTTCCAGGACGAGGACTTCAGCATATCTCTTGAGGGGAAACAGCTCAATCCATAACAGTGAGTATTTATTTTAGGTATTGATATGCCCTAATTGTTGCCAAACTCACTTTCTCATATAGGAAACAACAGAAAAACTGTGGGAAAATACATTGTAAACACATAAAAGCAAAAGTTTCACTCATGAGCTAAAGGCAATTGTCATTCTATATTGAAAATGGTAATGTTAAGATAATATGAATTGTTTGTAGTAAATATCTTTAAAACCTAAACTTTACTCATCACTTTGAAAATTATGATTCTCTTAAAACAAGGTTTCTATTTAAAAACATTTGTTAACTGTTTAAATCTAATACAATATTATTGGTACTATTATTAATTTGTGTTTCAATACTTCAAAATAAATAGTACTAGTTTTTATATTTTTATGTAGTCATGTCTGAGAAATGTAACTCAGCTCTCTTCAGAATACACATAGGCAATAGGAGAGTGATAATATCTTGTTTTCAAATCTTGGCTGGATT
Source organism: Lepus europaeus (assembly GCF_033115175.1). NCBI lineage: Eukaryota > Metazoa > Chordata > Mammalia > Lagomorpha > Leporidae > Lepus > Lepus europaeus. The sequence goes on from NC_084842.1 coordinate 31,371,365, forward strand.
CTCGTTCCTATGCTCTGCCAAATGAGGAGAATTTTGAGGATCTCTCAGGAATGGCACTCATTAAGATGACCTGAATTGGTTAATAAGATCGTTACTTTATTAAAGTGATAATGAATGGATTTAAGAACATGGGCCCTTGAGTCAGTCCAACTGTCTTTCAGCTCTTCTGCTAACTAGGCATGTGAACTCTGCCTAGTTTCTTAACCTCTAGGCATTTTAGTTCTATACACTGATAAAAAATACTACCTTGTTACTAGTAGTTGACAAAATAATTAAGAAATTTATTATGGTAAAACTCTTAATAATCTGTGACATATTTAATTATTATGTAAAAGTTAGTTAATTTACTTCTTCCTAGTTATATTGCTGCTATTTTTTATTACAAATGCACAATTATTAGAGGACAAAATTGTAGTAAAATAGACAAATTGGTTTAAAAATTCAATATTCTGCTCAGCCACTATATTTTCTTTATTTTTACCCAGTCTCCTCTCTCCCTCTGTCTTTAATACATGATTAAGCATGCAAGGTGGTAAGAATATTCTGGAATAGTGTCTTTTGACTATTTTGCTTCCATACTTGGCCCCACATAGAAATACGGATGCTTTTTAAATTTTCCCTGTAGCATTTTCCTGGGGCTATCCAGTATGTTCTAAGCCTCAGACTCTGGCATTAAAAATCGTATAGTTCTGCACAGGTCTGTAGATGAATGTCATTGACAGCTCTATTCACAATGCTTCCCAATGAAGAGAAACCTAAAATGCTCGTCATGTGCTTCACATTGTTCTAGTCACTCTCTTCTCTGTATTTTCTACATTTTCTCAATGCTTCCATCCTCACTACATGATTAAATAAATAATACAGAGAAAATACTTGAGAATAATGTCCTCTGGCTACTAAGTAGATAAAATGTATTATATTCATACGTTGGCATACTACTCAGCAATAAAAAGGAAAAGAAAAACTAATGATACAGAAATCACATGGATAAGGCTCATATGCAATGTACTAAGTAAAAGAAAGCAGACATAAAAGACTATCTGCTGTTCAATTCTATTATTTGGCCTTCTATGTGAAGGAAAACTATAGGAACAGAAAGATAAGGCTTGTCTGTGGTTGAGGATGAATGCAGGAAGAGACAGGCTGAAAAGGAGTATGAGGAACAGTGTGCGGTAAGAAAATTGTCCTAAATTTTGACTGTGATGACAGTTTTGAGGTAATATGCATTTGATTATATTCATTAAACTGGAAGCATTAAGAGAATGAATTGTAGTGTGTGAAAATTAGACCTGAGTTAACCCATTTAAGAATAATGGAAAATAGGGGCCGGTGCCATGGCGCAGTGGGTTAATCCTCCGCCCGCAGTGCAGGCATCCCATATGGGCGCCGGGTTCTATTCCCAGTTGCTCCTCTTCCAGTCCAGCTCTCTGCTATGGCCTGGGAAAGCAGTAGAAGATGGCTCAAGTCCTTGGGTTCCTGCACCTGCGAGGGAGACGGGATGAAGCACCTGGCTCCCGGCCTTTGATCAGCACAGCTCTGACCGTTGCGGCCATTTGGGGAGTGAACCAACGGATGGAAGACCTTTCTCTCTGTCTCTCTCTCACTGTCTATAACTTTACCTCTCAAATAAATAAATAAAATATTTAAAAAAATGGAAAATAAATTATCATTTACTGAATACCTAGTACAGATTAGATTTTAAGTTCATCAGTTAGTGGGGACTTGTTTTATTCCTGAGTTCATGAAAAAGATATTAAAATGAATTCATGAATAAAATATAATATTGAAGTCATCATAGACTCTGTACGCCTAAATACTTTATAAAATACATGTGTGTTTAAAGTAATACTATCAACAATTTGTGTGAGCCACCAATATCTCTGAAAAGCTATTTAGTGTACCACCACATTTGAATCTTCAACTACTCACCTTTTTTATTTCTACTACTATTATATATTTCACTTTAAAGTCATTTTTTTCTGTAAATTTAAATGCCACGCTATAGTATATTGGAAGTCATATTTTATGAGTTATTTTAAAAAATAGGTATTTATCCTTTATATTGATACATAATTTTATCTTAAAATTTCCAAATTCCTCTTATGTTAATTCTCTAGAATACGAAGCACCAAGAAACAATATTTATTAAGCACTCACAGTAAGTCTTGTGCCTAGAGACAGATAATGCTTTGGTTCCATTCTTCTGCTCCTTTAGATACGTTCTTTTTTGAAGATTTGAAGGATATTTGCCTGGTTCGCATCACCATGATTTAATCATTTTAAGTAACAGTGTTAATCTGCATTTTGTCCAAAGATGAAAGCAAGATGCTATTTGACAGAATTAGAGAAGTGATGCATCTGTATAAATTGGACTAAGATTTCTATCATTTAGCCATTTATTTTTCCTTTTTATGTGATAAATATATAAGCGATCTTTTTTTAGTGTGTGTGCTCTTAGAGCATTTTGGCTTTTAGCATCTCTTACTCTGGTGTCACATCAGTTGTTTAATAGCTTGTGAAATGCTTAACATGCATTAAAAATGTTTCCTGAGCTGGTACTGTGGCATGGCAGGTTATGCTGCAGCCTGCGACACCAGCATCCCATGTGGGTCAGATTCAATCCCAGTCTGCTGCATCTCCTTTCCAGCTTCCTGCTAATGTGCCTGGGAAAGCAGAGAAAGATGGCCTACGTACTTGGGCCCCTGTACCTATGTGGGAGACTGGAAGACGTTCCTAGCTCTTGGCTTTGGAAACGCTGAGCTCTGGCCATTGCAGCCATTTGGGGAGTGAACCTGTGAATGGAAGATCTCTCTCTCTTTGTCTTTACATGGCTCTCTCTGTAACACTTCCTTTCAGATAATGTTTCCTATAAACAAAACAAATATATTGAAACAACTTAGAGAGGGAAAGAAAAACAAAGAGAGAGGATTAGGCAGAGATTTAAAGTTCTTATTGTCATATTTCTTCCACAACCTTGTGTAAACACTTTGTGTTATCTGTGTCCTGGTTTGCTTGCTTGAGTAACGAAAGGAATGAGTCAAATGATTTCTACTAGCTCTCCAAACTCTAAAATAAGTAGATGTTTGGTTGGTGATAGGTATATAGTGTGTACTTGGACCTCCTAGACAAACTGTAGGTTAATACTTCAGAGATTTTAAAATATACTGACTATAGATATTTGTTGAGTACATCATTATTCCTTAGTGAATTTACAAAGGAAATAAGAATCACCGGATATTGAAGGTTTATAATTATATCTCTCCATTTCTGTCATGTTTGTGTGTTTAAAAAAGCTTGTTCAAATGTTTATTTTCTGTTTTAGAAAATAACCACTTTTGTCATTTAAATTTTTAGCATTTTCCCTTTTGATTAAACTTGCATAGTTTTCTTCATTTCTACTTCTTTGTTCTTACCAATTCTTTTATCTTTTTCCTCTATATTTTGTCCATTCCCCAAAGTCTTTTGCTGTCTATGATTTGTGTTTTTAAAACTGAGATAACCTTAGGGCGTACATTTTTCTCTTTCTACAGTTTGCATACTTTGTAGACTATAGAAAGAATCTTGGGGCTTTGTCACTAGAGGAAACCATGGAAGTCAGCTCATCTATTTTCATGTTCACCATGTGGTCATTATATGACTACCTCACTGATTGTCACTCTTAGTGTTTGAAAACTAGTTTTGTGCAGTACAGCCTCAAGCTTCACCAAGTGCCCACTTAGGGAAGTCATTCTGTGGCATCACTTGCGAAACTCTTCCCAAATTGACTAAAATCTAATATCCTGTTATGCACACTGTAAACTGACATGCTATATGAAAAATCAATGATATTGTGTAGAAGCGATTAAGTTTGATTTCATGAAGAGTTTCATTGTTTTTCTGCAGCAATCTTTCTGTACAATAGTTTATCCATTACTTAACAAGGAAACAAGTATTTCTTGACCGAGAAATGAGCCAAAAGTTTAAGGCTGAGCCTAAGGCCAAAATGATAATTTCTATATTTATTTAGTTCTCCGTTTGATTACACTGCAATCTGAAGAAAGATAAAATTGACAATCACAGGAAAGTCTCATTGTCCTAACCCTAAGGCTGTAAAAGGATGTAGAAATTTCATGTAAAACTGGAACCAGAAATTCACTTAACAATGCTCTTCCTATTATGCCATAAATTTTTCATGCAAACAGAGATTGGCTTACTCCAAAGGAAGAATGGGAACTGAGATGTGTAGAAGTGAGAACACTGCTAGACAAATCATAAGAATTGGGGTGATCACTCCGTACAGTGGTTAATACCACATTTGGCAGGCCTGCATCACTTTCCAGACTTCCTGGGCTTTAGTCTCATTTTGATTCCTGACCCCAGTTTTCTGCTACTACATATCCTGAGAGGCGGCAGAAGATGGATCACACACTTAGGTCTCTGTCACTCACATGGCAGATCTGGAATTGTCAAGCAGGTAGACAGAAAAGATCCAGTGTATGCGTGAAAAAGAAAAGCAAACAAAAACACAGGAAGTTTGTGCCATTCAATGAGGGTAGTGGCCTGGATGCCTTGAAAACAACCCCACAGGACGCCTGCACGTCAGAAGTCCCACAGGTGACATGCATACCATAGGGGAGGCTCCACACTTGGGAAGCTTTCGGCACAATGTTATTCCAGTGAGTACAAGAAGGGGCAGAAAACTGTCAGGAAGAATTTTCCCCCATGCATCCATAAAAACTCTGGTCTATGCACAGACAAAGCACCACATTTTCTGCTGAGCTGCCCACCTGCTCTGTCAGGAATATGTATTCATTAAACTCTGAAAGTAATTCTCTCATATGAATTATTTTGCAAGGAGACATAACCTAAACCTTTCTAGCCTAATCAGTAATGTTCCCAGAGTTTGGTCTGCTTCCTTTGAGAAATTAAGGTCTGTCCTAACAGCTACCTGGGTCTATATTCCTCCTAGAAACTCCCCGTTAGCTCCTCTTGGTGATATAGACTTTTTTTGCTATTAAGGAAGAGAACCAACCTGGGGAGAATCGAGCTTCAACTTCCAGCCTTACATGTTGCAGATGGAGTTTCTGACCCGTGGTTGTTGCCTTGTCCTGCCCTAGTTTTATAGGCATTCAGGGAGGGAACAACAGATGGACAGTCTTTCTCTCTATCGCTCTGCCTCTCTCTCTCTCTCCCTCTTCTGAGCTTTTCAAATAAAGTGAAAAGATAAATAAATTCAAAATATCACAAAAAGAAATAAATACATTTTAAAATATAAGGACAAAACTCTAACATTGATTTCTCCATCAAACTGCCACATGAGGAATATGGAAGAAAATATTGTGGTTCTTTATCTTCTTTACTGGACTTCTGTGTATTCTGTTCTTTCTTTTACATTTTGAGGCCAGTGTTACGGTCCAGAGAGTTAAACTCAGTCTGTTACAACAGCCTTCTGTATCCAGTATCAGCTGCTCCCATTCTGATCCAGCTCCTGGCCGATATGCCTGGGGAAGGCAATAAAAGCTGGAAGATGGCCCAAGCACTTGGACTCCTGCAATGCATACTGGAGATCAAGATGGAGTTCCTGTCTGCTGACTTCAGCCTGGTCCAGCTCCAACTATTGAGGTCACTTGGAGATTGAGTCAGCAGATCAAAGATTTCACCCTCTCTGTGTCTCTCATTCTGCCTTTCAAAAAATTTAAAATTTTTTTTATTATTCTGATAATCTAGAGAGTATTAATTTCAGAGAATCTTATATACATTTTTAAAAATCATGCATTATTTTTATTTGAAAAGAAGAGCACACAGAGATGGTGAGGATGACAGAGAGAGAGTGTGTGTGTTCTAGTTTTCTTCCTAAATGGCTGCAACAGCCAGGGCTGTGTCAGCTAAGGCTAGGAGCTAGAATCTCCATCTGGGTCTCTTATCTTGGTGGCAGGGGTCCAAGTACATAGGCAATAATCCACTATCTTCCCAGGCACACTAGCAGGGAGCTGGATCCAAGAGGAGCAGCCAGGACTCCAATATGGCACTCCATATGGGATTCTGCAGGTGGCAGCCCAACCTCCTGCATTACAATGGCAGCTATTGGAATCTCATTATAGAGTTTTTAACTAGTGACTTCGCCCCGTGGTTCTTGTCAAGAGCAACCTTGATTTAGATATTGAAACCCCAATGAGATTCTTTTACTAAACTACATTTAAAAGAGAAATGTGGCCTGTTTTGGACTCCTGTAACATAGAGAATATTCAAGAAGCATTTACTTTCAATTCATTTTGTTCCCAAAGCATTCACTATTGAAATGAGACTTGCTAGATTATGAAAAAGACATCATGCTGTTAGTTTTTCATCATGGCAAAGAGATAATTGAGGGATTGATGAAGATTTTGAATAATAACATTAGCAAGCAAAAAATAATATACAGAGAAATAATATTGAAGGAGATAGATAAATATTTGTCACAAGGAAGGCATTTCAACTGCTTCTCAACTGATATTCAGAGCCTGTAACTGTCAAAGTTCAGTTAGAGATGAAATTGCTGGTACAGAGGTTGTAGCCCCCCTTACTGAATAATGTCCTTGATGGGTAGTGAATATCTAGGCTGAGAGCTACAAATAGGAAGGCCAGCGGCCATGCCTCTGCCTTATTACCACTTCAATAGCCTACTCAGCAGGAATTAACATGCAGTTTGAACTGAGTCTTTTCCCCCTTGGCCACAACACCTAGAATTCTCTTTTTGGATTCTTGACTTTCTCACTGTAAATTTCAATTTATGAAAGAATGTGCCAAATGATGTCCTTCATGGCTTAACTAATTCTCTATCCCATGATAAATCAATAGTGTATTCTGTAATCTCTAATTTAATACATAGAAATGTATATTTACATAATACCACTGAGGATGATGACTATGAACAATTGTTCTTTGATGCAAAGATTTATTTTCTGCCCAGAAAAATAAAAGTTCTTAAAATACACACATAAATGTACACTCATTACTGACTTTCTTGAAAAGGCAGGTGACAATTTTTCAGTGAAAAACAATAGTCCTTCCTTATTCATGAGGGATGTGTTTCAAAATCTCCAGCAGACACCAAAAGCTGAAGATAATACCAATTCTAGCAAATACCATGACTTTGCTGATGCAATCTTATCTTTAATAAGGTTTAATTTATAAATTAAACAGTAAGAGATGAATGATGTTAACTGAAACATAAAGCAAAATAGTTATAACAATCTACGGAAATGAGGTTGCCAGCACGATTAATCTTGAGTTTTTCAGTCTGTTCTTTAGTAAAATAATGTCTACGTGAATACAAGCACTGTGATGCCACCATGGTTCATCTGATAATTCAGAGAGTGACTGAGTGACTTACAGGTAAGTAACATTCAGCATGAACTACCTGGGAAAAGAGATAGTTCATGTCCTGAGCATGATGGAGAGGATTTCATCATGCTACTCAAATCACTATGCAATTTGAAACTTGTGAATTATTAATTCTGGAATACTCCATTTTAATATTTTCAGAACCTTCTTGACTATGGGAAACTAAAACTGGAAACTGAAAGCAACGATAAAGTGGGACTACTGTAAGCTCACAAAGTCTAATGGCAAAATTTTTCCCATCATCAATATATTTTATTCTAATCCTACTTGAAAGTATTCTGCTAATGTTCTTTATAGAGATACTGGTGGTTTATTATTTATGGTGCAATAAAATATAAATAAAAGTAAGAATAATTTTTATAATACTAACAATAAATATTGAAAATATCTACTAGTAATGATTATAATGATTAAGATGTGAAGCTGTGGGCCGGCGCCATGGCTCACTTGGCTAATCCTCTGCCTGTGGCGCCAGTACCCCAGGGTTCTAGTCCTGGTTGGGACACCGGGTTCTGTCCTGGTTGCTCCTCTTCCAGTCCAGCTCTCTGCTCTGGCCCAGGAGTGCAGTTGAAGATGGCTCAAGTGCTTGGGCCCTGCACCTGCATAGGAGACCAGGAGGAAGCACCTGGCTCCTGGCTTCGGATCAGTGCAGTGCGCCAGCCATAGCGGCCACTTGGGGGGTGAACCAACAGAAGGAAGACCTTTCTCTCTGTGTCTCTCTCACTGTCTAACTCTGCCTGTTAAAGAAAAAAAAAAAAAAAAGATTTGAAGCTGTGGATTCAGACTACTTGGTTTCCAGACTGTGTTTAGCAATGTGCTGGTTTTACAATCATGGGTATGTTATTTAACCTTGCAGTTCTCATTCTCTCTGTAGAATAGGGATAATGAACCCAACTCAGGTATTATTGTGAGAGTCATACAACACACCATGTGGGATATTAGGCATGGTGAAGGCATCATGGTGCAGTGGGATAAACACTGACTTCAGCAGACATCCTATATTGTGGAGTTCTGATTGAATCACTGTCTGCTCTGCATCCAAACCTGCTCCTTGCTAATGTACCTGGGAAAGCAGTGGGAAATAGTTTTTGGACCACTGTCAACCATGTGGGAGACTAAGATGGAGTTTTTGGTGCCTGGCTTCAACCTGGCTTAGACTTAGCTGTTGCTTCCATGAGAATGAAACAACAAATGGCAGAGATTTCTCTATCTCACCCTCTCTCTGTCACCCTGACTTTCAAATAAATAAATAAAAATTTTAAATAGAAACAGAAATTAAACTGTTTGTCACCATTTATCCAGCCTTACAAATAATAATTAAGATTACTATACATAGAAACAGAGAAAGATGTGAAGGCATTTTTTCCTAGTAAAATTTCCTAGTAAAAGTACGAAGGAAATACAAAATCAAAAATAGGAATAATTTTTGAAAAAAATGGCAGGACTAAGTTGTTACTTATCAATAATAACTTTGAATGAAAATGGCCTAAATTCTCCAATTATAAGATACAGACTGGCAGCCAGCGCCGCAGCTCACTTGGCTAATCCTCCGACTGTGGTGCTGGCACCTCAGGTTCTAGTCCTGATTCGGGTGCCGGATTCTGTCCTGGTTGCTCCTCTTCAGTCCAGCTCTCTGCTGTGGCCTGGGAAGGCAGTGGAGGATGGCCCAGGTCCTTGGGCTCTGCACTGGCACTGGAGACCAGGAGGAAGCACCTGGCTCCTGGCTTTGGATTGGCACAGCATGCCGGCCACAGCACGCTGGCCGTGGTGGCCATTTGGGGAGTGAACCATCAGAAAAAGGAAGACCTTTCTCTCTCTCTCTCTCTCTCTCTCTCTCTCTCACTGTCTAACACTGCCTGTCCAAAAAATAATAATAATAATAATAATAATAATAAGATACAGACTGGCTAAGTGGATTAAAAAACAATACCACTATCTGTTTGCTGCCTACAAGAAACACTCCTAACCAACAAAAATACACACAGACTGAAAGTGAAAGTATGGAAAAAAGATATTCCAGGTCAATGGAAACCAAAAATGAGCAGGGGTAGCTATCCTAGCATCAGGCAAAATAGGCTTTAACACAACAACTGTTAAAAGAGACAAAGAAGGATATTGTGTATAATTAAGGGATGAATTCTACAGGCAAATGTGACTATAGAAAAGGTATATGCACACAATGCCAGGGTGCCTGGCTATTTAAACAAATGTTAGTGGATGTAAAGAGAGACATAGACTCCAACACAATAATAACGGGGACTTCAACACCCCACTTTACTAATGGACACATCAACTACACAAAAAACCAACAAAGAAGCAACAGAGCTAATGTATACTATGGACTAAGTTGACTTGATTTATATAGAACATTTCATCCTACAGCTAGAGAACACACATTTTTTTTTTCATTAGTATATGGAACTTTCCCTAGGATAGACAATATTTTAGGTCATAAAGCAAGTCTCAACAAGATCAAAAAATTGAAATCATACCATATATCTTTTCTGACCACAATAAGACACTGGAAATTAACAACTGAAGAATTTCTAGAAAATATGCAAACACATGGAGACTGAACAACATGCTCTGGAATGAACAGTGAATCATATAATAAATCATAAGTGAAATAAAGAAACTCCTAGAAACCAGTGAAGGTGACAATACAATATTTCAAAACTTATAGGATACAGCAAAAGCAGTGCTTAGAGGAAAATATATAGTAATGAGTGCCTACATAAAGCAGTTGGAAAAACATCAAATAAATGATCTAAAAGTGCATTTCAAGAGCCTAGAAAAACAGCAAATCAAACCCCAAATTAATAGGAAAGAAATAATTAAAATTAGAAAAGAAATAAACAAAATTGAAATGAACAAAAAAACATACAAAAAGACAGTGAAATGAAGATCTGCTTTTTTTTGAAAAGCTAAACAAAATTAATGCACCATTGTGACAACCAAAAAATAAAAAAGCAAGAAGACCCAAATTATAAAATCAGAGATGAAAAAGGAGCTGTTACAACAAAACAAAAACAACCATCAAGAATTACCATAAACAGTTATATTCAACACACTGGATGATCCAAAAGAAATGGATAGATTTTGGGACACAATACAATATAAAATTGAGTCATAAAGACAAAGAAAATCTATGTTAACTAATAACCAAGATGGAGATGGAATCATTAATAAAGACCCTCCCAACGAAGAAAATCCCAGAGCCAGGTGGATTAATTGCTAACTTATACCAAACCTTTAAAGAAAAGCTAAATCTAGTGCTTCTCAAACTATTCAAAACAATTGAAAGGCAAAGAATTCTCCCAAAACCCTTCTATGAGGTGAACATTGCCTTAATTCTAGAACCAGAAAAAGATACACTGGAGAAAGATAACTATAGACCAATATCGCTAATGAATATAGGTGCAACAACTCTCAACAAACTACTAGCTAGTAGAATTCTATCAACACATTAGAAAGATCATTCACCAGGACTAACTGAGATTTATCCCTGGTATACAGGGCTGTTTCAACATACAGAACTCAATAAATATGATATATCACATTAACAAATTTCATAATAAAATATGATTATCTCAATGGATGCAGATAAAGCATTTGTTAATATTCAACATACCTTCATGATAAAAGCTTTACACAAATTGGGTATCTTCCTGGGCCACAGCAGAGAGCTGGACTGGAAGAGGGGCAACTGGGACTAGTACCTGGTGCCCCAACCGGGACTAGAACCTGGGGTGCTGGCTCCGCAGGTGGAGAATTAGCCAAGTGAGCCATGGTGCTGGCCTCTGTCTATGTTTTTTAAGACTTATTTTTTACTTCTTTGAAAGGCAAAGTTACAGAGAGCAGAGGGGAGACAGAGAGAGAGAGAGAGAGAGAGAGAGAGATCTTTCATCTGCTGGTTCAGTCCCCAAATGGACTCAATGGCCAGGGATGGGCCAGATGGAAACTAGGAGCCAGGAGTTTCATCAAGGTCTCCCACGTGGGTGCAGCAGCCCACGCACTTGGGTCATTTTCCACTTCTTTACCAGGTCATTAGCCAGGAGCTGGATCAGAAGTGGAACAGCTGGATCTCAAACAGGTCCCCATTTTGGGTACTGGCATCACAGGTGGAGGCTTAAGCTGCTATGCCAAAATGCCAGCCCCTTTTACCAACTTCTGCTGCTGATGTGCAAAAATTTTAAGTGAAAACATTTGCACTGATTCCTGTTATTAGAATTTAAAGCAAATAGTTGTTTTAGACATCATACTGATTTACTAAAATGGGCTAATCCTCTTTATTGCTTGCTGATTTGCAGTAGGAAGAGAAATTTAGGTGGCAATAGGAGGAATACAGTTAAATTAAATATCTGTGTACTTGCGGTTACAGGTTAAAACTGCTTAAAATGTGAAATTATTGTTTTCCAAGTTCAGAAACATCTTAGTTCATTAATAAAAAACCCTATATTGCTTCCATTTTTCCCCTATTGCATCCAATATTGAGTTCAAGCTAATTTGGAAATAAATTCTTAAACCTTAAATATATGTTTAAAAGTACTGAATTATTATCTTGAGTTCCTATATAATTTTAACATCATACTTTAATTTCGGAGTTTCATAAATGTTAAGCCGTAGCTTTTTATGGCAAAGAATCCTAAGACATGAACTCAAAAGTTCCCTTTTACTCCAAAGATTTGGTTTCCTTCCTTTCTGTGTTCATGCTTTCCTGCCTTCTTTCTTTATTTCTCTCCTTCCCTCCTCCTCCTCTGTCTCCTCATCTTATAATTTTATCAAGTATATGCAATTGGAAAAAAGAGTTATAGGCTTGCATATCCTTGTCTTTTTCTCAATGTAGATTTTAAGTATGTTACTAAATCCTGCTAGAGCTCAATTCTTTAACTATAAAATGGAGCTAACAACTATTTCTTAAGGTTATTTTGAGAATCAGACAAAATTGTAGGTGTATAAACATTCTGCATTTTCCAAAGTCATGTTCCAATTTTATATCATAGAGAGCTGAGAACTGATTTTCTTATTTTAGAAAAATAAACAAAGTACGCTGTGCAAGGTTAGGCCAACAAGAAGTGGATAACATAGTTCAGAAGAATCTCTAGCAGTTCTAGTTTCCAGGTATAACTCTGTCCGAGCTCTATTGTTAACAACTTTAAATTAGAAACTTGAGCTTAAGCTTCTTCTTGAGATGCCAGCCTTCTCTATTGGATTGATGGATCAGAATGCTGGTTTTCCAGGCTGGTTGGAATCTTGGTCCTGGCCCTGGATCCTGGCTTCAGCTTGCCCCAGACCTGAGTGCTTCAGCTATTTGGTGAGTGAACCAACAGATAGATGGAGGAGCTCTTTCTCTCTGTCCCCCTTCCTTACTCTCTCTGTCACTCTTCTTGTCAAATAAATAAATGTCTTTTAAAAAGTGACTGCAACACTTATGGTATCTATCAAAATACATGATAGTCTTATTAACAGAACTGGGAACTTAGAGACTGTATTTTTATTGAGTAAACAGGGATTTATTACTGTAAGATCACTTTATAAATTTAAAATGATCTTTTTTTTTTTTTTTTTTGACAGGCAGAGTGGATAGTGAGAGAGAGAGAGAGACACAGAGAGAGGTCTTCCTTTTTGCCGTTGGTTCACCCTCCAATGGCTGCTGCGGCCGGCGCATCGCGCTGATCCGAAGCCAGGAGCCAGGTGCTTCTCCTGGTCTCCCATGTAGGTGCAGGGCCCAAGGACTTGGGCCATCCTCCACTGCCTTCCCGGGCCATAGCAGAGAGCTGGCCTGGAAGAGGGGCAACCGGGATAGAATCCGGTGCCCCAACTGGGACTAGAACCAGGTGTGCCGGTGCCGCAAGGCAGAGGATTATCCTGTTAAGCCATGGCGCCGGCCTAAAATGATCTTTTAGTCTTCTATAATCTTTTCTTATACTTTTGTTTTTCTTATAACATGGTCCTTAGTCCTTGATCAAGATATCTTTCTTGTCCTGGTATCTTATGTCTAGTGATTCCTTAGAACATGCCCACATGATTCTGAATTTACAAGTAATAGTGCAATTGAAATAAGGTTTGTAAGGATATCAAATATAAACATGTTAAATCACAAGTGTTGAGATTATACTGGTAGGAATAAACACTGTGTTGTTTTTCAGGTAAAATTGATAGATTATGTTGGTCACACCTGGTTACCTTTTATCATGACCCAAGGACACATTTCTTTAATTGTCATCTTGCTTCAGAAATATACATTTTTATAATGAGGAGCATAGTACTTGTGTACCCCAAGTAACTGGTCTGTATTATGATATAACTTGCATACCATAGTTTGGTAATATCACAAAATAAAGTAAATTACGTATTATCTGATTTAAAATCTTTTCCACTCTCACCTGAAATACCTTAAGGCTATTCTTTGGACTTCAAGCAATCTGATAAATTATTCACTTATCCATCAAAATATCAGTTTAATGTACGAGGCTATCTCCACTGTTGTATTCCATATCTATGGTACAAATGATGTTAACCACCTGCTATTAAATACTATTTGATATGCATTTGACATCTATAGTTTTTTATGGTTCCAAAAAACTGTTAGTGCATCATGGGTTCTGTTCCATCGCCAGCTGCTCCTCCTGTTTGAAATACTCAGCAGTTGAGGAGGGAATGTTCACATCCAACCTCTGGTGGATTGCAGCTGTGATGTGTGAGCCCATTGTTCTCCTCTGTGAGGCTGGCTATGGCCTTCACACTATGCCTATTAATTAGAACATATGAGCAGCTACTGGCACTTTATGAGGAACTTAACAACAGATATTGAATATTAAATGTGGGACTGCAGCGATATGCTATAATGCTGAACTACTAAAAGGACAGACATGCGAGGCACATTTTCAGCTCTGATTGAAAAGAAACTGAAAAAAGAAGAGATTTTTTGAAAGCCTTATTAGGCAACATACATAAATAAAGAGTAGTGCAATTCTGAGAGGAGAAAGGAATAAAATTAATTTTGATAATGTAACCAAAGGTTGAGAACGGCAAACATTGTTATTAGAAATGTGTGATTCAGTTTGTACTCCTAATAGATCAAGAATATAATGTGAATTTATAATGTGATTGACAAGGTTGGCAAATGCTTAACAAGAAGTCATTCTGTACTTTTTCTAATACTAAAGCATAGCTCAAACTTTGAAGTTTGAAGTTCGTATGATTTTAGTGTGCAGTAGCTAGAAAATATAATATACAGTTAATACAGTGACTGTAGTAGGACTGAACCATGAATACATAGTTTATATATGGCAATTTATCCAGAACCTTGTAGAAATCTATTGTGTAGAAGAAATTGAGTTTTGATAAACACAGTGTTCTCTAAACCCAGAGGTTTAATCTGAACCTTAACAGTGGCCCAGTAGTCCATGAAATATTTACATTGTTTTTCTAAGTATATACATTATTTACTGAACAGTCTATAAAGTATTTACGTTGTTTTTCTAAATACAGTATACATTATTTACATTCCACTGTATTTTTTCCTGATTCAGGTACAACTGAAGGCTCGACAATAACTACCTCTGAGGAGGTATAGCTGGAAATTTGAATGGAGTGTGAAAATATTCAAGATTATCCTTTGCCTCTATTACTGGTTACCCATCAAGCATAGGTTTTTCCCCTTGCCTTGAGGTCTTTGAAGAGTTGTATTTGAATTACACGACACAGGCATAATGCTATGAGCCTACCTAAAGTAGAACCATATGATTTATACATCTATGTGGGATATGACCATGTGACTTTCAATTTTAAAAAGTGCTTTTTCTCTCACATAAACTTTGAATTATATGTCTAGCTTTCCTTAGAAATCCTTTAAGCTATTTAATACAAAACATCAATATTGTAATCAAATAAAATGCATCTCTATGCACCTTTTAGTTCCTTAGTGTTCCCCAGGATTACCAGATAATTATAGTAACTATGTGCTGAAAGTTGCAATTTAGTAATATACTTGTATATGGACACAGTCTCACAGAATACAAGTATTCAATGCAATTAAAATATATTTATATGTACTTTCAAAATGTTATATAAATAATGATTACTTTTTAAATTTTCTGTGAAATGCTATAATTTGAGAACTTTCAGAGTTTTATAGTCTGTTCTGAGTTCCTACAGCTAAATCAGTAGCTTTAAATTTAAAGTAACAGTTTGAAAGTGCTTCCGAAGTAAGAAACATGTGAGCCTGGCCATGTTAGAATGCAACTCCACAGCCACATTGCTCTAGGCCACAATGACATTTTTCTTTAGTGAGGACAGATCAGGGAAAATTATTTGATTTGAATGAATTTGGAAAGGTGAGATTGAAACCACTGTAGACTGTGTCAAGCCATCCTCAATAGATATTACAGATGGACACAATATGATAACAGTAACTGATACTTAAGTAAGTTTTTCCTAAGATTTAATCTTTAATTTCTAAGATCAAATCTTGTGGACCAGCTTTGTGGAGGAGTGGGTGAAGACCCCACCTGTGACACCAGCATCCCTTAGAGGTATCAGTCTATGTCCTGCCTGGCTGCTCCACTTCCAACCAAGCTCCCTGTTTGACCCCTTCACCCATATGAGGCTCTTGGCTCTAGAATGACTCAGTCTTTACAGTTGTGGCCATTTGGAGAGTATACTAGTAGATATTCTCTCTCTCTCTCTCTCTCTCTCTCTGTCTCTCTTTCTGACTTTGCCTCTCTCTCTGTAACTATGACGTTTAAATAAAATAAATAAATCTTTTTAAAAAACCTCTTACTGGGCCGGCGCTGTGGCTTAACAGGCTAATCCTCCACCTTGCAGTGCTGGCACACCGGGTACTAGTCCCGGTCGGGGTGCTGGATTCTATCCCGGTTGCCCCTCTTCCAGGCCAGCTCTCTGCTATGGCCCGGGAAGGCAGTGGAGGATGGCGCAAGTCCTTGGGCCCTGCACCTGCATGGGAGAACAGGAGAAGCACCTGGCTCCTGGCTTCGGATCAGCGTGATGCGCCGGCCGCAGCGACCATTTTAGGGTGAACCAAAGGCAAAAAGGAAGACCTTTCTCTCTGTTGCTCTCTCTCACTATCCACTCTGCCTGTAAAAAAAAAAAAAAACAACAACAACAACAAAAAACAACCAAACCCTCTTACTGAAATAGTTAAATCTTTCATAGTATACAGATTAGTTTCCTGCAGTAATGTATTTGGAAAAATAGTGTTTCAGTTCAGTTTATGATTGTACAAGACTTATCTAATAACTATATTTAATCTTTATGAATGAAGCAGTCTAACAAGATAGAACATCTGAGGAGAATTCTGCTGCCCGTATATTGAAAGCTGTATGTAACCCATTTGTTTATATAGATTTTGTCTTTTCTCTCCCTTATTGGGATGGATAAGAGATCGATTTGGTTTGTATCTCTCAAGTACGTCAGTGTTGCAGCTTCTATACAAAGCTCCCTTTAGGAACTCAGTGTTGATCCCAGGTAGAGTGATGTTTAATTCCCTCTGATGTCAGTGAGATGAGGTGATGATACTTGTTTTCCTTTGCCTTATTGTGCATATCAATTAGGCAACCTAAAATTATAACTTTGGAATCTAAGTGATTAGGTCAACATCTTTGCTACTGGTTTTGGACAACTACAAATGGAATTGTAACAAAGAAGAGAAAAGTTGAAGACCTGAGCATTGCCCCAAGTTTGAGAAGCAGACCTTAGATGCTAGGCATGTCTAAGGAAACTCACCTGTTCTGGTTATTCCCTACATTCCCATATTGTTCCAGATTCAGTTTACTTTTTTAAAAACAAGCATCAATGCCCCACCTTCAAACTTATGAATGAAATAGTACTTTGAAATAGTATTTATAAGAAGTTTCCATGCATTAGTTGTATGATTCATAACAGAATAAGGGCTGTTAGAATACATGGTAATCTAAAGCCCACCAGATTATTATCAAGCCCCTTCTGTCAGGTTCTATTTGCCTCTCAATCAGAAAAATTACTTGTAGCTTAGACAGCACCTTTCTTAGCTCCTCTAATAATGACTCTGTCCTTTGTTCTAGGCCCTGTCTAGTGCACTTGGGCCTCATTCCTTTGTAATCATAACCTCTACTCTACCACCAATGGCTCTACTCCCAACCTGTGTGTACTGATGGTCCTCTTCCCCACTTAATGCTGTATAATTGTTCAAACCTGGTAAATGCCACTCTTAGGATCATTGGTTACTATCCTCACTCTGTCTTTTATGACCTTGTCTAAATATGATCAGAGTCGGCAAACTTGGAAGGCTTCCATAGCCTTGGCGACTCATGACGACAGCCTAGGATGGTTACTGGCACCATAAACTAGAGTGTCAATTTGTTGGGTCAACAACAGGAGCCACTGTGCACTTGCTCCTCATGTGGGATCTCTGTCCTTAATGTGCTGTACATTTTGATTTAATGCTATAACTAGTACTCAAACAGTATGTTTCACTTTGTGTTTCTATGTGGGTGCAAACTGTTGAAATCTCTATACTAAATTGATCTTCTGTATATAAAGAGAATTGAAAATGAATCTTGGTGCAAATGGAAGGGGAGAGGGAGCGGGAGAGGGGAGGGTTGTGGGTGGGAGGGAAGTTATGGGAGGGGGAAGCCATTGTAATCCATAAGCTGTACACTGGAAATTTATATTCATTAAATAAAAGTTAAAAAAAAAAGAATACATGGTAATCAAAGATCACTGTTCATTTTCTTAATTTTTGATAAACACGTATGTTGTTAGCCTTCACCAGGGACAAATTGGTTGTGCAGATATTTCTGGTAGAGTTTACTTGGAGTTCAGCTTAGAATATGAATGTTTTAAAAGCATTGATAATTCTTATTTAGATTATTCAATGTTATAAAATTTATTCAATGTTCTTATTTAGATATTCAATGTTATTCAAGGGGCTTGGAATGCAGAAAACTTATTTGTGAAATTACAGACATTAAACTAGAACTTAAAATTTACAACTTAAAAATTAATCTGTGATTTTGTGAAGTATTATTAGCTGATAGTAGCAACATAGAATCATGCTATACAAGAACAAAAAATACCAGGTATATTGGAAATAGCAGCAGGTAAAACAATACTATAATTCTGCCTATGGTGAACTCTCTTGCTTGGTAGTTGATAGGTGCTGGGGGGAAGTGAGGAAGAGAGTTGCCTAAAGGGTATAGAATTTTAAGTTTACAAATAAAAGGAATTCTAGAAGTTGGATGGACAGCAATGTGAATATACTTAACATGACTGAATTGCATGCCTGAAAGTAAGATAGAAAATTTTACCTTATGCACAATGTACCACATTTGGAAACTGGTAATAATGACAGAAGTGAATCTATTACTACTCTGCACAAAACAGGTCAGAATTCCTGAAAAAGCTGCCATAGATTTAATAAAATCAGAAAAGAGAAAAACAAAAAAAAAAAAAAAAGAAAATAGAGTGGGTATTCAGTATAAAAGATATGGCTTGGGATGCCCCCATTCTATATTGTAGTGTTTGGGTTTGAGTTCTGGCTCCACTGCTAATGCACACTCTGCGAGGCAGCAAGTGGTAGCTCAAGTCATTGTGTCCCTGCTACTCAAAAATACTTATATGGAGTTTCTGGCTCCTGGCTTAAGCCTCTGGCTTTTGTGCGTTTTTGTGGAGTGAAGCAATAGATGGGAGATCTCTCTCTGTCTCTCTCTCCAAATATGTGTGCATGTATGTGTGTATATATATAAATATATGCACATGAATATAAATGTATGTATGCACATATATACATATAAATATATATTTGGCATCTCTCTACTTTTTAAACATATATACAATATTTAAAAAATTAAAAAGAATGTGGTATAAAAATCAACTAAGATACAAAGAAAAAAAATGAAAATTCAGAACATGGATATGACCAAAATATTACACCTTGAAAACTGGAACAGAATGATCATAAGCTTACCAACTTAGAATATACAGTTTCGTAAAAAGCAAGTTACTATCACTTAGTTGTGAAACAATGAAATCTGAGGATATGCAGAATCTATACCACCAATGGACCAGCCGTGCTTAAATATAAGAAATAAATGACAAAGACTAACTGAAAAGCAGAGTTTTAGTACCATTATTATTATTATTATCATCAGAAAGGCAGGTGAAGTAACAAGAAGGTAGTCTATTATCAAAAAGGGAAGTCAAATGATAGCAAGTGTTGGTAAGGACACAGAGAAAAGGGAACACTTGCACACTGTTGGTGAGAATATAAATTTGAAGAACCATTGTGGAAAACAGTATGGAGATATAACAAAACAGTTAGAAATAGAACTACAGGATGATCCAGTAATTCTATTACTGGGTATCTATATCCAAGGGAAATAAAATCTATCTGTTGGAGAGACATCTGCCTTCCCATGTGTATGGCAGCACTATTCATAATTGCTTTGAAACGCGAACAACCTAAATGCCTATCCTAATGAATGAATAAATAAAATGGGTACAGATACACAATGAAATACTACTCAGCCATAAAAGGCTGAAATCTTGTCATTTGTAAAGACATGATGGAATTGGTGGTTGTTATGTTAAGTGAAATAATGAAAGACAAATATCACATGAACATACTCTTATGCAGTGTCCAACAAATAGGTGATCAATTTAAAAATTCAATGGTGGTTACCAGAGGCTAGAGAGGGAATTATGGAGGGAGGTTGGGGAAAGGCTGATTGACAGTTACTAGACTATAGCTAGATAAGAGTAAATGTTTCTGAGGTTCTATTTCACAGCAGAGATGTTAATAAACTATATATTTATTTTTCAAAAACTTAAACATAGGGTTTTGGATGTTTTCTTATAAAGAAATACTAAATACATTAAGGGATAAATATATTTACTCTAGTTGGACATTGCACAATATATACATAGTACCCCAAAAATATGTATAATTAAAAAATAAAGTAAAATGCATTTCATTACAGTCTCACAGAGCTGTGTGCAGGGGATGAGGGATGAGTTTTGAAGTCAAATGGTAAATTCCAGTTCACATACTTTTTTTTTTTTTAAACCTTGAGAGTAGCCACTGTTTAATAATTGAACAATACAGCCAGCGCCGTGGCTCACTAGGCTAATCCTCCACCTGTGGTGCCGGCACCCCGGATTCTAGTCCCCGTCGGGGTGCCGGATTCTGTCCTGGTTGCTCCTCTTCCAGTCCAGCTCTCTGCTGTGGCACAGGAATGCAGTGGAGGATGGCCCAAGTGCTTGTACCCTGCACTCGCATGGGAGACCAGGAGGAAGCATCTGGCTCCTGGCTTTGGATCGGCGCAGCACGCCGGCTGCAAAGCACCAGCTGTGGCGGCCATTTGAGGGGTGAACCAATGGAAAAAGGAAGACCTTTCTCTCTGTCTCTCTCTCACTGTCTAACTCTGCTTTCAAAAAAAAAAAAATTGAACAATGCACAAAGATAACATGATAGATTCTAAACTCATCTTTCTTAAGATTTATTTATTTGGAAGGCTGAGTTAGAGAGAGAGAGAGAGAGAGAGAGAGATCTTCCATCTGCTGGTTCACTTGGCTCAAGTGTTGGAGCTGGGCTGTTCCAAAGCCAGGAGCCAGGAGCTTCTTCCTGGTCCCCAACATGGGCACAGGGTCCCAAGGACTTGAACCACCTTCTACTGCCTTCCCAGGCCATAGCAGAGAGCTGGATTGGAGGTGGAGCAGCGAAGACTCAAACTGGAGTCCATATGGGATGCCAACACTGCAGGCAGCAGCTTTACCCGCTACGCCACAGCACCAGCTCCTGAATTCAATCTCTCTAATAAGTCTGTTGATGTGGTTTGTCCCAGTTGTCAACATCTCCAACTTCTACAAACTGTGTTGTCTTTTTCTTCATCCCGCCTCTAGAGAAGATAATCTGAAAGGCTACAGGTAGATACTGGTTTCCTTGAAGTGCTTTCTACAGGTATGGATGAAATGAATCAGTTCCTCCATGCAAATGATGCTGTCTTTACCAAGTGACTGAGTAATCAGTGTTATCTGTCAAGGCAGTTCCTACCTTATTGATTCTGCAGTAACCACACTTGTCAGTTTATTTACTGATTTCAGATTCAGGTCCCCCCGTGCATGTTCATCTAAACCTTGCTGAGCTTAATAAATGTGTCCTTGTAAATCTGGTGAAGGCAAAGAAGCTGCAAAACTTTTCAGACTTTTGGTCTCAAACCTTGGTCTCTGATTGTTATGACAAACTCCAAAATGGGTTTTGTACATCATAGGAGCTGGTAGCTTTTCTTGCTAGCCTGACCATTAGAACCTCTGTTCTCCACAATTGCCTTTCATCTTTATTACAGCATGCATCTTTCTCATAAATAATTTTCACTTTGCCTTTCAAAATTCCTTTTGGACAAATTTCTTTCTCAGGCACTTGGTTTTCAGCTTTATAAAATTCTTCAAGTTTTCTTAAAGAGTTTCTGAAACAGCACAGATTTTTTTTTATCTCTCTCTTTAGTATCCTGAATGGTTTCATCTGGAAAACAGTCACATAGTCTTAAATACAGTATTAAACTGGTAGTCCATCTGTGTCTATGGACCTCCTCTTCATTTCTTACTTCACGATCTACAAGACTGGATATTGGCCATGATCTGGTCACCAAAGTGTACTCAAACACATCTTGATTATATCTCTAGTTCTTTAGCACCCAAAGACCCAGCGACAAGGACCATAACACCCATCAGCTTCTAAAATTACTCAACACACATGAGCCTGAAATCCTTTAATATAACCCTATCTATGAATGGATCTCCTTTTATTGTTTTCTACAGTAAATTAAAATGTTAGATATCACAGAGCATATTGCTATCCATGAGAAAAATATACTTGGTAGAAATATACTTCACTTCTATATCCTAAGGCCCATTTTAAGAGATGTTCATAAAATACCAGACAAGAAAAAAAAAATAGAGTATCAACAATGCTAGCATCTAGAAACATGAAGTGCATAGTATAAAAGGACTTCAAAAAGTTCATGAAAAAGGCATAACATATGCATACAAGCTATGTACAGACTTCAAAAATTTTTAAAACAAATTATCCATTTTTTTTCCAAGAGCAACTTGAGATACCCTTGAATAAGGGCATGAATATTGGTATATTTGCTACATTTTTTATGCTTAACTTTTCAGTAGGAATAAAGCATCTTGAAATACATTTCCTTTCGGTGAATTTTAGTAGTTTTCTTCTGAGAAGATATCTTGAACTTAATTAACAGGCCATGAAGGCTCTCAAATGCCATAAACAATTTTTTCCTTCAATCTGCCGTAAGTTAATTAATAAATTCTTCAATGTGAAATAATCTCTAATTCTGATAGAACAAATACTTTTAGCACTTAGATAAATGGTGACCTATGAAACTGGTCTCTATAATTATAAAGCTACAGATATTGGTACAATAAACCAGCTGTAGGGCTCAGTCCAGCTAGCTGTGCCGAAGCTGAATTTCCTGTGAAGGAAAAGTTACCTATTAGTAACTAAACGTCATACACTCCATTTAAAACAGCATGAATGCTGACCATGAGTATGCTTTCACATATTATTACCTTTTGCAGCTTTCATTTCAAATGTGATTTTTCTTGACCTCAATAATCATTACAAATAGCTCCAACAATGTAGATAATCTTCAGATTTTATTGGTATCAAAATGCTGTTTATCAAGATACCTAAATAAACTCTTATTATATTTAAACCAATTTGCATCAGTGCCAGATCCACCCCCTGGTCACAGAATGAGAATATTTGGACAGCTGCCTGGTTGTAAAGCAAGCTTATGTATATCACTGATTCTCAAATGGACAAAAATATGCAAAATTTGCTGAGAACCAAAGGTTTGTCAAGAGAAATGGTGTCTGTGAGGAAAAGGCTGCACAAATAGCCTCTTAGCAGCCAGAAGTATTACATACCCAGAGGAAACTATAAGCTTTTTGTACAGATGCTAGATAAGCTTGCCAAGGAACCATATGCTGCTGCTGGAAGAATATTTTTGCAGTTTGGCATCTGGATCCTGGAATTACCATTCAATAGGGAAAATGAGAAGCATATGAAGATGAGAAATAGGATAGTGTCCACAATGCACCAAAATTCAAGTTGTGCAAAGGTGAATTTTAAAAAGTCATTTAAATAGAGAAATTCAAACAATTTCTGTTACTGTGCCTTGCAAGTAGTAAGTGCATGCAATCAATGTGTTCTGAATAAACAAAGCAGATGTATAAAGGAATTGATATTACAGAGCATGATAGCATACACTTTTTTTTAATCTGATAGAAGATGCACTGTAAGACAGACAGAGAGGCTTAATATCTTAGAAGAATTTTTCTATTGATTTTACTGCTTTCCTCTATTTCAGTAACTCCATCCTGTTTTTAAATTAAAAAATAAACCCAATGAAAATAGTACTTTTTTATAGCCAGGTTAGCTGCTATAATATGTGATCTACTATATCACTGCACTAGCAAGTTTGATGTACATTTTGGAATAGCATTCAACACCAAGAAAACATAAGTGAAAGGGCATAGATTTTGGCTGATGAATTAGTCACCAAAATGAGATGTAAAGGTTCCATATGTATTTCATTGTGAGATCAATAGATGCTTTCATTTTCACAGATAAAACAAAAAAAGAAACAAAACCAAAATGTACAATGAGTTTAATTTAGTCTCCTTAATATTGCTGCAAACATATCCATTTAAAAGAGAATTTTGGTTAATGCAGTTTTGTGAAAGTCATAGGTATACTAACATTCTAATTTTTATTTTTAGGCTATTTCACTCCTGTGGTTAATTATTTGCATTTAATTTTTTTCTGCCATAATTATATTAGTTCATCAGTCATAGATCAATGTATGTGCTTAAACCAGGAGGAATAGGCTTCACATTAAAAGGGCTTGGGATCATGCATGCAAAGGGCCAGACCTTCCTTTGCCCATTGTCATACCCTGTACTTCAGCAATAGATCCCAAGCTTTTTAATTACAACACAGGTTGTCACTGCAGTAATGAGTTCTCCATCTGCATTTTGTTTTAAATTCAGATAGATAATGGAGGTTAGAGAAGGTTAAATTTTTCTCTGCCTGTGTTTACATGTTGCCAAAACAACTCATCTCTCCAGTCAATTTAAGGGGAAAAATCAGCTAGGTAATTTACTTGTTGTCAGGTAGCAACTAATTCACAGAGTTTGCCACCTCTGACCAGTTTAATATTGTGAAAAACACAATTAAATCAGGTGGAGTATTTCAGTTAACTATCTACTTCTCTTTCCATTAACACTCTGCATCTATCTTTTTCATACAAGTTTCTAAAAGCATCTCGTTCACTGTAATTATCTATGTACAATGATCTACATCTCACCATATCTTTGTGTGGCCAGTGAGGTATATATTGGTTTTCCCTTTTTGTTTTTTTAATATTGTCCTACATGAAAGATGAATACTTAATACAAAGTCATTCAGCGAGAAGAAGGATGAGACTTCTGATTTCTAGTCCTATTTACCACACCTTCACCCCTCCCTGTACACACACACTTCATTCATTTAGTCTTTAGATTCATTTATTCTTTAAGTAATTCTGCATACTACTTCCCAAAATGGAATATTTTATCAGATTTTCCATTTGCATAGTGTGGTATATGCACTTTGTTGAATTGGTCTTAAACTTGATTAATTTTACAAAAAATGTATATAATGTTGTTTCTGGAAAACCCGGTATTCAAGAACTAATTGCCAAAGTCAGAGGGATTGAGAAGACCAAGAAATACAAGAAAAACTCAGAATTACATGGAGTGTAACTTATTGGGGATTTATGAACAGAAGCATGTCTTCAATGGTAGCAAGATGTTAAAGATCCCTGTCCCAGGAGGTAGGAGAAAAAGGGATTTATATATTAAGCTAGAAAAAGTTGGACTGTGGCCAACTGAATTTGCCTGAACTATTTTTTAAAAATATTTATTTTACTTATTTGAAAGGTAGAGCTGCAGAGAAGATAAGAGACAGAGAGAGAGAGAGGTCTTCCATCTGAAGACCACAAATGATGACCACAATGATGGTTGTTGGGCCAGGTCAGAGCCAGGAGATCCCTCCAGGTCTCCCAGGTGGGTACAGGGGCCCAAGGACTTGGGCCATTCACTGCTTTCCAGATGCATTAGCAGGGAGCTGGATCAGAAGAGGAGCTTCAGGTTCTTGAGCCAGCACCCATATGGGATGCTAGCCCTGTAGGCCAGAGCTTTAACCTGCTGTGCCATAGCACTGGCCCCATACCTAAACTTTTTCAAAATATTTTAACTCAGGAGACCTTTGAGTCATCAGATAAGAGCAGAGGATTATCTTAGTAACTTTGTTTAGGGTATGATATTACTGCCAACGTTATCTGGAGGGCATGCTGGCAGTTAAAACCAAGATGACTGCTATCATATAAAGTTAAATCCCTACAAATACATTTGATTTAATAAGATATTTTATTTGTTAAGTGTGTTAAAACGAATAATTTCTTCTCATAAAATCATTGTATTGACTTGATTTTTTATATTTCTGGTATTTTATTATTTACAGATATAAAGTGATATGCATTAGGAGGGATGTGTAGTCATTATTGATGTTAAATGGCTTATAACAGCTAATAATAATAAAAGTTTGCTTAATACATTTTTGATCAGTAGGAAAGTATACATGAAGAACATGAGAAAAAGTAAACATAAAATGTACAGATTATTAAATCTTATTAATCTAAGCTGATGGTCTCTTCCCATCAAAACTTTACAAGAACTAGACATTTAAATGTTTTTTTTCTGTTGTAAATCTCATCCACATTCTGATGTATCAAAGTGATGTAGGTAAGGGTACATGTTGGTGACACTTCCTCAACTTTGGGTTCTTTATTTAAAGCCCTCACTCATTTAGTGTTGGGTATTTTCTAGAGTTAGAATAAAAAAGTATGTGTTTAAGATATGAAGAGGATTCAGCTGTTGAAACAAGAGTTTCAAAGTTTTGTCATTTTGTTTCAGTATTTGTATTTTACAACTTAAAAGTATTATGTGGTATATCTCTAGGTTATATGCAATAACTTTGTGATCTTATACTAAGTGTACAATGGCTTCTAGTCTTAACCAATAGCAAATGTAAAATTGTATGTGTATGTGATCTTTTGCCACAAAAACCCTTCTGCCACATTACTTACTTATAAGTATTGTGAACAATACTTATATTATGTAAGTTGCTAAAGGCTGTGAAAGAAAAAATATATATTTAAAGCTATGCAAAATAGGAATATATTGTATATTGCTGTTATATCCTTAATGCTTTCTTAAGTCCTTAGCTTTAATGGAGAACTTTGGTCCTTATAATAATAAAACACATCTTCATCTTTAGAATTCAGTTTGAGATATCATATATATATATATATGCACACACATGATGAAAACTGGAACTCCAATTTATTACCAATATGCTTAATATTTTCTAATTATGTTACAAGTAAAGTGCCTGAAGAAAAGACATGATTGTCTACCTTGTGAGAATACACTTGCATCTTTCCTTCTAAGCGTTGCAACCTTTTTGTTGTAGGCATTTGAGGTATGAAGGCTGTTAGGAGATTTGCCTGTCAAAAGAAGGCAGCTCATGACTCCTCCCTATTGCTATCCTGAAAAACCATTTTTTAGAAAAGTGTTAAATGCATTAACCTTGTTCTGATCTTGGGCACATCGCTGCAAAGCCATTCTCTGGCAGGGATAATTGAAAGGTATGAATTTTTATATAGATTTAGCTGCTAAAGTATTTTTCCTGAGGCAAAGCCAAAGGCTAAACCTGTGCCACATATTCAGCTACCAGAACTATGAGCTGGCTCTGCTGCCTCAGCTCAGCAATCGACAAATGAACAAAGGCTCATGACTTTGTTCTTGGTATAATCTATGCGTCCATTTTCCCCTGTATTTTCCCTTAGTATGCATATGTTCTTGGTTGTAAAAGTTGGGACTGCTTCTAAACTTTAGTTAAACTCAGAAATTTAGGTAGAAGATATTGTCTGCGTGACTTTTCAGAAAACATATATTTTTGTTGTCAACACTCCATTTTTTTTTTTTAGCAATATACAACATGACAAAATACTGTTCATTTAGAATCAGATGATGCTGTAGCAGGGACTATTAAGGAAACCATCATAGTGTCGATCTATTGCTTGATGAGAACTTACAGCTTCCTGTTTTTAAATGAAAACGTGTATTCAGCAGAAGGATCACAGATATTCCAGAGCAATGTGTTGGGGTTTTGATTTACTGAAATGCCAGTGGACTTTACTTAACAAGATTATTACGGCCTTTGCCTATAGTGTTTCATTCACCCACTCAGTGCTTGGAATGCCAAGGTAGACTCCAGGGGGATGAACCTGCCACTGCCTCATAATTCTCAATAGGGTAATGCCATTGGAAAACCCACAAGTGAATTCCTGTACTTAATAAGATTTTGATTCAGCAACCATTAATAACATTTTATTGATCATAGCATCCTCATCTGAAATGTGGCTTGTTGATGACTTAATCATATCAAATGATATGAGAGGTATATTTTCAGAATAGATAAAGCCAATGTATTTCCTTTTAAGAGAGAAACGAACCCCAGACAGCAAAGCAGAAAAAAAAAATTAAAAAAAAACAGCACAGAAGCAAAGCGACACTCCAACACTCCACTTTGTTAAATCTGCTCCTGTGTTTTTTGTCAGAGGACATATGTGTATCATAAGCTGGGTTAGAGTGTAATAAGCTTAATAAATAATGTGCTTTGTAAAATAAGAAAATGTGAGGTTTAAATATTGCTTTAAATGATAATCAGCTACAAGATGTCGACAGAATTACAGTCAAATTAGAATTAAAGTGGTAAACTGCCAAATAATTTTTAAGTTCTCTAAAATTTCTATAGACTTTCTAAAAACTCAGTTCCACTGAAATGACACTGAATCACAGAGTAGTAATAAACACAGCATCTTTGTAATGAAAACTGTGTGTTACTTGTAGTGAAGGATTAACAGTGTGTAGGTTCACATATAATTTGTATTAAATATTTCTTGACAGAAAATTGACCCTCTGGGCTGGTGCTGTGCTGCAGTGGGTTAATGCCCTGGCCTGAAGCCCTACATCCCATGCAACGGTTCGAGACCCGGCTGCTCCACTTCTGGTCCAGCTTTCAATAGGCTAATCCTCTGCCTGCGGCGCCAGCACACCGGGTTCTAGTCGCGGTCAGGGCGCCGGATTTTGTCCCGGTTGCTCCTCTTCCAGGCCAGCTCTCTGCTGTGGCCCGGGAGTGCAGTGGAGGATGGCCTGAGTGCTTGGGCCCTGCACCCGTGTGGGAGACCAGGAGGAAGCATCTGGCTCCTGGCTTCGGATCAGCGCGGTGCCATTGGAGTGTAAACCAATGGAAAAAGGAAGACCTTTCTCTCTGTATCTCTCACTATCCACTCTGCCTGTCCAAAAAAAAAAAAAAAAAAAAAAAAAAATCCATAACACTCATTCAAATGACAGATTGCATGGCCAAATTAAATTGAACAAATGTTATATGCTCATTTTCATCTATATGTGGAGCACATAAAATCTTATTTTTTTAATATTCGAGTCTCTGAAATTGGTTTTAATCACAGATCTTTGGATAGGTAAATTTAAACTCCTTGAATTAGATAGATGGGAAATTCACAGGGCAAGGGAAGAGCCAAGAGAGTGGAACAGACTAAGGCGGATAGCTTTGCATGGTGGGGAACAAAGTTAATATCTCCTCAAACAGGCCCTGCTTTTCTATAACCTGGAGGCTGGTAATTCATAGAGTAGTTTTTCTTATTGTCCTAAAACAACTAATTAATCAATGTTATTGAAAGTTTTCCAAACTTCAAAGATGATTTCACCATTTTTTGGTCCTGATTTTATTGGAATACCTTGTCTGATACAATGACTTATGGTTCCCTGGGACTGCACATATTCTGAAACAAAATGAATTAAATTAATTAATTAAAAATTAATTAATTTCTAAAAACCTTCTAACTCCAAATCAAACTATGTCCAATAGTATCTGATACAAATGACA
Organism: Lepus europaeus; assembly: GCF_033115175.1. Classification (NCBI taxonomy): domain Eukaryota; kingdom Metazoa; phylum Chordata; class Mammalia; order Lagomorpha; family Leporidae; genus Lepus; species Lepus europaeus. The sequence goes on from NC_084842.1 coordinate 31,400,826, forward strand.
GTGGTCATATGCTTCCATTTCAAAACAAATGCTGGCAGTATATTAGTTGGTAAGGCTGCCGTAACAAAATATCACAGACTGGGTGACTTAAATAACACAAGTGTATTTATTTATAATTCCAGAGGCTAGAAATGGGAGATGGCGGTATTGGCAGGCTTTATCTTTTTCTGAGGCCTCTTTCCGTGGTTTGCACATAGCTGTCCACTCATTGTGTCTCCATATTGTCTTCTCTCTCTGTGTGTATGTGTCCTACTAAACTAGTCTTATATGATATTACTCATATTAGATTAAGATTTACTCTAGGTATCTCATTTAACTCATCCCTCTTTGAGAGTCATATCAATAAATGCAATTGCATTAAAGTATTCAGAGTTAGGACCTCTATCTATGAAAGAAGAAAGCTGTACAAGATTTATTCCCTTGTGGTTGCCTTTAGTTTCATCCTAGCATTTTTCTAATTTATATATGAACATTTTCCTATGCTCATGGTGAAATACAAAATAATAGTAATATATTTAAGAAATTACATAAAAATACTTAAATGGATAAAATCAATATGAGAAGATGAGGAAATTAATTTTTATTTTACTTTAAATTTGTCAATATAGATAAGTCAAAATCTGAGATGATAAAATTGGGAAATAATCATATCCAGCCTTGAAGATAGTTACAGAAAGAAATTCTAAATGCATACCAGAGGCTTTTCCAGGTGATGATGCTCAAAATCTGACTGCATGTAAATGTGATAGGGAACCAGGCAAGGCCATAGGCTGTTGTGCATGACAGGCCCAGATGTTAAAGACCATCAGAGAATGTATTTCATTATCTTGATTGCACTGCCATCTATACAGTCATTGACCTTGCAGGCACTGGTGTCATCTAGATATGACTTTGTCACCTTTCCTTCAATCAGCTTGGAGCATGGTAGTTTGTCTAAGTTCCCTTCACTTACTAGCCACTCAAGCTTTTGCTTCACAAAATGAAAGCATCATTAAAGTCATTTCTTTATAATTTCAGTTTGATCTGTGTAGCAAAAAGATATATGCCTGCATTTTCATAAGGTCTTGAAACACTTTTCTAGTTTCTTGTATTGAGGCAGATTTTACTCAACAACCATTCATTCATTTATTCACTCACTGGACAGATGCGTAATGAGAGTCTGTTATGTACGGGGCATTACTGAGCATTGGGGAGCTTGAGCACAGAATCTCTATATTGACAAGATGCCCACTTCTTAACGAGCCATATAATTGGCTTCATTTGGGGGAGGAATCAAGCTTTTCTCTCATAAAAAAAAACTCAGGGAAAGGGAAAAACAACAACAACAACAACAACAAAAAACAGGCTACTGGAAGCATTGTCTTCCTCAGCAATGATCTTTTTCTGTCACTTTGTATATAATTTCAGCTCAAAATGGAGGGGAAGAATTTAATTTTCATTGTCATAGGTCACATTTTGCTTCATGTTGACCAAAACCGGAAAGGGAGTAGAGTTATTCCATATGGGCGCCGGGTTCTAGTCCCGGTTGCTCCTCTTCCAGGCCAGCTCTCTGCTGTGGCCCGCAAAGGCAGTGGAGGATGGCCCGGGTGCTTAGGCTCTGCACCCCCATGGGAGACCAGGAGGAAGCACCTGGCTCCTGGCTTCGGATCGGCGCAGCACGCCGGCCATAGAGACCATTTGGGGAGTGAACCAACGGAAGGAAGACCTTTCTCTCTGTGTCTCTCTCTCACTGTTTATAACTCTACCTGTCAAATTAAAAAAAATGAGATAACAAAAATTTTAAATAGAATCATTTATTGAAATTACTGAGAAGTTATATCCTATGTTTTGGATGAAGTATGGTCCGAATAGTCTTAGACTGTACCACAAAGTTTTCACCATAATTGTGGATCAATTATCTTATTTGCTGTCCAACAATAACAAGCTAACTGGAAAAGGCACACAGTCCAGCATTAGTGACGTACAATTTGACCCCACATCCTAATCAGCAGAAATGGGAAGGAGGTGCACATCTGAAAGTTACACAGTTTTATTGGGGAATAGAATGTTACTGAAATCTTATTCCTGGTGGTGCTTGTGCTGTTTGAGGGCACCTGAACACTGAATTGCCTTTTCCCATCCACTCTGCTCCCAAGGGAAAAATATACTATGGTGAGAAAAATGATAGAACATCACTTGTAAATTTACATGAAAAAATATATAAAACTGTAATAAATACAAATATATAAAAATAATATACATTCAGATCAGTAGCATGGAGAGTTCTATAAAATCAACCCCTGGTGGAATTAGTATAAATAGTGAGAATTATAAAACTCACCTCCATTTAGAATCTTTGGAATTTGTCCTAAGGTTATACAGCAGATGAAGAAGCATGTATGCAAGAAACTGCAGTAATGTCAATAATGAGAGTGAGATTTTTGGGCAGTGGAGCCATAGCATGAACCCTTCCTCCAATTAACTCAGGCTGACAGAAACTCTAGCCTAGGCACTTGCAATCAGAGAAGATGGGACTTTTTCCACACAGCTTATAATCAACAGCTACTATATTGTATTGAATAGTAGAAGGTGATCCTCAGAGTTTCCTGTATCACACCTATGCTCTATTTCTCAGAGGCTAAAATCCAGGCAAGTGTGCCCAGAAGTATTGGCCCCCTCTTCTACTCAGTCACCATCGATGGGATGGATGCCCTTCCCTAGGTATAGTAGGCTGAGAATATGGAGGCCTCTACTGCACTCAGTCCAGCTTGTAGCTCACAGGTTCCACACACCAGGTGAGGCAAACCTTTATCAGAGGCTGCTGCCACTGTCCAGCAACTTGGACAGAAACAGGAAAAAAAAAAAAAAAAACAGTCCCTGAAACAAGGCAGCCTCAGTCCAGTCCTTAGTTCCAAAGCAGTGACTTAAGGATGTTTTCCCCCAGAGGAAGTAGCAGGCCGTAGGCATAGAGTCTTAGATGGATTCCCAGAATGGCTGATTTTGTTTTAAAGAGTACAGAGAATCTTGAGCCCAAGGACACTCTAGAAAACTGAACATTTTAAACATTTTTTTTAAGTTTATTTATTTTAAAGGCACAGTGACAGAGAGAGGGAGACACAGGACGTGAAGAGAGGGATTTTCCATCTACTTGTTCAATTTCTGAATGGCCACTACAGTTAGGATGCACCTGGGCAAAGCCAGGAGCCAGGAATTCCAGAAGAGTCTCCCCTATAAGCGGCAGGCCACAAGTACCTGGGCTATCATCTGCTATTCGCCTAAGCATTTTAGCAGCTGAATCAGATGTGGATCAGCTGGGACTCCAATCAGCACTCCAATATGGAATGCCAAATATCCAAAGTGGAGGTTTAACTCACTATACCACAACTCTGGCCCCCAAAGCCATGAACATTTTGATGACAAACAATTAAGAAGTTGGTAGCTTTGTGAGAATAAATGACTAAACTATAGATAATGTAGTCTTCCACAGATATCCATCAATAAGGAGAGCCTTTTAAGAATCCAAATAAACTTTATAGGCTCTTCAATGAAACTTCCTGCAAAAGATTCCAAATGTAATTAAATCATACAGGATATTTATACCAGAAGCCACTGTTGACAACTACAGATCAATCGACAGGTAGTTAATGGAGTCTGATTTATACAAAATAAATTCCAGCAAACTATAGAAATGTAACTCATGTTCTGTCCTATTACATTTTGGTGGTGTCATTGTTAGACTTTACATTGATAATTGGTAAAAATAAATTGCTATGATATCAGTTTTATGTCTGCTGAAACAGAGAGAAGAAAGGAGAACTGATATTCATTTACAAGTTCTATTAAATTAAAATTTATTTTTCCTTTTCCGGTTGCCTTCATTTATTTGTGTGCTTACCTTTGACTGTTATTTCCAAGTATATTACATTTGCATATGTTATAGATCCCTTCTATATGGTATACATTCCAAATATATTCGATTCTCAGGTGCTATGGATAGCTCTATACTCACAAACTCCCTGAAAGGCATAATCCAGCAAAACTCACACATGGAATGCAGATAAGTAGAATATATATGTATTAAAGAAATTGAATAATTCATTATTAATTGTTGTCCAAAAAAGAAAGTACCAAGCTCAGATGGGTTCCCTGGAGAATTCTGACAAACTTCAATAAATAAAGAAATAATACCAGTTTATACACTCTATTACACAAAGGAGAAACAGAGGAAGTACTTTCTAACTCATCTTTTGAAGTAAAAATTACCCCAATAACAAAACTAAACATGACGTTAAAAGAACAGAATCCTAAAGACCTTCATATCTCATGGACACACACAAAAATCCTCAGAGAAATATTAGCAAAGCAAATCCATCAATGTATGAAAAGAAATGATACACCACACCGCCCAACAAAGAAAAGCCCAGGACCAGATGGTTTCACTAATGAATTCTACCAGACATTTAAAGAACTAATTCCAATTCTTCTCAAACTTTTCAGAACAATTGAAAAAGAGGGAATCCTCCAAAATTCTTTCTATGAGGCCAGCATCACCTTAATTCCTAAACCTGAAAAAGATGCAGCAAAGAAAGAGAATTATAGACCAATTTCCCTGATAAACATAGATGCAAAAATCCTCAAAAAAAATCCTGGCCAATAGAATGCAACAACATATCAGAAAGATCATCTACCCAGACCAAGTGGGATTTATCCCTGGTATGCAGGGATGGTTCAACGTTCACAAATCAATAAATGTGATACACCACATTAACAAACTGCAGAAGAAAAACCATATTATTATCTCAATAGATGCGGAGAAAGCATTTGGTAAAATACAACAATAAAAAGCAACCTTGTACAACAAAAACAAAGCTGGAGGCATCACAATACCAGATTTCAGGACATACTACAGGGCAGTTATAATCAAAACAGTATGGTACTGATACAGAAACAGATGGATAGACCAATGGAACAGAATAGAAACACAAGAAATCAATCCAAACATCTACAGCCAACTTATATTTGATCAAGGATCTAAAACCAATTCCTGGAACAAGGACAGTCTATTCAACAAATGGTGCTGGGAAAACTGGATTTTTGTGTGTAGAAGCATGAAGCAAGAACCCTACTTTACACCTTACACAAAAATCCACTCAACATGGATTAAGGACCTAAATCTATGATCCGACACCATCAAATTATTAGAGAGCATTGGAGAAACCCTGCAAGATATATATAGGCACAGGCAAAGACTTATTGGAAAAGACCCTGGAAGCACAGGCAGTCAAAGCCAAAATTAACAATTGAGATTACATCAAATTGAGAAGTTTCTGTACTGCAAAAGAAACAGTCAGGAAAGTGAAGAGGCAACCGACAGAATGGGAAAAAAATTTGCAAACTATGCTGTCGATAAAGGATTAATAACCAGAATCTACAAAGAGATCAAGAAACTCCACAACAACAAAACAAACTACCCACTTAAGAGATGGGCCAAGGACCTCAATAGACATTTTTCAAAAGAGGAAATACAAATGGCCAACAGACACATGTAAATATGTTCAGGATCACTAGCCATCAGGGAAATGCAAATCAAAACCACAATGAGGTTTCACCTCATTCTGGTTAGAATAGCTCGCATGCAGAAATCTACCAACAACAGCTGCTGGCGAGAATGTGGGGAAAAGGGGACACTAACCCACTGTTGGTGGGAATGCAAACTGGTAAAGCCACTATGGAAGTCAGTCTGGAGATTCCTAAGAAACCTGAATATAACCCTACCATACAACCCAGCCATCCCACTCCTTGGAATTTACCCAAAGGATATTAAATTGGCAAATAAAAGAGCTGTCTGCACCTCAATGTTTATTGCAGCTCAATTCACAATAGCTAAAACATGGAATCAACCTAAATGCCCATCAACAGAAGACTGGATAAAGAAATTATGGGACATGTACTCTATAGAATACTGTACAGCAGTAAAAAAAAAAATAAAATCTGGTCATTTGCAACAAGATGGAGCAATCTGGAAAGCATCATGCTGAGTGAAATATCAAGTCCCAAAGGGACAAATATCGTATGTTCTCCCTGATCAGTGACAACTAATCAAGCACCAAAAAGGAAACCTTTTTAAGTGAAATGCACACTATGAGAAACAATTACTTGATTAGCCCTTCTCCTGACTGTTGATGAACAACTTAATACTTTATCCCTTTTAGTATTTTTTGTTCTACTTAATACTAGTGGTTGAACTCTTTAATTAACACACAATTATTCTTAGGTGTTTAAATTTAACTGAAAATTGATCCCTGTTAAACACAAGAGTGGGAATAAGAGAGGGAGGAGATGTACAGTTCAGCACATGCTCACTCAGACTTACCCCTAACGGTAGAGTCAGAAACGTGCCAGGGGATTCCAAATCAATCCCGACCAGGTGGCATGTACCAATGCCATCTGTCAAAGTGATCAGTTTTAGTTCATAATTGATCATAATGATAGGATTACGTGTCAAAGGGATCACACAAACAAGACTAGTGTCTGCTAATACTAATTGATAGAACTAAAAAGGAGAGTACGATTCCAACATGGGAAGTCGGATACACAGCAGACTCATAGAATGGCAGATGTCCTAAACAGCACTCTGGCCTCAGAATCAGCCCTTAAGGCATTCGGATCTGGATAAAAAGCCCATGAGAATATTTCAGGCATAAAAAGCCAAGACACTGTGGCAAAAAAAAAAAAAAAATGACCTAAATGAAAGATCTCTGTGAGTGAGATCCCAGTGGAAAGAATGGGCCATCAAAGAAGGAGGTACCTTTCTCTGAAGGGAGGAGAGAACTTCCACTTTGACTATGACCTTGTCTAAATAAGATCGGAGTTGGCAACCTCAAGAGGCTTCTATAGCCTTGGCAGCTCAAGAGCTGCCACGAGCCTCGGGTGGTTACTGACATCATAAATAAGAGTGTCAATTGTTAAATCAACAACAGGAGTCACTAATGCACTTATTCCCCATGTAGGTTCCCTTGGTTCACTCCCCTAATGGCCTCCACGGCCAGCACTGTGCTGATCTGAAGCCAGAGCCATGTGTTTCCTCCTGGTCTCCCATGCTGGTGCAGGGCCCAAGCACTTGGGCCATCCTCCGCTGCCCTCCCGGGCCACAGCAGAGAGCTGGACTGGAAGAGGAGCAACAGGGACTAGGACCTGGTGCCCCAACCGGGACTAGAACCCGGGGTGCCAGCACTGCAGGCAGAGGATTAGCCAAGTAAGCCATGGAGCCAGCCCTCTCTTACCATTCTGGTAGTGAAGTCCTAACTAATATAATATGATAAGAAAAAAAGACATGAAAGCATATTTTTATAATCTTTGACATATCAACTGAGAAGAAAGAAATAAAACTATCTTTGTACACAGATTATATGATTGTCTATGCACCAAATTTGAAAGAATCAACTAAAAGAAGATGTGGAACTAATAAGCGATCATAGAAAAACTTAAAGATACAAGGTTAATATATATTGGGAAGTTAATTTCTTATATATCATGAATAAAATCTGGAATCCAAAAGGTTAAAAAGCACAATATCATGGGGCCGGCGCTGTGGCTTACTTGGTTAATCCTCCGACTGTGGCGCCGGCATCCCATATGGGCATCGGGTTCTGGTCCCGGTTGCTCCTCTTCCAGTCCAGCTCTCTGCTGTGGCCTGGGAGGGCAGTGGAGGATGGCCCAAGTGTTTGTGCCCTGCACCCGTGTGGGAGACCAGGAGGAAGCATCTGTCTCCTGGCTTCAGATTGGTGCAGCGCGCCAGCCGTAGCAGCCATTTGAGGGGTGAACCAATGGAAAAGGAAGACCTTTCTCTCTGTCTCTCTCTCTCTGTCTAACTCTGCCTGTCAAAAATAAATAAATAAATAAAGCGCAAAATATAATTTATAATAACATCAACAAATGAAATTCTTTGGAATAAACCTGCCAAGATCTATATGAGAAAAAGTATAAAACAATTTCATTAAATTGAGGAGAAATTTAGGGTAGATGGGAAACGGATATATAGGGTTTCCGAATGCTTTCTGCTCAATTTCTCTGTAAATGTAAAACTGCTCTGAAATACAGTTTATTAATTTATAAAATACATACTTATTAGTACTAATAAATGAATTTAGCAAATACACAGAACCTAGATCAAAGTAAACAATCTATTATGTTTCTAAATATTAACAAGGAACATTATCAAGATTATGAAAACAATTTAATTTATTTGAATTGCATAAAAAGAGAAATGCACAGAAATAAATTTAAGAAAAATATATATAGTACTTATATCTGGAGTTAATGTGGCAAAATGTTAAAATTGTTATGTAGACCCAGAGAACCCTACTTTATAATTTTCTATATAATATGTGACATTTTAAAATAAAAATAAAAGGGGAAACATCATATAAAAATCAATAAACCTCTATGACCTGAAAAAAGTACAAAATGCATAGTCTAAAAACACAAAATAGTATCGAAATAAATTACTCTATACTTAAATAAATGGGAATACATCCCCTATTTGTGGTTTGAAAGAGAACAAATTGTTAATATGGCAAGATTCCCTAAATAACTATCAGATTCATTACAGTCATTATCCAAATTGTAGAAGAAATCATTTCAGAAATTGACGTGCTGATTCTAAAATTTCCATGGAAAACAATAACCCAGATTAACCAAAATTATCTTCAAAATGAAGAACAAATTTAGACTTGTATCACCTGATTACAAAATTCTGTACAATAACACAGTGATTAAGACAGTGGTACTAGCGTAAGAGTAGCCATATAGATCAATAGAATAGAATTGTCAAGAATAAGTTCTCATGTTCATGGTTGATTGATTCCTGGTGTCAAGATAATTCAACCAGGAAAGAATAACATCCAACAAAAGGTACTGAGACAACTGTATATCCACTTGCCAATAAATAAATAAATAAATGACCAATAGTTCACAACATACAGAAAAATTTACGCTTGTCCTGAATGTAAGAACTAAACCCATAAAATCCTTAGGAGAAAACATATTAGTGAAATTTCTGAGTTTGATTTGGTAAAACTGTTACAGGTTGATAGAAAACAAAAGGGATATATCATAAAAATTATTATTTTTGTACTTCAGACACTAACAAGAAAATTACAAAACAAACCTTGAGCATGGGAGAGAATGATTACAGATCATATATCTATAAATGATTTTTATTTAGAATATATATATATATAAATCTTGCAAAACAGTAATAAAGAGATGAAAACAACAAATAAATGGGAAATGAATGGGTCAACATTTTGGTGCTGTGGATTTAAGTCATTGTCTACAATTTGAGCATCTCATGTGAATGCCTGATAGAGTCCTGGCTGCTCTGCTTCTAATCCAGTTCCCTACTAATATTCCTAGGAAAGCAGTAGAAGATGGCACAAGTACTTGGGCCTCTGCCATTCAAGTTGGAGACCTGGATGGAGATTAGGGTTCCTGGCTTTGGCCTGACCCAGCCACTGCTGTTACAGTCATTTAGGGAGTCAACCAGTGGATGGAAGATTTTGCTCTCTCTCTCTCTCTCTCTCTCTCTCTCTCTCTCTCTTTCCCTCTCCCTCTCTCTCCTCCTCTCTCTTTTACTCATCCTTGTAAATAAAATGAATATTTTTTTAAAAAATTGGAGAAGTATTTGATGGATTCAAAAAAGGCTAATAAGCACACAAAATATTGCACAGTGTCACTAATGTTTAGGGAAATTAGGAACAAACCATAATAAGGGAGTAGTTTGTATTCACGAGTGTGGTTATCAAAAAAAAAAAAACAAATATTAAGTGTTGTTGAAGATATAGAAACCTTTAAAATTCATATACTTGTATCAAAAACATTCAATGATACAGATACCTTGGCATATATAAAGCTTTCTCAAAAAGTTAAACATAAAATCACCATATGATCCAGCAATCCCATCCCTAAGTGTATACCCAAGGAGAATAAAGCATACATGGACACAAAGTCTCATACACAAATGTTCACAGAAGTATAATTCAAATTGGATGAAAATTGGAAACTACTAAAATAGCTGTTAATTGACATATGAATAAATACAATTTGTATAGTGGCATATTCTAAATGAGTATAAAGAGCTGAAGTGATGAAGTATTTTACTATATGGATGAGCCCTCAAAAATATGCCAAGTGAAATTAAGCCATTCACAAAAGTTTAAGTATTATATGACTTAACTTACATAAAATCTTCAGCATAGGTAACTTTACATAGTAGATTAGTACTTGCCTAGAATTGGTTGTGGGGGTGGTGTATGGGGAAGACCTAAGATGATTGGTGACTACTAAGAAGACAGGGTGTAATTATGGGTGATTAAAGTGTTCTTCAAATGATTGGGATGATACTTGTACAACTCCATGTATACACTAAAAACCACTGACAATATAGAATATTCTCCTTTCATCTGAGGTTTCAGTTTCCTTCATTCTGACAATAGTAAGTGGAAAATTTCAGAAATTAAAAAAAAAACATAAGATTTGGGTTATACACTGTCCTGAGTAGCATGATGAAATCTTCATTCTGCTCTGTCCAGGAGGTGGTGACCATCACTTTGTCCAATAGAGCCACACCATGTCTGTACCCACCAGTGATTTACTCAGGAGCCATTTAGATTACCAGGTCAATTATTGTGGTATTGTGATCCTTGTGTGCAAGTAACCCTTATTCTACTAAAAAGTGATCTCAAACTACAAAAGAATAGATGCTGGAAATTGAAATATGCCCAGAGAGGACATAAAGTGCTTCATTTATGGGAAAAGGTGAATGTTCTCAATTTTACAAGGCAAGACAAAATTGAATGTTGAGATTTCTAAAGTATACAGGACACTAATTTATTCTGGGAGTGAAGAATACACTCACCTATTTTTTATTAGTTATAATTATTCATTTTACTATCATTGTTAATATTTTGCATTCCTAACTTATAAAATAAGCTTTTCCAAATATGTATGTGCATAGGAAAAATCATAATCTATGTAGGGTTTGTCACTAGCTGTGGTTTCATTCATCCATTGGGAATTTGGAACAGAGCCTCTGCAGATAGGAGTATTACTATTAACTGATAAATTTTGTGGTATGAAATTTTATCAATAATGATATTATAAATACGTAAAAAATAAACATATAGATATTGGATGTAGTGGAAATGAAGATTAGGTGATCCAATAAGAACCTGCTTTCTGAAAACCCATGTACATTCGGGATTGTGAAGATCTAGGCAAAGTGTGGGAAGATGCAGTGCTTGGTTACTGCCCTTGTTTGTGCTTTTGTCCTTGGATAATTATACCTGAAATTTATTTTAAACTCATATTCCACCCACATGTATTTGTATGTGTTTTTTCTCCTGCAACAGGAGACCTAACTAAGTGTTCTTTATGGACAACCCAGCTGAAGCAGGAACTCAGGACTAGGCTTAATTCCTTGATGTGAATAAAAGTTGAATCAATGCAATGGGAGTCTTCTCAAATTCACTAAGAAATGATACTTAGAAATATGAAATAATTAGTCCATTCAGCAAAATAAAGGCAAATTCCCTTTACAACTATATTTACAGTTTAAAATAAGAGGGTGAGTATAGTATGTGGGTGTTACCTGTTAATATTTTGTGATTTTTTTTTTACTTTTAATTCATTATTCATATTGTTCAATACCTGAAAGTTAATGGAAAAGTTTCACTTTGGAGAAAGATTTCAGATGAAAGCAAATATAAAACATGATAATCTCATATATTTTATGAACAAATAGAAGAAAAGTGCTCCAAGTCTCTAACTATAAATTAATGTCACAGGAGGGCAAATGTTGATTAACGTGATTTGATCAATGCACATCCTATGCATATATTGGAATGTCTCACTGCAGCCCAAAGCTATGGACAACTCTTGCTAATAAAAATTTTTAAAAGAATATCATAAAGGGAAAATATAATTTTGTGACAAATAATTGTAATGACAATGATACTGATGCTCTGTGTAGGATATAAAAATGAAGAGTATTTCCATATCCATAAAAAGAGTGAGGAAGACAGAGATTATAAATATTTCCTTAATCTCTAAATTAAGATAGAATTGAAAAATACATTACCTGGCTACATTCAAAGAAATGAATAATACTACTTTAGTAAAAATAGTCTGCAAATTTCAAAAGTTGTTTATCATATGAATGTAATTTCTTTCTGATCTTGACCTTGGATATATTTTCTAAACTCTTTTTATCATAATGTCATCTTTAATAAAATTCTAATACCTTACCTCACAAAATTGCCCTGAAACATTTATTGTGACATGTGAACATGAAAATCTTTTCATTCTGCTTGTGTCTAATGCCAAAATAACAGACTGATTGTTCAGCCATCGCAATAAAACACCTGCCAATTCAATAAAAATGATAGAAATAGCTACTTTAATGTGTCACCACTGAAAGAAAATTGCTTTTATTTTTGTTTTAACAAATTATAATCCATGAAATAATTTCGAGCATAGATGTAACATACATATTAACCATAATATGTATGTATTTAATGCCTGCGTCTTTTGTCTTTTTAATCATGTGAGAATACTAAAATATTAAATAATATTATTTTTATTTTAATAAAGACATTGCACTAGTTTTTTGCCTGAATTTTCCAGATTTCTTTTCTAGTAATTTTATAGCCTTAACATTATGATAATATCCATTTTCATGGCAAGTTACTGTTTCTCTTATATATACACATATAAGTATAATTTTATATCCAATGTGCATGCATATACATATGTATGTGCATTTAAAGTACATGTTTATAAACATATATTCAGAGTTTTTTTCATTGATCATTGGTACCAGGTATTTTTTTATTTCCTGTAAATTTTTGACTTTCAAAAGCTACTAGTAAAATGAAAATTTAACACATCTTATCCTGACTTTCTTCTCCCTGAAATTCCATAATGTTTGGAAGCACTTGCTTGTTAATAAAAAATCCCTAAAATATTTACAGCTGAAATGGCTTCTGCTTTCCTGATCAATTAAGGAGAAGCATATTGCTTTTTGATATCAAAGAAGAAGAAACAAATCTGAGAGTGAAGCTATACACTATTATTAATTCTTAATCAAAGAAAGATAATTTATCAATTAGTTTTTGACCACATGACAAATCATCTCAAAATGGAATTGCTTACTTCTTTTTTTTTTAAAGTTTTTTTTATTTATTTGAGAGGTAGAGTTACAGTGAGAGAGACAGAGAGAAAAATCTTCCATCTGTTGGTTCACTCCCCAAATGGCCACAATGGTCAGAGCTGCGCCGATCTGAAGCCAGGAGCTTCCTCTGGGTCTCCCATGTGGGTGCAGGGGCCCAAGCACTTGGGCCACCTTCTTCTACTGCTTTCCAAGGCCACAGCAGAGAGCTGGATTAGAAGGGGAGCAGCCAGGACTAGAACCGGTGCCCAAATGGGATGCCAGCGCCACAGGTGGAGGATTAGCCTACTGTGCCACAGTGCCGGCCCCAGGACATAGTATATTTCTAATGGCAGATGAATCCATAGGTTCTTTATGAGAGACAGCTGATCATAGTAAGGGATGCATGATCCCAGAAGATTGCTCTCATGAGTTTGAAGTCTACTGAAAACTGTCAGGCCTAAAATGACCTTATATGTTGGGTGGCTGACTTGCTAATACTTGGGACAAGGGCTGCAGCTAGAACATATATCTTTTTTTCTTTTTTTTTTTTTCTTTTTTTTTTGGACAGGCAGAGTGGACAATGAGAGAGAGAGACAGAGAGAAAGGTCTTCCTTTACTGTTGGTTCACCCTCCAATGGCTGCCTCGGCTGGCGCACTGTGCTGATCCGAAGCCAGGAGCCAGGTGCTTCTCCTGGTCTCACATGGGGTGCAGGGCCCAAGCACTTGGGCCATCCTCCACTGTACTCCCGGGCCATAGCAGAGCGCTGGCCTGGAAAAGGGGCAACCGGGACAGAATCCGGCGCCCTGACTGGGACTAGAACCCGGTGTGCCGGCGCTGCAAGGCGGAGGATTAGCCTAGTGAGCTGCGGCGCCGGCCAAGAGCACATATCTTTTAATGCCCAGAATGCCCCCGTTTGTACATACACGGTGATAAATAGGGTTCTGAAAAAGAAAAGGAGAAATGACTAGAAATATAGAGGGGTGCAGGAGCTACAGAAGAAATGGCAGGGGATGCAAGCTTAGGTTCAGAAGTGGGACATAATCACTTCCACTGTATCCCAGTGGCTAAAGCTATGTACAAGGCCGGAGGAGAAGCTAGGACACACAAATATTTTTTTTTTCATGGAAAGAATTTCAAAATCATATTGCAAAGCATATGGATAAGGTTAAAGAATCACACTCATTTCTTTTTAAATCTATCAAAGTAGTCAATCTTGTATCAAAGATGGGACAACGCATAAGCTTACTATTTCAAATGACTCTTCCTTTCCCACCATCAAATAGAAAGATAAAGTCTAGGAAAAGGGAAGTTAAAATGCAATAGACAAAAAAAAAAAAAAAAAAAAAAAAAAGAAGTAAACGAGAATTTTATGTGAGGAGGGCATTGAGGTGTTAATTAGTATAAAGAACTGACATAAATGAGAATGCGGTACTATTTTTGAGGACAATGTTTTCTATAGGAACAAAGTACCTATCAGAAAGCATTTTCTATTCAAGTTTTCTTCAGTCTCTACTTGACTCCCACCAGCTTGCGCAAAAACGGAAGAAAACAGTAAAAGCTTTGCAGCTCAATTCAGGTGTGGCCATGGGGAATATTAAATTGGATGATCCAATATTTATAAACCTACAAGTCCTGGAAATTAGTAAATAAGGATTTTACTCCCATAAAGCAGAATTAGGGTCCAATTATGAAAGACTCACCCTTCCATCTGTCTTGCATCCCTCCCTACCATAAAGATACAAGGATCTATCACTGCTCAGATAGCAAAATTTTTGACTGTTATTCATGATAATGATGGTGAGTCTAACTTTCCTCCCCACTCTCCCCATTCTCCTATGTTATCTGTAACTGTCCTTGAGTAGAGAGTTGAGCATTAATGCATATTTGCATATGCATGTGTTGTGAATGTGTGTCTGTGTGTGTGTGCATTTTCAGCTGAGGCGGCATGGTAGATATCTTCTTCCCCATAGGTTTGTGGTGATGCAGAGACCCATAAAGACAGTGGAGAAAACAATGCATTGGTGATAGATTCTGGAATTAGGCCTTGATGGGTTTTGAGTACATAACCTATGTGGAAGTCAGTGAATTCACTCTGTGAGAAGAACAGAAAAATAGATATTCGGTAGGCAATGGAAGAGAGTACTAGCTAACTTAAAAAAATATTTCATCTTGTTCCTGTTGCATGGTATTTCTCTCTTTCTCTTTTCAAGTTTAGTGTGGCCTTGTGCCAGAGTCCTAATTAAGGAATTAAATATGAGTATTGGCACAGCAGACTCAAAGAATGCAGATGTCCTAAACAGCACTCTGGCCTCAGAATCAACACTTAAAGCATTCGGATCTGGATAAAAAAACCCATAAGAGTATTTCAGGCATAAAAAGCCAAGACACTGTGGCAAAAAAAAAAAAAATGACCTAAATGAAAGATCTCTGTGAGTGAGATCCGAGTGGAAAGGACAGGCCATCAAAGAAGGAGATACCTTTCTCTGAAGGGAGGACTGAACCTCCACTTTGACTATGCCCTTGTCTAAATAAGATCGAAGTCAGCGAACTCAAAGGCTTCCATAGCCTTGGCAGCTCATGACAAGAGCCTCGGGTGATTACTGACATCATAAACAAGAGTGTCAATTGTTAAGTCAACAACAGGACTCACTGTGCACTTACTCCCCATGAAGGATCTCTGTCCTACATGTGTTGTACTATGTGAATTAATGGTTAAAACTACTAGTAAAACAGTACTCAATACTTCGTGTTTCTGTGTGGGTGCAAACTGTTGAAATCTTTACTTAGTATATACTAAGTTAATCTTCTGTATGAAAAGATAATTGAAAATGAATCTTGATGTGAATGGGATGGGAGAGGGAGTGGTAGATGGGATGGTTGTGGGTGGGAGCAAGGTTATGGTGGGGAAAGTGGTTATAATCAAAAGTTGTACTTTTGAAAAGTATATTTATTAAATAAAGTTTAAAAAAATAAAAAAAAATATGAGTATTGCTTTCTGTGTCTAGGCTTAAGGCACTAAAACCTTACCCATGTTCCATCATTCTTCTCCTCCTTAAGACTGTTGACATCATCAGAAACTATAGCAAACACAGAAAAGCCACAAGGAAGAGAGGTTTGAGTTACCAGATCATGCAGGAATATTTATTTTGGATTCTGTGTAAAAGAGACGGAAACCTTAATATTATTAAGATATGATAAAGATGGCATTTATTTGGATTCATACAGATTGAATTAGTGAACTTATAAGAATTAAGATAAATGTGGGATTCTATACATACAGAAGGGTGATAATAGATAATGCCAGTGTACTATATATTTGACTATGCAAAACAACCCAGAAAATATGATTTGGGATTTTTTTTTTTTTATTTGACAGGCAGAGTTAGAGAGAGAGTCAGAGAGAAAGGTCTTCCTTCCGTTGGTTCACCCCCCAAATGGCCACCACGGCTGGCGCACTGCGCTGATCCGAAGCCAGGTGCAGGGGCCCAAGGACCTGGGCCATCCTCCACTGCCTTCCTGGGCCACAGTAGAAAGCTGGACTAGAAGAGTAGCTGCCGGGACTAGAACCCGGAGCCCATATGGGATGCTGGCGCCGCAGGCAGAGGATTAACCAAGTGAGGCATGACGCAGGCCCCAAGATTTGGGCAGTGTTTAGATGTCTTTAAAAACTTTGTGTCAATTGAATGAGTATCATCTTTTGCAACATTTGATTCATCTGTTCACGTCAGTGTAAGTAGTAACATCACTATTTTTGAAAATAAGGAATAATTGAGTCTCAAATTTTAGCAAAAACTCAGATCACCTGAAGAAATTTTAAAACACAGGTCTCTGGTATCAACCGTCAACAATTTCAAAATCAGTAGATCTCAGGTGAGTCCTAAGATTTCTCACTTCTACTCCATCGCCATCTGTTAATGATTATTCTGGTCTAAAGACCTTATTTTGAAACCACTGGTATGTATTGTTAAATAAATTCCTTTGCATTATGGAGAGTAACTACTTTTTCCAGAGTCAAATGCTATTAATAATTTTTGTCCATATTTTAGAAAACATTTTCAGTACATAGATTAATATTCCCAAAATGCATGTACTAATATCCAGAAGTTGTGACTACATTATGACACATAGCAAGGGGTGGGAGTTGAAATTACACATGAAACTAAGATTGATAATCAGAGAGTCTCCAAAATTCTCCATCTGAACTTAATAACAAGGTTCTTAAGATGAGATGCAAGAAATAAAGTAGTCAAAATCAACAGGAATTTAAGATACTAAGTTGATGCTTTGAAGGTGAAGGGAAGGATCATTACTCAAGGAATGCAGTTGACCTCTATAATCCAGGAAAGAGCAAGAAATTCTCCTCCCCTAAGACTTCCAGAAGAGGTGAAGCCTCGACAACTGCATGTTACCCCAGTTAAATCTATATTTTACTTTATTCTCCAAATTGATAAGACAACAAGTGTAATGTTTTGAAAGAGTGGTTTAGGCCGGCGCCGCGGCTCACTAGGCTAATCCTCCACCTTGCACACTGGGTTCTAGTCCTGGTCGGGACGCCGGATTCTGTCCCGGTTGCCCCTCTTCCAGGCCAGCTCTCTGCTGTGGCCAGGGAGTGCAGTGGAGGATGGCCCAGGTCCTTGGGCCCTGCACCCCATGGGAGAACAAGATAAGCACCTGGCTCCTGCCATCGGATCAGCGCAGTGCACCGGCCGCAGCACACCAACCGCGGCGGCCATTGGAGGGTGAACCAACGGCAAAAAGAAGACCTTTTGCTCTGTCTCTCTCTCTCACTGTCCACTCTGCCTGTCAAAAAAAAAAAAGAAAGAAAAGAAAGAGTGGTTTATATAGATACCGTCATTTTTTATACTTTTAATAATTTATTTGAAAGACATCCTTAAGTTTTCATTGTATTCATATTATTTCCTCCTACTGATAGTTTTTTTTAACTTTCATTTAATAAATATAAATTTCCAAAGTACAGTTTTTGGATTACATTGGCTTTTCCCCCCCATAACCTCCCACCCACCCGTAACCATCCCATCTCCCACTCCCTCTCCCATCCCATTCACATCAAGATTCATTTTCAATTAGCTTTAAATACAGAAGATCAATTTAGTATATACTAAGTAAAGATTTCAACAGTTTGCACCCACGAAAAAAACGCAAAGTGTAAAGTACTGTTTGAGTGCTAGTTTTTCCATTATTCACATAGTATAACACATTAAGGACAGAGATCCTACATGGGGAGTAAGTGACTCCTGTTGTTGACTTAACAATTGACACTCTTGTTTATGACGTCAATAATCACCCGAGGCTCTTGTCATGAGCTGCCAAGGCTATGGAAGCCTTTGAGTTCGCTGACTTCGATCTTATTTAGACAAGGGCATAGTCAAAGTGGAGGTTCAGTCCTCCCTTCAGAGAAAGGTATCTCCTTCTTTGATGGCCTGTCCTTTCCACTTGGATCTCACTCACAGAGATCTTTCATTTAGGTTTTTTTTTTTTTTTTTTTTTTTTTTTTTTTTTTTTTTTTTTTTTTTTTTTTTTTTTTTGCCACAGTGTCTTGGCTTTTTATGCCTGAAATACTCTCATGGGTTTTTTATCCAGATCTGAATGCTTTAAGGGCTGATTCTGAGGCCAGAGTGCTGTTTAGGACATCTGCCATTCTATGAGTCTGCTCTGTATCCCGCTTCCCATGTTGGATCATTCTCTCCTTTTCAATTCTTTCAGTTAGTATTAGCATACACTAGTCTTGTTTATGTGATCCCTTTGACACTTAATCCTATCATTATGATCAATTATGAACTGAAACTGATCACTTTGGGTACAGTCATATTTTCATCAAAACTATTCTTGATAATTTATGTATCAGATTCTATTTTAACTATTTGAGATATATTGGTAAAAAAACAGATACCCAACTTTCATGGGGATAAAATTCTAGCAAAGATATTAGAAAATAAAGTTTAATATGTATTTATTTTGATAACTCATAATGTATTTGTGAGTGCATTCATAGAAACACAGCTACTTTTTAAATATATCTACATACATTTATGTACCTTTATTTTCCTCTTAACAATTTATTCAATACTCAATAAATATTTGTAGACCATTATTTATTTATTGACCTATATACTCTTTCTTATTTGAATATTATAGATAAATAATAATAAAGAAGATCCTGTATTCTGTCCCTTATAGACATCATATGCTGGTAAGGGTAGATAAAAAAGAAACATTTAAACAGATCTTAGATTAGTTGGTTTATTCCCCATATGGCCAAAATAACTGAATCTATTGTAGGCCAAATGCAAGAGCCAGAAACTTATTTGGGATCTTCTATGTGGAATACAAGACCTCAAGCATTGAGCCACTGCTTCCTAGGGGCTTTAGCAGAGAGCTTCATTGGATGCTGAGAATCTGGGACTTGAACTGCATTCCAATATAGGATGAAAGTATCCCACGTGGTGGCTTAACCTGCTGCATCACAACACTGGCCCCTTAATTTAATAATTTTGAGATAGAAATTCACATCCACATGGATCTGCCTTTGAGGCAATTCTGTATATATGAATATTATACTCAGAGTCATGGCAAGGTTTATTTTTTGTAAGATTGAAATATATGTTCATGAATATGCTTCTGTCATAATAATATGTATGTATTATAAATAAATCAAAGATATATATAAATATATATATATTATTTTATAAATATTTAAATTTCACATACATAAAAGGATTATTTCAGAGTGGTACAATGTTCACTTTATTTGTATTGGCCACATAGTTTTGGCAAATGTCTAAGAATTAAAACCAATATTGTGAAAGCAGACCTTAACAGAAAATATCTCTCTTTACATGAAAATTTTTGTATTAGTTTCTTATTACTACTTTAACAAATTAAGATAAACTTGATGGCTTTAAACAATAGGTATTTATTTTATTACAATTCTAGAGTTCCAAAGTCTGAAATGGTTTCTCTTAGCTAAAATCAAGGCATCAATAGGACAGGTTTCTTCTGAAAGCCCTGGGGGAGAATCTGTTTCTTTGCCGTAACAGATTCTAAAAGCTGCCAAATATTCCCTGGCAGCCATAAGCCATTCTCCAATCTCTGATTCTCATTCCTGCTTCCCACTTTTAAGAAACCTTGTGACTTTTCTATATGTGTTCTTGTCACAAAAAAGGAAGAAAAAATAGGATAAGGAAACAGAGTTAATAGATATTTATCTTGATTATGGCCATAGTTTCACAGGTATATGTGTATGCCCAAATTCATCAAATTATATCCTTTAAACACATGCAGTTGTACCTCAATAAAGATGTTAAAAACATTTGTGACTGGGGCCGGCACCGCGGCTCACTTAGTTAATCCTCCGCTGGCGGCACCACATTCCATATGGGCACCAGTTTCTAGTCCTGGTTGCTGCTCTTCCAGTCCAGCTCTCTGCTGCGGCCCACGAAGGCAGTAGAGGATGGCCCAAGTGCTTGGGCCCCTGCTTCTGCATGGGAGACCAGGAGGAAGCACCTAGCTCCTGGCTTTGGATCGGTGCAGCACACTGGCCAGAGCGGCCAGTTAGGGGTAAACCAACGGAAGGAAGTCCTTTCTCTCTGTCTCTCTCTCTCACTGTCTAACACTATCTGTCAAATAAATTAAAAAAAAATTGTTGGGCAAACTGTTGAAATCTTTACCTAATATATACTAAACTGATCTTCTGTATATAAAGAGAATTGAAAATGAATCTTGATGTGAATGGAAGGGAAGAGGGAGTGGGAAAGGGGAGGGTTGTGGGTGGGAGGGAAGTTATGGGAGGGGGGAAGCCATTGTAACCCATAAGCTGTACTTTGGAAATTTATGTTCATTAAATAAAAGTTTAATAAATAAAAAAAATTGTGATTATATTGTACCCAATATCAACTTGTGTGTTGTGTACATGTGTGTGTTTCTCAAAAAAAGGAAAGATTTTTCTAAATACATTGGAAAAACATGTATTGTGAATTTATGACTGTGAACCATGTTTCTGAAAATTTTGTGATGGAGTAATAGTTATTTTTTCAAATTCTTTACAACTTAATGTATTGATAATTTATGAAATTTCTTGTTTGGATGAGAGAGAAATGTCATTACGATCAAAAATACAAGTGATTGCTCAATTTCTGTCCATATTTTGTAGCAATAGTTTGCTGACAACACTTTCAGGGAAATTAATTGAATATCATGTTTACAACAATTATGGTATGCTTGGAATTTAAACTCTTTGTATTTCTTCCATAGTTCGGGGAATTTTGCCTAGTTTTTGTTACTCAATAAACTAATAATTTTCTTTACAAGCAGTTTTTAATGGGAACAAATATACCGGGAGAGTTCAAGTATTCCTGTATTTCCTTTCCTTGATAACTAATGTTAATATATAACCAATTATTATTTTATATATACACATGTGATTTCTGCTTAGTTTTATTTATTGATACTTTATTAAAAGGTAAGTATACATCATATACTCTAATTTCTAATGTAGGATTTTATTACAATTCTTGGAGATAGGTCTAGTTTATAGTTTATATATCTAAGGACGCTAGTTATAAGATATTTATACTGCAAATATTGCTTCAGCAGCAAGCTAAAATCATCCCTCATACTCTATTTTACTTGTTTTGATAGTGGAGGTTAAATCTTACAACTGAACTAAAGGCCAGTTAACGTGACGCTCCTGAGACTTCTGTATAAACTGGCCTTGAATCTGTGTAGCAGCTCTGAGCTCAGAAAATCACTTAGAGATTGAGAATGATAAAAGAGATACGTATTTGTGTCTGAATGTTCTGTATTTAATTATTCCTTTTTAGAACTGTTCAAAATTTATAAAACTGAGTTAATATAGTGCTTTCTGTTCAGATGAGGATGCCTAACCCAAAGTCAAGTTGGCCTACATGCATAACTTTCCCAGCCAGTAAGGTAGAAGACATGTTTAAAGGGTCTGCTACTATTCTCATTCAAACCTTATGATCTGCATCTATCATTTCCTGGGCTGGAGACTTGGGGGACCAGGAAGCCTGTACCACCTTGTTTCCAGAAGAGGTGGCTGATCTCGTTGCATGTATGCTCCATGGCCTGACTGGTTTAAATGGTCAATTTTATGTGTCAACTTGACTGCATCACAGAGTGCCCAGATTAAACATTATTTGTTCCTGTATCTGTGAGGATGTTTAAAGATGAAGTTGGCAGTTAAACTGGTCTATTCATGCAAGCACATTGTCCTCTCCAGTAAGAGTGGTGATCATGTAATCTGGTGAAGGGCCAATGAGAATATGGGAAGGACAAACTTGGGCCTTTTCCTTTCTGCCTACCTGAGTAAGCTAGAACATCGATCTTGTCTTACCCATGGACTAGAATTTATAACACTGGCTCCCTGGACCATAGATAGGCTTTTAGACTTGGGCTGGAGTTACACCACTGGCTTCCTGGGTCTCCGGCTTGCAGACAACATACCAGGGCTATTCTCAGTCTGCACTTTTAAGTGAACCAATTGTCCATATTCTGTATCTATACCTAAAATTACTCTATTTCTTCTTCTACCTCTGAGTCTATACTATATCTCCTGTAGTTCCCTCCCCTCTATGGCACCTTGCCAGGAGAGCCCTTACAGCAGTGTAGCTGGCATGAGACAACAATTTTATGTATACATATGTATATATGTGTATTTGTACATATACTTCTATAAACTTAGTTGAGCTTATAATTATTCACTTTTCAAAAATCATTTGTCAAAATTAGGTGAATAAGATAAATAAAAATTTTTCTCATATAATCCATTTATAATTAAAGGTGAGGTATATCAAGACAGGATTCATCCAGTGGATAGTTTCATAAAAGGTACACAATTGTGTTCAAAATAAAACATAATATGGGGCAAATATTTGCCTAGCATTTTAGAAACCATTTAGGATAGATAAATCCCATTATCAGAGTAGCTGAATTCAATTCTTGCTCCAGCTCCTGATTCCAGCTTGTTACCTATGAAGACCCAAAAACTTGGGCCATCCTCCACTGCTATCCCAGGCCATAGCAGAGAGC
The DNA here is from genome assembly GCF_033115175.1 of Lepus europaeus. Lineage (NCBI taxonomy): Eukaryota > Metazoa > Chordata > Mammalia > Lagomorpha > Leporidae > Lepus > Lepus europaeus. Next base: position 31,424,084 of record NC_084842.1, read on the forward strand.
TGGATTGGAAGAGGAGCAGCTGGGACTAGAACTGGCGCCCATATGGGATGCCGGCACTTCAGGCCAGGGCGTTAACCTGCTGAACCACAGTGCCAGCCCCCCATTTAACCATTTTTAACGTATACATTATGCAATGATTCCTTGCCACATAATGTTCATTAGAGATGTCAAACACATACTAGGATTTATTAATTTGATTGCAGAAAGGTGAGAAATAACCTCTATACATGCAATAGATATCATAGAAAGCATTTTTATTTAGAAAGGAACTAATATTATTTAACATTTTATTAATACTGTTTTTGTTACTTTTAGGAAAAAATAATCCAATTTCTTTAAATTCTCAAGTCGTACTGAAACATGGGTGGTTAGGTTGTAAAATGTTGGAGTAGGGAGGGAGCTTACTGCACTAGTCTAGGAGAAGATAGTTTAAAAAAAGTGGAGATAGTGCAGTCTTAGGGAAGAGCTAGGCAGAAAACAGCAGAGGAAAATTGTATGCAATTAGAGGGATACAGCGGACCTACATGGAGGGTGTGGATACCCAGAACCCAGGACTCCAAAGCTGAGAGCTTCTGCACCAGAAAGTGAGGTGAGACCAGACTGCAGCAGTCCAAGCCACTGGAGATAAAGCTGTAGGAAGAGCCTAGACAGAACTTGGCTTGGAGCCCTGTGGGAGATAGTGTACTTGCCAAACTAGAGGAGGAAAAAAAAAAAAAAAAAGGAGAGACATGTTTCTCTCTCCCTAATCACTTTACTTGTAACAAGATGAAATAGCAGGCGCCATTTTGGACACACATAACAGCTGAGAGAGCTTGTGTCCATGCCCAGCAATCATCTGAGTGGAAACTCCTGACTATGATGGGGAGAACTAACAGGACGCTAAGTGCTCATGACTATGGGAGGCCTATGTGTTGTACTATGCAAATTAACAGTAAAACTAGTACTCAAACAGTACTTTATACTTTGTTATCTGTGTGGGTGCAAACTGTTGAAATCTTAGTAAATATTAAGTGGATCTTCTGTACATAAAGATAATTGAAAATGAATCTTTTTTTTTTTTTTTTTTTTTTTACAGGCAGAGTGGACAGTGAGAGAGAGAGAGAAAGGTCTTCCTTTTGCCGTTGGTTCACCCTCCAATGGCTGCCGCGGTAGCACGCTACGGCCAGCGCACCGCGCTGATCCGATGGCAGGAGCCAGGTGCTTATCCTGGTCTCCCATGGGGTGCAGAGCCCAAGCACTTGGGCCATCCTCCACTGCACTCCCTGGCCACAGCAGAGAGCTGGCCTGGAAGAGGGGCAACCGGGACAGGATCGGTGCCCCGACCGGGACTAGAACCCGGTGTGCCGGCGCCGCAAGGCGGAGGATTAGCCTGTTAAGCCACGGCGCCGGCCTGAAAATGAATCTTGATGAAGAATGGGATGGGAGAGGGAGTAGGAGATGGGATGGGTGCAGGTGGGAGGGAGGTTATGGAGGGAAAAGCTGCTATAATCCAAAAATTGTACTTTTGAAATTTATATTTATTAAATAAAGTTTAAAAAAAAAACAGACTGGCTGAATTGATTCAAAAACAAAACCCATCTATTTGCTTCCTACAAGAAACACATTTGACCAACAAAGATGCACACAGTCTGAAAGAGAAAGGATGGAAAAATATATTACAAGCCAACAGTATCCAAAAAACATTGGTGAAGCCATCCTAATATCAGATAAAATTAATTTTAACACAAAAACTGTTAAAAGAGACAAAGAAGGGCACTTTATAGTGATTAAGGGATCAATGCAACGGGAAGATATAACTATTATAAACCTATATGCACCAAAATACAGGGTGCCTGGGTATTTTAAAAAAATGTTTAAGTATCTAAAAAGGGACATAGACTCCAATACAATAGTAATAGAGGACTTCAATACCCTACTTTCAGCAATGGACACATCAACCAGACAGAAAATCAGAAAGGAAATGGCAGAGTTAATGAACACTCTAGAACAAATGGACCTAACCGATATCTACAGAACTTTTCATCCATCAGTGGCAGAATACATGTTCTTCTCAGTAGTGCAGGATAGACATTCTTTTTCTAGGACTGACCATATTCCAGGCCATAAAGCAAGCCTCAGCAAATTCCAAAAAATCGAAATCATACCATGCATCTTCTCAGACCACAGTGGAATGCAGTAGAACTCAGTAAGTCAGAAATTACCAGAATATATAAAAACGCATAGAGATTGAACAACATGCTCCTGAATGGACAGTGGGTCATAGAAGAAATCAAAAGAGAAACCAAAAAAATTCTGTAAACAAGTGAAGATGAAAATACAACATATCAAAACCTATGGGATACAGCAAAAGCAATGTTAAGAGTAAAGTTTATAGCAATTGGTGCCTATACCATGAAATTGGAAAGGCACCAAATAAATGAGCTACCTTAAGATCTAGAAAAACAACAGCAAACCAAACTCAAAACTAGTAGAAAGAAAAAAATAATTAAAGTTAGAAAAAAATCAACAAGACTGAATCCAAAAAAAAAAAAAAAATACAAATGACCAGCAAAATGAAGAGCTGTTTTTTTTAAAACATAAACAAAATTGACACACCATTGTTGAGAGTAATCAAAAAAAGGAGGGAGAAGACTCAAATCAATAAAAATTAGTGATTAAAAAGGAAACTAAAAACAGACACCATAGAAATAAAAAGTATCAGAGGCTGACACTGTGGTGCAGTGTGTTAAAGCCCCAGACTACAGTGCTGGCATCTCATATGAGCTCCAGTTCAAGTCTTCTGATCCAACTCTCTGCTGTGCCCTGGGAAATCAGTAGAGGTTGGCCAAGTCCTTGAGACCGTGTACCCGCATGGAAGGCCTGGAGGAGGCTCCTGGCTCCTGGCTTCGGATAGGCTCAGCTCTGGCATTTGCGGTCATTTGGGGAGTAAACCAGTGAAATGGATGACTTCTTTCTTTCTCCCTCTGCCTCTCTTCTGTAACTCTGTCTTTCAAATAAATAAAATTATTCTAAAAAAAAGAAATAAAAAGAATCGTTAGAAATTACTAAAAAGAGCGGTATGCCAACAAACTGGGAAAATTAGAAGAAATAGATAGATTCCTGGACACATGCAACCTACCTAAATTGAACCATGGAGACATAGAAAACCTAAACAGACCTGTAACCAAGAAGGAAATTGAATCAGTAATAAAGACCCTCCCAACAAAGAAAATCCTAGGACCAGATGCCCACTGCTGAATTCTACCAGACATTTAAAGAAGAGCTAACTCTAATTCTTCTCAAACTATTCAAAACAATTGAAAGAGAGGGAATCCTCCCAAATTCTTTCTATGAAGCCAACATTACCTTAATTCCTAAACCTGAAAAAGATGCAACAGAGAAAGAGAATTACAGACAATTTCCCTTATAAACACAGACACAAAAGTCCTCAACAAATTCTAGCCAATCAAATCCAACAACAAATCAGAGAGATCATCTACCCAGACCAAGTGTGATTTATCCCTGGTATGCAGAGATGGTTCAACATTCACAAATCCATCAATGTGATGCATCACATTAACAAACTGAAGAACAAAAAATTGTATGATTATCTCAGGAAACGCAGAGAAAGCATTTGATAAAATACCCTTTCGTGATGAAAACTCTAAGCAAACTGGCTATAGAAGGAACATTCCTCAATACAATCAAGGCAATTTATGACAAACCTGCAGCCCATGTCCTATTGAATAGGTAAAGGTTGGAAGAATTTCCACTGAGATCTAGTGCCAAACAAGGATGCCCGCTCTCACCATTGCTATTCAATATATTCCCAGAAGTTTTAGCCAGAGCCATTAGGCAAGAAAAAGATATCAAAGGGATACAAATTGGGAAGGAGGAATTCAAATTATCCCTATTTGCAGATGACATGACTCTATATAAGGGGATCTGAAGACTCCATTAATAAACTATTGGAACTCATAGAAGAGTTTTGTAAAGTAGCAGGAAATAAATTCAACACACAAAAACCAATAGTCTTCGTATACACAGACAATGCCATGGCTGAGACTGAACTTCTATGATCAATCCCATTCACAATAGCTACAAAAAACATCAAATACCTTGGAATAAATTCATTCAAGGATGTCAAAGATCTCTATGATGAGAACTACAAAACATTAAAGAAAGAAATAGAAGAAGATACAAAAAAATGAAAAAATCTTCTGTGTTCATGGGTTGGAATGCTCAGTATCATCAAAATGTCCATTCTTCTGAAAGCAATTTACAGATTCAATGCGACACCAATCAAAATACCAGACATTATTCTCAGATCTAGAAAAAATCATGCTGAAGTTCATATGGAAACACAGGAGACCTCAAAGAGCTAAAGCAATCTTCTGTAACAAAAACAAAGCCAGTGGCATCACAATTTCAGATTTTGAGACATACTACGAGGTAGTTTTAAACAAAATTGCCTGGAACTGGTACAAAATAGATGGATAGACCAATTGAACAGAAAAAAATTGCCAGAAATCAACCCAAACATCTACAACCAACTTATATTTGACCAAGGAGCTAAATCAATCCCTGAAACAAGGACAGTCTCTCAACAAATGTTTCTGGGAAAACTGGATTTCCACAGTTGCAAAAGTATGAAGTATGAAGCAAGACCCCTACCTTACACCTATACAAAAACCCACTCAAACTAGATTAAAAATCTAAATCTACATCATAAAACCATCAAATTATTAGAAAACCTTGGGGAAACGTTGCAAGGCACTGGCGTAGACAAAGAATTCTTGAAAATGACCCCAGAAGCACAGGCACTGAAGTTTCTGAATAGGAAAAGAAACACTCAGGAAAGTGAAGAGGCATTGACAAAATGGGAAAAATATTTTCAAACTATTCAACTGATAAAGGATTAACGACAGGAATATACAAAGAGATCAAGAAACTCCACAACAACAAAACAAACAACCCAGTTAAGAGATGGGCAAAGGACTTAAACAGATATTTTTTCTAAGGAGGAACTCCAAATGGCCAGACACATGAAAAAATGTTCAAAAAATGTTATCAGAAAAATGCAAATCAAAACCACATTGAGGTTTCATGTTACCTCAGTTGGAATGCTTTAATACAGAACTCAACAAATAACAAATGCTGGCAAGGATGTGGGGGAAAAAGGTACACTAATCCACTTTTGGTGGGAATATAGACTGGTGAAGCCACTATAGAGGACAGAATGGAGGACAAAAATATGAATATAGACCTACCATATGACCCAGCCACGTCTTTATCCAAAGGAAATGAAAGTGGCAAATAAAAGAGTCATCTGCACCTCCATATTTATTGCAGCTTAATTCACAATAGCTAAGACATGGAATCAACCTAAATGCCTCTCAATGGAAGGCTGGATAAAGAAATTATGGGGTATGTACACTATGGATTACTACACAGCAGTAAAAAAAATGAAATCTGGTCATTTGCAATAAAATGGATGAATCTGGAAAACATCATACTTAGTGAAATAAGGCAGTCTCAAAAGGACAAATAGCATATGTTCTCTCTGATCTGCAAGAGCAAATAGAGTACCTAAGAGAAAATCTGCAGAAGTGAAATTGACACTTCAAGAAGGATGACTTGAGCTGCTCTTGTCTTGACTCTCATGGTACAGTTTTGTTCTTTTTGTTTTTCTCATTTTTTTTCTGCTTACTATTTGATGAACTCTATACTTAACATAGAGTTAATCATATGGGTACAAAGTCAATTGAAATGGACCTCAGTAAGAAATGAGTGGGAATACGACAGGAAGGAGGAAGTCTGTAACTGTAAAGCTGTATAGTTCTGCATACATTCCTATGGACTTACTTCTAAGGGTGCTGTTTAAAAATCTGTCATGGGTCCCCAAATCCCATTAAGCTGTGTGGTAAAAATGTTATCTTAAGGGTTAAAGTAAGCATATTCAGTGTTAAAGTGAACATATAGATATGATTAAGTGTTAAAGAGACCATATAAATAGGTTCAAGTGTTGGGTAATTATAATAGAATTAAAAATGAGGGAATGCTCCAACATGGGAGAAGTCCTCACAGCAGACTCAAAGAATGACAATTGCTTTAAGTAACACTCTAACCTCAGAATAAGCCCTTAAGGCTCTCTGGTCTGGGTGAAAAGCTGGTGAGAGCATTTCAGGCATGGAAAGCCAAGACACTGTGGCAAAAAAATGTTCTACATGAAGGATTTCTGTGAGTGAGATCCCGTTGGAACAAAGTGGCCATCAAATAAGGATGTACTTTTGTCTAAAGGGAGGAGAGAACTTCCACTTTATTTATGGCCTTGTCTAAATACTGTTGGAATTTGTGGATTCAAAAGGCTTCATGTCATGTCAAAAGGCTCATGTCAAGAGCCTCGGGTGGTCATTGACATCATACATAAGAGTGTTAATTGTTATATTAACAACAGGAGTCACTGTGCACCAACTTCCCATGCAGGACCTTTGTTTTCAATGAGTTGTATTATGAGAGTTGACTGTGATACTTGTTTTCAAATAGTTTGTGTGTGTGCAAATTGTTGAAATCTTTATTTAGGATAGAATTGATCTTCTGTGTACAAAGTTAATTGAAAATGAATCCTAATGGAGAATGGGACTGGAAGGGGAGAGGAAGAGGATGAGGGTTGGGGGTGTGGATGGGAGGGCAGGTATGGAGGGAAGAACAACTATATTTCCAAAGTTATACATATGAAATTTGTATTCCTTAAGAATACAAAGTCACGAATATGACTGCTCTTTTGCTCCTATTTTTTAAAATTTTATTCTGGTAAGCATTATGTACAAGATTTCATAAATGAGGAAGTGAGTGTCAGAGTTCCTGTCTCCCTTTATGATTATATTGAAACTTAAGAATTATTATTTTTAAAAATTGTTTTTGCTAATTTTCTAGGCCTGTGTTTTTTTTTTAAGATTTACTTATTTATTTGAAAAGTAGAGTTACAGAGAGACAGAAGCAGAGAGAGAGAGAGAGATCTTCCATCTGCTGGTTCATCTTCCAAATAGCCACAATAGCCGGAGCTGGGTCAGTATAATGCCAGAGCCAGGAGCTTCTTCCTGGTTTCCCAAGAACTTGGGCCATCTTCTACTGCCTTCCTGGGCCATAGCAGAGAGCTGAATCAGAAGTGGAGCAGCCGGGACTCAAACTGGTGCCCATATTGGATGCTAGCACCACAGGCTGTGACTTTACAGGCTAAGCCACTGTGCCAGCCTCCAGACCTGTCTTAAATCTTTCACATTTCAAGAAATAATACTGACAACTGCCATGTATTTAACCCACATATACTAATTTGCTTAGCATTTCTTTTTATGGTATACTTTATCACCAATCTTAAAGTATTTTTTATTCCACTTATCTTTCTTTCCAATAAATCTATGGATTTCTTATATCAAAGGCTTGGATTTTATATTTGCCTTATAGTCCATGCCTACCAGATAGTCAGATACCTAACAAATGTTCAAAGCGTAGTTTTTGAATACACAGAAGTAAGATTCTCTTAGCTAACAAGAGGTATTAACATTTGAAAAGTATACCATCCCTGATTTGTAGCCATATGAAAGAGAGCACTAGTGATTTTCAAACCCATGTATATTCATCAAGTTGTATCCATCTGAAATCAATGATCATGTTCTGGTTTACTCTCTAGGTAGCTGCTACAGCCAGGTCTCCATTCAGATCTCCAGTGCTGGTGGCAGGGTTCCAAGTTTTGGGCCATCTTTTGCTGTCTCCCCAGGCACATTAGCAGGAAGTTGGATTTGAAGTTGATTAGCCAGACTGGCACCTGCATTCTGACATGTGGTACTGCTGTTCCAAGTGGCAGTTTAACCTGCTCTGCCACAATACCAATCCACTGAGTTTTTATTTTAATTCTGTGGTAAAGTATTATGAATTTTTGTGAAAATTTTTATTGTGCGACAGTGAGTAATTTCACAGAAATCTTTATGCCCATTTTGAATGTATTAGTTGCTTAAGTTATAAAAATCTGCCAACAGTAAGTTATCAGTTACCATACTTTTAGAAAGTGAAATAATACAAAATGGTTATTTTATGAGTTCAATGAAAAAAAAAGTTTGCCCCGATTTGAATTTCAAGTGATAAATATGTTTTGTTTGTGTCATTAAAGCTGAGAGTTTCCTGTTGGTCCAAGGACTATACTTATTTGTGCATTTTCTCATCAAAATGGCTGGACTGTTATAATGAGAGTAGTGGGTGATGTTTTCTCAGTCTATTCTATACAACTGGCCATTCATTTATATAAGGTAAATAGCTTAGGGCCATTTATTCCTGAAGTAGCAAGCAGCAAATTCCATGACTGTTGTGCAGATGGAGCTAGTACAGTTAAGCATTCCTCCTTGATTATTTTTTATATCCTCTTAATTGGTGATGGTATTACTTTTCTGATTTTCCTGATTTTAAAAAAGATTTCCTTATTTGAAAGTCAGAGTTACAGAGAGGAAGACACACACACACACAGAGAGAGAGAGAGAGAGAGAGAGAGAGAGAGAGAGATCTTCCACCTGCTGTTTCACTCGCCAGGTGGCTGCAATGGCCTGTGCTGGTTCAGGAAGAAGACAGGAGCCAGGAGCTTCATCCGTGTCTCCCATGTGGGTGTAGGGGACCAATACTCAGGCCATCTTCCTCTGCTTGCCCACGCTATTAGCAGGGCTCTGGATCAGAAGTGGAGCAGCCAGGATAGAAATTGGCACCTATATGCGATGCCAAAATACAAGCACAGGCTTTACCTGCTACGCTACAATGCTGATCCCAAGATTTTCCTTAATTTTTTGTCCTAACTAGAGAAACAAAAATGTCTGTTGTTCCTGGACCCACTTTTTTATGCATGATAGTTAATTATCCTGTATGCATTAGACAATGTATCAACCAAACAGAGTTTAGAAGAGTCCTGACTTTTAGTTTGAAATATTCCATCACTCTAAAAACATTCTCTTGGGATCATTTTTTAGGACATCAATTGTTCCCTATAACACAGGGGCTGCATTTCAGGAAGATCGGAGCTAGATTCAGACAGCACAAAGAACAAATGTGGGGCAGATAGGAGATTCTTATATCTTTATTCTTGCAGTAGCAGGTGGGTACCAGAGGCAGTCTGCACTTTTCATGGTGGCAGGCAAACACACACAGAGGAGCCACACTCTTACTTCCCCAGTATCTTATACATGCGTATAGACAATAGTGGCAGGCAGCCGAATATTTATATAGCAGAAAATTGTCAGCATCTGGGGTTGCTATCTTGACGACAGCGAGGGAGCCTGAATTCATTTTCCCAACACTCCACTGCTTCAGGAGTATGTGAGGTGTGTGGAGCATTGCGTCCAAATTCCACAACAATACAAGGTACAACAAAATCTGAGTGGGAATCTGATACCAAATATAATGAGGAAGGCTGTTCACCATCCATTAAAAAGGGATGTGCACCAGTCTCAGGAGGGATCCCTGGTCAGCTATTCAATGAGCCATGTTTCTTGTTTTAAAGCATCAAGGGCTTAATTTGCATTGTGACAGGCAATTAAAAACACTCAGTTTTTAATATGTCATGCATACCACCTTAACCACCTTGGATCTTTTTTTTTTTTTTTTTCAAGGCAGTCCAGTTGCAGAGATGATTGGTAAATTGGTGCATACCCAACAATACAGTTGGTTACTGTTCCTAAAATGTGTGCTCAATTCACCAAGATGTTCATTGCAACCAAGCTAAGGATAATAAAACAAAGAATTAAGTGGAACCAGCACTGGTAAATACCAGCTCTTGGGTAGGATACAGGCAATGTGTTTATATTGAGATAAGATTACAGCTGGCAGAAAGGTCATCCCAAATTCTTATTCCAAACTGGGGTTGGGGTTTGGGAGCATAGTTTTTTTTTTTTTTTTTTTTTTTTTTTTTGACAGGCAGAGTGGACAGTGAGAGAGAGAGAGACAGAGAGAAAGGTCTTCCTGTGCCTTTCGTTCACCCTCCAATGGCCGCGGTGGCCGGCGCACTGCGCTGATCCCAAGGCAGGAGCCAGGTGATTCTCCTGGTCTCCCATGGGGTGCAGGGCCCAAGCACTTGGGCCATCCTCCACTGCACTCCCTGGCCATAGCAGAGAGCTGGCCTGGAAGAGGGGCAACCGGGACAGAATCCGGCGCCCCGACCGGGACTAGAACCCGGTGTGCTGGCGCTGCAAGGCAGAGGATTAGCCTGTTGAGCCAAGGCGCCCGCCCAAGGGAGCATAGCTTTTACCAGGTACCCTTCTAAATATATAGATCTTGGGTAGAATAGCATTGGCCATAAAGCTAAGACAAATGTGCCCTTAAGCAAGGTAGCAGTGCCTTCCTTGTGTGGGTAATGTACTTGACCACAGGCGACCAAATGGCCATTATCCATGGTATCACCCCCAGATCACCTTCTATTCCTGCTCCTCATTGCTACAGCAAGGCAAAAAATGACTGCTAGTTTCTGAATTCCCCATGTCTGCTGCCAGGTGGCATGTTCCCTGGTTCAAGGGCTATAGGAGCAGATAACAACACATTATGGCCTTACAAAAACTGGATTTTATGAGATGTCAGTAATTTGCATTTCTGTTTAATGCAGGCTTCTGAATAATACAGCAAAGCCTCCAAGGGGGCTAGTGCTCCTGCCTGGGACCATTCATTCAATAACCAACTATAACACAGACCACAATCAAATTTGTTCTCTGGAGTCCATGAAATGGCTCCTCTAGGGACTCTCAATAACCTGTGAACTCTGATACATTACACATAATCTTCACAAGGTGTGCAGGACACCTGCAGTCATATCCCACAGGCCTTGCCACATAGCTTAGTCCCATAAAGGTCAGTGCATGACCATCCAATTTCCTGCATGCCACGTCACTATCCAGACAGTTAATCCCCAGAAGATGGAGCAGCTGGTATTGAAAGATGTTTATTTTTACGCAAAAGTATTTTGAAAGTCATTCATAGATTTTTTTTTTCATAATAGGCATTTTCATGTACTTTATGGAGTCCCATCACATGCATGGATTTAAAAGCATCCCCTTTTTCATTAAGAATCCTTAAAAAAAGTCATTGTTCTCATCTTTTACCGTGGGAGATGATTGCTTCCTCTTATTTTATCAACTCATAGAAACTATTCTATTAGGATCTACAGGTTCATAGTCTTTGCATTTTGGGGTACATTAGGAATGGTGAACCCACATCTTATTTTCATTCTCAACCTAGCAAATAAATGCTACATGGCTATGATAATTTAATAATAATCTGAAATTATTTTAAAAGTGAAATATTTTAATGCACATACTTCATTCTATCTAGACATGCTAAAATAATTGAGAGTAAATACACATTGTCTCTAAACTGTTAATTTTAATCCTTTTATGAAATGCATAAAATGAAAGAATATTATCACTGTTTCTTTAATAAATCAAACTTTTTCAACATATTTACTATATTCTCTATTATTTTAAATGACGTTGACTTATTGCATATTGTTAGTAACTTCTCTCCATCATGTGTCCACCATTAAAATACAAATTTTTTTATGCATTATGATATGTAGAGCACTGGCGAATGGCACTAATGCTGAGCAGTAAGAAAAGTTTTATTTATATATGTACATTCATATATATAATAAGGATTTATAAATGTTTCCTTCATTGAATATACTCTTTTCATAATAATATATCCTTTTCCTCATTTTATGATTTTCGTCATGAGCTCCACATTGTGCCATATTAATGTACCTACCCTTGCTTTAAAAAATACTGTGTGTCTTCAAATAATATTTAAGTTAAAGTGAATATGGCACGATATTAAAATTGTAAATAAATACGTACTGTGTTCAACATCACATTGAACATCAAACTGATTTCTTTACACTGTTATAGCATTTATGTCCTGGGTAATTTCAACCAATGAAATAGCTTACAAAAGCAGATACAAAATAGATTAGATTCCCTCATTACTCTTTTTTGTTCATGGACTGTTATATTTTTAAATATGAGGTGGAGTAAGTTGGAAATTTCTTCTATGCATCATTCTAAGATTCTTTATTATCTTTCATGAATCAATTGTACAAATGATTTGGAAATGCATTCATAATAGACACACTGTCTTTGAGTGAGGCATCACCTAAATGAATGCTTTTTTAATATTATGACTGGGTGTACATTGTTGCCTTTCATGTAAAACTGACATTGAAAGAGGGAGTTATACATCTGTTTTATTCCTTACAATAAAGATGATTTCTGGGAATTGCTTATTGAGTATCTCTACAATAAGATGTCCATCATTTTTATTGATGATATGGGAGATGTCATTTATAAAGTTTAGGTACAACATTTTCTTTGGGAAATATAATCCTATTTAAATCGTGCACAAGAGGGAAATATACTTTCATCAGAGACTTATATAGACTTAGTAATAGATTATAAAATGATCTTAAAACTATTTTTTGAAAAAGATTTGGCTGCCTCTATCCAAAATGCAAATTTAGAACTTCTCAATGCAGAGTAACTCCATTAGCCTTAATTAAACATCAAAGCCAGATTGTGGTATAGTTAACAACTCACTAGGACACTAAATAGAGCACCTCACTTGTTTGTGTGTCATATATTTTTTCTTTTAATAATCCTCCAGTGACAAATCAGTAATATAAAGAATCATGATACTGTATCATTGTGGAGCCCTGTATTTAAAGTTAAAATATGACATTAGAAATACAAAATTACCATTTAAGAGAAAATTTCCATGTTTCATCAGGTTGGTACATGTCAAAGTATGCAATTATTTTAATTTATATAAAATGCAAAGCTTGTGTTTAATATTCATATATAATGAATATGAGCATTATTTCCACAGCATTCCATAATTTGATTTTTACACAACAGACAATGAGAAGTTACATTAATATACATTAGCATATGCTACGTGAATTTGTTTATACCATAAATATTGTCATTAAAATAGGAAATGCTCATTAAAGTTTGTTTATATTTCCATAGATTTATCTAATGGTGGCAAGCCTGTGTTTGTGAGAAAAAGATATTGTATGACATAATGTTCTTTACAAATTTTGATACCTATGTGATACAAACTATTAAGGCCAAAATCTGAATAAGGTTAGAAGATTATAACAACATCAATGGAATGCTTGTAACATTGTGATATACTTTTTGTAAATGTAACCAGCAATGGTGAACGAGGCAAAATGTACAAGGAATCTATCTAATTTCTTAGAATTTCCAGCAAATATTCAATTACCTCAATATCTTTTAAATGTTGAGGAATTTCATTCCAATAACATTCAAAAAACCATCACACAGAATGAACATTTCAGTTTCTGTAATTGCTTCTAACTTTGGAGGATTTAATTAAATAACCTGATTGGAACTTCATAGAAATCAGCCATGTTTTCATAAATATAAGATCCCTTTGACACTAATATGCTCTGCACCACTCCAGTTGACACCCAGAATACCTCCAGAATAGTTACATAAATCTTCCAAGAAGAAACTAAGAAATAGTTTACTGGCACATTTCAATAGCAAATTCCAGTGTTGTCATTCAATTGGTCAATATTAGCTTTCCATTTTCCCCTATTAATCTATAAATAAATACATCATGTTAGAAATGTGTATGTGATTTTATTATAAGAGCATGAACAAACCTTTTATCACAACCACCAAAATTAACAGCTTTCCCACCATGTTAAGTTTAAACGTATTTAAACCCAAAACATTACATGTCAATTAATGTGCCAGGTCCCCCACCCATCAATTATTAATGCTTACATCTTCCACCATGTCCCAAGATGTTTTAATTTTTTATTTAAACTTTTTTGTTGGTTGATTATTGGATTATCTAGTGCTGAATTAGAAAATATCATCTGATATTAATATGAGTAAGAGTTTTAGACATCTGGAAAATTCTTGCAGCTTATTCATTATTGGACACTATTTGTTTTAAGGTTAAAACTGGATTTTGTTTTTGACTTTGATTGAAAACATGGCACTCTAAACTCATAATTTTATTTTCACTGTTTAAATTGTTCTTCCTTTAAACTCATGAAGTCAGGTTTTCTATAGCAGTTCATCTTTGCTTTTTAAAACAATGAACAATTGTGGGCGCCATGGCTCAACAGGATAATCCTCCGCCTGCAGTGCCGGCACACCAGGTTCTAGTCCTGGTCGGGGCGCCGGATTCTATCCCAGTTGCCCCTCTTCCAGGCCAGCTCTCTGCTATGGCCTGGGAGTGCAGTGGAGGATGGCCCAAGTGCTTGGGCCCTGCACCCGCATAGGAGACCAGGAGAAGCACCTGGCTCCTGGCTTCGGATCAGTGCGGTGCGCCGGCCACAGTGGCCATTGGAGGGTGAACCAACGGCAAAAAGGGAGACCTTTCTCTCTGTCTCTCTCTCTCACTATCCACTCTGACTGTCAAAATAAAAAAAAAATTAAAAATAAATAAATAATAAAAAAGACTAGACCACATCTCTTAAAACACACACACACACACACACAACAATGAACAAGATATTTCCAGTGCATAAAGATTTCTGAAAATAGGAGTATTTCTTTCAGTCTGTTGAAAGTATTTTAGTAATAGTCTAATGTTCTTAAAATTAAGTTCCATTGGACAATTTAAATGTTTGTCTAGGGAATATTTTAAATGCAGAAAATTGAACCAGGTGTCGTTTCTGATTCAGTTCATTTCTTTTCTTTTTATTTATTTATTTATTTATTGACAGGCAGAGTTAGACAGAGAGAAAGAGAGACAGAGAGAAAGGTCTTCCTTCCGTTGGTTCACCCCCCCCCCCCCAAATGGCCACTACAGCCGGCGTGCTGCGCCCATCCAAAGCCAGGAGCCAGGTGCTTCCTCCTGGTCTCTCATGCGGGTGCAGGGCCCAAGGACCTGGACCATCCTCAACTGCCTTCTCAGGACACAGCAGAGAGCTGGACTGGAAGAGGAGCAACCGGGACAGAATCCGGCGCCCCAACCGGGGCTAGAACCTGGGGTGCTGGCACCACATGCAGAGGATTAGCCTCGTGAGCCATGGCGCTGGCCTCAGTTCATTTATTTCAAAGATGTATTTATTTATTTTAAAGACAGAGATACATGTATGCTGGAAAATATATGCAATCTTTCCTGTTGCTATTATATCTAGTTGTTAAAACTTTTAAAAAGTGTATCCCTAAATTTAATAACTTGCTAAATTATCAAACATTATATCCCTAAATTTATTAATTTTTATTGAGATAAAGAACTTCCATCCATTGATTCACTCCTCAGATGGCTGCAATGGTTGAGGCTGGGCCAGTCTGAAGCCATGAGCCCAGAATTCCACCTAGGTCTCCCACATAGGAGGCAGGAGCCCTCATACTTGGGCTTTCTGAGGCTGCTTTCTCAAGTATCAGCAGGGAGAAGGATCGACAGTGGAACTGCTGGGGCTCAAATCAATGCTTACAGGGATACTGGCATTGCTGCCAGTGTCTTAACCTGCTGCAGCACAACACTGCTCTCTAGCTCATTGTTTTAATGGGCATATAAGTTAAATTATATAAAACAAAATTATATAACAAATAAATTATTGCATAACGTAGTCAATAAATTGTTGGCTGTTCTCTGCAAAGCAACCCTTATATTCATATATTTAAAAGTTTTGTGCTTTAGGTTATATTTGCAATGCAAATGCAATTTCCCCATTCAGTAAATTATTAAATTTAGGGATATACTGTTTAAAAGTTTTGTACAGCTAACAAAGCAACAGGAAAAGTTGCAAACACTTTTCAGATACTTGTGATTATATTGTCTATTTATTATTACCTAATTTTTATTTGAGAAAACATTATTGTATAATATCATTTAGTAAAACAAAAACAAACTAATTCATAACTTAGTATTACAATAAAAGTGACACTGTTGATGTTCTGTATTTTTAAAAGATTTTGACACTGTTATAAAAATATAGAAAAAGTGTCCATTTTAAATTAAACCATAATCAAGATTCACAAAGGAACTCATAATAATTCTTAGCAAGGCGCAATTGACACTTTTGGGAACAGGTGTTTTCTTTGATTATACACATTAGTCAGGTCAACATTAGTCCAAGCTTTTTTTAGTAGTTTTGAGAAATCACAATGTCTGGGCACAAAAAACTAATTCTAGGCTTCTGATCTGTAAAGATTGATTCTGTTTATCCAAGTAGACTATTTCCCTGCACCATCAGTCTCATTTCTTCTTATCTAGTCTGCATCCATATGGGAAATTTCTTGGCATTGCCAGGCTGTTGTTGATGGATATTTTTCGTTTATTTTCCCCTTTTGTTACTATAACAGATTTTACGCATTCCGTATGTAGTCTAAGAATAGGACAACTACACTTCCTTCAATTTCCCTGCTCCTCCCCAATTCCCCTCTCTCCCTTCCTTCTCTTCATCAATTTTTGCAAAGCCATAATTTTAATATACTCTATATTCACAGGCTTAATTAACCAATATCATAGTATTCAGCAAGTAAAAAAATAGGAAGACCACATTTTCACAGGAGTATAAACAAAGACTAAAACTGACAATCATAACCCAAAGCGAACATTCCATTACTATACATTTTTGATATTCTATATGGACTGCCACATTTCAGAGAAAACACGATATTTGTCTTTTTGAGCTTGGTTTATTTCACAAAGGATTAATATCCAGGATTTATAAAGAGCTTAAGAAACTCAGTAACAACAAAACAAAAAATCCAGTTAAGAAATGGGTAAACGACATGAACAGGCATTTTTCAGAGGATGAAATTCAAGTGGCCAACAGACACATGAAAAAATGCTCGGAATAATGAGCCATCAGGCAACTGCAAATCAAAACCACAATGAGGTTTCACCTCACCACAGTTAGAATGGCTATCACCCTCCCCCCCAGATAAGTAAATTCTGGTGAAGTTGTGGGGGAAAATGTACCCTAATCCATTGTTTGTTGGAATGTAAACAAGTACGATCATTATAGAGATTCCTCAGTGATCCGAAAATTGATCTACCATATAACCCAGTCATGGCTCTACTGGGAATTTACCCAAAAGAAATGAAATCAGCATATGAAAGAGGTATTTGTATCCCTGTGTTTACTGCAGCTTAATTCACAGTAGCTAAGATATAGAATCAATTGAGATGTCCATCAACTGATGATTGGCTAAAGACAATGTGGTATATACACACTATGGAATACTGCTCATCCATAAAATAATGGAGTCCTTTCTTGGACATTTTTTCTAACCTCTGTGTCCTGTATTATTGACTGAAATTTTAAAATTCAAATAAGTTTGCTAATTGTTTTTTTTAATCTAGTAATATATAAAAAATAACCAAGGTATTTATTGTATAGAATGTTATTGTTAAAAATGGTTAAAATATTTACTATTTTTTATGATTGCACTAGATTCTTCAATGTCACAGAATCAAGCCTAATTTTAAATTGTGGATTTTAATGTAATAGAAATTGAGTTTCTTATTTTTTTTCAATAGGGGATTTAACTCTGCTGTGTATTTAGAACTGATTTACTTTTGCTTCCTTCTACATTCTGCAGTAATTTGAAATGAGATATAATCAGATACATTTGTCTGGAATAGATGCCATTACGCAGAGGGGTAGGGAACTAATATTTGTTGATAAGCCTACTGTGTGTTAAACAGTTTGCTACACCATTTTATTAATAATGTTATTTGTGGGACTGGCACTGGTTTAAGCCTTCATCTGCAGTGTCGGCAGCCTATGTGGGCCTGAGTTCAAGTCCTGGCTGTTACACTTCTGATCTAGCTGGGAAAGCAGCAGAGGATGGCCACAGTGCTTAAGACCTGCATTCACATGGGAGACCTAGAGGAAGGTCTTCGCTCCTGGCTTCATCCTGACTCAGCCCCCCACTGTTGCTGCCATTTGAGAAGTGAACAAGCAGATGGAAGATCTCTCTTTTCTCCCTCTCTCTCTCTCTCTCTCTTTCTGTAACTCTGTTTTTCATATAAAAAATAAATCTTCTAAAATGATGTTATTTGCAAAGCCAGGTATTACTATTAGTCTTTACATATAAAAATGCAGAAATTCAACAATTTTGAGTAACTAAATTCATGTCAAAAGTTCAATCATTTAAGAAATTAAGTTCAGGCATTTAGCATACGTGTTGAGACATCTCTGTTCCATGTCAGAGTATCTGGATTGGATACACAAAAAATTCTGAATCCTATTTTCACTTTATTACTAATAGAGACCCTGGAAGACAGCAGGTGATAGTTCAAGTGATTGGGTTCTGGCCACTCATGTGGGAGACCAGGATTGTGTACTTCCCACCCAGTGATGACCTCAGGCTAACCCCAGCCATTGCAGACATTGGAGGACCGAAGCAATGCATTGGAGCTCTGTTTGTCTGACTCTGTATCTCAAACCCTCAAAACTTTTTTAAAGGGAAAGAAATGAGGTTTTGATTTCATCTTTGCATGAGTCTAATAGTTTGTGTTTCCATCCATTCTCTTGAATAACCCTATATTCCCAATTATCTCAATACAATAAGCATGTATTAACTTGCCTGAGGACAAAAGGATCCTGAATTGTTCACGATGAGTTTGTTTATATGATTCTATCAAGAAAAGCTTTCATTTGAAAGTACTGCTTTAATGCTTTGCATGTGTTCAGACTTTTGATATCATTATTGAATTTTTTCAAAAACTAATTATGCTAAAATAATTTTAAAGGGGAGAAGGCAGTAGGTGGAAAAATAAACTTTGCATGTGTTCAGTGATTGAATTTAAAATTGTGCTATCATAAATACTAAGTTAACAACTATAAAATATAATGCATGTGTTATGGTAAGTAGTTACATTTTAACTCCATTTGATTTTTGCAACAACCTTGTATTGTAGATATTACTATAATCACTATGTCATTGATAAAAAATTGGGGCACAAAAATAATTAAGCAGTTCATGCAAGGTTGAACCACTGTTGCTTGCAGAACTGGGTTTCAAACCCAAGCAGTCTGGACTTCAGGCTTATGATTTTTCCAAATAGTGTCATTAATTACTACTTATTACCTGAGAACTTACCATGTGCCAAATACAATGTCAAGCCTTCTTCTCATTTCATGAAATTATTTCTGTTACTCCATATATATATATATATATATTACTAATTCCATATATATTATTAATTCCAGTTTCAAGATGAAAAAAAAACAAACTTAATATAAATGAAATAATGTGATACAGATAACATGAATGGCCAATAACAGATCTTAGATGCAAAGCTGCAAACACTTTTCTCTTTTCTTAAGAGATTTGATACCAAGAAGTTTCCAAGATGGCCTAAAGCAGTTTTAACACTCTTATTATCTACTCAGGTTCCTTTCCAACAGTTCCTTCTATGGTATTCTCAGTTTCTTCTCTACTGCTGGATCATTCTTCATTCTTTTTTTTTTTTTTTATAATGGATGATAGCTTTAGCCTCAATGGGTTCCACTGCTCATAAAAGTATGAATACTGCCAGAGTTCACTTTCTCCATCTTAAATATAAGGGATTTCCAACTCTTTTAAGCATTTCTCCACTTTTATTTCCTACAGCCAACTCAAAGTCTAACATTTGAACTCACAGTCAGGCCTTCCCCTCTGAAGCCTACTGTATTTTCTCTTCCTTGGACTATGGTCCTGTTCTTCATTAAATGGATGCAACAGAATTATTGACTTTGCATTTCACATTCCCTTTAATCCCTTGGTAATGCAAACACTGTATCCTGTTTAACTTTTCTTTCATTGACTGTACTTCATTTAACATAAAGCCCAGACAGTCAGTGTGACTAATAAGGACAATTGAAATCCAAACCATATATAATTTTCCAGCTTCATGTTCATCATTGCCTATGGCTGGTGAGGTCCTTGCTTTTGATATAAAACTTAAGGCATCACAAAACATTTAGAAATCAAGACAATTAGTAGTTCTATGCAATAGTTTAAAACTATTAAAAAAGAAATTGAAAATATAGAACTTGAAAAGGAGGAAGTCAAACTATCCCTATTTGCAGATGAGATGATTCTATATGTAGGGGATCCAAAAAACTACACTAGAACACTATTGGAACTCATAGAAGAGTTTGGTAAAATCACAGGATATAAAGTCAACACACAAAAATCAACAGCCTTTGTATACACAGACAAAGCCATGGCTGAGACTGAACTTCTAAGATCAATCCTATCCACAATAGCTACAAAAAAATCAAATACCTTGGAATAAATTTAAACAAGGATGTCACAGATCTCTACAATGAGTACTACAAAACCTTAAATAAAGAAATAAAAGAAGGTACAAAAAATGGATAAATCTTCCATGTTCATGGATTGAAGACTCAATGTAATCAAAATGTCCATTCACCCAAAAGCAATTTACAGATTCAAAGCAATAGCAATCAAAATACCAAAGACATTCTTCTGGAAAAAATAATGCTGGAATTCATATGGAGGCACAGGAGACCTCGAATAGCTAAAGCAATCTTATACAACAAAAACAAAGCTGGAGGTATCACAATACCAGATTTCAAGACATTCTACAGGGCAGTTATAATCAAAAAAGCATGGTACTGGTACAGAAACAGATGGATAGACCAATGGAACAGAATAGAAACACCAGAAATCAATCCAAACATCTACAACCAACTCATATTTGATCAAGAAGCTAAAACCAATCCCTGGGGCAAAGACAGTCTATTCAACAAATGGTGCTGGGAAAACTGGATTTCCACATGCAGAAGCATGAAACAAGACCCCTACCTTACACCTTACACAAAAATCCCCTCAACATGGATTAAAGATCTAAATCTACAACCGACACCATCAAATTATTAGAGATCATTGGAGAAACTCTGTAAGACATTGATATAGGCAAAGGCTTCTTGGAAAAGACCCCAGAGGCACAGGCAATCAAAGCCAAAATTAACAAATGGGATTATATCAGATTGAAAAGTTTCTGTACTGCAAAAGAAGCAGTTAGTAAAGTGAAGAAGCAACTGACAGAATGGGAGATATTATTTTCAAACTAAGTAACTGATAAAGGATTAATAACAAGATTCTACAAAGAGATCAACAAACTCCACAACAACAAAACAAACAACCCACTTAAGAGATGGGCTAAGGACTAAAACAGACATTTTTTAAAAGAGGAAATTCAAATGACCAACAGAAACATGAAAAAAATATTCAGGATCACTAGCAATCAGGGAAATGCAAATCAAAACCACAGTGAGGTTTCTCCTCACCTCAATTAGAATGGCTTACATACAGAACTCAACAAACAACAAATGTTGGTGAGGATGTGGAGAAAAAGGCACTCTAATTCACTGTTGATGGGAATGCAAACTTGTAAAGCCACTATGGAAGACAGTTTGAAGATACTTCAGATATCTGAATATAGTCTCACCATATGACCCAGCCATCCCATTCCTCGGAATTTATCCAAAGGAAATGAAATCTGCAAATAAAAGAAGTATCTGCACCTCCATGTTTATTGCAGTTCAATTCACAATAGCTAAGACATGGAACCAACCTTGATGCCTGTTAACAGAAGACTGGATAAATAATGGGATATGTACTCTATGGAATACTACACAGTGATAAAAAATGATATCAGGTCATTTGCAACAAAATGGATGAATCTGGAAAACATCATAGTAAGTGAAATAAGTCAGTCCCAAAGGGACAAATACCATATGTTCTCCCTGATCTGTGACAACTAACAGAGCACCTAAAAGGAAACCTGTAGAAATGAAATTGACACTATGAGAAGCAATGATTTGATCAGCCCTTATCCTGACTGTCAAGGAACAGTTTATTTATTTTTTTTTTAGTATTTTCTTTTCCTACTTAATACCATTAGTTGAACTATTTACTTAACACAGAATTATTCAAAGGTGTTTAAATCCAATTGAATATAGATCCCAGTAAAAAATAAGAGTGGGAATAAGAGAGAGAGGAGATGTGAAGTTCTGCACATGTTCCCACCAACTTACCTCTAAGAGTAAAGCTAAAAACTTGCCATGAGACTTCAAATCCCATTAAGCTGGGTGATACTAATGCCATCTTACATGTTAAAGTGTGTAACTGATCATATAGATAGGAATAACTGTCAAAGGGATTACATAAATAAGACCAAGTGTCTGGTAATAACAATAGATAGAATTTAAAAAAAGAGAGAATGACCCAGCATGGGAAGCAGGTTGCAGAGCAGACTCATCAAATGATAAATACCCTAAACAGCACTCTGACCTCAGAATCAGCCCTTCAGGCATTCAGATCTGTATGAAAAGCCCATGAGAACATGTCAGGCTAGGAAAACCAAGACACTGTGCTAAAAATGATGTACATAAAGAATCTTTGTGAGTGAGATCCCAGTGGAAAGAAGGGGCCATCAAAGAAGAAAGTACTTTTTTCTGAAGGATGGAAAGAACTTCCAACTTGCTTATGGCCCTGTCTAAATACTGACAGAGTTTATGGAATCAAAAGGCTTCCATAGCCTTGGCAGCTCATGACAAGAGCCTCAGGTGATCACTGACATCATAAATAAGAGTGTAAGAGTGTCAGTTGTTAAGTCAACAACAGGAGGCACTGTGCACATACTCCCCACGTAGGACCTCTGTCTTTAATGAGCTGTACTATGAGAATTAAAGGTAAAACTTGTCTTCAAAAAATACTATACTTTTTGTGTTGGTATGGGTGCAAACTGTTGAAATCTTTACTTAGTACAGAGTTGATTTTCTGTATATAAATATAATTAAAAATAAATCTTGATGAAAAATGGAATGGGAGAGGGAGTAGGCGGTGTGATGGGAGTGGGTGTGGGAGGGTGGGTATAGGGGGAAGAACCACTATATTCCCAAAGCTGTATTTCTTAAATAAAGGCTTTCTACAAAACCAAAGAAAATTAAAATGCAAAAATTTCCTTGATGAACAAATACAATTTTACAATAAAGGTAAGAACCAGGTCAGGATTAAGGTAAGGTGGGATAATTTTTTAAGAAAAAAAATTACTATAAAAAAAAAAAAAGCATAGCTTGAGTGTAGCTGTTTGACCTAGCAGTTAATATGCCTGTGTTCAATAACTGGGTCAGAATGCTTGGGTTCAATAGCTAGCTCTGATTCCTGAGTCCAGCTTCCTGCTAATGCAGATCCTGCAGCAAAGGGATGATGGACCAAATAGGTGGATCCCATCCACACAAATGGAGACCTGGATTAAATTTCCCACATTAAAGATCAGGCTACGAAGGGCATTCCTAGTATATGAGAACTCCTTGTCTTTCTGTCTCTGCTTCACAAATATATAAACAGTTTTTAAAGAGCAAGAACAAAAGCATTTTCAATTCATACCTTGTAATGGATTTAAAGCATATGATTTCATCATGAATTGAAGAGTATCTGTATTAATGTCTAAAGTATCTCAGCTGGTTAGTGCAAGAACCAGGAACTGAACCCAATAAATTTGGCTCCAGAGTCCAAGGCTTTTATGGCACATGGAGATGTTCAGCTTAGATTAACAATAAAGATTAGGTTATATTGTCATTTGTCACAGTTCTATATCCGTATTTCCTTCTCTATTGTTCCTACAAACAGTGTTTAAACTACTGCACTTTGTTTGCGTCACTTCTCCACTGATCAAATAAGTTGTTAATTTAAATGCAACCTTCCTGCTTAATTGTTCCCCTGTAAATGTAATTATAGTATTTATATTTCAATTTGACGTTATTTATTCAGACCCTGTGGTACACCTTATTCAATAAATACATAAAATGAACAAGAACAATTTTTGATCCTAAATTCATTCACAAAGCAGATTGTCATTTAAATTTTTTTGTTTTGAGAATGTTGTATGACACATTTTCTCAAAGGACACATACTGTACTATGAACTGCGGATACATCTGACTAGAACATTTATGAGTAATTTTGTTGCTTTCAGATTTTTCCCATCATTATGATTTTTTAAAAACATTTATTTATTTATTTGAAAGTCAGAGGTACACAGAGAGAGAAGGAGAGGCAGAGAAAGAAAGAGAGGTCTTCTATCCACTAGTTCACTCCCTGATTGGCCACAACGACCAGAGCCGTGTCTATCCAAAGCCAGGAGCCAGGAGCTTCCTCTGGGTCTCTTACACAGGTTCAGGGGCTCAAGGACTTGGGTCATCTTCCACTGCTTTCCCAGCCCACAGCAGAGAGCTGGATTGGATGTGGAACAGCCAGGACTTGAACTCGCGCCCATATGGTATGTCGGCCCTACAGGTGGCAGCTTTACCTGCTATGCCACAGCGCCAATCCCTCATTATGACTTTTTAACAAGAGGCTACATCCACAATAATACAAAAATGATGCATTTCATTCATTAATTTTTTTCATGACTCTTAAACTGTTTCTAATGAAGAATCTTAAAGAACTCATGTAAAAAATAAATTGTCCAAAACATGTTTTCTGTTGAAAATGTTTTGTAACTAATGTTATATATTTTATTCATCCAGAGACAATTATTTTATTACAGATTAAAAATGTTCAAAGGAAAAATTAATGTAACCAAAAACTACTTTGATGCAACATATTGAATTACATTATATTTCATAATTATTATTATCTGCTGAAATTACTTTCACTGATTAAAGACATATTTTTTGCTTTTTAAATATTTGGCTTAGTTTCTTCCCCAATGAACATATTTTGTCATATCCTATTTTTATTTTATCCTTCTCAAACCATAGTCTACACAATAATAAATCCTTTTCAAACTCTTATTTGACAAGACTAATAGATATAAAACTATAATAACTTTCTCCCTGTCACAGATAAGAGATTAAGCAGGTAGATAAAAACACGGTGGAATAAGAACTATACCTTAAAGAATGACTCTATTGTTAAACCATGTATTACTTGGCTTAGAATCTGCACTTTAACTTAATTCTTTTAAATCAGTGATGGACATTGTAAAGATAAGGAAAACCCAGAATAATATAGCTTTTATTGCTTCATCAAGTTTAGTAGTTTATGACCTTACATTTCTCAATCATTTTCCAGGAAATGTTTTTCATATATTTCAATGGTGCTTCAATTTCCAATTTCCTACTTTCAAATGACACAAACATTTTCAGGTGATGGGAACATCATCACTGAAGGATAAAAAACCATCGCTTTAAGATAGATTCAAAATGCAACTGTATCCTCCACTTCCAACAGCCATGGCTCTGAGCTGAAGAATCATGCAGAACGTTAAATCCCATGTATTTTCTCTGAATCAGCACAAATTCTTTAGCACAGGTGTTTCTGTAATTATGATGCATTGAGAAAATTCTCTGTGTTCAATGGCCCTCAGAATCACACTTCCACCTCATCAGTCACATGTCAACCTAACTCCACCCTGTGCCCTAAATCTCTGGTGTCATTAAGAAGCTGAAAACTTCAGAGGGCAGGTTTGCAGCTGTGATGTATAATACAGAACATTTCATGAAAAATGTATGAGTATGAGTTTTTTTCTAATATTTCCTCTGTAGTGATCTGCCAGAACCATAACCATCTAGACATGTTTATTATACAGATTTTTTAAAGAGGCTTTCATTGCTCTTTGTGATATGATGTTCCCTTGTTATTTCATAAACACTCCATTGATATTCTTTTCACAACAAAGTGCTCTAACCTCAGCAACACAGCTGCTTCTTCCCGATGAAATCTGTATTTTCGATCATAGAGAAGGCTTCACCTTTGTGTAACTGTAGTGTTTGGTATACTTTCTGATTTGCTACCCCAAACCAAGTAGCTTATATTTATTTAAGAGGAAGTTGAGGGGCTGGTGCTGTGGCAAAGTAGACTAAGCTTATGCCTGATGCACCGGCATCCCATAGGGCCCTGGTTCGAGTCCCAGCTGCTCCTCTTCTGATCACGCTCTCTGCTATGGACTGGGAAAGCAGTAGAAGATGGCCCAAGTGCCTGGGCCCCTGCACCTGCATGGGAGACCCAGAAGAAGCTCTTAGCTACTGGCTTTGGATGGGTCCAGCCACAGCCTTTGTGGCCATTTGGAGAAGTGAACCAGTAGATGAAAAATCTTTCTCTCTGTCTCTCCCTCTCTCTGTAACTCTACCTTTCAAATAAGTAAATTAAATATTTTTTAAAAATTTAAAAAATAAGTGGACTTTGATATTTTTAAACAAATATTGGGTTCCTGGATATTCAGACAGTTCTCAACCATGTTAGTAAAGAATATGACAGCACGTTGAGATACTGGTCTCCCTAATGAAATATTGAAAGCATATGAAATCTTTGGCATTATGGATACATTTTCCCTGAGCTCCAACAGCACTTACAACCTTTTTAGCCCTTGACAATGGACTTATGATATCTTGTTGTATAACTGATTCTTTCATGTATGTTTACAAACTTGTCCCTCACTTTCAAATCTAAACATGGCAATAAACAAGTTATTTATACCTTTTATGCTCTGTGGATGTTTGCTTTCCTTCTCTCTTTCTTCTTTCCCCTTACTACTATCCTTTTGTTTTTCATTCTTTCAGCTTCTGTTTATTTATTTATTAACTGCCTCTTAAAATCCCCAATGTACCAGGTACTTTTTCACAAATTAAATAACATAGTAATACGATATTTTGAAAGAATATTTTCACTCGGCGTTACCTCTATATTTACTATTGACATTTGAGATTACTAGGCAGATTCAAACATATTAATAAACTTGAAAAGAGAAAATATATGCATACAATCCGAAGAAGTAGACTATAGTAATAACAGCTCACAGCAGATATTTGTCAAAAATATATCCATGCTGTAGGAAGTACAATTTTCAGGTAGCTCAGAATAGGCAGTTCATTTTATGCAGTTTATATTTTTGCTTTGTTTCTTTCTATCTGGAATTTTTATTTTCTTAGAATGAAAGCATATTATCTTAGAGTAACTTTGATTGTGAAAATCACCTATAAACAAAATTTACAGAAAAATACATACATCTTCTTTCAGCCAACTCCAAACCTATTTTTATTCAGTCCCTATAGCATACAGAAACATGATCTTTGTACACAGTTTTAGGAAATGTCTCACCAGAGCATACAAGTAATCCTTAAGTAGTCAATGGAGACATTTTGCTGTTGTCACGTTCAAGGAAAATTAATGTGTAGTGCTTGTTTTTAGAAATGTTGATTTTTTTACATAAAAGTTTTGGTAGAATTAGAGTTACAAAAGTGACTATTTCACACACAAGGGTACTTCAAAAGCATATGGAAATGAAATTAAAAGATGAGTTCATTTGAGTGCAAAAAGATTTTTGAAATCCACTGCATGATTTTATTGTAATACACACTCTGGTAGACAGGTGATGTCTCAGAACTTGTGTCTTTGCTACCCATGTAGGAGACCCAGATTGAATTCCTGAAGCCTGTTTTGGCTTGGTTGGGCTCAGCCTCACCGTTGCAGGCATTTGAGAATCAACCAGGAGGTGGGAACTTTCTCTATCTCTGAATTTCCTCCTTTCAAATAAAATAAAAACAAATATGAATTTTTAAAATAAGTAAGATGTTTCATATGAAGTCCTTGGAAAATGAAACACACTCACTTGATATAAGCTGTTGTTGTCATTATTGACACCACTATGCTTACTATGCGTTTAGAGTTTTACTCAATTTTTAGCAGAATCATGCTGAGTTTGTTCTCACTTTTTTAAGGGACAACAGCATTTCAGAAAATGTGAAAGGGACACTTTGGCATTTATAACCAAGGTTTTGTAAGGATACAGTTTTGTTTTTAAACAAGTAATAGCTATTTGATTTATAAGGGTATTTATGTAAATTATTGAATTAGATATTCAATATGTAATGTTTGGCTGACTACATTGGATTTACTTGAATTTCACTAATTAATCCTCTCAACTTGAAAATTAAATTAATGTAAAGCGAATGTTTAAAATAATTGTGACATTTGTAATGAAAATATGGATTGCTTTTTGATTTTCAGCTAAACTCTTGGAATCTCAAAATGTGGAGTTTCTGTTTATTTTAATGACATTTTTCTTGGAGAATAGATTAGGAGTGACGGCTTAGTTGATCTGCAAAGATTTGTATATTTGTCATTCATTGCCTTTTAACTACAAGCAATTATGTGTATGTCAATATACAAATTCACTTTATTTCCCACTTTATTTTCTCTTAACATATGTCAAATATCAAATTCTTACAATTAAAATTGTTTTCTGTGAATTATATTTTTATTTATGTAAGTAATTTGATATCTGAACTCCAATTTTGAAAAGAAAATAAACTTCCTATCTACAAGAATACTTTATAAAGACTTTATAATGCAAATGTTCTCTTGCTAATTTAACAGTTTTCTTATTTTGTATTTTAATAAATTCTGCGTATTTAATGAGAGATGAATCTGAATTGTAATGTCAATTGAAAGGGCACTATAAAAAGAACACTTCAAGAAAGAATGATTTTCTCCTGCAGAAATTTCTTATATGAGATAATCATTTTAAAAAAGAAATATAGCAAATGAATAATTTTCTTCATTCTTGAAAAATTGAACTTACTTTTCTTGTTACAAAAAATTTGACTTACAGAGTGGAGTTAGTCATTTACTACCTAAACATAAGCAAATCCTATGGCTTTTATCATTTGTCTGTTCTGGTTGGAAAGTCAAATTTAGCATGCTTAAAGGAACATGTTCAATATATTTCTATAAGAAAATTGCTGTTTCCCATCCTACCAAAATAATACAAGTTTTGTAATAAAACATTAATCATTAATTTTAAAAATTCACTTTTTATTTGTATACTTTTATATAATATTATTTTCTTAAACTTACAAAAAATTTTACTATTAAATTTCTGATGAACGTATCCAAGTATCAGAAGTTTTTAAAAGAATACTTGTTATAATATAATATTACATAGTTCTAGAAAATATTGAAGACATGGAATTGACTCATTAAACATATTAAAATCTCACAATATATTGACATGATGACAAAAACCCACCTTATGAAGGTGAATGAAATGATGTTCTGTGTTATATGTATTTTTGCTCTTTCTAAAGGGCAAATGGAAATGTCCTTAAATAATATAAAATCAAATTAGTGTTGAGTGGCATTTTAAAAAATCACTATTTTGTTAGCGAAGTTACTATTATAGTAATTATGTCCTTCAGTTCAGGCCCGAGGCCAAGCATTTCCAGGTTTTCTGCAGCATCGCTGTGAGTTTTCATAACTCTAGTAATCTATTTAGCGTAGATTTCAGGTGGGGCAAAATTAAGAACTCAATACATGTTCTTTACTTTTAACTGTTTTGTTTTTAAATGTTTTTTTTATTCATTCACTATGCTTTAAGATAATGGTTAGCACTATAATTAAGATTACATCTAATTTGGGTCCCATCTCTGAAATTGTGTCTTTAGGCAATATGTTTAGTGACATACAAGTTTTCACCCGAAAGGTCACAATGAAGAATGAAAGATTTGTATTTATAAGCTAACCTAACCTTTGATTGGCACGTAACCTTACATTTCAACATATCCTTCTGTGATCATTGTTTCTAGTTCTGCACACTCAGCAGATAATAAGTCACCTGCAGGAGTGTGGTTTGTCATATGGTTTTCAAATCTTTAGAACAATGGCTGGCAATTTGTTACTATGCCATCAAAGATTAGAAATTGAAATGAATGAATGTCTTCTAAAACATTAGCAATGAATTATATATCTTACAAATGGAAAAAGTTCTTAAACATCAGCAATACATAATCAAAATAATAATATAAAAACACAAGCTATTTTAAATAAAAACATTTTAAGTAATGGGCTATTGATTTTCAAAGAATGCTAAACTAAAGTATTATATTTAGAAGAAATAAAAGAACTTACTTTTGTTGGCAGGCGCCGTGGCTCAATAGGCTAATCCCCCACGTTGCGGTGCCGGCACACCAGGTTCTAGGCCCGGTCTAGGCTCCGGATTCTGTCCCGGTTGCCCCTCTTCCAGGCCAGCTCTCTGCTGTGGCCTGGAAAGTCAGTGGAGGATGACCCAAGTGCTTGGGCCCTGCACCCCATGGGAAACCAGGATAAGCACCTAGCTCCTGCCTTCGATCAGCGCGGTGTGCCGGTTGCAGCACTGTCCACTGTCCACTCTGCCTGTCAAAAATTAAAAAAAAAAAAAAAGAACTTTTGTAGTTATTGGACAGGTTGCTTAAGAATGGAAAGTCATTTGTTATGTACTATCTTTCCATGTAAGATACAAACATGTGTTTGACATGTGAACATTAATTAGTCCAAAAGACTACATAAAGCAGTTAGAAATCCCGAATACACATTTTTTTTTTCACTGAACAATAGATTATATTTAGATTCCTAGGGCAGTCACAATAGGTCACAAAGACCTATTGTTGCAATGCAGCTGAAATATTCTATTACATGCTGCGGTTTAGTAGGTCAGGGTTTGAAGTAGAGAAATACTTGATTCTACACTGGTATCAATCAAGCCAACAAGGGAGGAATCTCCTTAGTAGCCAACTACCATGAACAAAACAGACATTTTCATTAGCCTGAGTAGGTATAATCACAGAGCCTGCAGTGAGAACAGGCAGTTCTCTCTTTCTATGGACAATACAGGGCTAAAAAAATGAGTGTGCAAACAGAAACCATGGAGAAGTGATCCTAATTACCTATAGGAAATTTATTCTTGACTTGTAAACATTTTTTGCAGCTAGCTGTCTTACTCTAGGTTATGAATGTATTAGAAAATTGGGAAAGAATCATGAAACTAGATTATAGACTAAGCTGATTTAAGACATTAGAAGCAGACAGAACTGAAGTTTTTATTTTTGTTAAAAATCGTTATCAATCAATTTTGATAGTGCTTTTACATCACAAAATTGACAATACAGAGCATGGATCATTTCTATGTCTGATGAATTGTCATACATTTTCTACATATGAATTAACTTCAAATATTTTATACTTTGCAGCATTTTCAAGGTCATGAAATATTTCATAGTGTTCCTTTCATATGAAGTCTTTGCCAGTGTCACTTCTTCTGGGACACCTTCATCCTTCTTGTTAAAATCACTTTATTCATGTATGTTGATCTTTCATTGCTAAGTTCCTCTGGCTACATATTCAGTGTGTCTTGAATGGCAATAATGCCAACATTCCAGAGTCAGCTCTTTCTTCTGTAACTATTTCACTTCCAGTATTACTTTGCTGCCTTTTCATTTTTTGTTAACCAATTCTCTCCTTTAATTACCTATTTTTGCAAAACGTCGTGTGGGAGACAAGGAAGCTACACAATCACATACATTAGTGTTTGTGGATCAGGTGAGTAACACATACAAGGTGGCCAATCACATGCAAGCTTTGAAAGATGTGATGTGGTTGTTCATTCATCATGATGCATGTTCATTGCTTGTGTCCTGATCTGAAGATGGAAGAACTAGCAGTAAAGTGTCATTGACATTTTGATAGTTAACATATCATGGTAGCTGAAACTTCAAACATGTTATTAGGGATACCAGTATTATTTTGCTACATTATAGCAATAGAAATTCATGTATACTCAAACATTCTAAAGCAATAACCGTCTATAACCATTATGATATGTGAAAGCTGATGATTTTGTATGTCAATTTTATATTCTGTTAAATTATTGTTTTTCAGTTATGGATTAAATATCTTGCAGGTACCCAGGGATTTTCACATAACAATTATATTATCTGAAGGTGAAGACAGTGCTGGTTTTTGACATTAAATATGAAAATTTAATTTTAAAATTTATTTTATTTTATTGATTTATTTGAGAGTCAGAGAGAAAGATTGAGTTAGAGTTGAGTGTGAACACAACTACAATGATCATGTGGAATAACCAGAGTTCATTGTCCATGGCTTTAGCCCCAGTCAGGCATCAGTGAAGGCAATTGCAGAATGAGCCAGAACATAGGATCTCTCTCTCTCTCTCTCTCTCTCTCTCTCTGTGTGTGTGTGTGTGTGTCTCTGTATCTCTCTCTTTCTCTATAAATATCTTTCTTACTTCTCAAAACAAACTTCTGTTGTTTTCCCAGGTGCATTAGCAGGGAGCTGGAACATACGGAATGCCAGCATCACAGGTAGGGGCTTTACCCACTGAGGCACAACACAGCACCAATCTTGAGTTGTTTTTTTTTTTTTTTTAATTGCTTCCATGCTATTCTCCATAAAATCTATACTAATTGGTATTTCCAACAACAATGCATGAGAGTTCCATTTTTTCTTTTTAGAGTTTTCTTTATTTGAAAGACAGTAAAAAGAGGGCGAGAGAGAGAAGTGAAAGAAAGAGAATCTTCCATCCATTGGTTCACACCCCAAATGGGTGAACCAGGCAGGAATGGGCTAGCCAAGCCAGGAGTCTGGAAATCCATTTGGGTCTCCCACATGGGTGTAGGGGCTCAAGTACTTAAACCATCTTCCACTGCTTTCCCAGACACATTAGCTAGGAGCTAACTCCAAGATTTCTTTCCTCTGCACATCCTCACCAGCATTTGTTACTTTTTGTCTTTTTGATAGCTTCATTCTTACTGAAATCAGTAATGTTTTTTATTTGCATTGTCCTAATAGCTGACAATATTGAACTTTTTTTGCTGCTGCTGTCCATTTTCATTTATTTTTGAAAATGTATATTTAAATTGTCCATTTCTTAACTTGATTGGTTGTTTTTAGTTGTTACTGTGTTTTTAGAGTTACTTACATTTTATGTGTCTTTACCTATTGTCAGAAAAATAGTTCGTAAATATTTTCTCCCATTCTGTCAGTTGTCTCCTATGTTGGAAGATGCCCTCACGGTGCAAAAGTTTCTTTGTTTGATGTAATCCCAATTGTCTATTTTTTTCTTTTGTCCTTACTTTTGGAGATTTTATTCAAAATGTCATTTCCCTGTCCAATGTCTTGATATTTTTCCTCCTGTGATTGCTTCCAATAGTTTCATAGTTTCCATTCTTATACTTAGGTCTTCTGTTCATTTTGAGTTGATTTTTGTATATGGTCCAATATAAGAGGGGGTAATCTTCCTTTAATCTTTTGCATATAGATATCCAGTTTTCCCTGCACTAATTATTGAAGAGACTTCCTCTTCTCCAGAGTATGTTTTTAGCTCCTTTATCAAAGATAAGTGACTGTATAAGTATGGATTTATTTTGGAGTTTCTATTATGTTCCATTGATTGATTATATGTATTTTATGCCAGTATCATGCTTTCTGGTTATAATAGCTCTTTAGTATGTCTCGAAATATGGTATTCTGATTCTTCTAGCTTCTTCCTTTTCTTCAAGATTGCTTAGCGATGCTAGATCTTTATTTTTGTTTTTGTTGTGTTTAGTTATGTGAGGAACTATTTTGATGGGAACTATGCCGAGTCTATGATCATTTTGGGTTACATGGACATTTTAGAAATTATAGCAACATTAATTCTTCCAATCCATGTACTTGGAAAGTCAGTCCATTTATTGGGTCTTGTTCAATTTCTTTCATTAAGTATTTTTGTAGTTTTCATTGTAGTGCTGTTTCATGTCCTTGATTAAATTTATTCCAAGGTATTTTGTTTCTGGAACTATTATGAATAGAATGGCTCTTATGATTTCTTCTCAGAAAGTTTGATAAATGGTGTATAAAAACACTACTTTAGTGTGTGTGTGTGTTTATTTTACGTCTTAAATTTTTTCTAGATATATCAGTTTTAAAAGAATTTGGGTGAAATATGTTTTTATATGTTATAATTACATGATCTTTAAACAGGGGTGGGTGGTTTCACTTTTCCCTTTCCTATTTGTTAACTTTTCATTTTTTTCACTTGTCTAATTGTTCTAACTTTAATTTTCTTAAAACTTCCCGTAGTACATTGAAAAGAAAACATGAAAGTGGACATTCTCTCATGTTTCCAGATTTTAGATGAAATGCTTCCAGCTCTTTCCATTCAAGATGATGTTAGTCATGTGAAGGTCATATATAACCTTTATTATGTTGAGTTATGATTCTTCTATACCACATCACTCAATTTTAAGTGAACAATTGCAGAATTTTATAAATTTTTTATGTATTGAGATGATCACATGATTTTTATCTCTCATTCACTGATATGATGCATTGCATTTACTAATTTACATAGTTTTATATACCTGGGATTTTATATGCCTGGGATAAATCCTAAATTGAAAGAATGATTGATTTTTATGTGTTTTTGGGTTTGTTTTACTTGTATTATGAGGAGAATTTTTGCATCTGTGTTCATCAGGGATACTGATTTAGAGTGTGAGAACAATTGATATTCTTTCTTAAAAGTATGGTAGAATTTGGAATGGAAACCATTTGGTCCTGGTCTTTTCTTTGTTGGAGGACAGGGTGGGGGGTGGAGCGAGAAAGAGAGAGAGAGAGAGAGAGAGAGAGAGAGAGAGAGAGATCTGCAATGTGTTAGTTCACTCCCCAAATAGCTGCAATAGCCAGATGTGGGATAATAGGAAGTCAAGAGCTAAGAACTGCATCAGAGTCTTCCATGTCGGTGGTAAGGGGACAAGTACTTAGGCTACCATGAGCTGTCTTCGCAGACATATTAATAGGAAGTGAAGTAGCTGGGACTTGAACTGGTATTCTGATATGGGATACCGGCATCACAAACAGAGGCATCCTGTGTGGCAATGCTGGAACCATTGGGAATTGTTAAATTACTAATGCAATCTTATTATTCATTGCTCTGTTCAGATTTTCAAAGTCCTCAGATTCAATTTTGCTTTTAAAGATATTTTGATTGATTTATTTATTGATTTGAAAGACAGAGTTACAGGGGGTGAGGAGAGAGACAGGATGAGGAGACAGAGAGAGAGAGAGAGAGAGAGAGAGAGAGAGAGATCTTCCATCTGTTGGTTCACTCACCAAATGGCTGCAATAATTG
Source organism: Lepus europaeus (assembly GCF_033115175.1). Lineage (NCBI taxonomy): Eukaryota > Metazoa > Chordata > Mammalia > Lagomorpha > Leporidae > Lepus > Lepus europaeus. Next base: position 31,459,051 of record NC_084842.1, read on the forward strand.
AGGCTGTTCCTGCAACAGCTGAAGCTTTTCCAGGCTCAATCCAGAAACCTGGAAATCCATCCCAGTCTCCCATGTGGATGCAGGGGCCCAAACACTTTGGCCATCTTCCGTTGCTTTCCCCAGTACATTAAATGGGAGCTGGATAGGAAATGGAGCAGCTGGAACTCGAACCAGTGTCCATTTCGGATGCGAGTGTTTCAGATATTGTCTTAACTCACTGTAGTACAACACCATCCCCATGATACAATTTTAGAGATGTATGTATCCATAAATTTATTAATCTTCTAGGTTTTCCAATTTATTGGTATACAGTTTTGCCTAATGATCCCTTCATGATCCATTGTTATTTCTGATACCATTTCTTACATCTCCTTTCTTTTGAGACTCTTGTCCTTATTTATGAGTCTAATTAATGGGTTATCATTTTCTTATATATTTTAAAAAGTTGACTCCTCACTTCGTTTATCTTTTGTATTATTGTCAATTTCTATTTCACTTAGTTCTGCTATAATTTTTATTATTTCTTTCAATTGGCTTTGGGTTTGGATTATTCTTATATTTCTCTTCCTTGAGATGCTTTATTGGCTTGTTTATTTGATATAATTCTTTTTTAAATGTAGGTTCTTATTGCTATAAACTTGTCTCAGTGCTGGTTTTGTGATAAGTTTAGGCATGCTATCTTTCACATTTCATTAGTTTCAAGGAATTTTTTTAAAATTTTTATTTAATGAATATAAATTTCCAAAGTAGAGCTTATGAATTACAATGGCTTCCTCCCTCTCATAACTTCCCTCCCACCTGCAACCCTCCCCTTTCCCGCTCCCTCCTCCCTTCCATTCACATCAAGATTCATTTTCAATTCTCTTTATACACAGAAGATCATTTCAGTATATATTAAGTAAAGATTTAAACAGTTTGCCTCCACAAAGCAACACAAAGTGAAAAAATACTGTTGGAATACTAGTTATATCATTAAATAACAGTGTACAGCACATTAAAGACAGAGATCCTACATGATATTTTTTTAAAAAATTAATTAATTTTCTATACCATTTCCAATTTAACACCAGGTTTTTTTTTCATTTCCAATTATCGTTATATACAGAATATCGATTCTGCATATACTTAGTAAAGATTTCATCAGTTTGCACCCACACAGAAACACAAAGCGTAAAAATACTGTTTCAGTACTAGTTATAGCATCACCGCACATTAGACAACACATTAAGGACAGATCCCATATGGGATGTAAGTACACAGTGACTCCTGTTGCTGAATTAACAATTTGACACTCTTGTTCATGGCATCAGTAATCTCCCTAGGCTCTAGTCATGAGTTGCTAAGGCTATGGAAGCCTTTTGAGTTCGCCAACTTTGATCTTATTCTGATAGGGTCATAGTCAAAGTGGAAGTTCTCTCCTCCCTTCAGAGAAAGGTACCTCCATCTTTGATGGCCCCGTTCTTTCCACTGGGATCTCACTCGCAGAGATCTTTCATTTAGGTCTTCTTCTTCTTCTTCTTCTTCTTCTTCTTCTTTTTTTTTTCTTTTCCATGGTGTCTTGGCTTTCCATGCCTACAATACTCTCATGGGCTCTTCAGCCAGATCCAAATGCCTTAAGGGCTGATTCTGAGGCCAGAGTGCTGTTTAGGACATCTGCCATTCTATGAGTCTGCTGTGTATCTCGCTTCCCATGTTAGATCGTTCTCTCCCTTTTTGATTCTATCAGTTAGTATTCACAGACACTAGTCTTGTTTGTGTGATCCCTTTGACTCTTAGACCTATCAGAGTCATCAATTGTGAACTGAAATTGATCACTTGGACTAGTGAGATGGCATTGGTACATGCCATCTTGATGGGATTGTATTGGAATCCCCTAGCACATTTCTAACTCCACCATTTGGGGCAAGTCCGAATGAGCATGTCCCAAATTGTACATCTATTCCCTCTCTTTTTCCCACTCTTAGATTTAACAGGGATCACTTTTCAGTTAAAATTTAAACACCTAAGAATAATTGTGTGTTAATTACAGAGTTCAACCACTAGTACTAGAACAACAACAACAACAACAACAAAATACTAAAAAGGATAAAGTATTACATTGTACATCAAGAGTCAGGACAAGAGCTGATCAGTTCATTGTTGCTTATAGTGTCCATTTCACTTCAACAGGATTCCCATTTGGTGCTCAGTTAGTTGTCAACGATCAGGGAAAACAAATGATATTTGTCTCTTTGGGACTGGCTTAATTCACTCAGCATGACGTTTTCCAGATTCCTCCATCTTGTTGCAAATGACCGGGTTTCATCGTTTCTTACTGCTGTATAGTATTCTATGGAGTACATGTCCCATAATTTCTTTAGCCAGTCTACTGTTGATGGGCATTTGGGCTGGTTCCAGGTCTTAACTATTGTGAATTGAGCTGCAATAAACATTAATGTGCAGATGGCATTTTTATTTGCCAAATTAATTTCCTTTGGGTAAATTCCAAGGAGTGGGATGGCTGGGTTGTATGGTAGGGTTATATTCAGGTTTCTGAGGAATCTCCAGACTGACTTCCATAGTGGCTTTACCAGTTTGCATTCCCACCAACAGTGGGTTAGTGTCCCTTTTTCCCCACATCCTCTCCAGCATCTATTGTTGGTAGATTTCTGAATGTGAGCCATTCTCACTGGGGTGAGGTGAAACCTCATTGTGGTTTTGATTTGCATTTCTCTGATTGCTAGTGATCTTGAACATTTTTTCATGTGTCTGTTGGCCATTTGGATTTCCTCTTTTGAAAAATGTCTATTGAGTTCCTTTTCCCATCTCTTAAGTGGGTTGTTTGTTTTGTTCTTGTGGATTTTCTTGATTTCTTTGTAGATTCTGGTTCTCAACCCTTTATCTGTAGCATAGTTTGCAAATATTTTTTCCCATTCTTTCGGTTGCCTCTTCACTTTCCTGACTGTTTATTTTGAAGTACAGAAACTTCTCAATTTGATGCAATCCCAAATGTTAATTTTGGTTTTGACTGCCTGTGCTTCAGGGGTTTTTTTCCAAGAAGTCTTTGCCTGTACCTATATCTTGTAGGGCTTCTCCAATGTTCTCTAATAATTTGATGGTTTTGGGTCATAGATTTAAGTCTTTAATCCATGATGAGTGGATTTTTGTGTAAGGTGAAAGGTAGGGGTCTTGCTTCATGCTTCTGCACGTGGAAATCCAGTTTTCCCAGCACCATTTATTGAATAGACTGTCCTTACTCCAGGGATTGGTTTTGGATCTTTGATCAAATATAAGTTGGCTGCAGATATTTGGATTGATTTCTGGTGTTTCTATTCTGTTCCATTGGTCTATCCATCTGTTTCTGTACCAGTACCATGCTTTTTTGATAACAAACAGTTGTAGTTTTCATTGTAGAGATCTTTAACGTCTTTGGTTAAGTTTATTCCAAGGTATTTGATTGTTTTTTAGCTATTGTGAATGGGATTGATCTTAGAAGTTCTTCCTCAGCCGTGGCATTGCCTGTGTATACAAAGGCTGTTGATTTTTGTGCATTGATTTTATATCCTGCTACTTTGCCAAACTCTTCAATGAGTTCCAGTAGTCTCTTAGTAGAGTTCTTTGGGTCCCCTAAATAAAGAATCATATCATCTGCAAAGAGGGATAGTTTGAGTTCTTCCTTCCCAATTTGTATCCCTTTAATTTATTTTTCTTGCCTAATAGCTCTGGCTAAAACTTCGAGAACTATATTGAATAGCAGTGGTGAGAGTGGGCATCGCTGTCTGGTACCAGATCTCAGCGGAAATGCTTCCAACTTTTCCCCATTCAATAGGATGTTGGCCGTGGGCTTTTCACATATTGCTTTGATTGTATTGAGGAATGTTCCTTCCATACCCAGTTTGCTTAGAGTTTTCATCATGAAAGGGTGTTGTATTTTATCAAATGCATTCTCTGTGTCTATTGAGAGAATCATATGGTTTTTCCTCTGCAGTCTGTTAATGTGGTGTATCACGTTGATTGTTTTGCGAACATTGAACCATCCCTGAATACCAGGGATAAATCCCACTTGGTCTGGGTGGATGATCTTTCTGATGTGATGTTGCATTCTATTGGCCAGAATTTTATTGAGTATTTTTGCATCTAAGTTCATCAGGGATATTGGTCTGTAATTCTCTTTCAGTGCTGCATCTTTTTCCGGTTTAGGAATTAAGGTGATGCTGGCCTCATAGAAAGAATTTGGGAGGATTCCCTCTTTTTCGATTGTTCTGAATAGTTTGAGAAGAATTGGAGTTAGTTCTTCTCTAAATGTCTTGTAGAATTCAGCAGTGAATCCATCTGGTCCTGGGCTTTTCTTTGTTGGGAGGGCCTTTATTAATGTTTCAATTTCTGTGTCAGTTATGGGTCTGTTTAGGTTTTCTATGTCTTCCTGGCTCAATTTAGGTAGGTTGTATGTGTCCAAGAATCTGTCAATTTCTGATAGATTTCCCTGTTTGCTGGCATACAAGTCCTTGTAGTAATTTCTGATGATTCTTTTTATTTCTGTGGTGTCTGTTGTTACGTTTCCATTTTCATCTCTGATTTTATTGATTTGGGTCTTTTCTCTTCTTTTTTTAATTAGTTGGGCCAATGGGGTGTCAATTTTGTTTATTTTTTCAAAAAACCAGCTCCTCGTTTGGCTGATTTTTTGTAATTTTTTTTGGTTTCAATCCTGTTGATTTCTTCTCTGATTTTAATTATTTCTCTTCTCCTACTGGGTTTGGGTTTGGTTTGCTGCAGATTTTCCAGATCCTTGAGATGACTTGAAAGCTCATTTATTTGGTGCCTTTCCAATTTCTTGATGTAGGCACCTATTGATATAAACTTTCCTCTTAACACTGCTTTTGTTGTATCCCATAGGTTTTGGTATGTTGTGCTTTATCCTCATTTACTTCCAGAAAGTTTTTGATTTCTCTTTTAATTTCTTCTATTACCCATTGTTCATTCAGGAGCATGTTGTTCAATCTCCATGTGTTTGCATACGCTCTAGGGATTCCTGAGTTGCTAATTTCCAATTTCATTCCTTTGTGGTCTGAGAAGCTGCATGGTATGATTCTAATTCTTTTGAATTTGCTGAGACTTGCTTTATGGCCTAGTATGTGGTCAATCCTAGAGAAGTTTCCATGTACTGCTGAGAAGAATGTAAATTCTTTATGTGTAGGATGAAAAGTTCTGTAGATATCTGTTAGATCCATTTGGGCTATAGTGTCATTTAAATCTACTGTCTCCTTGCTGATCTTCTGTTCTGTCGATCTGTCTATCTCTGAGAGTGGAGTATTGAAGTCCCCCAGAACTACTGTATTGGGGTCTAAGTCTCCCTTTAAGTCCCTTAACAAGTCTTTTAAATAAACTGGTGCCCTGTAATTAGGTGCATATACATTGAATATCATTATATCTTCCTGTTGAATGGATCCCTTAATCATTAAATAGTGCCCCTCTTTGTCTCTCCTAACAGTTTTTGTGGTAAAATTTATGTTGTCCGATATTAAGATGGCTAGGCCCGCTCTTTTTTCATTTTTGTTGGCATGGTGTATCTTTTTCCAGCCTTTCACTTTCAGTCTGTATGCATCATTGTTGGAAAGATGTGTTTCTTGTAAGCAGCAAAAAGATGGGTTTTGTTCCTTAACCCAATCAGCCAATCGGTGTCTTTTAACTGGACAGTTCAAGCCATTAACATTCAATGTGACTATTGAGAAGGAGTAACTTTGCCCTGTCATTTGCCAAAGTATTTTCTAATATATGGTTAGAGATTCCTGTGATCTTTTGCTGTGAGTTTTCCTTCCTTTACCTTCTTTCATATTGATGACCATGTTTCTGTGTTTCTGCGTGTAACACATCTTTAAGCAACTTTTGCAGGGCAGGACGAGTGGCGACAAATTCTTTCCATTTCTGTTTGCTGTGAAAGGTCTTTATTTCACCTTCAATCACAAATGAGAGTTTTGCAGGATATAATATTCTGGGCTGGCAGTTTTTCTCTCTTAGTACCTGGGCTATGTCTCGCCATTCCCTCCTAGCTTGTAGGGTTTCTGATGAGAAGTCAGCTGTGAGTCCAATTGGAGATCCTCTGAGAGTAATCTGACGTTTCTCTCTTGCACATTTTAGGATCTTTTCTTTATGTTTCACTGTGGTGAGTTTAATTACGACGTGTCGTGGTGAGGATCTCTTTTGGTCATGTTTATTAGGGGTTCTATGAGCTTCCTGTACTAGGATGTCTCTGTCCTTCTCCAAACCTGGGAAATTTTCTGCTAGTATCTCACTAAAAAGGCCTTCTAATCCTTTCTCCCTCTCCATGCCTTCAGGAACTCCTAGAACCTGAATGTTGGGGTTTTTAATAGTATCCTGTAGATTCCTGACAATATTTTTTAGATTTCTCATTTCCTCATCTTTTCTTTGATTTGACTGTTTCCTTTCCTGTTCTCTGTCTTCTAAGTCCGATATTCTCTCTTCTGTTTCATCCATTCTGTTTTTAAGGCTCTCTAATGTGTTTGTCATTTGATCTATTGAGTTCTTCATTTCATTATGGTTTCTTGTCACTATCACAGTTTCATGTTCTACTAGTTGTTTCATTTCATTATGATTCCTCCTTAATATTTCATTTTCATGAGAGAGATTTTCTATCTTGTTAATTAAGGATTTCTGTAGTTCAAGAATTTGTTGTTGAGACCTTCTCAATGTTCTTATCAATTTTTTGAAATCCGCTTCTTGCATTTCCTCTATCTCTTCATCTTCATAATCTTGAATTGGGGTGTCTTGTTTATTTGGGGGCATCATAGTGTCTTCCTTGCTCTTGTTACCTTGGTTTCTGTGTTTGTTGTTTGGCATGTTGGAGATAATTTATGTATTTTTTTTTGCTGTGGTGTTTTTTTTTCTCGTTATACTATGCCTCTAGATTAAGTGGGCTGTCTGCTTTGATGGATCCTTTGGCTGTGATGGGTGTGGCCAGAGAGCTCTGTTTGATTCTTCAGGTTTAAAGGTGTGCCAATTGTGACTCACCCAGATTGTTCTCTCCCTTGCTCCTTGCTGGATCTCTCTCTCTCTCTTTCTCTTTTTTTTTTTTTTTTTTTTTTTACTTAGTTGGGAAGTAATTCCGCACAGCTGAGTGGAATTGAGGGTAGTTGAAATCTGGCCTCTGTGAGTATTTGTTTGATCTACCCCTGGGACCACACAAAGAGTTTATGCAGCCCTCAATGTGTTCTCAAGTTTCTCCACAGTCCCAAGGTTACCGAGTTTGCGTACTTGGTGAGTTTGTGCGCCCCCCCCCCCTCGGATTTTCACAGTCTCAGATCATTAGCTCCACCTGCTTTCACTAGATTCATACCTCCTGTTATTTCTCCCGACCAGAGTCAAGTTTTTCTGCTTGGCTACTCGTGGTTGCCATTTTACATATGTAAAATGGTGCCTGCTCTTTGTCTTGCTCGGCTTTGTAAGGTGAGTGGAGAGAGAGGCTAGTGTCCATGCTGGTTCCCCTGATTTATTCGTTTTTTTTTTTTCTCTCCTCCAGTCAGCCTAGTGAACTTTGCCCAGTGGGCCTCAGGCCTCGTTTTGCCTTTCCCTGTCAATGTCTCAGGTTTCTGAGATTTTTGTCTTACCTCCCGTTCCTGCACTGGCGAGATTCTGCAGCTCAGCTCCCGTGGTTGGGCTTCCACGCGGTGGGCTCCCTGTAGGTCCTCTGTGTCACATCCACTAGATCCAGAAGCGTTTCCTCTGCAGTTTTTTTTCTTGAGTCTCTTCCTGAGGCTACAGTAACTCCACTTTTATTAAACTATCTTTTCCTGGACTATCGGTGTGCACCCTCACTATCAGCCATCTTAGTTTCAAGGAATTTTTAAAATTTCCCTATTGATTACTTCATTAACCAATGTTTAATTCACGATGTTGTATGGTCTCCATGTGTTTATATAATTTCAAGGTCATTGAGATACATTGATAGCTCGTTTATTTGGTAGTTTTTCAGTTTATTCACACAGGCACCAATTGCTATAACTTTCCTCTTAACACTGATTTTGCTATATCCCATAACTTTTGTTATGATGTACTGTCATCTTCATTCTTTTCCAGAAAATTTTTTATTTATCTTTTGATTTCTTCTATGACCCACTGTTCATTTAGGAACGTGCTGTTCAGTCTCCATGTGTTTGCATATGATATAGAGATTCTTGACTTGTTGATTTCCAGCTTTCTTTCATTATGGTCAGAGAAGATGCATAGTATGATTCTGATTGTTTTAAGTTATCTGAGACTTGCTTTATGGCCTAGCATGTGGTCCATCCTAAGAAAAGTTCCATGCACTGGTGAGAACACATATTTTATAGCTGTAGGATGAAAACTTCTGTAAATATCAGTTACATCCATTGGGTTTTTAGAGTGAATTAACTCTGTTGTTTCTTTGTTGATTTTCTATTCATTACTTGGTTGATCTGTCCATTGCTGAAAACGGAGTATTGAAGTCCCCCATTACTACTGCGTTGGAGTCTGTGCCTCCCTTTAGATTCATTAGCATTTCTTTAAATAGCCAGACACTGTGTAATTGGGTGCATATACATTTATTATGGTCATATCTTCCTGTTGAATTGATCCCTTGTCATTAAATAGTGCCCTTCTTTGTTTCTTTTAACAGTTTTTGTGTTAAAGTATATTTTGTCTGATATTACGATGGCTACACCAGCTCTTTTTTTTTGGTTTCCATTAGCATGGAATATCTTTTTCCATCTTTTCATTCTCAGTCTGTGTGTATCTTTGTTAGTGAGCTGTGTTTCTTGTAGGCAGTATATACATGGGTCTTGTTTTTTCATCCACTTATTCAGTATGTATATTTTAACTGGAGAGTCGAGGCCATTTACATTCAAGGTTAGTCTTGATAAGTGATGACTTGGCTCTGTGATTTTCCCAAAAATATTCCTATTGTTTATTTTTGATTTCCTTTGTACTTTTACATGGAGATTTTCTGCTTTCCTTCACATTCTTTTATAGTGATGGCTATGTTTCTATGTGTAGCACATCCTAAAGCATCTTTTGTAAGGCTGAACAAGTGATGACAGATTCTTTGAATTTCTGCTTGTTATTGAAGGTCTTTATTTCACCTTCATTCTTGCAGTGTACAGTATTCTGGGTTGACAATTTTCTTAAGAGCTGGATTATATCTTGCCATTCTCTCCTAGCCTGTAGAGTTTCTGATAAGAAGTCAGCTCTGAGTCTAATTGGAGATCCTCTGAATGAAATTTGGCATTTCTTTTGTGTACACTTTAGAATCTTTTCTTTATGTTTTACTGTGGAAAGTTTGATTACAATGTATCATGGTGACAATATTTTCTGGTCATGTCTATTAAGAGTTCTAAGAGCTTCTTGTCTTTGGATGTCCCTTTCTTTCTCCAAATTGGGGAAGTTTTCTGTAATTATTTCACTAAATAGGCCTTCTAGTCCATTCTCTTTTCCCACATCTTCAGGACCTCCTAAGACCCCTATGTTGGATTGTTTGACGGTATCCCATAAATCTCCAACATAGTTTTTATTTTTTCCTATTTATTATTTTTTGGTGTGACTCAATGATTTTCAAAAACATGTCTTCTAGCTCATATATTCTTTTTTTCAGTCTCACTAAGTCTGTTGTTAAGACTCTCCACTGCATTTTTATTTGATCTGTTGAGTTCTTCATTTCTGAAATATTTTTCATATTGATTTCTCTTTAAAATCTCAATTTCATGGGAAAAATTTTCATTCATGTTATGCATGGATTTCTTTAATTCATGGATTTGCTTCTGATTGCTTTTGAGTAATTCTATGATTAATCTTTTGAATGCCATTTCCAGCATTTCATCAATCTCTTCATCTTCAGATTCTGATATTGAAATGTGCTCATTTTTTAGGGGAGTCTTGTTGTCTTCTTCCTTCTTGATTCTTGAATTTCTGTGTTTATTTTTGAACATTTGTGGAGATACTTGCTGGTTTCTTCCTCTGATGACTTTTACCTTTGACCTATTCTATGGCTTAGTGGAATGTCTGCACTTTCGGTGAAAACCCAGAAATGTGTGTAGGGTGTTGCCAAGGAGCTCTGGTCAGTACTCCAGGGTGAGGCAAGTAGCTAGGATAACACCTAAGTTAGACATGGTAGATCTCCTCTTGCTAACAGAAGGGGAGGGATGGTCACCTGTGTTGCTGTAATCACATTCTCAACTCCTCTCTTGCAAGGTGATCAATGCCCAGGTGTTAGCCTGCAGTGGGTACAACACTCATCTGCACCACTGTGTGAACCACACAAATGATTTGCCCTGTCCTCACCCCAAGTCCACTCCCCAGGTGGATCCTGCTGCAATGACTCACCCCTCTGAGCATCTGGAGCCACACATAGTCATTGCCCAGAGAGCAAGCTTGACCCTGGACCCTCTTGTGCCACTACAGAGTACCTACAGTCTCAGCATACAAAGTTCCCACATTCGCTAGGTGCAGAGGGACAGCTCTGCCTCACCAGCCTGTCTGGTCCACAGAGTGTCAGATGTTCCCCAAGCCAACTGTCTGTTTGCGTTCCACCTAGGCAGCTTGATCCTTGGAGCCTGTGGTATGTTGGGAGACGGGGGCACCTCACAGCCTTGTGTGGGTGCCCAGTCGCTTGTCAATCCTTCCAGCCCAGCTCACTCAGCAGGGACCTCGGACTTTCCCCTGTTAGAATCTCTGGATCATACGTGTACACAAGAGCCACTGGCAGAACCTTGTCCTCTCCCTGCCACTGCTGCCAGTGCTGCTGAGAAGATGGTGTGCTGCCTCAGCCAGTTGCTGTGCATGCACACAAGGGCTTCTGCAGCTGCCACCTTTGCCCAAAATAGTGCTTGCCATCTCTCAGCTGGGTCCTGTTGTGGGGAGGATGAGGTGAGAGAAGCATGCCCCTTTTACTTCCACTCTGTCAACCGGTACCCTCTAGACCCTAGGGCTTCAGGCCAGACTCATGCCACACTCTTTCTCCTGTCCTGTCACCACAGGTTGCTGTAATCTGTTCTCACCTCTCTCTCCAAGCTGGCATCCCCTCTTGGCTCTTAGCTGCTGGAGTTGTGATTCATGTCCATGTTCATGCTGCATGAGCACACCTTCCACACAGGTACATGGCATTCTTCTTCCTTCTGTAGAATTTCCACTGTGGCTTTCTCTCTATTTTCTAAAGTTTCTTTTGTTGATTATTTCTCAATTTATTCTGTAGAGCTCAGAAAAGATACATGATGTGATTTTAAGTTTTTATAAATTTTAAGACCTTTTTATCACCTGATATTTTGTCTAACCTTGAGAAGGTTCCAAGCACCAGTAAAGAAGGATGTGCACTCTAGAGCTGTTTGATGGAATGTCCTGTAAATATCTGTTAGATACAGTTGGTTAGATACAGTTACATATTTATACTCTGATATTTCTTTATTGGTCATTTGTCTGGGTGATCTGTCTATGATGAAAGTGAGACATTAAATATCATACTACTATTATATGGGAACTTATTTATCTCATGCATCTAATAATTTTTTTGTTTTTTTGTTGTTGTTTTGTTTTTGTGTTTGTTTGTTTTTTACAGGCAGAGTGGACAGCGAGAGACGGAGAGAAAGGTCTTCCTTCCATTGGTTCACCCTCCAATGGCCGCTACAGCCGGCGCACTGTGCTGATCCGAAGCCAGGAGCCAGGTGCTTCTCCTGGTCTCCCATGCAGGTGCAGGGCCCAAGGACTTGGGCCTTCCTCCACTGCACTCCCGGGCCACAGCAGAGAGCTGGACTGGAAGAGGGGCATCCGGACAGAATCCGGCACCCCAGCAGGGACTAGAACCCAGTGTGCCGGTGCCACAGGCGGAGGATTAGCTTATTGAGCCATGGCGCCAGCCATAATGTTTGTTTTTTATAAAGCATAGTGCCCTGGTATTAGTTGCATATATATTTATAATTATCTACCTGCAAATTGAATTGACAACTTGATCATTTTGTAGTTATCATCTTGGCCTCTTTTCACAATTTTTAATCTTAAAGTCTATTTTGTCTGATATCAATGTAGTTACTCCTGCACACTTTTGTTTTCCATTTGCATAAATATCATTTTTCTTTAGTATTTTTTGTTCTACTTATTACTATTGGATGAGCTCTTTAATTAACACACAATTATTCTTAGGTGTTTAAATTTAACTGAAAATTGACCCCTGTTAAACATAAGAGTAGAAATAAGAGAGGGAGGAAATATACAATTTGGGACATGCTCAATCAGACTTGCCCCAAATAGTAGAGTTAGAAACATGCCAGGGGATTCCAATTCAATCCCATCAAGTTGTCATGTACCGATGCCATCTCACTAGTCAAAGTGATCAGTTTCAGTTCACAATTGATCATAATAAGGTCTAAGAGTCAAAGGGATCACATAAACAAGAGTAGTGCCTGCTAATTCTAACTAAAAGAATTAAAAAGGAGAGAATGATCCAACATGGGAAGCGGGATACACAGCAGACTCAGAATGGCAGATGTCCTAAACCACACTCTGGCCTCAGAATTAGCCCTTAAGGCATTCGGATCTGGCTGAAGAGCCCATGAGAGTATTTTAGGCATGGAAAGCCAAAACAACTTGGCAAAACAAACAAACAAACAAAAAACAAAGTGAAAGATCTTTGCGAGTGAGATCCCAGTGGAAAGAACAGGGCCATCAAAGATGGAGGTACCTTTCTCTGAAGGGAGGAGAGAACTTCCTCTTTGACTATGACCCTGTCTAAATAAGATCAGAGTTGGCAAACTCAAAAGGCTTCCATAGCCTTGGCAACTCATGACAAGAGCCTCGGGTGATTACTGACATCATAAACAAGAGTGTCAATTGTTAAGTCAACAACAGGAGTCACTGTGCACTTACTCCCCATGTAGGATCTCTGTCCTTCATGTGTTGTACAATGTGAATTAATGCCATAACTAGTACTCAAGCAGTACTTTATACTTTGTGTTTCGGTGTGGGTGCAAACTGTTGAAATCTTTACTTAATATATAGTAAATTGATCTCTGTATATAAAGATAATTGAAAATGAATCTTGATGTGAATGGAATGGGAGAGGGAGCAGAAGATGGGATGGTTGCAGATGGGAGGGACGTTATTGGGGAGAAAAAGCCACTGTAATTCAAAAGCTGTACTTTGAAAATTTATATTTATTAACCAAAAGTTAAAATAAATAAATAAATAAATATCATTTTCCATCCTTTCATTTTCAGAGCTTTACTGGTTAATTGAAGTTTCTGGAAGCAAGGTATCTTGGGTCTTGTGATTGTTCGTATTTATTTTTTTAGACTGGTCATTCAATCTATGTCTTTTAACTGGGGAATTTAATCTATTTCCATTCAACTTTATTGGTGACTTAGTTCTGTCATTTTTCACTATTTTTTTGTTTATTTTGAACATTCTTTGTTCTTTTTCTAGTGTGTTTATAGTTTCCCATATGTCCATATTGTAGATGGCATTTTTCTTTGTTTCTGTATGAAGGAAACTCTCACCATACTTTTTGTAATGTTTGTCTGATCATGATTTATTCCTTCAGTTTTAGTTTATCTTACAAAATCTTCATTTCTTCTTCATTCTTGTTTGGTAATGTCACTGAATGAAGTATCATACTTGGTACTTCTTTTACTCTGTAATGTATACTATATCATTGCATTCCCTCCTCCTTATAAGATTTGTGATGAAAAATCTCCTGTTAATCTATTGAGGGTTCCCTTAAAACTAATTGTGTGCTTTTCTCTTTCAAATTTTAGAATATATCTTTGTGATAATTGAAAATGAATCTTGATGAAGAATGGGATGGGAGAGGGAGTGGGAGATGGGTTGGTTGTGGGTGGGAGGGAGGTTAAGAGGGGAAAAGCTGCTATAATGAAAAAGTTGTACTTTGGAAATTTATATTTATTAAATAAAAGTTGAAAAAAATGAAATTGCCAAAAAAATATATATCTTTGTTTTGTGATTTGAGTGTTTGACAATAATGTATCATGGTGAAGATCTTTTCTGGTCATATCTATTTGGGTTCTTATTTGTCTCTGTATTTATATATCCATATCTTTATCCAGATTGGGGATATTTACATCTGTTATGTTATTAAGTAGGCTTACTCTTGCTTTCTTATTTTCCTCTCACTCAAAAATTTCGATTATTCAAATATTACTTCATTTTATGCCATCACAAAGATTGCAGATACTGTCTTCATTGTGTTGTGTATGTGTGTGTGTGTGTGTGTGTGGTGGTGGTCAACTGGAATGTTATTAAAGACTACTCTACAAAGTCAGCTACTATTTCTTCTGCTGTTCTAGTCTGTTGTGGCTATGAACTGTATTGTTTTTTGTTTGACTTATTGCATTATTTGTTTCAGATTTCTGTTCTGTTTTCTTTCAGAATTTCTATATTTATGTTAGATTTCTCATATATGACATTCACTGATTTTATATTTAATTTAATTGTATCTTTTCTCTTTATCCCCTTGAATTTCCTTATAATCATTAAACATTCTTTGAAATTCTTTATCTGGCATTTCACCAATCTATTTTTTGATACTCTAATATAAAAACTATACTGTGTTCTGTTTCCTGAATCATATTGCCTTCTTTTTTCCACTTCCTGTGTCCTTAGGTTGCTTTTTGTGCACTTGAAAGATCATTATTTCTATTGCTATTTTAAAAGTCCCTTAATTTCAACTTGTAATGCTTTCCTGAAAATTATGTTTAGGACAGGTGTCATGGTGATAACTTCTCTAAACTTTTGTTTATCTGGAAATGTTTTATTTTTCTCTCAATTTTACGTTGATATATATAGAATTCTTGGTTGACAGATTTTTTCCTTTATAACTTTTAATATATTATCTCACTGCCTTCTGGTCTTCACAGTTCCTGATGAGAAATATGCCATTTAGGATATCTTTTATGTACTGAGTAGTTCTCTCTTACTGCTTTCAAAATTATCTCATTCTATCCAGCTTTTTAAAAAAAATTTAATTTTATTTATTTGAAAGACAGAGTTACAGAGAGAGTTAGAGACAGAGAGAAGGACTTTCATCCGCTGGTTCACTCCCCAGATGGTCACAACAGCTGGAGCTGTGCTGATCTGAAGCCAGGAGCCAGAAGCTTCTTCTAGGCCAGGATCCTATATGGGTGCAGGGACCCAAGGACTTGGGCCATCTTCTACTGCTTTCCCAGGCCATAGCAGAGAGATGGATTGGAAGAGGAGCAGCCAGGACTAGAACCAGCCCCCGTATGGGATGCCGGCACTTCAATCCAGGGCTTTAACTCGGTGCGCTACACTACAGGCCTCATTGTATCCAGCTTTTAATGTTTGTTTCTTGGAGTGAGTGTCTGAGTTCATTCTATTTGGAGTTGTTAGGATTTGGGGATGTTTGTGTCATCAAATTTGTAAGGTTTCAGCCATTATATCTTCAAATAATCTCTCCTCCCCTTTCTGTCTTCTCCTCCTGAAACTTCGATACTGTGTATGTTAATTTATTTGACAGTGTTCCACACATTCCTTAGTTTCTTTTCAGTTTTCTTCAATATTTTTTCTTTATATTCTTCAGACTTAATAACTTCTATTGTCCTGTCTTCAAATCTACTCTTTCTTTCTTGTGATTACTCAGACTGGCTTTCAGATTCATTAAATGAATTTTTCATTTAAGTTTTCTATTTCTTTATAAATATTTCCATTGTTAATACATAATTTTCTTGACTTCACTGCATCGTCCCTAGTTCTTTGAGCATTTTAAGGCGTTTATCTAATGTTTCTGACTAGATTCATTGCCAAGTCTTTTTCTTTATTAATATAAAGAGAACAGATTTTGTGCATTCCATAGTCACAGTTCCAAGGAGACAATCATATTTCCCTCACGCCCCTCCCCCAAGCTCCATCCCTCCCACTCCTCTCTTCATCAGTTTTTGCAAAGCCATAATTTTAATCCACGATACATTCACAGGCTTAATTCACACTAATCATAGTATTCAACAAGTAAAAATAGAAAGACCCCAGTTCTACAGGAGTGTAAACAAGGGTTAAAAGTGACAATCAAGTCTTTTTCAGAAACAGTTTCTGTAGGTTTATTTTTTCTTTGTACCTTCCTGTTCTTTTTTTTTTTTCTGACTGCTTTGTGATTTTTTGATATTGTTGAAAATTGGACATTTGCATGTAACGTATAGCAACTCCAAAGATTAGATTATTCTTCCTTAGAGTTTGTTGTTGGCTTCTTTTCTTTCTTTCTTTTTCTTTCTTTCTTTTTTTTTTTTTTTTTTGTAATAAGCTGAGGATCATGATTGCATTGTAAACTTGAGATCTATTCAAGTCTATTCTTAGGCTTTCCCTGGGAAATGAAATTGAATTTAAATTTCTCCTGTATATTGATATCCTAGTCTTCAATTTTTAACTCTGAAAAGGGATAAAAAATGAAATAATAAAAAGAGAATGAAAATAAGAAAGGTAATGATTTTCTAAATTATCTGGAAGTCCCTTTAGCCAAAGAAAGAGGAGATTTCAATAAGGGTTGTTGATAGTTTAACAGCAATAGCTGCCACATCTTGATCTATACTTATGTAGGAAACAATAAATGATCAGAATGCATATCCTATATACATGGAGGACTGTTTTTTATTTTTGCCCACACTGGAATTTACAAGTTGTTTATGGACTACTCCAGTAAGTACATACACTAAGCTTGCTATGGGGCTGCAAAGTCGGGGATGGCTAGCTACTGGGTTAAGGACTAAAACTGAGTGTAACCAAACATACTACGTCCCCAGCCTTTTCTCTGGAACCTCCTACCCTTTCATAGATGCTTGAGTTCCAAAACAGTCACATCACACAGATTGTACCACTACAGTTGTCTGCTTGGAGAAAGAGCATTCTGGTACATCCTATCTTCCCAGAATCCTTGATTCAAGTTGTATTGTATAATAAATATACATGTAATATATAGTCTTTGTATTATAAAACTTTATAAAATATTGTGATTTCAAAAAGTATTTTAGGTATTTGACACGTGGTAGTAAACAAGTTATTTATATCTTATTGAACTGTTAGACTAGCACACTATTGAGGCTGATAGTTCTAAATAGAATGTATGGGTGAAAAATGCTTGTATTCCCTTTTGCCATTCTATATTATCAACCAGCTGAGTTCTCTTGTATTGTTTTGGAGAAGCAATAATGAATGTTAAAAAAACAAATCCATACTGCTAGTCGTCCTGGGACACTTTATACAGAATTGTTGATTATCATTGCACAGAATTGCAAATAAACACCTGAAGCTACTAATAAGGAGACATTCCTTAGAATCACCCAAAGTGAATTCCTTGAATGTCATATAATTCGTATTTTAAATTAGTATGTTCCAAACACATCCTTTAATTTTGGGAAAAATCTATGAATACACACATACACACACACAGACACACACACACATTGATTTTACCTAGATGCGATAAGCAGATACTGTTAAATTTATATATATGTATATATATATACATGTATATATATAAATTTATATATATAAATTTATATATATTTACATATATAATTATATATATTATATATAAATTTATATATATATTTATATATACATGTATATATATAAAATATACTCTTACCTGTGTTATATATCATTTATATATTGCATTCCTACCACTGCAATGTGGAATGCAGGTGCCAAAAATATATTCAGAATAGAAAAAATAAGTCAAATAAATGATTCACAATGATAAGATGAATAAAACTAAAGAATGTTGATATGAAAAAAAAGCAAGTCTGAAATACTGTATATGACATTTAAAACACCACCAATTGCCACTTTATTTGCAATAATGTTTAGAGATGAGAGGTTTTTCAAAAATTAATGTAAAATGTATATGATCAAAAAATGTGTGAATTTCAAAACCTTTCACAACAATTATTCTTATCTTTTTATCCTGCTTTTCCATATCTTCATTTTAGAGGTAGCCTCATGTATGATAGTTCCATTTTTGAAAATAAAACATTTTCATTATTTATTTTGCTATTTTTATTAGCATCTCTTTACACATAACTAAATGCTGGGTGCTATGTAAGATAAGATTCTAAAACATCCTACTGTTATGCACAATAATATTGACATAAAAATTCTTGTATATTTTTGCATTTCAATATAATTTTTCCATGTAATTACTATTCATTTTACAGATGAGGAAACTTATGTGTGGCTGCGTTGTAGACTTTGTCAAGGTCAGAGAACGGTATCTATGCAATGCATGATATGCATTATCTTTATATTAACAAAAATTAAAAAGAAAAAAAAGATGGGCAGGCATCGCAGCTCAGTAGGGTAATCCTCCACCAGCAGCGCCGGCACACCGGGTTCTAGTCCCGGTCCGGGGACTGGATTCTGTACCGGTAGCTCCTCTTCCAGTCCAGCTCACTTCTGTGGCCCAGGAAGGCAGGGGAGGATGGCCCAAGTGCTTGGGCCCTGCACCTGCATGGGAGACCAGGAGAAGCACCTGGCTCCTGGCTTTGGATCAGTGCGGTGTGCAGGCCGCAGCAGCCATTGGAGGGTGAACCAATGGAAGGATGACCTTTCTCTTTGTCTCTCTCTCTCTCACTGTCTGCTCTGCCTGTCAAAAAAAGAAAGAAAGAAAGAGAGAAAGAAAGAGAGAAAGAAAGAGAGAAAGAAAGAGAGAAAGAAAGAGAGAAAGAGAGAAAGAAAGAGAGAAAGAAAGAGAGAAAGAAAAGAAAAGAAAAGAAAAGAAAAGAAAAGAAAAGAAAAGAAAAGAAAAGATGGAAGTGCGGCCAGATAGAAACAGCACCAAGATTGCCAGCTCCATCTATTTGACTCAAGTCCTACTTTATTAACACCACTAGCCTAAATGCAAGGATACTTCAAAAGATTCTCAGATAAATGGAATTAAAAGATACTATGTTTCCTATGAAGTTTTAATTTACCCTCATATATAAACAAAATATGAGTTGCATTCTCAGTAAATTATAGTCTAGTACTTAGGAAAAATATACACTTATAAAGGGCCAATGGTACTATTAACATTTATTCTTAGTTATGGCACAAAGCTATGGCACACAAGAGTCCATGTTTGCAATTCCTAAATGAGTAACAACCATTAGCATTAAATTCTCTGACTCCCAATAATGATATAATATGCCATTTTCTCTTGTATCATCAAAGATACAGTTTCAGACTTCTGTATGTATATATGCAAACACTTAGAAGATAAAGATAAATATCTGTCACCAAAAGAATTATTTTTGCATATGACCAAGACTTGGTGCTGAGGACCTTTAGTGCTTTCACCATGTGAATTTCTGTCGGTTTATTTTAGTTTTCCTGTGCCTTTATTCAAACTAACATATCTCTATTGCAAGTCAGAATGGCTTGTCTAACATTTGTCAATTTGCAGCAATCAATGGCCAAACTTTATTACTTCATGTTATATTCCTTTTTATCCATTATCTCTTAATTCAATCTTAAAAAAAATCTTTAATGTTTCTTGTCAGAATATTATGTTGTTAAAATTAATTTAACAATAGCAAACAGAATCCAAATCAGTGTATTTGCCATTCTAGGAGAATAAACAGCAATAGTAAATTAAATGAGTCAGTGAAAAACATTAATGAATAGAAGCGATATGTTACTATAATTAAGGGGGCTCATTTTGCAAATAAAATCATGTGGTCATATGAATTTTATACTATTTAATTATTCGATTGCATTTTTCTCAAAATAATGCATGGTACCAATTTGGTAACATTGCTTTAGAAAACAGGTAATGGTTCAGTTTGTTTATTTCACAAATAGCATGGCAATATTGTATAATTTTTTAATTACAAAGAGGTGGGCCAAGGGCCTACATTGAGTCAGTGGTTAAGTCACAACTTGGGACTCCCACATCTTCCATAAGAGTGCTTCGTTCAAGTTACGACTACTCTACTTAATATCTAGCTTTTTGTTATGTGTACCCTGGAAGTAGCAGATGGTGGGTCAAGTATTTTGTAACCTATTATTTCTAATAATAATAATAATGACAATAATAAATATTACATATAAGTACTTTTTGAAAATTCCAACTGGTATAATTCTATCAGAAACAAAACAGATTCTCTAAGCAGAGATTTCCAAAGAAATAGTATAAGACAGCAGGACCTGGTATATGAGGGTCAGAAAGGAGAAATGTTACAAAAGGAGAAAGCTAAATTGTTGGAAAAAAATAATAGGCTTTCAAAGTTTATGTTAGGCAGATCTGGAATGATTCTTGTTTTGTAAATTTTAAGATAAAGATGTTACTGTTATTACAGCTTTCTAGGCTCACAATTCTCATACATCAGAACATAGAAGAATATAAGCACATACATCAGTGCTCTTTCAAAAACTAATATATGGAGAAAAACCTCAAGTATATTACCTATACTACTAACTATAGTAACACAATAGCATAAAGCTACATAGATATATATGTAATAGTGGTAGCCCTTTTGGAATTATTTTTATAATTGCAAAACCAAAAAAAAAAAAAAAACCGAACTACTGAATTGAATGAGAAGTTGAATAAATAGCACTTGTGTGTTTGTTATAAATAATGGATGCTTTCTGCTTTTAAGATTTGATGTATAAAGATACGCTTTCAAATGCTCCAGAATATTATCAGCCCATGTCATTCATTATCACTTGTGCTGAATTCTTTAGCATGATTCACACACACTGCGTGCTCTCAAGGAAAGGCATTTCATAGCAGATCATTTATCCTGTACTTTAGTATATACCAATCTCTAATGGAAGACTGAATTTATGGTTAATAAGCAACACATGACGATTTTTAATTGTATCTATTATTATTCTGAACAAACAAGAAATATAAATTAGACTATAGATATCAAAACAAGTACAGACTTAGGTTTAAATCAGATATATTCATCATGGTACCCTAACCAGCATGAAAAATATTCTGATGGATATTCATGAACATGCTGTTAAAACAACTGGTTTCCTCTAGAATTTATGGGAGTTTATGGAAATATAATCATTGTTTCATCTCTCTGTTGAAAAGGCATATGCTTTTAACAGATTTCTTTCAATGGCTTATAAAAATGAGAGTTTTGTTGTGGCTTCTCTCTGGTGAAAACATGGACAAATATTACAAGGCCAACAGAATATTTTAAAAAGGAAAAGGGAGTCCATGATTAAAAGAAGTTTATAATGTTGGCAACAAAGGTCTAATTATGAATTCCTTTTAACTGTCATATCCTGTTTCTGACAAGCCTACTCATAATTAAGGAAGTAGAAATTACAGCTGAATGCTTAAACACGCAACAGCAGTTATGGGCATTATATTTTTATTGATGTTAAGTGATGAAAATGCTGATACTAATACCTTGAAAGGATATTTCACGGATATCTACAGTTTAACTACCTCACAGTTGTATTAGTTTAAATACCTTATGGTAAGTGCTGCAGTTTAAATATGATTTATTCCCATAAGTTTGCTCTCCAGCATGGTGGTGTTGAGGTGGCAGAAGCTTTCAAAGGTGGGGCCTAGTCAAAGGTAATTAGGCCATGAGATTCCATCCTAATGAAAGAATGAATGATGTGTCTTGGAATTAGGTCAGCTCTCCTGTAATTGGCTGAGTTATAAAGTGAGGCCACCTCAAGTCTTCACCCTTCTGCATGCAGCCTGCTCTCTTTCTGTATCAGTGTCATGATGTGATACAACCAGCGGGTTCTCCCCAGCTCACCAGTGTCAGGCTATTTGGAACCTCTAGCCACCAGAATCATGAAGCCACATAAATTATTTTATAAGTTGCCAGCCTCAGTTATTTTGTTAAGGCAAAAAAAAAAAGAAAAAAAAAAGACTAAGACAATAAGGTTATCTATGATATTAAATTAATCCATAATTTAAATATGCCATGGCAAATGAAATAAAAAAGTTTGTTGTGTCCGTAATAAGGTTGATAAAATGACTGCTGTTTTAACTGAGTCAAGCCATTAATTATCAACCACTGTTTTCTTTTTGATGAATGTAATACTCACTTTCCCATAGAAATGGGTTATACACATGCAGACACAAACCTACAGCAAGAACCTGTAGTTTAATATCTGTGTTATTTTTACATTATTGTTTTGTGTCAACATCTCAATGCCAAAGTCATGCTGAGCACAGGGTCATTAAGCTTACCATTTGCAAAATTTAAAAAAAAAAAAATCTGGAAAATAGCTTCAGTTTCCATGTGGCTTTGGCAAAAGAAACCTGGATAATTTGTAGTATTTTGTGCCAGTAACATTTTAGAGCTGGAGTCACATCAAGAACATTAAACATCTTTCATAAAAATGAAGAAAAACTGATCTCTAGCCTTTCTTTCTGTACTGTAGCTTTCAGAGCTTGTCTTTCAGAGATGCCAAGTTGGATGTTAAACATACAGCTGAAGGTTCCTCTGTTACAAGAGTCTCCAACACATGTTGAAATTTGGCTGCATTAGAAAACTAAGTATGCCTACAGTTAAACATCTTGAGTCCTTTTTTCACTAAGCTTCTGGAATTTAATTTTGATGGCACTGCTATGTGCCAATTTCTAGTCAGGACTGTAAAAATTTACATTTGTCAACATTCTGCAATTCTATTTTCTACTCATTTTCTTCATTAGCTCATTGGTGGTTCCATTCATTTTTCTAAGCCTGTAACTATCCATATGTTAGTTCTGCAGGATGCAATCACCTTTTCTGTTATGACTAGACATTTATTTTAGAACAGCAGTAAACCTTAATTGCTGTTTTTTAACTCAAAATTATTAGTTGTCCTTAGGGGCAACTTACTGTGAAAAAGTATCATTTGTCAAGGTTCAAAGTTTGAAGCAAATTTACTCTCTAGTTATTAGCTTTGGCAGAAAGAAATGCTTCAAGATGCTAGCATGGGATAAATTGCCATTAACAATTAAAGTTACAATAAGAACTTTTATTATAGGAATTTAAATGTTTCTTGGAGTAAAAAGAAAATTTAAAAATTCTTGCTTTATATGGCATTATCTTATGTTATCTAATTATTATATGAGTATATATCATCAACTTATAATAACTCTTTCCAAACAAGCATTTTTAAAAACAATTATAATGTAATATTTGACATAATGTGGCCATATAAAACTCAAAATATATTTTCCATTTTGTTTTTGAGATTTAATCAGTCTTTTGAGGCATAAAACTACTATATAACTATATTACAAAAGGGACAATTAATTGCATTCTTAAAATCTGTAATTAACTTTTGTGGTTAGTCATAATAGAATAAGTTATTAAGATAAAATTTTATTTCTTCATATTTTTTCATTATTTTAAATGTAATAAATAACACTATAGAAATAGATTCAAATACTTTATTTCCTTTTCCTCAAAGCATATATGCATTTCAACAGAAAGTAGTTGGCAACTGAATACGTATTTTTTTAAATAACCAATTTATTTTACTTTATTTCTTATACAAGTTTCAGGTATTTCATATATACATATTTAGGAACATAGTAATACTTCCCACAAAAGCATATTAAATTGACCTTGGATTTAGAAAAAATACTTGTGTTTAAATTGTGACATGTTATTTACCAGATATTTATCTATGTTACTGAAAATTCTCTAATAAATCCTACTCATGCCCCTTATTATTTTTATTTTTTTAAATAGAAAAATCACTTTTTCTCAGGTGGACAAACAAGGGATATAAACAATAATCAAATCTCAAAATGTCAATTTCACTCATATACATTATGGTGTTTTGATTGTTGTTCTCTGTATACAGAGAAAACACTGTATTTGTCTTTTTTTGGATTGGCTCATTTCAGTAAACATAATGATCTTCAATTGCATCAATTTTGTTGGGAAAGTCAGGATTTTATTCTTTTTTACAACTGGGAAGTATTCCATCATGTATATATACAACAATTTGTTTATCTAGACATCAGTAGATGGACATCTGAGTCCATATCTCTGCTATTAGGAACTGAGCTGCTATAAACATGGAGGGGTACAGAAAATTCTTTCATATGCCGATTTCATTTCCTTTGGGTAAATTCCCAGGATTGGGATGGCTGAGTGATATGGTAGATTTATTTTCAGATTTCATTATTTTAAATTAAAGGAAATTTATTGAAGCTGGTGGTGGATTAACAAAATACACTTTGGAACTCAACAAGTGTTCATTCATTTTCTTAGATGAGTTAATAAGAGGTCTATAAGTGCTTTAAAAACAAAATAGTTCCCTTAATGTTAAATATATGATTTACAAAACACTATTACATTTGAGACTATAAGATATTATTGAACTTTACCTAAATGCTTTACAGAAAGTTACCAAATCTGAAAATAATCAGTACAAGAACAGAAATGGCTTCTTAGATAATTAACTTAAAGCAAGAGCCAACATTTTAGGAGATAGTGTAGAAGTGGTTTATATATTTTTTCTCTAGAAATAAAACAAAAATTACAAATAACATTTTAAGGTTTTTTTTAATTACCAACTTTTGTTTACACTGAAATGCTAACAACAACAAAAATTTTTAAAAAATCACTCAAGGGAGGAAGATACATTGCCAAATTTTAAGGTATGATGATATATATCATTTTATTTTTAAGACAGATTTTCCATCACTGGTTCACTCCATGAATGCCTGCAACCACTTGGGCAAGACTAGGCTGGCGACAGGAGCCAGAAGGCCAATCCAGAAATTCCATGTTGGTGGGACCCAAGAATCTGAACCACTACCAGCTGCCTCCCAGCAAGCCCACGAGCAATAGACTGAAACTGGTAGCAGTGGTGGGACTAGAACCCAGTCACTCTGAAATGGGATGTGGTCATCACAGCAGCAACTTAACCCTACACCACAGCACTCACACGTAACTCAATCTTTTTATCTACATCAGTGACTTTTTATATTATTCATCATCTTTTTTCTGGTTTTTGTTTTTCTTCAATTGTTTGTTGATCTCAATCTACCAGATACTCATTGTCAATGGCTATAAAAATTATTTGATCTGTTCTTTAACACATTATTTGTTTGCATGGACCACTATAGCACAAGTTAAATTAGAAAACTGCATGTTCAAGATACAAATTTTATTTTTCTTTTGCTACGATAGCATAGCAAAGTTGTTATTGTTGAGTGGTATGCAAATTTTGCATAGTGGCAAATTTTATTATTGGCAGAGATTATCAGGTCAAGGCAATTTTTCTCCCTTATACAAACTTCACAATTATGGGAAATGAAATATTATATAAAAAAGAACCCTTATACTATTAAATTCTAATGGCATACAGAGTCAAATCTTAGAACCTGGAATCATTGGGGAATTCTTTCAATATTGATTGAAACTGTCCTGGAAATGCAGGAAAAATGGAATATCTTAAAGCAATCTTGTAAGTTTTTCTTTTACCATCATGTACCTAATTTTCACAGTGGGTTACAATTATTTCTACTGAAGTATTAAACTTTGGCACCTTTTGAACATGACAATATATTTTACTTTTTAAAATATGTTTCTGATAATTTTAAATTTTACTCAAATAAGTTAAAGCAAAATCAGTAACTATTTATTGGAGACTTACTCTGAGTCAGACATTATAATCTGTCCATAATACACATTTTCAGAAAACAGGGACAGACATTACTCTCATAGGTCATTCATATTTAAGAATTGAGAGATTTCCATCTAGTGCCACCTTTTTTTTTGATTTGCTGCTTTTGTGCAGGTCCTCCTACATTTCCAATCTTCTCATCAAGGTGTGCCCTATCTCCATTTACACCCCTTTGCTCTCAAATTTCAAGTCAACGCAGTACAATTCTCTTTTATACTCCTAGTGAATGGAACATTTTGCTATTTCTTCATATGCTTTTCTCATGGTTTTCTCATGGTTGTGCAATTATGACTGCTTCTTCTGTCTAACACATTCTTCCCATGTAACATAGAAACATCTGAGTCACTCATCTTCAATTTCTACTAAAAAAGATATTTCCTTATGGACTTCTCACCTGATCACCTATTGAAAACTGTGATATCTACCTTTCTACCAACTTTGCTTTATTTTTCTCTAAACACACATTAACTTAGAATATATTAATATTATATCTTTTATTTTCTTTGCAGTCTGGTTTCCCTGAAGGTATTATAAGCTCCATGAAGGGAGTAATTTTATATTTTTGTTCACTAATGTATCACAGCAACTTTCTAACTGTTAAGTGAAGAAATGAGAGTAGATAAACTCAATGAGTCTAATATTCATTAGCGAAATATTTTAATTCAGAGTGAGTAAATTGGCCGGTGCCGTGGCTTAACAGGCTAATCCTCCGCCTTGTGGTGCCGGCACACCGGGTTCTAGTCCCGGTTGGGGTGCCAGATTCTATCCCGGTTGCCCCTCTTCCAGGCCAGCTCTCTGCTGTGGCCAGGGAGTGCAGTGGAGGATGGCCCAAGTCCTTGGGCTCTGCACCCGCATGGGAGACCAGGATAAGCACCTGGCTCCTAGCTTCGGATCAGCGAGATGCACCGGCCGCAGCAGCCATTGGAGGGTGAACCAACGGCAAAAAAAAGGAAGACGTTTCTCTCTGTCTCTCTCTCTCACTATCCACTCTGCCTGTTTTTTAAAAAAAAAAAAAAAGAGTGAGTAAATTATGCCAGGAACTTACAGAAATGAGAGAAATTGTTTTATGTTAATTATATAGTTAAAATAAAAGTCAGATTTAATCTTTTTTTTAAAAGATTTTATTTATTTATTTGAAAGGTAGAGTTACAGACAGTGAGAGGAGGAGATAGAGAGAGAGGTCTTCCTTCTGTTGGTTCACTCCACAAATGGCCATAAAGGCTGGAGCTGCGCCAATCCAAAGCCAGGAGCCAGGAGCTTCTTCTTGGTCTCCCATGCAGGTGCAGGGGCCCAAGGACTTGGGCCATCTTCCACTGCTTTCCCAGGCCACAGCAAAAAGCTGGATTGGAAGTGGAGCAGCCGGGACTAGAACCAGTGCCCATATGGTATGCTGGCGCCACAGGCAAAGGATTAACCCATTACACCATGGTGCCGGCCCCCAGATTTAATCTCAAATGAAGAAAAAGTCATCATTCTACTCTATCAGGAACTGAGCTTAATAGATCTGGGAGAGGCTACCTAAACCTGCCCATCATATTGATAAGGTGCCCAGTAAGCATACGGAAGGGAGATTAATCAGGGAACATGGCTGTTGTGATGAGGTGTAATAGTCCATCTCATCGTGAACTACTGTTTTCAGGCATGGGTTCTATGCAGGAACGGTGTGTATGTGCTTTGTGCATGTACAGAGATTTATATACATCAACTTATTTGACATTTGCTTTAGAAGAAGATACGGCTTAGTGTGATGACAGAGGGAATTGTTAGCTGTTGTTTGCTCACAGGGAAGCACATGGGCCATGAGTACAGATTTTTTTTCTTGGAGATTTATTTATGTATTTAAAAGGCAGAGAGAAAGAATGGATAGACACAGAGATATCTTCCATTCACTACTTTACTCCACACGTTGTCACAGTAGCTTTGGCAGGATCAGGCGGAAGCCAAAGTTTGGGAACTCCATTTAGGGATTGAATCACTGGAGCCATCATCTGCTGTTTCCCAGAAAGGTGGATTGGAAACAGGTGCAGTTTGGGGCAGGCACCCTGTTAAGGGGATGCAGGCCTTTCCGTTCTAGAAAAT
This sequence comes from Lepus europaeus, assembly GCF_033115175.1. Lineage (NCBI taxonomy): Eukaryota > Metazoa > Chordata > Mammalia > Lagomorpha > Leporidae > Lepus > Lepus europaeus. The sequence goes on from NC_084842.1 coordinate 31,486,741, forward strand.
GTTTAATGGATTTGTTAATAGATATGGGTTGCGAGTATTTATGCACAGACACACATACACAAAGACCCATATGCACGTGTGTGTATGTATGTGTATATATGTCATCCCAAAGAAAAATATACATATAAAATGAATTTTAAAAAATTTGAAAAATGATTATATGTTGTAGAACAATTACCAAAGATCAATGCCTTTGCTTGCATACTTAAACCTAATTACTACATATTAGAAGAGGCAAATATCCTTTATAATTAAGTGAATTAAAAAGCAATTTGCAACTGAGGGAACCTAAACGAGATATTTGCATAATTCTTTAGGGTTGATTGTACACAAAGTGGGCAGGAGAACTATTGGAAGGATACATTGAAACTTAATTTAAAGCATGCAATTAGAGAATAATTATCTGGGAAGTCACAATAGCAGAGTGACAGTTTGCTTGAAGAATCTGAAATCAGTACATAGAGAAGACTGCTTCTGGCCTCAGAGACTCAGAGTCTCTTCCTGTGACTGTGATGCTCATTAGCTGTGTTCCTCCTTGAGTAGAGAATTTTAGCTATACTTTTCTTGGTATATAATCACACATCACCTGGGAGGCAACTGGATCTCCCTGCCACCCTATTGGAATATCCAAATCGAGTTCTGAGTTCCTGGCTTCGACCTGGTGTTTTGTGGATATTTGGAGAGTAAATGCAGATAACTGTCTCTCCCTCTCTGTCTATTTTCCATCAAAGTGTGGTTTATATACCATTGTCCTGGCTGAGATATCCTGGGCTTCCATCCTTCTCCTATTACTTATCAAATGTGTCACCTTAAAACTGATAACATTTCATTTTCTGCGAATGTTAATAAAGACAGCATGTAAGCTTCAGTGAGACTAGGGAGGGTGCAACCTTATTTATAAAATTATATATTTATAAAGTACCTGGCAATATTAAATATTCATCTACATTAAGTATTTTTATAATTTGTATTGTCTCAAGCTTTTATAGAGCCAATTTGCAGTTCTTTTCCTATTATGTTATTATATATGGGTATACATACATTATGTGTGTTATGTTTATTTCATATCAATTAACACAAAACAATATTATGTTTATATTAACATAATTATTTAAAATATTGATAGAATATCAGAGTAACTGCAGGTGACATCCTACTGTGCTAATTAACGTCCATTTGCTCATCCATGTCTCTTCTTCACCTTCCCCTATATTCATCCTCAGCTGGCTTCTGAGTAATTTTATAGCTCGGGCCATTAACAGAGGAGGAAAGTGTGTATTTAATCTACACTTCACTGCATGTGTCTAAGGCAATAGTCAACTCTGGACAGAACTCCCTCAGATGCACATTTCACTGGGTTCTGACTATGCTATTTCCTCACCTCATCTCTTTATTGCCAGAGGTGTGAATAGCTTCATGCAGTTGACAGTATTATTTCTGGACTGTGCCTCTACAACTTTTGTATGGTCCCTTAATTCTTTGTGTAACTCGTACATAAACCATTCTTCTTTCTGTGGGATGCTCACTGAGAGTGCTCTTAAACGCGGCCTTCAAAATAAGTTTTGGGAATGAGTTGGAAAATACTTGCATGGCACTGATATCTTTGGCAGTCATTATTAGCATAATTATTCAAATTTTTCTTACGAGGTGAAAAGGAAATTTTTGGAGATCAAGTGCTTGTTGTACTTGATTGCACTTGAGATTATAAACACTGAGAGTTCGACAAGCTGCCTCACAGCACTGAAGACTTTACACGACAACAAGAAAAACAACAATATAAATCTTAAATTCCCAATGTAAGTTGTAAGAGGAGAATCTAAATTTTTTTTTCTTCAGTGTTATTTATATTTGCTGAATAAATGTGACTGCAAATCAGGTTTACTTATTTATTTTTATTTATTTGAAAGGAACAGAAACAGAGAAAAGTCTTCCATTCATTGGTTCACACCCCAAATGCCCACAATAGCCAGGGCTGTGCTAGGCTGAAACCAGGAGTCAGCAGTTCCATCTTGGTTTCCCTCATGGGTGACAGGGACACAAGGACTTGGGTATCTAATACCTTACAAGACGTGCAGTAGCAGGAAATTGGAATCCGTTGCAGAGCTGGGATTCAAATCCTGGCATTCCTATAGGGCATGGAGGCTTTTCATTTGGCATCTTAACTGTCTGCCTGTCCCCGAAAATCAGGTGTAAGATATAATTTATTGATAGTAACATCACAAGACCAGTTAAATATAAGAATTCACAAATCTTATTTTAGTATTGGCACTGAATCAGAATTGGATCTTTCAGACATGGAGTAAGAATATCTGTTCAAACATATAAAGCAACCTAATACCCCTGAAGGTCATTACCAGGTATAGCTACCTATCCTCTCTTATCTGATGATTTTATAAAGATTTTTTTTAATGACTTCACCTGAGGTAGACATCCTGTCCCTTCAAAATGTCCATGTTGCACCCTTTCATGGGTTGCTTTGAGATTTCCATAAAGCCTAGACTTTATAACTTATTTTTAATAAGATCCAGATACTAGAATTCCTTGGAATAATAATAAACAAGGAATAAATTTAAACAAATTATTATGTTGAGGGTCTGGTGCTGTGGCACAGCAGGTTAAAGCCTCAGCCTGCACAGTGACATCCTGTATAGGTGCTGGTTTGAGTCCTGGATGCTCCACTTCCGACCTAGCTCCCTGCTAATGCACCTGGGAAAGCAGTGGAGGATGACTCAAGTCCTTAGGATCCTGCACCAAATGAGAGACTTGGAGGAAGCTCCTGGGTTCTGGCTTCAGATCAGCTCAGCTGTGATCATTGTGGACATTTGGGGAGTGAACCAAGGGAAGGAAGAATCTCTCTCTCTCTCTCTCTCTCTCTCTCTCTCTCTCTCTCTCTCTGTAACTCTCTTTCAAATAAATAAAATAAATCTTTAAAAAACATAAATTATTACATTGGGGTAAAATTATGCATAAGTTGTTCATCCATTCAAAAAGTTTGATGTATCATGATAGTCGATATGCCAATAAACCATTTTTAAATCATATCAAGTGGTAACACCAAAAGTGGCTGCCATTTCAGAAGTAACAGTTTAGGAAGGAAGCAGCATAGCCCCAGCACTTGGCACACAACTCTGAACTAGGCAAATATATCATTCTCAGTTCTGATTTATGATAACAGAGATATGCGATTCACCTTAACCAGGCAGAGGAATCAGAAGAGCTGCATTGCCCCACCCCTGGGCCATGTCAACTCTCTCTCATGTAGTAACATTGTCCAGGCTGGTCTGGCCATGTTGATAACTCATGGATCATCACACAGGATGAATATGGTGAGAGCTCTATGCTGAATAAATCTACTGAGAAAGAACTATCAAGTCATCTAAATGCTTTATTGTGAAGCATGTGTGCACAGAGTGAAAGGTAATATCCATAATTCAGGTGCCTGCCACATTGTTCTACCACACAGAGACTTGTGTTCTGCATTCTGTTCTGTATTATGCTGCATTATCTTCTCTTGAGTTGAAGACAAATGCATGTCCCTATCACTGCCCAACACAACGAACAAAGCCTGTCTGATGAATGTTTACATATGGTGAATTACTACCCACCTACAAGTTATTTGGAAGATTGGCAGTTTTGGGGAGAACACCAATTAAAAGAAAGCTTTGCAGCAGGTTTAGACACTATCATTTAATTTCAGATATTGCATACACATTGTAACTGGAACCAGGTCATTTCTCACTACAGCTCTGTGGTTCTGGAAATTTCCAGTTTCTTGCAAGAGCACAGCTCCTGAAGAGTCATCCAACCCATAATGATCCACTTTATCCTACCACTTGGTTAATGTCGGTCCCCAGATTATAGGACCTAACATTATTCTTTATGTTTTGATGAGGATATTTTGTGGTGATATTTAAACTTGAATTGGTGGACCTTGATTATAACAGATTATCCTCCATAACGTGAGTGAAATCCTTCAGTCAGTTGAAGACCTGTATAGTCCAAAAGGCTGCTTCTGATTAAGCAGATGGAAAGTCTGCCAACAGAAGGCCTTCATACCTCTCAACACTGGTGCTTCCTAATTTGCCAGAAGGTTGCCTTTACTGTTTAAAATTTTTAGTTATTTTTATTTGGAAGGCAAGGGAGAGAGAGAGAGAAAGAGAGAGAGAGAGAGAGAGAGAGAGAGAGAGAGAGAGAGAGAAAGGTTTGCAAATACCTGCAAGAGCTGGGACTAGGAGGTCAGGCTGAAGTCAAGAGCCAGGGGCTTTATCTGAGTCTCCCATGTGGGTGGCAGAGATGTGAGTATTTGATCTATCACCTGCTACCTCCAAGGTTGAACACTAACAGAAAGCTGGATCAGAAGGGAAGACAGGACTGGAACCAAGGTACTCTGATATGGGATATGGGCATCTCAACTAGTGCTTTAATCACTATGACAGCATGGCCACCCACCCCTGCATATGGCCTTTCATTGGAACTAGGACTCTTTCCTGAGTCTCTATACTGATGGACTAGCTATCCCATTGGATTTGAACTTTCCAAGTCTCCACACCACCTGGGCCAATTTCTTTAAGTAATTCTCTGTACTCTATCTACCTCCTATAGGTTTTGTTTCACTATGAACCTTGAATAATGAATTCTTCCATCATTCCTTTTCTCCTTGAAATTTAGATTTTCAATTTTTTTTATTTATTTAAGAGAGAGAGAGAGAGAGAGATACAGAGACAGAGACAGAAAGAGAAAGGGAGAGAGGGAGAGTGGGAGAGAGAGAGAATAGAGAGAGAGAAAGAGAAACAGAGAGAGATATACCCACTCACTGGTTCTCTCACAAAATACCTGCAATTTGGCAGTTTTAGGGAAAAGACAAACAGTTAAAATTTATAAGAAGACATTATAAACATTTCAGACATTAAATATATTAAACATACTTAGGAAATAAAATATGTGTATATATTTTGTAACAGACCTATCTGCTCCTTATTGAATAATGATTGCATTTGAAAAAAAAAAGATTTCAAATGGTGAACACTAGTTGAACCTATAAGATGACAAGATACATAAAAATACACTGAAGAGGCATAACTTTTTATCACCATATGTTTTAAAATAATTACAGGATCATAAAACACACTTGGGAACTTATCTCAATTAGAAGTCTCATTCCCGAGGGGAATATGGTAATTTGGAAAGCAGGAGTTTCTTATAAACTGAAAAGATTCACATGATTTATCAATGCCTATTATTTTAGAAGTAAAGAAAATAGATCTGTAAGGTCTCTAATTTAATGAGGACTAATATATTTTCAGGAGCAAGTGAATTATGTTTTTAAAGAATTATGACTATGATCTGGTTTTAGTGACAAAGTCAGATGATTAACCCACAGCCTGTAACACAACCAGGAATGTATCGAAGTCAGACGTGTCATTCTGTCTCTATTAATTCTGTGTGACTTGGAGATTATTTTTAAAATATAAAAAGCAAACACATGCTGCTTCTCCCTTCCATTCTTGTATGTATGTATGTATTACACATTATATTTGACTTTTTATGCCATTATGACATGAAGTCTTCTTACCAGAACATGGTCAACTTTATAGCATGCAGCTGGGATAGACAATCTGAGTGTGTATTAGTTAAAGGTATCAAGTAACATGAAACCAGAGGTCCAAAATATATCTACACTGTCTTTATGAACTGGCAATATATTTCCTTTGAGAGATTTCAAATATAAAATTATATGAAAAGACAGTTAACAAAAACATAAAATTCTCCTAGCTTTGTGTTAAAGTCCAGCGATACCAATAGTATAAACGATTTTGAAAATTCATGTGTCCACCTAGTTTCCTACATCAAGAACCACAATTAACTTTTCCAATAGAGATGTTTCAAAACCATTTTGTCCAAGCAATGGTTTTGGAAGTCTTCCTGACTTTCTTTTCACTTTCTTTATGCAAACAAAGCTATGCTCTATTCATTCTATCACCACATATCCTTTTCCTCATCTTTATTCCAATGTCTTTATCTGAGCCCAGTCACCATTATTTCTTTTTTGAACTATTTGAATAGCCTCATAACGATTTCTTAACTATTTCAATAGCCTCTTATCTTCTGTTGACTATAACTTCCATATAATCCACTTTCTACTCTCACAGCAGAATATCTTTTAAAAATTTGAATATCTGTACTTCAAAAGCTCTTTAATTCCCTGCTAGTATATCTGTGATGAAGAGTACAATCTTACTAGGTCTAAAGTGCCTCTTTCATTTAGTCTACTTTAACCTTTCCAGCAAGAGTCCGCCTCACTCGTCACCCTCAAGCCACTCTGGACTTGTTTCTCACTTCAGAATTTTTACACAAATTGTTCCCTTAGTCTGTAGAGCACTAAGTTATTTTTCAAGTCATAGCGTAAATGTCATTTCCTCCAGCAAGTTTCCCTGACCTTCAGTCTAGGATAAAATTTCTTGATATATTCTCTTGTAGCATCCTTACAATTTTAAATTCGGTGTTCTAGGATCTGCTGGATTCCTGTCTCCTCCCTGAGCTGCAGCAGAAGTGCTCCAGCCTTGCAGGCTTTCCCTGTTTTTGCCTCTCTTGCACTTAATTCACTGCATGAAATACACCAGGTATTAAATTTCGTTTTTAATCAGCAAATGTTCATCAGCTTGTCTTACATCACAGGAATATGGTAAAACTGATGCTCAGATTTTAACAGAAATTAATAGACTTTTGAACAATAACTTTTACCTTGAAAGACTGATTTTAAATAAAATACTCAGTGAATTTTCTATGCATTTTATATAAAGATCCTGAAAATTTTAAAAAATATTATTATGCTTATTATATTGCCTGGACTATTTTGCCTTCCTCAGCAGTAAGTTTATGTAAGTCTGTTGTTCAGAAATAATAGCTCTTCTTAGTTAAGATTTTCTAGCATAAATATATCTCCTCTTTTTTCCATTTCTCACTCCCCTTTCAATTATTACTCAATTATTATAATGGGCCTTTTAAATCTGTGTCATTTATTGTGTTCAAGCTCATATCATTTTTGGGATTAAACATAATACAAATAGAGAATAAAAAGCCCTGGAAAACCTATTTCAGTGTTAAACAATTCCTCTAGTGATTATCTCTCACATTTTAAAGTCTTCTTTGAAATTTACTCCTTAATCTAACAATTGAAATGAAAGGCATTGAAAACTTCTCATGATTTTCAAAGTTATCACAATTTATAAAAAACAGTGAATATATGTATTCTTCTCATCCAATACATTCTTTCTGTAGAACAATGCATACTACAAAGACATACAGTAACAATTTAAAGGCTTTCGAAAAATAATGACTTAAATAGATCTTAGAAATTGTGCAGTCAGAAAACAAATAGAAATAATAACAATTCCAGTAATATTGCCAGTATTGTTCAAATGACATGATGAAGTTGAACAGATAAGGGAATGTAACAACCAATGTATGATTTACCTTTGGAAATAACATGAAGGAAACTTAATGGGAAGGATGATGAGGAAAGGTTAAGGATGCTGATTATGAGGACAAAATGTAAAATTCATAAAGATCAGGGAGAACTTCCCAGTAAATTTTCCCACCACAAATCACTCAGCTGCACTGAGACATATGAAAAAGGAAGGAAGGAAGGGAGGGAGGGAGGGAGGGAGGAAGGAAGGAAGGAAGGAAGGAAGGAAGGAAGGAAGGAAGGAGGGAGGGAGGGAGGGAGGGGAAGGGAGGAGGGAGAGGGCACTGTACTGCATAGGTCTACATACCTATTGCTGAGCTTAGCTGTGTTAGGGTATGTGGTATTAATGCGTTCTTTTTTTTTTTTTTTGACAGGCAGAGTGGACAGTGAGAGAGAGACAGAGAGAAAGGTCTTCCTTTTGCCGTTGGTTCACCCTCCAATGGCCGCCGCGGTAGCGCGCTGCGGCCGGTGCACCGCGCTGATCCGATGGCAGGAGCCAGGTGCTTCTCCTGGTCTCCCATGGGGTGCAGGGCCCAAGCACTTGGGCCATCCTCCACTGCACTCCCTGGCCACAGCAGAGAGCTGGCCTGGAAGAGGGGCAACCGGGAGAGGATCGGTGCCCCAACCGGGACTAGAACCCGGTGTGCCGGCGCCGCAAGGCAGAGGATTAGCCTAGTGAGCCGCGGCACCGGCCGTATTAATGCGTTCTAACATAGTAAAGTAACAGCTACTTGGCACAAAATGTTAATTGTGTACTGTTTAACACAACTTTCAAGGAAAACAACTATCATTCCCTTATTTACAAAACTTTTTTAAGTTCTAGTTTTCATTTCCAAATCACCTTTTGAGACACATGGAACAGATTGCATTTCATGTTTGCTCTGGGGGACTGATGAACATGAAAGCAATTTGAAAGGGTGCTTCTCAAACTGTAATATTCATACAAGCCACCAGGAGATCTTGTTAAAAAGCAAACTCAGATTCAGCTTCAGTTTGTCTGCGAGAGGCCTGAGGTTTTGCAGTCTAATAAGCTCCTATGTTGCATATACTCCAGTTCTTTAGAGCTACTTTGAATAGCAAGAGTCTAAAGCAGCAGCATCCAACAGAAATGCAATGTGAACCACAAATGCCATTTTAAACTTGTTAGTAGCCATATTTAAGAATAAAAATCAACAGGTAATATGAACATTGGTAAAATACTTTTTTCAACCTAATATATACCAAATATTATTTCAATATGAAGTGAAGATAAAATTTTAATAAGATGTTTATGTTCTATTTCTATATATCTCTATGTCAGTGTTGCAGTTTCATCAAAAATGTCTACCTGATGCAATTATGTAGCATGAAACTTACAACAGAAAAAGAAGATTCACATTTTCAGATGTTCTACCTATGGAAGCTGACCAATTTGAAATGTAGCAACATAGTTACCAATTTTTTAAAAAATCATCTTAATGGACTTAAGCTTAATTCTGAAAACTGGTACCCAAATAAGTTATAATATCTTAAGTATGTTGTATGTGAAGTGGAGTTTTAGAAGGCAACACCCAACTTCTCATCCATTAAATATTGTTTAAACTTCAATTTGTGCTAAATATTTTTTTTGAGTGCCTCAGTTGGATAAATGAAATGAGAGGCTACTTAATTGTGAGGTATAAAAATATCTTCTGACATCCAAGAACATGAGTTCATCTGGGTCTCAATGATTGGAACCCAGAAATATAAAATCCATATGAATATATAAGTTAGTCTCAACTTGGAGAGAAAACATTTTTCTTACCTGCTCTACACAGGAAAACATGATCCTCTCTTCATCCACATTATGTTTGAAAAATGCCTATCCCCAAATTCCTCAGGTAACTGGTTACTTACATTTTGTTCTTCCATGTCAAGCCCAGTCTCTTCCCTTTTTCTATGATGCTGAAGCCAAGGTCTGCAAACTACATTCATGAGATTTTCTTGGTACATGCCATTAGCTTTCTGCATAGAATCTGGAGGGAGGAAGTAAAATAGGAGGATTTGATAAGTGATTTTTATTTCCATATCCTGTCACTTTCACTTTGGCAACAGGGGACAATTATGGCCCTATTTTCTGAATTATTTTAACAGCTTTATGATCATATACACCCCTTAAAGATACTAGTATCAGCTTAATAATCCTCTCCTGTTTTAAGAAGTGAACACATGGAGCTCTCTTTAGACATCGGTGACTCTCTGAACTCCTAAATTCTGTTTATACTGTATTTCTACTTCTCTGTGTGAGTGGCAGCTCCCATATGAACTCAGTCTAAAAGGGTGGTGGTAGTTCAGTTAATGTTATCAATACAATGGTAAGCTCAATTCTGTAGTTGACATCTGGTTTGTGAAGCTACAAATATCTATGTTACCCTACAATATTTTTGTTGTTGTTGTTATTTCAGTATTTCAATATTTGAATAACTGATCTGTGTTAAATCCTGTTTTTTCACAATATATCAAATGGTTTCTATGTTCTTGACTCACCCTCATTGAAATAATGTGGCACACAGAGAAATTCACTGTAAGCATTCAATTCCAATTCCAAATACTAGGAGAGAGAATCCTAAGAGTTTATATTGTACAAGGTGCCCATTCTTGATCTCATAAACAACAGTGTTCAGTTGATGGACATCTGGATTGGTTCCATATCTTAGCTACTATGAGTTGAGCTGCAATAAACATTGGGGTATAGATCACTCATTGATGTGCTGATTTGTTTTTGTTTGGGTAAATTCCCAGGAGTGGGATGGCTGTGTCATATGGTAGGTCTATTTTCAGATTTTCTGAGGTATTTCTGGTATTGCACCAGTTTACATACCCACCAACAGTGGATTAAGGTACCATTTTCTCCACATCCTCAGCAGTATTTATTGCTTGCTGATTTCTGTCTGAGAGCTGTTCTAACAAGGGTGAGGTGAAACCTCATTTTGGTTTTGATTTAAATTTCCCTAATAACTAGTGATCTGAAAGACTTTTTTCACGTGTGTGTTGTCCATTTGAATTTTCTCTCTTAAAAAAATGCCATTTTCAAGCCCTTATCCCATTTCTTAACTGGGTTGGTTGTTTTGTTGTTGTTGAGTTCCTTGTGCTCTTTATAAATTCTGGATATTAATCCTTTATCAGTTTCATAGTTTGCAAATATTTTCTCTCATTCTGTCAGTTGCTTCTTCACTTAGCTGAGTGTTTCTTTGGCAGCGCAGAAGCTTCTCAGTGTGATGTAATCCGATTTGTCAATTTTGGCTTAGATTGCCTATGCTTCCGTGGTCTTTTCCAAGAAGTCTTTGCCTATGCCAATGCCTTGCAGTTTTCCCAATGTTCTCCAGTAATTAGATGGTGTCAGGTCAAGGATTTAGGTCCTTGATCCACTTTGAGAGGATTTTTTGTGTAAGGTAAGGAGTCTTGTTTCATACTTCTGCCCATGGAGATCAATTTTTCCCAGCACCATTTGTTGAACAGACTGTCCTTGCTCCAGGAATTGATTTGAGCTCCTTTGTCAAAGATAAGTTGTTGTAAATGCATGGAATGATTTTTTTCAGTTTCTATTCAGTTCCATTGGTCTACATGTCTATTTTTTTGCCAGTACCAGGCTGTTTTAATTATAACTGCCTTGTAGTATGTCTTGAAATCTGGTATCATGATGTCTCCAGCTTTGTTTTTGTTGTATATGATTAATTTATCTTTTTAGGGACTCTTGTGCTTCCATATTAATTTTAGCATCATTTTTTTCTAGATCTGAGAACAATGTCATTGGTATTTTTAGGGGGATCACATTGAATCTGAAATTGCTTTTGGAATCATCAACATTTTGATGATATTAATTCTTCAAATCCATGAATAAGTATGATTTTTTCCATTTTTTGTGTCTTCTTCTATTTCTTTCTTTAATGTATTGTGATTTTCATTGTAGAGATCTTTGATATCCTTGGTTAAATTTATTCCAAGTTATTTATTTTTTGTGTAACTATTTGAATATGATCTAAAAGTTGTTTCTAAGCCATGGTATTGTCTGTGTATACAATTTCATTTTTGTGTGTTAATTTTATACCCGAGCACTTTACCAAGCTAATTTAATAGTTTCAATTGTCTCTCTTTTTTAAAAATATTTATTTACTTATTTGAAAGGCAGAGTTACAGAGAGGCGAGGCAGAGGCATAAAGAGAGAAGTCTTCCATCCGCTGGTTCACTCCCCAATGGCTGGAGCTACACTGATCTGAAGCCAGGAGCCAAGAACTTCATCCAGGTCTCCTATAAGGGTGCTTTCCTAGGCCATACCTGAGAGTTGGATGGGAAGTGAAGCAGCCAGGTCTTGAACCAGTGCCCGTATGGGATACCAGCAGTGTAGGCAGTGGTCTTACCCACTACACCACAGCGCCAGTCCCCTAGTTGTCTCTTAATGGAGTTTTTAGATTTCTCTCTATATAGAATCATGTTATCTGCAAATAGGGATAATTTGATTTGCTCCTTTCCAATTTGTATCCTCATAATTTCGATTTACTTTGTAATCATAATCTTAATGCACCACTAACTATAATGCTCAACAAGTAATAGGTAGAAAGACCAATACTCCACAGGACTATAGGGGAGGGGTTAAAACAATAATCAAATAATAAGACATTGGTTTCATCCTTATACCTTGTTTTAAAAGAAATTGTGCTGAGTGTTTTTGGAGAGCATAAAATCCTGGTACTATTTTTCCATAGATACAACTATCATCCTTGATATATTCCATGAGAAAAACAAGACACAGAAGTGCTAAGCAAATGTACTAAGATCCCATCATTGATTAATACCAGCTATGGATTACAGCCTATTTTCTCTGGTATTAGAATTCATTCTCCTAACTGCTATGCTACACTTCAACTCTTATTCCAACGAAATTCAGAACATGTAAATTACCTGCTCAAAACCAGCAAATTAATTTCAAACTTTACTCAGTTTAAAAGTCAAAGCACTGAACACAATTTGGAAAGCCTTAAATGAGTCGACCTCTGGTCACCTTTGAATTCATACCCTTCTTTCTCTTTTCTTCATTCTCAACTCCCAGTATATTGAGCTTGAAGTACTCGGAACACAGAGATATACTCATGTTTCCAGGCCTTTGAGCTTGCTGTTCCCTTTGCCTGGAATTCCCTCCCCACTGTCTGCGTGGTGTGTTCATGCACTTGTCAGTTATATATTTGAGTATCATGTTCTCAGTGAGGTTTCCTTTTATCAGTACATCTAAAATCTCCCACCCTCAATTCTCCAAACTGCTTCACCTGTTTCTTTTTCTTTCTTACACATCATATATTCTACGCATCTTATTTTTTGTCTTTCTCAGTGCCCCCTCACCCACCAGAATATAATATTCATGAAAGAGAAGTTTTCACTAATTACTATGTCCCCAGTTCAGGTAAAATAATTTTTGCTCAATTTGTTTAATTAATGACTATGGTTTTAAAAGGAAATTGCGATATATTAAACTAGCATCTGTCTGACAATATCAAGTGCTTTTTGTATATGGGGAAGGCTTCCATTTTTCTATTTTACACTTTGACTTTTAGAAAATTCACTAAAATGAAGACTTTTATACATAAAGACCTGTGTCACATGGACACAAAATGCTATCCCAAATAGTTGATAGAAAGGAAATATTGAGAGGTGGGAAGATCACATAGAACAAAAGTAATAAGCACAGGCACTAAATTGTATCTTGCATCAGACTGATTAAGGATGTAAAAGCCCCTAGTTCATGGATGGGACAATTACTGCTACCAATTTTAAAAATAATTTTCCTTCAATAAAAAGACACAAATGTGGAGGTTATACATCCCCAGTAAGTATTTTAAATAAATATTTATATGTTATATATTTTGATAATCCAAATCTGATTGCATCACTCTACCATGTAAATAATAGCTGATAAATCAATAAAATTGAAGAAAAACATAAAGAAAAAAGGGAGGAAGGAGCAGAGGGAAGCAAGCAAAGAGAGAGTGAAAGGAAAGAATTAAAAGAGGACCATGCATCCAATGTCATAGAATCTCTGCCAGAGATATCTGCAGGATTCTGGGGTGCTTCTAGAAGCAAAAACATGTACACATAATTAAAATCAATTTTTCTAAGCATTTTAGAGGTGAAAAATGGCAGTATAAATTGACCATGTTCCAAATCCTCATTTTCTTCAACTGTGCTATCCAGGTAAAAAATATGCCTTTGAAATTAGGTTTTATATTTGTCTTGAGTTTCCTGGATCAAATTTTGCATTGTCCTGTGCATGTTCCCTTCCATGAAAGAAAATAAATGTGAATTCATTTAATGCTAACACAATCCCAGAGTTTATATTTGTATTCTGTTTACGTTAAATATTAAAAATAAACATGTTTATTAAACTGAAATTAATATAATAATACACAATAGAAATTATGAATGAATACAGCATTATGTTCCATTAACACAGGGTAGGATAGGAGTTACTTAAGTGTATGTTCTAAATTTTGTCCATAGTCCCTATGTGAATGAAAATAAATTAGAAACCATAATATTTTTTAAAAGTGACTTTGCACTTCTGCCATTTTTTATTTAATAAGCCAATATAATTAAACTATGGGATAAATAAACCTGTTTGATATTTCTGGATATTTACAGCAACAATTTAAGAGGCAGAATAACAGCACATTTATAGTTTTCCTTACAGCTAACAGATGTGTGATCACACCACTGTAGTATATTTTTACTTTAAATAGTAGTAAATTTAGTTCTTGCTCTTCCTTAAAGCACAAAACAAAGTTGCTTCACAAATTTTCTTGCTGTTTCAAAATAATGTGCTGTAGTTCCCATCAATGTATGTTGTCTGTCAACATTAAGGAACTCAGAATAAAACAAAGGTCTGTAACTAGCTTGACAGATGTGTATTTGACACTTCTGGAAGCATCAGGATTTGTTTGGCACACATTCTCTCTTTCTCTAGGGATCTACAAACAATAGAGGAATTTAATTTTTCAAGCCAGTATAAAAGATTCTGAAATATGTTTTATATGATATAGATGAGGCAATCATTGATACACTGAAGTAAGAAAAAGAAATTCGCAACCGAATTACCTATGATTCACTTGTCCATTTTCCAGTGGGCTCATATGGCATTGAACAGTGTAAAAATACAACAATCTTCTGTAAACTAACCAAGGACATTCTTCATTTTGTTGAGATGACATATCTGACAGTTGTTGGTGCTATAAGATCTATGGAAGTATTGTCCAGAAGTTTGAGAACATAAAAAATGTACAGTAGGGAAGCTGAAAGAGCAAACTGCAATTCTTAAAGATTGAGTAAAAAAAGGAATAATTTCTTTTGAATTGTGTCATTTCTAACTAAATTTTTAGTGCAAAAGTATGATTCTAAATGTAGTAAAGTTATGGCATATCAGAAGATGCATCATTTGAAAGTCATACTTAAAAGTTTATGTGTTAGGGAAAGCAAATGTAATATATTGGGAGATTTTTCCCCTAATATTTCAAAATTAATTAAATAACATCATTACATAATATTGCTAATAGATTATTGATTTCCAGAAGTATTGAAGTTATTTCCCTAACAACACACATTTGAAAAAATTTTGCAAGTTGATAAATAAAGTACAAGAATCAGATGAGACCATTGTCAAACTTTACAATTGAAACCAAGCCTCTGTATATATTGTCTTAAATGCAGATGCTAGATACCATTAAGTCACAGTCTCCAGACCTCCCTTCTTAGGGTAATCCTTATCCTGATTCTATAATTGCAAAACAACTATTTGCTAAAATTAACTCTCTGACTGAGGGAGTGGTGCAGCTGGTCCAACAATGTCCCTCGTCACAACTCAAGAAGGCGCAAGTCTGGGGTCTCATATGGCAATTTGTTTGTCCATTAGGAAACATTCAGTCTTATCTTGAGCAGTTTCTTTTAGGAGCTCCAGGCCCAGAGCAAAAGTTAACTAACATCTGCATATAGCCCCCATATTAACTGAAGCCCTCACTACCATCATCAAAATTTCCTAAAGAAAGCAATATTATTGACCACTTGAAGGAGAGTCATGAACACTGTAATCAGCTAGGGACTTGGCCGTGACATGAACACACACCTCTCAGCCCAGTTTCATTCTAGAAGAACTTTTATCCTAACCCATTGGGGAATTAGTTATAAATTGTTTAAGGATTTTGAAATTATCAGAACGCTCATGAATCAAGTTTTCATTACTGTATGGTGAGTGGATGAGGCTGTCGATTATAACATTTCTTCTTTGGATTCTCAGATATGGTTTCACAGTGCAAGAACTCTGTAGCATTAACAAATTCAGTAAAAAGTACATATATGTAAAAGAGGTAGATACCTGCCTTCTTGCTTGGTGGTTTGCAATGAACATCTTTCCAATCACCTTTCCAACGTCAGTGATTGGCATTTGGGTACTGGGCTGGTGGACTCATTAGTGGATTTCCATGGAAACTCCTCTAATGGTTGTGGGGAGAGTTCTATGTCAAAATTTGGGTTTTAAAAATAGTACAGTAAGTAAAAAATATTGAAAAGACTTTCATATCTTTTGGATAGAGTTGGAAATCATTTGATCTCAACTTCAAACAATTCTAAAGTTGACTCATAAAGTTATAGATTTTGTTCTGGTAATTAATAGAACTCATGTGGCTTTACAAGGTTTTCTTTCCATCCCCATGCCACGGTTAAAAGAGAGAGAGTGAGGGAGCACAAGGGGGGGGGCATTGATTTTTAGTATAAATAACATTTGTGTTTGTTCTGAACCATGGATACAATTGGAAAGGTAAATTACTTTTCTTATGGATGAAGAATTTATGTAACTTTAAGCTATATAACTAATGTCTATAATGCACAGCACCTGCCTCTTTCTGCAAGATGATTTTAATGTTGGTAGCTGATTGTGGGCATAATTAGAGTTTCAATATATTTCAGCACAGTAATTACACTCACGTATGTAATGCTGAGAAGTAATATTCACTCTCAAAGTTTTGCAATTGGGAAGTAAACACTGTTTTGGAGGTATAGTCTCTGATAAGAACAAGGTCTCAGTCACCAACAGTCTAAGGATATTAAGTAGAGTGCTGTTAAATCAAAATTTTTGAGACCAAGAGATCTCTAGAAGAAAATGATTTATTGACCATGACAGTAACTAGTGAGAAGGAAAAAACTAGCCTTGGGACAACTTCCTTTAGCTATCAGTAGGAAGCTAGGGAATTTGAAAAAAACAAAAACAAAAACAAAACAAAACAAAAGTCCAATGTCCTTTGGATCTAAAAGCCGGAGCACTTTTTATTGAAAATGTTGGTATGGAAAGCAGCGATATTTTACATTGAACCTACAATGGCTATTGATAACAGGACAGGATTCCCTGAAGCAGGAAATGTTTGGGAATAGGTGGGCAGTCTACATGGAGAAGGAGTTATTGCCCCTGGACTAGTTACTTCTGCAAGCAGGGTATGGAAGCATTCAAGGGGTCTCTATAGGATTTCAGTTAAATTTTAATATATACTGAAGAACATAAAATGGTCCTTTTTTTTCTTTCAGTCCAGTAATATTTTTTCATATCAATGGCATGGTAAAATTTATTATATTTTAGAGAACTATTTTAATTCATAAGTATGAAAATGGACTGGAAAATTTAAAGAAAAGAATTTTAGAAATGAGATTTCAAAAACTTTAGAAAAAGGCAATAATATTGCCAGCATTTGTATCTGCTATAATACATAAGTCATTTCTGTAAGCAATAGTAGACTTTTCAGGAATCAAACATAATATAGAATCATGCTTTACATAGTGCATACAACATACCTTCAAAATAAAAAATACCTCTTATTACTTCTATCCATGTGTGTGGTTCCACAATATGTATTTCATTTGGTTACAGGCACTGTAGAGTGTCTTCTTGTGTGTTTTGTAGAGTGAATGCATGCTAATAATGACAAGAGCCCAACAGAACTGTGTTTCTTTTAAAAAGTTAAACCATTGACTTCACATAGACAAACACACTCAGAGAAGTTCATATTCCATATTTGTCTGTGATGTACTTCCATTCCCAAGCAAGATAGTAATGGCTAAAGAAAAACTACTTTGATGCAACAGAGGTGTAAAGATAAATAAATCCAAAAAGTTATGCATTTAAAGTTGAAAACAACGTGGCTTCAGAAAAGAGACACGGTTAATTGATTTTGGAATTTATCTCATTTAACAAACAAGTTTTATCATTAATTTTGATCTTAGATTGGAAAGAAATACCTGATTTCTTCCAAATAGAATAAAAACATAACATATAATACTGTGATATCCCAGAATTAAAATTTCTTTAAAAGATATACTGTGATAATATGGATATAACTCTTTATTATTTTTTCATTTTAATATGTTTGACCCTGGCCAAAAACACCCTAAATATTCTTATATTAATAACAAGAAACTTTAAATATGGTGCATTTCATTTCAAGGTTAGTATAATTTCATAGTTGAGAGTCAAACAATTCAGTGACCCAAGCACATTTTTATTTAAAACGTTAGTTTTTTCAGCAAGTGAAGTTTTGAAGCCATTTTTATGATTGTGGTGATTACAAAACACGTTCTCATTAGATAATATTAGTAAAATTATTACCTAATTAGCTACAGAAGAAATTATTTCCTTTAAAGTTTGTCCAGAAATTTAATCATTCAGCTTAGTGTTACTGCATATAGAATTCTGTCTGCTAAGAAATACCTTTGCTGTTTTTATTAAAATACAGTATAAAAACTAGATAAATATATGCCATTCCCTCAAGCCAATGTTTTATATAAAAATATGTTCATTTTTAGAGTTCATATTAGATTTGTGTGAACTAAAATGTAAGAATATTGCAAATAAGTAAATTGTTTCACTTCTAGGATGTTTGTATTGGCAGAAACTATTGTCTATTTGAAATAGTAATTTTGTTTACATTATAAGGCATTATTGGGCCTCATCCATGTAAGATATTTTTATGAATAAATATCTGTTAGCTTATACAAATTTTGTTTATAAATAAAAATGAACTTTTGGGCAATCATATTTTACAGCAGCTAAGATGCTGCTGGGGACTCCCATAGTCCATATCAGAGAGTCCAGGTTGATGTCTCAGCTTAGTTCCAGAATGCAACTTTCTTCTAATGTACACTTGGACACAGCAGTGATGGTTCAGGTGGTTATGTCTGCCTCAGATGTGAGAGATTCAGATTGATTTTCTGTCTCCCTGTTTTGGCCTGACCCAGGGCTGGCTGCTGCAGGCCTTTGGGGTAGTGAACCAGTAAACGGGAGATCTGTCTTTGTCCATCTGCTTTTCTCTGTTTTTTTTTTTTTTTTTCAAATAAATGGAATACATATATACATTTTTTAAATTAGAAAAACATTATAAAATTGAATTTTGAAAAGTGAAAAGTTTTATATTAATATCATAAAAACTTGATTTATATAATATAGTTATATAATTACCTGCCTACATGTCCAAATATTGTTTAATCATTTATTTGGTAAATTTATTTATAATATTGTTAATGTCCTAGATATAAATATGCAACTGAAAAAAAAGGTAAAGATTTATTTATTTATTTGAAAGTCAGAATTACAGAGAGAGATAGGAGAGAGAGAGAGAATCTTCCATCAGTAGGTTCATATCCCAAATGGCCACAACAGCAAAAGCTGGGCCAGGCTGAACCAGGAATCAGGAGCTTCTTTCAGGTCTCTCACATGGGTGCAGGGGCCCAAGCACTTGGGCCATCCTCCAATGCTTTCCCAGGCACACTGACAGAGAGTTGGATCAGAAGTAGGATAGCCAGGTCTCGAATCAGTGCCCATATGGGATGCCAGCATTGCAGGTGGCAGCTTTACCCACTATGCCACAACGCCGACCCCACAATTGTAAAATTTAATACATTCTCTGAATAAGTACCACTGTATAAACCACACTTCAGAGTATTGTTAAGCTTGAATTTTAAATGTATTTTTACCTTATTTCTATAATTTCCTGTTTTTTCATCCTTTTATATGAAAATCTCATAATTCTTTATATCAGCTTTTCCTTTTTTTACAGTTCAACATTTTATTTTATTTTATTTTATTTTTATTTTTATTTCATAAATGTGAATTTACAAAGTGCAACTTTTGTATTGTTGTGGCTTCCCCCACCAACCTCCCTCCCTCCCATGGCCCTCCCTCCCCCTCTCCCATCCCACCCTTTATCGAGTTTCATTTTTAATTACCTTCATATACTGAAGATCAACTTAGTATATACTAAGCAAGGACTTCAACAGGCTGCACTCACACAACCGCACAAGGTATAGTGTATTGTTCGACTAGTAGTGTTTTTAAGTTTCATAGTAAAACACATTAAGGACAGAGATCCTACGTGGGGAGCATGTACCCAGTGACTCCCGTTGTTGATTTAACAATTGGCACTCTTATTTGTGACATCAGCAATCACCCGAGACTCTTGCTATGAGCTGTCTAGGCTATGGAAGTCCCTTGAGTTCACCGACTCTGAACTTGTTTAGTCAAGGCCGTGTCACAGTGGAGGTTCCTTCCTCCCTTCAGAGAAAGGCGCCTCTCTCCTTGATGGCCTGTTCCTTCTGCTGGGGTCTTGTTCACCAAGGTCTTTCATTTAGATTGTTTTTTGCCATCGTGTCATGGCTTTCCATGCCTGTGAGACTCTCGTGGACCTTTTAGCCAGATCCAAATGTCCCAAGGGTTGATTCTGAGGCAGGAGTGCTGTTTTGGGCATTTGCCATTCTATGAGTCTGGTGTATGTCCTGCTTCCCCCGCAGGATCATTCTCTCCCTGTTAATTCTATCCTTCATTATTTGCTTACACTGGTCTTATTTGTGAAATCTCTTCGACACATACCCTATCTTTTTGATTGGTTGTGTATTTATACTTATCACTTTACCAAGTGTGCTGGCATTGGTACCAGCCTTCTTGGTAAAATTGATTTGAAATCCCCTAGCACATTTCTAGTTCCAACATTGGAGTTAAGTCTGAGTGAACATGTGCCAACCTATATATCTCCTCCCTCTCTTATTCCCACTCCTATGTTTAACAGAGATCACTTTTCTGTTAATTTTAAACGCCTAAGAATGATTGTGCATTGATTACAGAGTTCAACCAGTGGTCTTATGTAGAACAAACAGAGCAACAACAACAACCACAACAACAAAAATACTAAAAGGAATAAAGTAGTAAGTTGTTCCTCAACAGTCTAGACAAGGGCTGATCCTGTCATTGTCTCTCATAGTGTCCATTTCACTTCAATGGGTATCATTTTAGATGCTCGTTTAGTTGCCATCGATCAGGGAGAACATATGATATTTGTCCCTTTTGGACTGGCTTATTTCACTCAGCATGATGTTTTCCAGCTTCCTCCATTTTGTTGTAAATGCCCGGATTTCATTGTTTTTTACTGCTGTATAGTGTTCCATAGAGTACATATCCCATAGTTTCTTTATCCAGTCATCGGTTGATGGACATTTAGGTTGATTCCATGTCTTATCTATTGTGAATTGAGCTGCAACAAATATCAAGGTGCAAATGGCTCTTTTTTTCTCCCCTTTAATTCCACTTGGGTAAATTCAAGGAGTGGGATGGCTGGGCTTTTCAATTAGAGGAATTACGAGTCATGTCAAGACTCTCAGTAGTTCCCTTATAACTTTTTTCATTCTTGTCTTTTTAAGATTTTGATAGTTGCTTTTAGTTCCTATACTTCTTGGGCACATATATTTATAAGCAATAGCCTTGTGTCTGATTTTGTCACCATGATACAACAGGTGACTTATAATCAATGTCATAAAATCCTAGATATGTGAGAAAATCTAGAGATAATTAAATGTCAAAAAATCTAAATGGTAATTTCTTTTAATCAATGGATGGGGATATTATAGCTGTCCTGAGATAGCATGGTTTCAGGGTATGGACCTTATATTTACACTCAAAACACCTTAAGTTCGAGTTTCCACAGCCATTCATTCCATGAGTTTCCTATTCTGCAATAAAGCATCTAAATTTTAACCCACATAGTTAATATAATGGCTTAATGAGTAAGGATTTGTGAAAACTCTTGGTGCTATTCCAGGCAATACATGGATTTCAGTGCCTGCCACTTCTTCTTATTCCTTCTTTTCTATTCTTATAAGCTGTACTAGAAAAACAGCAAATATGGGTAAGTCAAAAAAAATCAAATATAACAGAATGCCTTTATTCTGCTATTGTTTCAGGAATTAGTTTTGTGTTTTCAAAAGAAAAGAGACATGTTTAAAAAATAACATTTAGATATCCACCAGATAATAATTAATACCTAAGCACCATGTTTTAGATTGAGAACCGGAATTTAATGTCTCTAGAAACCAAATATTAATAACTTCTAAGATCAAATTTATATTGTATTTGAGGTTATTTAAAAATCCAACAGACCGCAGGGATTCTAGTTGTCTGTTCTTTTATACCATATTTGCTAAGTAGTACATAAAGTATGCACTTTGGGGCAAGAAGGTTAAGCCACAGCCTCACATAATGCTGAAATCCCTTTACAGGATCACAGTTCAAGTTCTGGCTGCTCCACTTCCAAACAAGCTACCTGCTAAACTGCCTGGGAAAACACTGGAAGATGGCCCAAGTACATAGGTCCCTGCTACCCACTTGAGAGATCTGAATGGAGTTTTTGGCACAGATCTGGTTGCTATGGCCATTTGGGAGTTAATCAACAGATGGAAGATCTCTCTTTCTCTCTCTGCCTCTAACTCTCGGTAACTCTGAGTTTCAAATAAATAAATAAACCTTTAAGAAGGGCACAGTGGGGAGAAGTTAAAAGGAAGTATACAGAAGCCGTGAACTGTATGATTTATGAAGCCAGCAGCCCAACTGAGCAGTTCCAGTATCCTGGGAAGGATGGAGATAACACCTGAAAAGACCCAAGGTATTAACAATAGAGTGAGATACTGACAACACGGAACGTTTCTATTCTACTTTTGGTTTATGAATTTGCTAAATTTTTTAAAGTTCATTTTTGTTGAGGTATAGCTTACTATCAGAATCCACATTTTTTGATTATTTTGTAAAGATGGGTATTTTATCAAACAGAAAAAGAAAATGAAAAGCTGTTAACAGAATCTCTTCTGTCTTTGCCTGCTGCCGCTTTTGTAATTGTTCTTAGTAAAGACTTTTTACTGATGCGAATCATCCATAATCAGCCTCATACTACCCTAACACGTGATTAACTCCAGGTGATTCTCATGTGATTAGAATGAATTTAAGGAAACCTCTTACTGTCCAACACTTCGAATTGTAATTTCTGGATCCTCATGCCAGATTCTTATAGACAACCCAGAAACAAGCTCATCTGCAGGAATTAAAGCACTCATTTTCTTTCTTCTAATGGAGAGAAAATGACTTTTAAATGAAATATGTCTTCATGGTTCAATTTAGGTAGGTTGCATGTGTCTAGGAATCTATCCATTTCTGATAGATTTCCCTATTTGCTGCCATACAACTCTTTGTAGTAATTTCTGATGACTCTTTTTATTTCTGTGGTGTCTGTTGTTACATTCCCTTTTTCATCTCTGATTTTATTAATTTGGGTCTTTTCTACTAAATTGATCTTCTGTATATAAAGATAATTCAAAATGAATCTTGATGTGAATGGGATGGGAGAGGGAGCAGGAGATGGGAGGGTTGCGGGTGGGAGGGAAGTTATGGGGGGGGGGGGGAAAGCCACTGTAATCCAAAAGCTGTACTTTAGAAATTTATATTTATTAAATAAAAGTTTAAAAAATGAAATATGTGATTTTATAAGTTAAGAAAAATGGCATTAATGAAATATACGGTAGTTAGGCTAACTGCACTGTGTCTTTCAATGGAGGAATAAAGCCACCTATGCCCAGATGTTTTATTAGGTACTATTTTTAAAGCAACTTATCTAGTAACGGTTGACAGAACTGTGGTTGTATCTAACCTATTTCCAGTGATTTTTATTCATTGTTTCTCTCAGATCTGTGTGGTCGGACCACACAGTTTCTCATGATCTGACCCTTGCTTAATCTCATGTATGTACCTTTCCTCTCTTGTAATTTACACTCTATCATATCATATGTTCTATTTGTTTGGAAATCTCCTTCTGTCCTAGTCTGACATAATTCTAATTAATCCTTCAACACTAAGACTCAATATTACCACTGTCATTAGAGGTGATCAATCATTTCTCCATGCTGCCTTTCTCTCTTGTGAATATGTTTATTGTCTAGTGGGTTTTGAAAATATATTTCTTCCATGCCAGTGCCACGGCTCAACAGGCTAATCCTCCACCTGTGGCGTCGGCACACGGGGTTCTAGTCCCAGTCGGGGCGCGGATTCTGTCCTGGTTGCCCTTCTTCTAGTCCAGCTCTCTGCTGTGGCCCGGGAGTACAGTGGAGGATGGCCCAAGTCCTTGGGCCCTGCACCCGCATGGGAGACCAGGAGAAGCACCTGGCTTCAGGCTTCGGATCAGCGCGGTGTGCTGGCCACAGCGCGCCGGCCGGCGCGGCCATTGGAGGGTGAACCAATGGAAAAAGGAAGACCTTTTTGTCTGTCTCTCTCTCACTGTCCACTCTGCCTGAAAAAAAAAAAAAAAAAAAAAAAAGAAAACAAAATATATTTCTCCCAAATACACTTTGAGCATTTTCAGTAAAAAAGTCTGTGACTTGTCATTTTATTATTTTCAGTCTTAACCTGTTACACAACGCAGAATAGGACTCCAAGTATTTTATTTATTATTGAATTCAACAGAGTCAAATATTTGACTCTAAAATAAAATGAAAGGAAGTTTAATATCCTACCAATTTTTCTGAGTATAAAAACATTCAATTTTCCCAGTTTCTAAATTCCATTTAAAAATAGAGCCATATTCTGAAGTTGGAAGACATGCTTATTTATGGTCAGAGCATCAGAATATCATTTGACTTATTGAAATAATTTGAATTTCTATCCGACTTTTAAAGATATTAAGGGAAGAACATAATATCCTCTAGTGGAACATCTCTTTGGGAGTACAAGAATCATAAAAAGAGGGAGTTCTTTTCTTTATGCTTGAATAAATGCTCTTTTATTGTAATGTTTAGAGATAATGGGAATAATTTTTAAAGCAATTAGCAAACACTGAGTACCTAATTCCATACAAAGAATTTTCATATAGAATTGATCTAAATTTTTTCTTGACTAATAATTTACTTTAAAGAGATTTTTAAAATATTTTTATTTATATAAGCTGAACAAATTTCATGTATTTCATATATACAGATTTAGGAGCATAGTGATACTACCCACCTCTCCCTCCCTTCTTCCCACACTTCCATCTACCCTCTTCTTTCCTTTCTTATTCTTTATTTTGATTTTTACAATGACATATTTTCAGTTTATTTTTTTTCTTTTTTTTAATTTTTATTTTTGACAGGCAGAGTGGACAGTGAGAGAGAGAGACAGAGAGAAAGGTCTTCCTTTTTGCCCTTGGTTCACCCTCCAATGGCTGCCGCGGTAGGAGCGCTGCGGCCGGGGCACCGCGCTGATCCGATGGCAGGAGCCAGGTGCTTCTCCTGGTCTCCCATGGGGTGCAGGGCCCAAGCACTTGGGCCATCCTCCACTGCACTCCCGGGCCATAGCAGAGAGCTGGCCTGGAAGAGGGGCAACTGGGACAGGATCAGTGCCCAGACCGGGACTAGAACCCGGTGTGCCGGCGCCGCAAGGCGGAGGATTAGCCTATTGAGCCGCGGCGCCGGCCTTCAGTTTATTTTATAATCATAAGATTGACCATCCAATAAGTAAAGAATTCAACAAATAGTAAGAAGAAAAAAAATGTCCAACAACAGAGACAGGGGCTATAAACAATAATCAAATCTCAAAATGTCAATTTTGCTCTCATAGATTACAGTTTTTGCACTCTATTAGTTAGCATAGATTGGGAGAAACATATAATATTTGTCTTTTAGGGACTGGATTATTTCACTGAGGATAATGATGTCCAGTTGCATCCATTTTGTTTCAAAAGACAGGACTTCCTTCTTTTTTTACGGCTGAGTAAACAGAAATTCTTAAGAAGTGAAAATAATTATTTCTGACAATACCATTAACTATTACCATAAAATAAGTACTTCATAGCAAGTTTGAGCTAGTCATGAAAATTCATGGTGCTAAATAGTGTGGAAATGGAAGGCAAGAGTGAAAAGGCTGCTGGGAAGAACTAGTGGCAAGGTGAAGGGCAGAGATACAGCAGTAAGTGTCTGGTTAAGTACATTCATTAAAATCTGACCTAGAATAAATGTTAGAGTCATGAGTTCTGGAAGTTGGGAGAAAAGAAACCTAATGTTTTCTAGATAGGAATATATAAAAGCTTCATGCTGTTTCCTTTTTCCCATTTCTACAATTGTTTTATTTTAAATAGCAATTAGCATTTATTGCATATGGAGCATGTGGTAAAAAGTGTCCTAGCACTTTGGATATATAATCATATTTCATATTCATAATACCATGACATAGCTGTTATCCCCATGTTCTAGAGAGGCAATTTAAGTGTTAGGTAAATGTTTTGTCTAAGAATACACAGCTGGTAAGTAGTCAAGGCAAGATTTATAGTCAGACAGCCTGATTACTGAAATCACAAACTTATGTTAATATTTATATTATAATTTCAGATTTTTCATGAATTTTTCCATTCAGGAAGTTTTCAAAAAATGCATATATGGAGAAGGTATTAAAGAATAGAAAAGGAAAGTGACTTACTAATATCTCTGGGGCATTAGTCATTTAAATAAGACATCACCCCTATAAATGCTACTTGCTAAAGCAAGACTGAAAATCTAAACTGTCAGGGTACTTAGAAAGAGATTTATGAGGCAACAAGACAGAGTAAGAATTTCTGTGACAATTATCTGTGGATACGAGCAAAAAAAAAAAATCAATGCTGAAATACAATATTTAGATGGCACTTTTTTGATCAATAGAGGCTTGACTATTATATGATTGTTAATGTTGTTCCAAATCAAGTTTTTTATGTAAATGGTGATCACTAGTTTTTTCAAGTGACTTCAGTTGTGCCAATTTTTGTCTCTTCTCACCCACCTGGAAACTTGTAGTGCATACCCCACTTTATAGGGGAAGAAACTGAAGTTTTCAATCTAAATGACATAGCTAGTAAATATCAAAGCTAGAATTTGTTCTCAGTACTTCCAGCACTTAGTTTATTATTCTTTCAACTAAAACACTGTTCCTCAAACTTTTCCTGTGAAGTGCTCCTTAAAGCAGAGGACAATGTATGTGCATATCCCTGGGAAGTCTGGGTAGAGAGCCTGAAGCAGCCCTGAAAACACAAAGTTCCTTTGAAATCTTCTGTTTTATATAAAACATGAAAATGAATGATTCTGCTGTTTTTATATGCACATGCAAGTGAAAAACCTTTAAAAAGTGCATGCATTCAAAACTTTTTCACCTTTAGTTAAATTTGCTTCTTAGGGAAGTAGCACTGTATTCCTCCTCTGACATTTAACACCAACTGACTGGACATCAATATGCTTTAGCCATACAGTAAGTTGAAAAATTGTAAGTTTACACTATAATAGAATTTTTAAAAGACTTTTTGGGTAGTTTGTGCATTTATTGCAATATTAACTATTTTATAACCCATTATTAACTATTATCTAAAATATTAACTATTTTTGTATTCTGTTTATCTGCAAGATTAGGGCTGGTATTGGGATGGGATTTGGTGATGGGGTTAACTAGCACTCTACTTCTTCAGAAATATAAGGAGGAATATATTATTGATTACTGTCAAACACAAATCATAAATGGATCTCACTAAATGCAGTTTGATTATATTTTCTATGACAGACCTTTGTGATGTTATTATTTGTTCTGTAATAAATGACTTATACCCACTTTAATGCTACTTTTCCAACTGCAGTTGGGCTTAATTAAGGATAAGGCACATGATGCTTAAATAACAAGAAGGATGAGAAGTAAGGAGGAGCATGGGACACACTAAAGGACAAAAATCTTGCCCACATGGAGGTCACAAGCAATTAGTGGGAAAAAAAAAAATAATAGGATGACAGTATATAGCACGAGATAAAATTCACAAAGAGAGACTTAATGAGGATAATGAGGTAAATTTTAAGGCAGATAGTCCTCTGAAATCAGAGACAAGGTAGAAAAGATAGGGATGATGACTTGATCTGGACGTGGGACTGGCAGGAAGATGCCAGGAAGCAGGTGCAATCAGCGACTCTCCGGCCCCTCAGGAGGCGCTAGGGGCTGTTCTCATTGTGTGATTCAAGTGTTCAGTGTTTCACTGAAGATTATTGAAAACTACTTTTCCAGTCTGGCTTGAGCAGGGTAGAAATAATTTTCAAAGAGATGCTTTGCTACCCTTTTTTGGTTCCAGGGAAAGAGAAAATCATCTGAATCTGATTGAAATTGGTTATGATGGGGCATGGATTGAAGTGACATAGTTAGGAGGGACACAAAAATGCATGTTATTCATGATAAAACTGAGGCACTGAAAGGTCAAATTATTTGTATAATAAAACAAAACCATAATGCATGAAACAGGGTTAGAACCCAGTTTTCTAGTTTCTACTTGGCAAAGTTCCTCATGTAGGAAACTGCTTGAGTATTTTAATCTAATATCAGATTGCGTAGCCTTGATCTATTTTCTAGGACCTAAGTTTTTTTTTTTTTTGTCATTGTACAAACAGCTTATAAAATGTGAGTACATGGGATATTGAATATATTGTATAGAAGAAATTTCCTATTTTATGATCTGTGGAAGGAAGCTGGTAAGAAACCAAAACTGGACTTTACATACATAGGACTCATGACCTACAAATGACATTTTTCTATGATTCAATAGTTTTATTTGCTTCTTTCTGCAACCTTTCCATTTTTGTTACACTTATGTATACTGGAATTAAAATAAAACCTAACACACTAATTTAGGGACACTTATTTCCTGATGTAAAACATAACCTTACATATTTTAGATATCCACACAGAAGAAAGTAAAACACACACAATCCCACCGCCCAAATATGGTGATGTATAACATACGATGTAAGTAATGATTTGCAAATAACAATGGCAATAAAGCTGTGTATAATTTTTAAATATTAAAATTTGCATTCATCATGCTTTCCATCCTTACAACCTATTAATGAGTATTGTAGGTTGTGCCGATGTGCCTTAATTATTTTGACTTCTTCAGGGATATTTAAATTCCACTAATTATCTGCTCTTATGAATTGTACTGTGATAAATACCTTTTGGCTTAAATATTTGCTATATAGCAAATTTTCTTAAGTTAGACTTTCATAAACCAAAAGCTTAAAAAAGTAGCTATTTAGTTGTGTGTTTTAGAAAAATAATTCTTCCACCTTTGCTAATTCCTACTTGCTGACACCTATGTACTTATTACTGTACCTAGGAGATAATATTTTTATAGTTCAGATCTTTTTCTTCTTTAGAGTCAATGTAATTTGCAGACTATAATGAACTTCAACTTAGTTCTTAACTGTACAAACCTTCCCCACTTCCATTACCTACTAAATGCACGGACATGAACTGAACAGTGAAAATAAACCTTTCCTATTCTCAAACATTTCAATTTTTACAGTTTCTACTACCTCTATTTTTAGCTTTCAGATATTCACAATTAAAGACCTGAAGTCACTTTTCTCTGGCAGTTATTGCTTATGATGCATAGGACTGTTGTACCTTTTTCTAAGACTGGTTTGAAAAATGGCGTTCTGTTTATTGGTTTAAATATTCAGGAATATAAGCTTAATAAAGATATTACATAAATATTAAAACAATTTTCTTTGGGGCCAGCACTGTGGCGCAGCAGGTAAGGCCTCCCCTGCAGTGCAGGCCTCCCATATGGGCGTGGGTTGGAGTCCTATCTGCTCCACTCCCGCTCCAGCTCTCTGCTATGGCCTGGGAAAGCAGCAGAGGATGGTGAGGATGGTTCAAGTCTTTGAGTCCCTGCACCTGCATGAGAGACCCAGAAGAAACTCCTAGCTGCTGGTTTCAGATTGCCTCAGCTCTGTCTGGAGTATGAACCAGCAGATGGAAGATCTCTCTCTCACTCTGTGTCTCTCTGCCTTTGTGACGTTCAAATACATAAATAAATAAATCTTTTTTTTTCCTTTGGTCTAAATTTCAATAAGCATGCAAAGCTATTTTTGCACAAAGGAACCATTTGTATTTTGTCAATAAACAAAAATATAAATATTTTTACTACTCAATATACTAGGTAGGATATTTCTTGTAGGAAGATCTGCATGGTGAAGGTAACATCTGATTGAATTTTTCCACTTTGGTGGCTGAGATTCAATGAGCAAGAACAAAATTTAAGAAATATTTATTTTCTATCTTGATAATTATTCTTATTTCTACATTCTTAAATGAGATAGTGCAATAAACTCCATTTTGTTACATAATTAATATGAATTGCCATTTTATGATTAGATATATTGTTATGAGTTAAAATTTTAATGTATATAAATTATATGTATGCATATCTGTGGTGTATGTGTATGTATGTGTATTGGAGGTATCATGGAACATTTGGAAATAGGGAAAGAACAAGAAGTAAAAGCAAAATTACTCTCAGAGAAAGTCACTGACATACTTAAGCATGGATTCAATATCCAATTTGCTACAATCCTTAAATGTCATAACTATATCTATATCATCTATAGTCTCCTTTTTCTGTATTATTGGCATTACATTGCAAGTGCTATTCTGGCATCTGCTTTTTTTTCATTATAAATTGTTAAATAAGAGTGTTTTTTTCTTTTAATATTCTGTTAAAGCATAATTTTTCATGTTTTCCTAAAACATCTTTGAAATAGTATATTATTTTCAACTAATTGATTTTATGGGTATTTAGATTTATTTATTTATTTGAAATTCAGAGTTACATAGAAAGATGGTGAGACAGACAGAGAGAGATCTTCCATCCACAGGTTCACTTCCCAAGCCAAAGCCAGGAGTGAGGAGCCTCTTCCAGGTCTTCCATGTGGGTAGCAGGGGTCCATACACTTGGGGCATCCTCTGTTGCTTTTCCCAGGCCATTAGCAGAGATCAGGATTGGAAAATGGAGCAGTTGGGACATGAAACAGCGCCACCACTATCCCACGATGCCAGCCCAGTCTTTTCCCTTTAAATCCCCATATCAATGACACCTGCACCCATAGGCCTTTGCTGAACTTGGTTTCTGAGACTGAGAAGGCAGTCATGTCTCACCTTTCTGAGATGCCCACTGTGTCTCTCTCCTAGGATTAGTTATAAGGGATGTGAAGAGGAAGAGGAGGAAGGGCAAGTAATTCCTAAATCAGACATCATTCATTTGACAACATACAAATAATAATCTCAGGCCACATTTCAGGTTTCTGGCTTTTTTGACCACATTAAAAAGAAAAGCAGGATTTTGGAGGAAGTTTTTCTTCCCTAGTTCTGATTTACCCTAATTATTTTCCTTTTCATTTTTGATAAAAGTCAGGCATGACCTAAACAAATAACCAAAGAGGAAAACCCATGCAAGTTGTTCTTTTTTTCCAAGAGTCCCCTTGGCACAGGAATGAGGGCACTGTGTTCCCTTTGGGTGACTTCCTTTTGTTCCCCTAATCTTCTCATATTGCCTGGATGATGAAAATATTGGGGATGATAAACAGATTTTTCACTAACATTTGAAGGTCTAAGGCAAAAGGTTAAACAGTAGCAAATTAATCATATATTTATATTGCTTAAAGTTATAATTAGTCTATTAGACAGTGAAGCAGTGTCTATTCTACCTTCAACAATATGTATTCTTTTTTCTCTTTCCCTTTATTTTTATTTATTTATTTATATAAAGAGAAGAAATTTCATATATTTCACAAATATAGTTGTAAGAGAATAGTGATACTTCCCATTATACTCCCCCAACTCTCCTTCCTCATTTTTCTTTTAATTTTTACAATGACATATTTTCAACTTTCTTTGTAATTACAAGCTTAACTCTCCACTAAATGAATAACTCAACAAGTAGTAAGTAACAAAATCACTATAAACAATAATTGAATCTCAAAATGTCAATTTCAGTCATATACATTAACTCTATTTTTGTACTCTGTATGTTACTACAAATCAGGGAAAATATGGTAATTGTCTTTTGGGGACTGGCTGATTTCACTAAGCATCATAGTTTCCAGTTATTCTTTATGTCATGACAAGTACTTTGGAAGTAGGAAGTTCAAGCCTTGTTGGTATTTCTCATTGGAAATTGGTTCACTTGAGAGCTGCCCCTTTTTCTGGACCCATACCTGACAGATCCATTATCTCCATTTTCTCCCCACCTTTTTCAGTTCCATATGGACAAGACAATTTTCAAGTCTAAGTTTGGTTAACCTTCCTTGTTTATTTGTTTTAAAAAATTCATTTTTATTTATTTGCAAGTCAGAATTACAAAATTGGGGTGGGGGGAACTTCCATTCACTGGTTCATGATCTTCCATCCACTGATTCATCCCCCAAATGGCTACAATGGCCAGGGCTGCATTGTATCCAATCCAGGGGGGTCTCCCATGTGGGTGCAGGGGCCCAAGCATCTGGGGCATATCCTGTCACTCTCCCAGGTGCATTAGCAGGGAGATGGGTCAGAAGTGGAGCAGCCAGGACTCAACCTCTGCCCATATGGGATGCCAGTGCTGCAGTTGGGCTTAACCCTGCAGATAGCAGCTTAACTTGGTATGCAACAGCTTAGGCCCCTACCCTGCTTCCTAAGGGGCTTCCACTCAAGCATGCATAACTGTTGCTCAGTCAGGTTTAAAGAGATCAAATAGGAGAAAAGTTGCATGGAAGCCCAAGAAGCAGGTTTGGGGTTTTTGGTCAAGGAATTCTGAAATTCTAAGCATGCTATAGATGGGAAGGGATGCTGTCTCAAATTTAGTGTTGGCATAGTTCCATGGGGAGCAAGGGAGGTGAGCCATTTCAGGGCCCTCACAAATGCTTGTCCCTCAAGTCTATTTCTCTAATAAGCATTTTTTTCTTTTATTTATTTGACATGTAGAATTATAGACAGTGAGAGAGATACACAGAGAGAAACATCTTCCTTCTGTTGGTTCACTCCCCAAATGGCCACTATGGCCGGCACCGTGCTGATCCGAAGCCAAGAGCCAGGTGCTTCTTCCTGGTCTCCCATGCAGGTGCAGGGGACCAAGTACTTGGGCCATCCTCCACTACCCTCTGGGCCACAGCAGAGAGCTGGACTGGAAGAGGAGCAACCGGGACTAGAACCGGTGCCTAAATGGGATGCTAGCGCTGTAGGCGGAGGGTTAACAAGGTGAGCCACGATGCTGGCCCCTAATGCACATTTATTAAGCCCCCTTCCTTTCACAAGGAAGGAATGGGGATGACTGGACCTCACTGTGACTACTTTTCCAAACTTAGACATTGGAATACTGGTCCTCTTTTGTCTTTAATTCTAAGCTTAAACTGTATTTGTGCAAAAGTCTTAGTTGAAGTGATTTAAAAAAAAAAATTAAGTGTCAATAAAACATAAAGACCCATTGTCATGTTTCTGGTTGTCTTCATTTTTTTTTCTTCTCTGTAACTTTTTGCATTAAACAAATAACTAGGAAAATTATATGATGGATGTACATTGAAAGCTAAGACTTTTTTTACTTGCTCCCAAAATTCACTTTTTCATTTTTTTTCTCCTTCAAGAAATTCTGACTTAGCTGGTATGAGGTGAGCCAGCCCAAGACCAAAGCATTATGGACATTTTCAACCCTACCATCTGATCCCTAAGGGGAAAGTGTTGGTTGTGTCAATTACCTGGTCCTCTGATGTAGTCACACTAAGCTATATAATGAAGCTGTCATAAAACTCCCTAAATGATTGCTCAGAGAGCTTCTGAGTTGATGAATTCATTGAGAGGTTGAGAGGTCGGCATGCTTGGAATGGGCACAGGGGAAGATGCTCCATGCTTCTCCCTCTATACCTTGCACTACAGACCATCAGTTTGGGTGCTCTTGCATAGCTTCTATAGAAAATTGTCAAATTTGAGATATTGGAAACCTGGGATTTATAACTGACTGGTTCAAAGCACCAGTGACAATCTAGGACTTGGGACTGGCATCATAAGCAGGGGCGGTCTTGGGGACTGAGCCCTTAATCCATGTGATGAAATGCTTATTGTAGGTAGACAATATCAAAATTGAACTAAATGATGAGACACCCACAGGAGTTCAGAGAATTGGAGAAGTGGTGTTGGAAAAAAACCACTATGCATTCGGTGCCAGAGGTGCCATAAGACAAACCAGTTCATTATTATATTTTCAATTTTCAAATATGAAAAAAATAAAGGCATGCATACATTAGGATTAGTGTTAGTAAAATTAGTCTTAGTCATCTTGATTACATTTTCTGTAAGTATATTAGAAAAGCGATACCATCCCTTGTCTTGGAAAATTTAGACATAAATTTTCAATTACTTTTTAAAAATTATAACACCTTCTTTTTGATAAAAGTATACTAGTATTTTATAAAAGTACCTATGTGTATTTTTTCCTTGGTAATAGTAAGTTAGATTTTTTAAAATTTTTATTTAAAAAAAACAAAAACTTCTGAATCCTGACTTTACCCACTGCAGCAAGTACATGACTCATTCTGTGATTTCTTTTTGTGGACCGGTCTGCCTTGTCCAAATTGCAATATTATACCTCCACCAGAAAAAAAGCATAAAACCCTGTGTTTCTAGATCCAAAAATATTGAATTGTGATTCAGTGTTTTCCATAAGGAGGTAATGGAATTTCAAGGCTTGCATTTCTCTTCTGCTTCATTCACTGGCTTTTTGCAGACAACCAGTTAAGAGTTTCCGTGCTGAGAAATGGAATGCTAAGAAAGATTTATTATTACTTTGCTATTTCACATAAAACAACTTTGATTTACTGAACTTTGAAAACAGAAATGTCAAAACTGACTTATGTTAGACAGACAACTTTCTTCATTAAAGCAGTATTTTCGTTCTTAACCAAATGCAATAAACAGAAAAATGGTAAATGTGTTTCTTAAGCAACAATGTGTCATCTTTCAGAATATTAACTTTGTACCGTGTTTTGCCTGTAAAGTACTTCTATTGATTTATTAAATATGCAGAAGTATCCTAAAATCATTAAAAAGACCTGATATGTCAGTGCTAAGCAATAGTAAGAGAATAATGAATAATAAAAATAAATGCAGTTGAAGGGAAAATGCTTTCGTGACTTGGTTGTCACTAAGATCCCTAAGTGATACTGCAACTGATTCACAGTGCAGAATAAATAGGCAAAAACAGCTTCACTAGTTAATACTTTTTATTACCTATATAACCATTCCAAAGGAAATGATTTTAATGCTAACAAGTCTAAATACAGCCTTCCTTATATTTCTTGATATAAGTAGGTATTCTTCGAAGACAAGTAAAATTAGGCTACTAATTGAGGCAAGTGAAACTTACTCATTTGAGTGAATCTGGTATCTACATATCACATTATTTCATAAGTATAATTAACCAAGTATCATC
This sequence comes from Lepus europaeus, assembly GCF_033115175.1. NCBI lineage: Eukaryota > Metazoa > Chordata > Mammalia > Lagomorpha > Leporidae > Lepus > Lepus europaeus. The sequence goes on from NC_084842.1 coordinate 31,521,823, forward strand.
ATGATAGAAAATGCCAAATGACAAACCAATCCAAATTATTATCTGACTTAGTCTACAATTCAGATTATTTATACCTTGCCAGGAAGGGTAAAAATTTTTTGGAACAGGAAATATACTTTCTTTTTTTTTCTTTTTTCTTTACTTTTTGCCATGCAGAATTAGACAGTGAGAGAAAGAGACAGAGAGATTTATAGACAGTGAGAGACAGAGAGAAAGGTCTTCCTTCCTTTGGTTCACTCCCATAATTGGCGCTGCGCCGATCCGAAGCCAGGAGCTGGCTACTTCCTCCTGGTCTCCCATGCAGGTGGAGGGGCCCAAGCACTTGGGCCATCCTCCACTGCCTTCCCGGGCCACAGCAAAGAGCTGGACTGGAAGAGGAGCAATCGGGACTAGTACCCGGCACCCCAACTGGGACTAGAACCCAGGGTGCCAGCACCACAGGCAGAGGATTAGCCAAGTGAGCCACGGTGCCGGCCAGTAATATACTTTCTATATTGATTTCAGGGTCAGCATATCAAAGTTGTATTTGAGGTGGTAGCTCAAACAAGAATGTTTCACTGAAAATAAAGGATTAACTTTATATTATTTTACTTGTTGTTAATCACTGATTTAATGAAAATATAACAATTCTTTGTAAAGTATGCTTGAGGAATAAAATATGATTTCTGGTTTTAAAGATACAAGATGTTTTGAAGTGTTGGCTTTATGAAGTGCTCATTTGTTATTTGTCTAGGTGGCATTGTTTTTCACCAATATCTAATCAGAACTCCTCTTTTTCTATCTCACACTCAGACAATGCCAATTTTACCCCTGGTTCATGATAATATAATCTTGTCCAATGCTTTACTTCAAACTACAATGATTGACACACAAAAGGTCATATGACCCAATTATCATTTATTCCTGTATTTTTATTGAAACAAAGAGATAAAAGAATTTAAGCTAGGAATTGCTAGGGCCACCATGTATGAAGAATTTTCTTATAAATGAAACAAATGGAGATAAAAGCTGAAAGATCAAGAGAGGGTAATTTGATTCTGTTGTTGTTTGAGATTCTGGATACAACTATGCCAAAATAAATGATATCCTCTGGACTAACATGTTACTTAAATCATGGTCTTATCTTTTTAACCTGTTTTCTATTGTATGTGACAAAAAGAATTGTAAGTAATACCATTTTTCACATAATAGGCATGAATAAATTTGTGAGATCTAATTCATTAACCTGTAAGGTGGTTTTTCTGCTACAAACATTTACTAATGCTGGAAACTACACATGCAGATTACTACAGATAATGTTACTTTTAAGGTTAGCACATTCTGTTGGGCATTTTTAAAATAAACAGTTAAAGACCATACAATTTGAAGTATATCCTTACTTCTTGTCATCAAAATATAGCAGTGTGATTTTTTTTTTAAAGAAAAAGATTTTTACTTATTTATTTGAGAGGCAGAGTTGCAGACAGAGAGGGTGAGGCAGAGAGAGAGGTCTTTGCTGGTTCATTACCCAAATGGCCACAATTGCTGGATCTGGGCCAATCTGAAACCAGGAGCCAGGAGCTTCTTTCAGATCTCCCATGCTCAGGGGCCTAAGCACTTGAGCCATTTTCCATTGTTTTCCCAGGCCATAAGCAGAGAGCTGGACTGAAGGAGGAGCAGCAAGGACACATACTGGCATCTTTATGGGATGCCGGTGCGGCAGACAGAGGCTTAGCGTACCACGCTACAGCTCTGGTCCCAGAAATGTGATCTTGATATTTAAATATTAACCATAATTAAAACAGTTTAGGTTACCTCAGAGAAGTTCAACTTTCTTTTATCTTCTGACATGGTAAATCCAAACTGGCCATTGGAAGCTAATTCAATATATGTTGATAGTCCTTAATGAGGTGGCAAAATGTATGGGACTGCACATTTCTGTGTCTCTCTTGCAACTTGTTTAATTGTACTGCTTTTTGAGATCTAATTATACTAAGATACGTCCAAATCAGTTTATTACAGGAAGATGAACACTTTCTCACTGTTTAAATAGTGGAAACTATATAGTATCTAAATGCATCTCTTGCCCATTTAAATGGAGCTGATTTGCTCAAACAACAAAAGACCAGGAGCTTATAACTGATGATTAACAGCAAATTGTTATGTAGCTGCCCATTTCTAATATTAACCCTGATGCAAAACCTGGTCTTTTATGTTACTTTTAACTGTTCTTTTCATCTTTGTCTTGTCTTGTTTTTTTTTTTTTCCTAATTTTTCTATTATTCCTTCCTGAACTCTACCACTTTTACCCTGAGGCTCTGTCTGCTCAAAGGAATATGTGACAATCAGAGAAACATAAGAAACCTAAACATAAGAAACGTAAGTAGTCAGTACTAAACTCTATTATTTTCCCATTATTCCTAGTTAGCATTCTGGGGACTTTGCAGTCAAACTCTTTCTTTGGGCTCTGGCCTCATAGGACCCATACAGTTTGTGCCAACCAATTGTTGGTTCCTTTGTGGAATACATACAAGCCCTTGATCTCTTTTCATGGTAACTATAGTTAATACTAGGATTTTTTTTTTATTTGACGGAGAGTTATAGACAGTGAGAGAGAGAGAGAGAGACAGAGAGAAAGGTCTTCCTTCCATTGGTTCACTCCCCAAATGGCTGCTACGGCTGGCACTGCGCCAATCCGTAGCCAGGAGCCAGGTGCTTCCTCCTGGTCTCCCACGTGGGTGCAGGGGCCCAAGAACTTTGGCCTCCACTGCCCTCCCAGGCCACAGCAGAGAGCTGGACTGGAAGAGGAGCAACCGGGACTAGGACCTGGCGCCCATATGGGATGCCTGTGCCGTAGGCAGAGGATTAACCAAGTGACCCACAGTGCCGGCCCCTAATGCTAGGATTTTATAGTGAGAATGGCTTCATTGCTATCAATAGTGTGGAAGCAGGGGCTGGCGCTGTGGCATAGCGGGTAAAGCCGCTGCCTGCAGTGCCAGCATCCCACGTGGGCTCTGGTTCAAGTCCTGGCTGCTCCACTCCTGATCAAGCTCGCTGCTATGGCTTGGGAAAGTAGTAGAAGATGGTCCAAGTCCTTGGGCCCCTGCACCCACATGGGAAACCCGGAAGAAGCTCCTGGTTCCTGGCTTCTGATAGGTGTAATTCCTGCTGTTGTGGCCAACTGGGGAGTGAACCAGATGATGGAAGTCCTCTCTCTCTCTCTCTCTCTCGCTGCCTCTCCTTCTCTCTCTGTGTAACTCTGACTTTCAAATAAATAAACAAATGTTAAAAAAAAAAAAAGTGTGGAAGCATAGTCTAGATTGTTTGAAAAGGTACCAGGCAAGGCAGGTGTTAACATAATGATTAAGTCACCACTTGGGATACCTATATCACAATATATCACAGCACCTGGTTCAAGTCCCAGCTCCTCGTTTCTGATCTAGCTAAAGCGCAATCTGAAAAACAGCAGATGATGGATCAGGTACTTGGATCCCTGGATACCGGCAACCAATGTGGTTGACCTGGCTTGAGTTCTAGATTCCTGGCTTCACCCTGGCTCAGCCCTGCTGTTGAAGGCCTTTGGGAAGCAAAATAGTGGATGGGAGATTTTTCTATTTCTGCCTCTCCATTCTTATTACTCTGACTTTCAAATAACATTATTTTTTGAAAGGAAATACCCAGCAAGATATTAAAAAAAATAGTGTTCATCACTCCATACTTTTTAAGGTCCATTTGGTTGATTTGCAAGCAGAATAAGGTATATTTCTCAATGCTTTTTCTTCTTTTGCTAAGAGCTCAGAGTTTAAGCTACTACACAACTACCAGGAATAAATGTTAGCAGATTTCTATCTTTGAATAAAAAAAGCCATCCTTTAAGGAATGTAAGAGGACATTGCAAGGTGTATAAAAGTATACAAAGTATTAAGGAATATTGTTTCTTACTTTTCCTTAATTTAGCTCTAAACATTAGTACATACATTAGTACATAGTAAATGCAACACATCTCTTCTCAAAACCATAGGCCAAGGCTTAATGTACTTCCTCTTTGGGGACAACCTTTAAACATTATATGAATATAAATTCTTTTTTGTGTGTGTTTAGCTATATCCTGTTACTATGAGAATGTGAGGCTCAAATAAACTAGCTCCTTTATATCATTTCTGTATTTAAATTGCCTCCTTAAAAATAATGATTTATATACATGTATATTTTGATTTACAATTTCATCTTCCTTAGAACCATCAATATCTGAATTATTTATTTATTAATAGTTTAAATCTCTCTAAACTGAGTAGCTAATTCCCCTATAAATATTCACTTGTTCAGATAAACCTGATTTCCTGTCAGAAGTGCTTCAGATGTTTCATAAGAGCACAGGATTGTTTTCTCCACTACTTTCTTTTTGTATAATTTAAAATGTAAAATTTATTGAGAAATTGGCCTCCACAAAATTCTCTCATATAATTGATAAGGTCAGATAGCAATGAAAAAACATTTGTTTGTCTCTTTCGTCATTAGGTTTCATAGGCAATTTTCATAAATATTTTTCAAAAGACTGCTCATGGGCAATCACTCATTTCCAGTTTTGAACAGAATGACTGAAGTATATTTATTATCCGATATTCAGCACTCAAGTCACTAGTTTTCATGCAGTGTCTGCTCTATCTTCATTAAAACTTTGTTTTTTCTAACTCAGTGTACATATAGCAGCAGAGCTAGTGACGTACAACACCAAGAGCTTTCTTTTAATGAGGAATTGGAAATAGTTTGTGGAAGGCTAACTATTCAAAACTAGTGATTTAAATAGTGAAATTGTTAGATCTTTTTAACTGCTGAAGATTATTTTGCTCCTTTTTCTTACCCCTATTTTTTGGGGGACCAAAAATGTTAATATTGGGATCAGAGAAACAAAGGTGTGCATTATTTACTGATTAAATATTTCAAGTCAGTTTGGCTATATTTGAATATTTCTCTCATTCTTTTCTGAATGAACTTGAATCAATTTTTTGTTGTTTCTAAATAGTAGTTTTGAATCAATGATAAAACGTAAAATGTCAGGGCGACATTGTGGTAGCATGTTAAGTCACTGCTTGTTACACTAATATCTCATATTGGAGCACTAGCCCAGTCCCAGCTACTTCATCTCCAGTCCAATCCCCTGCCAATGTGCCTGGAAAAGCAGTGAATGATTACCCAAGAGCTTGGGCCTCTGACATCCAAGTGGGAGACCCAGATGGAGTTCCAGGCTCCTGACTTAAGCCACTGTAGCCATTTTGGGAGTGGACCAACGAAATGTGATGTCTCTGCCACTGTTCCCCTCCCCTTCTCTGTCACTCTGCCTTTCAAATCAGTAAATAAAACTTTTACAAAATGTAAAAAGTCATTTGTAAATCAGAAATTCATTTTCATCATGAAATGATAAAGTGAAGAAAAATGCTAAGAATATTATCAGCCATATTGCAAACTATTTAATAAGTTTCAACTAAGAGTTTCAATAATTAAAATATATCAACCATTAAAAATGTGCCCAAGTCCAGCTCAGTCTATGGCATAAAAGATGGCTAGAAGAGCAAAGAAGTTGCTCAGAGGACTTGATACTGACCAACGTTCCTTATAAACACCAGTTGCCATGTGTGCAGCTAGTGCTGCAGGCTGGGGACTGCCATCTTCCCGTGTCAAGATAGGAAGAAGTTCCCCCATACTGCACCACCCACAGCTTAGCTGAGGTAGAATTCCACAGTCCTCCACTGACTCCAGCCTGAGGAATTAACAGGCCTGAGCAACAGCTTGTCTCCAAGAAGGGAAATGACTTCACCTCTTTTCCCTCAGCCATGCACCCAGAGCATGGGAGTCAGTGGGTTAAGTAACACAGCTAATTGTCCTTCTGCCACCAAAACAGAGCCAGAGTCCAGGCAACTTGTGGGGCAGAAAGCAGACCCTCTGCATCCTGCAGCTGTGGGAGTTTGGAGTAGAAGCCCCAGTGTTGTGCTCACTCACTCTATGTGATCAAGAGGGGTTTCTCTGTTTCTCGGGTATAGCACTAAGAGTCATCCATAACATACCTCTACTCAACCTGAGGAAGTTCCCTCCACAACTCCTAACTCAAGGTACTAGGAACCCTAGGCACAAACTTGAGCAACACCATTGCATGTTTTGTAAGAACTGGGACAGATTCATCTATGCTTTGCAGAACCAAGTCTGCTGATGTTGATATTATAATCTTTGGAGAGCTTCACTGCTCCCATTCAATGTAGTACTGGAGTGTTAGCAAGAGCAATTAGTAAGGAGAAGGAAATAAAGGGAATCAAAAGTAGAAAGGAGGAAATCAAAAATATTCCTAATTGCAGATGACATGATAATGTACATGAAAAAACCTAAACGCTCCACTCTACAGGGGCCGGCGCTGTGGCGAAGCAGGTTAAAGCCCTGGCCTGCAGTACTGACATCCCATATGGGTGCTGGTTCGAGTCCCAGCTGCTCCTCTTCCCATCCAGCTCTCTGCTATGGCCTGGAAAAGCAGTAAAAGATGGCCCAAGTCCTTGGGGCCCTGCACGCACGTAGGAGGCCCAGAAGAAGCTTCTGGCTCCTGGCTTTGGATCGGCTCAGCTCTGGCCATTGCAGCCATCTGGGGAGTGAACCATCAGATGGAAGACCTCTCTCTCTGTCTCTATCTCTCTCTGTAACTCTGTCTTTCAAATAAATAAAATAAATCTGAAAGAAAGAAAGAAAGAAAGAAAGAAAGAAAGAAAGAAAGAAAGAAAGAAAAGAGAAAGAAAGAGAGAGAGAAAGTGATCTCAGATCCCATGCAATCTGTGTCAAAATACCAATGATATACTTTACAGAACTAGAAAAACAAAATCCTAAAATTCTTATGGAATCACAAAAGATCCAGATTAGCCAAATGATCCTGAGCCAAACAAATCAAACTGGAGATATCACAATACCTGCATCCAAAGCATACTACAAAAGTATAATAGTTAAAATAGTAGGGTGCTGGTATAAAAACTGACACATAGATTTAAAATACCAAAAAATTAAAATCCTAGGGATGAAAAGTGCTATATTTTATTTCTCTTTTTCTTCTTATTTGGGTTAACTGATTATGATTATTTTTCCTTTGGAGGGTTTATTCACTATAACACTTTGATCTCTTATAATATTATGATTCTTTCAGGGCACAGTGACATAGTGAAGCTTCTTCAGAATATCTTATATTGGTTGCTATAATATCTAAGATATGCATCCTTAAATTCCTTTTGCAATCTATCATTTATTATCATACACTGAAGTGAAAGAATCTTAAACCAATTCATTGTACTCCCATTATGATTCATGATTTTTATCTTCTCTCTAGATTTAATCATAATAAATATGTTACATAATTGCATTATGAATACCAGGTATAGTCTTGTAATTTTTGTTTTAAAGTAGTTATATGTGTTTTAATGATTGTATCCTTAGAACACCTATAAATATTCTGAAGTGTTTCTTTGTAAAAACCCAATGATCTGTTAAGTTTTCCTTTCAGTTTCATAAATTTCCCTTGTTTTTTTCCAATAGTAGAGTGACTTTGCCCATAAATTCTTTGTTTCACTAATTTTAAAATGCTTTAATTCTAAAGTTACATTATGCATTACTATAGAATTCTGAATTGATTTTTTTCCTTCTTGCACCATAACAGTGCTATTACTTGGACTTCCAGTCTCCACTTTTTTCTAACATAAAGCAGCTTTTTCATATGTTAATCATTTTATAAACTGCCATTTTCCTTTGGATATAATTAAGATTTTACTTATTGCTGTTTTAAAACATTTTAACTATACTGTACCTGTTTATCTTCTTTGTGTTTGTTTGCTTTCCAGATTGTATAAATTAATATTTTCAGAAAATATGGGAAATTATTTGCCAATATTTATTCAAATAATTTCTAATTTCTCATATGAACACGGAATAATATCTCATATCTGACAAAGGTGTTTATTTTATTCTGACATTTTATTCATACTTATCTTCATTTTAACTGATTTCTATTTCTTTCTTTTGAAGTTCACTGAGACTTTCTGTTGTTTCAAATGGTATTTATGAGAATTTCTTTTTTATTCATTAGAAATTATGTAATTTTACACGCCTAAATATAATAAATGGCTGCTTTGTAGCACTTAGCTGCTAATCCAATGAGTGTTAGTTTACTTTAATTATCTTTTCTCTCAAGTGCAAATATGGTTTGTAGTTTCTGTTTGTACAATTTTGGATTTATATTTTAATCAATGAATCATTATTAAGTAATATTTTTCAGAGATACTCATTTACTTATCTGAAGAAGGTTGAAAATTGTTTTTATTTTTTTCAGCAGCTTTGCTTAAACTATCAAGATAATGTCTTCTTTGATATATAGTAGCTGAAATCTCTTTTCAATATTTAATCTTTACTTGTATTGATTGGAGCCTTAGGCAAGTGTAGTTCACAGATCAGTCAGATATTTGTACAGAATTTTCAGTTTGCTTTGTATGGACTTTTCCTTTCTGGAATTTAACTTATGTCTTCAAGCTCCTACGTATAGTTTCTGTTTCCCACAGACAGGAAAATTATGGCATCATATATAAATAGTAATGGCCTATTCTAGAAGGCTATGAGACATACCTTTAGGTACAAAGTTGTGAATGGAAAATATTTCACTGTCTTTCCTTTCCTTTAAGTATTTAATTTCTGCCTGATTTTAACATATTTTACTATTTTAAAGTAATCGTGCTGTGGCTTTTTTTTCCAGATTTTATGTGTTGAGAGAGGATGTATTTGATATGATTTTTGTGATCAGTATTGGAAATAGAAACTCCACAAATTCCTGTGTTTTAGTATTTTAATAATTTGCTTATTGATTCTAATATGTAATATGTACATTCCTTAAGTCTTTCTAATTACATAATTGTTAATTTTCAAATTATGATTCCTTTCCTTCCTTCTTTCCTTAAACCCTCCCTCCCTACTCCTTTAATTATACCTTCAGAAAAGGGGTTTGCTAACTGTGACCTATAGGCTAAATATGGTATAGCATCTTCTTTTGTAAATAAAGATTTATAGAATATAGAAATGCTCATTCATTTGTGCATTATCTCTGTTTGCATGCTACAATGGCCAAATTAAGTAATTGTGATACATTGATCTTTAGATAAAGTCTACATACTTACTATTTGATGTTTTAATAGAGAAAATTTGTGAACCTCTGTTTAGTTCAATGCCAGACAGGATTCATATTAGTGAGCAACTATATCTAGCTATCAGAGACAAAACTTTATTTTTAAAATCTTCTTGTATTGGTTCCCCTAAGTTTCCTCTCCATGTACTTAATCTTTAGATATATTCTTCCTCCATTTCTTGTTTCCTAGGAGACTATATCAAAGAATGTGTGTTGAATTTGCTTTAACTGCACTTTAAGAGTCTGTTGAGAATATCATATGCTATTTCCCCTTGAATTTGTTAATGTAATGTCACAGGATACATTCCTTAGGTTATAGATTTTGAGATAAAGTTTTGCATGTAGAGTATTTCTAAGGAAATGTTCTCAGAATCAAAATCTCTGGAGTAGAAAAGAAAGTGGGATTGGCAGTGGAATAATTTGAGCTACAAGACAGTGAAAACACAGGTTTTTAGAAATCCTATGGGAAACTGTGGAGCTGTAATGGCCTTACAGAGTTTTCCTGAGCTGATGCAAAGCTAATGTAGAATTCAGGAGTCTCCCAAAGAGGATATCATTAAGATGGCTCTCCAGCCAACTGCAATTGCCAGAGAGGACAACAGCTGACGTATCAACATGCCTAGCTGCTAGCTCAATGTGTGCCTCAGTCTGGGGATGGATATATTTAGGCGACTCATCACAGTACAAACTCCATTAAAACAACTCATTATACTGATCAAATTACAAATATTCAACATTGATTCACTCTCCAAAAGTCCCCAACAACTGAGGCTGTACTGGGACCAAAGCCAGGAGACAGAATTTCAATTAAGGCCCCCAAGTGGGTGGCAGGAACCCAAGTAGTTGATCCATCACTGCTGCCTCCGAGGGCCTGCACTAGCTTGAAGCTGGAGTCAGGATCTGGAGATGGGTACAGACCCCATGCACTCAGATAATAGGATGTGAGTGTCTTAATTACCAAGTCAGATGCCTTCCCCTAAATCTTTTTGCTTTATTCTCTGTCTTCTACTCTTATTATCTAACACACGTTAAATTGATAATAGTTCATTTAATTTATAAGATATAAAAAGAGAACACTGTCTAAGGAAATTACATCATTTACTCAGTAAGAACAATATTTTCCACTGTAAATGAAATAGCTGTCATGGGAGGCAGAACTGTAACTTGTTCATTGTCCTTACTTAGAGATTAAGTATGATGTGAGGGGATGCATGTGCAGGCCAATAGGACAAGTGTTGGGCTCTGATGGTCTTTCAATTTGTAATCTTGGCTAGGATTAATTCAGTTATTAAAATAAACAAATCTTGATATTACTGTAAAAATATTTCATGGAGGAGATTAATATCTATAATCAGGTGACTTTAAGTAAGGAAGATTATCCTAGGTATTCTGGATGTTCCTGTTTCAGTAAATAACTGGTCAAAAAAGAAAGAAGAAAATCTGCTCCTGGAAAAGATCCTGAACCCATTTTCAAGTTTTAGCCTCCTTCCTGAATGCTTCCTATGCGATTTGCAGTTGCCTAGCTATTCCCCACCATCAAGTAAACAATTCATTTTTAACGGTTGTTTGTTTGAAGGGCTGAGTGAGAAAGAGGAAAGAGAGAGAGAGAGAGAGAGAGAGAGAGAGAGAGAGAGAGAGAGATCTTCCAATTTTGGGCCAGGCAGAAACCAGAAACTTCAATTACCATCTGGGTCTTCCATGTGGCTAGCAAAGGCCCAAGCACTTACATCACCATTCACTGCCTTCCAACGATACATTAGCAAGAAGCTAGATTGGCAGCAGAGCAGGAAAGAGTCTGGCATTCTTACATAAGATGTGGGCATCTCAAGTGGTGACTCAACCCACCGTACCACTACATCCACTTGTATCATTTCTATGAGAATTACAAAAGTTAGCTTTAATAGTAATTAAAACCAGGAACCACATAAACAGATAGTCAAAGCCACCTTCTACTGCTTTTTCTAGACCATCAGCAGGGAAGTGGATCGGAAGTGGAGTAGCTGGGACATGATCCAGCGCTCGTATGTGATTCCAGTGTTGCAGGCAGAAGCTTAATCTGCTAACAACATAATGCCAGTCCCATGCAATGCTGATGTAAAGTTTATGATAGTTGTTATATTGCTAATTTCAGCCCCCTAAGATTTCATTTTAACTGTTTTTTAAAGAATATAATTTTTTAAAAACATATCTCATACTAAATTAGTACTTTCCCTCTAATACTACTTGTAATTACCAAGTTAAAATAAATAATATGTTAGGACCTCAGAAATATAAATATTTTGGAGTATAAACTGTGCATTGTAAGAGTCATTATATTTATTCATGTCAAAACTATATATGGAATGAAAGAGTTTGATTGATCTTCAGTGTTTTACATGTGAGGATCTCCAAAGATAAGACTTTCTTTTGGAGTTTAAAGCAGTCTTGTATGATTGTAGAACAGATAATCTCAGAGTACTTGAAGATTAAAAAAGCCCTCCATTTTGTGAATTTTCCCTCGAAGTTGTTATTGCCAATCTCCTTAAACCCTAAAGTGTCTGAGACAATATAATAATTCCCATACAAAGAGTTGTTTGGATAACTTGCTTGTGATGTGGCAGGTCCAGGTTCAGTAACAGAAAGAAACCTTGGCAGCAGATGCCTGGGAGTATTGTTTTCTCATAATAAATGTCATGATTTCATACAAGTGAACAATGGAGGCAACGCACCTTTACATACTGTGTGTGCTAATTCTTGAGAAAGATTGGCACCTCATTAAGAAGACCTTGCCTACCTTCGACAAACATTTCCAGTGAGTTGCTGATTTTTTTCTTCCAATGTATTTTATTATAGCCCTCTCACCAATTTACCTAAAACCAAAAGAACTGTAAAATAATGACATATATTATAAAGGAAGTAGTGGCAGTTTGATATTTGATTTCAGCCAATTACCCATGAAATCAATTAGCCTTATTTGAATTAATATCCTGGTCTAAGACTCAAAGGTGAAATTTGAACTTGTTAAATTCTTTCATATTCCATAACCTCATTTATAAAGTAGAAATTTATAAAGAAATTTATAAAGTAGAAATTTAAAAAATTATAAATTTGTCCTTGGAATTAAAAGGGAGACAGTTTTAAATGTATCAGTTTTATGCTTTGTACATCATAATCAACAAATACATAAGAGCTCCATGCCCTTTGTTTCTTACAGCACAGGGCAAATGGAAGGCTTGATTTAGAGCCAACCACTGAGGTACATATCTAACCAGGCTAACTATAACCGGTATTGTTATTTACAATCTTGCATATGTTACAAAACAATGTAAAGCATTTTAAAAAAGACTCAGAAGATTATATGTCACTTCAGGTACCCAAAAAGTTCTTGAGAAAAATAGTAATCAAACAACAATGAGGTCTATCTGTTCATTTAATGGAGCATTTACAGTACCTTTTATTAATAAGTGTTAAGCACCTAATTGAACTATCTCAATTTGTCTCTCAAAAATCTTAAGAAGAATATATCATAAGTATCCTTCTATATAAGATAAAGATAGCTTTGCAGAAAAGTTAAATATCTTCCCCACATCCACACAGCTGATATGTAATTGAGTGAAGTCAGGCTCCAGGCCTTGCAGAAATAATGAACATGCTATAGACCCAGGCTACACAATGGAAAGCAATAAGAAGAATCTGTTAATATATACCAAAATGGATAGAACTGTCTTGAAATTTGCTTCCTATTTATCCTCTGTGGAACTTAGCTAAGGCTACTGATTCTGTCAAATTGAATCCTGGGGACACACACCTCTTATCAAACTTTCTGCAGCTTTACTTACATTAGATTATAGAAATGTTTCCTTTTCTTTCGTCTTCTGGCTATATTATGAGTTGTTGCTTGTCTTGATGTTTACATCTCCATTTTTTCTTTGCATAAAGGATTTTTTGCATTTTTGCATATGTTAACCCCTTCAGACAGTCAAGCAATTTGGTCAACTTGACTGAATCATTGGCTTGTGTTAGCCCAAATTATCCCTCTAAGATTGCCTTTATGTCTCTGTACTTTTTGTCTCAAAGATATGGTAGCACTGAGAGTAATTATTTGCAAATGTTATTTCCTGAGGTTTCTAACTGGGTTATTTTGTCTGCATCTTACCAGATTTTCCGTAGCACTTCTTGATCTTATTTTCTCAAGGGCTAGACTTAGCATAGATGTCTTAAATGCCTCTCCTTGTTTCATAAATCAGTATCTGTGACTTCCAGATGTCTGTAACCTCTGGCTTATTGTGCAGCTCATCCTAGATAACTTCAGTTTACTCTATGTCAAATTTCATCATTATTCACCTGTGCTCTCTATGGTGGTAAACACATTGACCTTCCAGGAAGATGCTCAATATACTTATAATAAAGCCCAACTCATCTCCCATATATATCCACTTTTAACTGAAATGTTAGTTTATTATGCTTTTAGCATCACTTTTATATTTCCTTATTTTCAACTTATCAGCTAGTAAAGATTTTGACAGAAGATAGTAGCATACAATGTATTTAATGCAAAAATGAATGAATAAAGACAGAAATATATTACAGAGAGAATATTATTTCTTGGAAATTGTATGAAATGATAGTGCTATTATTATAAAGGAAAGTGTGAAACTTCTACCTAATAATATTTAGAAAATAATGTACAAGAGTACTCCAAAAGTTCATGAAAAATGAGTATTACAAAATTACACATGGATTTCAAAAAATTTTTGCACCAAAACACATTTAACTTTTAGGTCCATTTTCCATTAACTTTTTGAAGTACCCATGCAATGGCACAAGAATATATGGTTAAGAGGCCGGCGCTGTGGCACAGCAGTTTAACGCCCTGGCCTGAAGTGCCGGCATCCCATATGAATGCCAGTTCAAGACCCGGCTGCTCCACTTCCAATCCAGCTCTCTGCTGTGGCCTGGGAAAGCAGTAGGAGATATCCCAACTCCTTGGGCCCTGCACCCGCGTGGGAGACCCAGAAGAAGCTCCTGGCTCCTGGCTTCGGATCGGTGCAGCTCTGGCCATTGTGGCCATCTGGGGAGTGAACCAGCGGATGGAAGACCTCTCTCTCTCTGCCTCTCCTCTCCGTGTAACTCTGACTTTCAAATAAATAAAATAAATCTTTAAAAAAATAATATATGGTTAAGCTTTCAGTACTGCTAAGTACAATATTTTGGAGCAGGTGGGTGGAAGAAATCTGTTAATTTTATTATCTCAGGCAGATATATATTTATAGAACAGAAATAGTTGAAATTGTTTTGTGTAACCACAAAATTGTTATAATAGTGAAAATACGTGTCAAAAATAAATACATATCAAAAGGAAAAGTTTTCTAGGTGGGTCAGACATAAACTAAAATCATTTTTAAAGAATCAGGAATTATCTATTACTAGAGTATTAATGATTTTGTGATTATTTTGAAATTTATATAAGTGAATTTGACTGTTTTCTCATTTGATTATTGTTATATATACAAATTTAAGAACATAATGATACTACCCTACCCATACTCCTTATATCATTATGATACCACCCATAATGATACTACATCATACCCATGCTCCTGCCCTCCCTTCTCTTTCCTTTTTCTTTTAATTTTTGCAATGACATACTTTCAGTTTATTTTATAATCACAAGCATAACACTCCACTAAATTTCTTGAACTTTTTCTTTAGTCAAGGCTTTGAGTATGAAGTAAATTAAAAATATGTTGTCAAAAATATTTTTTAAAAGTGTCTCTACATGGGGCTGGCTCCGTGGCTCACTTGGTTAATCCTCTGCATGCAGTGCCATCATCTCCATATGGGCAATGGGTTCTAGTCCCAGCTGCTCCTCTTCCAGTCCAGCTCTCTGCTGTAGCCCGGGAAGGCAGTGGAGGATGGCCCAGGTATTAGGGTTCCTGAACCCACATGGGAAACCAGGAGTAGGCTCCTGGCTCCTGGCTTCGGATCCATGTAGCTCTGGCCTATGCGGCCATCTCGGGGTGAACCAACGGAATGAAGACCTTTCTGTGATTCTACCTGTCAAATAAATAAATAAAAATATTTAAAAAAAAAAAAGAAAAAAGTGTCTCTATAGGAAAGAAATAATAAACTAATAAACAAAAAAGAAGCTCTCTCTTGCTGGCCTTGAGATAGTAAAATGCCATGATATAAAGACAGCTACATGTAACAGAGATTGAAGAACAGCTCCCATGCACTGAAGGCCTCAGTTCTACAAAGACAAAGACCAGGAGCGTAAGAACTCTGTGAGCTTTATTATCGCAGACAGTTATGGAACAGAGATTATTTAAAATCATTTTATGTTAACAGAGCTGAGAATTATTATAATAATCAAAAATGTATGTCTATTGCCAAATGAGCTTCAATGAGTCCCTAAACATAGATGGAGTCAAACACCTAGGCTGTACCCATAGGCTTGTAAACCATGGATACTGTGAGATAATAAATGCATAGTGCTTTACACTTTTGAATTTATGGCATTCTGTCAGTCACTTTTTTTTTTCTAATTGAGAAGAAAGTACAATAATTATCTAAAGTTGTGGAGCAGTTTTTTTTTTTTTTTAAGACATTACTTATTTATTTGACAGAGTTACAGACAGTAAGAGAGAGACACAGAGAGAAAGGTCTTCCTTCCGTTGGTTCACCCCCCACATGGCCACTATGGCCCGTGCGCTGCACCAATCTGAAGCCAGGAGCCAGGTACTTCCTCCTGGTCTCCCATGCGGGTGCAGGGCCCAAAGCAGCTGGGCCATCCCCCACTGCTCTCGCGGGCCACAGCAGAGAGCTGGACTGGAAGAGGAGCAGCTGGGACTAGAACCCAGTGCCCATATGAGATGCTGGTGCTGCAGGCGGAGGATTAACCAAGTGAGCCATGGCACCGGCCCCATGGAGCAGTTTTGGAACTGAGAAATGAGTAGAGACAGGGAGACTTTTGAGGAGCCTAACGCTGAAAATCCGAATTACTTTTGTTAAGGCCTTTTTGACAGAAACAGACAGGATCTGCAAAAAAGGTTAACACCGATTTATTCAGGCAGAATGTGAATGACCTAAGTGTGGGAAACCTAAACAGAATGACTTTTATTGAATCACGGGAAGTGCTCCGAAGTGGTCAAATTCTAGTCAGAATTTACGTATTCATGTATTACACAGTGAATATACATGGGCTTGGCTGGAAAGGCAGACTTCAGGTAGCATGATTGACTGAAAACACTTTCAGAGACAAGGTGGGTGTGACAAAGGGGCTATTGAAAAGAAAACTACAGCTTAATTTTAAGGAGGGAATTCCACAAATGGATACTAGGTGTATAGACAAAGAACAAAATTCAAGGTTGCTGAAAATGTCTGAAATGGGACAAACTTTATCACATCACCTAAGTCAAATTGTCTTGATAGATGATATTGATAGCCCTGCCTGGCCACTTCTCAGATAGTCACAGGAAGTATTTCTCTGGAGCACCTTTCTCGGCTTTTTTAGGGGTAATTCTTTCTCAGGCTACGTGCTAATCACATCCTGAACCCTCAGGATCTTGCCAGTACAGATTAAGAACAAGATGGGCATAAGGAACAGGTTACTGAAAACCAGAGGAAGGGGTTTACTTGCTATGTAGCGACAGAAAGCTTTGTGTCCTGTATTTTATGAAGAAAATAAAATTTGTACGTGATGAACCTAAATATATAGCTAAGGACATTTACTAGTAAAACACTAAAGGTGCTATATGTCTCCTTCTTACTATGTACAGTAAAATGTGACACAGATAAATGGAAAGAAAAACTGTTAAACCAAAGTGAAGCAGGCTAGACAACCTTTGAAAGTTCTCTGCACCTTGAGATGACAAAAATTGCTCAGTGTAAGGAATGTCAGCCAGAAGTATAATACAGAGAAAGACTGAGTGTGTGACTGAAATCTTTCATTAAAAGCACAGATTGTCCAAAGGACAAAGTAGTCAATCACAAGAAGGATCTATTCCAGAGAAGGGTGCACCTCAGATATCTTTTTAATCACACAAGAGCATCTTTTGTAAGTTGGAGGGTATTGTTCCTTAGCCATTTCAACAACAACCAAAAAAAAAAATCTAAGATGGAAATAGGATTATTGCAAAAAGTTCCATGGATGTGGCTCTTATCTAAGTGTGTGAAGTGCTCAGAAATCCCCACAAGACCACAAAGGTTTTGAGAAATTTATTTGAGCAGAAACACTGGTGGCTTGGACTGAAACAGAAAAAGAGAACACAAAACGATAGGAGGCTTTTTAGAAAATTCTACAGACAGGAAGAAGATGGTTAGAACAATTAAGCGGCAAACATGTAATACCTTTAATGAAAAAGGGAGGATGGCTCAGAATATAGAAAATAAGAGCCCAGTCATCTCAGGCCAGACACAGGGAAGATTATGTCCAGGCATTAAAACCTAACCAAGTTAAATCTAGCACATGTCCATTGGATTTCAGAGTTATGGTGCACCAGTGGCTTCTCACATTTTATTTGCTCCCCACTTGAAGTGGAATATCTGTAACCAGTATACCCTATATGCCATGCCTTTCTGTTAATTGTTGGGAGTATGGAGAACAGATGCCTTGTTTCTTGAGTAGCATGGGTCCGCAGAGAGAAAGGAATATCTGTGAATATAAATTCACTCATATATGACTTATATGAGAATTTGGAATTGGTACTGATGAGATGATAAAATGTGTACATGGATATGTTTTGGGACTTGAGAAATTCAGCTGTTGCTCAACTCTTGAGAATCTTGTGGAGGGTGGGTGGCTGTAAGCATACTTTGCAGGTTGAATGAAGTGAACTGTTGAGTTCCAGAGAATTGGGTTGTAGTAGACAGAACCAAAAGCAATTTACAGATTCAATGAGATGTCAATCAAAATGCTAATGATGTTCTTCTCAGATCTAGAAGAAAAGATGCTAAAATTTATATGAAAACATAGGAGACTGTGGATAGCTTAAGCAATCTTAAACAACAAAACAAAACTGGGGGGCATCACGATACCAGATTTCAAGGCATCCAACAGAGCAGTTATAATCAAAGCAGTCTTGTACTATCACAAATATAGACTTGTAGGCCATGAAAAAAGATAGAAACCCCAGAAATCAATCCACATATCTAAACAGCTAATCTTTGACAAAGGAGCTAAATCAATCCCTGGAGAAAGGAAGGCTCTGCAACAAATGGTGCTGGGAAATTTTTATCTCTATATGCAGAAGTATAAAACAAGAACTCCTACCTTATACCTTATACAAAAGTCAACTCAAAATGGATCAAAGATCTAAATTTTTGAATTGATACTATCAAATTACTAGGGGGAAACTGCAAGACATTGCCAAAGGCAAAGACTACTTGGAAAAGACTCCAGAAGTGCAGGCAATAAAGGGAAAAGTAGACAAATGGGATTATGTCAAGCTAAGAGGCTTCTAAACCACAAATGAAACATTCAATACAGTGAAGAGGCAACTGACAGAATGGGAGAAAATATGCAAAGTATGAAACTGATAAAGGATTAATATCCAAAATTTATAAAAGCTCAAAAACTCAACAATAATGAAACAATATAGTTAAGAAATGGGAAAAGACTTGAACAGGTATTTTCCAAAAGAAGAAATGGTCAACAAACACATGAAAAATGCTCAGGATCAGTAGCCATCAGGGAAATGCAGATAAAAACCACAATGAGGTTTCACCTCATCCCAGTTAGAATAGCGCTCATTAAATAAATAAATAAATAAATAAATAAAAACAGGGGCCTGCGCCTTGGCTCACTCCGCCTGCAGTGCCAGCATCCCATATGGGCACCGGGTTCTAGTCCTAGTTGATTCTCTTTCCAGTCCAGCTCTCTGCTGTGGCCCGCGAAGGCAGTGGAGGATGGCCCAAGTACTTGGGCCCCTGCACCCACATGGGAGACCGGAAAGAAGCACCTGGCTCCTGGCTTTGGATTGGCACAGCACTGGCTGTGGCGGCCATTTGGGGGGTGAACCAATGGAAGGAATACCTTTCTCTCTGTCTCTCTCTCACTGTCTATAACTCTACATATCAAATAAAAAAAATGTTATATGGAAAAGAGTATGTATTCAATTAAAATCCTCTTCAGTTGACTTTGAGTTCATTTAAAGGTGATAATGTGGGTGCATCTGACCTAATCAGTTGGATCCTAAGAATACAATCTGAAGATCAACGATTCACATGCTGTCTTCAGAAGATTAAATTACTACAACTTCTATAATGTCAAAGAAACTAATCTGCTAGTTAATAAAAGAGATAACAGAAGAACCCAAGACCCCAGGCCCAGCTGTCACCCTTACTTAAAGATTGTGAGATCCTGTGCAAAACACTCAACCAGGGCATCCTTAGACTTTGGACTCATAGAAATTTTGAGATTAAACTTAAATTTTCCAAGTTTGTGGTAATTTGTCACACAGCAATTGATAAGAAATAAATAGTGCATTAAATACTGTATTGCCATAACAACTTACTTACTGTTTTTTTCCTATTATAAGAGGCTTTATTCTCTTTCCTTCTGTGTTCCTAGTATAAGTTACTGCGATTCAATTATTGGATGCTAAGTTAATTCCTTTCCAGACAAAGCCATTCACTCATGTTATTCTGTTAGGAATGTGTTTCTTAATTTTCATTAGGATGTTGTCTATTAATTAGTCTTTTGATTTTTTTGGGGGGGGATCTTTTGGAGACCTCTTTTCCCTATTTAGTTATGTCTCAATAATAAAGACATGCATGAATCTTCTCTATTCTATTTATTTCTTTTGTACTATACACAATAATTTATTACTAATTTCATTTATTTATTCTTCATCTTCCAAGTGAAATTATGTACTTTAACTCTTTTATTCACAGTTACATAATGAACATATATTTTAAAAAATTAAATCAACTTAAAAAAAAAAAAACCACCATTTCTAGTACTAAAATCAGAGCTAAATATTGCCTATAAATCAACAGCACAAAGAATGTGAATCTCAGTGGCTAGTATTTCTCAAAAATGTCAATGGAATAACTATAAAATCAGATTTTTCTTCTAATACCATTGAACAGGCTGATAGCAGCATGGTAAATTTCAGTTCCATATAAGTTACCACCCCATGATAATTAATATGACTCTGTAAAAGTGTCAAGCTTACTTACACATAATCAAAGAGTTATTTCTAGTGAATCTCATTGAACTGACAGAGTGTATACCTTCATAAAATCTTTAACATTATCCCTCTCATTTGAGATTTACTAAGTATTGAGTGCCAGAGAAAAATAAAGTGCTTTAATATTGTTAATTAAATGTAGAACACCTTGATCTATCAATTGGTGATATTGTTGACATTTTTAAATTAAATTCAAAAGAGCTCATGCTTGACTCAATCTCTATAAGAAAGCAGATCAAAGGATATATATAAACAGTCAAGTTTGTCATCAAAAAGTACAGTGAGGTTAGTTTAATCTAAGAAATCAAAGGAAGAAGGATTCAGTGCACAAAAGTAAAGCTGTGGTCCGCAAATGCTTTGGAAAGCTACTAATATTAACAAAACTTTGGCAATATACATCCAATATAGCTATACTTGTTAATTAATTGCATATATGGCTCTGTAACTACTAAGTGAAGGAGATATATATTTTACAAATAATTAAAACCTTAATAAGATAAAATATGGAATTTAAATAAATGATTAATGTAATTTTAATTATTTGCAAAATTATTTTTACTACAAATCTTTTTTAAACTTTTATTTAATGAATATAAATTTCCAAAGTACAGCTTATGGATTACAATGGCTTCCCCCTCCCCCACAACCTCCCTCCCACCCGCAACACTCCCCCTTCCTGCTCCCTCTCCCCTTCCATTCACATCAAGATTCATTTTCAATTCTCTTTATATACAGAAGATCAGTTCAGTATATATTAAGTAAAGATTTAAACAGTTTGCCCCCACATAGCAACACAAAGTGAAAAAATACTGTTGGAATACTAGTTATAGCATTAAATAACAGTGTACAGCACATTAAAGACAGAGATCCTACATGATATTTTTTAAAAATTAATTAATTTTCTATGCCATTTCCAATTTAACACCAGGTTTTTTTTTTCATTTTCAATTTTCTTTATATACAGAAGATCGATTCTGCATATATTTTTACTATAAAATATTTAAAATGTGTGTTTGGGAATTTATAAAATAGTTCCTCATAGAACAATTTTTATTATATACAAAAATTTTAAGATGCATTGTAGAATTTTTACAACTTTTACACAAAATGGATTATGTTACTTTTTCAAATTTCTTCCTGTGGAATACAAACTGTTGTCATCAAAATAAAATAATGTATATAAATGTAGAATTAGAAACTTAATACCTTACAACTAAATTAACAGATGAATTACCATGTCTCTATTTATTTGAAGTAACAGACAATTATTACACTTCATAGGATAAACCTAATTAACAACTCAGGTACACTGCTCCCTTATTTCTATTCAGAGAATCACAAAGTTGATCTTTTTTTTTTTTTTTTTCATTTGACAGATAGAGTTGGACAATGAGAGAGAGAAATAGAGAGAAAGGTCTTCCTTCCATTGGTTCACCCCCAAATGGCCACTGTGACAGGCGCTGTGCTGATCTGAAGCCAGGAGCCAGGTGCTTCTTCCCGGTGTCCCATTCAGGTGCAGGGCCCAAGCACTTGGGCCATCCTCCACTGCTTTCCCTGGCCACAGCAGAGAGCTGGACTGGAAGAGGAGTAACTGGGACTAGAACCCGACGCCCATATGGGATGTTGGTGCTGCAGGCAGAGATTAACCAAGTGATCCACGGCGCTGGCCCCACAAAGTTTGATCTTAATAGGCATGCTTATCATACTTTCATGTCAACATCAACTTGTATCTGAAAGAATAGTGTGGGCACTTGAAAACATCCATCTTTAACAATAAAATATTTTTGTGTGTATAGTATATATATGTGTGTGTGTATATATATGCACACACATATTTGAATTTATGTAACATCTAGGAGGTCAAATGACATAGGTTTGATTAATTTTGAGGGGCAGAAAAAAGTAGTAAACAATGTTTCATAGATATATATTTTTTTTTTGCCAGGCAGAGTTAGACAGTGAGAGAGAGAGACAGAGAGTTACAGACCGTTAGAGAGAGACAGAGAGAAAGGTCTTTCTTCAGTTGGTTCAACCCCCAAATGGCCGCTATGGCTGGAGCTATGCCAATCCGAAGCCAGGAGCCAGGTGCTTCTCCTGGTCTGCCATGCAGGTGCAGGGCCCAAGCACTTAGATCATCCTCCACTGCCTTCCCGGGCCACAGCAGAGAGCTGGACTGGAAGAGGAGCAACCGGGTCTGTCTCATAGATTTTAAGCTTGGGTTGAGACATAGAAAGACTTTTTTACTCATAAATATGCTAATGTAATTAATATGGTAGGGTTGAAAATCATAGTACTGTGGGTTGAGGGAATAGGAAGTGAGGGAATGCAAAAGTGGTTCTAGTGACTGTAACCTTACTCTTTCAATAACAGTGACTAGCTATTACATACACTAATCCTTCCTCATCTCATTTCTCCTGTGGATATTCATTTCCAACTCTACGTTTTGTCATTTAGAGTTGTTTTACTATTTGTTTCTTGCTGGTCCATAGCAGTTCTTATGATTGTATGTATTGATTTTATACCAGTAGACAAAAAAAAAAAAAAAAAAAAACTTGAAAAGGAAAAGAAGGCAGAAAATATGTTTTTGCTAGAGGGAAAGATGCAGATTACAAACTAATGGAGAGCAGACGGAGCGAGAAGTCAGTAGAGTGAAGTGGTTCGAAAAAACTTATGTGTTACAGATATTTCCTTAGGATATCAAATTGAATTGTTCTTTCTCTATTTTTGGTTTTTATTTGAAGGTAGAAAAAGACAAATGGACACAGAGGGATCTCCAACCTACTGATTCACTCCCCCTCCTCAAAAAAAAAAAAAAAAAGGCATGCAACCTATGTGCCATCATAAAATGGTATGACTGCCTAAGAAGCAGTGGGTACTTGGTTAGACTAATAGTCATTTTGGTCAGTCAGAGGATTTTCTTACTGACAAGAAGTTACTGAGGCATTAGAAAGGTAGAGAGAGACAAATAGACACAGAGGGATCTCACATTTACTGATTCACTCCCCAAAGTCTGAAACAGCCAGAGTTGGACCAGTACGATGATAAAGAGTCTAGAATACTAGAGCTATCAAATGAGCATTGAGCAAGCTAAATAAGCTAGCACTGTGGTTTACCACCATGACTGGGGTGAATGTTTCCACAGGTTCATTTTACTGTGTGGATGTCTTTAATTCATTTTCATAGAAGGGCATATTTTGGTGCCATTCTTCTTTAATGTAAATAAATATTTACTTTTCCTTATTTGAAAGTCAGCGGGGAAGAGAGAAGAGGGAGAGAGCCGGAGAGGGAGAGACCAACAGAGGGAGCTGTTCCATCTGGTGCTTCATTCACCAAATATCTGCAACAGCTGGGCTAGGACAGGCCTAAGACCAGAACTGGGGATTCAAGCCAGGACATCAAACCAGAGTCCCATGAAAGTGGCAGAGTTCCATTTACTTGTGTCATCACCTGTTACCTCCCTAGGTGTGCATCATCAGGAAGCTGGAATCAAAACCAGAGCTGGGACTTGAACTCAGCCATTTTAATGTGGATGCAGCCATCCAAAGTGGCATCTTAAGTGCTTTGCCAAACTCACACTCCAGGGCACTATTCTTTACATCAAATTCTCTTTGCAGTACTAGGGTCTTTTCTTCCTGCTTGGTGATATTTCATTCACCATTATTACTCAGATTATAGACCTGCCCTTACTTGTCATCACAAACAGAACATTGAGACCAATCAATTTCATTTGTAGTAAGACGAATTTCCCAAGAAGGAGGAAAAATCTGCTTTGACCGATGGTAACGCCACTTCAGAGAGGCACTCTTGCACTTGGAATCTATGAGTAAATTATGTAAAACTGCATAGCAAATATTTCATGTCTAATTTCTTTATTCATCTGCATTTTTTGTGAGAGTGTTAGCATTTAAGCAATTTCATCAACTCATAACATCCCTATTAAAAACCATTTGATCAGAGTTTGGTATCTGTAGTAAGACAAACAGTATTTCATTCAGAAGATCCTTGAGGCTTGCTCTCTTATCTCCTATGACTATTGATAAGTTACATAAACTACTGAGATCACTCTGCATTCTGTCCATTTTTCTTTTGGTTACAGAATTATTAGTATGTAATTGAAGCTAGCATTTGTAACTGAACTACTTTCATGGATTTTTATTGCTATTTATCAAAGTCAAATTTAAACAATGTAAGTAGTAGTATGTAAACACAATAATAAATGAGTCTTCTCTTTCTTTTTTCCTCTCCTACATGTACTTTAGGTTTTTTTTAACTTTTGGAATAAAAATATTGAGTATTAAAAAAGTCCAATTTATCGAAGTGAATTTAAAGCTCTGTAGAATCAAATAGATGGTAAACAATAGACAATGATATATTTTAGAGATTTGCAATCACAGATTGGTGAAGTATTTTGAAAGAATTTAAGAATTAAATTAAGAATCAAAGCTCTTTTCTTCAATCAAGAAATGCTGTGCTTCATCTAGATAAATTTTTATATTGAGTAATAGTATAATGTTAGAAAATATTGTTTTCATGGGATAGAGAGCTAGAGTCAACAACCATAGATTTTTATTTTAAAATAAAAGCTAAAGATGTCACTGTATTATAGCAATATGCACAATGATATTTTCAAAGATCAGGCTATTGACACTGTAGAAAAATCACTCAAAGACAGGGATTATTGACATAACTTCAAACTTGACATTTCATGAACTGTTAGACCATGCTACAGTGGGGAAGTGCTGTCAGATAGCATGCATTAAACATAAATAAACTGATTTTCATGGTGCCATAGTGAAATATGTCAGGCATAAAGGTGGGGAAGCCACAGTGCATTGAAGCAGTTAAGAGTCTTGCCCAAGCAAGAGATTATGGGCTGCTGATGAGAGCTTATCAGGTCACAGGTTATGTTAGCTGAACTTCACAGGAAACTGGTATTTTAGGGGCAGGTTAAACCATTTGCATGGATGTGTGACACTGTGGTAGTGAATTGTAAACTATTAATCGACAGTGCAAATTACATTCTTTATTCAAGGGTAAAATAGATATTCTTCAGATGATCTGTCTTTCTTGCCTGAAGATGTAGAAATGCAATAATTATTTAAGTGTTAGAATATTCATTAAATTTTCTGAGATAATATTTGGAATATACATGTAAGTATGATGCATTCCTATTTCAACACAGTTTCTAGAAAACAAAAAATAATAACAGTGTAATGAGAAAGCCATCAACAAAGAAAACAGTATACGTGATGGTTTGCATATTGGAGAACATCAGTTGACACAGAGTAATTAAATTACTGACATAGCAGAATAGATTCTATTGCATTTTTAGAAAATATTATTTTGTTGCTATTATTTAATATTTTAAAAAGGCATTTTACATGCATATATGTAATTTAGGATTTCCCAGAAATTCTTTGATTATATTCAAAGGTAATTTCTCTAAAGACAAGAACAAAACTCATTTTAGTATATATTTTTAGAGTCCTGCAGTCAGTTTGTACTGTAATTTGAGGATGAAAAGCTTTAATTGAATTGCATTATTAAACTGAAAATAAATAGCTAAATGGATGATGCATTTCAATCTTATCCTGACAGGTACTTTTGAATCTCATTTTAAATTACAGAAAATCATCTTCATCTAACTCAAGTACATATAAAAAGTGGAAAAGTCTCCTGACACTTATTTAGTGCCACAAAACTTTCTGTGTATATGAACTTGAATTCAATTTGCTAACAAATCACTGGTCAAACAAATAATCTAGTCTCTAAATCAAAGCCACCTACAGATTTAAGAAATGTCGATGATATAATGACTGTCATGCTTTGAAACTGTATTTTGACAAATAAGGATCACATCTACTAATATTTCAAATAAGAGTGAACTGGCATTACTGAAAGTTCAGCTTCCAGTGAGCAATGTAAGACAAACTATAAATTCTAGGGAGTAATAAAAGGCTGTCATAAAAGATCATTAAAAGGAGTCAATCTTTAAAAGCAAAAGATGAAAAAACTGAAACAGTTCAATAATATATATACTCTTTCCACAGTGTTTCTTTATACACACATAAAACATCTATATATCTGTATAGTGTGCATGTATGCTTACATGTAATTATTTTCATATAGATAGTTGTATATTTATATGTAATTATTTTCAATTTATATGTCATACATACATACATACAACCATTTTCCTCAAAGGCAGATACTGGAGTAGAGATATCAAAATCTTTACATTATTAGATTAAAACAAATTTATTATAAGTTTAACAGGAAAATTCAAATATAAACAAGGAACTAAAGTGAAATTTAGGAATATGAATGGAAAAACTAAGTAGAACAAACAGCACTTAATAATTTCATAGGCTATGTGTGAATTTTACATGTTAGTGAGTTCACAAAATTATTATTAACAATATTCATCTTTTTCTGACAAATCACATTTTGTCTTATTCTTGTAAGATAAATATTATTTTTGTTTTATTCTAATAAATTATGCATTTCTTCTAAATTTAACACTAAGACATACTATATGGACCCCTAGTGATTTTTTAGCAATTTTTTTTAGTTTTTTCTGAGGTAGCTGTCACTTATTTCCTTATCAAAATAATCTAATAATTATAGGGAAAGTAACCTAAAATGGTACTATCGGCATTTGTTTTCACTCTATATTTTTATATTGATTACTTATTACTTGCAAATATATGTTTATCACTGATGTGATTTTTCTTACACTGGACTACAAACTACTAGACTAATTTTTAGGTTTATTCAATGTAATTGCCGCATTTATATGCAATAAAAGACAATTGTACAAACATACAAATTAACTTTTCTGATATTTGTGATTGGATTTTGATAAAGTAAAAGCTGTATTAATATTATATAGAGTTATAAGAACTCAAGACAAAAACCACTGATTCCTATTTGCAAAATTATAACTAGGTAATTATTCTAAGATGGATTGTCTGGGAAGGAAACACTGAGACAGAATTAAAAGAACAAAGGTTTTATTGAGAATGCTGGCTAATACTTAAAGTCAGGCAATAGGAAGTTAAGTCCTCCATGAAGCACACGTGTTCTATGAATCAGGCACTCTGTCTCTGAAGAATCCAAATGTTTGGTTATGGGGATCATAAAGTCTGCCAGTGAGTCACTGGAGTGACAGTAAGTGGGGTTATTCATGTTTACCCACTTGGACTTCTAACACATGTACTCTTATTGGACCCTGACAACATCCTCTCCCCTCCTCTCGCTTGCTCTCTCTCTCTCTCTTTTTTTTTTTTTTTGTTTTTTAGATTTGTTTATTTGGAAGAGTTACACAGAGAGAGGAGAGGCAGAGAGAGAGAGAGAGAGAGAGAGAGAGAGAGAGAGGTCTTCCATCTGCTGGTTCACTCCCCAGATGGCTGCAATGGCCGGAGCTGAGCTGATCCAAAGCCAGGAGCCAGGAGCCTCTTCCGGGTCTCCCATGCAGGTGCAGGGACCCAAGGACTTGGGCCATTTTCCACTGCTATCCCAGGCCATAGCAGAGAGCTGGATTCGAAGAGGAGCAGCCGAGACTATAACCATCCCATATGGGATGCTGGAGCTTCAGGCCAGGGCGTTAACCCACTACTCCACAGTGCCAGGTCCCCCCTCTCTCCACCCCCCCCCCCCCCGCTGTCCTCTCCTGCCCTCCCCTCCCCTCCCTTCCCTCTCCTCTCCTTTTCTTTCTTCATGGTATTGCCTAAGAATTTGCCCTCATCTGGCCCCTTCATGCTTTCACAGGTACAGTGGATCCTAAGGCCTGGGCCCATTCCCGTAACTGTTTCACTATAATGTGCTCTCCTACTCACAGTTGGGTGGCAAGTACTTACTGAGGAGAAATGGAGTAAAGCTTGTCTGCATCTGCCACATGAAGTAAGCCATTTTATTTACTATTTCCCTCTTTCTTCCCCAAAGGATGTGAGTTCAGTCATGACACATGATAAATGTATTAATAAAATGGAGATGCAAATTTAAAATGAATTGGAAGAAAAGCAAGAGGAAGTCAATTTGTGCACAGTAAAGACAAACATGTTACTAAAATTGAGGATTAAAAATAGCACTGAGCCTTCTGACAACCAGATCAAACAGTAATGGCATACATTCCATAATTCTAGTCCAGAAAGAGGGCAAGTAGCAGTCCCTCAAGGATGATGCCATTTTGTCCTGACATTCTATTTTAAAATTTACTTGTCATATATTACCATATAAACAGGGAAATTATGAGTTCTTTCATGAAAATATTTGGTAATAAAAAATATTGTAAGAAAACTGTCACAGCCTCAGTAACAAAGGGGCAACTAAACTGCAATATAACTACTAAGGAAAGTCAATGGATAATTAAAATACCCCGTAAGAAATAAATCTGTAGGCCCAAGTGTTTTCATTAGAGAACTCTGCCAAATAACCAGAGAAGAAAGGACACCCAGTCTATTCAGTCTCTTATAGAAAATACAAGATGAAAGAACACATCCCAATTTGTTCTGTGAAGCTAGTATTACACTAACACCAAAACTAGGTAGTGACTACAAATACAATAAGAAAATCACAGGTAAGTTTTCCTTATGAATAGAGACTCTAAAATCCTTAAGAAAATATTGTAAAAATCTGGAAATACTTAAAAATAATGGCCGAGAAATTTGTTCCAGGGACTCGACTGTTTAATGTTTTAAGAATAAAACTTAGAATCTCTTATATCAACAGATAAGAAAAAAGCACATGATATAGAAAACCATTTGATAGAATTCAAGGACATGGGCTCATGATAAAAAAAATGGACATGGGCCCATGATAAAATCTGCTTGCAAAAAATTAGAAACACATCCGATATTATACTTAATACAGCAAAACTTCATGTCTTTCCCCTGAGATCAAGGATGCTTGTTCCCCTTAGTTATATTCAACTTAGTGCTGAAATTATTAGCAAAGTCAGCACAGCAAGAAAATAAGATGAAAAACATATGGATGAAATATGACTGTCTTTATACGTAGGTTAAATGATTGTCCTTACAGGAAATTCTAAGAAATCCATTTTCAAAGCCAGAAAAAATAAGTTCAGCAAATCATGGGATGCACATGAACATACTAAAAGTGACAGTATTTATCTGTGTTAGCAATGAAAATGAAACCCAAATTAAAAATAAAATACCATTTATAGCCATCCAAAAATAATGCACTTACATAGGTGCCTAACAAAACCTATTTAAGAGGTTATGCCAAAAGCTACAAAACACTGATAAATGTTTTAAAAATATTGAAATAATTGAAGATATTTATTATGCATATAAATTAGAAGATTCATGAGAGTAAGCATATCAAAAAGATATACATATATTAAAAGATGTTCAACATCAATAGCCAATTGGTCTAATGTAAATTAAATCACATGAGTTTTCATTCTACACTGATAAAAATGACCAAGAACAAAAAAATGACAATACCAAATTCTGATGAGTATGCAGAGACTGGATTATTCACATATTGTTGATTGGAATGTAAATGGAAAGTTTGATAATTTTAAAAAGTGGAATATGTCCAATAATGTATAGCAATTGCAATCTTGAAAAGTTATCTTAGATAAATTATACTCATGTTTATAAAATTTATGTAGATAACTGCATAGCAGCTTTATTCATACTTGCTAAAAATTATCAACAACATGAATACCTTGAATTGGAGAATGTTTAGCAAACAATTAACACACACACCATGAAATATCAGTTGGTGATTAAAAGAAACACTATATGCAGCAATCTCTACAAAGCTTCAGAGAACAATGCTCACCAGAAAATAAATTCCCAACAGTTACACGCTGTGCAAATTCACATATACAACTCTCAAAGTGACAAAATTAGAGTTTGGAATGCATTACAGTTTGACAGAGATAAACAGGGAATGAGGAGAAGTTTATGAGCGATCATTATGGTATTTAAAATATGTTGCATGTCTGTTGTATCAATTCTAATGTCCTGATATGATATTACACATTTTTTTAAAATATCACCAAACTGTTGAAATCTTTACTTAATATATACTAAATTGATCTTCTGTATATAAAGAGAATTGGAAATGAATCTTGATGTGAATGGAAGGGGAGAGGGAGCAGGAGAGGGGAGGGCTGTGGGTGGGAGGGAAGTTATGGGGGGGGGAAAGCCATTGTAATCCATAAGCTGTGCTTTGGAAATTTATATTCATTAAATAAAAGTTAAAAAAATAAAATATTACCACTGGGAAAAATTGGATAAAGAATATTATATTTTCTTCTGCATGTGAGTCCACAATTACCAATAATAAAGAGGCTTAAATATATATTTTAATAGTCCATTATATTCAGCAGGTAATTGAGCCCAAATAAATGTATTTTGTGATAAACAATCTTGTGATTGTTTATAAATTGCACATATGTAATTATTAAATAGATGAATAAATATATATTGACATTTAGGATAAACCTACATATTTTGCGTAATTATTGAATAGTGTAAAATCAGGTCCAAAGTATTGCCAAAACTTTTATGTCTTAGTTTATTTATTTATTTATTTTTAGAAAGGCAGAGTTAGACAGTGAGAGAGACAGAGAGAAAGGTCTTCCTTCTGTTGGTTCACCCCCTAAATGGCCGCTATGGCCAGTGCGCTGTGCCGATCCGAAGCCAGGAGCCAGGTGCTTTCTCCTAGTCTCCCATGCTGGTGCAGGGCCCAAGCACTTGGGCCATCCTCCACTGCCTTCCCGGGCCACAGCAGAGAGCTGGACTGGAAGAGGAGCAATATGGAGAGAATCTGGCACCCCAACAGGGACTAGAACCCGGGGTACCGGCGCCACAGGCAGAGGATTAGCCTAGTGAGCTGTGGTACTGGCCTGTCTTAGTTTATTTTCAAAGATAATAGTAAAACATAAATTTAATGCTGGTTCCTAAGATATTTCTGTTTTCCAAGTTACAACTGTCATAGTCACATGAGGCAGAGCTGTGATGAAAAGGAAGGGGTTTCTTTTATTATTTTAATAATTAATATATTTTCTTTATTTGAGAGAAAGAGAGAGAAAGAGCACGCGTGCAATGTACTGACACAGGTTTTTCCATAGGCTGGATCACTCTCCAAATTCATGCAATAGTCAGTGATGTGTTAAGTCAAAGCCAAGAGTATGGAATTTAATCTGGGTCTCCCATGTGGGTGGCAGGAACCCAAGTTTTTGAACTATCACCTGTTGCCTCCCAGGGTGCATATTTGCATGAAGCTGGAATTGAAAGCAGAGCCAGCCCTCAAACACAGGCCTGAGATATGGAATGCAGGCTTCCCATGTGGTGTCTTACCTGTACAACCAGATGCTTGCCTTTGTCCATAAGTTTTTATTTGATTTTAATATGACAATTATATAATCTTTTTTTCTTAATTTTAACTTTGCTTGCCCTGTCCATAAGTTTTTATTTGATTTTAATATAAGATAATTATATAATCTTTTCTTCTTAGTTTTAACCTATAGTTTAGGATATTTGGAAAATGGTAAACCGTGCATTTTGTAAATAACTTTTTAAATAAAATCTTCCATCTAGGTAGAATAAGATCTTTATGAGATTTTTCAGCCTACAGAGAAAACAGTGTACAATAGTGACTTCCCAATAGAAAGCCTTCTTTGAAATGTGTATATTAATAAAATTATTAGAATTTGGTGAAGAAAGTGACCAAGATGAAGCTTTTGCAATAATAGTAGTTTTATTTGCAGGGATGTTAAGGTCTGACGTGTTCCTTGTATACCCAGAACTGTCACAATATTCAAAAAGATGTAAACGTCAGAAATAGTTACAGTTAGGGAGCTGACAAGCATATATTAAAGAAACTTATCTCTAGACAAATATTTCTGGGCTTTGATTGCTGTTATTTTCATTTCACATAATATAAACAGTCTATGATTAATATTTATTTAGGGATTGTTTTCTAAATCTGTTATTTGATTTGCTGTGATGTGGCAATATTGTCAGGTATTCTACTAAAGCATAGGAACCATGCTCATGAACATATTGAAGAATGAGTCTAATTTTCTTTCAGAAGTGACATCCCAGGCCCAGCCAAATGCTGCCTCCTGTGATATTTTGTGTTCATCAGAAAGTCCAAGGCCTACTCAACTGGAAGACCTCTAATCACTCCAGCTCATTAGGTGTTTAGTAATGGTTCATTCGGAATTGAAAGGTTAGTCACACTGATTTTTACTGAGACCCTAAATTCTCTGAGATTATATGCAATCTGTAGCATTGTCTATGAACTTC
Source organism: Lepus europaeus (assembly GCF_033115175.1). Classification (NCBI taxonomy): domain Eukaryota; kingdom Metazoa; phylum Chordata; class Mammalia; order Lagomorpha; family Leporidae; genus Lepus; species Lepus europaeus. The sequence goes on from NC_084842.1 coordinate 31,554,453, forward strand.
CTTATGTAAAGCACTTTCTTTCAGGCTGTATATGAGTCATGCCAGTGTGTATAGTGACTATCCCTTTTAAACTTCTATTTATTCCTTCTGGGTATATCTTGCTTTCCAAGTCAAAATGATCATTTATCACCCACTATTTTTATTGTTGTTCTTTTAAATACAGGGACCCAGGAAAATGCAGTTATCTTGGTTTAAAAATACTAATGCTACCTTTATAATAAGAAATAATTATATGCATTTAATTGTTTCCCCGTTTATATTACCAAACAACTTATTCACCTAGACGATCTTATCATTTATTTCTTTTTTTTTAAATTAAGTTTATAACTGTGTTAGTGTAGGCTACTTATACAAAAAAATTTCACATATAAACACACACTACAAAAAATAAATCAAATAAGCCAACCCTCAACCTAAAAATGCTCATTTCATAGGGTAACAAATTTTACTATTGATAGGTAGCACAGCCAAGCGAATGGTTAGTAGATGCGCATTAACTGAGGTGCTGAGATCACGCAAACCTGTTTAATTTAAAATAAGATATATCTTCTTCAGGATTTTAGTGCTTGTGGACAATTATTATATGAGAAGAATGGCCTCTATTTTGCCAAAATCTAATTCTGGATTTAGTCATCTAGACTTAAAACTTGTAAGAAAAAAATGTGTTTCTATCTCAGGTGAGTATTTAATTTCTTAAAAGCTGATAATAAATTGATGTGAAAAGAAGTATGATTTCTTAAACATAGGGCCATATTTTTCCTTTCCAATATTGACTGGACTTCCTATTTTATTCAGGGTCATTCTGGTGAGAAAAAGGCTCTGGCTTCACTTTGTAGGCTACATACAAAAAAGCATAATGAGTTTAAGAAGCAATGTCATTAAGAATAGAAGATACGGCATCTATAATGTACATAAAATTGCAAATACTTTGCATGTGAAAATTTTCCAAATTATTAAACAGCAGGGTGATCTCCATCAGAATCTTGGTTTCATATGATTACTTCCTCAAAAATTTTTTCTTTAAATAAGAAAAACTTAGGATTAGAGCTCCCAAACCAGCTAAGTTAGAAACTGCTAATTTTCTGAATAAAAATAGCACATTTTTATTATAATACCACTTAACTGAAAAGTTAGGAAAGGATGTGCAGTTGATACAGAAAACTATCAGGCACTTCTCTGCATTGAGCATCTGCAGCCACTTGCTTCTGCTTTGTCATTCACAGACATTTCAACCCCGTTGGCTACTGTTGGCTACTGACTGGAGATGGCCCTCTGACTGTCCACCAGTGTAGGTGGGGGTCCTGTACTTTAAAAGGATCAATTTAAACTGCAACAGAAGTATCCATATGCACACCCATTGGGACAAAATGAGTCCTGCTTACTTGAAAGCCTGCTTGAGAAAGCACAAAAACATTTTTAATTTTGACATATTCATTGCTTTAATGTTTTGTCTGTGGCTATTGTAATAAAAGGTAGGATGTTCAGTACTGATATCAGTCTTGCTTTTTGGAAAAAATTGTGATCATTTCATTACTTTTTCTTTTCCTTTATGCAATGCGATTGTCTGATGTGGTTTTAATAAATACATCATTTTCTTCCTGCTTGCTGAGATTGGAGGGTGCATGAACTGAAAACTGACTTTGAGGAGTACATTCTGATTCAAAGATTAATGTCTTACTAGGGCCTGAATGTCATCCAAGCCATGATAAAGAGATTCTAGAAGATATATCTATATTTCCTAGCAGGGCAAATTCCAGCCTATGGATTGTTTTGATTCAAATAATCTAATTCATTCTAAAATAGAGCAAGAGATGATAGGGTCATGTTTAAACACATTATCCCAAATCTGGAAATATGTATGATTTGTGGCTTGGCTTATAAAAAGTTTTTGACAAGTTAGAGTAAGAGCAAAAAGACACAAAACTTTTGTAGTTATGGGAAAATAAGGCTGCACTAGCCCTTTTACCTTATGTGCTAGATGAATTACTAACAAACAAAAAAAACACACACACACATTTTAAAAGGACAGAGATAATGCACATGAGGACAGAGAAATCAGTGGAAAGAAGAAAGAAAATTATAATTAAAAAGTGCAATGAATTTGTCAATTATTATTCCTTCTTGTTCTATGTAGAGTTTTGCCCGGATATTCATGAGACAAATATTCTAAAATATACACCTTGAAAACTGACTGATTCAAGTAGGTTTCATTCCTGGAGTCCAAAACAGTCTCATGAGTATAAAATTATTAATAAAAAATTATAGCATACTAGTAAATTTGTATATTTTAAAGATGATAGTGTAAACAATTAGAGCAAGGGTTTCTATTGTAAAAGCAAGGACTACATTTGCAGTCAGAATAGCATGTGTTTACTTAATCCCAAAACTATTGCTTTTTCTCTTTACCATGTAGTCACTCCTATGTTAATGCAGACATTGTTGTACTCTTCTGTCATGCAGCCATTAACTGATGTTGAAATTCACCGAACTGAATTGTAAAAACTATCCAATGAATGGTCTGTAAAGTAAGGAAGAAAAAAGTTTCTTTAAACACAGCCAATGATTTTTCTGTCTGTGTTTGCTGAATTGTGTATAATAAAAAGTAAAAGGATGAAAGAGACTAAAAATTTTTTTCAAGGAAAGATGTTAGGTTTTTTTTTTTTAAGATTTTATTTATTTATTTGAAAGTTAGAGTTACAGACAGTGAGAAGGAGAGAGAGAGAGCAAGGTCTTCCGTCTGCTGGTTCACTCCCCAAATGGCCGCAATGGCTGGAACTGCGCTGATCCGAAGCCAAGAGCCAGAATTTTCTTCTGGGTCTCCCACACAGGTGCAGGAGCCCAAGGACTTGGGCCATCTACTACTGCTTTCCCAGGCCATAGCAGAGAGCTGGATTGGAAGAGGAGCAGCTGGGACTAGAACCATATGGGATGTTGGAACCGCAGGTGGAGGATCAACCCACTGTGCCACAGTGCAGGCCCCAACATATTAGTGTTTAGAAGAGAATCAATTTATATGAATCTAGGTGGGATTAATGTGAAAAAGTATTATTTAATTTTCACTACCACTAAATTGCAGAATCTACATCTCATGAGAGATGAAAAATACCTGATCATACTCATGGAAATTATACTGAAATGGATGCTGATAGCCATCAGGATTAGGACATATAGTATAAAAGATGATTACCTGTTTACTGGGGGAAGAGGCTTAGAATTATCCTTAAAGTAATTGAAGAGTTATTATGGGAGCTATCTGTTCTACATGTCCTTGAACTATATTATAGTAAGAAACAGGATTAACTCATATGATTTAGGTTTTGGACAGTATTTAATCACACTAACAAAATGCCTGATGCAGCCAAGCTTTATAAAGGCAAAGGTTTATTTTAAGGATCATATTCCAAGTTTGGGTGTGCCCCATCTGTTCCATCTCTGACAATCGCGTTCCTGCTAGCACAGTCATGGAGTAATACCCAGGATCATGGGGCAAGAGGGAGCGACTGTGCTGGGTCTATGACCATGTGGTCTCTTACAAAGTCTCCAGGATTTGATTCCATGAGAGCTCTGCATAATGGCCAAAGCTAACCTGGTCACCTCCCAAACCAGTTCCAAATCCCCTAAGTGGATTACATTTCCACCTCTTAGTACCATTAACATAAAATATTGGGAACCAAACCTTTCATTTATGGGCCCTTAAGAGTCCTTCAAGATGCAAACATCCAAACCATAGTAATTTGTTAGGTGTTGGTAACAAAAAAAGACACTAGGAAAGGTTATTAAAACATTTCCAACATTGGAAAATGTAGGATGAGTAGATTCTCTTAATAATTATACATATGACAACATTTAGCCATAGAAGTCTAATTAAATTTCAAGTCTCCATATATGATTCCAAAAGATAAATACTGTGGTGGTATCTGTTTACAAATATATCTACTGAACTATTATGGACAGTGAATCATTCTTTATTTACTATTCTAAATACAGAAACTTATGAAGGATTCAAATATATAATGTCTCTAAAATTACCATATTAAGAGATGACAAATTGTACATTAATCTGTTCCTTGATTGATTGTTCTTATATTGACATCATCTGTTGTAGTCATCCTGAAGTTCTTGCAAAAAGTGGCTCAAATGTTAACATCGTTGACATTGCACACATACCAAAAAGATATGAAAAGGTTAATTACTTAACTAAAGAGGCTTTTGGGGGATAGCCAAGAGGGATTCCCAAGGTAGTCTAAAAATGGGTTGAAAGAGCAAGAGAACTGGCTTAGGATATTGGAGGAGGTTTGTTTTTGGTGTAAGACTGGGATTTCATGCATGGATAGGCAGTGGTTTTCATGGTTTGGTACATACATTTCCCTCCAAAAGCACCCTGAAGCTAGGCCACCATTGTGCAATACTTATCTGAATGTCCAGATAGCTTACTCTTCACTGATTTCTTTCTGTCTGTAATAGGCAGCAGTGTAGTTCTGAAAAATTTCTAAAAATTTGCTTTCCAAACACTTATAGGATCATATACCCTAGCATTATTGTGCATGATTGGGGCATACATATATATACGGGCATGAAAAAATAGTTTTGAGTTTTGGGGTTGTCTGTTTCACAGTCCACCTGAGTAAAACACAATCCTTCTCATTACGCTCTTTTAAAAAATATTTATTTATTTGAAAGTCAGAGTTACACAGAGAGAGAAGGAGAGGCAGAGAGAGAGAGAGAGAGAGAGAGGTCTTCCATCCACTGGTTCACTCCCCAATTGGCCACAACAGTTGGAGCTGCGCCGATCCAAAGCCAGGATCCAGAAGTTTCTTCTGGGTCTCCCAGACAGGTGTGGGAGCCCAAGGACTTGGGCCATCTTCTACTGCTTTCCAAGGTCATAGCAGAGAGCTGGATGGGAAGAGGAGCAGCCGGGACTCAAACCTACGCTCATATGGAATGCCAGCACTGCAGGCAGCGGCTTTACCTGCTCAGCCACAGCGCTGGCCCCCATCTCATTACCTCTTAAATTTATTGCCTTGAAGTCTGATATTCAGTGAGCTCAGTTCAGTAACGTTCTGATTTTGAGTATTACTGTTCCATCACATGAGAAAATATTCCCATGGACATTCATCTTGAGAGACATCAGACATAGCTCACTGTAACCTTTTGCCACAAGGAAATGGGAAAGTTATGCAAACCATAGAGCTGAAAGTTTGAGAGCACAGATGGGAACTTACTTCATTCTCTCATTCAATCACAGTAGGATCTTTTTTTTCAAATACAAAAGGAAAAATAGGGGCAAGTGTTTGGAGCAGCACTTAAGTTGTTGCTTAGGACGATCATACCCTGTATTAGAGTGATTGGTTCAAGTCTTACTTTTCCTTCATTCCCAATCTTGCTTTTCTGGAAGGCAGCAGCTGATAATTCAAGTTTTTGAGTCTCTGCCTCCGGGATAAGACACCTGAATTGAGCTCTGGGCTCCTGGCTTTTTCTTGATCTAATCTTGGCTGTTGCAAAATTTTGAAGAGTGAACCAGCAGATGGAAGATACATGTATGTCTGTTTTTTCAAATAAAATGAAAAGAAGTAAAATTTTTTTAAAAGAAAAATGTTTCAGGCACATTGAAAAACACTGAAACTTTGTTGTCTTATTTTTAGGTGTATAAGGACAAATTAATCAAATAACTGAATAATTATTTTGTTTATTCATTAATTTAAGAAACATGAAGTGGGTGCCGGCGCTGTGGTGTAGTGGGTAAAGCCACCGCCTGCAGTGCCGGCATCCCATTTGGGCGCTCGTTCAAGTCCCAGCTGTTCCACTTCAGATCCAGCTCTCTGCTATGGCCTGGGAAAGCAGTGGAAGATATTCCAAGTGCTTGGTCCTCTGTACCCAAGTGGGAGACCCAGAAGAAGCTCCTGGTTCCTGGCTCCTGGCTTCGGATCGGCGTAGTTCCAGCTGTTCTGGCCAACTGGGGAGTGAACCAGCGGATGCAAGACCCTTCTCTCTCTCTGCCTCTCTGTAACTCTGCCTTTCCAATAAAGAAATCTTAAAAAAAAAAAGAAAGAAATATGAAGTGGAGTCTATGTGGTGAGCACTGATCTAAGTGTTAAATTATTTTTCAAATAGATACCTTTTTTCTCAAGAATATGCAATTAAATAAAAGTAAACAATGCTAGCTGATATCATGGATCTGCCAAACTGCCCAAATTCAAATTCAGACACCACCGTAGCTGAACTGTGGAAACATAGCTACCTCTTACCTACCACAGTAAAGTCATCTGTGCAATGTGAGTAAGGACATAGTATCATGAAAACCTCTACTTCATAAGGGCCATGGAAGGATTTTCCAATATATGCAAAGCTTTTAAAGCCATCTTTGGTATATAACAAATGCCCAATGTGTTAGTGACATAATGGTAATGTTGACGATGGTAGCAGTGACTACATAATTAAATTGTATAATTTTCGCTTTGATGAAAAAATGAAAGCACTACAAGGAGGCCTTTAAAATTTTAAAGCCAGGAGAGTTCTCAGGAAGTAATACTTATGCTGAAGTTGGAATACTTTAAAAAGTGAGTCATGTTTCCATTGAAATATCATTTGAGACAGAGAAATACACTAGTTTTTAGAAGATAATTCGAGTATTTAAAAAAAGCAAGAAGCCTAGTGTGGCCAATGCAGAGTAGGAGAGGGGAAATGAAGTAGGAAACACGTCTTTGAACTAGCCAGGGAGATTACCCAATAATTTTCAATTCATTAAAAAGTAAAATCAATGGAATATAAGAATTTAGGATCTCTTTTCAAGGTCAACTTGGTATAATATTTTCTCAAGGAAAAGTGAAACTTAGGAATAAGACTGACTGCATCTACTGATTCCATTATGTTAGTTTTTTTCCTTCAAGTTTTTGGTTCCACAAAGAGCAAAACAGTAGCCCCAATTTGCATGTTGCTATTGGATACTTACTGTTTCTGGTACAAATGAGGAGAGAAATTTTTCATTGGTATTGAATTTACTGTAATTGAAATTGAAATTGTAATAGTCTTAAATGGCTAGTATCTGCCTTATTGGAAAATTCAGCTCTAGACTCAGATGTCTTTAACAATTCTGTAATATCTGACAGGAGCCTGCCTCCAAGTTTGAAAGTCCACTCCAGGTGAACTTTGTTATGAGAAACCTCAATAAAATATTTAACATTTGGTGCTGGGGATTGTTTCTTAAAGAAATAGTGTCCCAACTTCCAAAAGTTCACCATTTCTTCACGGAGCACTGTTGTACCTTTGAAAATATTTGAATTGACAATGTCTTTGTGGAGTATTTTGTTATGCTTCCATCCCAACTCAACATGAAAACATTGGTTGAAGTTCGATTTTTTCTCAGACATCTATCTAAATTCCTTCTTACTTTTGTTTGAAGTTGCCACAGCTTATTCTAGGAGATTGTAACAATTTTCACTTTTTACATTTTATCAAAAAGCTGATATTGAAACTACTTGTTTTGGATGTTTCTCATAATAAATGTTGACTAGACCTTTCCTATTGAACTCTGATTTGAGGGAATTACTGACAAATTTAAAAATATTTTACTTAGCTTGCCACATTAAAGAAGAGAAGATGGAAAGTATCCTAATATTTACATGTATCATAATTATGGCTTAGGGAAAATAAATATAGTGTTTTATTGATGAAAAACATTGCATTATGAGAAATAAGCAAAATCCATTTTCTAAAGTACTCTTTCAGATTCATCTAATAATATATTTCTTTAGTTTTACATTTCCTGTCACATGTAATTGAGTCATGATATATAACACTTGACGTTTTGGTTCTGCTTGCTGTATTTTGCTGCTTGGGTGTGGAATAAAAACTAGCCACGAGTCCTTTGTTGCAAAAAGCTCTGTAAAACACCATTCCACTGACAGGCTCATTAGTCACTGTGTGAAGGAAAAGCTGTATTTCCATGCTTGACATGCAAAAGTAAATCAATCCTCTCCTAAATTTAAACTGTGTTCCAGTTGTAAGACATAAGATGCTGAAATTCATACTAGAAGCATTAGAAGGTTTATAAATCTGTATATACACATACACGCACAACACTCACACATACTATATCACACAAATGTACTAAACTGAAAAAATTTATCATTAACAACTCAAATACATTGGGACAAGGAAAATAGAAATATGAATTCTTTATATTTTCTGTTCAGAAAATTTAGAAACCCACATAAAAATATTTTAGGTTGAAGTTTCATAAAATAATCAATGAAATAAACAAATAAACATAATCAGAAATTTCGACATGTATTGAAGTGCAAAATATCTTACTGGTTCACTCTAACCATAATTATCAGAAGCTCTGCGAAAGTTTTCTAGACATTAATTGTTAAAGTTGAGGAAAAGTACTGCTAAGTCTGCCAAAAGTTTCTTTGATGAGTCTGCAAGCAGCATTGAGATCTTCCAACGTCTTCCAGTGTGGGAGCTCAGACAAGACAAGGAAACTGCAGGAACACATTATTTTCTCATTGAACCAATCCATGCAAATAATTTGCTTGTTGGGTCTATTTATGGAACATCATTTAGAAATGTACCTCATGGAGAGAAACAGCTTTTTTCTCAAATCAAGCCAAGCACCAAACAAAGCAAAATCATTTAAGTTTAAAGAACCCAATATGTTTGGGAACATGTTTGTCCCAGAATAATGGTAAATTGAGATGTCACATTGGCCTGGAAGATAACTATAAATATAAGGATAGCCTTCTAGAAAAGAGTACAATATCCTCCTTTCTGTTAGTAAGATTTGGGGAAGGGGGAAAGTATTTTTTTTTGTTTGTTTATAGCACACATAAAAGTTATATTACATTTATAATTAAAATATATCTCTATCTAAGTTGTTAAAATTTTGTTACTTGCGAGACTGTGATTTGTCAACAATAAGCAAACAAGCAAGAGCATTCATTAAGTGAAGATTTTATTATTTTAAAAGTAGATTTATGGGGCTGGCATTGTGGCTCAGCAAGTTAAGCAACGGGCTGCAGTGCTGGCATCCCATATGAGCACAGGTTCAAATCCCAGCTGTTCCACTTTTGATCCAGCTCCCTGCTAATGTGCCTGGGAAAGTAGTGGGAGATGGTTCAAGGACTTGAGCCCCTGTACACTCTTGGGAGACCTGGATGAAACTCCTGGTTCCTGGTCTCAGCCTTACCCAGACCTGGCCAAAGTGTCCATTTGGGGATTGAACCAGAGGATGGAAGATTCTCTCCCTCTCTCTCTCTCTCTCTCTCTCTCTCTGTGTGTGTGTATGTGTCTCTCTCTGTGTGTAAACTTAACTTTCAAATAAATAAATATTTAAAAAATAAAAAAACTTAAAAAGTTAGATTTATGCTTGTCTACATCCACCTATCACACATAATGAAACAAAAGAAGCAAAAGAAAGTTTGCTTCTCAAAATGTCTTTAAAAGTATGCATTATCTTTTTACTGGTTTAAAATGCACTTTCAATCATTACAACTACATTTGAGTAAAATTTTAATATCACATAAAGTAGCTACTTCATGTTTGTCTTCCACAGAAGGCGGGAGTTGGAGACTTATTTTATGTTCAAGAAGAATTAACAAGGATTTTAAAATCAGATAAAAGCTTTAATTTCATGTCACTTTTAATGTATCATATAATCTTCCAGAAGTAATCAAATCTCTCCAAAACTCAGTAAATCTCTTCCTAAAATGGTACAAATTATGGCATCCATCATACACCAGATATCAGAAAATTAAGGAGTATGAAGGCACTGACTCAAACATTATGGTATGTCAATGTCAGTTTTCTTATTCCCCCCACAACTACTGAATGCATGAACAAAAAAAACCCACCTAAGTTAAATAACAATCATCCTCATCTCCATCTGATTTCCTTCCTCTTACATTTTTATGTCTTAATTATATTCTGGTTCATTTCTCTGCTCAGTGCTGACATCATATGGAAACACTCTGTGCTGCTTACAATGGATAAAATAACTTCCAAGAAAGGACTCTACTGATACAAACCAGAAATGGACAATGGAGACAGATGAAACATTGCTAGACAACATAATCCTATAAGATCCCTAGTGCATATGTGGTCCATCGTTGGCTGACACATTTTTATGCTTCACAAGATTGTAGTTGCAAAATGATTTTTTGAAATCCACTACTTTTGAAAGATCTTTCCTAATGACATTTAATATTTTCTTAAAAATTGTACATATAGATGGGGTACTGTGTGATACTTTGTTATATTCATATGTTATGTAATAACCATTTATGGTAAATGTATTCTTTCAAGCACTTAGCATTTCTTTATAGTGAAATGATGTAGAATACTATGTTACAGATTTTTCTCAATAGAGAAATACATAGTAAATTATAGTCACCTCGCTGTGCAATAGAACCCCAGAACTTCTTACTCCTATTTAGCTATAACCTAATAACAGGTGATCAACCTTTCCCTATCTCCCTCCCCACTGCCCATCCTACCCTGTGGTAAACACTTTTATATTTTTAATTACTATGAGATCACATATATTTAAAATTCCATGAATGAGTGAGATAATGTGATATTTATCTTTCTATGCTAAATCTTATCAACAAAAAACCTCAAGACTTGGCCAAAAAGTTGTTAGAACTAATAAAACTATTCAGCAAAGTTTCAAGATACAACTCAATGCAGAAAAATCAGTATTGTTACACATCATGAGTGAATCATATGACAAAGTTAAAAAGCAATCCTATTTCTTATATTTACAAAAATTGGAGATAAATCTAACCAAATAAATTAAGGGTTGATATGATGAAATCTATAAGTCATTGATGGAAGAAACTGAAGAGGACACAACTAAATGTAAGGAGGTCCAAGAACTTGGGCCATCTTTCAATGCTTTCCCAAGTGCAGTAGCAGGGAGCTGGGTCAGAAATGGAGCAGCTGGGACTTGACTGATGCCCTTGTTGGTTGCTGGTGCTACTGATGGTAGTTTAACCTACTGTACCACAGAACCAACCCCCTTATTTTCCTTTTAATTTTTACAATGACATTTAAAAGGGATTTGTGTTGATTCTTCTTGAAAAGTTTCACAGAATTAAGCAGTGAAGCTATCTGGTTCTATGGTTTTCTTTTTTCTTTTTTACTTTTTTTTATTTTTATTTTTATTTTTTTTTTTTATTTTTGACAGGCAAAGTGGACAGTGAGAGAGAGACAGAGAGAAAGGTCTTCCTTTTGCCGTTGATTCACCCTCCAATGGCCACCGCGGTTGGTGCACTGCGGCCGGCGCACCGCACTGATCTGATGGCAGGAGCCAGGTGCTTATCCTGGGCTCCCATGGGGTGCAGGGCCCAAGGACTTGGGCCATCCTCCACTGCACTCCCTGGCCACAGCAGAGAGCTGGCCTGGAAGAGGGGCAACCAGGACAGGATCGGTGCCCCGACCGGGACTAGAACCTGGTGTGCCGGTGCCGCAAGGCGGAGGATTAGCCTAGTGAGCCGCGGCGCCAGCCTATGGTTTTCTTTCATGGGGAATTTTTATTATTGATCCGATCTTACTTCATGTTACTTTTCTTTTATATGTTTTCCTTCCTCATGATTTAATCTGGGTAAGTATATGTGTCCATAAGTTTACCAATTTCTTCCAGGTTTTCTAATGTGTTGCTCCATAATTGTTCATAGCATTCTCTAACAGTCTTTGTATCACTGCAGTATTACTCATTATGTCTCCTTTGTCATCTTCGATTCTGATATTGAAAATCTTTCTCTTTTTTTCTTGGATAGTCAAGCTAAGCATTTTTCAAATTAATCCATTATTTTAAATATATTGATTTTTAAAATTATCTTTTCCATCTCTGCCATTTACCTGTGTCATGAGTTTTATTGCTTCCAGTCTGCTACTAATTTTTGAGTTTGATCCTCGAGGTGCAATGATGAGTTGTTTATTTGTGACCTGTTTCTATATTTCTTTTTAAATAGGCATTGATGGCTATAAACTTCCCTCTTAGTACTGCATTTTCTGTGTTCCACAGGTTTTACCATGTTGTATTTCTATTTCAATGAATTTCAAGATAATTTTTGTATTCCTCTTCCACTTATTTTTTGATCTATTGATTGCTCATGAGTAGGGTGTTCCATTTCCATGTATTTGTAAGGTTTACAAAATTTTTATTATTATTGATTTTCTTTTTATTGTGTTGTAGTAAAAGATGCTTAATAAGATTTCTAGTCTAAGCTGGCGCCGTGGCTTAACAGGCTAATCCTCTGCCTTGCAGCTCCAGCACACCGGGTTCTAGTCCTGGTTGGTGCTCTGGATTCTATCACGGTTGCCCCTCTTCCAGGGCAGCTCTCTGCTGTGGCCCAGGAAGGCAGTGGAGGATGGCCCAAGTCCTTGGGCCCTGCACCCACATGGGAGACCAGGAGAAGCACTTGGCTCCTGGCTTCGGATCAGTGCGATGCGCCGGCCGCAGCAGCCATTGGAGGGTAAACCAACGGCAAAAAGGAAGACCTTTCTCTCTGTCTCTCTCTCTCGCTATCCACTCTGCCTGTAAAAAAAAAAAAAAAAAAAAAAAAAAAAAAAAAAAAAAGATTTCTAGTCTTTAAAATTTGTTGTGACATACATAAAAGCAATGCTAGAATACATAAATTTTTTGTGACATACATGTAAGCGATCCTAGAATAAGTTCCATTTGCCAAGAGAAGACAGTATTCTGCAGCTGTTGGAAGGTTCTGAAGATGTCTGTCAGGTCTTAATGATCTAGTGTACAATTTAACCCTCTAGTTTCTCTCTTGATTTTCTGTCTAGATGATCTGACCATTTCTAAATGTAAATAATTAAATTCTCCAGCTATTATATTTGAGTCTACCTTTCCACTGGCTTCTAGTAATATTTATTTTATTTATTGATTGCTCCAATACTTGATGAAGATATTACTAACTTCTCTTCTGGATTGAGTCCTGCTTTACTAATTTTGATTTAAAATCTGCTTTATTTTATAGTAGTGTCTCTTCCCCTGACTTCTCTTCTGTTCAATGTGTATGCAATATCTTGTTCCAATATTTCACTTTCAGTCTGCGTGTGTTCAGAAATGAAATGCATTTCACGTAAGCATCAGATAGATGGATTCTTTTTTAATCCATTTGGTTACTCTTTGTTTTTTAATTGTTATTAAAGGAAAAAATTGATAGGTAAGGTTTTATTAATGCCATTTTGATACTTGTTTTATGTTTTCTTTGTAACAATACATTTTTCTTTCTCTTTCTCTTCTAATTTTCATTTTTTGCTTAGTGGGCTTCTTCTAGTTAGGTAGTTAGATTCCCTGCTTACCATTTATTAAATCTGTTATACATTCTTGCTTTGGGGATATGACAAGGCTTACAAAAATCTTTTGATTATGAAAAGCAATGTTGAGGGGCTGGCGCTGTGCCATAGCGAGTAAAGCCACTGCCTGCAGTGCTGACATTCCGTATGGGCACCGGTTTGCGTCCTGGCTGCTCCTCTTCCAATCCAGCTCTGCTGTGGCCTAGGGAAGCAGTGGAAGATGGCCCAAGTGCTTAAGCCCCTGTACCCGCATGGAAGACCGTCAAGAAGCTCCTGGCTCCTGGCTTCAGATCGGTGTAGCTCCGACCATTGCAGATGACTGGGGAGTGAAGCAGCAAATGCAAGACCTCTCTCTCTGCTTTTCCTCTCTCTGTGTAACTCTGACTTTCATAAGTAAATAAATCTTTTTTTTTTTAACTTTTATTTAGTAAACATAAATTTCCAATGTACAGTTTATGGATTACAATGGCTCCCCCCCTCCATAACTTCATAATTTCCCTCCCACTCGCACCCCTCACATCTCCGGCTCCCTCTCCCATTTCATTCACATCAAGATTCATTTTTAATTCTCTATATACAGAAGATCGATTTAGTATATATTAAGTAAAGCTTTCATCAGGATACATCAACACAGAAACACAAAGTGAAAAATACTGTTTCAGTACTACTTATAGCATTGCTTCACATTGGACAACACATAAAGGGCAGATCCCACGTGAGAAGTAAGTACACAGTGACTCCTGTTGTTGACTTAACATTTTGACACTCTTGTTTATGACGTCAGTAATCTCCCTAGGCTCAGGTCATGAGTTGCCAAGGCTATGGAAGCCTGTTGAGTTCATCGACTCTGATCTTATTCTGATAGGGTTATAGTCAAAGTGGAAGTTCTCTCCTCCCTTCAGAGAAAGGTACCTTCTTCTTTGATAGCCCCATTCTTTCCACTGGGATCTCACTTACAGAGATCTTTCATTTAGGGTTTGGTTTGTTGTTTTGTTTTGTTTTGTTTTCCAGAGTGTCTTGTCTTTCCACGCCTAAAATATTCTCATGGGCTCTTCAGCCAAATCCGAATGCTTTAAGGGCTGATTCTGAGGCCAGAGTGCTATTTAGGACATCTGCCATTCTATGAGTCTGCTGTGTATCCTGCTTCCCATGTTGGATCATTCTCTCCCTTTTTGATTCTATCAGTTAGTATTAGCAGACACTAGTCTTGTTTGTGTGATCCCTTTGACTCTTAGACCTATCAGTGTGATCAATTGTGAACTGAAATTGATCACTTCGACTAGTGAGATGACATTGGTAGATGCCATCTTGATGGGATTGTATTGGAATACCCTGGCATGTTTCTGATTCCACCATTTGGGGCAAGTCTGATTGAGCATGTCCCAAATTGTATATCTCCTCCCTCTCTTATTCCCACTCTTATATTTCACATCAATCACTTTTCAGTTAAAATTTAAACACCTAAGAATAATTGTGTGTTAATTACAGAGTTCAATCAATAGTACTAGAACAAAAAAATACTAAAATGGATAAAGTATTAAATTGTACATCAACAGTAAGGACAAGGGCTGTTCAAGTCACTGTTTCTCATAGTGCATTTCACTTCAACAGGTTTCCCCTTTGGTGATCAGTTAGTTGTCGCCAATCAGGAAGAACATATGATATTTGTCACCTTGGGACTGGCTTAATTCATTCAGCATAATGTTTTCCAGATTCCTCCATTTTGTTGCAAATGACCAGATTTCATTGTTTTTACTGCTATATAGTATTCTATAGAGTACATGTCCCAGAATTTCTTTATCCAGTCTACTGTTGATGGGCATTTGGGTTGGTAGTATCACATTGATTGATGTGCAAACATTGAACCATCCCTGCATACCAGGGATAAATCCCACTTGGTCTGGGTGCATGATCTTTCTGATGTGTTGTTGCATTCTATTGGCCAGAATTTTTTTGAGGATTTTTGCATCTATGTTCATCAGGGATATTGGTCTGTAATTCTCTTTCAATGCTGCATCTTTTTCTGGCTTAGGAATTAAGGTGATGCTGGCTTCATAAAAAGGATTTGGGAGGATTCCCTCTTTTTTGATTGTTCGGAATAGTTTGAGAAGAAGTGGAGTTAGTTCTTCTTTAAATGTCTAGTAGAATTCAGCAGTGAATCCATCTGGTTTTGGGCTTTTCTTTGTTGGGAAGGCCTTTATTAATGTTTCAATTTCTGTGTCAGTTATGGGTCTGTTTAGGTTTTCTATGTCTTCCTAGTTCAATTTAGGTAGGTTGCATGTGTCCAGGTATTTATCCATTTCTGATAGATTTCCCTGTTTGTTGGAATACAAGTCCTTGTAGTAATTTCTGATGATTCTTTTTATTTTTGTGGTATCTGTTGTTATGTTTCCTTTTTCATCTCTGATTTTATTGATTTGGGTCTTTTCTCTTCTTTTTTTAGTTAGTTGGGCCAATGGGGTGTCAATTTTGTTTATTTTTTCAAAAAACCACCTCACATTTGGTTGATTTTTTGTAATATTTTTTTGGATTCAATCCTGTTGATTTCTTCTCTGATTTCAATTATTTCTCTTCTCTTACTAGATTTGGGTCTGGTTTGCTGCAGATTTTCTAGATCCTTGAGATGAATTGAAAGCTCATTTATTTGGTGCCTTTCCAATTTCTTGATGTAGGCACCTATTGATATAAACTTACCTCTAACACTGCTTTTGCAGTATCCAATAGGTTTTGGTATGTTGTGCTGTTATCCTCATTTACTTCCAGAAAGTTTTTGATTTCTCTTTTGATTTCTTCTATGACCCATTGTTCATTCAGGAGCATGTTGTTCAATCTCCATGTGTTTGCATATGTTCTAGGGATTCCTGAGTTGCTAATTTCCAACTTCATTCCTTTGTGGTCTGAGAAACTGCGTCGTATGATTCTAATTCTTTTGAATTTGCTGAGACTTGCTTTATGGCCTGGTATGTGGTAAATCCTAGAGAAGGTTCCATGTACTGCTGAGAAGAATGTAAATGCTTTATGTGTAGGATGAAAAGTTCTGTAGATATCTGTTAGATCCATTTGGGCTATAGTGTTGTTTATATCTACTGTATCCTTGTTGATCTTCTGTCTGGTTGATCTGTCTATTTCTGAGAGTGGAGTATTGAAGTCCCCCAGTACTATTGTATTGGAGGCTAAGTCTCCCTTTAAGTCCATTATCAAATCTTTTAAATAAACCGGTTCCCTGTAATTAGGTGCATATACATTGATAATCGTTATATCTTCCTGTTGAATTTATCCCCTAATCATTATATAGTGCCCCTCTTTGTCTCTCTTAACAGTTTTTGTGTCAAAGTTTATTTTGTCTGATATTAAGATGGACATGCCCACTCTTTTTTCATTTCTGTTGCCATGGTATATCTTTTTCCAGCCTTTCACTTTCAGTCTGTATGCATCTTTGTTGGAAAGATGTGTTTCTTGTAAGCAGCAAATAGATGGGCTTTGTTCCTTAACCTGATCAGCCAATCTGTGTCTTTTAACTGGACAGTTCAGGCCATTAACATTCAATGTGATTATTGAGAAGGAGTAACTTTGCCCTGCCATTTACCAAAGATATTTTCTAATATATGCTTTGAATTCCCTGTGATCGTTTGGTGTGAGGTTTCCTTCCTTCACCTTCTTTCATATTGATGACCGTGTTTCTGTGTTTCTGTGTGTAACACATCTTTAAGCATCTTTTGAAGGGCTGGATGAGTGGTGACAAATTCTTTCAATTTCTGTTTGCTGTGAAAAGTCTTTATTTCACCTTCATTCACAAATGAGAGCTTTGCAGGATATAATATTCTGGGCTGGCAGTTTTTCTCTCTTAGTACCTGGGCTATGTCTTGCCATTCCCTTCTAGTTTGTACGGTTTCTGATGAGAAGTCAGCTGTGAGTCTAATTAGATATCCTCCAAGAGTAATCTGATATTTCTCTCTTGCACATTTTAGAATCTTTTCTTTATGTTTCACTATAGTGAGTTTGATTACAACATGTCATGGTGAGGATCTCTTTTGGTCATGTTTAGTAGGGGTTCTATGAGCTTCCTGTGCTAGGATGTCTCTGTCCTTCTCCAGACCCGGGAAGTTCTCTGCAAGTATCTCACTAAAAAGGCCTTCTAATCCTTTCCCCCTCTCCATGCCTTCAGGAACTCCTAGAACCTGAATGTTGGGTTTTTTAATAGTATCCTGTAGATTTCTAATTTCCTCTTCTTTTCTTTAATTTGACTGTATACTTTCCTTGCTCTGTCTTCTAAGTCTGATATTCTCTCTTCCGTTTCACTTACTCTGTTTTAAGGCTTTCTAATGTGTTTGTCATTTGATCTATTGAGTTCTTCATTTCATTTTGATTTCTCTTCACTATCACAATTTCACGTTCTACTAGTTTCTTCATTTCATTTTGATTCTTCCGTAAGATTTCATTTTCACGAATGAGATTTTCTATCCTGTAACGATCCAGTAAGTATCTCCATAGCTCAAGCATTTGTTTTTGAAAACTTCTAATTGTTCTTATCATAAATTTTTTGAAATCCGTATCTTGCATTTCTTCCATCTCATCATCTTCATAATCTTGGCTTGGGGTGTCTTGTTCATTTGGGGGTGTCATAATGTCTTCCTTGTTCTTGTTTGCTCGGTTTCTGCATTTGTTGCTTGGCATTGTGGAGATATTCTTTGGATTCTTCTTCCCTCACTGTGGTGTTTTTTTTCTTGTTATACTATGACTGTATTAAGTGGACTGTCGCTTTTGATGGAGCCTTAGAGGCTTAAAATGGGTGTGGCCTGAGAGCTCTGTTTGGTTCCTTAGGGTTAAGGGTGTGCCAAAGGTGACACTCCCAGGTTAGGCGTGGTAAATCTCTCTCTTTCTTTTCTTCTTTCTTTTTTTTCTTTTCTTTTTTTTTTTTTTTTTTTTTTTTTGATTCAGAAGGGAAGTAATTCCACACAGCTGAGCAGAATTGAATGTAGTTAGCAGGTGAATGATATAACCACAGGAGCCAGAGATTGGAAGCTCTTTCCTAAGGACCACACAGGGAATCTGTGCTGCCCTCAGTGTGGGCTCAAATTCTCCTGCAGTCTCCCTGGGTTGCCAAGGTTACCGAATTGTAGCATCTCTGGAGAGTACTCTTGTGAATTCCGTGAGTTCCCTCACCTGCTGTCTCTTTTTTCACAGTCTCAGTTCATTAGCGCCACACATTCACTAGGTCCTAATCTCCTATTATTTTACCGCCTCTCCCCCAGAGTCAGGTTTTTCTGCTTGGCTGAGGGCAGGTGCAGAACTGAGTTCATGCCGCTTATGACATATGTCCAAAATGGCGCCTGCTCTTTGTCTTGCTTGCCTTTGAGAGGTGAGTGGATTGAGAGAAACTCATGTCCGTATCGTTCACTTTTTTTTTTTTTCCTCTCTCTTCTAGTTAGCCTGGTGAACTTTTTCCCATGGGGTTTCTTTCTTTCTTTCTTTTTTCTTTTTTTTTTTTTTTTTTGACAGGCAGAGTGGACAGTGAGAGAGAGAGACAGAGAGAAAGGTCTTCCTTTTTCCGTTGGTTCACCCCCCAATTGGCTGCTACGGCCGTTGCATTGCAGCTGGCACGTTACGTCAATTTGAAGCCAGGAGCCAGGTGTTTCCTCCTGGTCTCCCATGTGGGCCATCCTCCACTGCCTTCCTGGGCCACAGCAGAGAGCTGGATAGGAAGAGGAGCAACCAGGACAGAATCTGGCGCCCCGTCTGGGACTAGAACCCAGGGTGCCAGTGCCACAGGCAGAGGATTAGCCTATTGAGCCATGGCGTCAGCCTCATCCTACTCTCTCTTGACCTGTAAACTTTCTGCTGAGAATTCTGTAGTCAAGAAAATTAGGGTATCTTTATGTGTTACTTCCTTATTTTATTTTACTTTTTTTTTGCTGCTTTGAGAATTGCCTCCTTAATTTTGGAGAGCTTACCTATAATATGTCTTGGGGTATACTTTGTTGAGCTGAATCAGACTGGAGACCTCTGATTTTCCTGTTCCTAGATAGCTATACCTTTCTTTTTAGTCTGGGCAGTTTTTATCAACATATCTTTAGATATGCTTTCTTGTCCAAGATATTTTCAAGTCCCTCTTAGATCCCAGTCAATTGAGTATTTGCTCTTATGATGCTAGCCTATTATTCCTATAAGCTTCTTTCATTACTCTTGATTATTCTTTCTCTTTTCTCCTCTAACTGTGTATTATCAAGTGCCCTGTCTTTGATCCCACTGATTATTTATTTGATCTGTTCTGCTATTGATGCTTTTTATTGAGTTTTTCAATTTAATTTGGTGTAATTTTCAGTTGAAGGTATTCTGCTTGATTTTATTCAATTAATTCCACCTCTATCAAATCTGTCAGAATATTGAATTGTTTCTCTGTATTCTTTTGAATTTCATTGAATTTTCTAAAACCTAATTATCTTGAATTCTTCATTCAAGCATTTGGAAATTTCAGTTCCTAGGTGACTGATTTCTGCTCTTTAGATGAGGTCATGGTTCTCCAAAAGTTTGTGATACTTGTTGATAAACAATGTCTTCAGCATGTTGAAGGGTTCGTTATTGTGCTATGACTTTATGATTGTCCTTCTAGAAATTCCCAGTAGTCTTTACTTTCTCTGAACCTATAGATACTTCTGCTATTTCAGCACTAGAGAGCACCCAAGTTGTGTTTTACCACAGGTCTGCTATTGATGTTTTTGCTGATTCAGTCTTACAAAACTTCCTGATCTCTTATTTGCTCCAGGTTTACAGTTGATGCTGTTTTCAGCATGAGCTACTGAATTGTCTGAAAAATTTCAGACAGTTTCTATCAGCCTCTTCATGTACTATTGATAGGTCAGACTCCACAAGTGCCACAATACTAGATCACACCTGGATCCCACAGTCCACTAAGACCAGAGTGACCAGGGACTAGAACAAAACTCATCTTGTTATGGTCTGTCTGCTGCTGAGGATGGTTCATTGCTCAATGCTGCACTAATCAGCCGCTGGTAATGTAGACTTTGTTATCAGTCTACTAACCAGGACCACAGAATTCTACTGGGGATTGAAGCAGGTCCAGAGGCTCTGACTTCAGACTATGGCAAGGGGACAACACCTTTACTATCTGCTCAATGCTGGGTTTAATAAGCCTGGCATCACCTCCCAAAATAGCTCTGTGATTCTTTGTTGTTCCTTTATTGCAGGAAGGGTGATAGAATCAGCCCCTCAAATATACTAGCAGACCCTAAGTGGGTCACACAGAGGTCTCATACCCACTGGGCCCTCTGTAATCTTGGGAGTGAACAGTCAATCTGCAAGAGGATGGTGGTTGGGGCTGATGCTGAGTGTAAAAAGTTAAGCCTCTGCCTCCATCACCGGCATCCCACATGAGTGCTGGTCCACTTCTGATCCAGCTCTCTGTTGATGAGCCTGTTAAATCAGTAGATGAACCAAGTCCTTGGAACCCTGCACCCACGTATGAGACCCAGAAGAAACTCCTGGCTTCTGGCTTTGGATCAGTTCAGATCCAGCCATTGCGGCCATTTGGTGAACCAGTGGATGGGAAAACTTGGTCTCTGCCTCTCAAATAAATAAATAAATAAATCTTCAAAAAAGATAGTAATATATACAAAAACATATGTATCTCACCAGGGCACAGGCCTCTGCCTTACACTGGGGCAAATCCATAGATCCTGTCCACAGTTACTTTCCTCTCTGTAGAAACCATTCTGATCTGTACAGACCAGCACTTCATCCAAAAACACAGTCCAATGGACACTTTCTGTCTACCCAAGATTATAGGAGAGCAATAAAAGTAACCCTAGAGCCACGCAGTCTCTCTAGGTTGATCACCTGTGTCCCACAATCAGATGTACTACAAAGTCCTGGGAATGTCTTCATGACCAGCCAGCAGTGACACATGTCAAAGCAAATCCTCTGGAGCACGGGTCTCTGCCTGATGCTGGGCAAGTTCAAAGGCTCAGTCTGTGAGTACTGGTTGGGGGATAGACGGCTTTGGGATTTCTCAGGTATTAGGGCTAGGCAGGGTAGGCCTAGTTGTATACTCGGTGATGTCATCCAAAGCTCCCTCTCTTGGCCTCTCTACATGGTTGACATTTCACTTTCTGTAGGTGGTTTGGGGAGGAGTGGCAACACCTGCCCACCTATGGGCTCCAAATAGTCACTCTGTAGGTTAAGAGCTTGGATCCAGGGAAGGAAGGCTTAGCATTACTGAATTTTTTTCACAGTGAACCTGGCCATTTTACTCTCTCTCCCAAAAAGGAGATATGTCTCTATGCTGTGCTCCTTGAAACTTTGGGATGGGACAATGCTGTCAATCTTTTCCTTCTTGCTTCTTTCTATAAGAAGTGTGGTTTTTATCAGACAAGGCACTGTGATCTCTCACCTGACTTCTGTAGTTCTTGTGAAGGTGACTTGGTGTATTTATATCTGGTTTACATTGGGGTCTCTGTACGGAGATGGTTACTGGAGCCTCTTACTCAGCCATCATCTTGGTTTCACTCTTTATTTTTTAACTTATTGGAATGTTTAATACATAGTTATCTTTGCTGTCACTATGGGTAAGACAGAGCATTTGTCTGTTGCTTTCTTATTTTATTTTAATATGTCTTTTCATATTTTTTCCTTCTACCCTCCGCTCCCATTTTCTTTTGTGCTAAATAGTGTCAAGATAGTTTATTTTGGAGAAACATTACAATAGGAATACATGTGGTATAATAAGCCATGTGTGTATTGAAGAAGGCTGCAGTAAAGGGAAGTTTTTTTTTTTAAGCTCAGGTTTTCTTATTTATTCACTTACAATAATTTAAATATATTTATTTCCTCTCAAGGCAGGGTTGTCCTTTACCACTGTCCTGTATAAATGCATTACCCAAGATAGGTACTGGTGTGAAAGGAGAGGGAAGGGATGACTAGCAAAACAGTTGCTGTAGGGCCATCACCTGCTGAGGACTGGTGGGAGAGCAGAGGTGTGGCAGACAGGTGGTCCTGGAAGGCCTCCCCTGCAGTGAGATGTACCCACAGCCCCCAGTATGCTAAGAGGGGTCATTCAGGCCCCCTACCTATTGTAAAGTTCTTGGGCACCTGCAACCCTTCCTCCCACTTGGGAGACCTGTGTGGATTTCTTTTCTTTTCTTTTCTTTTTTTTTTTTTTTTTTTTTTTTTTTTTTTTGACAGGCAGAGTTAGACAGTGAGAGAGAGAGAAAGGTCTAAGGTCCTCCTTTTTCCGTTGGTTCACCCCTCAAGTGGCCGTCACTGCCAGCGCATTGCAGCAGGTACACTGTGCCGATCTGAAGCCAGAAGCCAGGTGCTTCTCCTGGTCTCCCATGCAGGTGCAGGGCCCAAGGACTTGGGCCATCCTCCACTGCCTTCCCGGGCCACAGCAGAGAGCTGGACTGGAAAAGGAGCAACCAGGCCAGAACCGGCGCCCCAACCAGGACTAGAACCTGGAGTGCCGGTGCTGCAGTTAGAGGACTAGCCTAGTGAGCCATGGCGCCAGCTGCTGTGTGGATTTCTTCACTCCTAGTTTGTGGTTATTTGAGTAAACCAGGAGATGGAAAATCAGCCTCTCCCTGTCTCTCTCTCTTTGTGTGTGTCACTCTTTTAAACAAATAAATACAGCCTTTTTTTTTTTTCATTTCTTACTTTCACAGAGACTGAAGGTCACCTGAAAATGATTGACAAGTTTGTTTTTCTCCCTTGTTAGATCTTTCTAGTGCACAGTACTACAAATGCATATAGTCACTCAAAGCATTCAAATTATGTTTGAGCTTTTTAACATTCTCTTTAGTCACCTGATCTTTAGGATTTACTTATAAATTCCGGGACAATTTCTTATTTGGCTCAAATGCTATCACAGATTAATGCAGCTCTTATGTCTTAATAGCAATCAGCAAATTGCTGCCATTTGTGGCCATGTCCTGAAAGTAGAACATGATCTGCTGGATTGTGTTATCTAGCCGTTCATTAAATTTCGCTGTTAGATTTTTCTGAAAATCTTTGCTGAAACACAAGGAAGAGGTAACAGGCTCCCGTACTTTCTCTTCTAGCACTGGGCTCCCCTCTATACTTACTCACCATCCTGAAGTCTAATTACTCTCTTCTTTCCTGCTGGACTGAGAACTGTTAATTATAATGAATAGTAATAGCAGTAATAATTATAATTGTCATTTATTAAGTTTCTTCCACCAGCAGGCAGTATTAGATACTTTTGATACATCATAGGAATTCCTCAAATCAACTTGCCAGGCAGTATTAAGATCTGAAGTTTCAGAATGAAGGAAATGAGACATGGAGAGAATACATAAAATATGAAGGTTCACATCTGGAAGATGAGGAAGCCAACTCTCAATCACAACTAAGCTTAAGTTTTTCTTACTCTCAAGTGGTTTTTAAATTTAGGTTTCCATTAGAATCCCTTAAATAACCACGTTAAATATTGATTATGGCACCTTGCCCAAGATATAGGAATAAAAACATCGAAGACAAACTTCAAATTCCATAGGTTTAATTTTTGTGGTCTAACTATCTCATCAACTTCATCACCTGAGACCTGAATTATACTCCGATATAAATGTCCTTCACTTTTCTGAACATATGACAACCTCTCAATACTTATTCCTTTGTATATGTTTTATGAATTGCATAGAATGCCCCCATTTTATAAATTATGTTCTTTTTTTATTTATTTTTTATTTTTTTTTAAATTTTTTGACAGGCAGAGTGGACAGTGAGAGAGAGAGAGAGAGAGAGAGAGAGAGAAAGGTCTTCCTTTACCGTTGTTTCACCCTCCAATGGCCGCTGTGGCCAGAGCGCTGCGGCTGGCACACCACGCTGATCCGAAGCCAGGAGCCAGATGGTTCTCCTGGTCTCCCATGCGGGTACAGGGCCCAAGCACTTGGGCCATCCTCCTCTGCACTCCCGGGCCACAGCAGAGAGCTGGACTGGAAGAGGAGCAACCGGGACAGAATCCGGCACCCCGACCGGGACTAGAACCCGGTGTCCCAGTACCGCAAGGTGGAAGATTAGCCTATTGAGCCGCAGAGCCGGCAATAAATTATGTTCTTATTCATTTTCTTAATCTTAATAATGGCTTCCTAGATGAAAATGGATTCAGCCAACTAGCGAATAAAACATTTTGGAAAAAACTGTGTACATATTTAACATGTACATCTTTATCACTATTCTCTAAATGTTATAGTGTCATAACTACTCACATAATATATACATTGCATTAGGTATTACAAATTATCTAGAGATGATTTAAAGTATATGGAAGGATATGCACAGGATATACACAAATACTATAGTATTTTGTATGCAGGACTTGAATATCTACGGAAGTTGATATCTGTGGGAGATCATGCAATCATTTACACATGGATACCAACAGATGACTATACATATGGATATATAAACACACATTTATTTTGAATTACAAATGAAAACACATATACAAGCCTATACACAATGTTTATATATACAATGTATATATCTCATCATACTGACTTTTTATTAACTTTCTCTAGAATATGTTTCCCTTTCTCCTTATAACCTTATATAGTCTATAGTCCTTTGAAGACATTTAATTAATGTCTTGTATGAATGGATTAATGACATAATAGCATACATGGAAGGTTAAATACTTTAACACTGTAATGTATATAGATTAATTCTCTAATTTTTTGGACATGTAAGTCATGTTCAATTTTGCAGGCAAATGAAACTGATCAAAGTAAAAATTCAAGACCTGGTTATTTTCTTCTCACTATATGTGATTATTATGCATCAAAATGATTTCTCTAAGGACTAGAAATATTTAAGCTAGATATGAATAATCAATCTCATTTTCTTGTTGGAACCAGTATTTGGGTTTTAACATTGATGAAGGATTATGGAAGCAGAGAAGCTAGATTGGATTATAAGTTAATTCACCCACATATTCAGTAAAGCTTGGTGTATCAGTCTTTCTTGTTTATGTTCTTTCTCATTAAAAAAACAAACAAACAAAAAAAACCTTCCACTTAAAGACAAAGAAACATACATTCTGTGATTGTAAGTATTCCAAATAACTTTAAGTATATTCAAAATTTGTTCCAAATGAATGGAATTTATAGTGGTGGGTGCTATTTATTTTAATATTGAAAATGTGCCAATAGGACTCCTGTATCTAGTTATAGTGTAGGCTTTTCTTTTCTGAAAGGATCACTGTATTGTGAATGGGTAGTTTTGGATTAAGTTGACTTGAGTGGTTTTCAGAAAATCACCTCTGTTTTGAGCGACATCCCAGGGGAACCAGCATACTGTAATGACATTGTATATAGGCTACCCATAGTTTTCATTATCAGCTATCCTGGCATCTACTTAAAGGTCTTCAGTAACACCCTGTTATCTTACAGAAAGAGCATTTTTGAAGCTTTCAGAAGTTATTGTACATTTATTCTATACTGTCTCACTGTATCTTTATTAGTCTGCAGCTAAAGATAGTGGAATTTGTCTTCATTTTCTTTTATTTTAAATTTACGTCATTCATTATTTCTTATAATATTTTTTAAGATAGACTTTGTTTTTGGTTTGTTTTCTTCATGTGTGCCTGACATTGAAGTCCTTCAGCTGCAACTTTAAAAACATAAATGAATATAGGGGCCGGCACTGTGGCATAGCAGGTAAAGCCACCGCCTGTAGTGTTGGCATCCATATGGGCTCTGGTTTTAGTTCCAGCTGCTCCACTTCCAATCCAGCTCTCTGCTGTGGCCTGGGAAAGCAGTAGAAGATAGCCCAAGACCTTGAGCCCTTGCACCCATGTGGGAAGACCCAGAGGAAGCTCCTCGCTCCTGGCTTTGGATCGGACAGCTCTGGCTGCTGCTGCTAATTGAGGAGTGAACCAGTGGAACGAAGACCTCTCTCTCTCTCTCTCTCTCTCTCTCTCTCTCTCTGTGCCTCTCCTCCTCTCTCTGTGTAACTCTGACTTTCAAATAAATAAGTCAATCTTTAAAAAATAATAAAAATAAATGAATATAATGCTTTGACATGAGTCATGCTCCACAAATTCTATAAAAGAAGTATCTTTCATCAGGCTCCTATTAATAGAAAGAAGAGAATGCTGTAGACTGTCAAAGGTTATCCAAACTTTGATTACATAAATGTTACTTGGATAATTTTCTGAAAAAGTGGACTCCTGGTACCTGCCTTCAGTCTTTTTACGTTTTCCCCCTCTAAGGTTCTGAGAAGAGGTATAGTCATTTGCAATTTTAAATAGCTCACCAAATATTTCTGATACAGGAGATGTGAATTATGCCACTGTTTTATTCCAATGATTTAAATTGCATTACATTTGTTTTCTCAGTTCTTCCAAGGTATTTTGTTTTCCTTGAACTTTCTGGTCTCTTGCTTTTAAATCTGTATATACACTCCCATATAGTTTGATTTATGTTATATTCATGGGCCAATGTCACAGAACGACTTCAAAATCAGCCTTACGCCTTCCTTTGTCACTTTTCTGCTGTCTGCTTGACTAACTGATGTCAACATTGGTAGAGCTAAGATTTGCCTGCAACTTTAACCAAAGTGAAAAAGGCTATAAATTGCAACAACCAGAGAAGATCCCTAAATATCTCATTGTGGCTGGCACTCTTAAGCAAGTCATTTCAAACATTTGAAGCTTAGAATTCACATGGGATTTAGTTTCGGTGGTTAAATCATTTTTTAGATGTAAAAATAAAATCTAATATGGACTATTCTGAGCCAAAATCAACAGCATTGCCTCTCATACATCAAGAAAGTCTACACACAGGAACTCCCTATATTTGGAGAGGTAAAACAAATTACTCACTGCAGAGTTATTGTGGTAAGAATCCTAGCAAGAAATAGCATTATGTGTGCTTGGGCACCTGCTAACCACATGGGAGACCCAGATGGAGGTCCAGACTACTGATTTCTGACTGGCCCAGCCCTGGCCATTGTGGCCATTTTGAGTGAACCGGTCATTGGATGGAAGACTTTCTCTTTCTCTCTCCCCTGTCTCCCTCTCTCTCTCAAATGAATAAAATAAACCTTTAAAAAATTCCCATCTCATCTGTGAGAAAGAGAATGGTGCTTCAAGGCATACTGCGTTAAATATAGATATATATGTGAGCGAGGAGCCACTATAGAAAAGAGTACAGGGTTTCTCAAAACAATTAAGAATAGATCTTCTATATGACCCAATTTCTCTTCTGGCTATTTAACCAAAATAATTGAAATTATAATTTTGAAAAGATGCATCACTCCATTACACACCACAAAATTGTGCACAATAGCCAAAATATAGAAATGATTAAATGGCCATTTTTGAAATGATAAATCAAGCACAGTAAATGTATACAATAGAACATTATTTAGCCTTATTAATGAAGGAAATACTGACACATATTATAACATGGATGAACACTGAAGACTTTGTGCTAAGTAAAATAATTCTTTCACCAAAAAAAAAAAAAAAGAAAAAAAAAAGAAATCCTTGGGCTGGCACTGTGGCGCATCCCATATGGGCGCTGGTTCTAGTCCTGGCTATTCCTCTAATTTTTAAGACCACATAACTGTATATTTTAAAAGATGCATTTGCAGTATATCAATTATATTTCCTCTTCTAAAAATACTTAAAAAATGAATTGTATGGTATGTAAATGTATTACTATGAAATTATTATTTTTAAAAGATATGAAAAAGATACTTTGACTTCATGTGTAAACATGAAAAATTTACACTTTCATGAAATTTATTAAAAGCATAGTTTAATGATTATTTATAATATTATTTTCTTAGTGTCATCCTTTCCTTCAAATTCTTTGGTATCTTAGAAGCAGGGGTTGTTTGTGTGTGTGTGTGTGTGTGTTATGTTATTACTTTATTATGCTATTACTTTATTGCTAGCAATAATCTACAGACTAACACATATGAGTTCCTCAGTGAATAGTTAGTAATTAAATGGCTGACTTAAAGCATGAAAGATACCTATTGTCTAATTTGATTTTTAATATCCTATTTAAGTCAATACATGTTCTCACAGAGAATGTTTCACTGAAAGTTATCAGTATTTCCATATAAAGAAATTTTTATTTTTTCACCTATCTGGGAATCCATCTATTAAAAATATGTAAACTTTATCAAATTGTGATAAACTAAATAACAAAAGTTAAACATTGTAATGTAAGTGGCTATCCAAATTATTCTATCACAGAAGTGATATAAATATTGTGACAAATCATGTCAACATATTACTGAATAAGGTTAGTAAAAAACAATTTCCATCTTGTAAATGAGTAAACAAAGTATCAAAATATTGTGGCTGATGGAAATTAGAGGATTTATAGGTAAAAATGAAACGAGATTTGAAAAGTATTTAATCAAAGCTACTTTATGGAAAATTCTTCACATGTTCAGATGTTGTTAGTGGAAGATTAATTTTCATAAAGTCTTAACAGAAATGGAGTTTAATTCATATTACATAAGATGACACACTCATAACAGTGTTCTACACTACTTCTTTAACAATTTATTAATAAATATCACAAATTCAAATGGTAGTGAAGCTTTGGCCTTATACAAGTAAACTTGAAATTTCATGAAATGTTAATATATATGTGAAAATTCTTTCAGGGGTCGGCACTGTGGCTCAACTGGTTAATGCCCTGGCCTGAAGTGCCGGCATCCCATATATGCTCCGGTTCTAGTCCCAGCTGCTCTTCTTCAATCTAGCTCTCTGCTATAGTCTGGGAAAGCAATAGAAGATGGCCCAAGTCCTTGGTCCTCTGCACCCACAGGGGAGACCCAGAGGAAGCTCCTGGCTCCTGGCTTTGGATTGGCGCAGCCCCAGCTGTTACAGGCAATAGGGGAGTGAACCATTGGATGGAAGACCTCTCTCTCTCTCTCTGTCTCTCTCTCTCTGTAACTCTGACTTTCAAATAAATAAATAAATAAATAAATCTTTTTTAAAAAAAAGAAAATTCTTTCAGTTGACAAATTTCTAATAATTACCTAAAAGACTTGTAATACATAAAGTAAAGCAAAAAGCAAATTTATATAGACACTAATAGAGGAGAAACTGCATTATTTTTCTTTTTTTCTATCAAAAGTATTTTACCAATCTGTCATTATAAAAAAGTGAGAAAATATGCAAATAATAAGGAATTGCAGTAGTTATTTTTTGAAAATTATTTGTGAAAATGTTTCCCCTTTGTTCTAGACGTTGTGGTGTGTGAGGAACTTGTTTTACACAATTAAATTCGTTTTGATTTCTTTCCTTATTCTTGAAAATTAGAATTTCATTCATCTTTGACTATATTTTTATTTGTGATTTGTGTTAATTTTCTTAAAGACCACTTATAAAACTTGTAATCTCGGGGGTCCAAAACACCTGCATGCACAGTATATTGCTGGGTTTTCTACATATAGTGTGCCACTACATATTTTTCACATGTGTGTGGTCACACCTGTAGAATTTTAATATTTCTATCAGACTATCATTTGGATGTCTTCCACACAAATCCTTAGAAAGGGCGATAAAGCCATATGCCCTTCATTGTATCTCAAAATGACTTTGTTCTTGTCCTGGGCTCTCACATATTATGTTACTTCACTGTGGAATGCTATTTCTCCTCTGTCCAGTGAATTCCTATCAATATATCAGATCTCAACTAAAACCTACTTTCATTGGTTAAATGTGCTATATAGTTCTATATAATATATTATTATGTAGCTTAATGTAGTGTTATTATCCACTCAAATTTTAACAGTAATGAATCTTCCACTCTGGACAACTAAATATTTGCAATTGGATTATTAAAATTATATAAACTATATATGTATCTTTATATTGATATATAATAGATAAATACAGATAGATAAATGAAAATATATTTATAGGCTAACATATAGATACATTGTTTTGTGCCTTTACATAAATAGATGGTATTGAAATCATGACCACTGTAGTTAAAAAATTATGCCAGATCTTGTATCCCTTCCAGGAATACAGAAAGTACCTGAAGAGAGATAAGAACAATCTTCACATTTATTTTAGAAAGACAGAATACCATCTCATTAGTCTGGAAAGTTCAGTCAACATGCTATCCATCGACAAAACTGTGGGCCGGAGTCAGCCAATCATTGCTGAATAGTGGTTCTGTGGTCCAGTACCACTCAGTTGCTAGATAACCTTGAATAGTTATTGCTTGTGTTCTGAATTAGATAGGAGATATTAAAATTGCAAATTAAATATCTTTTCATTGATTTTCCATTTGTGTTGTCCAGTTAACTCATGTTACCCTATAACACTGCAATTAAAAAACCCATGTCTGGCCTAGTTGGACATCATTTCTCAGGTTTTCAGACCTACTAAAAGAACTCACACAATAATTAAATTTATATTAAAAAGGAGTATGTTCTAATAATAAAAATAACAACAAGATTGCAAAATAACTACCAAATTGCTTTCTAGTAAGGGTGTAGTAATATGCATTGCCACTGGAAAAACATAATTTGATTTCATATACCTTTGCTGACATTGGTTAATATTTTCAGTAGTTGGGTATTTGACAATTGTATTATTATAAATGTTAGTATCAATTTCTTTGAACAATATCCTGTTAAGTATCTTTTCACATGCTCAGTAGCTATTCTATTATTTTTATTTGTGAATTCTCAGTTCAAGCTCTTTATGTTTATTGCTTATACAAATTTTCTTCATTTTGTTTGAGTGAATTTTATGTAATTATTAGTCACATCAATCAGCACTTTTATAAAAACAGTACCTTCTTGGCCGGCGCCACGGCTCAGTAGGCTAATGCTCCGCCTTGCGGCGCCGGCACTCTGGGTTCTAGTCCCGGTCGGGGCACCGATCCTGTCCCGGTTGCCCCTCTTCCAGGCCAGCTCTCTGCTGTGGCCAGGGAGTGCAGTGGAGGATGGCCCAAGTTCTTGGGCCCTGCACCCCATGGGAGACCAGGAGAAGCACCTGGCTCCTGCCATCGGATCAGTGTGATGCGCCGGCCGCAGCGCGCCAACCGTGGCGGCCATTGGAGGGTGAACCAAGGGCAAAAAGGAAGACCTTTCTCTCTGTCTCCCTCTACTGTCCACTCTGCCTGTCAAAAAAAAAAAAAAAAAACAAAAAAAAACAAAAAAAAGTACCTTCTTGTACATGTTAAAATGTCACTGTTAACTTGGCTTACAAATTGTATTTGATTTGTACCTTGTAGGGTCTTAGTCCACCCGTACAGGATGGACCGGGTCCGAGGAAAGGTAAGTGCGCCACTCGCCCGTTCCCCAGCCTCCTGGTCCCGGAGACAATCAGACGCAGCGGGGAGCCAAGTCTAGTTGCAAGGACTCATTTACCTTTTGCATAATAGTACCTTTTATAACACAAAACTGCAGAGTCATTGGGGCAGGGCTAAGGACCAACCAATCACTTAAAAAATCACCTTATGGGGGGATTTCTATAGGACTAGCCCTATGTCTATACACTTGTTACTAGTTTTGTTACCTCCCTTGATGTTGCGCAGCCAATTAGTTTTAGTGGTAAACAACTTTGGATTCCGCCCATCTTACTTCCTCTGGGCGCCATCTTACTTGGCTCCGCGCGGCTCTGTTCTGCGCAGCTTGGGCGGGGGCACCCAGGGGCAGCTGCGCATGCAGAGCCCCCGGGCCAGGCCTGGCCTGGCCGCACTCATGCCCCACAGTACCTCCTCTTTCTGAACTCACTTTTCCCTGATTTCAGTCTCAACTAGTCTTTTCTACCCTACTAGCCTCTTTAATTGCTTCTCCATAGACTTTTCCAAATCTACAAATCTTAAGGCCACACCAAATCTTTCCTTGTCACATCATATTCTCAGCTTCTAATATTTTTCTACTTATTTGCTTCTCAATGCATTATGTTTTTCCTGCATTAATTTGTCAGCTTCTTGATTTTCCAAGCAATTTCTATCTTCAATAAGCACTACGTGTGCCCAATGTGTAACATCAGCACGCATGTACTTAACAAATACTTGCTTAATCAACTAACTTAAATGTCTTCACATTTTGTTTTTTACTTATTGAACGATTCATTCAGTGAAGCCTTAAGTCTTTGATTAGATGGTGGATTAAAGATATGTTATCTCAAAAATTAAAAAGTCAAGCAAGCAAGCAAGCAAACAAGCTGGGGCAGGCATTGTGGCTGCCGTCTATGACTCTGGCATCCAATGCTGTCTCCAGTTCGGATCCTTGATGCTCCACTTCTGCTGAGCTCCCTGCTGATGAGCCTGGGAGAGCAGCAGAGGATGGCCTAAGTTCTTGTTCCCCTACACCCCTATGGGAGATCCAGAGAGGGCTCCTGGCACCTGGATTCCCCAGGGGCCCTTGTGACTGTTTGGGAAGTGATGCAGCATATGGAAGGCTGCTCTCTCTGTCTCTCCCTCTCTGTGGCTCTGCTTTTCAAATAGAAATAGAGATCTTAAAACCAAAAAAGGAAGGAAAGAAAGGAAGGTAACTATTATATTCTTAGAACCATATCTATCGACTACATTGAATGCTTTCTTTGTATGAATATCACATTAACATGAGAATTGGCAAAATAATTCTTCCCAAAAAACATGTTAAAGTTTCCATATCTTTTTTTAAAAAAAATTTATTTAAGATACACAAATATCGTGCATTTCATAATACAGATTTAGGAAAATAGTGACTCTTTCTACTCTACTCTCCCTTCCACCAGTGCTCCACCCTTCTTCCTCTTCTCTTATTCCCACTCTTAATTTTTACAAATATATATTTTTGTTTACTCGATATCTTTAAGACCATTTTAAATGTTCTTCTAAAACAAGTATAGTTGGGTTTATTTTTGTTTCCTAGAATCAGCCTTTGTGAATATCATGTATTTCATTTGGGGAAAGGAATTGATATTTTATAGTTGAAATAAAGCTTCTTATTGAATGTGGATGAATGGTTTAATCAGTTTCCTTATGAAAAATAGGAGTTTAACAGTAATTTCAACCTCAGAGGTTTGGCATATATGAGAATTAGTTGATATAGGTATGCTCTTTTTGTATTGTTAAGTTTATCTTTTACATATTGTGCCCCATTTGGGTGGATATAATCTACTTTGGGGCAGCCTGGGAAAAAAACAAATTTAGCTCCCTGCAATCAATGTCAAATCACATGCCTCACTCTACCAAGAGAAGAATCTGGGACCTGTAGTTTCTGAATTTTTCTTAGAAAAGACCCTGTTAGGATATTCTGTGTAAATTTATACCATTTATTTATGCTACTTCCTATCAATCTAAAAATGAGTACAATAATTCTTTAGTACTAGGAAAGCACCCAATGTTTTTCTTCTTATTTACTGTCTGATTTCCACTTATTCATATGTTGTTTATACACAAATCCCTTTTTAATTTTACCAGAGGCTTTCAACATTCTTCTGGATGGCAGATATTGCATGAAAAAGCCACATAAACATTCTCACTATAGGATAAATTTTCAAAGTTTTATCTATTACTACTTGACATCTTTTGAAACTTCAGAAATTTTTTTAAGATTTATTTATTTATTTATTTGAAAGAGTTATAGATGAAGGAAGAGAGAGAGAGAGAGAGAGAGAGAGAGAGATCGGTCAATTGATTGATCATTCCTTAGTTCACTACCCAAATGGCTGCAACAGCCAGGGCTGGGCCACAGGACAAAGCCAGGAGCTGGAACTTCATCCAAGTTACCCGTGTGGGTGCAGGGGCCCAAGCACTTGAGCCATTCTCTGTTGTTTTCCCAGGCTCATTAGTAGAGAAGCAGGGCACAATATGGGATGCTGTTGTCAGAGGCAGTGTTTTTTTGTTTGATTGTTTGTTTGCTTGACAGGCAGAGTTAGACAGTAAGAGAGAGAGACAGAGAGAAAGGTCTTTCTTCCGTTGGTTCACCCCCCGAATGGCCACTAAGGCTGGTGCCTGCGCTGATCTGAAGCCAGGAGTCAGGTGCTTCCTCCTTGTATCCCATGCGGGTGCAGGGCCCAAGCACTTGGGCCATCCTCCACTGCCTTCCTGGGCCACAGCAGAGAGCTGGACTGGAAGAGGAGCAACTGGAACTAGAACCCACCGCCCATATGGGATGCCGGTGCCACAGGCAGAGAATTAACCAAGTGAGCCACGGCCCCTACAGGCGGTGTTTAATCAGCTATGCCACACAGCCAGCCTCTTCAGGATGCTTTTTAATGCAATATATAGGATTTAATATACCACACACAGACTTGGATAATTCTTGAAATATGTAGGCAATAAAACAACATGAGTTAATAGAATATAAAACAGAATGCGGCAGTGGAATTAGCTGACCATTATTGATCAGATATTTATTGAAACTATTCTCAAGAAACGACTAAACTAGATAATGATTTCCAGATGGGGGATTAGACATATAAATATCATGAACAAGATGTTAGCATGTTGTTCTCAAATTTTCTAAATTTGTCAAATGTTTCTTAGAGTGAATTAATTATAAATATATTCTCCTAAGTTTAACAGCTTATAAAGAGAATATTTAATAAGCAAAGGATACCTTTAAGCTGTCTAAATTGTCTAAACTAATTAAGAAAATTGGCTGCAAAGACTCACATAAACCTATTCTGTGTGCACAAAACGATTTTACCTACAAAGTTTATCTTTGAAAATGTGTTTAGACATTTTCCCTTACCGTAGTATTCAACATAATTGAAAATTTTAAAAAACATATTCCATGTTTACAAGTATTTGTCACAGCCTAATAATTTCACAGTTTTAAACTTTTGAATTACTGGACTATGGAAATATTACTTCCTAAATGTTTTTGCTATTGATTTGATTTCACTGAATGTAGGTCACCTGTGATCTACAGTGGTTGCACATTTAGGCCAGTGTAAAACATCTAAGAGGGAAATTACTGGGTAATGTTGCACTTTAATTAAAGATGGCCTAAGATTATGGCATTGTTTTTTCCATAAAATATTTTAAAAGCTACCAGCATTATTGTTATATTAGCTTTAAAGTTTGTACCTGGTAAGTTTTGAAAGAATGAAAGAATTGCATCAATTCACATTATCATTCTTTTCTCTCTAAAAAAAAAAAAAGGTAAAGCAAGTGTACTGCACAATGATTATTCTCTTTCTCTTATAACTTCATGTTATGAATGTCTTCAGTCTAGTGTTATTCCTCTTCCCTATATTTGCTCACTAGCAGTTAGGAATTCTTTGATCTTCAGGGCTGCTCTTGTATAATTGATCAAAGGTTTTGAACCTGAAGGTAAAGCATGAGAGATTGGATTCTGAACGTCAGTCCTTCCTCTAACTTTGACCAAATAAGTTCTAGACAGATTATTAAATTCATAAAAAAGAGAAAAAACTTTTGCTTAATTAAATATTACTAGAACATACACAAAAGAGGATTTTACTTGCTCATCACAAATGATGGTGTAGGCATATATATTTGAGTTTCTTAAAATATATTATTTAATGGGTTTTGCTGGCAAATACTCAAATAATGAAATGTGTTTCTTTTATTATTAAAATTAATAATAATTGCAAAACCACCATACTAGTTTTAATCCACTGGTCTGAAATTAAATCATGCTTGTTGAATTTTGAAGTATTTGGACATTATGAATAATGCATAATATTTCATGCCAGAAGAGTTCTGACACAGGTCATTCCAAAAGCTTGGAAATTCAATGTTAGTCTTCACTCTGTACAAGCTGATAGTAGCTATGGAAAAAAAAAAAAAAAAACGAACTTGCAAAGCAAATGTCATTCTAACCTCGAAACACTCTTAGAGTGTGTTTGAAGATCCAGCAGTGAAAGTTTCCAATGATAGAAATAATATATTACTGATGCCACCACCACAGGAACATTGATTTCAAGGCTTCATACAAGCTTAATTAAGCTGTAGTGAGAGCTGTTCCTGAAGCCACTGTATGAAAGGATTCCAAAATCTTATTGTCTGAGAGTTAGGACTAAGGTTAGTATTGGGGAGAGGGGAAGAAATATAATTTCCTTTTGTTTTTCCTACCTCCTGTCTTTTTCTCATTCCCTTATATGTCATACATTGAACAGCTCTTACTTTTCAGTATAATTTTGAAGATTAAATCAGTGTTGTTGAAGTGTGAAAGTCTATTGCCAAACTCCAATGGCATTTTGAGATTCTTCCATTTATAGAGATACCAAAATAACTTCCATTCCATAGGAAATATATTGACATAGAAATCACAATCACAATAAATCTGCTACAACATAAAATTGAATTTTCTCATGGTTATTTTTCCCAGGGAATCGTCTCAAGATATCCATCCTATGCATGTTATAATAAATGTTATTTTTAGAGTTAGAACTACTGAGGGGAGAATAAAAAGGAGCATGTTATCTTTAGAACACAAAATGATAAAATTTAACTCTAACCCATTGAGGTTTTTAAAGCATAAATAAGTAATAGAGTGCAAGATAGGGATAACTTTGCTTTCATTTACTAGAGGATTTTTATATACACAATATTGAGCTTCTCCTTTTCTCTGTGGTTTTCTCTCTCTCTTTAGCAATCAATTCCATCCATTATTTTTACTTTTCTATAATTCTCTTTTTTTCTCTGACGACAGATTTCACAAATTTTATAAAGCCTTCTTCACACCATAAAGAAAGGTTAGAAGTATAGTCACAGTCTCAATAAAAGGTGAGGTTATTATTTGGAATGCCATTTGATCCATTTTCAGGCATTTAGAACAATTTCGACTTCATCATTCATTTAGTCTTCTACTGTAAGGTTGACACTACGTTATTATCCAACATAGAGATCTTTTACAAATCTAAAAATAAGTCCATACTTGGTGTATAATTGACTCTCATCATATATTTTCAAAAACTACAGTAATTATCCTCATATTGCTGAAACATCCTATATAGTAGCTCTCTGAAAATAACTATCAGTTTAATGAACATTTTATTTCTGTGCTTGAATTGCATTCTGCTTCTTGATATGGGTCCATTACTTCTTTTTATCAATTCAGCAAAGACTGTGGTGCTAGAAAAAATTTTTTTAAAAAATGTTCCCTTTTTCTTTCTCTTTGACATCTAAATTTAGTATCAAATTAATATCTGATAACTTCTTATGACTTCTCAACCTTAATTCTTGTCTAAAATCACATCTCCTTGTGACTTGCGTTTAGAACAAAATACAGAAACCACAGTATACAGGAATGGTAGAGACATACACCATTCAACACACACAGATACTGACACAAATGCCAAGGAATAAGAAAAATAAAAGGGGCTGGCTCTGTGGAGCAGTAGGTTAAAGTCCTACTTTATGGGATGCAGTGCCAGCATCCCATATGGGAGCCAGTTAGAGTTTCTGGTTGCTCCACTTCTGATCCAGCTCTCTACTATGATCTGGGAAGGCAGTGAAAGATGCCCCAAGTACTAGGGCCCCTGCATCCTTGTGGGATACCCTGAAGATGCTCCTATCTCCTGGCTTTGGATCAGCTCAGCTCTGGTCATTGCTGTCATTTGGAGGGTGAACCAGAGGATGGAAGACCTTTCTCTCTGTCTCTCGCTCTCTCTCTAACTCTCTTTCAAATAAATAAAATAAATCTTTTAAAAAAAGAAAAGAAAAATAATATCTGAAAATATTAAGTACATGGCTATGTATTTTTGTGCAGATAACACATTTTTTTAAAGATTTGGTGATTTATTTTGAAAATCAAAGTTACAGAGAGAGAGGGAGAGACAGAGAGTGAGATCTTCCATCTGCTGGTTCATTCTCCAGATGGCTGCAATGGCCAGGACAAG
Organism: Lepus europaeus; assembly: GCF_033115175.1. Lineage (NCBI taxonomy): Eukaryota > Metazoa > Chordata > Mammalia > Lagomorpha > Leporidae > Lepus > Lepus europaeus. The sequence goes on from NC_084842.1 coordinate 31,592,590, forward strand.
GCTGGACTGAAGCCAAGAGCCAGGAACTTCATTTGTGTCTCCAAAGTGGGTGGCAGGGGCCCAAGCACTTGAGCAATCCTCCACTGCCTCTCCCAGGTCATTAGCAGGGAGCTGGATTGGAAGTGCAGCAGCTGGTACTTGAACCAGCCCACATATGGGATGCCAGCATCATAGGCTGTGGCTTTATGCACTACACCACAATCCTGTCTCTAATGCGTGTAACATTCTTTATTTTTTTTTAAAGATTTATGTATTTAAAAGTCAGTTGCAGAAGGAGGAAGAGAGAGAGAGTGAGATTGTCCATCTGCTGGTTCACTCCCCAGATGGCCACAACAGCCAGTGCTGGGCCTAGCCAAAGCCAGGAGTCAAGACCTTCATCTGGGTATCCCATGTGGGTGGCAGGGATCCAGGTTCTTGGGCCATCTTCCACTCCTTTCCTCAGGCCATTAGCAAGAAGCTGGATCAGAAATGGAGTGGATGAATCAGAAGTGGAGTGTCCAGGACTGGAACTGCTTCCCATATGGGATCCTGGCATTACAGGCACTATGCCAAAACACCAGCCTCCAACCCTTTGATGTTTTAAAAATACCATTCAGAAGTCATTCTTTAAAACTAAATAAATCTTGGACCAGTGCTCTGGTGTAGCGGGTAAAGCCACCGCCTGTTACAGGCATCCCAAATGGGGGCTGGTTTGAGTCCTGGCTGTTCTACTTCCAATTCAGCTCTCTGCTAAGGCCTGGGAAAGCAATGCAGGATGACTCATGTCCTTGAGCCCCTGTACACATGTGGGAGACCCAGAGGAAGCTCCTGGCTCTTGGTTTCAGATCAGCATAGCTCTGGCAGTTGTGGCCATCCGGGGAGCGAACCAGCAGATGATGGAAGACTTCTCTCTCTCTCTCTCTTTCTCTCTTTCTCTGCCTCTGCCTCTCTGTAACTCTTTCTTTCAAATAAATAAATAAATCTTAAAAATAAATAAATAAATCGTAACTATAAATTGTATATATGTCAGCCATGTTAAAGACAATTTATTCAAGTTTTTTTCTAATTTTTATTATTTAGATTTCTTTATTTTTTGAAAGAGTGAAAGAGATATATATAGTGAGATAGAGAGATTTTTCCATCCCCTGGTTCACCCCTGCCCCCAAATGCCAACAAAGTCCATGGCTCTGCCAGACTGAAGTCAGAAGCCTGGACTCGATCTGGCTTTTTTATGTGGTTCCAACTGGCGCCCAATCTGGGCTATTGTCTGTTGCTTTCCCAGGTGCACCAACAGGGAGCTGGCTCCAAAGTGGAGCAACCAGAATTCAAACCAGCACTAATATTGCACATCAGCATCACAGGCGGTGGTTGAACCAGCTTTCCCACACTGCTGGCCCCAGGTTTTTAATTCTTGAAGCATTTAAACAATCACATGTAATATTTGTGTATTATAGAAATCCATTGATTGAAAAATAAGCGCATACTATTTTTAAATGGGAAAAAATACAGAGCTGCTTTTAAATAAATGCATGGATTTGTTCCATTTAGAGGTTCTGTGTATCAACTGGCAAAAATAGACAGCTATTATTCTTGGGTGAGACAGATTTCAAGAAAATGCCATTCCCTCAACTTCTCTATGTAACACTTCTCTCCTTGTGACTCTGGAAGAAGAAAGATTTCTTTCTACTTTGTTGATTTTCCTTTCATCCTCATTTAAGAGAATGATATTTGTATGTTTCCAGTTTGTTTGCAGAAGACATTTCTATATTAAATGCCTTGGATCCCTGTGTTCTCACAATGTTAGGAATATACTTTATTCCTTTGTTTCAGATATGTGAAGTCCATACAAACTCCATTCAGACAGCTGTATATTGAAAGGCATCAAATTGTCCTGTTAAGGTCCTATTCCATAAACAAATAATTGTATCCTGTTGGCCCATATTATCTGGGCATCACTTACTGCTCATTCATTCATTTAGCAAACATTTCTAAGCACTTAATATATTCCCATTGTGCCAATGTTCTGTTCACTGAAGATAGCAAAATCAAATAGAACATCAAGCCTACCAAAGGAATCACAGCCTCCTATGAAACAAAGAACACAGAGCAGTGGCTGCATTTCAATATAATAGAGGTTATGTCATTGTACTGTGGAAATTGACAGAAGAGGCATCTGATTTTTTGTTGTTTTATAGTTATTCAGGCTCCTTTCTGAAAATATCAAAGTTTCTCTGCTAAAGATAATATCATTAAACTTTGATCAACTCATAACAACTGTTTAAAGAAGATTAATAGATCATCTGAAAACACTGTACAAAGAAGTATTGATATGTAAGAGGAGTGAAATAATTTCATGGGTGCAGAACGTGAGGTCAGGGCGTAAAATGCCCAGTGAAAAAGATGGATCCATGATATTTATGCTGGTAGGACTCCAAAGGCATACTAGGACTGTGTGGAAATACATGTTAGTTATTTTGGCTCTATTTTTTTTTCTCATGTAAAGCTTGTGTGGAAACATTTACTTTTAAAAGAACAAGGAGTACAGCCTGTTGCTGTGCATATAGTAAAGAGTTGTTTACAAAGTACAGTTATGTTTCCAGCCTATGCTGAAAAGAGCTGTGACCTTTCCCAGAAGCTCTGTTGGAGTCTTTGATAGATCAAGGAGGAGCTCAATAATCTGCAGTTTCCACATGTGGTATCTGTGCAGGTAGCTCAGCAGTTATACTCTATTGAAAGGAAATGGTCAGGGCCGGCGCTGTGGCACAGTGGGTTAACGTCCTGGCCTGAAGCATCGGCATCCCATATGGACACTGGTTCAAGTCCCGGCTGCTCCTCTTCCAATCCATCTCTCTGCTATGACCTGGGGAAACAGTGGAAGATGGCCCAAGTCCTTGGGTCCCTGCACCCGTGTGGAAGACCCAGAAGAAGCTCCTAGCTCCTGCTTTCAGATCAGCGCAACTCTGGCCATTGCAGCCAATTAGGGAGTGAACCATCGGATGGATGACCTCTCTCTCTCTCTCTCTGCCTCCACTCTCTGTGTAACTCTGACTTTCAAATAAATAAATAAATAAATCTTTTTAAAAAAAGAAAAAAAGAAAGGAAATGATCATGTGATTTATGTTTTCCATGCAATAAGTCAATTATTTTAGCTTGTATCAGTAAAATGAAATGTGTCTAATAAAACTAGAGGAAGCCTGAAGATTTTCATTATCCCAGTCTAAGATAACATCAACAAGGAAAAACAATGATTGAGAGCATTGCACTGAGAATTCTCTTCAGCTCATAGTTGGAAGCCCATAAATTACAATACCATGTAATGTGTTAATGGTAAATTCAGAGGATATTCCCTGATGTTCAATGAGAGTAACTTTCAAAGTTATAAATGAACCCTTTGTGCACAGAATCTTGATGATTCATGATTGTGGAGAAAGAACGGAAAAAAACAGGCACAAATAAAGGAAAATACTAACTTGTGATTTAGAAAGTAAAAATGAAGCATCCCTTCTGGTATCACCTTTTAAAAGTAGACTTGGTTAATCCTGACAAATTTTCTGAATGTTCCTAAAATAACTTTGATAAACCTTCAAAGAAAGTTTATTTGTTAGGAACTGGCCACTAAGGGAAGAGTTTAGAAACTCATTAGGGAGTCAAAATGAGAGTCCATTAAGTCATCCACTCAGATTATCAGCAGTTCCATTCCTTCAGAACATGCAGTCCCAGATCATGTGCAGTTTTAAACTTCATAATAAAAAATTTATATTGAAGTAGAACGGACTGGAAGTTTATACTCAGGAGGAATTAGCGAGCTGTGTCTTTAGCAAAGACCTTCAACTACAAATAAGTATTTTAGGATTCTTCCCCTGAAACTCAAATTCCTTGAAGAGTTTTTGAATCTAAATTTGAATGGTTAAGAAAACAAACACTGAAAAGAAATGCGTCAAAACAAATCCTGGTGTCTAAAGCTATTGCCAGCTTTTTGTTTGTTTATTTAACATTGGTCTGGTATATTTGATGTTTGATTTTCCCCAAAAATAATTTGCATATGAATTTTGAATGAAAGTCTTACTGATAATCAAGTACATTATTTATTACTTTCCAACTATGTACACAACCTATACAAAACATGTGATTACATCCTACTAATCTTTACAAAAGTACTGCAAGAAATTGTCACTTGACATCACAGAAAGATTCTCAGAAGTTTTGAAATCTATGGCAGTTAAACATATAACAAGGACATAATTTCAAAGTCTGTCAATTTCTGAAGTCTACATTTTTATCCCAGCCTGTCCTATCTTGTGCTACAGAATATGATTAATGTTTTTATGTGTGCTATTTCTTTGAACCTTTGATAAACTCTGTGAACTAGATAATAATATGTCCATTTATATTTTATAATTGTGATACTACTTTAGAAAGTAATTACATATGCACACATATGTTTCTTTTTATATTTTTTAAACTTAAGTTACACAAGTTTCATGTATTTCATATAGAGATTTAGGAAGATAGTGATGCTTCCCACTCTACCCTCCCTGGAGCCCATGCTCCAAACCTTCTTCCTCCTCCCTCTCCAATTCTCACTCTTAATTTTCACAAAGATCTAGTTCCAGTTTACTTAATGATCATAAGGTTAACCCATCACTGAGTAAGAATTCAACAATAGTATAAAGAAAAAAATACTGTTCCTCAACAGAAGAGACAGGGACTGTAAACAGTCATCAAATCTCAAGTTTAAGTATTCTATTAGTTACCAAAGATCAGAGAAAACACAGATGCAAAAATCCTCAACATATGTTTTAAACTTTTAATTTTGCTATAGTTCATGATAGTATAATCTTTTTGGTATATTTATGACCTAGCTAGTTTCTTAAGGCATTTTCATTTTCATGTAAATGTAACCTTTGTTTTGCTTAGTTTTTTTATCACACATTGCTATGTTGTCTGAAATCTATGTGCCCTAACATTCAAACATATCTATCTATCTATCTATCTATCTATCTATATGTGTATATAGATACACACACAGATACATGTATACATATGCACACACATGTATTAGATTTTACCTTTGGCTTATAAATTATTCACTAAAATTTCTTTTCCAAGTTGGTCTTTGAAGGTGCTATACTGTGAATAACTAAGTTCAAATTTTATGGTACATGGAATGATTTTCTTTCTCATGCATTTGATAGAGAAAGCTCTAAAGGTGTGGTTTTATCCTTTCAGAATGTGCTTTTGACCCCATGACATGTGGCATAGAATTAAGAAGACATAGAGGTTATGCTGACATCTTTTCTTGACAGTTGATATACTTTATTTTACTTTTTCAAATTTTGTAGGATTAACAGTTGGTGATTTTTATATAAAATGATTGTCTTGCAATTAAACAAAAGATTCTAGTTTGAAATCCCTTATAATAATAAACTTCAGCCAATTTCTGAAAATATAATCAATAAACAATCAGTTGATATTTGTGTTTGATAAAAATAGTTCAATGATTGGATTACAACTATCACCAGCAAGATGGATTTTCAAATTGACTCTTTTTATTTATCTACTTTTTAGGATTATTTCTGAACTATCAGTTATAAATTATCTGATCTGAGGTTTCATATTTAAACTTGGGATTTACTCTTATTACCTGAATGTTACTAAAAATGCTTTGAACATCCTTTAATGTAATGCACATTTTTATGCAAATCCCTTATGTGGCTAAACACAGGCAACATTGATTTATGAATGGAAGACAACTGTGTATATTTAATTACATTTATTTCTTCCTTCAAGCAAATAAATTTAAATTGTTGACAGGTATGTATGGTTAAATGTGCTCAATTACATGGTTAGAAATCATAACACACACACACACACAAATCCCTTCTAAGTTTCCATTGCAAAATAGATATCCATTGGTAAATGGACCATGCAGCAATAATGCTTTCAAGGATATGAGCTAAATAATAAAGACTTTTTGAAGAGGTCAAGGCTTGACATATATTAGGCATGAATTATAGATACCTATGATAAGTGAACATGGTATCAGAAATTTACATCAGATTAGAGTGGTCAGGCCAGTCTTGAAAGAAAACAGTGCCCTTGACACCATGAATCCTCAGTAAGCGGACAAAACTAACTCTCAGTGTGACAGAGATATTCCAGAAAGATTCACAAAGGACTTGATTTTAACTTGAAGAGATAAGGACATCAAGGGAATAACTTCAGGAACCTGGAAGTGTATGCTAAGTTTGCCTTAGCCTCAGGTGGTCACCAATTATGTATGCTACAAATGCAAGGTTAATCTCTCCACTGAAGGATAAGGTTAAAGGCCTCCAGGAATATCTCTCCATGTGCTGACGGTTTTTAAAAAGCTAAAAGGCTAAATAGTTTCAAGAAAGAATATGAGAAATAATGCAAGAATAAAAGTAGAAAGAAAAATACCAAAAATAAAAATACAAAGTCAGTGAAAATAATATGTGAGAAAGGGAAATCTACAGAGAAAAAAATTAAAAAGAAGACAATATTGGAACTCATAAGAGAATTTGGTAAAGTTGCAGAACATAAAGGCAACACACAAAAATCAATAGTTTACATTTACACTGACAACGTCATGGCTGAGAAAGAACTTGTACAATCAGTCCCATTTACAATAGCTAAAAAAAATTTAGATGCCTTGGATAAATTCAACCAAGGAAGTGAAAGTTCTCTACAATGACAATTACAAGCGATCCAAGAGGGGCCAGCTCTGTGGGGCAGGTAAAGCCGCTGCCTGCAGTGCTGGCATGCCATATGGGCACCAGTTCCAGACCTGGCTGCTCCACTTTCAACCCAATCTCTGCTATGGCCTGGGAAAGCAGTAGAAGATGGTCAAAGTGCTTGGACTCCTGCACTCCTATGGGAGACCCAGAAGAAGCTCCTGGCTCCTAGCTTCAGATTGTCCCAGCTTCAGTTGTTGTGGCCATTTTGGGAGTGGGCCAGTGGATGGAAGACTCTCTCTCTCTCTCTCTCTGCCTCTCTGTATCTCTTTCACAAAAATAAATAAATTAAAAAAAAAAAAAAGACCAAAGAAAGAAAGAGAAAAAGACACACACACAAAAAGAAAAATCTTCCATGTTCAAGGACTGCAAGAATTATCATCAAAATGTCCACACTACTGAAAAAAATTTAGAGATTCAATGTGAGACCATTACTGGAAAATAGTGGCAGAGAATTTATTCTTACCTTGGTTCTTCATCTCACATGAAAGAAGAATTTCCAAGTGGACAGCAGAGAGATTTAAAAGTATTGATTGGAATCAAAGACCTATAGCCAGAGCAGGATGGAGGGATGCTTCCAAGAGAAGAAAGAACCCAAAAGTCCCCATAGCATTTGGATTTTTAAGTACAATCGTGGGGACCAAACTATCAATCAACAAGGTGAAGATAAACTCAACGAAGACCTGATTTATAATTCTCCATCCTGTCTGGCTCCCTTATGATTAAAAAATCATCAATAGGCACAGGGGAGAAATCACCACTCCCTTGCTATTCTCATGGTAAATTTGTAAATTTGGAGATTCCCAAGGAAGCAAGACACTTTGATCTGCTGAAGATAACAGAGAGAAGCAGGACACTTTGTTCTGCTAAAGATAACCGTCTGGGGCCAGTGCTGTGGCACAGCAGGTTAACACCCTGGCCTGAAGCACCAGCATCCCATATGGACGCTGGTTCGAGACCCAGCTGCTCCACTTCTGATCCAGTTCTCTGCTATGGCCTCAGAAAGCATTAGAGGATGGCCCAAGTCATTGGGCCCCTGCACCCACGTGGGAGACCTGGAGGAGGCTCCTGGCCCCTGGCTTCGGATCAGTGCAGCTCCAGCTGTTACTGTCAATTGGGGGTGAACCAGTGGATGGAAGACCTCTCTCTCTCTCTCTTTGCATTTCCTCTCTCTGTGTAACTCTGAGTTTTGAAAAAAACAAATTGTTAAAAAAAAAAAAAAAAGATAACCTTTTAAGAGGAGGAGGCACCTTGCTATTCCAAATTTCTACCAGGGAACAACCTTGACTGCCTATTATCCATTTGACTCCTCACAATACCAATCAAAATACAGGGAGCATTCTTCTCACATCTAAAAAAAAAAGGATGCTAAAATTCATATGGAAACAAAAGAGACTAAAACTAAAACAATCTTAAACAACAAAGACAAAGGTGGAGACGTCACAACACCAGATTTCAAGACATACTACATGGCAGTTATATTCAAAAGAACCTTGTAATGGCACAAAAATAGGAAGGATGGTCTCTTCAACAAATGATGTTTGGAAAACTGCATCTCCACACGCACAAGTATGAAACAAGACCTGTACCTTACACTTTATACAGAAATCAACTCAAAATGTATCAAGGATGTAAATGTACAACAGAGTAACTCAAATTACTAGAGGAGAACACTGGGAAAACTCTGAAACACATTGGCATAGACAAACATGGAAAACACCCCAGATGCACAGGCAATCAAAGCAAAAATATACAAATGTGATTACATCAAGCTAGGAAATTTTTGCACTGTAAAGGAAACACTAACAAAGTAAAGAAGTAACTGACAGAGTGAGAGAAAATATTTACAAACTAGGAAACTGATAAAGGATTAATATTTAGAATTTATAAAGAGGTCTAGAAACTCAATAACAGCAACAATCCAGTTAAGAAATAGGCAAAGGCCAGCGCCGTGTTTCACTTGGTTAATTATCCACCTGTGGCACAGGCACCCCAGGTTCTAGTCCCAGTTGGGGCGCTGGATTCTGTCCGGGTTGCTCCTTGTCCAGTCCAGCTCTCTGCTGTGGCTCAGGAAGGCAGTGGATGATGGCCCAAGTTCTTGGGCCCTGCACCCGCATGGGAGACCAGGAGAAGCACCTGGCTCCTGGCTTCAGATTGGCACAGTGCGCTGGCTGTAGTGGCCATCTGGGGGGTGAACCAATGGAAAGAAGACCTTTCTCTCTGTCTCTCTCATTGTCTAACTCTGCTGCCAAAAAAAAAAAAAAAAAAAAGAAAAAGAAAAAGAAAAAGAAAAAAGGAAAAAGAAAAAAGAAAAGAAAGGAAAGGAAAGAAAAGAAAAAGAAAGGGTATCTCTGGTGGAGATCCTGTTTAAAAAAAAAAAAAGAAAAGAAAAGAAAAGAAAAAAAAAAACAGGCAAAGGAATTGAAGACTTTTTTTTTTTTTTTTCAAAAGGGAAAATTGAAATGGCCAACAAACACGTGAAAAAAATTCTCAGGAACTCTAGCCGTCAGGGAAATGAAAATACAAACTACAATGAAGCTTCACCTCACCTCAGTCTACTATTGGTGGGAATGTAAACTGATGCAACCACTGTGAAAGACAGTATGGAGATAGCTCAAAAATCTGAAAATAGATCTGTCATATGAACCAGCCATTCCACCACTGGGAATTTACCCCAAAGAAATGAAATCAGCATATGAATGTTTATTGCAGCTCAATGCACAATAGCTAAGATATGAAATTAACACAGATGTCCACCAGCTAATAACTTGATGAAAAATGGTATATATACACTATGGAAAACTACTCAGCAGTAAAAAGCAATGAAATCCTGTCTTTTGCAACAAAATGTATGCAACTAGAAACCATTATATTTAGAGAAATAAGCCAGTCTCAAAAAGACAAATATCATATGTTCTCTCTGATCTACGGTAACTAATATAATACAACAAATTTAATGTATATGAACAAAATTTACATTTTAAGATTCAATGATTACAACCCTTGTCTCTACTGTTGAGGAACAGGGTTTTTTTCTCTTCTTATAGTTGGTGAATTCTTTACTTAGTGGAGGGTTAAGCTTAGGAGTATAAAATAAACTGAAAGCATTTCACTATAAAAATTAAAAGAAAGAATAATAAAGGAAAGAGGAGGGAGGATGGTAGTGTGGACAGGAGGGAGGGTAGGGTAGGAAGTATCACTATGCTCCTAAATCTGATATATGAAATGCATAATTTTTGGTCACCTTATGTATATTTAAGAAATTGAAAAAACAAAGTAGAAACTATGCATCTCAATTTTTAAAACAAAAATTACTAAGCCTTAATGCAAAGAACTGAGTTGAAACTCTTGTGGGAAGAATTGTATTTCTGTATTTCATATACTAATAATGAAAATATAGTGTATGGGATCTTTGTGCTATCATTCATTCACTCTATTAAGTTAAACATCACTCAGTTTCATAGTATGGGGTGACTACAAAATGAGGAACCTTGAGTTTTAATTGGTAGGTAAGACATGACAAATGATATATATATATGTATGTATATGTTTATATATATGTATATATATATATAACTAAAAAGAGAAATGAGGAAAACAGTTAACTCACTGAACTTTAGTCTTTTTATGGCTTCTGATGTTGTGTAGTGTTTCCTTAGTGATTTTAAGATTCTGGGAAGAAATTATCTGGGATTGAGTCACAATAAGTGATTTATTCTCATTTTCAAAATAAGGTATAGATATAAGAAAATGATATAAACTACATGAATTTAATATTTGGGAGGTTATGGGTATTTGGATAAAGGATTTAAAGAGTAGAAAAATTTACTCTTGAAAAAAAGAAAAACAAATAGCCAAAAAATCATGAAGTGGACAGAAGAATCATCATGTAGGATAAATTGCAAAGGAAGAAGAAATCAAGGAACAAATTTATAAAATTAGAAATTTTGAAGAAATTGGGTATTTCAAGGAGAAATTTCGTGATTGAAAACAATTTTATCTGAGAATAACAGGAATAAGTACAAATAACAGTACTTATGAACTTAGATTTATAATTAGTTTGTAATATATGATAATTTAAATATGAAATGCAAAAATTTATGTTTTTTCATCTTCTATATTAAAACTCCAAAGTCACTATCTCTGCCAAAACAAGAACTGAAAAGCTGAATGAACAGAAAAAAACAGAAAAACAAAAAAACAAAAAAAATCTCAGAGAAGTGAAGTCAAAGGGCAAATTGCTGTCATTACAGATGTAGAAACATACAGGAGAATACAGATAATCACAAGTTACTGAAGCTGAAACCCATGAGTAGAAATCTCCAAGAGGACCAGTGCCAGTGTAGCAAAATCTAAACAGTAGCTAGTGAATTGTTAAATGGCTGGTGTCCTCAAGTCTACTAGTCAAAATCTACAGGGGAATACTTACTTGGTAAGTATGGCTTCCATAAGCTCAGTTTGGTTCTATTCTTTTTTTTTTTTAACTTTTATTTAATGAATATAAATTTCCAGTGTACAGCTTATGGATTACAATGGCTTCCCCCTCCCATAATTTCCCTCCCACCCGCAACCCTCCCCTCTCCCGCTCCCTCTCCCCTTCCATTTGCATCAAGATTCATTTTCGATTCTCCCCATACACAGAAGATCAATTTAGTATAAAGTTTTCAACAGTTTGCACCCACATAGAAACACAAAGTGAAACATACTGTTTGAGTACTAGTTATAGCATTAAACCACAATGTACAGCACATTAAGGACAGAGATCCCACATGAGGAGCAACTGCACAGTGGCTCCTGTTGTTGACCCAACAAATTGACACTCTAGTTCATGGTGCCAGTAACCATCCTAGGCTGTCGTCATGAGTTGCCAAGGCTATGGAAGCCTTCCAAGTTTCTTTTTAAATTTTCAAAGGAATTGAAAATAAGAAATCAGTGTAGATTCTGAATGCTTTTGTCACAACCATAGGAAGTATGAAAAGGCTGACTTTGTAGCCTGATTTAATCATATTGTGCCCCTTAAACACATTACACTGTATACCAAAAATATATACTATTATTATTTTTTAAATGAAATTAAAGGAATAGAAGGAAATCAATAAAACCTGAAGCTGATTATCTTAAGAGGTCAGTACAGTGGATAAGCCTCTATGTATCCTAACTAAAAATAAAATACATAAAATGAATTATTAATATCAGAAGTGAGAGAGATAATACTTTGGCTCTCAGGAACTTTCAAAAGATAATAAAAGTATCTTATAAATAACTACACATGTGTGCAAATTTCATAACCTAGATGAAAATGATAAATTCCTGGAAGGACCAAATCTATTATAACTCATAGTAGAAATAAACAATATGAATATGTTTATATTCATTAAAGAAATGATTTAAAAATTAATATTCCAAAAGAGAAATACCAGATAAGTTCACTGAGGAAATCTACTCTACATTTAATGAAGAAATGATAGCAAATCTTTACAATGCTTTTCAGAAGACAGAACCAGTGATTACTTCCTGACTCATTCTATGAAGCCAGCATTGTCCTAACACCAAAATCAGACACAGCAAAGATATATATGTGTTTGTCAATAGCCATATCATGAACACAGCATCAAAAATGTTCAAGAAAATATTTGTTCTTTTTTTCTTCTATAACTCAATAATATTTCATTGTGTGAATTTTATCATATTCATCAAAATGGTTGCAACTAGGGACATTGCAATGAGTGAAATAAGCCCAACACAGACGGACAAATACTGATTGTTCTCCCTTTTGTGTAGGAGCTGAAATTAAAAAAACAATCAAAAAATAAAAACAAGACAAGAAACAAATGCCTGTTTTATCAGTAATGCTGCCGCAAATACGGTTCTGTGAAAATTGTTTTATGCATTTGTCAAATTGTTAATAATTGTGGGGAAATTAGTTACATGATGGTGCCCGAAGGAAGTAAGGTGGGCGGAATCCAAAGTTGTTTACCACTAAAACTAATTGGCTGCACAACATCAGGGGAGGTAACAAAACTAGTAACAAATGTATAGACATAGGGCTAGTCCTATAGAAATCCCCCCGTAAAATGACCGTTTAAGTAATTGGTTGGTCCTTAGCCCTGCCCCAATAACTGCAGTTTTGTGCTATAAAAGGTTCTGTTTCGCACGAAGTAAATGAGTCCTTGCTACTAGACTTGGCTCCCCGCTGCGTCTGACTGTCTCCGGGATCGGGAGGCTGGGGAACGGGCAAGCGGCGCACTTACCTTTCCTCGGACCCAGTCCATCCTGTACGGGTAGACTAAGACCCAGCAAATAATGATATATACTACTATAGTTTTCATTAGCTGTGATTATTTTAAAATTTATTATGTATATAAGTGAAATGGTCATCTTCTCATTTAATTATTGTGTATAGCCTTTGTGTATGGTTACTGTTGATTTAACATTTTAATTTTTGGAGTCTTTATTTACTGGAGTATTAAGGCTTTGACTATATTGCAAATTGAAAAATTAAAAAATTTTGAAAATGAAAAAGAAAGTATTTGTTAAACAAATCTAGCAAGGCATAAAAGGAGGAGTATACATCACAACCAAGATATATGTATCTATCATTCTTATGGCAGATGTAGAAAAAAGGCATGTGACAAAATCCAACAACAATCACGATAAAAATTCTGAAAGCTAGCAATAAAGGGATCCTCAATTTGATAAAAAATATCTACAAAACACTAAACTCACATAGTAATTAAGTGATGATGAATCAAATCTTACACATAAAGACCAGAAATGAAACAAAAATATTTTTTCTCATTATTACATTTCAATATTGTAAAGTGTTAGCTAATGCAGTAAGTCAATATAATGACATAAAATAAATGCCAAGTGGGAAGGAATAAATAAAATCAAACTATTCATAGATGACATGATTAAATCTATAGAAAGTACAAAAAATTATTTTAAAAATCCTAGAACATAAAAGAAATTATGTCATGATTTTAGGGCAAAACATTTACAAACAAAAGTGTCTTAAATAGCTTAATGAACAAATGGGATTTGAAATGAAAAGCATAGAACCATTAACATAATCAGTTTAAAAGCTGAAGAAAAGATACAAATCTAGTAAAATATGATTAAGATCTATATGAGGAAAACTATGAAATTCTGAAGAAAGAAAACAAAAGATGAGAAAGATAAATGGAGAGACATCCATATGCATATATAGGAAGACTAATATGATCAAGATGGCATTTTTTCCACATTGATCTATCTTTTAATGAAATCATAACTGCTTTGGTTTGAATATGTTTTGTCCTTTCCAAAATATATGCTCTAGTTTAATCTCAACTGGGAGGAATTAGTAAAGTGGAAATTTAATTTGACTATAGAATCATCAGTATAGAGGCTCCATGATTGAATACAGGTGCCTTTATAAAAGAAAGAGAAGAAAAAATATATACATATGCATGCTCTCTATTTCTCACCATGTGATTTCCTGTACCACATCAGGATTGCCAGCAGAGAGGGCTCTGGCCAGTTATGGCCCCTTGATCTTGGACTACAACTATCAGTCAAAATAAAAACCTTTTCTTTGTAATTTATCCAGCCTGTGGTATTTTGCCTTTAGCAACAAGAACAACAAAAATGAACAAAAACCAGGAAATTGGTACTGATGTAGGCAGGCTTATAGGACAAAATTGATTATATTTGTGAGCTGGAAGACCACACCTACACCATGCCCCTGTGTGCTCTCATGGCTGTATCTGACCACACCTGAATGCCCACCTGCCAATCAGGCTACATAATGACTCCCCTTTGGAAGTGGATTAAAGGCCTAAAATGCAGTGGGCCTGGCCCATTTTTCCTTTTGCCCTTTTTTTTTCTCCCTGTCCTTGATCCCCTTGCTGCCCCTCGCCTTCAGGGCACGTGGCCTTCCAGCCACCTGCTCCATGCTTCCCGGCCTGCATGCTTCTCCACGTGACTGGCTCCTGGTGCTCAGGATGAATCCAGATTTCCCTCTCTCTTTTAGATACTGCCCTCACTCTCCTAGGTATTTCTCTCACTGAATAAAAAACTTAAAAACTTAACATGGTGCCTGGTTTATTTGTGCCAGTATTCTTCTCTGAATATGTGGCAACAGCCCACACAGCTTATTAATTTCAGATTATTAATAAGCAAATCAGTAACAGTACTACACAGTGAGGTTGTCACTATCACTATATCTGAAAATTTGGAGATGGCTTGGAACTTATACAGGTCATAGATTGGAAGAGTTTGGAAGAACAGTCTAGAAATAGCCTACAGAGTTATAAACTTAGCAAGACTGGGGATTCTGGTGAGAGCTCAAAAGACAAGGAGAATGGGAATGGATCTCAGAAAGAAATGAGGATTCAACTGGAAATTGGAGTAAGGCCACTCCTTACATCTTTGAAAATTAGTTGGCTGAACTGTGTCTATTCCCCGGATATTTAAAGAATGACAAATTTAAAAGGGATGATTTGGGATATTTAGTAGAGGAAATATCTAAACAACCGTGTCTTCAGGCTTAATTACTTTTAACTACATAAAGTAGAATTCTGGAATAATGGCATGACCTAAAGCCAGAAAGTATAATTAAAATGAAGTGGAGCAGAAGAATCTGAAAAATTCACAACCTGACCAGGGAAGCGTAAATAAATAAGTAAATGTACAGAAGGATGCAATTCAGCAGCTGATTGCTTAAGAAATTAGCATGGATAAAAAGAAGTAAAGTGCTTTGCATCAGACCAACAGATGGAGATCCTTCTCTCTCTCCATCTCTCTCTCTGTCTTTAAAGATTTATTTTATTTATTTGAAAGAGTTACAGAGAGAGGTAGAGGGAGAGAGAGGTCTTCCATCTGCTGGTTCACTCCCCAGATGGCTGCAATGGCCAGAGCTGCACCGATTCAAAGCCAGGAGCCAGGAGCTTCTTCTGGGTCTCCCACATAGGTGCAGGGGCCCAAGGACTTGGGCCATCTTCTACTGCTATCCCAGGCCATAGCAGAGAGCTGGATTAGAAGAGGAGCAGCCGGGACTCAAACCAGCGCCCATATGGGATGCCGGCGCTTCAGGCCAGAGCTTTAACCCGCTGTGCCACAGCGCTGGCCCCCTCTCTCTCTTCCTCTCTATCCCCTCCCTCCCTCCCTCCCTCCCTCTTACACTACCTATAAATAAGTAAATATAATTAATTTTTAGCAAAAGGAAATGGGAAAGAGGATCACAGGACATTTCAGAAATCCATGGGGCTCAGAAGCCTACGGCGTAATGGCTCAGGAAGCAGGCCCTAGACACTCAGGTTTGTTGCCCAGGGTTGCCCTTGTATTCTATTCCCTGCTTTCCTCTGAAAGGCTGTGTGGCAGTTCCTGCTGTAATTCAAACAGGTCAAGTAGTGGCTCACGTAGCTCCTTCAAAGGGAGCAAAAGTAGAACTGGGGTCCATATGCTGCCAATCCTGCAAGCACCAAAATGTAAGAGCTGTGGAGTTATTGTTGAATTCCACTGAGATTTCAAGAGAAAGCCTGGGAAGCTAGTCAAAAATCTGCCCCAAAGGTAGAGCTGCCACAGAAAGCCCCAGAAGGGACTGCCTGCCCTCCAAATCTCAGAACTTAAGCTGCACTAGTGTCTAGCACTGCCTTTGGAAAGATGTGGTGATGACAGTCAAAAAAGAGAACTCATGGGCTGAGCTAGCAAAGCCTTAGGGATAAGGGTGCTCAAGGTTGCGTGATCCTTATCTCTGGCCCCATGTGAACAGGATGTAAGATTTGGAGCTTTAAGATTTAATATTTTCCCTGCTGTGTTTTAGGTCTATTCCTCCCTTTTTGAATTGGCATTTATACTTTGTGCCTGTCCCACCAGTGCATTTTGAAAATAAATAGCTTGTGGCCAGGCCACGGCTCATTAAGCTAATCCTCCGCCTGTGGTGCTGGATTATGTCCCAGTTGCTCCTCTTCCAGTCCAGCTCCCTGCTGTGGCCCAGGAAGGCAGTGGAGGATGGCCTAGGTCCTTGGGCCCTACACCCGCATGGGAGACCAGAAGGAAGCACCTGGCTCCTGGCTTCAGATTGGCACAGTGCACTGGCTGTGGTGGTCATTTGGGGGGTGAATGTCGCAAGCGCCTACTGTCATGTAGCTCAACAGTAGCAAATGCGACGTACAACTTGTCAGTCACAGGGAAGAAAGGAACACATGGACACAAGACTGCCTTTTTTAATTTTATTGTTCATACACCGGGGACACATCAGGGGTTTTTTATCACACTACTCATCAGCATGCTCACTGAGGTCAATACACTTATAAGTATCAATAGACTTATCAACCTATACTAATTAATACACTTATCAATAAACTTAACACTACTACTTAATGTGACTTAACTACTTAACTTAGCTGCTTAGCATAACGTAACTACTTAGCTTAACTATTTGGCCTAATCACCTAACAACATAATTACTTAACACACTTAGCAATATCACTAATATCACTATCAATAATGTCAATAACACTTATCATAACATAGCTATCTTAACACACTGAATTACTTAGTTTAACATAACTACTTAGCATCTACTTAACTTACTTACTATAATACTTAACTATCAGAGTAACACTATTTCCTTAATGACTAGAGGACTACTGAAATCAACACCATTAATGTCAATATTAATAATACTACTTGAACTTATTCATTAATCCATAGATCACAGTATACAGTGTTAAAGTAATTTTGAGGGCTATCCAATTATAATATTATATGTACATCAAGGTCTCCAGCATTATTTGCATAGGGTCAAAGCATAGTTACATTACATTACACATGATAACATTATTTGTAAAAGCTGCGTTTTCAAGGCTCGTATCACGGTCACGAAAACAAGTGTCAGTGTTCAAGGTCCAGAGTTCCACGTCTCAGCAGAGACGGATCTCGGATCAATCACTTACAGGCAGGAAGTCGTGGGAAGGCTGTCACTCTGGGCCGTAGGCTCAAAGTTACCAGGCGGACGGCCAGGCGAGAAGTTGGAGAGGTCCCCTGCTGAGAGGCCTGGTCCAGCTTTGTGGTCAGGTCTGGCAGCAGGCTGATGAGGACTCCAGGCAAGGCAGTGAGGCGGCAGCTCCGCTGGTCAGACACAGTGGCTGGGCAGCAACTCAGCAACTCTAGATGGCCTCTTGATCCTGTCATCGCCTTGTGTCACATAGCAAAAGCTATCAGGCTGGCTCTTCGACTCCAAATGTGAGGAGATTCAGAGGTTCACACGCACTGGGCCCACGCACACACACACTCACACACAGACAGTGGGGTTACAGCTCAGGGACTGCTCTGCAGGTCGGCTTGTGCTGCTACCTGCTCTATGCAGAGTAGCGGGCTGCCTCGTCAGCTCCAGCTGTGTGGAGATCCAGAGGTTCATACACACTGGGCCATGATCCCCGAGAGGATGGAGAGTGGTGTAAAGACTCCTCTTTTATCCTCATTTTTGGCAGTTCTCCAGCTTGCCATCCTCCAACTTGTCCAATCAATGCTGGTTCCTCCTTGCTTGCAGTTGAACAGTCCAGTCAATACTGTTCCCGCCTTACTTACGTTTGAATGGTCCAGTCAGTGTGGGTAAGAGGGTATTGTCCATACCACACTGTTATCTGACTGACCAGAGATGTCTGCTTGGTATGATTAGGAGCGTTTCCCTAACAGCCATAGGCATTGCCTCAGCTCCTGACTTATAACTCCACTTTACTTTTATTTTTGTGGCTATTGGTAACTTCTTAACTCAATGTTTTACTGTGTTTCCACAGTTCATCTCCTTTCCAGGTAAGCGGTGATCCATGACTCTTTTTTAGATTCCTGTGGGATTCTCTACAGTGAACCAACAGAAGGAAGACCTTTCTCTCTGTCTCTCTGTCTCTCTCTGTCTAACTCTGTCTGTCAAAAAAAGAAAATAAATAGCTTGTTCTCATTTTTAGGCTCATAGCTGGAAGGAGGTTGCCTTGAGTGTCAGATGAGAGTGGGTTTATTTTGTGTGATGCTTGGATAAGAATTTGGAGCTACTCAGGATGGAGTGATTATATTTTGCATTGTGAGGAGACAATGAACGTTGGAACCCTGGGATGGGTGCTATGATTAGGATATGGTTTGAATGTGCCTCTCCAAAGAATTTATGTCAGAAATTTGGTCGCCAGTGTAGAGATGTGAGAGAGTAATTGGAATCTTTCTGGCGGAGGGGAGAGTGGTGGTGGCTAGTAGTAGAGCCCTATGCATTGAGAGTGCTGCTTTTGGAAGGGTTTTGGGTAGTTTCTGTGAGAATCCTGAGTTAGTTCTTGCTAGAGTGAGTTGTTATAAAAGCCTGAGCACATGCCCTAAATCAGTCTGCCTTCCGTTCAGGCAATGTGATTTCTCACTTCCACCATTATATGTCATTCATCATTCAGTCCTCAATAGAGGCAAATGGTGAGTCTAAATGACGTTGGTGTTTGTGTCTACATAACGGTGAACTTTATAAAGTAGCTTGCCCTAGGTATTGTGTTAGAGCAACAGAAAAAGACCAATATATCAACCAAGGCCCAAGCAAGTTACTTTGAAAATACAGACAAACTGATTGTAAAGTTTGTATGGAGAAACAAAAGCAGAATTATCAACACAATACTGGAGAGGACAAAGAGGTCTGAGCCAGGTAAACCCACCAGAATAGGTTTTGTGCCTTCCTGTGACCCTCCTAGAGGAATAAGATTCTAATTTAGAGACCCTAGACCACTGTTTTGCCTGACTTGGAGGGAAAAAGTGGAAAAGACACCAAGTAAAGCCTATTGTCTAAAACTGAATGGGATACAAAAGACTGGAATTCTTGTGCTACAAGAGGAGATAGTGTTTCTTTGGCAGGAAATTAAACTGAAAAATAAAATGAATAATATCACAACCCATGTGACACTTAGCATAATTTCCATAACATCTGCTAAGTGTAAGGAAATTATTTCCTTATGGGGTATGTCATAATGGAAATGAGTGAAGTGTGGCCAAATGAGAGGGTTTGCCAGGGCAAACACCCCAGCTGGAGGAAAACAGAAGAAGCCTAAGATACTGAGAGGTAACTGGGGATGAGGCAGACCATCTATGCCCAGGTTTTTGAAATATCCAATAAGAAAGTTTTTGTTGCCAGTATGAAAAATAGGCTGTTACCAACTGCCCTCAAAAATAGTGCAGCCAACTTCTCTCTCTCCTTAGCCTGGCTGCTAGACAGGGACATATGAGGTTAGGTAAGCTATGCCTGGTTTTAGAGAGCCTAAACATGACTGTGTAGAGGTTGCCTTGTCATTATTATACTAAGTAAGAGAGGAGAATAAACTATGATAGAGGAAAAGAAAAATAAAGGATTAGAAAACAATGTGGCACAAATATCTTATTGTTTGCTCTATGGGAAGACTTAAAGCTGGACTAGTAGTTGCATGTTTTCCACACTTGATCTTAGTCAAAAGGGTGAGAAGCGCATGTTTTCCTATCTGTTCCCATATCAGAAAATGATAGATCTCTGTGGTCAGGCATGGTAGGTTACACAACACGGATCCCTCTCACTCCCTGAGATTAGGGCTGTGGTAAGTGTCACCCCAGTGTAAGGAAAACAGAAGGTGATCAGAAGTCTCATATATAATATACTATTTACTGATCCTATAAGAATACATAAGGAAGAGTTGCCCTGGTGGACATCCATGCCAAATGTACTCTAATCTATGGAAATCCATTACAAGTGGATACATCCCTTTAGGGATATAGTTCCTGGTGCTGTACAATGCCCTTTAACAGGTGGATCCACTGAGCAAGGCTTTGCCAGTCACAGTGCACACTAGCTTGCCTACATTGGAATGAGTAGATAGTCCATTTCACTGGCCTATTTTGGTAAAAGCTCCTACCCCAAATAAGTAACATGCATCTGTACAATAGCAAAGAATCCTATCCAATAGCTTATTGACTCCATAGCTATGGACACTGTTGAGTCTAGTTATTTATGAAACCAGCTTATCACCTTAGCTGGCTGCAGAGTCAGAGGATTTCATAAATATAAGAGGGTTTGTTAACAATATCAGAAAATCTTTTGCATATAGAAGTGCTCCACAGAGGTATTAACTAAGTGTGATACAAGTACCCTCATCACATTGATGGTGATTGATACACCCATTTTTATGGGACATGCTGTCTAAAATTGGGTGAGTCAGAGGTCACAGACATCTGTGACCCACAATAGAGTGTCTGGGGTTTGAGTCCTGTTTCTGCTTCTGACTTCAGCTTCCTGATTATGCAGATGCTGGAAGGCAACAGTGATGTCTCAAGTCAGCGGGTCCCTGATAGCTACATGAGAGACTGGGATTAAGTTCTCAACTCCAGGCTTCAGCCCCCACCCCACTCATTGAAAGTATTTAGGGAATAAACCAGTGAATGGGAGTGCTTGCTCGCTCACACACACACACACACACACACCCCACACTCCTCTTTCTCTGTGTGTCTCTGCCTCCCTAATAATTTTAAGAAGTTGAAAAAGATAATTAGACCCAAACATATAATGAATCATGGCACTTTGGTCTACCATATACTCAAAACAGCAGGGTTAGTGAAGAGAATACACATCCTATAAAATCAAAAGATGCTAACCCTATTAGATAAATCTACCTTGGTGGGTTGGACTGATGTCTTTGAAGAAGTATTAATACATTAACTTATTCACTCAGTTGGCATGCCTACCCCTTATAAGTGCACGGGGGACTTTTGCATCAGCTCCAAATATCATCCATGTTCAAAGTTTGCATCTAATTACTATGCTGTCCAAATTGGTAAAAATACAGCACCACTGTTGCAAACATCACAGATCTTAAGCCCAGGGGAAAGGTCAATTAAATGGAGGTTCAAATGGTCTGTTCCCTCAGGGTGAATCAAATATTTCATTTCACAGCATGAAGAGTCTCTGGTCTACACAGATTGGTCCCAATTGATTCTGTTGTAATCTGGTCCCATGGTCACTTTTTTTTTTTTAAGATTTATTTATTTATTTGAAAGTCAGAGTTACACAGAGAAAGGAGAGGCAGAAAGAGAGCAGGGAGATAGAGAGAGGTCTTCCATCCATTGGTTCACTCCCCAACTGGCCGCAATGGCCGGAGCTACACCGATCCAAAGCCAGGAGCCAGAAACTTCTTCCAGGTCTCCCACATGGGTGAAGGGGCCCACAGACTTAGGCCACCCCCCACTGCCCTCCCAGGCCATGGCAGACAGCTGGATTAGAAGTGGAGCAGCCGGGACTCTAACTGGCACCCACATGAGATGCTGGCACCACAGGTGGCAGCTTTACCCACTATGCCACAGTACCACCCCCCCCCCCTCATGGTCACTTCTCAATGTCCTAGGTGGGCTAAAAGAAATACCTCAGGACACTGACATCAGCCTATGGTCTAGCATGCCCTCTGCCATATCATCATTAATTTTAGGAATCACTGATGGACCATATCCCACTGGTCAACATGTGTGTGTGGTTTCCCCATTGCACTATGCCCCAACTGTTGCTGCTAAGTTGTATAACAAAGAGAACACTATTATCTTGCTGGATAGTAAAGAATTGCTTTTACAAGTCTCAGGTAAACATAGATTGCTGTTATTTTTTTTTTTTTTCATTCAAAGCTGTAGCCTGATGCTGTTTTCTGTGGCTCTTTTCATTGAGGCCTGCTTGCTTTTAGTCATTGTCTCTTTGTGCATGTGCCTCTATTGCTTGTAGACTCTATTTACAAGTCTGACAAATGGCCTCAAGGCATGCTGTAAAGACAATGCTATAAACCTCTTACAAGTGCAGAGCACATTGTGGAAAAAAGGGGTACATGAGAATGTAAGAGCCAGCTGCAAGGGATGGGATGTAGGGATTCAGCTTGACAGGACTGGAGACATCCTAGATGATTTTGAGAAATCATTAGAAGCTGTTTTTGAGAAATTGATCATGTTGGATATATAAGAAAATGATTTAAGTCAGATACTTTAAATATATTCAAAAATATGAAGTTAATCATGTCTGAAAAGTAAAGTATATTGCCTCACTACATAGGGAATATCATAAAAAAGAACATAAAAATAGATAAAGGAAATTGAACATTAAAATAATAAATGAAAATTCACCAGAAAGCTGTTACCAGGGAAGCAAAAGGGTCCTTGTCTTCGTGCAAGAAAGAATTCAGGAGTGAGACAGAGAGCAGGGGAAAGCAACATAGCAAGGTTTATCAGGGTAGGGACATCCGTAAGAATGGATGGGCACCTCTCCAGACAGGCCCTGAGAGAGAGTGCACAGTATACATTTAGGCTGGTATTTTTAAGGGGATGGGTCTTGCCTTCCCTCCCCCTCTCCTTCTCCTCCTGAACAAAGGAGTAGTTGGATGTAAATACAAAAAATTCCTTTCTGAGTTTTCCCCCTGAAGTTATCAGACAGGGGAAGCCTGGCTGGCATTGCCCCACCTTAGAGGAAGGATGGTTATCAGGTGGAAGGGGCAGGAGCCCCTGGAAGGTCATCAGGATCCCAGCAGGACGTTTGAAATGCAGATACTGGGCTGCACCTGGAAGGTTATTAGGATGACTTTGAGATGTGGATGCTGGACCACTGTAGATGTCAGTTCCTTAGGCCTTTGTCACACATATAAGCTCATTTCTGACTTCCCACCTAACAGAGCCTCATTAGCAGAAGACTAAATCAGTAAATTGAAGTTAGATCAGTTGAGACTATCCAGTTTTAAGAAGACAAAGGAAAAAAATAGGAAAATGAGTAAATCTCAGAGACTTACAGGGCACCTTGTGAGCCATGGATACATGTAAAATGGGAGTTTTAATAGGAGAAGCCAAAAAGAAGCAAAATGCATTTGTGGAAAAAGTCACAGAAAATTTTCCAAATTTAGCAAAAAAAAATCTATTTTTAAGATTTATTTATTGTATTTTATTTTTTAAACTTTTATTTAGTAAATATAATTTCCAAAGTACAGTTTACGGATTACAATGGCTTTTCCCCCCATAACTTCCCTCCCACCCTCACCCTTCCCATCTCCCACTCCCTCTCTCATTCCATTCACATCAATATTCATTTTCAATTGTCTTTGTATACAGATTGATTTAGTAAGTATTAAGTAAAGATTTCATCAGTTTGCACCCACACAAAAACACAAGATGTAAAATACTGTTTCAGTACTACTTATAGCATTACTTCACATTGGACAACACATTAAGGACAGATTCCACGTGAGGAGTAAGTACACAGTGACTCCTGTTGTGGACTTAACAATTTGACACTCTTGTTTATGGCGTCAGAAATCTCCCTAGGCTCTAGTCATGAGTTTCCAAGGCTATGGAAGCCTTTGAGTTAGCCAACTTTGATCTTATTTAGACAAGGTCACAGTCAAAGTGGAAGTTCTCTCCTCCCTTCAGAGAAAGGCACCTCCTTCTTTGATGGCCCCGTTCTTTCTACTGGGATCTCACTCACAGAGATCTTTAATTTAGGGTTTTGTTTGTTTGTTTGTTTTTTGCCAGAGTGTCTTGGCTTTGTATGCCTAAAATACTCTCATGGGCTCTTCAGCCAGATCCGAATGCCTTAAGGGCTGATTCTGAGGCCAGAGTGCTGTTTAGGACATCTGCCATTCTTTGAGTCTGCTGTGTCTCCCACTTCCCATGTTGGATCATTCTCTCCCCTTTTGATTCTATCAGTTAGTATTAGCAGACACTAGTCTTGTTTGTGTGATCCCTTTGACTCTTAGACCTATCAGTGTGATCAATTGTGAACTGAAATTGATCACTTGGACTAGTGAGATGGCATTGGTACATACAACCTTGATGGGATTGTATTGGAATCCCCGGGCACATTTCTAACTCCACCATTTGAGGCAAGTCCGATTGAGCATGTCCCAAATTGTACATCTCTTCCCTCTCTTATTCCCACTCTTATAAATCTATACATCCAAGAACTCAACAAACACCAATAAAATAAAAAAAAAATTCACAGTTAAGCACATCATAATCATACTGTCAAAAGCCAAAGACAGAGATTTGCAAAAGCAGCAAGAAGGAGGCTAACTTAGAAAATAGTATAATAGGCTATCTATAAATACACAACAAATAGATGTGATCAAAATTACACTTAAAACAGTATATTTAACTTTATTATCAAATAAAAGTATATCTTAAGTTAGTACATAAATTGGTTTGTTGACTTTTTTTAAAAAAAGATTTATTTATATCTTTGAAAGGCAGAGGTACATGAGAGGGAGTAAAGGAGAGAAAGAGAAAGTTAGAGAGAGTGAACTCTTTCATCTGCATGTTCATTCCCCAAATGACCACAACAGACAGGGCTGGCAGGGGCTGAAGCCAGGAGCTTCTTTCTGGTTTCTCATGTGCATGCAGGGACCAAGCACTTGGGCCATCTTCTGCTAATTTTACATGTGCATTTGTAGGGAGCTGGATTGGAAGTGGAGCAGCTGGGACATGAATCAGTGTCCATATAGGATGCTGTAGTTGCAGGCTGTGGCTTCATGAGCTAAGCCACATGTTGGCCCCTATAACTTGATTTTTAAATGAAGACTCCATCAAGAGACTTAAAGATCAAATGTGCTCATCTCCTTATTTCTAATTTATTTAGTTTCTTTTTTTTTTTCCAAGAAATTGATCATGGGAAGGAAAACAGCATTCCCATAAATCACCTGGGTTATATTTGGAATACTCAGCAAATAGTAAATTCTAGAAAGACAATTTACCTTTTCTCCAATTGAAAGTGGTTTACTTCTGTGGTATAAATAAGCAAGGTCACCAGTACACTATCCTCTTTTCTAGAGCAATGTAAACAACAATATATTCATATCATAGATTAGGTAGGTCACAAAAATTAGGATTCAAGCGGAAATATATATATATATATATATATATATATTCAGTTAATGAAATAAGATGGAAGATAGGTAAATAGAATGCATGGTATTTTATCTTTATTAGTATATTAATATTGATAAAGAAATGAGGGAACTTCATAAATTTGAGGAAAATTTAAATAAAAGGTAATGCACATTTTTTTCATGAACTTTTAAAATAATTTACTTGAAAGAGCAATCAGAAAGAGAGAGAGAGACAGATTGATCTTCCATCTGCTTGTTTATTTGCCAAATGTCTGTGACAACAGGGACTGGGCCAGGCTGAAGCCAGGTGACAAGAACTCTCTATATATTTTTCAACTAGCTAGAAAAGACCCAAGAATTAAGATCATAATTTTCTACTTCCCAGAATGCAGTTCAGCAGGAAACTGTATTGGAAGTAGAGGCAGGATTCAAACCCGAATACTCTAATATGGGATGCAAGTAACTCAAGGGTTGGTGAAACCAGCTGTGCCAATCAATGAACTTTTAAAGAAACTTTATATATTCCTATACAGTATAGAAAGACTATTACAATATAGGTATGGAGATAAATATAAATTGATAGGGTGACATAGGCATGGGTTTTGAAGTAAACCCATATTTTCAATAGTGAAATGATATTTAGAAAAACACAACATTATTATAAACACTGCATGTTAAAAGATAATTGCAGTGGCCGATGCTGTGGTGCAGCATGTTGAGGCCAAGGTCTGCCAGCACCAGCATCCCACATAGGCACAAGTTTATGTCCTGGTTGCTCTACTTCCCTTCTAGCTCCCTGCTGGTGCACCTGGGTGGGCAGCGGAGGATGCCCCAAGTCCTGGGGCCCCTGCACCCATGTGGGAGACCTGGAAGAGTCTCCTGGTTACTGGCTTCAAATTGGCTCAGTTCCAGCTGTTGCAGCCATTTTCAGAATGAACCAGGGGATGGACAACCTCACTCTGTGTGTCTGTACCTCTCTCTGTAAGTCTGTGTTTCAAATAAATAAAATAAATCTTTTAAAAAATATAATTTCAGCTTGAATCAAGAGAATGAACAGAGTATGAAATTGGAGTTTGTGGCATTTGTCCTGGACTTCAGTGAATAATATTATGTAAAAGATATTATAAAGTAAGGACATTTATATCCAAGAAATTACATGAGAATGTGTAAAGAAGAAGGAAACACTTAAATGAACTTATTTAGAAAAAATGTGGAGGGGGTAATGTTATTTTGTATCATGTAAAGCCTCTACCTGCAGTGCCAGCATCCCATATGCATGCAGGTTCAAGTATAGGCTGCTGTACTTTCAATCCAGTTCCTTGATAATGTACCCAGGAAAGCAGCAGAGGATGACCAAGTGCTTGGGACCCAGCACCCACATGGGTGACTGGGAAGAAGCTCCTGGCTCCTGGCTTTGGGTCGTTCCAGCTCCAGCTGTTGTAGCCATTTGGGCACTGAACCAGAGGATGGAAGATTTCTGTTTCTGCTTCTCTCTCTCTCACTCTCTCTCGATCTCGATCTCTCTCTCTCCAACTCTGACTTTTAAATAAATAAATAAATCTTTTAAAAAAGAAAGAAACAATGTGAAATGTAGTTTGACTAGAATGGGCAGACATAGATTGGAGCTGAGGGACAGAGAGCTTTGAATGTCAGATGAAAAAGCATGGATGCCCAAATGAGATTTAGACTTCATGAAATAGAGACATTCTATGGACAACTATAAAATAAATGGTTTAAGAGAGAGAAAAGGAGAAGAGAGAGAGAGAGAGAGAGAGAGAGAGAGAGAGAGAGAGAGAGAGAGAGAGAACTCAAGTAAGTTCCATTGTACTTGCTTTTAAATAGGAAGGTTTTAGGGTGATGATTACCAATGACCTAGATAAGAGAATAAGCAATACTTGTAATGAGTCAGAGGACAGTTGCTAGGAAAGTGATGGCTAACCCCATGCTAAGACAAGCTGCTATGCTTCCGAACTGACACCTGTCGCACGTGAGAAACTAGAGCCCATCTCATCACTCTGGTTCCAGCAATGAGTTCCTTTCTATGGTGACAGGTAAAAGGGATTTTTGTGTGACCATTCACACTGAGTTCTCAAGGCAAAAGTAGCTTTTTTCAATGTTAAGCCAACAACACAATTTTAAAAAAAAATATTTATTTATTTACTGAAAAGTCAGAGTTACACAGAGAGAGAAGGAGAGGCAGAGAGACAGAGAGAGGTCTTCCAACCACTGGTTCGTTTACTCCCCAACTGGCTGCAATGGCCCAAGCTGTGCCAATCAGAAGCAGGGAGCCAGGAGCTTCTTCCAGATCTTCCACGAGGGTGCAGGGGCCGATGGACTTGAGCCATCTTCTACTGCTCTCCAAGGCCATAACAGAGAGATGGATAGGAAGTGGGGCAGCTGGGACTAGAATCAGTGCCCATATGGGAAGCTGGCACTGTAGGCGGCAGCTTTACCCACTATGCCACAGTGCCGGCCCCACAATTTTTTTTTTAATTTTATTTATTTATTTGAAAGGCAGAGAGAGAGAGAGAGAGAAAATATCTTCTATCCACTGGTTTATTCCCCAAATGACCAGAAAGGCTGGAGTTGGGTTGATCCAAAGCCAGGAGCTAGGAGCTCCCTCAGGGTCTCCTATGTGCGTGCAGGGGCTCAAGCACTTGGACCATCTTCAACTGCTTTCCCAGGCCATTATTAGAGAGTTGGACTGGAAGTGGAGCAGCAAGGACTTGAACCAGTGCCCACATGGAATGCCAGCACCACAGGAGGTAGCTTAACCTGCTAAGCCACAGCGCAGGCCCAATACTACAAATTTAGAATACACTTTCCAACTGTATCCTAAAATTTACAGTAAATTAATCTAATTTAAGATGATGTAACTGTGTAAGAAACAGATTTGTAGGATATTTTCTTGCCTCTTGTAAAGAAAAAAATGACATTACTGAAGATGTTCTTTATTTACCATGCTTCTTTCCTTGTTGTTAGTAATAATATTACCATTATTTCTTTATAGTTTCTCTATTCTTCCTGGCCATAATAATATGAGTAATCCTAATAGTTTATATTAATAGCACAATAGATTCTCTAGTATTCTGTTTTGTATTTCAGTAATTATACAAAAAAAAAGTTCTTTCTTTCTAGACAATTGGCAAATTTTCAATGGTCATAATTATTCCAATTTGCAAAGTTTACTTTCACCATGTAGATGAATACAGATCATTTCATAATGCTTTATCAAAGTTTAACCCCTAAAGAAGCATCTCCTATGCTTTAGCTTGAATAAGTATTACCTGAAGGGTATTTGGTGAACACCAATTATTGGGTATATCCTCTAGAATGTCGGATACAATAGGGCCTCCGTAGGGCTCCCACATTTGCATTTTCAACAAGTATTCAGGGTACTGCTGCTGATGCTGATTAAAAAACCCATATTGAACATCAGTGTTCAAGAGAAATACTATTCATGTATTTGAAGTCAGTACAATCTAAAACCAATTTAAATGTGTATCCTTTTAAACCTGCAGTCTCTTTTCAGCTGAGACTCCAAGCTTTATTCTCAGTAAACACACTTGATGCTAGGACAAGGTCTTTCAGCTGTTAGCAGGACCAGTGTAATGCATTTGGATGGTGTTGTGACAGCTTACAATTTGACTGAACTGTTTGAATAGACCTTTGGGTTAAGTGGACAGCCTGCTAAACACATCAAGGGCACCACCTTTTCTGGTGAAAGCCTTCTTTCCAACATGATTCAAATATAACCAGCAGCCAAATTCTCATTTCTTTGTAAAACTTCACTAGCCAATCTGTATTTCAAGGATAGCATTTAGTTCCAAATTGCAATTTTCAGGCTGTCAAAGGAAAAGTAAACTTTGCTGGCATTCAGGGAGTATAGTAAAATAGATTGTGCTGTTTGCTTGTTGTATTAGCATCACCCTGGTTTTCCTGTTCATAAAACTGTGATGTAAATAACTAACTCAAGGAAAAAGAAACATAAAAATATTTAACATCTACTAAAGGTCCATATATATCAGAGCCATTAGGAATACATATGATGAAGATCTTCTCAGAGTATACAGGTAGGCCAATAGCATAACCCTTGAGTTTATATCAAAGGTTAGCATCTATGTGTACAACATAGCTTGGACATAGTAATTTTCACATAAAAATTCCAGGAACTTTTAAATTTGATGAGCATGTACAGTCAAAATCTCATATCCTTTAATCCTGTAAGGCTCACTATCCCTCCCTTTCTAAAAGTATATTAGGACATAAGCAAAAAGCAAAACTAAGATTTTTAAAAGTGCTATAATAACAATATTGTAATAAGCTCTCTAGTGGATATCTCTGGCTTAAAGAATGAAGGGGTGCATAACTTCACTCAAAATGAGCTTAAAGAAAACATTCAACTTGGTTCTATAAATTTGGGGTTCAGAGCAATTGGATCAGTCAGAAGTCTGTAAGTCCTCCATGAAAAAGGATCATTGCATGGATGAATAAATACAAATAAAAAATTCTCAGACATAACATTGCAGTGAGCCTGCAATGGCCTTTCAGTCCATTACCCTTCCCCGATTAGTTGGCTAGTCTTAGAGCAGCAAGGTCACTACATGGGCAATAAAGCTGTCCTGGTCACTACTGTGTCTTAGCACTTGTTTTCCCTTGGCTAAGCATCTCCATTCAAAATGTTTCCTCCAGTTTTCTGGCTGCTTGGATGAGAATAAATGAGATGCTGTGTTTCTGGATCCAGGCATCATAAAAAATACACACCTGAAAATCTTTCCGCTGAATGTTTGCTCAAACCTCAAGTTGGAAGAAACTTAAGAAAGAGCATGCACAATGTCATGTCATCCTTTCCAGGATTTGTCCTGCAGAATCAGGCGTCAAAGTCAATCATGGAATGCCCCATTCTAACCACTCGCCTTCTTGAATCAAATCACTGCTCATGGCTTCATATCAGAGTACCAGTTGGAGTTCTGGATGGGCAACTTCCAATTTGGTTTCATGTTATTATGCCTTAGAATGCATCAGATGATGGTCCAAATGCCCCTGTACCTGCTACCTGTGTGGGAGACTCACATGGAGCTACTAGCTCCTGGCTTCAGCTTGAACCAGGCCTGGCTACTGTGGTCATTTCTTGACTATGAAAGATATCTATCCCTCTTTCTCTCTCTGTCTCTGTGTCTGTTTCTCCCTCTATCTCTGTCTTCTGCCTATCCAACGAATAAGTAAATAAATAAATCTTCAAAAAATAATTTGAGTCAAGATTTTGAGCAGGAAATCCAGAAATTGTGTATATCAAAGAGAATGTGGATGAGAGGTCACTGATGGAAAAAATATTTTGAAAATTGACATCAAATAGATGGCATGTTTATGCTATGAAATAGGATGACGTCATCAGTAGAGTGAGTACAGAAAGAGAAAGACCAGAGTTTGAGCCTGGAGACTTCAATATTAGGAACTCAGGAGAAAGAAAAGGAACTAGCAAAGAATCCAAGAGAAAGGTGGCTGATAGGGCTTTGCTCCTGCACTGGACTCAATAATACATTCTCAACAGAATCAGAGGAATCTTTGTAGATGATCGGCTGCATCACAGCATGTCCATGCTCTCAACCTTTAATGACTGGTCCTTTGCCAAGAGTAAAGCCAAACTGACAATGACGGTCTACAGAGTCTATTAGGAGTTGAATTAACCCATTAGCCCCCTGAATTGCTATCACCTTGACTTCCTAGATGTTCCTTCAATATGCTGATTACATTTGATGTTACTTGTTTTTCTTCTAGAATTATCCTTTTCTGCTTGAAAAGCTCTCTTTTCAAATATCCACTAGGCTATTTTCACCTCCTTCAAGTCTTTGCTCATTTGTCACATTCTCAAAGCAGAATGACCTGACTTATGTATTGAATATTGTGTGGTGACTCCTAACTTCACCCTCCAGCACACTAATCTCCCCTTTATCTTCCTCCATATCTTATTTTTTTATTTATTTTCCCATTGCAATTCTGAAATCTTAACTGTGATATACATTTCATAAATTTATTATATTTACTATTCATTATCAATCTCACATAAAAGCATAAACATAATGAAACAAAAATAAGGAATTTGTGTTTCTGTGGTATGTCTGCTGAAGGTGCCTTAAAAAGTTTCTATTAGGGGCCAGCGCCATGGCACAGTAGGTTAATCCTCCACCTGTGGCGCCGGCATCCCATATAGGTGCCAGGTTCTAGTCCCGGCTTCTCCTCTTCCAATCCAGCTTTCTGCTATGGCCAGGGAAAACAGTGGAGGATGGCCCAAGTCCTTGGGCCCCTGCACCCACATGGAAGATCAGGAAGAAGCACCTGGCTCCTGGCTTCAGATCGGCGCAGCTCTGGCCATTGTGGCCATTTTGGGAGTGAACCAACAGAAGGAAGACCTTTCTCTCTGTCTCTCCCTCTCACTATCTGTAACTCTCTCAAATAAAATAAATAAAATTTAAAAAAGTTTCAATTATTTTGTAGTTTTTAATTAAGGTATTGGGGGAATCATTAGATTTTATGGTTTTATCAGTTTGGTTTCTGTACATACATAGTCTTGGATGATAATTTGCAACAAGATTCTACATAGGAAATAGAAGAAAGACTGCATAATTCATAGTTAGTTATGTGTTAATATTGCTTCACCCTGTGTTTAGTGGCAAAAACTAGATATTTATGGGTGTAATGTTATACAAGAGTACATATTTCATCAGGTGTAAACTTTGCACTACTTTTATTGTTTTAGGTCCTTTTTGTAATGAAATATCATCTCTTCAGAGATGCATTTTGGACCTACTAGGATAGTGCAGACACATTCATGCCATATTTATGCACACACTGTGTACTTGAAATGCACTAGCCTCTTTATAGAAATGAACCGCATATATTTTTCTTCATCATTCTACTTACAACTATATCTTGTACAAAATGGGCCCTGGTTAAGTTAGTGTTGACATTTACTTAGATCTCAGGTGTTTACGAAGAAACCAATAGTCTTGGCCTCATACTTTTGATAATACATTAAATTCAGATTATTTTAGTATCTAACTCACTAGAGCAGAGATAGAAAATTCGCTAACATAAAGAGAGGTTCAAGCAACAGAATGGTGTATTGGAAGCATTAATGCAGCTTCAAAACTTCACTTGGCCTGCGTTTTCATTGTCATTGTGAAGTGATTCCGGGTAGTAATACAATCACAGTGTTTGGCTAAATCACTAAATGCTGTCAGAAATATCTATTCGCAACGTAATGTGTGTAAATACTTGGATTTCTGAGTCATTGCTACAGTTACTTCTACATGAATTACTTTCAGTAGAATTTTGTGGAGGTATATGTTATAAATTCAGAATCTGGATTCTAAGTGGATTTTCTCAATCAGTATCTGAATGCAGGATCCAGGGAATTTCAATGTAAACAAATCCCTATGGTGATTCACTACCATTTTACTGTAAGAGATTTGGATAAATACATTCTAAGAGAAGTCACATTGCTGGGAGACATAAAAACATTTCAGTTCTTGGCTTGAGTATGTGATTATTTGAGGGTCAGGTTTTGGAGGTAAGTGTTGAAAAACTTTAAATTCATGCTTGTATCCAAACATCTCTTTAAAAAGAAAATAACAACAAAAACACAAACTATTTTCCACTTCTGTTTTGTTTTTCTTTTGGCAGCTTTTCAAACTCATTTGATGTTAATTAATGTGAAGCTGCTTAAAAAGATCAAAATGTACTAATGTGTTTTTCTTCCAATTTCTAAATGCAAACTGTATTTTGCCTTGATGTTCATTTTCAGGTATTCTACAAAGAACAAAGAGAATTACATTAGAATTCTCCTTTCTAACCAGCATCAGGCAGGAAAGAACAAGCCAACCTCGGAATTCTATCTCTAAAACAAATAATTCCAATCATGTGAATCCTTCGCTTGAGTCCCCTTTCTTGACTAATTTTGTACCAATATCATATTTTGTAAATACATGCTGATCTCTTCCAATTCAATATGGTAGCTTCACCACGTTGCCCATCAATAATTCCCTGATGTGCAGTCTAACAGCTTTCAACAACATTAATCATATTTGTAGATCAGACCTTGCTTGCAGCATACCTATAACGTTTTCTCAGACTAGCCTTTTACTTTATACTGTAAGTATAAAGAACATAATTTCATATTCTTTCCTCCCATTTAACTTAAAGATGTAAAAGCATTTCATTTAAACATTTCATTTAATGTTTGTAGATTCGATTTTATCTTCTTCCTTTAAGAAAATTGAATCTCTATTGAAGTTTTAAAACATGATGCAAAATGTTGTCTAACCTGTGACATCTATATAGCATTACATGTGTTATAAACTGTAAAAATCCATCAAGCTGTGAATCTATTTGTGTACTCTTACATATATGTCATACATCATAAATTATCTACCTTTAATGTTAATTATTGTGTCTCATTTATAGTGAGTATTTCACAGGTATTGTTTATTATTTACAGAAAATTTTAGTTTGCCAACAACAATGTTGCATATCTAAAATATTTTTAAGCTTTAATCACATGCGAACACTTTTAGCAATTAATGCTGCTCTTAAAGGCATATAGTTTTATTATAGTATAAGTCTTTGCTAGGCTTCAATTAAAATTTAACATCAATTATAATTACATAAATAACAATTCTGAAATAGTATTAATAGTAATAGATATGTACGTATATGTGTGTATCTGTTATATATATATATATGTAAAACAGTGATTTATTTGTTATTTGATACTTAAGTATTGTTAGGATGATATAATTAAAAATGAAACAAAAAAATCACTTGATAGTTGTTTTCAAATGGGTTGCAACATGCTGAAAATCTACTCTGTTCATTCTGTGTACATTCTTTGTCTGTTCTTGCATTTCCGCCTTGGTTACTCCCCTTGATCTAGTTGATAATTGCTTTCTTTTCACCTTAGACTAGGCTATTAGATGATAAAAAAGTTTCTGGGTTACAGGATTAGGCACCATTTTATGCAAGATTAATTGTAGATGTTGTCATCAAATATCACTCACGTCTGACAAGTCCCAGGGCTATCTCTCTTAATTTAATGAGAACATTGTTCGAGTCTTTTATTGTGATTCATCAGATATTCTATTTCTTTTTTAAAATACAATCTTGTACTTATAGTTTTACTGTGACTGATTATGGTGAGATGGATAATTTATCTTTGAAGTTAACAAAAGTATAATGATTGAAGTCTTTTCTATATAAAACCAATGTGTTTAAAGGTAAATAAGATATAACTATGTATGTGCAAAATAAAGTTCTTCTCCAAATAGGAACAACCTGAAGGCATTTCTCTACAGGAAGAGTTTTTCTAGGAAGGCATTGCATGTTAGTGCAAATCAGGTCAGTTCCCACCACAGCAGAAATTAACCTTCCGGAACCTTGCAGGCACCAGTGTATTTCAGACTAGTTCAGTGTGTGTGTGTGTGTGTGTGTACGCATGCGGGCACACGTTGTATTTTTACATATTATCCCAAGTGGAGAGAAAAATATTTCCTCTTCCATGCTTCTTTTTAAGATTTATTTAATTATTTAAAGGCAGAATGAAAGGGAGAAAGAGAGAGAGAGGTAGACAGAGAGAGAGAGAGAAAGAGAGAGAGACACAGAGAGAAAGTACAGAGAGAGAGAGACTTTTATTCTTCTTCAGCTGGGTTCTGGTGGCTGTGATTTTCTATTTTTTCTCTTTAGAGTGAATGAAAATTTGTTTAATGTTATGTTGTGGTAATTCTAAGTAATATACTAGAATATTTATGATTGCATACTTAATTCCAAAGCCCATTTTCTCTAGACCCTTTTCTTAGGTGACACTATACACATTCAAATACTATAGATAAGTACCAGCACTGTACAAAGGTACAGGAGATGTTATCATAGGACAGGTCCAGGGACAAATGAGGACAAAACAATACAAATCTTGATGGATGTAGCTAAGGGTACAAAGTCTTCTCTTGAGTGTGTAATTCATAGCCTTAACACAAGGAAGTAGCATGTTTAGTGTATCTTGATAAGTCAAAACATATTTATTCAACTTCCATTGCTGTTGTAATGCATTGCTAATGTAGCATATTACCATAAACCTGGTGGCTTCTCATAACACAAATTTATTATATTCCATTTCTGGAGATCAAAAGCACGGCTAAAATCCAGGTGTCAGCATAGCTGCTCTTCTTCTGGAGGCTCCAGGGAGGAGGCACTTCCTTATTTGTTCCTAATTCTAGAGACTTCCTTCATTCTTGGCTTGTGACCCTTCTTCATCTTCAAAGATGGAATGTCAGTTATGCTTTCCTACATTTCAACACTCTAAATCTAACTTTTCTTTTCCTGCTTTCCACATCTAAAGGACATTTGTGATTAGATAGGGCCCATTCAGATAAGAATAATTTCTATTTCTTAATGCCATATGATTAGCAAACTTAATTCCATATGAAACATCAATCTTTCCTTGCCATGTAAAAGTCATATACTCATAGTTTTCTGGAATTAGGAAATGACATCTTTGGGAAGCCGTTATTTTACCACATCTGTAAAATTAGTGTCCTCTAAATTTAGACTTATCTACATATTAAGTTTTGAATTTCCCATGTTACATTTAATGCTATCATGATTCTTGCTTAGACTTGGCCAATTTGAATGTGAATATCTCTTTCATATGTCTTTTCATGACATTAGACATTCTCTTTGGGCTATGGGAACACAAAACTCCTATAAATAAAGATTGGAAACTCATTAATAGACAATTGTTTTAGAGAATCTTATAATGTGTTGTAGCTACATGTCCTGTATAATTACCAATAGTTTCACAACAAAGAGCTGTCATTTTGATTCCCTTCCTTTAACCTGTGTTTTCTTTATACATTTTCATATCATTAAAATGCAAGTCTGGTCATATCATATCTTTATATTTATCCTAGGACTGGCTTGGACAACACAACTTACTAATTTTTTTGCCACAACTCACCCCCATGTTCCAAACATTTATTTATATTTCTTAAATATTTCATGCATCCTAAGCTTGTTTTATGGTTTCAATTTAGTTGCCTTTATTTCAAAGTTTATTATTTTCCTATTAAATATGTAGGAGGTGCTAGATTAAAGAATGAGTTTGATGAACCACTTCACTCACTAATTTTCATAAGAAAGTCGGCTGTTTGTCACCTTTGCAAGTACATTTAAACCCATTCCAGAAGCAACAAAAGCAAGTCATTCAGGGAATCTTGGAAATTGTTGTCCACTATTATAGCATGAAGGTAAGTAAGTAGATAAATGATAACCAAAGGAGTGGTGGCTGCATGATATTTCTACAGTGACTAGATCTATATTCACAGGTATGCAAATTCTGTTAATAAAGTGATCTTTTTTAACACTAAAATTATTATTAAAATATACAGAACTCTAAAACATGTTTTCAAAGGAAATTTTTCTTGGGATGTATTTTTTTCCTTTTATCCTGTGACAACTACAGTCAATCACCATCCTGAGACAGCATTAGAGACTGCTATATGAATGGAGAGCTCTTGAAATACGTGATTGTTGAAATGTTTATCATATAACTTCATTTAGTCTTTTCCTGAACAAGTATTTTGATTTAAGATTTTATGAATAAAATAAATTTATGTCTTTACCTTAACATGTATAATAAAATCAGATACATCATGCTATTTAGAAGATTTGTTATACTTAGATGTTCATCAAAAATTATTCAGCTAGTTCTTCTAGTGGTGCTATATAACAGCTTATTTCTATATTACACTAAAAAGGACAATTAAATTTGTAGGTTTTCAAACTTTTGATTTTTTAAATTTAGAAATGAACAAATTTTCAAGGAAATTCAAATAGAAACCACAATGATGTTTCACCGCACCACAGTTAGAATAATTCTCATACAGAAATCAAAAAAAAAATAAATACTGATGAGGATGTGAGGGAAAAGTACTCTAATCCACTGTTGGTGGGGATGTAAACTAGTACAGCCATTGTGAAAGACAGTATGGAGATACCTCAGAAATATGACAACAGATCTAACCATATGACCCAGCAATCCCATTCCTAGGAACTTACCCAAATAAAATTAAATCAGCATATGAAAGTTATTTGTACCAGTGTGTTTATTGCAGCTCAATATACAATAGTTGAGATATGGAATCAACCCAGATGTCCATCAACTGGTAACTGAATAAAGAAATTGTGACATATATTATATATCATATATATATCTTATATATATGATTATATATATGATACATAATATATAGAGAGATTATATATATATATATATATATATATATGGAAAGAGAGAATGGAATACTTGTTAGCCATAATGAAATCCCTTTTGCAACAAAATGGATACAACTGGAAACCATTATACTTAGTGAAATAAGCCAGTCCCCCAAAGACAAATACCATATATTTACCTAATTTGTAGCAACTAACAGAGCACACAAAAAAATAATGTATCTAAGCAAAATTAACAGTTTGAGATTCTTTGATTATTTACAGCACTTGTCTCTATTCTTGAGAAACAGTGTTTTTTTTTCTTCTATTTATTGAACTCTTTATTTATTGAAGGGTTAATCCTATGAGTATAAAATATACAAAGTAAAATGTAAAAATTAAAATAATAAGAAAAGAAGAGACAGAAGTGTGGTAGTGTGGACAGTGGGAGGGTAGGTTGGAAAGTATCACTGTGCTCCTAAGTCTGTATATATGAAATGCATGAAATTTTTTCACCTTAAAAATCAAAAATAAAAAAAAAACTGATAGCAATCCATAGAACAATTGAAAGTATTTAACACCCCATGTCATATAGAGATGCAAAAAATATATTGCTGATTGCTTTAAGAACAAAATGCACTTTAAGTTAATGATGAATGAAACATCTTCACTTCGTAGGGTATAATTTGTTAAATATTGAAAGACTTGAAGTTATTTGTGGTATTATGACCTGTAGCTTTGGTGATTATAGCTAGACAAGACATCTATGCATATGAATGAGTATTTTAGTAAGATTTTATAACATCTGGTATGCATATAATCAAATTATATGGAAGGATAGACATACATTTATGAGAATGAGGACTGCATTCACAGTTGCATAAAATGTTAAGAAATCTATCATGCGAAGACAAATTTCCAATATTATTTCATATTCGAAAATATGTTTCAGAAATGTTGAGTATTTACCTACTAGAAATTTACTAAAATATTTTTATAGAATTCTATATCAACATATGATGAATGAACATGTTACTGTCTTTTAGAAACATCATCAAAAGAAATTTGGATGCTTTGTGCATTGTTCTAGAATCTAGGTCTGTACTTTTCAATGTGTTTCTTGGGCTGAATTGCTTTCTGCTATGTTTACGGCTCTGTGGTGACATGAAGTGTTGTGACTGAATGTAAATTGGTTATGTCACTAAGAATGCTTTCAGTAAACTGTGATACTAAAGATTCTCCTAACAATATTTCTAATTACAAATGGCATTTTAAAACATGATCTTGCTGCTTCCCTGAGAGTTAGTTATTTTTCCCACCCCTTGCATCTGTGCAGAATCTCTTCTAATTAATAGAATGTGGAGAAGTAATAGTTTTTTCCTGAAATTTAAAAATCTGGAACTCCCTACTTTGCCTCTTGGAAGTGCCCCTCTTTGAATTAGCTGGCATATAAGTGTGAATACCATGAGGCTACAATGTTGTCAACTGATATAGCTGGGGGAGTGAAGCGGACAAGTTGAAAAAAAAAAACAAACAAGGGAAGAGAGGAGAACAGGAGAGGAGCAGAGTGGATCTTGTGGAAGAGAACCGAGGCACCAAACACACAAATGAAGTTTTTCTCTTGGTTCTTCAAAATCAGTCCAGGCACTAGCTAAATGTACCCCATTGAATAATCCAAGCTAAAATATGGAACAGAAGAAATAGAGGGGCTTTCCTTACTTACAGAAACACAGATCATGAGCTGATAAATTGTTAGTTTTTAGAGCAAACTGCTTATATTCTTCCAGAAAGCATATGCTCAACTTCAGAGATTCACGAACTTTTCTTATTAAAGGTCATGAGCAAATACTTAAGCCTTTACAAATTTTGTGGTGTTTGTCAGTCTGACATTAACTAAACAAGAGCAAATGGGCATGACTCTGTTTCAACAACACTGGACTTACAAAAACAGGTGGTGATTGGAATTGATGTGCTCATCACTGATAAATGATCCTGTTCCAGACTTTAGCCTTAAACTATCACTATTTCTCTCTCTATCTTATCTTCACCTCTATCTGTATCTATATATAAATATCTGATTCATATTCAATGTTACATACATTGAATGTAAATGTAAATGAAATTCAAATTAAGGCATTTGTACAATTATAAGGGGATTTAATGAACTGTGTTTTAATGCTCTGTTTATTCAACATTTGTGTTTGTGTCATAAGTATTTAAATTCCTGTGGAAGCTTAATGGTCTGCAATTAGCATAATCTAAAATCAAAAAAAAGTGTAAGCAAAAAAGTAAAATAAATTTTATGGCCTTAATTATTTAAATTTTTGCTTTTATTTTGTTGTACACAGATCATAGCTCTTCAAAATATAAATTTCTAAACTAGATCCCAGATATCAACTCCTTATATCCAGGGATCATGTAATGTAGTTTTGTGTCATTTTTAATATATTCACATACATTGCTTCCTATTCTAATAAAGGCATGTCTGGGAATGTATGTGTATGGATGTCCAAAATATCCATTTAGCTGAATATGGTGGCTAGTTTTAAAGAAGAAACTGAAAAAAAAATTAAGCATTTGTTTCCTTTTTACTAGATTTTCCTTTCCAAGTACATTGGACACCCATGTGGAAGACCTGCATGGAATTCCAAGCTCCTACCAACTCTGGCTGTTACAGTCATCTGGGGAGTGAAACAGCTTGTGGAAGATAATTCTCTGTCTCTCTGTCTTTCTCTCTCTCTCTCTTTCTCTGTCACAAATATACATACTATTTTCTAAAGTTTTAGAAATACTTTTTTCTTTTATCATTCCATTCTCATTTTCTAACACTGGAAAGAGTGAAAATTATATGCTGCTATTCAAATATGAAATCATGGTTTCAAAGTGATAGGTTGACTTCTTATCAGTTAACAACATTTATTTTCCTGAAATCTAAAGTGAATTACCAAATCTATGAAATATATATAGTATAGAGATGGGAAACAGTGAGTAATCCAATACTATACAAGCCACATGAATACTAAATAAAAAGCTCTAAGAATTGTATTCAGGGTGACAGAAATTACACATAAATCTGAAACTTCAATGAGGTTTCTTTCTAAAATAATGACCCATTATTTTCTCTAGGTTTAGCTTTCTCCTTTCCTTTCCTCTCCTCTCCTCTCCTCTCCTCTCCTCTCCTCTCCTCTCCTCTCCTCCCCTCTCCTCCCCTCCCCTTCCCTCCCCTCCCCTTTCCTCTCCTCTCTTTTCTTTTCCTTTCTTTATTTCTTTTTATTTATTTGAAAGGCAAAGATACAGAGAGAGAAATTGAGATTTTCCATCCACTGGTTCACTCTTCAAATAGCCACAATGGCTGGGGCTAGGCCAGGCTGAAGTAATGAACCAGGAACTTCTTCTGGGTCTCCACATGGTTGGCAGAGGCCCAAGCACTTGGGCCATCTTCTGCTGCTTTCCCAGGAGCATTAGCAAGGAGTTGGATTGGAAGTGGAGCAGCTGGGAATAAAACTGGCACCCATATGGGATTCCAGAACTGCAGGCAGAGGCTTAGCCTTCTATACCACAATGCCAGCCCCAGGTTTAGCTTTCTTAATATTGTTTCTCTTCATAACACCATTGGGTGATAAACTTACAAGTGGCAGTTATATAAGATTGTATGAAATATACTTGGATTTTTTTTTTTTGGTAAGCTGCTTGATTTGGCATTTTAAATCCAAAACTCAATGATAATGGTCCATGAGTCTAACAGACATCTTCAGGTGCCTCCTCCATACAATAAGTGCTTAAACATAGAATGTTTTAAAAAGAACCCTAGAGAGCAATCAACTTTAGTTCTATTCCTAGATTTGAAGGTAATGAACAATTTTAGATGAAATCTAAGTCCTTTGGCTTCCATATTTATGAAATTGAGACAATATCCTATTTGCCTTTCATTTTAATGGATTGATTCATTTGAATAGCTAGTTGTTGACACATTTTCTATATGCCCTTGGCTCTCATTATTCCTGCTCAATACCTTTGGTACATTATAGATTAACATGCAACTTTCACTCTTGGCTGATTCTTCCTTGGAAATATTCTGTAAGTGGCAGAAATGAAGTATTTTGAGAAGCATCTCTCAGCCACATAAATAATGGTTGATAATTGTAGGGTGAACATCTCAATTTCCTTGCTCCTAGGAAAGGTGACACAGAGGTCTACACATATTATTTACTGTATCCCGGAGTTCACCACAAAGTCTGCACCTCAGTTCCTCACAGTGAAAACTTTTCTTCTTGACTCACTTTCCCATTGATCCTATTTCCTGGGATCTCTCCTCTTTTGGGGGTAACAACACAAACCAAGCTGGCAAGAAAAGAAGTTATAGTTATGTACAACTGAGAGCATGAATTCATTGTTGTGGAGTGAATATTATGATGAAGGTAGTTGCTGAGTTTTGGTGAACATCAACTTCAGTTTTCAGTGTACATTCTAACCTGGGCATCAAATAGCTTGAATTAAAATCCTTTTTTGAGGAGCAATAGTAACTTGATCTTGATCTTGATCTAGTTATGTCAGCTTCCTAAGCTGCTAACTTTCCATTTGTTAAATAATCTGAAAATAGATTTCTACAGCCTCTTTTAACCCGAATAACCACTGAATCTTATACTTGTCTATAACACATACTATAGTAACCTAGTGACAAAGTCTGTGTCAGAAGCCATAGATTCTGACTCCTACTAGAATAATGCCCATATTAAATGTGGATGGGCAAGGGAGACAAGAGATACTCTAAACTAGCAAGCAAGCAAGCAAGCAAGCAAGCAAAAAAGCAGTCAGGCCATGATACAAAAGCAAAATTCACCCTGCAATTCTTGTGGTAAGCAATTCTCTTGTATTGTAATGTGTAATTATTTGTTTCTAAAAAAAATCAAACTCAAATAACTAATTATTATTAGATAACATAAATTAATACACATTTCTTTTTAAAAATATGATATCCAGATTTAAATAAGAATAATTATCTAACATGTTATTAACTTTCTGACTATTTGTCTTTAAAAGAATATAAGCATTGACATTAGCTGGTTAATTTGATGTAGGAAAGGTTGCAGCCCCTGCCTGCAATGCTACCTACTCCATCCAACCCAACCCACTTTCTCTGTACTAGCAAAATCACAGCTTCCATGAAACTGCCACTCAGAATCAGTGTGAACCTAAAATAACAAATAAGGCTGCTGACTATATTCCCATGATGATCTTTAGCTAATTATAATATCATCATGACAATGTTATACTGGCTGACATTTCTACTCCCATGATGTGCTTATTCCTTGACATATCTGAGGTTTCCAAAAAAGGTTAAGAAAATGGATGGTGTTGAAAACTCATCCCAAATTCTGTCTCCTTTGAGTATTCAATTAAACCTCATCCCAAACACCATCCTCTATGCCTCCAGGTTACATAAAGGGATTGTCCAGAACCTCTTGGACTGCAGCGTATTCTCAAGCATCTCGGTACTCCCTCTCTAATGCACACTTTCACTTTGCAAGCAAATAAATCTTATTCATACTCTCTTGACCATTAACCAAGTGGTGTCCTTGATTCTTTCTTGTGTAGGAGAACCTGTACTCAGCCATCAGATGGCATCTTGACCCAGCAACCTCTTAACATCTGTGGTGAGCCAGTAAGAAGGGCGTTTAAAAGCCCACCCAGAAATCATCCTGTGAGTCTCTCCTGACACTCACCACCATTGTGGGTTGCAAGCTTTGGTACCGTCTTGCCTTCTTCATTCCATCCTGACCTGCTTTGGACTAATTCCTTTCGATGTATGTATGTCTTTTCCCTCTAGTGACTGTTAGGTGGTGGGAAGATTGAAGATCAGATACCTTTAGGACATTTGTGAAGAAGGTACATAAGAGTGGTTGGGACATGTGCCCAGGGTATGCAATTCCTGGAGATTCTCCTTGTGTCTATTATCATTTGTACATGGTTTTTCTTTATAACTTGACCTCTCATTCTCTTTTGTCATCTAAACCTCCAGCCATTCTGTTACATCAGCATGAGTGCTCCATCTCATATTTTACTACCATGCCTGGTTAGGTGTTCAATCCTTGTTCAGTAAGTCTGTCTGCATATTGGAAATAAATTTTGTCATTGTCTGATCCCTGAGAACCCATATTGTCTCCATTGGAAGCACTTTCATATATGGCTTCCTTCATATTCTTGGTTCCAAAACTTACAAGACCCAGTCTAGTGATACCCTCCTTCCCTATTTACTTTGGACTTCTGTTTTTTGTGTTTTTTCTTTTTTATCATTTTCTTCAGTGTCATCATCTCCCATATCCACAACAACAACCAGAATGAGCTCTTTGGATATGATCTTCGAACATCATTGATGAAGAGATCTAAGGAATACTCTACTCTTAAATTCCTCCATGTTTTTCAAAAGAACTCTCTACTGTCCATTTAATTGGTAACTTTTAGGGTTAACACTCATGTTGAAGCATTACAGCCTGAATCTGAAGCTCCAGTCAGGCTACCAATTTGCTAAAATGTTAAAAATAAGGCCAAATATCTCTTATGACTTACTTTGTACAAATATATACCCCCATGGAATGTCCCAGGGACTGCAGACACCTGGGCAAAATGAAGGGGCCCCAGGACACTTAGGTAGCAGGAATCATATTTGAGGTCTGGGAAGCCATGTATGGATCATTCACAGGTGGGCAGGGGCTGATGTTCTAAGATCATGTCCAAAGAGCTCATTCTGGTTATTGTTGTGGATATGGGAGATGTTGACGCTGAAGAAAATGATGAAAAAAAACTGGGAAACCTTTGGACTAGATATTCTAAATAAGAAAAAGCCTATATATTTTTAAAACATTTTATATCCACAATGCAAGATAGAGAATGGGTAAATTTGGTCATCAAGCAGGATCCTCATTTTAATACTA
Organism: Lepus europaeus; assembly: GCF_033115175.1. NCBI lineage: Eukaryota > Metazoa > Chordata > Mammalia > Lagomorpha > Leporidae > Lepus > Lepus europaeus. Next base: position 31,637,389 of record NC_084842.1, read on the forward strand.
TCCCCCATTTTGGCTTCTTCTATGAGACACAACAGAAGTCAGAAGTTCATTTTGTCAAGGCCTTCATAGCAATATTTCAGATTCCTACCTATATAGGCTCTGTTACACCCACACCATCCTAGAGACATTAAATTCAGAAGAGCAGCTGACAGGTATGGTGGAAGACCCACTATTGAATGTCTTCTTCAAACAAGATCTCCAACACCTCAGTTTCTGCTTGTCTCATCACCAGAACCATTTCAGGTGTCAATGATTCCTCCCTTGCTTTCTTAAGTCCCAATTCTCATTCATTTTTTAGATTCCAGCATCTCTACCCTGTTTCTCTCTACCATAGAATAGCTTGGAGAGAATAACTTGCCTACTATCATGCAGGAATAAGCAAACTTTGTCTTTTCGGGAAGTGGCTAATGAAATACTGGGACAATTAGTGTACTTATCATTTTATTTTCAAGACTGACAAATCAATGTATGCGAAAGCTGGGAGGTTTTCAGAAAATTACATAGGAATTTTAAGCCACAACTCTAGCTTTGAACTTGACCTGAAGTAAGCTACACATTGTTCTGGCAACTTGTTGAAGCCCTGAAGAGAAAAAAAACAAAAACAGATCTAGACCAAGGCCCAGAGCCATGCTGACTCCTTGGCAGTGCAATAACACAACCAATATGCTCTGGGAAAAACAACAGTTCCACAAACAGATCCTAATTGGAATTATCAAAGAGTTCATTAGGATTCAGGGCAGTGAGACCATCTGGTTACCTGCTTGGTGGCTGGGATGAAAAATATGTATTATTAAACCCATAAATTATGAAAAAATCAGGGAGGTAACACAACATAAGGAATAGAATCCAGCCATTCCAGGGACAACTGGTACAGGTCTTCAAAAACATGCTAATAGAGACCCAGCACCCCTGAAGGACAGGTCTTGCTTGGCACCCATTACATAAATCCATCAGGTCTAGATATTCAGTGTAAACTCCAGAAACTGAAAATGGAACCTGAAACTCCCATCAACCAGATGCTGTGTATTTGTAGTATTTGATAACAGGGACAAGGTTGGAGAGGAAAAGGGGCTTCAGCACAGGAAGCGACATTCCAGACAACAGGCTCACATGATCATATGATAGCAGTCTCTGCACCCAGTGTGCAGGGTATCAGGGCCAAACCAGGCGATGTCCAATGATAGTTAAAAACAAAACAGCATATCAGAAGAGATATCAGAAGCTGGGACATTCGTGTAAAGAATGTCCCCAGCTAAAAAGCTCACCTGGACCCTGCCCCCAGTGTAAACATTAAGGGAACTGGGAACGGGCTTTCCTTCCTCCGTTTTCTTCCCATAAAGAATAAACGATGGAAATCTTGAAGGGGGAAAGATGGTGTATGAAAGGAGGAAGCTTGCAAGGAGAAGCAGTAGTTGTCTTCATTCCCCATTCCCTCCCCTGCAGCCCTGCCTGTTCTGTTCAACATCCACCCTCCCTTTCATGCAGCAGAATTTCACACTTTCCAAAAAAATCACTGCTCTGAACTAGAGCTATCCCAAAATAACCAACATGGCCACTGGCTTCATCTCTGTTATGACCTTTAGCTAATTATAATATCATTACATAAAATTATCATGATTGATACTCCTACTTCCATCATACAGCTAATGTGGTAACACTTCTGAGATTTCAAAAAAAATAAAAAATAACAAGCAAGTAAATAGGTACTATTCAGCCCCTTCCACATTCACTAGCCCCTATGAATATTAAAGTAAACTCCATCTTCTTTTTTTTTTTTTTTTTTTTTTTTTGACAGGCAGAGTGGACAGTGAGAGAGACAGAAAGGTCTTCCTTTGCTGTTGGTTCACCCTCCAATGGCCGCCGCGGCCGGCACGCTGCGGCTGGCGCACCAGGCTGATCCGAAGGCAGGAGCCAGGTGCTTCTCCTGGTCTCCCATGGGGTGCAGGGCCCAAGGATTTGGGTCATCCTCCACTGCACTCCCAGGCCATAGCAGAGAGCTGGCCTGGAAGAGGGGCAACCGGGACAGAATCCGGCGCCCCGACGGGGACTAGAACCCAGTGTGCCGGCGCCGCAAGGCGGAGGATTAGCCTGTTAAGCCACGGTACTGGCCTTAAACCCCGTCTTTGACACCACTCCATATGCCTTCATATTTTATAAAAGTATGAGCCTGAAACTCATTGAGAGCAACTTACCTCCATCAACATTGTACTTGCTCTCTAGTATGTAGTTTTGCTTTGTATGCAAATAAATCTTATTCCTCTGCTAATAGCTACCTATGTCTCATCGTTGAGTTCTTTCTTTCTTCAGAAATAAGAACCTGGACCCCTGCCACATAGTGATATCTTGACCCTGCAATTCCATGACCTGGCTACTTCGTCCTTGTTTTCATTTAACTTCTTCACTTATCACATTGCTTCCACTTTACTAATTACTTTCCTATTCTGTCTATACTGACTGTGATATTAGTTGGATCTCTCCAGTTATACTCTGGGTTGCTTTGAATCTATTCTCCATACTTTACACATTCTATATTCTTAAATTATAACCACCCCCTTTAAAAAATAAACTAGCTGATATCCCCCCCATGAATTATTATTCCAAAGAGCATAATATGACATGTTGATATAGTTGTTTCTCACCCAGAATCCATCCATTATTCTCCTAACAACAAACTATTTACATTCTCTCTGTCCCTTTGGATGGCCAAATTGTATTTTATTTGGACCTGTATATTTTCAGACCCTTCTGTTTGATAAAGTTTTCCTCTACTGTTTGAAAAGCTTCCACTTCTGGACATTGGGTTCTCAGATTAAATGTCATTTTCTCCAACTAATTTACTCTAAATTTTAGGATTATATAATCTTATTTCATTCATATTGCTTGACATTATCTTATACAATTATTCACACTTTGATATATTTCTCCTACCAAGATTGTAACCTATGAGATCAAAGCACCTAGATCAATGCCAGAACAAGGCAGGCATTCAAAACCATCTCTTGAATAAGTGAGTAAATGAATGAGTGCTGAACAAACTGATGACACTGATGTTGGACTTCAGAATCATCGTCTTAAGTTTGGTTAACTGATGTCAAATATGCAATATAAATAAAACTGAACAGTCCTGTTTACATGGATTTTAAAATTAAAATCTCATTTATGTTGACATTCACAGGTAAGACATATGATATTATTAATATTTTTCAAAAGGAAAAGCAAAAAGCAGATTTCCTGATATGTATAGTCACCCAGTGAAGAACATATCTGGAACTTAGAAAGATTTTATAGCAGTAGAAAGTTAAAACCAATCATAATCTCACCAGTAAGAACCTTCTCCATTTCTGAGAAGTACACTCTACGTTAAATACTGAATGTACATGTTCTCAGTTATTTTTCACAAACCAATAAAGTAGAGATTATCAGGCTCATGATTATACTCAATTTATAGTTTATTTGACTGAAGGTAAGGTGTTTTAAAAAACTCTCTTGGTATTTAGAAGAATAAAGTAAAACTCAGTGACAGAACTGCAGTTTTACAGCCTTCTCTTTCTCCCACATACTATTTCTTTTTTTTTTTTAATTTTTTTTTTTTGACAGGTAGAGTTATAGACAGTGAGAGAGAGAGAGAGAGAGAAAGGTCTTCCCTCCATTGGTTCACTCCCCAAATGGCCGCTATGGCTGGCACTGTGCCAATCCGTGGCCAGGAGCCAGGTGCTTCTTCCTGGTCTCCCATGTGGGTACAGGGGCCCAAGCACTTGGGCCATCCTCCACTGCCCTCCTGGGCCACAGCAGAGAGCTGGACTGGAAGAGGAGCAACTGGGACTAGAACCCAGTGCCCATATGGGATGCCGGCGCCATAGGTGGAAGATTAACTAAGTGAGCCCCGGCACTGGCCCCATCCCACGTACTATTTCTAAACTATGTTATTTCTATTGCAGTGACATCCATCTACTCAGAATCTTTTTCAAACATAAATAGAAAATAAAATGAGTAAATAGAATTATAGCATTGTTGAGTTCAATCCTAAAACATTGTTCCCAGAAGGAAAGAAAAATGGATGAAATATGGACCAGCCCCTCATTTATTCACTAATTGTGTCTGGGGTAAAAATTTGGTGTTGTGTCTCCTTGGTACCTTATCCTTTATGTTGTATGAACAACAGAGAAAATAAACAATTCACTTTGGTTTTTTTTTTCTGTACCAGTTATTAAAAATAAAAAGACAATTAGGAAAAAAATATTATTCCTTCATTGATTGAAATCATTTTCTTTTTTGAATAATTGCTATTCACCAATGCAATGGTAAAGAATTACAATTTGTTAATTGAGTTGAATGATTGAACTTCATTTAAAGTGCTTAGCATTGATACCAAGGTATTATAGCTTACGCAGGGATTAGACTATGTAAGTTAATTTTTATATTTCTTACTAAGGGGGACTTCTGAGAAATTGGATATTTGACACTAAAATCTTTTTGGTAAATAATAGAAAAATATCAAATCATGGTGAGTGGTTCATATATTCTCAAGAAATTTTCTTTGGAATATATTGTGTTATTTTTTTGTTCAGTAGTTGGTCTGCACAATTAGTGATTAGAAAACAAATGGATCTTTCTCAGATAGAAAGAACAATGACAAATTTGCTGGACATGAGGAAGCTTCATGGATCCCTGTTAACATGAAGTGCTATATTAGGTGTGTTTACAACCATTCTTTGGCTATGAGTGAGAGTAGTGGTTAAAGAAAAAATTGCACACCAATGATCACCATGTGAAATATAATTTTCTCCTGGAAGCCACTGAGAACCTGTTTCTTCATTTATATTTCTTATCATAATAATTTTATTGCAAACTATTTCCTTCCATGACTGGTAGACTAAAGAGAATTACGTGCCAGAAGTCAACACACAACGTAGTTACTATCATCAACAATCCTCAGGGGAGATGCATATAAGAGTCACACAAATCTGGATTCCTAAATGCTAAGAAGAAACCCCCCCTACCCGCCCCTACCCCATGCCTGTGGCTTTTGCTTCTACAGTTTCATTACTGCTTTCACATTACTCCAGAGTCATGAGGTGGCATTATTCCTTTAACTTGAAGTTAGTTTTTTCTATAGTATTTATGTGTGTGATTTGAAATATTGGTAATTTTATAAGATATGGATAGATTAACACATGAAAAATTATTTTATTAGTGGAGTTATTGAAAATATATTCAAACCAAACTGAAATAGTATCACAGATGCTTGGATATTGTACTAATACAAGATAATTTAGAGAAGCACATTGCATGTGGTAGTTGGCTATGAGATAGAAGGATACTGCACTATGCTCCTTCAATATGGTCTTACTATTCGGATATAAGCTGGTAAGTAATTATGAATATGCATATACATGCAGACACAGGAAGAGACTTTAAAAGTTCATGATAAATGGAATTTAAAAGAACACTTGAATTTTTTTTTGCATTTTTTCATAATATGTATTTTCTGTTAGCTTTTTTAAAGTCCCCTCACATACAGGCATGAGTATCATTATTTTTTTGCACCAAAATTGCCTTCTAATTCGATCCTCCAATGACTTTTTGAGTACTCTTGTATATGCATATGTACAATCATGTAATTTTATTTATCTTTTAAGATATATTTACTTATTTGAAAGGCAGACTGACAGAGAGAGGGAAAAACAGAGAGTGAATTTTATCTTTTATCTTCTGGTTCACTTCCCAAATGCCTGCAATAGCCAGGGTTGGGCCAGGTCAGAACACGTGGGCCTTCTATATGGGTTGCAGGGATCCAAGCACTTGGGACAGCATCTGCTGCCTCTCAGATACTTTAGCAGGAAGCTAAATGAAGGTCAACAGATTTAGGCAGTGATCAAAATCAAGTAGGAATTATGTTCAGAGTCAAATTTAGCACTTCAAGTCTGATTGTAAATCTGGGGTACTTTATTATGTCACAGTGCCTTGCTGAAGAGGTGAGACGTCTCTATCTTATGTTTCTTCTGAAATGAAGGGAAGGGAGTAAGAAGCACATTTTTGGGATTACCTCTCTGTGTTCTTCCCTTTTATGCTTTACCAAATAATGAAAAATTTGCCTATTAATTCCCTTCCTCTAAACCTAGCTCTAAGGAAAAAAAAATCACATTTTTGGAAAGAAAATTTGGTATCTATGATTCAAATAAAATGCTATGTAAATGAAATCTTGATTGTGGGTAAGAAATATAGAAGGAACCTTTATTCCCAAACTCCGGTTTGCAAGCAGGGGAAAAGAGCAAACAGGAAGTGAGTGTGTATGTGTGTGTGCACGCATGTCTATGCGGGATGTGTATTTGATATGAGTATACGGATTTCACACCATTCTCTAATAGATTCAATTAAAAGATTTCAAATTAAGTCAGTTAACCTGTAAAACAATACAAAATAAAAATTCCTGCAGAACATTTATATTACATAGAAATCTATTGTCAACTTTAAAGTTAGCCAAATAACTGAGGTTTTTTTCTAAGATGGCAGAAGCAGCTAGAATCATGAGAACAATGAACAAAATTAAAGGCTTTTAGTCACCTTATCTATGCAGCAAAATACAATGGCTGATGGATAGTCAGAAGAACACAACCTTATAAGGATCTTCTAATAGAAAATATAAAAGTGTGTGCTGCAGGGCATTTTACATGTAATGTATATATGCATACACACACACACACATACCCACATTTGGCTGATTTCTTAACAAAAAAATAGAAATAGGAATGGTTTCCAGAAAATAATGCATAGAAATAAAATGGCAAGATAGAGGCAAACATAAATAGGGAGATGACAGAAATACAGAAGGAAAGGGAGGAGAAAAATAATGACTATCTCTGCAGGAATAGCAGAGAACTATAACTGATTAGAAAAAAGCCATTTTACTCTATTTTTTTATAAAATAAGAAATTTAAAAATTAGGATTATGAAGGAAATAGAAATATACACCAGAGAGAAATGGATAGAGTGGCTGAGGGGAGGGACAGAGAAGCAAGCAGATAAAGACAGAACACAAGAGAGAGAAGGAAGAGAGGTAGGGAGGAAAAATGGAAATAGACAAGTAAGATGCAATAAATCAAAATTGTGCACTACATTTGAGACAGAATGGCAATCACTCAAAATTAGAATTAACATCGTACATGTAATTTCAAGGTACATAAAAGAAAGAGAAAAGATAGTATTCGATAATTCTGATACTACTCAAGTAATTTATATTCCAATAATGCTTTCTGGAGTGCAAAAATGTTAAGTGTTATCTCTCCAGAAACTTATTTCCTACCAGGGATTTTATCAATGAAACAGAATTTCCCATTAAATATCCGTCTTCAAGAAATCAAGCAACATTAGAACTGAAGATGGAAAATTCATAGAAGGGAAAGAATAAAATATAATGCCTCTCATGGCTATGTCTTAAAAACATAATACAGGAGTGAAATATCATTTCTGAAATGTAAATTTTGTAAAAATTTTATAATTTTAAATAATAATATTAAATACATTTTATAAGAGTGGATTATGTTTTAAAATAGTTCCATAGATTATTATTGAACTTTAATGTTGAATATTTTTCTTACTTCAAATAATAAAAATATAACAATTCAAACTTTTTGATTCCTTGGCACTTATAATTTAGACATAAATTATACCTGTATTAATCTAAGATAATCAAAAGAATGAATAGAAGGAGAAAATATAATTACCATAAAGAAAAGGAAATGAGTAAGACATTAAAAACAGATGACAGAAAAAACAGAAGTAAAATATGTGGCATTAACTATGGCAATGAATAGAAATGAACTGTCTTCCAAAACAAACACATAAGTTCATTAAGCATGGTTAAGATTCTCTCGACTGTTGAGGAATAGTGTTTTTTTTTTTTTCCTTTTTCTTCATATTATTTGTTGAACTCTTTATTTAGTGTAGGGTTAATCTTATGAGTATAAAGTTAACTGAAAATATATCTTTGTAAAAAATAAGAATGGAAATAGGAGAGGATAGAGGAAGAAGGGTGGGAACATATGCAGAAGGGAGGGTAGAGTGGAAAGTATCACTATGTTCCTACACATTTATCTAGGAAATACATGAAATACGCATGCCTTAAATAAAATTAAAACAGGACAATCTATCTGAAAGATAGAAATGGAATTTCAAAACCACTAAATGATTTAAAAACTCAAGAATGGTAAGATAGTCAATAAGTAAGATAAAGAAGAAATATAGATGCATTTTAGCTTAAAAATATTAGAATGCATTTGCTAGAACAAAAGTATCACTCTATGTTCATTTATTAAGGAAACATCTGATAAATCATGAAATAAAATATTTTCATAATAAAATGCATGAATTTATTTATTCAACCTTTTTAAAAATTAGAACTAAGATTTTCCTCTTTAATTTCTAGTAATTAAGCTCATTATAGTAGATTATTATCTATCTTTTAAATAATAGATGGTAATTTCTAAAATTAGCTTAACACTCAGAAATTGCCCACTCTTCCTCAAATCATTCACCCTCCATTCTCTGTATTTATTATCTTCTTACCAAGTAGCAGAACTTTCTTTCACATTTTCACAATTTAATTCTCTTCTTGGGTGCATCCTTTGTATGCTGCAATAATAAAACTTGAGTTTCTTTGCAGAGAAGGCTTGATTTTGTATTCATACCTTTTACATTAATTGTTTTTTCCAATCTCATAATTTCCAGAAAAAAGAAAAAGTTCAGTTTAGAAAGGCTCATGGCATGTGTCTTTATGTCAGTGTAAAGATCATTCTGCAAAAATGCAAACAAACTATGAAAAGATTTAGTACTCAATAGGGCATTGAAATTCTCCTTCACAGCACAGCAGCCAGTGATACAAATGGAGTTTCACTCCATGGAACTGAAAAGTAGCTACTCTCAAAAAGCTGAATTTCAGCACTAAAAGATGGAAGTTGTCATGGTAGTTATAACAGGGGACCCTCTTAGTACTTCGCTCTTATATCATTAGGCCTTAAGAGTCCTCACTCATTTGGATTCTGTTTCAAACACTTTAAGAAGTCACATAATTATGTGCAGCTAAAGTCACATTTGAGATTTATTGAAAGTACAAGAGGAGATGATAGTTCTCTAAGAAGCATTAGGTTCTCTGAAGAAATCTTGGTAATTAGAGATGGATCTGATACTATGATGATTTATAAAATTTCATTGACAGGGTTTATTATTCTAGTTTGTGTGCTCTGTCAAGAGTTGGTTGGGTTTATTTCTCTGATGCTGAACTTGAGAATACATCTTAAAAGAAATATTTTCTCATTAAAAGCAGAGCTATTAATTCTCACTAAAGTTTCTGGAAAGTGCAGGCAGGAAAATATTACAAAAGCAAACAAAAACTGTGAAGGGAAAACTCGCTTAGGAGAAAGTGGGGCTTGGAGGAAGTGATTTAATTAATACCATGCACAAGTAAAGTCTTAAAAATTTCTGATTTTTAAGCTTTGTGGACAGAAAAAAAGACCATCTGTGGAGAGAACCAGTAAATTTGACTTTTCTTCCTCTCTAATGATACAAAATTTGGAAATGGAGCATGATGATGGAGACAGCATATGAAAATTCTTGTTACCCTCATATGAAATTTCACTAGAAAATGCTGGATTCTGGTTTAGCAATCTAATAACAAATCAGACCTATGACATCCATTACAGTGGAAAGTCTAATACAATAATACAAGGAAGTGTTTCAAAATGAAATGCTCATATTTCCTTGGCTCATGGTGCCCTTAAGGTTTCAGTAATTTTCTTGAAAGTATCCCTAACCAAAATCAACATATAAGAATTACTTCTAGTAAGTAATTAAGAATGTAAGTTAAATAGTAAAGGTTTGGGAGTGCCAAAAAATGTCCTGTTTCCCTAAACAACTTAAAATATCTCATACGGCCCATGGAATTCATTTCAGCACAGCAGGATGCTGTTTGGCAACCACAAGACTGAAGTCATTTTGCTTGTGAATCTTTATTTATAAATCAGGTTTTGACATACATTGTTGGATCAACTTTCATTATAATATAACAAATAGAGTCATGAGAATGCTTTTTTTGTATTTTACTAGTAGAGTACAGAGAAAAGACTAGAGATAAGTTTCATTTCCCTCTACTTTGTTCAAGTATTATCATTTATTCAAATTATACTATGAAATGGCTTATGCATATTTTATAAAAATAAAATTTCTACACCATAATGTAGAGTTGTAAATATTCAAATTGGGAAAACAGCAAAGGTATAACTTTCCTAAATTTTATATTCATCAAACAAAGGAGGCGTTTATGAAATTGGACAAAAATTATATTTTTAACTACAGAGGAATTTTTATAATATAGGCAATGCGATATAATGTGATATATTTATATATACACATATATATGTGGCTTATATCATATAACCTTTATCACCAACATTTAGTTGATGGAACTGCAAAGCATTTGCTCTCAACCTTGGGTATGCACTCATTGATGTCTTTCATGACTTTTTTTTTTAAAATTAATTAATTAATTATTTATTTATTTTGACAGGCAGAGTGGACAGAGAGAAAGGTCTTCCTTTTTGCTATTTGTTCACCCTCCAATGGCCGCTGCGGCCGGCGCATCTCGCTGATCCGAAGCCAGGAGTCAGGTACTTCTCCTGGTCTCCCATGCGGGTGCAGGGCCCAAGGACTTGGGCCATCCTCCACTGCCTTCCTTGGCCATAGCAGAGAGCTGGCTGGAAGAGGGGCAACCGGGATAGAATCCGGCGCCCCAACCAGGACTAGAACCTGGTGTGCCGGTGCCGCAAGGCGGAGAATTAGCCTGTTAAGCCATGGCGCCGGCCTTTCATGACTTTTAATATATCAAATGTAACTGTAGTTTATGTCAATGTTTTCAACATCAGAAAACACAACAAAAGGAGGCAGGTTGTACAATATTATCTTGCCAGCATTGTCAAAGCAACACTAAGGAGTGTTATATGTATAAAATCCACATGCTTACTACTGTAACAAATGTTGTCGAACACTAGATGGGGAATGGATAAATACAGAAATATTTTTATAATGTTAAGAATATTGTCAAAAGTTACTAAACTTTAAGGTTTGGAGATGACAAATTAGTGAAAAATTAAATAAAATTGAGACATGTAGATGACGAGAAAGACATGTATAGATAAATATTATTGGATAGAATATATTATATTTTTTATGTCAAAGTAAATGAATAAATATCAACAGGTTATATACATGAGGATGATTTGTCAAATTCTAACCTTGTTACTTCCTAGAAATGTGACCTTTGAAAAATTGTTCACCCTACTTGTAAGTCAATATCCTCATGCCCATTATCATAAAAATTAGATAGCAAATATTTGTGGAAAGTACATTACATCTAAATCTAGTAAATATTTGTGGAAAGTGTATTACATATGTTGGGATAATAATTTGCTTCTTTAACTTTCAGTCTGTTCACATTATATGTGTTCCTGTTCATCCTTGCATTCCAAGAACAAATCCCACTTGATCATAGTGTCATATTTTTTTGTAATGTGTTATTGACTTCATTTGGTCCTATTTTGTTGATGATCCTTACATCTGTGGTCAGCACATATTCCCTCCTTATTATTCTTTGTCTTTCATTAATTTCAGGTAAATGTTCATACTGGCTTTATGAAAGAGCTTCAAAATTGTATCTCTTATTCAATTTTTTCAAAAGTTTGAGAAATATTTACATTAATTTCTTGTTAAATGTTTGGTAGATGTCACCAGCGAACCTATCTGGTCCTGAGCTTGAATTTGTTGAAAGATGTTTTATTATTGACTCAATCACCTAGGTCACTATTGGAATGCTTATATTTCTATTTCATCATAACTCAGTTGTAGTAAGTTTTATGTTTCTAAGAATTTATCAATTTCTTCTAAGGCATTGAATTTCTTGATATATAATTGTAATGGTAGTCTAATATGATTATTTGTATATCTACTTCATTAGGTGTAATGTCTCATTTTTCTGTTCTAATATTTTTGAGTATTGTCTCTTAACTTATTATTCTCACTAAAATTTTGTCTGTATTGTTTGTTTTTTAAAAGAGCTGGCATCCCCTATGGCCATTGGTTTGAGTCCTGGCTGCTCCATTTCCCATCCAGTTTTTTGTTAATGGACCTGGAAAAGCTGCAGAAGTTAGCCTGAGTATTTCAGCCCTGCCACCTTCATGGGAAACCAGGATGAAGCTCCCAGCTCCTGGTTTCATTGAGGCCATTTGTGGAATGAGCCAGAGGACAGAGGATCTCTGTCTCTGCTTCTCTCTCTCCCCCACTGTAACTTGGCCTTTGAAGCCAATAAATCATAAAAGAAAAGTCCTGATACAGTTTCTCTAGTCTATTTCTTTTATTTTTTTCTCTAATTTTTATTTTCCCTATTCTATTATCATTGAGTATAGTTTGTTATTATTTTTCTAGTTCCTTACAATGTAAAGTTGTTTATTTAAAATATTTCCTAGATTTTTTTTTCATGGAGGTATTTATAAATTTTCCTGTTAGTATATATTTTGCACCATCTCATATGTTTTGGTACCCTTGTTGTCATTTTCATATGTCTCAAAATATTGCCCCAATTTCCACTTTGATTTCCTGTTTGAATCATTAGTACAAATATGTGCTTAATTTCCATTTTTTTTCCAGTATTCCTCCTATTATTGATTTATATGTTCATATTATTGTGGTTGAAAAATATACTGCTTTACAATTTTGACCTTTTAAAATTTATAAAAACTGTTTTTTGTGGTTTTATATGTGAAATATCCTGAAAAATATTCTATTAGTTGTCAATAAAGTTAGGAGTACTCCTAGGCAAAAAATTTGAGGCTTTGTTATAAGAAAGCAGAAGCAGCTAACATGAGAACAATGAGCAGTAGTAAAATCTATCAGCCACATTATATTTGCAGCAAAACACAAGGGCTGCTGGATATAGTCAGAGGAGCACTACCTTTGCAAGTATCATCTAGCAGAAAATACACAAGTATATGTCGTACTTGTCGTACTTGCATACACACAGACTACACACACACACACACACAGAGAGAGAGAGAGAGAGAGAGAGAGAGAGAGAGACAGAGAGACAGAGAGAGAGAGAATCATACATTCGAAAATGTAGCAATGATTTCCAGAAAATAATAGCAGAAAGACAAAAATGACAACATAGAGGCAAACATGAATAGGGAGATGACGGAAATAAAGAAGAAAACAAAGCCAAAAATAATGAATATCCCTGTAGAGATAGTAGAGAACTATAAGTGATTAGGAAAAAAAAAGCATATTTTACTTCATTTGTTATAGAAGGAGAAATTTCAAAAGTAGGATTATGGAGGAAATATAAACAAGAGAGAAATGGATAGAGAGGGTGAGGGGAGGGAAACAAGAAGCAAGGAGATAAAGACCGGGCACAGAGAGAGAAGGACGAGAGGGAGGGTGGAAAGGCGGAAATAGACAACAAAGACACATTTAATCAGACAGGATGAATGGCAATCACTCAAAATTAGAATTAACATGGTCTGTATAATTCCAAGGTGAAAAAAAAAGAAAGAAAAAAGATAATACCTAATAATTCTGACTCTACTTAAGTAATTTATAGTCCAATAATGATTTCTGGAGTGCACAAGTGTAAAAAGTTATCTATCAGAAACTATTACTTTCTACCAGGAATCTTATCAATGAGATAGAATTGTTGTAAACACCAGTCTTCAAGAAATCAATCAAAATCTGGAACTAAAGTTACTATTTTTTGCTGTATCATATCTTTCCATATCCTTGTTGTCATTTTCACTTGTCTCAAGATAGTGCTTCAGTTTCCATTTTGCTTTCTTTTCCTCGTTAGTACACCAATGTTTTTGATTTTCATTTTTCCCAATTTTCCTCTTGTAATTAATTTGCATGTTCATACTTTTGTGGCTGAAATGAGCCACAATATGAGCTAGCCTGAGGAACATTCTATACGCTCTTGAAAAGAATGTGTATTCTGCTCTATATGAATGCTCTTTATGTTAGGTCCATTTAATCTAGAATATTGTCCAAATGCCATGTTTCCTTACTGATTTTCTATCTGAATATTCTATTATGCCATTTTCTATTGGTTTTTCTGTTCCACTACTTTTAGCTTCATATAATTAAGTGATCTGATGTCAGATTTGTATATATTTGCAATTGTTGTGTCTTCCTGATTAGTTGGCCTTTTAGCATGTTATATTCTTTATGCTTTGTGACCAGTTTTTATTAAAAGTTGATCTTTTCTCAAAAAAATATAACCACTCCTGCTCTTTTAGTTTATAATTGACATGGAATATATTTTCCCTTCATTTTAATTTTAGTTTCTAAGTGTTCTTCATTCTAACATGAATTTCTTCTACTCAGCCTATTGTCTTTTTCCTCTGTCATTTTTTAAACATTTATTTAGTAGATATAAATTTCCAAAGTACAGTTTATGGATTATAATGGCTTTTCCCCCCCATAACTTCCCTCCTACCTGCAACCCTCACATTTCCCACTCCCTCTCCCATTCCATTCACATCAAGATTCATTTTCAATTATCTTTATATACAGAAGATCGATTTAGTATATATTAAGTAAAGATTTCATCAGTTTGCCCCCACACAGAACACAAAGTGCAAAATACTGTTTGAGCACTAGTCATATCATTAATTCACATTGAACTACACATTAAGGACAGAGATCCTACATGGGGAGTAGGTGCACAGTGACTCCTGTTGCTGACTTAACAAATTGACACTCTTGTTTAAGGCATCAGCAATCTCCCCAGGCTCTAGTCATGACTTGCCCTAAGTGGTGGAGTTAGAAATGTGCCAGGGGGCCGGCGCCGTGGCTCAACAGGCTAATCCTCCGCCTTGCGGCGCCGGCACGCCGGGTTCTTGTCCCGGTCGGGGCACCGATCCTGTCCCGGTTGCCCCTCTTCCAGGCCAGCTCTCTGCTGTGGCCAGGGAGTGCAGTGGAGGATGGCCCAAATGCTTGGGCCCTGCACCCCATGGGAGACTAGGAGAAGCGCCTGGCTCCTGCCATCGGAACAGCGCGGTGCGCCGGCCGCAGCGCGCTACCGCAGCGGCCATTGGAGGGTGAACCAACGGCAAAAGGAAGACCTTTCTCTCGTCTCTCTCTCTCTCGCTGTCCACTCTGCCTGTCAAAAAAAAAAAAAAAAAAAAAAAAAAAGAAATGTGCCAGGGGATTCCAGTACAATCCCATCAAGGTTGCATGTACCAATGCCATCTCACTAGTCCAAGTGATCAATTTCAGGTCACAATAGATCATAATGATAGGTCTAAGAGTCAATGGGATCACATAAACAAGACTAGTGTCTGCTAAAACTAACTGATAGAATCAAAAAGGGAGAGAACGATCCAACATGGGAAGCGGGATACACCGCAGACTCATAGAATGGCAGATGTTCTAAATAGCATTCTGGCCTCAGAATCAGCCCTTAAGGCATTTGGATCTGGCTGAAGAGCCCATGAGAGTATTTTAGGCATGGAAAGCCAAGCTACTCTGGGGAAAAAAAAAAAAAAAAAAAACCTAACTGAAAGATCTCTGTGAGTGAGATCCCAGTGGAAAGAATGGGCCATCAAAGAAAGAGTTACCTTTCTCTGAAGGGAGAAGAGAACTTCTACTTTGACTATGGCCTTGTCGAAATAAGATCAAAGTCAGCAAGTTCAGGGGGCTTCCATGGCCTTGGCAACTCATGGCTAGAGCCTCTGTCATTTTTTAATACCCATTTGACAACTTTGTTTTTTGATTGACTAATTTAATCCATTTTGTTTAAAGTGATTATTGATGTAAAGTAGTCACTGTTGTCATTTTGATAATTATTTTATGTTTTTCTGTAGTTCTTTTTTCACTCTTTTTCACTCGTGCTGTATTTTTTTTTCAGTGATACACTGATTAGTTTTCATTTCTTTTGTTTATCACTATATACATTATGCTAAGGCTTACATAAAACAGCAAATAGTTATAGCAGCCAATTTTTTAAAAAATATATTTATTTATTTATTTGAAAGTAAGATTTACAGAGAGAGAAGGAGAGGCAGAGAGAGAGAGAGAGGTCTTCCATTCACTGGTTCACTCTCCAGATAGTCACAATGGGCAGAGCTGCGCCCATCTGAAGCCAGTAGCCAGGAGCTTCTTCCAGTCTCCCACGCAGGTGCAGGGGTCCAACGACTTGGGCTCCCAGACCATAGCAGAGAGCTAGCTCAGAAGTGAAGCAGCTGGGTCTCAAACCAGCGCCCATATGGGATGCTGGCACTAAAGGTGGTGGATTTACCTACTATGCCACAGCGCAGGCCCCTATAGCAGCCAATTTTAATTTGATAACTTCACTTGTATCAGCACTTTTACTCCAACTCCACATTTCCATGTCTTTAATGTCATAATTTACATTTATGTTCACATTTATATTCTCTATCATAAAAAATTTTGTTTGTTGTAGTTAATAAACTTTTGGTTTCTAATTTTAGTACTAAAATTAAGAATTATTTACACACTTGTCTATATACATACCTTTGCGTAAGGATTTTTAAACTTTTACCATCTTTTTAAAAAAGATTTATTTTTTTATTTATTTGAAATTCAGAGTTACACAAGAGAGAGAGAGAAGCAGAGAGAGAGAGGTCTTCCATCTGCTGTTTCACACCACCCAGTTGGCCACAATGTCTGGAGCTGTGCTGATCTGAAGCCAGGAGCCAGGAGCTTCTTCCAGGTCTCCCACATGGGTGTAGGGGCCCAAGGACTTGGGCCATTTTCTATTGCTTTCCCAAGCTATACCAAAGAGCTGGATTGGAAGTGGAGTGGCTGGGACTCAAACCAGTGCCCATAATGGATGCCAGCAGTGCAGGCGGTGGCTTTATCCACTACTCCACAGCACTGGCCCCTAACCGTCACCGTCTTTTATACTACTGTATAGCCTCTATTTGTATCAATTTGAGTAACCTCCCTTAGCATTTTTTTTCCAATTAGAAATAGCTAGTGAAATTTTCCTTTGGAATTTAAAAATCCCTAAGATATATTAACATATCTGGATTTTTTTTGGTGTGTGTTACACAGAAAAAGAATCCACCGCTCCACTTTCACATTTCTGGAGTTGTAGGATGGATTCAGATGCGTCATCTATAGAAAAGTCTCTGCAATCTAAGACATGACTTATTTCTTGCATACTTAAATTTAAACTCCACAGTTTATTTATTATTGGTTTTTGTCTATTTGGACTTCTGGATTCTGTGTCCACTGGTTTTCTCTGGGAAGGAAAACATATTGAGCAGCAAATTGGGAGAAAGCTTTTCAGGGAAGCGTCCTCTTGCTTGTCAGGCAGGCATGGTGCAGAACTCACTCAGCTTTCGCTGGAGCGCTGAAGCCTTTCTATTTTAAAGGACAGTTTTATAGGAATAGTATTCTTAATTGGAAGTTTCCACGGGCTTTTTTTTTTGGGGGGGGGGGTGGATTTTTTTCCTTTTGTTTATTTTTAGTAATTTGAATACATTATGCATTTTCCCCTGACAGTACACTTTGTTTAGAAAATGGAGCAATATTTTGTAGCTATAGATGACATAACACTGTTTCCCCCTAAGAACTTCAGAATCTTTGTAAAGATTAGTTGTGAATCCTTATAACAATTATGTCTGATAAGAAGCGAATATTCTAATATTATAGTTTTCTTCATGTGCAGAAAAAGGTGTTAAAAGGATTATCAGGGCATTTCATAGATGATAGAAATTGAAAATGAAATTTATAACTGTTGTTGCACTATTGTATTAGGTACTTTACCAAATTTCTCACAAAACTGAAATTACTAAAAAATTTTCAATATTTTATAAAATTATTTTTAAAAGTCCAAAGACTTCATAAAAGCTTAGAGTTATTGTCTTACTTATTATTCTTTACATAAGTTTTTTCCTGTTGCTTATGAATTTTAGAAGTTTTAAAGATGTATCAGAAATAATGATAAACATTATATATTGCTTCAGAATATACTTGACTAATTTAATGAATTTGCACTGAATAAAAAGAATTTGATTTCTTTAAATTTTCTCAATGATCTTCAACTTTTGTTGCAGTTTTCATCTTCATGTTTTCTTTTAACTGTACTTGAGGTAGATAAAAAGGTTAAGTATATTTTTATCTCTTGATAGTAAAATGCAATAAGATTTATCATACACTAAACAAGGTAATATACATTGAGCAATTTCTCACCAACTGATAAAACACTAATTAGTAGGGAATATTCCTCATTTACTATTGTTTTATTTTGAATTAAACTTCATTATTTTTCTTACTTTAACACTATTGGAGAATTGATTAAATACCTACAGACAAGAATGATTTATGTTAATTTTGCATATATGTGTAAACATATTTGCCTAATTACTTAAAGTAATTTATCTTTTACCAAAAATAATGTTTTAATTTTGTTTTATTAAAAAATCTAGCAAAAATAGAAAATTTTAATAGATTACCAGTGATTTGCAAGGTTTAATTATTAATACATTGGATTTCTTTGACCATTTATATAAAATGATAATAAATGACCAAAGGGATTGAAATATATAGTTGTTTTATTTTTAAGAAACATTCTATTTCTATTGCTCATTCCTGTGTTACTTTTGTGCATTAAGTAAGAGGATACTATAGATCTTCTCATGTCAATGTTCAAAGGGCATCAAATTATAGTCAGTTGTAGCCTTGAATTAATAATTGCTTTTTTAATGCATAAATAACCTGTGTCAAATTTTGTAACCTTGATCTCATACTCAGTGTCATATCACATTGCATTAAAGTACCAGATGTTGTCAATTTACAGTTTACATCTTTAAATAATATACTAATCTAAAATATGCCTTTATTGGAATTATAAAGAAAATGATTCCTTATCTGATGACGATTGAATGATTAAAAGGGACTGACAAGTTACTATAAAGATCATGAGAGAATTTTTAATTAAAATCAGATATTATTAAAATCTTTCTAGATTGCATAGGTAACACATTTAAGTACCAACATTCAGTATTTTACTAATTTACATATTTAATTTAAAAAAAATTTCATACTAGTGTTAATCTTTTTAAGTTTTTTTTTTTTTTTTTTTTTAAGAATTACAGAGAGTGAGAGACAGAAAGAGAGATATTTTCCATTCACTGGTTTACTTCCAGATGGCCACAATGGCCGGGGCTGGGCAAGCCTGAAGACAGGAGTTAGGAGCTTCATCTGAGCCTCCAAAGTGGTTGTCAGGGGCCCAAACATTCAGGCTATTTTACATTGCTTTTCCCAGACCATGGACAGCTAACAGAACCACAAGTTGAGGAGCCAGGAAACAAACCTTTACCAGCTATGTCACAATGCCAGCCCCATTAATTTTAAATTATAAAACAAAATTGTGGTACAGTAACGCAAACAGAATCTATATATCCTTCACTATATTTCCCTTACTAATATCTCATATTAGTATCTTTGTCACATTTAATGAACAACACCCAGCTACTCCTATTTTATTTTATTTATTTTTTTAAATTTATTTTTAAGGAATAAAATTTCATAAGTACAACTTCAGGTATATAGTTATTTTTCCCGCAATACCCCCCACCTCCTCCTTCTCTCCTTGCCAGTCCCATCCTCCATTAAGATTCATTTTCAATTAACTTTTAACACAGAAGACCAACTCTATACTAAGTAAAGATTTCAACAATTTACACATACACACACACACACACACACAAAAAAAACCCTGAGAATTAGTTTTACAGTTAACTCTTACAATACAACTCATTGAGGACAGAGGTCCTGCATAGGGTGTTAGTGCACAGTGACTCCTGTTGTTAACTGAGCAATTAACACTCTTTTGTATGATGTCAGTGACCACCTGAGGCTCTTAACATGAGCTGCCTAGGCTATGGAAGCCTTTTGAATCCACAAACTCCATCAATATTTAGACAAGGCCATAAGCAAAGTGGAGGTTTTCTCCTCCCTTTAGAGAAAAGTACATCCTTCTTTGATGGATATTATTTCTATTGAGGTCTCACTCATGGAGATCCTTCATGTAGAATATTTTTTGCCACAGTGTCTTGGCTTTCCATGCCTGAAATGCTTTCACATGCTTTTCAGCTTGACCAGGAAGCTTTAAGGGCTGATTCTGTGGTTGGAGTGTTACTTAAAACGATCATCATTCTATGAGTCTGCTGTGTGGATGCTTCCCATGTGGAAACATTCTCTCCTTTTTAATTCTATTACTATTACCAGGCACTTGATCCTATTTATATGATCACTTTAACACTTAATACTATCTATATGTTCACTTTAACACTTAATATGATCACTTTAATAATTAAAGTGGCATTTTTAATTTGTAAAAATTAAATTTGTAATGCCATCTTAATGGGATTTGGAGTCCAATGACAAGTTTGGAGCTTAATGGGATTTAGAGTCCAATGACAAGTTTTTAAACTGTACTTGTAGAAGTAAGTCCACAGGAATGTATGCAGAACTATACAGCCTTATAGTTACAAACTCCCTCCTCCCTCTCTTATTCCCCCTCTTATTTTTTACTGAGATTCTTTTAGCTTTCTCACCCTTTCCAGCCTCTATAATCAACATTCTGTGTTCAGATTGAGTTTCAAACAAATTTCTCATAGGGTAGCTCACTTAAAATGGAGAAGACAAATACTGAAGCATGTAGCAAGAGAAATAAAGTTTTTCCAAGTTGGAAAGTGCAAAGTTACCAAAACCTTGCAAACATGTTAACATTTCAGCTTCTGAATGTCTGCCTTATTACATTCCTTGTTACAATAAATTTCTGTTCATTAACAGCATAATGAAGCTACAACTAGTAAGCAAGCTACATTAAGCTACATTGGCAATCAGGAAGCAGAAGAAGGGTACATATGTTAAGAGGATGGGTTATGATGACACACATTAAGACATTATTCTGTGCCAGAGTTGTCACTTTCTTCTTCTTCTTTTTTTTTTTTGACAGGAAGAGTGGATAGTGAGAGAGAGAGACAGAGAGAAAGGTCTTCCTTTTGCCGTTGGTTCACCCTCCAATGGCTGCTGCGGCCAGCGCATCTCGCTGATCCGAAGCCAGGAGCCAGGTGCTTCTCCTGGTCTCCCATGCAGGTGCAGGGCACAAGGACTTGGGCTATCCTCCACTGCCTTCCCGGGCCATAGCAGAGAGCTGGCCTGGAAAAGGGGCAACCGGGATAGAGTCCGGCGCCCCAACCGGGACTAGAACCCGGTGTGCCGGCGCCGCAAGGCGGATGATTAGCCTGTTAAGCCACGGCGCAGGCCCAGAGTTGTCACTTTCTAACTTTGACATTTTTTTTTTTTTTAGTATCAGTAGTCTTTATTCTTATGTTAACTGCCAATTGGGTCACTTTTGAAAAGCACAAAATCTAAGAATACCACTATTTTCATGCTGGTCTTTCCTGACAAAACCCACATAGTTGCTGCCTGCCCTTATGCCAACACCCACCTATACACCATCATATATACATGCATACATAAATACATATGTATTTCCATGCCAACACACAGACCATCATCAGGCTATTCAAATCTCAGAAGGCATGGAAGTTATTTGACACATTGTTAAACCTGCTTTCTTTTGAGTTCAAAGCAACTGAACATGTTGAATTCTGTGAGACCAAGAGGCTTGCAAAGAAATTTGTCACTCTTCGATTCATAGGAATTGTATTCTACAAATCCTTGTTACAATATTGGTTTTCTGAGAAGGACAGGAGCCCTGTGGTTGTCAGGCACTTCGTGGCTAGGATGGTTGAACAGGAGGGAATTGCTCTTGGGAACAACCTCCTAGTTGGCTGCACTGCTGAACAGCATCAGCATGTCAATGGTTCCTCTGCAGATTCCCCAAGCAATTTCTCCTAGTCTGAAAGCTATTTGTCTTCCAGCATAGTAAGTGAGAAATCTGAAATAGCTGTATGTCACTGCTAACAAATAGTAAGGCTTCCAGTACAGTAGAATGATTTCAGTCACCTTCTTAACACTGATCCCTATTTTGGTGTCAAGAAACTTTGTACTATATAGTACCATTAAGATGTGCAGTCTGACAATGTTCAATTTTTTCAAAAATTTAGAACCACAAGATGTATGTGACAGACCTCTTCACTTTTAGTAAACACCAATCTCACAAATATCACAAAATATAAACCTTGCCTTTTTCTTTTAAGAGGTATGAGAGTCAAGCTCCCTTGTTAGTGTTTCAGCGTGTGTATGTGTCTGTGTATATGTGTTTTTCATTCCAAAATGCTTCTGGATGTGATTTTTTGGAATACTGGATTTGAACACCTGTCAAGGCAATGAACTAGTGTGCTGCTCAGTTGTTTGCTAAGATACCTTATCACTATTTGGAGCACTGAGGAATTACATTGTAGAGATTCAGGAATACCAAGGTCATAATTACCTAGGAAAGAGAAAAGAAAAATTCTGACAGACTATTATACTAAAGAACGGTGATGGCTGAAATAATTCAGTTCCTGCCACACACTTAGGAGAACTGGAACGCATTTCTCTCTACTGACTTCAGCATGGCCTAACCCTGGCTATTGCAGGCATTTGAGTTAGAGATAGGAGTTTGCAACTCTCCCCCCTCCCCTGTGCACTTTCAAATAAAAATAGTAAAAATGAAATTTTAAAAGAATTGTTTTTAGATGTAGCACAATTTCTGTTTCCACAGTCATTCTCTAAGTGTAATTTAATTGAACTGTTTTTCTTTAACCTTGATTTTACTCACTAAAATAGAGCTGTTATTTGCTTATTAGTTTGTGAAAATAATTTACTGCTTTGCAAATAGTTATACAATCATTAAAGAATTATAGAATAATACATACACAGCTATGGAAAAGTAAGCATAAAAATGACTGCACATTATCTTGTTCCTGAAATAAAAAATAAGGCTAAAGAAATGAATTCAAAATAAAAAAAAAAAAAAGGCAGGATATGGTAAGCATTTTGTTTGATGCCAATCCTACAAAAGTGTTTTTAATATGATTACAGAAAAGCTTTTACAAATTAAACCTGTGATAAATTTCAAAGTAATTTTGCTCATTAAAGTAAACCCAGGCTCAAAAGGGGAGGGAGGGTAGGGTGGAAAGTATCACCATGTTCCTAAATCTGTATATATGACTTACATGAATTCATTTACCTTAAAGAAAAAAAAATTAAAAATATGTTTTCTAAAGTTAGAGTCAAAGACAAAGAATTATGAAAGGCAAAATAACAATCCAAAATTACTGTGCTTGGAAGTTAAAATTCGTAACAATCTTATTTGTTCATTTTGTAATTACTGTTCTATATTTATGTGTCCTCCTTCTTGCACATTTTAAGGTGGAGATTAATTTCTATTGTATCTATCTCTACTTCTATAATCAGAGCCAATTGTTAAGGTTCAATGATTCTGAGATTTCTTATTTTTTATTGATGCCTAAATAACTCACATTTTTAAGCACTAACACTGTTGTTGCAAGGCAGATTTTTTTTTTTTTCTTTGCTGTCTCCCTTCACATTAGACTAAGGAATTTTTTCATCTCGACCTGATGCTTAAAACGTGATATTTGGGTTTTTTTGTTTGTTTGTTTGTTTGTTTTTTTAGAAAGATAAGTATCTGTTTACTAAGTTTGTAGTATGTGTGAACACTTTTACATGTCATAGATTAGCATAATTTACTGGAAATTAACTTCTTCCTCCATTAGAAAACCCAGAGCTGTCATTGCTATTTTTATGGTAAAGCAGGAAAATGATGTTCTTTGACACAAATTCTTCTTTATTACCTGCTAATTCTGTCATTATGGGTGACTGACACATATCATGGTTTTATAATCTATTAAAAATAAAAATGGCAAGTCATATTAATCAAATTCTCTATGAATTTTTTCACCCAGAGAACAACACATACTTGAAGTTTAGTATCTCCTCATGCACCAAAACACAGACAACAGATCCACAGCACAAAAATAACCATGAGTGGCATTTGTCTTTCCTTGAATGCATCAGTATTTTATTGGATTTACTTCATTAGGCTCTTTTAGGACTTTAGGAAAATACATATGATCTTTTGGATGGTGATGAAAGTAACTTGCGTAGGAAAAATAAACAAGTAAACAAAAAGAATACAGTTCAGTTACAAAATAAGGTAACCCCATGCCTATCTTTGCTGTATCTGCTTCCATGATTCTCTGACCAGTTAACATACTATATAGTCTATTTTATTTATTATCTCTCTGTCAAACTAGAACATGGGTTCCATGAGGGTAGGCACTTTTATCTGTTTTGTTTATTGATGAATTTCCAATAGCTATAGCAGTTTCTGACAATCAATAGAATCTTAATAAAATTTGTTGAATACAAATCAAAGAAACACTTCCTATTTTTCCCTCTACCTAGATTCTATACAACAGATAGCAGTCTTTTTATCAATAAATGAACTGAGCTTATTAGTTCTATAAGAAGTCCCTTTTCCAAGGAACTATAGTCAGTTTTAGATGCCAAAGAATCAGGTAACAATAAATTGTTGAAAATGAATTATAGAGAAGAAATGCAGAAAAGCAATTCAGAAAGAATAGGTAAACTCCTAAGGTCAAGAATGTCAATTGCTACTCATTTTTTTTTTATTTGGTTTAGCCTTTGAATGGATATTACTTGTTGGTTTATAGGATTTCAAATTAACTGTGAGGAAATACGCAACACAGAAGCAAATTCCATGTTTCTTCTACTGATTCATTTTTGCAAGAAATTATGTGAGAATATCATTTCTAGCTCAGTCAATTCTCTCTCACTTTCCCTTTTGCTTTGAGAACCACTTATCCCTAAGCTAATCCCCTATGTTCCCCACTGACAAGCACAAGTAGATTTTCAAATAATTCCTGTATTGTTCTACATGTATATATTGCTAGAAAATAGCAAGCTGAGAAAATATTTTTAATTTTAAATCTTTTTCTTCTATTTGGCTAAAGTGGGTGAAAAGTGGTGAGTCCTTTTAATGTGTTGGGTTCAGTCAAAAGTAAATGATCTAATAGAACTGGAGGTACAGTGGGCATTTGGTCTCAGTATGTGTTATCATTCAATTCTGTCTTACCATAATTACTCTTCTTTTTGTCTTTCCATTTATGAACATTTTGTAAGAATTATGTGTTGGTAGGTCATATGCATTTTCTTTGTAGAAAATGCTTAGAATTCATTGAATGTACATAATTTGAAAATTGCCTGGTTTGGGGCAAGCATTGTGGCACAGAGGGTTAAACCACCACCTGCAAAGCCAGCAAACCATTATGGAATGCCAGCTCCAGTCCCAGATTCTCTGCTTACTTTTTTTTTTTTTTTTTTTTTTTTTTTTTTGACAGGCAGAGTTAGACAGTGAGAGAGAGAGAGAGACAGAGAGAAAGGCCTTCCTTTTTCCATTGGTTCACCCCCTAAATGGCTGCCACAGCTGGCGCGCTGCGCCAATCTGAAGCCAGGAGCCAGGTGCTTCCTCCTGGTCTCCCATGCGGGTGCAGGGCCCAAGGACTTGGGCCATCCTCCACTGCCTTCCCGGGCCACAGCAGAGAGCTGGATTGGAAGAGGAGCAACTGAGACAGAATCCAGCACCGCAACCGGGACAGAATCCGGCACCCCAACCGGGACTAGAACCTGGGGTACTGGCGCTGCAGGCAGAGGATTAGCCTAGTGAGCCGCGGCGCTGGCCAATTCTCTGCTTCTGATCCAGCTTATGCTAGTATACCTTGGAAAGCAACATAAGATGGTCAAAATGGTTGTGTCCTTGCTTCCCATGTGAGCGACTAGGATGGAATTCCTGGCTCCTGGCTTCAGCCTGGCCCACTCTCAGCTGCTGTGGTCATTTAGGGAGCAAACCTGCTGACGGAAGACTTTTCTCTTTCACTGTACCTTTCAAATATTTTTTAAAATGTCAAGTTTAAATCCCACATATTTATTTTCATTCATTACCAAGGTAATTAACTTGTTTTCTGAGCAACTACAACAGACCAGATACATATTTGGCAATAAATTCTATGTAAATTGTAGAATAGATAAAACAGAACATAGTAATATGTGTTGCCATGAAAATAAAAGAGCACTACTGGAGAAATACTCTAGAATTTGAGATCGTATCAGTAAAAACCGTTCTGGTAGAAAAGGGAGTTTCTTTGTATATATGGCAAAGGACTCATCTCTGTATCTAAGGCAAAGTATTCATTTAAGGATGAGTCCATCTTGTGAGGATCTGGGAGATGCTTTCTAGAAAGAAATCTCTAAGTTAGGATTGAGTTCACACCTACTTAGAATGGAAGAGAGGCAGGTGTGGAGACCACAGCAGTCACAAGTGAGAATGACAGGGAATTGCAGGGAAGGCAAGGTCCATATGTTGTTGAGTTCAAGCCTAGATAATCTTTGCAGTCTTTCCTTGATATAAGCCTATGATAGTATGGACATAGTTGTAATTCCTAAGATTTGTTTAATCTCTATATATTCTTTAATTCAGTTAATGGGTTGGTTCTGAATCAGATCTCTGATACCAAGATGTCCATTCACATTGACCTATAAAGAATTTTTTTGAATTTCAACTTTTGTTATAACAATACCCATAAGATAAAACAAAACACCAATAAATAAATCAAGTATCATCAGTTTGAGTGACCTCCACTCGTTCTGACAGTACCCAAAATGTCACACCCAGAAGAGATGCTTGTAGGAGAAATAGAAATATATATATATATTTTATATATGTATATATGTATATATATATATATATATATATATGTATGGAGAGAGAGACCTGCCAGATTTATTGAGTTGGGCATTGGAGATGTAAGATGACAATAACACTGGTCTCCATTTTTAATAGGTTACTTTGGAAGTTCTGGGCTACTAGAGTCTTCCTACTCAACAGAGCAAATTGCCCGAGCTCTAAAATAATGAGTGACATAGATAGATCACTCTCAATCATGCCTTGTCAACTTAAAAACAAAAAACAAAATAAAACAAATTTTTCATAGCAGAATGCAGTAATTTCCCTACAAAAACATCAGAGGTTTCAGGACCTCAATATGACCTAGAATCTGTAACTTTGTGTTCTCCCTTAAAACACTGATGTCTTGTTTTATACACTGTCCTGGAAGAAAATATTTTCACTATGAACTCCTAACATGACAATTGATTTCTGATATATTGTCATATAATCCTCAACGTTATGATAGTAATCTCAGTTTAATCTACCATCCTAAAAACAAGAGAAGATGTTAAGTAAAATAAATCTGAAAAGTTTTAGGAAAACATCAGATTAGTAAAATAAAATGACAACAGTGGTAGATAAAGATGATGGGGAGAACCAAACTAGATTATGTGGATAATAAACAAAGGCTACCATATTGGTTCATGTCCATGTAGTTTGTTTATTATTCAGAAAGCACCAAATTGTGACAGCATGTGAAATGAAATGATGCATATAAAAGTATCAGTGTGATAACTAGCATATAATAAAGTGTCAAAAGCAGGTATTTATTAAAGTTCTCAGCATTCAAACCTTTATCATGCCTTGACTGTAACGTGCATGCACATTGTAATGTGAGCTTTAATTAATAAATTATGTAAAAGAAGATTGCAAAGTTTTTATGCTTGGTCATTTCCACATGGTTCATTGTTATCTATAATATACTGTTGTGTAAATATAAAGTCCTATTTCAAGTATTTTTGTTTTTGTTTGGGACATGGATTTCATTCTGCATAAACTTGTATTTGAAGTTCATATTCAACCTTTGCTGTTGCTGTTTATAAATGTATGCTACTTTAGGCACAAATTTACATATAAATTGAAACAAAAATAAAACTTCTCTGAAACAGAAATCTCCAGCTATAATTTAATGTTTATCTTCCTGTATTGTATTTAAGCCAAGACAAATTGAAACGAACAATTCTCCCTTAATAGTACATTATAAAACCTCTTAAAAGGATTCATGACAAGAGTTAAGCTAATCTAAATTCATTTATATTTGACCAAAAGAAACACACTTAGTTTATGTCTGCTCTGCTCTTTTTAAACTATGAGATTCAAGCTCACAATCTAATATATGTATTGCCAGATATCAAATACATATTGTGACCTGAATAATGCTATTTCTGCTATCATTTAGACGCAACACCTACAAAACACGAGTAGTTTCAGTGCTTTTATTCTTTTGCTTCTAACTACTTATGTGATAGTGAATCTATAATTTTTTCTAATCGTTCTGATTTACACATGAAAATATTTTCAGTATAATACACAAGTGCCTTTCAAATTGAAGTGCATACATCTTCAGACTCCTTATCTGAGCTTGAAAATGCATTCGATAATTTATTTGTATTATAATTTAATCAGAACTGGGAATGAAAAGTAGTGTGAGAGATAAGATTAAAGATGCCTGAGAGATTCCTGTATGATTTTATAGTAAAACTTCTGAATGGACAAAAAAGTTACCAAGATTCCGGGTTTTTAGGTATATCAACCTGCCTAAAAAATGCTTCAACTTCTATTTCTAGACACAAGTATACTTGGGAAAAAAAAATCTCTTTGCTCAAATGAACTTTTTGTTTGTATAATTTGTCCTAAATTCCGTATTCATATTGAGCCACAGGTTAGCTACGAGTTAAACTACAGGTGGTAATATAAGATATATGAAAAACATAGGACTGTCTAAGACATGTGCAATAAAAATAGCTTTCTTTCTGATCTTTTCTCAATCACTTAGCAATTCTTGTTAGTGAAAACAGTGTTGTCTTATCTTAGGTGCCACCTTAAGCCTCAGAAACCATCTTAGGCTCTGGCCTAGTTTCCACCCTTCGAAATAAGTTTTGGTTTCTCCAAGATAAGTTTGTTTCCTAAGACCTGCCTGGTTTACCAGAAATTAGGTGACGAAATGGCCCAACCATACCTGTTGCCTACATTTCACCCAGTGTAATTTCCTGCATTTATTTCATTATCTCTGCTAAACTAAAATAAGACCTGTCCTCCAGGGCAGGGCAGATGCTGTGGTGTAGAAGGTGAAGCCTCTGTCTGCAGTGCTGGCATCCCATGTGGGCACTGGTTCAAGTCCTGTCTGCTCCACTTCCTATCCAGCTCCCCACTAATATTCCTGAGAAATCAGTGGAGAAAGCCAAAGTACTTGGGCCCCTGCACCAATTGGGAGAACCAGAAGAACTCTGGGCTCCTGGCTTCTGCCTGGCCCAGCCCTGGAGGTTGTGGCCATCTGGGGAGTGAACTGGTGTATGGAAGAGCTCTGTCTCTGTCTCTCTTTGTCTCTCTCTCTCTCTCTCTCTCTCTCTCTCTCTCTCTCTGTATCTGTCTTTCAAGTAAATAAATAAATTAATTAAAAAAAAAAAAAAGACCTGTCCTCCTAGTACAGGCTGCTGTTGCCTTGTGCACTGGGAGGCAGCTTGTCAGGTCCCCTCTCCCTCCCCCCACCCCGACAATAAACCATTTCTCTTACTTTGGTGTTCGGTGTGTTTCGTGTGGCCTTACATGGGTGCCTTGACTCAGATCCCTGCTCTTCCATAGACCTTGCTCTCCCCTAAGGGCTGTGAGCTGCTTTGGGATCCTGGCTTCCTGACAACCACAAAACCACCCCCAGATCTCCTTCTTCACCACCACATGTTCTGTGATCTCCATCCACACACTGGCCATTCAACGTTTCTGAGGAAAGACAGGGTTGCCTGAGTATCCTCTCATTGTGGCTTTCTAAGGGTTGTGGTTCTACACGACTTTGCCCCCAAAGCCCTGGTAGGCACAACTCCTACAGTCTTGTGCCTCTATGGACTCTGCCATGCAAGAGTGGGAGTGGGTGATGACTCAACCCCTGTTTCCCTTCTACGGGCTTCATGCCCTAGGCTTCAGTGAGTGCGGGTGACAACCCTCACCCTCTGTTCCCTTACTCTCACCTAAGACTGTGTGATTCTGGGAACGCTGGCTATCCTCCAGTCCAATCCCACAGGTTGCTATGGGAGCTTCCTCACCCCGCATTCCATCTGATTCTCCTCTAAGTCGTCTCCTAAACAATCTTGTTCCTCTCAGATTGGCTCCATACCTCAAACGCCACCACCTCACCTTTCTTTGTAATCAGGCATGGCCCATGGATGACCACAACAACCAGTCCAAATGTCCACTTAAATTTCATGTTTGACCCTGACTTCAGGATCTCTAATGCTTCTGTGAGTGTTCAGGAAAACGTTCGGGCTTTCTCCTATCTCTGAGCTAAACCTTCTCTCTGCACTCTGTGTTCCCTGGCTCAGGTGCTCTTAGCCTCCAAGGTCCCCACTAAAGATTCACAAGCAAAGCCCCCTTGTTCTATGTTTGATCCTGCAGATGAGCCTCCGTTTACCGCCTTCCACCACAGGCACTGGTTCAACTGCTCCTTGTTCAGGCCCTGACACAGTCACCTTCACCCAACAATCTCAGAATGGCCCACTGCCCATTCTGCCCATTCTGGCTCTCACTGTCTCACCGACACTTCCTCATCCTGCCTAGAAATTCCAGGAGGCAATATCCCTTTCTAGTTTCCCTGCATTATCTCAAATCCCTTCCTTACTCCGACTTTTTCCCTCCCCCGTTATGCTGAGTCGACACTCTGTTCTTGCCTTTCCACAGCTGCGTCATGCCCTTGATCCCCCTTCTCCTGTCCCCGGTCCCTGAGTCACTCACTCTCACATGGCAGCTAGAGAGCCTGCTTCCATGTTACCAACCTGAGAGGTGGCAGGAACAGATGGGACAGTCAGGGTCCCCTCAGTGAAACTAAAAGTATCGGTCTTCATACCACCTTGGTCTTTTGTACACAACTTCATCCTCCAATTGTCCCCAGATTGCCATCTCTCCCTCCCCTCTGCCTGATGTCCTGCTCCTTCCCCTCCACAGCAGCCAAAACCGCCTCTTTCTTCCTAAAACTTCCTCCTCTGTTGTGCCACTCTTTCCTCCTGAGAACAAACAAAATACTGTAAAGGCTAGCAAAATGTTTATCACTCTAAAAGCTCTGTGCCTGCAACATTCCAAACTCTAAGATAAAACAGTACAATTTCACCAAAGAGCCTTCCTCTTTTCCTCCACTAACCTTATCAAAGTCCTTGTGGTGTTATACACCTGCCCTAACAAGTGGTTCTGCTTTTCAAGCATGACTTTCCATACCCTCTCTGTTTGGACAGGTCAGCTCTAATGTCTTCTCTAACTAGCCATCTCTTCTTTAAACCCTAAAATCTTAAAACCTAACATAGTGGTAAACAATCTCCAGTGGGTAACTCATCTATGATACAGCAGCCCATAGTCACCATGGGGACCTGCCTTGCAGCTGCCTGAACACATGCTTCTTTCAAAGACAGTTACAAGTAGCTGACGTTGATTAGACATCATTGGCCTATGGTGCTTTTCTTTAGGAAAAAAAAAAAAAAAAAACTAGACTCAACTTCAATTAAAATCTAAAAGATGTATTTGGTAAATAACACTCTCAAACATAAAAATTTGTTCATCTGTAGCTGGATGTTGGGTTTAAAAGAATTTCTCTCTTTTAAATAAAGGAAGGTCATTGCCTTTAAAAATATTGCTTTGTAACTTGCCAAACTTGTTTTACAACCTGGTTTAACAGGTTTCTTATAACAATGGGTATCTCTGGTTCAATGTCACTAATTTATAGCTAAAGGAGTAAAATTCCATATAAATACAATTTTGATGTTAATTCAGATGGAGGTATATTATAATACTGGCATCTTAAGTCATCTAGGTATAATTATTAAATGTAAGTTGGGTAAAGGTAAATGAAATAAATGTGTTTAAATGCAAATATTGGTATTCTTAACCCCTATATTTGTTTGTTAACAAATAGGTTTTCATAAACTGTCTATAAAAATAGCTCAATAGTGCTTGAAAGTAACTAAGGATGAAATTTGATATGTTATCTTATTTAAAAATGTTATCTTAACTTGGAGATTTTTAAAAGGTTATCTCAAAATGTAAATCAAGGAAATCAACAGATGGAAAATGTCACAAGTATACAAGTGTGTTCTTGGTAAAAAAGGTTAAAAGGGAAGTTTTTAAACAAAAAAAAGTACAAGGTTAGTAACAATTACTTTATTCTGATGGCTAGTTTACTCTAGACTGAAATCGGAACAGCGCGGTGCGCCGGCCGCAGCGCGCTACCGCGGCGGCCATTGGAGGGTGAACCAACGGCAAAGGAAGACCTTTCTCTCTGTCTCTCTCTCTCACTGTCCACTCTGCCTGTCAAAAAAAAAAAAAGAAAAAGAAAAAAAAAAGAAAAAAAGAAAAAGAAAGCTTTCAGTAAGTTGCAAAAAGTGTGTGGAAGTCAGAAAAGGTTATAAAATAAATAAATTCTTAGATAACAAAAGCTATTAATCCATGTTCTCTGACATAAAATTAAAATCTAATCCTCTACTAAAGCAATGAAGTTTTTACAATATATATGTTAGTAAATATTTTAAATTGTCTTTAAAATATGTTTAAAAACTGTAGCATTGGGGCTGGAGCTGTGACTCACTTGGTTAATCCTCCACCTGCAGTGCCAGCATCCCATATGAGCATTGGTTCTAGTCCTGGTTGCTCTTCTTCCAGTCCAGCTCTCTGCTGTGGTCCTGGGAGGGCACTAGAGGATGGCCCAAGTGCTTGGGCCCCTGTACCTGTGTGGGAGACCTGGAAGAAGCACCTGGCTCCTGGCTTCAGATCAGTGCATTGCCAGCTATAGTGGCCATTAGGGGAGTGAACCAACAGAAGGAAGACCTTTGTCTCTCTCTCTCTCACTATATCTCTACGTGTCAAATAATAATAATAATAATAATAATAATAATAAAAACTGTAGCATCTCCTTTTAACAGTTTTTGTTTAATTGGTGACTCTGTAAGTTTTCTAGTCAGCTAGTTCTGAGTTTTTTTTTTTTTAATTAAGAGTTATGGCATATTTAAATATACACTAATTCTATTTTATTTTTATTTTTTTATTTTTTTATTTTTTTATTTTTATTTTTTGACAGGCAGAGAGTAGACAGTGAGAGAGAGAGAGAGACAGAGAGAAAGGTCTTCCTTTGCCGTTGGTTCACCCTCCAATGGCCACCGCGGTAGCGCGCTGCGGCCAGCGCACCGCGCTGATCCGATGGCAGGAGCCAGGTGCCTATCCTGGTCTCCCATGGGGTGCAGAGCCCAAACACTTGGGCTATCCTCCACTGCACTCCCTGGCCACAGCAGAGAGCTGGCCTGGAAGCATTTGGGTGATTCCTTTGTAACTATGATCTAATCTGGTCTATATAATGTTATGATGTTAAGGGATCCTATTTCAACGAGAAATTTTAAGCCTTCCTGACATCCTTGACAGACATTCAAAAATCAAAGTTGCAAATTCTTCGGATTTTGATATTTCCAGCTGGACCCCTAGAAATATCAAAAGAAATGTCTCTCATCTTGTAGAGACCACAACAAATAAGGCTATTTGGATTATATTAAAGGTACTGTCAAGATATAAAGTGGTGCTAAATTTTAAGTTATAATAATGTAAAATACTATTGATAAAAAGGCTCAAAAATTATCTTGTGTTGCTATCAGACATGATGGCTATCCTAATGAGAAAGGCCAAGAAGCCTAAAAGGGATGTTTTATAAAATCCTACAGGTGCTTTCAAAATTAATGTGTGGAGTAAGCAATGCCTCTTGTTGGTTAATGAGTTTATAATGGTAACCATGGCTATTTAAAGTCTTTTGTCATCCACAGTTTTGTATATCAGATTTACTGCTCATAGAAATTAAAAGATCATTGGTTCTGTGTTTAAATGTGTCCTCTTAGGTTCCAAAGGACTTCTTTTCCCTAACCTCCATTGTATCCAATACCTTGGGACAGTTTTTGTAAGCAGATAAAGTCAATAATATACTGTAGGTTCCAACATAGAAAAAGTATGATTACTTGGCCAGTGCCACGGCTCACTAGGCTTATCCTTCGCCTGCGGTGCCGGCACTCTGGGTTCTAGTCCCGGTTGGGGCACCAGTTCTGTCCTGGTTGCTCCTCTTCCAGGCCAGCTTTCTGCTGTGGCCCGGGAAGGCAGTGAAGGATGGCCCAAATGCTTGGGTCCT
This sequence comes from Lepus europaeus, assembly GCF_033115175.1. Classification (NCBI taxonomy): domain Eukaryota; kingdom Metazoa; phylum Chordata; class Mammalia; order Lagomorpha; family Leporidae; genus Lepus; species Lepus europaeus. The sequence continues at coordinate 31,671,534 of NC_084842.1, forward strand.
GCACCCGCATGTGAGATGAGGAGGAAGCACCTGGCTCCTGGCTTCAGATTGGCACAGCGCGCCAGCTGTGGCAGCCATTTAGGGGGTGAACCAATGGAAAAAGGAAGACCTTTCTCTCTGTCTCTCTCTCTCTCACTGTCTAACTCTGCCTGTCAAAACAAAAAAAAAGTATGATTACTAAAGAGCATAAAAAGTTCTGTCAGTTGGTTGTGGTTTAGACAGCACCTTTCTTAGGTCTTTTAATGATGACTCTTTCCGTTTTTAGACCCTGTCTAGCCCACTTGGAGCCTCATTCCTTTGTAATCATACCTTCTACTCTTACATCAATGGCTCCACTCCAGCCCATGTGTATTGGTGGTCCTCTCGCCCCAATTTATGTTGTATTATTCAAAATTTTTCTATAGACAAACCCCACTACCCATAAGAGACAAGTGGCCTTTCTCCTGGTTTAGGTTGGGTCCTGCTTTGCAGCCTCTCTCTCCTCAGTAGTGATCTCAGGAACAGCTTTGGGACACAGCTTTATCTTGACCAACTACTCCCAAAACAACTCCAACAGTTACAAGAGGAGGTCACGAGGTCCATTGAGACCTCAGGTGATGTCATCCAAGGTCTCCGAAGCCAAATAACCTCACTAGAAGGTGTGGTACTGCAGAACAGATGGACCTTAACCCTTTCTAACAGCTAGAAAAGAAAAAACAAAACAAAACAAAAAAAACCCTTGTATTTTTCTGGGAAAACAGTGTTGCTATTCTGTTTATCAATCAAACTAGATAAAACAAGATGTGAAAACTCTTCAACAAATCACCACATACATCAAACATAGTCTTCACTAGGGTCTAAGAGACCTCCTCATTCCCTCTCTATGGAGCCCTCTGTTTGCTTGGTTAATACCACTCCTAGGACCATTGGCTTCTATTCTCACCCTGGCTTTTATATTACCTTGTCTGTTTATATGCTTATAGGAAATGATAATGGAACAAACCAAAGTCTTCACCAACCAGGCAATCAACCAAATGCTGCTACAGGGATATACTCTGTTCCCTGCCCTGGAGATTGAGGCTTAAGACATCACTCCATGTCAGGGAAAGTAACTCCTCACCCCATGTCTGCAAGAAGTAGATCACTGTTCCTCCACCCCTCCTGGACTCTTGGGAGCTGATGTAATCCTCTAAGATGCTTACTTTATAAAAAACAAAAGGAAGGAATGTTAGTGAAAATGGTGCCATCTTATCTGAGGTGCCACCTTAAGCCTTAAGCGCAGGCCCAGTTGCCATCCTTTGTAATAAGTTTCGGTTTCTCCAAGATAAGTTTCAGTTTCCTAAGCCCTGCCTGGTTTACCAGAAATCAAGTGACCAAATGGCCCAACCATATGTGTTGCTTTACGCCACCCAACAGAATTTGTGCACTTACTTTCTTGTAACTGCTAAGCTATAGTAAGACCTGTCCTTGTAGTACAGGCAGCTGTTCTCTCATGCACTGGGAGGCAGCCTGTCAGGTCCTGCCCCGCTTCCTGACAATAAACCTTTTCCCTTACTCCAGTGTTTGGTGTTTTGTGGTGGTCTTACAATTCTCAAGACAATGTTCTACCTTTTGACCTTGGCACTTAGATAAATCTTCAACTACACATTAATGTTTTCTTTTAAATGTTTAAGACACTGTTTTCATATTCCTAAATTTGCTATATTAACCTCGTCATTCACTTAACTAAGAACTAAGATTCTTCCTTGGTGTTTTATTTCTGAGACTTCCCACATCTACAATGCATAATTGAACAGTTCATCACATTTTGTTATTTCTTCAATTTTCATGTCTTCCAATTCCCTATCACTAACTTGGCTGTCCATATCTAAGTTTGAAATCTCAATTTTATCTTCCAGTTACTGTCCTCTATACATCTTATCTTAGCTATCTCACTTTGAATTGTTCCTCTATCGTCAGTAATTTTTAAAAGCACAGTATTGGTTATGAAATTGAAATCACTGGAGGTGGAGTAGGCATTTGGAACAGGAGTTAAGTAGACACTCAAGACATACACATCCATTTCCCAAATGCCTGGCTTGAGTCCTGAATTGCTTTCAATTCTAGTTTCTGCTATACACACTCTGGGAGGCAACAATGATGGTCCATGTACCTAGGTACCTGTCACCAATTTGGAAGACCTGGATTGAGTTCTAAGCTCCTGGTTTTCTCTGTCAGCCTTGGTTATTGCAGCATTTGAAGAGAGATACAATGAATGGGAGATCTTTGTCTGTTTGTTACTTTCTGTCTTATTGCTTATCAAATAAAATGTGAATAAATAAGTAATTTAAAAAATCATCAAAGGTTTCCCTTGCCTGACATTTTAAAATGTTATTGTCAAGCATGAAACATTCTTTTTTTAAAAAATTAAGCATGTCTTCTCACTTTCATATTATCTCATATTTCAAGATTTTCAATAATTAGATTTTCTTGATGGCACAGTATTCTGTCACATTTCTGTCATATTAGGACCACAATCCTCTTTTTGGAATATAACTGCTTATGTTCACTCATAACTTTGCCAACTGCTTCTTATGATTTTCTTCCTTCTGTTTCTCAAGGGATTAAGTTCAAGTAATAATCATCTCAAGAATCAACTGAGTCACATTTCCCCATTCACCATGGACATCTAGGTTAGATGTCACTTGCCTGAGTATATCATTGATTGTAACTATGTATGCTTTTATTAATTAGTCTATCTTCATAGCAATACATTTAGTGACTTAGTGCTGTTAACTGTTAAATTTAACACTGTATTATTAGATGATGCAAGATTATAAAATTAGTTTACTATGTCTCAAATATTTGGTTTGTGGTGAGTGGTGATGTGGTGGTATCGATGGTGGTAGATTTATACACATGCCACCCCTTACACTAAGATTGTTAATACTATTTGTGTAAGATAGAAGAAAATTAAAGATGCATGTTTGCCATAGAAATAACACTGTGCCCACCTTTCCCCTAATTCATTTGTTGAGATTTTATCACAAAGGCTAAAGTATAGAAAGAGAAGTTTTAGGGAGGTGATCGGGTCATGAGAACAGACTTCATGAATTGGATTACTGTCTTTGTAAAGGATATCAGAAGGCGTTTGCCAACCACTTTGCTCTTCCATCATGTATGGACACAGCTAAAAGCCATCATCTCTAAGGAGTAAATGATCACTAGACACGAATCTGTTGGTGCCTTGATCTTGGACTTCTCAGCCTTTAGAAATATGATCCATATATCTCCATTGTTTATAAGTCACCCAGTCTGAGGTTTCTTGTATAGCAGTTCAAACAGATCCAGGTACCCTGTAATCATTGGGATATTACATATATTCACATTTTTTATGGTAAACTGCTGTTTTTGTTGTTATTTTAATAAAATTCTATTGATTCTTAATTATTACTTACTGTTTCAACAAAGGAAATAATCACCGAAACGTGCTTTTTTATTCTAGGAAAACATTTCAGATAGAAGAAAACCTGTAACTATTTTTATATATTGACTTCAAGTATTTATTCAATGCCTATATTATTGAATACCGACACAAAAATGATATGTATACAACTCAAATTCCTCATATTCCTGTGCTCATATTAGATTCAGAAGAGGAAAATAATGCATCATAAATGCTGCTTTTCATTAATTTCTCTTTTCATATTTAAGATATCTGTATTCCACGTTGGAATACATTGGGTTTGATTAGTGGCTCCCATTTCTAATGTTGCTAATGCAGACCCTAGGAAGCAGTGCTGATGACTCAATTGAAGGAGTTGATGCCATCTATGTGAGATCTGAATTATGTTCATAAACTACCACTCCAGCCTCCGCATAGTCCCAGAATTTGTAGGCATTTGAGTAATGAACCAGTGGGTGTAAATCTCTGTATCTCAAATGGCTAAAGTTTTTAAAATTTAATATTTGTTTTACTGTTTGCCATATGCATTTAGAATGTTGCAAAACTAATAACATATAGTATTTGGAAAAATGCAAAAAATATCAGACAATTTATATCGGTTATTGTGTATTCTCAATACATTAATTTTACATGAACTTTAGTTGGACAAAAGAATAAGGTATGTGCTTGACTCAAAAGAATATGCAAAATATATGGAGTCTTTTTTTTTTTGACAGGCAGAGTTAGACAGTGAGAGAGAGAGACAGAGAGAGAAAGGTCTTCCTTCCGTTGGTTCACCCCACAAATGGCCACTACGGCAGGCATGCTGCACCAATCCGAAGCCAGGAGCCAGGTGCTTCCTCCTGGTCTCCCATGTGGATGCAGAGCCCAAGCACTTGGGCCATCCTCCACTGCCTTCCTGGGCCACAGCAGAGAGCTAGACTGGAAGAGGCACAACCGGGACAGAATCAGCACCCCAACCGGTACTAAAACCTGGAGTGCTGGCGCTGCAGGCGAAGGATATAGTGAGTCACGGCACTGGCCGGAGCCGTTCTGTTTTATAATTCCATAAAACTAAGAGATGTTGGACTTCATTGTGTGGGTAGCAAAGTCATCAAAATATGTAATAAAAATGGTGAAAATAGGTATTGGTGTTGTAGCCTGATGGGTAAAGTGGCCACTAGTGACATTGGCATCTGATATGGGCATTGGTTTGAGTCCCAGCTGTCCAAACTCCAATCCAGATGCTTGCAAATGGCTTGGGAAAAGCAGCGGAAAATGATCAAAGTGCTTGGGCTTCTACCACCCATGAGGAAGACCCAAATGAAATTCCTGAATCCTAGCTCTGTCCTTGCCATTGTAGCCACCTGGGGAATGAGCCAGTAGGCAGAAGATTTCTCTCTCTTTCCTGTGTGTGTGTGTATTATCCTCTCTCTGTGTACTCTTTCAAATAAATTAATAAACCTTTGAAAATAATGAAAATAAATTCAGACTATAAGAATATCAGTTTGATCTTTCTGTTGAACAAGCATTCAAAGTAGGTTAATCTGAAGGTCAAAATTCTAGTAGGAACAAGTTGTGATTTTCTCTGATGGAGGTAACCATGATCTCCTCAATAAACAAGGAGAATGAACACATAGGAGGGAGATTGACTTGAGAACCATTTCCATTAATGTGATATGTGATATAGTCTTATTAATCTTTGCAATTATTCAACAAATAAACTCTGGGAAGTTGTTGAATACTTCTGTATCTTAATTTTCCTTTCTGTAAAAAGATTATAATAGTGATATTTATTTTATATATTTGTTATGAATATCAAGTTATTTAATGCATATAAATTGTTTTAAATGTAAATAAGTAAAAGGAATGATTATGATGGTGATGATGATGACAAATATTGTTAACAAACACTAATTAGAAGTAGAAAGTGAGGGAAAATGAAAATTCAAATATGATTTCAAGACTTAGCACTACATAGAATACAGAGAAAGAGAGAAATTAAGTTACAATTTCTGTTTTTAGGCAATCTGTTTTGTAAAATATGGGAATTCTTAAAAACAGCATTAAGTAGGAAGATCAGATGGGCACCTGAACATAGGAGAACTGTTTGTGGATTGAATATACACATTTAAATGACACACAGCCATCTATATGAAAGAAATAGAGAAAATAAAGAAGGAAAATTATCATTTCAGTTTAATATATTAAGGAAGAAAATAAACAAGGAATAAATGCTAAGAAATTATCATAGAACAGATGAAGGAATGTATGCCACTGAAGTCACTGGATGATAACAGAGTAAAGTGAGATTCCAGGATACAAGTACCAGTCACAAGTCTCCCAGCTTTAATCAGCCTTTTATTTGTTGTTAAAGGTTGTGCTTATTCAATGAAATTTTCCACATTTTGACATCAAAATGTCCCTAAGTGTTACCATATTTATATGTAAAATATGGAAACTGGGATTTCTAGCTAGTACAGATCATTATTAGCAAATTTTGGATTTTCACTTATCAGGATTATTTTCAAGATGTATTATTTGGAGTTGCAAACATTAGAACAAAATAAAACTAACCTATGTTCTAGTCACTAATACACAATTTATTAGGCCACATCATACATACATCTGCAGGTAAGCATGGTTTTAGGCCAGCTAGGTTTCATATGTTCCTGGAATCTCTATTTAAATACTCCAGCAGAAACTTAATTTCTTGATTCCAATATCCATAAATCAAACATAACATAAAACTTAACACAAGACATTGCAGCTTAAAACAAGACATTAAATATATTATTGAAATGTACTGTAACATTGTCTCTGGTCCACGGATTCATTCACTAATGTGACTGTCAAGGGCATACTGAATTTAGGTTTCCTTGCTTCTACAGAGAATGGTGGACCCTGTCTAGCTTGTACCCATGACTTCAGGAGAGCTATCAGATCTCTCAGAGCCTAGACTTGAAATTGGTATATCATTTTGTCTGTCACATTTTATTGGTCAAGTAAGACCCTAAGGTCAGCCAAGAAGCAAGAGAATGGAAATTAAAAGTCATATTTTTTTAAAGATTTTATTTATTTGAGTGGCAGAGTTACAAAGAGAGGCAGAGGCAGAGAGAAAGAAGTCTTCCATCTTCTGGTTCACTCCCCAGATGGCTGCAAAGGCAGGAGTGAGGAGCTTCTTCCAGGTCTTCCACGCAGGTGCAGGAGCCCAAACACTTGGGCCATCCTCCACTACTTTCTGAGGACATACCAGAGAGCTGGATCTGAAGAGGAGCAGCCAGGACACGAACCGGCGCCCATGTGGGATTCTGGCACCACAGGCAGAGGTTTAGCCCACTATGTCACAGCGCTGGCCCTAAATGTCATATTTCAATGGAGGGAGTAGCCAAGTATCTGTGACTACCTTCATTCTATTACACTTGGAAAAGACAATTCACTCTATTTCTGTCCTTGCCATAAATCAAAAGTAAAGAAAAAATGATATAAGGATATTCATCAATAGATCCAAAGCATAGAATGAAAAACAGTGGAAAAATTAAGTAATAATTTATAAGTATCATAATGATTAGAGTATTAAACCATTTGCTAAATGTCAATTATCTTCCTAAAGAGTTTGGTAAACACATAGTAAGTTATATTTTACAAACTTTTTGAAAATATTCATAGAGTGATTTCTTTTCTTTGCTATTTCTGACAGTTCATTTAATTTTGTGTCTAAAACTGGAAAAATAGAATTAATATTCCCCCAGTACCCTAACTTTAAAAACAAATATGATTAATTTTAAATAAACATATATCCATTTCTTTTCAGAAAGAAACAACATTCTAATTGACTCTTTGCATTAATGCTTTTGAATTAAAGGCATATTTGATTAGAAGTTCTTGGATATACATGACTGACCAACCAATGAAATTACTTCATAAGAACTAAGAATTAACGAGAAAGAAATGGAAATACAATAGTTATGAAGAAAGTGGCACTGTGGATTTGACATTTATAATGGATTAGCTGTTAATTTTTCCTCTTCTATATGTTGCTCTAATAAGATTTGTCAGACTACTGTACAATTTATCTTTCTGAACATTTCTCTTACAGATGATGGATCACTACATATTATAAGACAACTTTTCCACTAAAATGAAGAAGAGACTTGCTCCCAGCAACAGATGCATATGAAATAATGGCACTTGTATGATTATAGCCATGATACCAGTACTCTAAACTTTTCTTTCTCAAAAATATGCATTTTTAATAATCAAGGCTAGACTACCAGATAAAACTTATTAGCATTTCATTTTTGGCAGTTTATTTGTAAAATATATATTGTTTTTTTTCTCTCTAATTTTCTCACGTTCTTTCTTCTCTGTATTTTCCTGCATCTTCATTAATCACCAGATGCTCCTATCTCATCTCTCATTTGTCTGTCTATCCATCTATCTATCATCTAGATTGATCTTCTATCTATAGCTTTCTCTCACTTATATCTTGGTACCCTTCTCATTTTCTGTTTCCATATAAATATCTTTGTCACCATTTGCCTTTCTTTCTCTTATTTACATTGGTCTGTGTCTGCCAAACAAAAGATTGTAATACCATATTTAGAAGTAGAACATACTGGGTAGAGTTGGTTACTGTGTAAGACAAAGCCCAGCAAAGATAAGACTCAAGGTACCTGCAGTTTAATGAGACCCAATCAGGTGAACCATGGATACTATGATTACTTAGTTTCATGTATTCAATGTTGTATTAGACATGGCTCTGCAGAGATGCAGACAAGTAGGGTTTGTACAAATAAATATTAGAGGAGATTTATCATGGAAGTTGCTCATATGATTGAGGAGGGTGAGATATCCTATTATACACTCTTTTTCTGAAAACCCAGGCAAGAACTGGTGGTAGAATTTCATCCAAGGCCAAAGGCCTGAGAACATTGTTCAAGACTTTGAATTCCAACAGCAGAAGATAGTTCAACTCAAGCACAAAGGGAATTTTATCTTTTTCAATCTAAGTTTTTTTACTGCAGCCCTCCACATATTGGATCACGCCCACCCAAATTGGTGAAGGCATCTGGACATCATGCCACAGTCTACTGGCTCAGAGACTCTCTTCTGGAAACACCCTCACAGACCCCACCACAAATACTATTTTACCAAGAACCTAGATGTTGCTATGCTCACTAAATCTGAAACAAATTCACCTTCACAAAGACTCAATATAGTCAAGCATACTTAACAAGGTTAGGTTCTTTTTTTTTTTTTTTAAAGATTTATTTTATTTATTTGAAAGTCAGAGTTAGAGAGAGAGGTAGAGATAGAGAGAGTCTTCCATCCGCTGGTTCACTCCCTGAAAGTCCGCAATAGCCGGGGCTGTGCTGATCCAAAGCCAGGAGCCAGGAGCTTCTTCCTGGTCTCCCATGTAGGTGCAGGGGTCGAAGGACTTAGGCCATCTTCTACTGCTATCCCAGGCTACATCAGAGAGCTGGATCAAAAGGGGAGCAGCTGGACTAGAACCAGCGCCCATATGGGATGCCGGAGCTTCAGGCCAGGGCATTAACCTGTTGTGCCACAGCGCTGGCCCCCAAGGTTAGGTTCTAAGAAATGCATCCTGAGGCAATTTTGTGATGAAAGCACTAGAATCCAGTTACCCAAACCTAGATGATATAAAAGAGCCACTGATATGGCCTCTTCAAACAACCAAGAGTCACAGTAAATATCAGATGTATGAGGCTGCTGTGGGTATAAAACAGTATTCAGATTGATTTACAGTAAACATATTTCATATATATATAGCAATATACTATAAATGACAAAATTATAGTCTAATGGATACATGTCAGTAATGCAGTCTTTGTTATCAAGTATTACATATTACAGATAATTATGTATGTTGTCCTTTTATATGACTCAGTACAGTAGGCTTACACAAGCATCAACACAAACACGTGAGTAATGTGCTGTGCTACAACATTACAGCTATGTTGTCACTAGGCTAGGAAGCCCCTAGGTGATAGAAATTTTAAGCTCTGGTATAATCGTTGTCACAAATGTTGCATATACAGTCTGACCCTGACCACGATGCCATTATGCAGCATGTTACTGTTTAACTTTGCCCCTGGGTCAGGTTATCATGGTCAGTTGATGTCACCAAAGTTTATAACCCATCCTACCACTGCTCTTTGATTTAGTTATTAATTCCCTATTGTGTCTTTCTTTCCATTTCTTTTCAAGTAAATGTGTCATCCTGAGTCCTATTAGGGATCACAACATTTCTTCTATACATGGAATAATTACTATCTACTGCTTTATAGCAAACATATTGGGAAACAAAAAAGATTTTTTTTTTACTATTGCAGATTCATTATTACATTTTTATGTATTTCTAAGTCATAGTTACAGACAGGGAGAGATGGGGGTCAGTGGGACTTCTGCCTATTGGGTCAGTCCTCAAATGGCCGCAACAGCGAGTTGGACAAAGCCAAAGCCAAGTGCCAAAAGCTTCATCCTAGTCTCCCACATGGAAGGCAGGGGTCCAAACATTGAGCTTCTCCACTTCTTTTTTCAGGTTCATAGCAGGGAGCTCAATTGGGTGTGGAGCAGCTGGGACACAAACCAGCACCCACATGGGATGCCACTGTCACAGGCAGCAGTTTTATCTGCTATGCTGCAACACCCTCTATATCACTAATTCTATTTTCCTTATAAAACAATATTGATATCTGATATTAATGTAAACCTCCTCTTTATGTTCTTGGAGCTACAATACAGATATTTCTGTCTTGTTGCAGTTCATCAGAAAAATTCCCAAATGATAAAAACAAATATATAAATGTTAGTATTATTAATTATCTATGAAAGGTGTTAATATTGTGTGCTTTAAGTAATTTACATACGTATAGTCTTTCCCATTTTGATTAATTACATGATATTTTAAGAAACATAAGTTAAATAATAAAAGATACATTTGCATGAGTATAATAAAATAAAAACAAATTTTATATTAATCTTTAAATTCATTCATTCTTTTTTTCTTGTTTTTTTTGTTTTTTTGTTTTTTTTTTTTTGACAGGCAGAGTGGACAGTGAGAGAGAGAGAGACAGAGAGAAAGGTCTTCCTGTGCCATTGGTTCACCCTCCAATGGCTGCCGCGGCCAGCGCACTGTGGCCAGCCCACTGCGCTGATCTGAAGCCAAGAGCCAGGTGCTTCTCCTGGTCTCCCATGGGGTGCAGGGGCCCAAGCACTTGGGCCATCCTCCACTGCACTCCTAGGCCATAGCAGAGAGCTGGCCTGGAAGAGGGGCAACAGGGACAGAATCTGGCACCCCGACTGGGACTAGAACCCAGTGTACCAGCGCTGCAAGGCAGAGGACTAGCCTGTTGAGCCACGGCACCGGCAAATTCATTCATTCTTACTGGAAAGTAACATTATGGTTCTACCTTGCACAACTAAAATAATTACTTCTCATTTATAAACTTCATTTATCATTTATAAGCACAGGTATATATTAAGCAATTTACTTAGAATAATTACTTCTTTAAGAATGCCCATACTCACAAGATAAATTACATTTAAAAGTACTAAAGTTATTTTATATTTAATACACTATACTGCATCATTTTAAATGTATAACACAATAAGAAAATAAAATAAAAACAGAGAACCAATAAATTATGCAGTCACATGTAAAGACAGTAGGACTAGGTATATTTTTCCAACATATTTATAACAGGTGTGGATTTTTTTAAAAAACAAATGTTTTGCAATGCCAAAATGAGAAAATAAACCAAGTACTTAAAAGAAAAAGTATTTATTTTTGTACTGATATAAAAATTATTGTAGTGAAATATCTAAGGAAAAACAGCTTCATACAGAGATGACTCCGTATAGACTCCAGAAATCATCATTTTTTAAACCAAGTTGATAATAGACATCAACTTCATACATTTTAAGATTGTGACTTTTTCTTTGTGTGAAAATCCAACTGTACAGATAGGGAATTTAGAATATTGTCTTTGTTTTGAGCAATAAAACTTGGTGAAACATTGTTCCCGAAGACAATAAACGTATATCAACCACACAAAATTTTACAAAAATATTTAAGATGTTTATGGTTCATTTGAAGCCCAGGTTAACAATCTTGACTAATGGTTGAGGGCTCCCAATAAGCCTGATTATAAAAATCAACTGATGGCACTATTTAAAAGTACACTATTTTTTTGTTTTGCTTTATAAATTTTTAAAAAAGATTTATTTACTTGAAAGAGTTACACAGAGAGAGAGGGAGAGGCAAAGAGAGAGAGAGAGAGAGAGAGAGAGAGAGGTCTTCCATCCTCTGGTTCACTCCCCAATTGGCCTCAATGATTAGAACTGCGCTGATCTGAAGCCAGGAGCCAGGAGTTTCTTCCAGGTCTCCCACGCGGGGGCAGGGTCCAAGGATTTTGGCCATCTTGTACTGCTTTCCCAGGCCATAGCAGAGAGCTGGATCAGAAGTGGAGCAGCCGGGACTCGAACTGGCGCCCACATGGGATGCCAGCACTGCAGGCGGTAGCTTTACCTGCTACGCCACAGCGCCAGCCCCAATAGTACACTATTGAAAAGTACAGAATGGGGCAGGTGTTTGGCCTACCTTTTAAAATGTCAGCTAGGATACCTGCATCCCACATCAGAGTACTTGTGTTAAATTCCTATGCCTGTCTCGATTCCACTTTCCTGCTAATGCAGACCTTGGGAATGCAGTGATAATAACTTAAGCAGCTGGGCTTTTGCCATTCACGTGGGATTACTAGGTTGAGTTCTTGATTCCTGGCTTCAGTCCCCTGGATGATTTGGGCATTTGGGGACTGAATCAATAGGCTGCAAATCTCTCTCTTTCTTTCTCTCTCTCTCTCTCTCTCTCTCTCTCTCTCTCTCTCCCTCTCTTTCTCTCTCTCTTGGCTTCTGTATTTCCATCTCTGAAAATTAAAAAAAAAAAAAACCAGTACAAATATTTCCACTTTCATCCAAGACTTACTAAGTTCAACTTGGCAGGCAATGTTGGGGGTGGACAGCACAGCTTGGGATTTCTATTTTCACAAGGTTTCATTCAGAATCCAAAACAACGAAGGAGGAAAAGGCTGTCATTGTTCAGACCATCTTCCATACACAAAATAAAGTAAGCCTAAATCAAAAGTGCTTTTTCTAATTACTACTTATACACTTCCTTATTTAGCAGAGGCTTAAATTTGTGATAATAAAGAAAAATGAAAGTATGTATGTCATTGTAAAAATAAAAATAAAAAAATAAAAAAGGAGGGACATTCTAAATTCAAGTTTTCTGGGGGAATTCCCCATGGAGCAATTTCCCACAAGGTGTTGGAAATGCTTTTCAGATACTGTTTATTAATTAGCAGAGATATCCAACAGTTGTAGCAAATTGCTCATGTGTTAATAGATGGAATTATCGGGGCCGGTGCTGTGGCTTAGCAGGTAAAGCTGCCGGCAGCAATGCCCAGCATCCCATATGGGTGCCGGTTCGAGTCTCAGCTGCTCCACTTCTGATCCAGCTCTCTCCTATGGAATGGGAAAGTAGTAGAAGATGGCCCAAGTCATTGGGCCCCTGCACCTGTGTGGGAGACCTGGAAGAAGCTTCTGGCTCCTGGATTCAGATCGGCGCAGCTCCGGCCATTGCAGCCAATTGGGGAGTAAATCAGAGGATGAAAGACCTTTCTCTAGCTCACTTGCTCTCTCTCTGCCTCTCCGTCTCTCTCTGTCTCTCTCTGTGTAACTCTGACTTTCAACTAAATAAATTAATTAATCTTTAAAAAAATAGATGGAATCATCCACATAGAAATGTGGTACAAAACAATCATTGCATAAGTCTTCATGGAGACAGCAATAAGTAGAGGTAAATACAGAAAAGCCTGTGTTATAGAAGAAAAACAGTTTTGAAAAAAAGGGTCAGTAAAAGATATTATCTTGATTTGAAAAAATAGAAGAAAACAGGGAACATGAGAATGTATATTTAGCTTTAGTGAGTTTATTTATTTATATATTTTGGTATTAGTTTTTTACTACTGCTATAACAAATTACCATAAATTTGCTTAAAAATTACCATTTTAGTATTCTGTAACTTAGAAATTCAATATGGGTGTCCTTGGGTTAAAATCAAGATGACTGCTAGGCTACATTGCTTTCCATGGTGTCTATGAGAAGTTCTTTTTCCTTCCCCTTTCCAGCTTACAGAGGCTTCTTGCTTCCTTGATATGTGGCTCCTTCCTCCATCTTCAAGGACAGAAATGTTGTTTCTCTCCAGTATTCTCCTGTAGTCTCATTTTCCTTTGCCTGTAACTAGGGAAGGACTTTCCACATTTGGGGAAAGATTTATTTATTTATTTGAAAGTCAGAGTTTTATACAAAGAGAGAAAGAGAGGCAGAGAGAGAGGTCTTCCATCTGCTGGTTCACTCCCCAATTGGCCGCCATAGCCACAGCAGCGGCGATCCGAATCCAGGAGCCAGGAGCTTCCTTTGGGTCTTCCCACTTGGGTACAGAGACCCAAGGACTTGGGCCATCTTCTACTGCTTTCCCAGGCCATAGCAGAGAGCTGGATCGGAAGAGGAGCTGCCAGGACTCAAACCAGCGTCCATATGGGATGCTGGCACTGCAGGCAGCGGCTTTACCTGCTACGCCACAGTGCCGCCCGGATTCTCCAATTTTAAAGGTTCACTCAGTTAGACTGGGCTTGCTTGGATAAGCCTGGACAACTCTCCATTCTCAAAATCTTTAATTAAATCAATATGATAATACGTTTTGCCATTAGAATATGCAGAGGTTCTGGATAATAGGGTGTGCTTGAGAATCCAGTGCTCTGTCTCTTACAAGTTACAAGAATTGGGCTAAAAGGTACAAATTTAAGACACGAAAGTATTACAGTAAGAAGAGTAGCCATTTTGTGGAGAGGTCAAGTATTGGAATTTTTCCTTTTCTCATTGATGGCATAATCCATTACCATTTCTTCCAAACAGAAAGGGGACTTATTTAGGTACAGAGTTCAGGGTGAGTGAAATCAGGAATCATGTACATAGGGAAGAGATAAAATTTAGGAGATAATCCTTAAAAAATAGACTGTCAAAGTCCTTAAGAATAAATTTAAAAAGCCAAAGCAATCCGAACAGGAAAAAAAAAATAAAGCAAAAATATAGTTTTAAAAGTAAAGTAAAATGTAAACAACATATTCACTTCTTTCTTAAACTTCCAGAATCTGAGCAGCTAGTGCTGTGCTTCAGTTAAATGTCTGTGAGGGCTCTAGTCCAGTTGCTATGTCAGTGGCAGAGCCCGGGCTGAAGGAAGAGGCACAGCCTTCCTTGATGAAATGGACTGGAGAGTATTGATGATTGCTGTCCTCAAACATCAACAACTGATTCATGAAGCAAACTTCAATACAGAACAACATGTGCACAGACAGTATTTGATGCGGGGAGAATAACTACTTTTCCAAGAAGGCACAAGTCAAATAGGTAGAATGCGATGCTGAGAAACCGACTTCGAAATTAATTATGTTTAGGAAACTTCAATATAATGACTGTTTATCAGTGTTCCTTCAGCTATTATTTTTTTATTCATGGTATTTTGGGGTTTTGTTTGTTTGTTTTGTTTGCTTTGGTAAATACTACCAGAAGACATATTTCTCCCTTGACTCAGTTCTGCCTAAACGGGACACAAAATACTGAAAACAAAAACAAAAACAAAAACAAAAACAAAACAAAACAAAACAAAAAAACAGGAAAATGCTACAGTATGGGGGATGAAGTTCAATTTTGACAATTTCCTTATTTGTCCTGCATTCATGATCTAGGGAAAAATATTACTTTTCAGCCAAACAAAACAGAAATAAATCTCCAATCATACAGTATTATACTGGATCATCTTTGCCAAGATATTTGAAACATTTTAGTCTCCACTTCTCATAAATAAATTGGTATAGTGCTGCCTATTTTACAAACTGATGAAAAGTTGGAGGAAGCTAATAAATAACAAGGGACAGTGTCTGCAGTGGGCATTCAAGGAGAATAAGCAGTGATTAAAGCCGAGGTAGTAGACTCCTTCAGTCTCCAAGATACATGTAGACTTAGCCTTAAATTATGGCTGAGGAAATATGTCTATTGCCTATTCACCTAAATAATGGCAATTTATTTGATTTGAGGTGAGAAACTCAAATTGAGGTAGCAGTATAGTAAAATTGTTTTAATTCATGAATACTGTATATTAATTCACATTATTTTTCCCCTTGGGATATCATGTATAGACATGTAGCATAGAGAAAAACTCCTACTTAAAATTCTAATTGTATATTCTCAAACAATTTTTAAAATATCCATTTACTTCACATTAAGGCATGGCAATGGGTTAACTTTCTGACAGAATTTACATAATAAGTGTTGATGATATCATTAATTTTCATGTAATATAAAAAGATAATTATATTTCATTTTCTTCTAAAGATTTAAGTTGGCAGTGGAAAAGATTTTCAAGCAGAAATTCAAGATTAAAATAATTAAAACAGCCCATTAAACATAATGATTCTTAAAGTCCTTTTTTAATTTGTAAGATTTAAATTATAATTCTCTTTTAAAAGTCATTGCCACCATAACCAATATAAATTGTCTGACAACATCTAACAGTGTACAAGCCATTTACCAGAAAAGTTAAAGTAAAACAATATTACTTTCTTTTTTTTTTAACTTTTATTTAATGAATATAAATTTCCAAAGTACAGCTTAGGGATTACAATGGCTTTCCCCTCCACCAAACTTCCCTCCCACCCACAACCCTCCCCTTTCCTGCTCCCTCTCCCCTTCCATTCACATCAAGATTCATTTTCAATTCTCTTTATATACAGAAGGTCAGTCCAGTATATATTAAGTAAAGATTTCAACAGTTTGCCCCCACATAGTAACACAAAGTGAAAAATACTGTTGGAGTACTAGTTATAGCATTAAATCACAATGTACAGCACATTAAGGACAGAGGTCCTACATGATATTTTTTAAAAATTGATTAATTTTCTATGCAATTTCCAATTTAAAACCAAGTTTTTTTTTTCATTTTCAATTCTCTTTATATACAGAAGATCGATTCAGTATATACTAAGTAAGGATTTTGTCAGTTTGCACCCATACAGAAACACAAAGTGTAAAAATACTGTTTCAGTACTAGTTATAGCATTACTTCACATTGGACAACACATTAAGGACAGATCCCACATGAGACGAAAGTACACAGTGACTCTTGTTGTTGACTTAACAATTTGACACTCTTGTTTATGGCATCGATAATCTCCCTAAGCTCTAGTCATGAGTTGCCAAGGCTATGAAAGCCTTTAGGGTTTGCCAACTTTGATCTTATTCCGATAGGGTCATAGCCAAAGTGGAAGTTCTCTCCTCCCTTCAGAGAAAGGTACCTCCTTCTTTGATGGCCCCGTTCTTTCCACTGGGATCTCACTTGCAGAGATCTTTCATTTAGGTCTTCTTCTTCTTTTTTTTTTTTTTTTTTCCAGAGTGTCTTGGCTTTCCATGCCTAAACTACTGTCATGGGCTCTTGACCAGATCTGAATGCCTTAATGGCTGATTCTGAGGCCAGAGTGCTGTTTAGGACATCTGCCATTCTATGAGTCTGCTGTGTATCCCGCTTCCCATGTTGGATCGTTCTCTCCCTTTTTGATTCTATCAGTTAGTATTCAGACACTAGTTTTGTTTGTGTGATCCCTTTGACTCTTAGACCTATCAGTGTGATCAATTGTGAACTGAAGATGATCACTTGGACTAGTGAGATTGCATTGGTACATGCCACCTTGATGGGATTGTATTGGAATCCCCTGGCACGTTTCTAACTCTACCATTTGGGTCAAGTCCGATTGAGCATGTCCCAAATTGTACATCTCCTCCCTCTCTTTTTCCCACTCTTATATTTAACAGGGATCACTTTTCAGTTAAAATTTAAACACCTAAGAATAATTGTGTGTTAATTACAGAGTTCAACCACTAGTACTAGAACAAACACAATACTAAAATGGATAAAGTATTACATTGTGCATCAACAGTCAGGACAAGAGCTGATCAAGTCACTGTTTCTCATAGTGTCCATTTCACTTCAACAGATTTCCCCTTTGGTGCTCAGTTAGTTGTCGCCAATCAGGGAAAACAAATGATATTTGTCTCTCTGGGACTGGCCTAATTCACCCAGCATGATGTTTTCCAGATTCCTCCATCTTGTTGCAAATGACTGGATTTCACTGAAAACAATATTACTTTCCACATGCAACTAAAATATGCAATGTCCATCAATGATTACATTTTAAAAATTTGTTGATATAAAATAAACATACCCTCTTCTGCAATTCTCTCCTACCCAGAATGTTCTTGTTCCAATCTAGAAAGAGTTTTACACATGTTTAAAGTGACATTTGATGCCAAGGAAAGGCCGAGCGTTTTGTAATTTAAAAAGACAGGTTTAATTACAAACTCTTAGCAGAATGGTACAGAAGAAATCACCGGAGTTGGCATGTAAATCAATGTGGGGCAGACACTGGCACATTTAAAGTTTTGAGAAACCTGGAAAAATGTAATTTTCCACTCTCAATTTCCTCATCAATAAAATTCACAGTATAGAAACCAACTGTCATTGTTTCTTTGAGCTAATTTTATGGAAGTAGTTTTCAGATATTATAAATGTACAAATGCAAGCTACATTATTTCTGATTATTATTTTATTCATATGTTTAAGGACAAAGGAAAAAAAGAATGCTTGAAAGTTTTTAAAACTATGCAATGCAATCAGAGAACGGATGCCAATCTATGGTTTGCCACTTACTACATGAGGAATCTTGAGCAGGTCTTTTAAATTTTTAGAAACTTAGTTGTCTTTTTGTAAGATGTGCATAACCCTATTTGTTTCTTAAGATTTTGTGAGAATCGAATGAGACAATAAACATAATATACAGGGCAGACATATCATATATCTTGGTTTTCAGTCCATCACTATTATCTAAATATGAAAGTAACATGTTCTCTGTGTATTAACATTCTTCATTATCAAAACTCTAATTCAAATTAAAAACCAATACTGGGGCTGGAGCTGTGGCGCAGTGGGTTAAAGTCCTGGCCTGAAGCGCTGGCATCCCATACAGGTGCCTATTCTATTCCCGGCTGCTCCTCTTCCGATCCAGCTCTCTGCTATGGACTGGGAAAACAGTAGAAGATGGTCCGAGTGCTTGGGCCCCTGCACCCACACGGGAGACCCGGAAGAAGCTCCTGGCTCTTGGCTTTGGATCGGCACATCTCCAGCCACTGCAGCCATCTTGAGGGTGAACCAGCAGATGGAAGACCTCTCTCTCTCTCTCTCTCTCTCTCTCTCTCTCTGTAACTCTGTCTTTCAAATAAATAAAATAAATCTTAAAAAAAAATACAGGCTGCAAAGAGAAAGACAGCAAAGTCAATGAATGTTTTCACTGTAATGTCACTCCTACAATTTCTTTCTGATTCTGTATATTTTTATTATTCCTTGGTATATTCTTCACAAGAGAAGGTACACAAAAATTTGGCAATGAGAACTGACCACATTGAGGATATCAGAGTTAAACGATGAACACTGTGCCAGGTGGAAGATTCTGTTCTCTTTTTGGCTTGTTCTAGAAGTTCTCAAATATGAAGCACAGGGAGTAAAGATAAGTTATCGTGCTTAATAAAGACATTGTATGTCCTTTAACTGAGTTATGGGTTACATAGATGCACAGTTGCCTGTATGATAATGTGCCACAAAATGGAGACTCCATTCAAGGTTAGAAACATGTATATAAACACACACAATGTCAGATGTGCAATGCATTAAATAGAGAGTTTCTAATAATACACAGTATCGCTGTGTCTTCTAAGGATCTTTGACAAATTCTCTCTGATCAGCTTAAGATTCCCTAGTAGTTTACTAAGGAGAAAACTACTGAATTATTTGTATTTTAATTTCATGAGTACTATCAGTCCTAACCTACTTCTAACTACTTCAGCTACGTCATAAGATGCTTTCTTCTCAATAAACATGTTAAAAAGTCTTAATATAGAACAGTAAATAACACTTCAGTTTATTAAGTTCTGAATTCATAAGTACATGTGGCCTAGATATGAGTGGATAAAAAAAGAACTCCTAATAGACCTTTTATAAAATATCTATGAAGCAAACTTGATGAAATAACTGAATATTTCACATTAATCAAAGTTAACCTGCGACAGAAAAGATTCTGCACATCTTGCTCAATCAGCACACCTGGATACATTAAGAATAGCTTGTCTTCCCAGAAGGTGTGATGAACGATGCCAGCAGGGAGGGTGACTTACAGAAACAGTTGAGGTCACCAATGAGTTTGGTTTGCTGGCAGGCAGGGACATGTGTAGTTATCCGTGAAAGCACTAGAAGAGGTGTTGCAACTTTCCTACAAGACAGCAAACTGAGGCATCACTGTTAACTCTAGGGTCATATCTTATTTTAGAAGGATAAAAGCCCAAATTCCTCTAACATTTAGTCTATCTATGAAATTTGTCTGGAGAAATTGATGAAAATATAAAGCCTATAACCATCAGAATAATAGGTTACTAAATACAACATAAGTGGAGCAGAAATGAATGTTCATTATAGAATTATTCTTATATGTTAATTTCTTATTAGTATATATCTAGTTTATTTTTTTAAATACTTTATTTATTTATTTGAAGTAGAGTTACAGACAGTGAGAGGGAGAGACAAAAAGGTCTTCCTTCCATTGGTTCACTCCCCAAGTGGTTGCAACTGCAGGAGCTGTGCCAATCTGAAGCCAGGAGCCAGGTGCTTCTTCCTGGTCTTCCATGTGGGTGCAGGGGCCCAAGCACTTGGGCCATCTTCTACTGCTTTCCCAGGCCACAGAAGAGAACTGGACTGAAGAGGAGCAGCCAGGACTAGAACCGGCTCCCATATGGGATGCAGGCGCCACAGGCTGAGGATTAACCTACTGTGCCACAGCACCGGCCCCAGCATATATCTAGTTTAACAACGGCTATCCTAGCATGGAAATCACAACTTTAGAGTGTCACTTCTTTGGATTCTTTGGCTTTTTTTTTTAACAATCTTAAATTCTATTGGCATAACGCAGGCATTAGCTTCTGAGATTTTAAAGATCTTCTGGTTTTTTAAATCCTCATTTCAAAGAAGAAAAAAAAAATGGTACAGAGAAGTTAGGTCACCATAATTGAAGAATGAATGTATCAAAATGAGAAATGAATTAATACATATGCAAATAATTCATTACCCCAACAAACGTGGTTTGCTAGCTACAGAGTATTTTATGAGTTTGTGTGACATGATCATCCAATAGAGAAGAAAGACAAACAAGAAATCTCAAGAGAGCATGAGGAACACTGTGGCACCATGATAATGAATCAGCAGGAGAGCCCCTTTCAAGAAAACCTGCATTTGTAAAAGAGTAATACTAAATGTATGAAGGTATAGGAGTCAAGCAGGATAGGTTTGGATTTAGGATTAGCTTCTAGGCAGTGTAAACAACATTTGATGTGGTGTCCCGGTGAGACAAAATCTAATATTCAAGGAACTGAAACCACAAAGTTTTTCAGAATGGCTGAGGCATAGAATGTCCATAGAGACTTTGAAGAGAACAGGAGTGGAAAGTGGGGGCCAGCTTACCCAGAGAAATGTGTGTGCAGACACACTCGGAAGTCTGTCCAGTTTTAAGCACAGGTGTTGCATTATTTGTGTTTCAGAAGAATTAACCTAGGATAAGTTTTCAGGTTGTAAAAGGGAGAGCCAATGTGCATTAAAGAGACCAATTTGAGAGGGGCCATTTCTTATTAGAGTAGAAAGGAGAAATGAGAGATTTTTTTTTTCAGTAATAACATTTAAGAGTTAGAAATGACATCATTAGAGATTAAATGGATGGGAATGGTACAATATTGGAGTGCAAAAGCTAATGTGGTGGAAAGGAAATACCATTATATGATTGATAATGAAAAAAAAGAGCTAATATGAGAATAAAGATTATAAGTTCAGTTTTGATAATGAAGAGCTGAACTATATTTGGGATACCCAACTCAGACAGGTAGCTAAATATTTGAGGTAGAAGTGAGAGAGCTAGAAGTCAGCTTTATGTAAATGCTGCTTAAATACATAGGAATGGCCGGTGCCATGGCTCACTAGGCTAATCCTCCACCTGCGGCACCAGCAACCCGGATTCTAGTCCTGGTTGGGGTGCCAGATTCTGTCCTGGTTGCTCCTCTTCCAGTCCAGCTCTCTGCTGTGGCCCGGGAAGGCAGTGGATGATGGCCCAAGTGCTTGGGCCCTGCACCTGCATGGGAGTCCAGGAGGAAGTACCTGGCTCCTGGCTTCGGATTGGCGCAGTGCACCAGCCGTGGCGGCAATTTGGGGAGTGAACCAATGGAAGGAAGACCTTTCTCTCTGTCTCTCTCTCTCTCACTGTCTAACTCTGCCTGTCCAAAAAAAAAAAAAAAAAAAAAAAAAAAACATAGGAATGACTGAGATCTTTCAGAGCAAATGTGTAATTGAGAAGAAAATAGCATCTATAGATAACTTTAATGTATATCCACTATTAGTTCTGCCTTCAGGAAGACAGACACATGAACACTGCAGTGATGCCAATGGCCCTTCCACCAGTACATTCTCTTTGGCCTTGGTAAATGTTTTCTCAGAGAAATAAACATTGGGTGGGGTTTAGCCACACCTGGTCATTCACTCAAATCATACCTCTTTCTTGGATACTTTCATTCCTTTCTGCACCCATTGCCATGGCATTTCTATGATGTTAGACTCACTTAATATAGGCCATAATTTTTCTACATGCTTCAAGGCAGCCATTATGGTAGACCTGCCTTTATGAGTTTCTTTTCCTTAAGAAACAAATTTTGCTGAAGATAGAATCCCATGTAAATCCAGAATTTCCCTCTTTATTGGAAATGAGAATTTCTTTGTATTTTATTGAGGAAATCTTCTTTCTGTCATAGTTTACTTAGAATTTCCTATTAAAATTCTTTTTTATTATTTGTTTTTTAGATTCTTAATAGAGCAAAGCAAAAGCAATCAAATAACATATTTTTTAGAGCATTTACTTCTTCCTATTTCTTAAAACCTGATACTTGATATCAGTTAGTTCATTCCCTTTCACATACCATCATAGTTCACTATCACAGATATTTTAATAATAATATATTTACCTGAGATAAATTTATGTTCTCTTCCACTAACATGTGGGTAAGTTTGATCCTCCAAAACCCACCACATTGCCAGAAGTTTTTACAAGCCACAGCTTTCACTATTATAGTCTGGAGTCTCTGGGACACAGATATGAGACAGAGTTTTCTAAGCAGGGTAATTTTAGGAACTATTCATGAGCTCAGTAGCTATGGAAAAGGGAGAAGTGGAGCTGTAATACAAGATAGGTAAGATACATACACATCAGAGCTCAGCCCAGGTTTAGCTAAAATAATGCTTTAGAGTGGTCGTACTTTGAATCAAAATGCCCAGGCCTTGGTCAATATGAGACACATCAGAAATGTTGCTACTTTTGGGTGAAAAAGACTCTTGCAACTGACGTAATTCCTAAACAGAGCCATAGTTAAAGGCTATCTGCTAACAGCTCTCCAGAAGCAGAGAATAAATCTTTTTTGAAGGGAAAAGGGTATTACGTTGTGTCAACTTCATGAAATATCTAATGAGAGCAATGGCTCAAAATAGGTGTGAGGGTCTCAGGAAAACAGTTTATTTTATTCTCTATTCAACACAAAAGACCAATGAACACTGTTAGAAGTTAAAATAGATGGTAGAGAGGGAGGAACTGCAGAAATTTAAAAATGGAGATAGTTCAGAAAGAGAAGATCCTTGAAAGTTAAGGAAATGGAGAATATTTAGTGTGGAAGAAGATAGGAGAGGGAATATTTCCTTTGTAACAAGAGAACCATCATTCTGTATTTATACTTTTGTATGTTCAGGGAGATCTCCACACATGATTCATTTGCTCTAAGAACTGGAGCAAGATGGTCATCCAAAAGGGAGAACTGAGAGTTTTGAAGATAGTGAAGAATGTTTTAGAACAGACCCTGTTCAACAAGCAAAACAGAAACAACACAAAGGGCTCAGTTGAGGTTGGCAAACATAAATTCACAGTAGCACCAATTATTTGACGGTGTGATTATTTCCTACAGTTCTTGCATCTGGGGGTAAGCATTGAGAATTTTTATAATATTGAGAGTACACTAAAATATGGGAGCTGAGGATATTGCTTGGGAAATAATTAGCTCATTTAATAGTGAATAGGTTTATGAAATAATTTAATTCTTGGGATTTAAAATTAATTGCTTTAATTTATAGATATCTAGCAAAATTTTGGATAATCTTATGTATGAAAATCTTGATTATCCTAGAAACAATTTTGGTTTATGAATTCCAGGGTAAAGCAGATATATTATCGGTTCTAACATAAGACAGATCACTTGTGTTTTTCATGTATGCTGCCAATAACCTAAGTGCAGTTTGTCCTTGCATGTGGTAATTTGAATATTGAAAGGAGAATCAATGAACACTTAGGAAATGTTTCCAGCATGAATATTAAATATTACTTTTCACTCATCTGTTGGGAAAAAGTTTAAATACAAATGAAAATATGGACTCAATTTATATTATAATTTGTCACACATTATTTTTGTTTGCTTGGATTTACTTGCTTATTTCTACTTTTAAAATGTATTTTATTTAGTTTAAAGGTAGAGTTAGAGAGAGAGAGAGAGAGAGAGAGAGAGAGAGAGAGATCTTCCACTCACTGGTTCACTTCCCAAATGCCCATGAGTTTGGGGTTGATGAAGCCATGAACCGGGAACTCCATCTGGATCTTCCATGTGGGCGCAAAGGTCCAACTACTTGGGACATCTCTGCTGCTTTCCCCAGTGCCTTAAAAGGGAGTTAGATGAGAAGTGGAACACCTGGGACTCAAACTTGTGCCCCAGTATGGGATTGGACATCACAGGCGGCAGCTTTACTTGCTGTGCCACATTGTCAGCCCACTTGCAGATTTCCTAACATATAAAAAATTCTGAACAAGGTATCCATAGTTATGTTATTCAGGGAGATAAACATGAGCCCATGTATTGTGAGAAAATAATGAAAGAGGAGGCAATCTCCATTGTTAAGGGGTCTGAACACCTTAAGAACAACCGGACTATTGTACACTGGAAGTGCCTCCTGACAGCTTTGTAGGGGAAGCCCACAACCAGGAATCTTCCTCTCCAATAACATTGCATGGGAAGTGCAGTCCCCAATAAAATCCACAGTCCATGCGCAGATAGGACACTCACTTCTTTGCCAAGCTGCCCACCAAGACTGTAGGTGCATTTTCTTCTTTAAACTTCAACTAGCTTGTTTACTGATGACTTCTGTCTCTATCTGAATTCTCTTCTTCCAGTGAGACAAGGACCAATCATCATCCATGACTTACTGGTAGCACAAAGTGCCAGGTTTCAACTTCCAGATATGCGGGAACAGCTACATTGTTGCCAGTAAGATAAATATATCAGTTAAGATTTAAATATAATAGAAATCTTCTTATTGTATGAAACAGCTGTTACCTGGCTGAAAATTTTGTACTCGATGATAGTTATTTACTTAGACTAAGTACATTTTAAAAAACAATTATTTATTTATTTGAGAGACAGAGAAAGAGAGAAAGAAGGAAGGAAGAAAGTAAGGAACAAAGGAATGAATGGACGAACGAAAAGATAGATCTTCCATCCTCTGTTTCACTCCCCAAATGGCTGAAAAGCCAGGACTGGGCCAGGCTAAAGCCAGGGGCCAGAAACATCTTTCAGGTCTCCTAAGGAGACACAGGGGTCCAAGCATTTGGGCCATCCTCCACTGTTTTCCCAGGTACATTAGCCAGGAGCTGGATCAGAAATGGAACAGTGGGGACTTGAACTGGTAGGCATGTAGTATGAGAGCTTCACAGGTTGTGGCTTAAGCCACTACACCACAACGTCAGCCTAGACTGAGTACTTTAATAATTCCACACAGGATAAAATCACATTATTTTTAACAATATCAATTATGGTGTTGAATAAAAGAAATAAAACTACTCTTAGAAACTACAAAATTGTCACTCGTACTTAGGACAACACTATAATTTTACCCTAATGGGATTACAAATGCTATGAACACAGGATGAGTGTATGATCATGGTTGCTCATGTATCTCCTGAGTCTGTTGGTACACATGACACATAGAGGGAGCCGAATATTCTTTGGATGTTATAAAAAATAGAACGTTTCACTACTAAGGGTAATAAAAAGGAAGAATCTTTTAGGTAAGATGAAGGTTTGCAAGGAAGTAGGTTGCCTGAGATATGTATTAGAATGATAAAGAGACTATCTTGACAAGAAACAAATAGATTCTATTAAAGGAAAAATGGGCAATTAGCTTCATTCATTCATTTGGACTTGGAAGACTTTGAAGCTTAGAGAAATTAAATATTTTGCCCAAGGTCACGCAGTGAATAAGTGGCAACATAAGGATTGTCAGAGCTGTCAGACAAAAGATTCTGAGCTCTTAACTAAATGGGACAGTAAAGAGATCACAGCAATGGTAATCAGGAAACCTGGTTGCTCTGCTTAATTTCTCACTAATTATCCATGGCCTCAGGCAGGTTAGTCATAACCACGTGCCTCTGTTTCTTCTTCCCACACATGGAATTAAAAGAATACTATCCTACCTTCTTTCCTGGATTTAGTCAGACTAATACATCACAAAAAATGTAGGATGGTGTTGTATATATAGACATCATTGTCATCTGTGTTAATCTTAGTGCTGAACTTGCTCCCTAACCATAGATAACTGAGATCTTAAGTCCTTTGAAAATAACGTGGCTGTGTATGGCCTGCTTATTTTTAATTAGAGAACAAACAGAGGCATGCTATAAATTTGAAATGGATCAAAAATCAATTTCACTTATATCAATACCTGGCATTCGTCTCCACCCAGAAATAGCCTTGCCCCTGGTATTGACCTCTTAGGGATAGGTTTCCAGCCTTTCCTTCACCATTACTTTGAATAATATTTTGGAGAAAAAAATATGTGTATATATATTTATATATATATATATAAAAACGATTTATTTATTTATTTGAAAGTCAGAGTTACACAGAGAGAGGAGAGGCAGAGAGAGAGAGAGAGACAGAGAGAGGTCTTCCATCCACTGGTTCATTCCCCAATTGGCTACAATGGCCAGAGCTGTGCCGATCCAAAGCCAGGAGCCAGGAGCATCTTCCAGGTCTCCCACACAGATGCAGGGGCCCAAGGACCTGGGCCATCTTCCACTGCTTTCCCAGGCCACAGCAGAGAGCTGGATTGGAAGTGGAACAGCTGGAACTTGAACCAGCACCCATATGGGATGCCGTCACTGCAGGCCGTGGCTTTGCCTGCTATGCCATAGCACTGGCCCCAGAAAAATATTTTTTTAAGCTGGGTCATTTGAATCCACTTGGGGCATTCTAATGTAATTAAACTTTCAAATGGAAAGATCAAAATATATTATCTTCTCTTCCCAGGAAACTGCTTGTCCTACATGTGAATTATCCATCCCTTTCCAGGAAAATTTCTATGCTTCCAATCAATCTAAAGAAATATTTCTTTCTTTCTCCTTCTCCTTATTCTTTTCTGATTTATTGTATTTATTTGAAAGGTGTTACAGAGAGAGGGGAAGAGATGGGGGAGGAGGGAGGGAGGGAGGGAGGGAGAGAGAGAGAGAGAGAGAGAGAGAGAGAGAGGAGAGAGAAACTTCCCTGCACTGGTTCACTCTCCATATGAACACAATGTCCACATCTGGGCCAGGTGGAAGCTAGGAGCCAGGACTCCATCTGGACTTCCCATCTGGGTGGCAGGGACCCAAGTACTTGGGCCATCTTCTGCTGCCTTCCTAGGCACATTAGCAAGAAGCTGGATCAGAAGTGGAGTAGCCAGAGTTTGAATTTGCCCTCCAATATGGGATGCCTTTGTTGGGTAGCTATACCTGCTGTGCTAATGCTGACCTCTTCTGCCTCTTCTGAACATAAAAGTTCAGTTAAAGAACTGGAATGGGGGCCAGCATTATGGCATAGCAGATTAAGCTGCCTCCTGCAATGCCAGCAGGGTGCCACTTTGAGTCCAGGCTGCTCTACTTCTGATCCAGCTCCCTGAAAATGCACCCGGGAAAGCAGAAGATAGCCCAGTCCCTTGGACCTCTGCACCTCTCTAGGAGACCCAGATAAAGCTCCTGGCTCCTGGCTTCGGCCTGGTCATACCTTGGCTGTTGAGGCCGTTTGGGAAGTGAACCAGCAGATGGAAGATCAATTCTCTCTCTCTCTTTCCTCTCTCTCTCTCTCTCTCCCTTTCAAATTGGAAACTCTCATTTTGACTTTCAAGTATCTATACATATATATATATATATATATATATATAATCACCTATATTTTCAAAAATAAGAAATATATGGTAATATTTGATCTATCAGCTATCTGTTAAGATGCCCACATTAAACATCAGTGTCTGCAACGTCCTACCAACGTGTTCTGCTGGAGGCAGCAGGTGATGGACAAAGTGGCTGATTTCCTTCCACCCATGTGAAAGACCTGAACTGTTTCCCATTCCCAGCTTCAGCCCAGCCTAGCTGTGACTGTTGGGGGCATTTGTTCAGTGAACAGAGTCAGTTAGTATCGAAATCACCTGAAAACGTGATTTCGAATTACACAGCCTCCCACACAGAAATAAATAAATATTTGTTGTTTAAGCCACTGAGTCCATAGTATTTTTGTTAAGCAGACTGAATTGACTGAGACAGAGGGCATGACTTTTCTGTAAATCTCTAGAGGCCCTATGTTCTGATTATTTTAAAAGAGCTGAACATATTTGCAGCACAAACTTTACCTCTATTGCATCTGTTAGAAAATCAGGTCAAAGTAGCATAACTACAAGTTGAAAACGTTGGAGGAACTCTCTTGTTTTAAGGCCAACAGAAATGCTGTCAGATGTATGTTTCATTTGTTAACAGATCTGATGAGAATTACATGCAGAAAAGGTTGCCATTTAAATCCAACAAGTTTTCACCTCTAGATTTAGGCTGTGTACTTGTCTGTCTAGAACACGTTGGGATCTTGTCTTTTTTTTTTTTTTTTTAATGATAGCATGGGAAAGGTGCATCGTTTTGATTTTCAATTTAGAAGAAAAATAATACAGATCACTTGACCACACCCCTAATTTCACCAATGCTACATGATCCTGAAATTTTGTAAGATATATTCCCTGCCTTGTGGAATACATGTGTCTAAACAAGCATCTAAAGTCCATTTTATTTTCCTGCCTGTAACAGCCTATTACTGGTTGCAAAATCCATTAGCATGCTGAGATCTATGATGTAGTCCAGAAAGAGGTTAGGACTACAGCAGAAGAAATAGTTTCAAGAGCCATAGAATTATTATACCTGAACTCATCAAAAATGTCCTCTTCTCCATGAAAGGTAAAAGTTATTTTATTACTTTCCTTACTCCTCTGTTTCTCCCTATCCCTCCTTTTCTTCATATCTTGTGCCAGTATATATTTTAATTTTCTCAAGTAGCTAGAAATCCTTGTGCATTTGGACTCAACTTTCACATTATTTTATCAAGTTTGCTGTGAAGCACCATTGTCTACCAAGTCCTACATGATTGTTACACAGGTCAATCAGTTTGTGTAAATAAGAGGTAACGTGATAGCAAGCACCTGTCTGAATCTTTCAATAATTTTAAGGCATTCTCTTGATAGTCTTTACATGAGTCCAGTTTTGGTTGTGGTTTATTATTTTTCCAAGATTATCTTTCATAAAGGTTTACACTTAGATCTTATTACAACAATTGACTTCACTCAGTAAGATAGCAGTTATAGGATTCCTCCAGTTGTTGAGTATGTCTAACTGGGGAAATACCCACAAGGTATATTTTTATTACAACTTCTGATATACAGAATTAGTTCAACACATAACATTACTTAGCACCCATAAGTTTCTGTTCTCACCAGTGAGATGTCATGTTTTAAGTTCCTCCACTTAATATTAGAACAAAGATGATGTCCTCCAGTAACCTCTGAAGATTCTGTTTATTATTTATCAAGTACATAAATTGTTGCAGATTCATTTTTTGAAGTACAAGGGAGATATTTATGATAATTTTATTTGTGGTAACATCTACAGTACTCATTTTATTTTTGCTTTCAGACTTTGTGTGGAAGTCTATATATGCAATGTTGACTGAATACAGATGTAACTTTCCATCTCTCCATAATAATGATGAAAATCAGGTTTTTCAGATGCAAAGACTGTGAAAAATTCTTTATTTCCATTTTATAAGTGTTAAAGATTTTGGAGATATCTATAATTAATCATTGGCCAAGGTCACTGTGTATCAACTCATAATGAGTAGAGCAGGTAACGCACTAATGTGATTTTCACAACTGAAGGGTAGATTAGAATTTTGAATATGGGAATGGATTGGAATTGGATTTATCAGTATGAATTCATGTTTATTATATTAAATAGATGGTCACTTGTAGAAATAGTGATAGTTATGTGCATATATAAAAGTTAATATATACACATAATTATTTAATTTCTCACCTCATATGACTGAGAAGCATCAACACTCCAGTAGCAATAAACAAACCTAATGCTCAGCTGCTGGTTTCTAGAACCATTTTCCAATAAAACAACCAGTGTTTCTTATAGAAAATCGCTCACTCCAGGATTTGGCAGAAGATGTATAAATAAGGGGCCAGCATTGTGGCACAGCACGTTAAGACACCACCTGAGATGCCAGCATCCCATGTGGGCACTCATTCAAGATCCGGCTGCTCTACTTCCAACCCAGCCCCCTGCTAATGGGCCTGGGGAAATAGTGGAGGATGGCCCAAGTGCTTGCGTCCCTGCACCCACATGGCAGACCCAGAGGAAGATCCAGGTTCCTGTCTTCAGAATGGCACAGCTCCAGTCATTGCAGCCATTTGGGAGTGAATCAGAAAATGGAATATCTGTCTCTTTTTATCTCCATCTTTCTCTGTAACTCTACCTTTCAAATAAATTAAAAAATCAATCTTAAAAAAAAAGAAAATGTGTAAATGAGGTTGATCATCTGCAGTATCAGATGTACAAATGTACTCAAAAACAAAAAATAAAATTTGAAAACTGAAACAAACCTCTCATTAATGAGGAAAGTTAAAGGGCTCAGAAGCCAAATGAAAAATTTCTAAGGTCAAAGTCATAGAATTTTGTTAATAAAATTACTAAATAACTTTGGGATTATAACTCATATATGAAGTAAAATCTATATGACCGTAAGTATACAAGTAAATGTCTGATAAAACAAAAGGAGGAGAAATGCTGTCATTGTAAGTAATTATAAATAACTGTAAAAATTTTTGTAGCTACATAAATGCTCTCAAAGAGATGGAACACGACTCTCAACTCTGTAAGTGTAGATACATGTAGTAGCTCCCTTCCGAAGAGCATAGTATCAAAGCTTTGAGAGTAATTTAGACAAACACTCTCAGCCAGATAAATTCAAAATCAGTAGTGGAAAGTCATGTTGATAATATGTGGTCTTGATATGACGTTATAAAATGAAATGTGACATCTTTGATAATCCCCAGATCATACCACTTCAGTCTAATCATGAGAAAAAACTTCAGATGACAGCAAACTCATCAACATTCTATAAAATACCTGAGCAGCACCCCTCAAAACTATCAAAGTTCGCCAACACTGTTTATGAAACTAAAACTAATTTAAACATAAACAAAATATTTTTGAAAAGTTTGTATTTACACACTGAAGTCAGGTGACAGACATTTGGACTAGCTATGGTACAAGTTACCCAATCAGAAAGGTTTTGAAACACCTAACATTTAGCTGCTTGTCAGTTGACGAATGGATGTTGAAAAACTATGTTTAGTCACCAAAATTACTCTTGCCACTTATGCCAGATTCTTAATTTTCAGAAAGGAAAAATAAAGTAGAGCAATCATCCTTGCTTAACTTCTCCCTTTCAAGTTACTTTGTAGTGCATATAATTGGCATGTACAAGAATTGACTACCCATATCCATGGGTTCCACATTCCTGGATTCAAAGAACTATATGGAAAACATTCACAAATATTTTGGTCTTTACTGAACAAATGCAGATATGTCTCTCTATCATCATCCCCTAAACTAAACTAAGTATAAAGATGTTTGTAGGTTATATGATAATATTATTCCATTTTATATAGGGATTTTGGTATCTACAGAAGAAGTGACCCAGAATCAGTCAGGTACAGATATCTTGAGAGAACTGTATTTACTTCCATAAACATTTTGAAAAATTATATTTAGCTTTATAGCTTCTATGGGATGAAAATGCATTTAGAAAGTGGCAAAAATGGAGGTTGAGCCTTAATCAGCTAAACACAGCATATATCACAGTCCACAATCATTGGAGTGAAGTATATACTTTCCTTCTCTATCTAACAATATTTGTATAGGGTCAGTCTAATTAAGATACCCTATTTCTTCAAAGAAAGCAATGGACACATTATATAAAAATCACTCTTGTAATTTTGAGGGAACTAGTAGACCATGGAGTAAACACCAAGAGATCATGGCTACAATATTAAGACAAATACCATGGAGCACTTATAATCATTCTACCTAAAGCTAGTCCCTGTCAACATTTTATCTGTAAATAAACTAATTGACTTCTATTTCATTTAAATCTGATTGCTGTAGTTTTGTTAATTCACAACTACAATAATATTACTAATAGAGACACAAGTTCCTTATCATTTTTTTGCAAACAGAAGACTCTAAAATGGAATTCACTGAGTAAAGTTTGGTATAGGGAAACCATCTTTAAAATTATTTATTTATTTCAGTGTGTCTGTGTTGAGCCTGAGGCCAGGAGTTGGGAACTCTGTCGGGGTCTCAAGCCTGAGGCTAGCCCCTGACCAGCAGGGGCAGCACAAGCACTCCCCAACAAGGCAAACAGGAGAGGTAAAGTCGATGGCTCAAGAACACAGCAAGCACCTGTGAGTTCTGTCGAAGCAGGAACTACTTTATTGAAGAAGTGTGCAGGCTTATAAAGCTTACGAAAGATGCGCAGAAGGGGAGCCAATCAGGGAAAAGGTCATGCAGGCACGGGTGGACCACGCACAGGGGCACCTTAAGCAAAGTTTAGGGATCATGCACT
Organism: Lepus europaeus; assembly: GCF_033115175.1. Taxonomy (NCBI): domain Eukaryota; kingdom Metazoa; phylum Chordata; class Mammalia; order Lagomorpha; family Leporidae; genus Lepus; species Lepus europaeus. The sequence goes on from NC_084842.1 coordinate 31,704,227, forward strand.
GTCCACGTGTCCCGAACTAAAGTGGACCTATCCCTGCCAGTGGTTTGATCTTACGTAGCTTAACCGCAACAGCTGCAGACATGCCCCTCGAACATCCACCAGGCGCCATATTGTAATGGAGATTTTAGGCAATGCCTAATAGAACTCAATCCATGCCTCTCAAGTGGCTAGTGGGAACTGAACAGCTTGAGTCATCACCACTGCCTCACGGGGTTTGCATTAGCAGGAAACTGCAGTAAGGTCCCAGAGCCAGGAACTGAACCTAGGTGTCTGATGTGGGATGCAAAATCTTAGTGAGCATCTTAACAACAAGGCCAAATGCTCATCTCTGAAATTCATCTAACACATCTATGAAATACATCTAATAAAATGGCTAGATGGCTAAGAAATTTGGGAGAAATATTTCAACATATTAAGGCCATGCTTATTTTTTGCAGTGCACAGTAATGACCTATATGTGTTCTTATACATAGCCAAACTTAAAGTTAAATGGAAGAAATTATAGACATTATAAAGAGCCTATTTCTGAAAAAGACCAATAGTAAAATAATGTTGAAAGTCATCTGGAAGATTTGAAAGATGAGAGACACAGAGCGAAAGTGGGACAAGACTGGATGACATAATGATTTTGGATGCTTTCTTATTAAAGAACAAAAAGTTAGTGGTACATATTATCTCCATTTAATGTCTTTTATTAACCCTGTGTCAGATTCCAAGACAGAAGCCACTGAAGTGACCTAGGGAAATGATCAGTTCACTGAGATGCTACTAAATGGCAGAAATTCACCTCATCTTCCAGGTTGTAGTCTCTCTGGCCTCGTTCAATAGATCATGGAATTTCAAGTGTTACAATTTAATTCTTTGTTTTATTCTGAGTTGAATTTTGTATATTGTGAGAGAGAGGAATATACCTTCATGTCTGCATGTTGATATGCTATATTTCCTGCATGATTTATTGACAGTTTTCCAATGTGTATTGGCACCAATGTTGAATAACAATTGATTCTAGATCCATGGATTTACTTATAGACTTTGTATTCTATTACATCTATGCCCCTTTTTATATCCATACCATAATTTAATTATTATTATTTGCAGTATATTTTTAATTCAGATAGTGTAATGCATCAGGTATATAAAGAAATCTACAGACTCACTTATATCCAAATAAAAATTAACAATGGCATTTTTCACAGATCTAGAACAAAATCTCCACATCTTTGTAGAACCACAAAAACTGCAAATAGTCAAAGCAATCTTGAGCCAAAAGAACAAAGCAGAAGGCATTATGCCATCTAAAACTTTTTTTTTTTTTTCCAAGCAGTTTTTCTTGCTGAAGAAACCTCAAATGTTGAAAAGAGACTTTTGGGGGCTGCTGTATTTGGTGCAACAGTTTAGGATGCCATGTGCAAATCTGATACCCATATGAGCACCAGTTTGAGCCCTGGCTGCTCTGCTTCCAATCCAGCTCCCTGCTAGTGTATCTGGGAAAGCAGTGGAAAATCATCTACGTACTTGTACTCCTGCCACTTGTGCAGAAAACACAGATGGTATTCCTGGCTACTGGCTTCAGCTTGGTCCAGCTCCAGCAGTTGTGTCTATTTGGGGAGTTAACCAGCAGATGAAATATCTTTTTCTAAGCCTCTCCCTCTCTCTGTGTAACTCTGCCTTTCAAATAAATAAATATTTAAAAGGGGAGACTTTAAAATTGTTCAGTCACAAATGAAAATCTTCAATCCCCCAAACTGAAACTGAAGTTAGCTCCATAGTAGTATACTCTCCAGAAGAATATTCTATAAAGTTATTTAAGTAAATCACAGAGAAAACTGGATAAAGAAAACTCTCCAAGAGAAAGGAATCAAAATGACCAGTTTGGTGGTCGAAGAAAACACCTCCACCTGTACAGCTAAGAGTGTTTGCTCTTTCTTCACTCCTTGAATGATTGTCACTGATGCTTGAATGTAAATGACTATCTTATGTTGTTTGTATTTTAAAAAATATAATTTACTTTTAAATTCATCTTGAATCATTTTATGCTTGTGTGATGAAAAATTTGTTGCTTAGCTACAGGTTTTTGAGTCTGGATAAACTTCCACTGAATCTGACATGAATTTTTGAATGTCATTTAGTTTCTTGATTTGGACTATTGTACAGTAATTGTATATTACTTTGCATAAAACTTATAAGCACTCTTAATTTCTGGAATATACACATATTATTATCCATTGGCATTACAATATTTATTTATTAATTTATTTTATTTCTCTGAAAGGAGAGAGACACAGAGAGAGAAAGAAAGAGAGAGAGAGAGGGAGAGAGAGAGAGATCTTTCATTCACTGGTTCAGGGGTGAGCCAGGCTGAAACCAGGAGCCAGAACTGCAACAACTTGGAAGCAGGAATCCAAGAGTCAACCTTTGCTGCTTCCCAGATATATTGGCAAGGAGTTGGATTGGATGTGAATTAGCTGGAACTCAAAGTAGCAACTTAACTCACATGCCGCAAGTGCATCCATGGCTATTAGCAGTGTAAAATTTCAATTACCCGATGAAAACTGCATGCTTATGTTTTAATAAGCTGGATTGTAACAGACTTACTTAACATCAATACACCTGCTTGTCTGTAACAGAAATTTCATCTTGGAACGCTTTTTTATGTTATTAATGTAATTTGTATAGAAATGACCCTATGTTGAAACTCTGGGGTAGGAATATGGCCTGGTATATTTGATCAAGGTCCTAATCACAGTTACTGGTTTAAAATGGGCTCATTGATTAGAGAAAGTCTTCTTGATATAATTCTATATATGCTAGTAAAATGGCAGGTCATATGCAGTCCTCGAAGTGCTTGAAAGATCATGTGGATCTCCATGAGTATGGTCTACTTGAGAATCAAGCCTTTGAAACAATGTCCAAATAATGGTGGGAGAGATGACATTAACTGAACTTCATGTACAACCATGGTTGACACTAACAAAAATTATATAAATATATATATATATATATATATATTCACAAACATAGGTACACACACATCTATAGATATTTTTGAGTAGGATTTCTTTTTTGTTTAATTGAAAATAATATAAAAACCAATAGATCTATATATCAACAGTCCATAGCACATGTTTTTAAAGTATGACACTGCCAGTTTAATATCTCCATTTTTTAAACTGATTTCTCTAGCATCTGTGAATGTCTGTGTGCACAAGTATAATTGTATATAATTGTGCCTGGTATCCACAGAAGTTGTATCATGGAAGAAGTAGAAATTTCTCCATGTAGACATTTTACAAAGTAATGTGAATCTTGTGGCACCAGTTCTGACTAGGTAATACGTCCCACTACACAAATAATTTATTCTCATATACATATATATCTATATAGAAATATCTAAGCGATTTAGAAATTGTTGTAAAACCTCAATAACAAATCATTCCCTATGATTAAACCCAATTTTAAGGCTAATTCAGTATATGCTCAATGGTGGAAACAACATAAAATCTGCTTATAATTTTATAATAAAATTTTGATCCATTTATTAGGACTCTAAAAGATGCTATAAAACAACAGTCTGAATTTTTGCATTTAAAATAATAGAACTTGACATATAGAGAAATAAAGTTCAGTTTTATTTTAGACAGGAACAATGTTCTAAAAGCAAGTTGAAAATAATAGAATTTGCAATTTTTAAAATACAAAACTTCAAATATATACTAATTCACCAGCTCACAAATAATTAAGCAGCTAAATATAAAAATGAGAAAGGGGGTTTCTTTACCTGTATTTTTTTTTTATTTGACTGGTAGAATTATAGACAGTGAGAGAGACAGAGAGAAATATTTACCTGTATTTGATAACTGCTAAAGAAATAAGCTATAGATCAATAGCAATTATAAGTATTTGCTAGTTAATGTTCTTATTAGAATTAGTGAATCACATTTCACATTATTTTTGATGAAATATAACTACCATAAAAGCCAAGACACTGTGGAAAAAAAAAAAAAACTAAATGAAAGAAAGATCTCTGTGAGTGGGATCCCAGCAGAAAGAACAGGCCATCAAAGAAGGAAATACCTTTCTCTGAAGTGAGGAGAGAATTTCACTTGGACTATGGCCTTGTCTAAATAAGATCGGAGTTGGTGAACTCAAGAGGCTTCCATAGCCTTGGCAGCTCATGACAGGAGCCTCGGGTGATTACTGACATCATAAATCAAAAGTGTCAATTGTTAAATCAACATCAGGAGTCACTGTGCATTTACTCCCCTTGTAGGATCTCTGTCCTTAATGTGGTGTACTATGTGATTTAATGGTATAACTAGTACTCAAACAGTACTTTACACTTTGTGTTTCTGTGTGGGTGCAAACTGTTGAAATCTTCACTTAATATATACTAAATTGATCTTCTGTATATAAAGATAATTGAAAATGAATCTTGATGTGAATGGGATGGGAGAGCAAGTGGGAGATGGGATGGTTGCGGGTGGGAGGGAGGTTATGGGAGAAAAGCAGCTATAATCCAAAAATTGTACTTTGGAAATTTATATTTATTAAATAAAAATTTAAAAAAATATAACTACCATAAAATAGCCCTTTTATCAAGAAAAATAAAAAAAATACAAAGAGATACATTGACCAAAATGCTATTTGTGCCATTGGTCTCATCAGCTCTCTCATCATTTCACTTAATTTAAAACTTCCGTAGATTCATTATACACACACACACACACACATAAATATATATATATATATATATATATATATATATTTCCTATGGAAAGACATAAAACTGTCATTCCAAAAGAGATACTAAGCAAGTTTTAAATATGTAAAAAATTTTGAATAGAATTTAATTATTAAACTATTGAATTTCCTTTGTGTTAAAAATCATTGCATTCAATTTTTAAAATTCCTGAAATTTTACTTAGTGGTTTTGAACTCAAAGCCAGACATTATTTTAGAGACTAGCTATAATAATTCTCCCCATTATTATACATGGAGAAGGGGATTTCTGCTGCCTCAGTGTGACACCTAAATTGCTGATTATGGCAGCAAGATTTCACAGATGAGGAAACAGATGACCTACCTGAGGTAACCTCTGCAATTAGGAAATCTGCTGAGATCAATTAAGGCCTGGTTATAAATGGAAAAGAGATACTCTCATCTCTCTCCATTACTGCTGCCCAGAATTGAACTTCAGAGAGATTATCACTTTAGGCAGGAACCAATGACCTGCAAAAGTATTCTTGGAGCTAAAACTGCCTTGACTGGTCATGACAACCCTCTAAGCCATAAACTCTTTGATTTAACTCTCCCTCCCGCCTCCACCATTAAGAATAATACTGGTTTACATACTTGAGACACCACTAGGAAAAAGAGTCAATAATTAAAATTAACTAGCTTCACTTAAAAATAGGAAATATATATAGAGCATATATTAAAGAGCGCTAGCATAATGGTACTTTTACATTGTCAATATATAATAAGTGGTCTGGTGATTCTAAGTTGATATACTAATTTCTCATGCCTGTAGAATAACCTCACTCTATTTCCTTTTTGTTTATGAAAATAAGATGGATTAAAGGTGGACTATATACCTTTAAATTCTGTATTCAGGTTAGGATATAGCTCTGTAATGGCTGATTAACAAATGTTGTATTCAGAAGTGAATTATTTGTATATGGGGGGGGGGGTCTTAAATCTCAGGAGAATTTAAGTCCTGGTTAGAGAAAAAATTTTTTTCACATAACCTATTATATTATCTTATTGTTTTCTTTTTCCTCTTAGTTTATTAAAAGTTGAGTGTGCAATTTGACAATATTAGTAAATTTCATATCAATTTTTTTCCTATTTGGTAAAATAAAGTTCAAATGAGACCTTGAATATCTTTCCACAAAACAAGTTCCGAGGGGCCAGAGCTGTGGCCAAGTAGGTAAAGCTGCCACCTGCAGTGCTGGCATACCTTATGAGTGCTGATTCAAGACCCAGCTGCTCCACTTCCGACCCAGCTCTCTCAGCCATGCCCTGGGAAAGCAATGGAAAACGGCTCAAGTCCTTGAGCCCCTGCACCTGCGTGGGAGATCTGGAAGAAGCTCCTGGCTCCTGGCTTCGGATCAGCTCAGCTCTGGCCATTGCGGCTACATCAGGAGTGAACCAGTGGATGGAAGACCTCTCTCTCTCTCTCTCTCTCTCTCTCTCTCTCTCTCTGCCTCTCCCTCTGCCTCTGCCTCTGCCTTTCAATAAATAAATAAATCTTTAAAAAATTCTGATTCTTGCATATATCAAAATTATAAATTTTAAAAAGATTTATTTATTTGAAAGAGTTAACACAGAGAGAGGAGAGGCAGAGAGAGACAGAGAGGTCTTCCATCCACTGGCTCGCCCCCAAATTGGCCGCAAAAGCCGGAGCCATGCCGATCCAAAGTGAAGAGCCAGGAGTTTCTTCCCAGTCTCCCATGTGGGTGCAGGGGCCCAAAGACTTGGGCCATCCTCTAATGTTTCCTAGGCTACAGCAGAGAGCTGGATCAGAAGTGGAGCAGCCAAGACTAGAACTGGTGCCCATATGGGATGCCAGCGCTTCAGGCGCTATTTATTTTCCACAACCGTGATACAGGCGATGTAATTTCTATATACAATGAATAGTTAACAGAACGTTCCATGACTTCCGATTTATGAGGGTGAAAAATGGCCTTCTGCCTAATGGCAGAGAAGGAAGTTGTTTCTAGGGCCTATGCTTTGTAAATTTATTCTGAATACACATAAGAAGGCAGAGGTTTCCCCATCTTTGCAGGGCTATGATAATAATTTCATGAATATGTTATTTCAACCTACCACAACAGAATAAACCAATGGATTGTCTATGCAATTTTTGGCAAGTATAACAATCCACAATTTACAAATCTACTCACTTTAAAAGTGTGCCCTGGTTGACATAAATTCTGTTCTACTGTATAAATTTGTAACTTTCAGTGTGGCAAAATAATATTTCTTAAAAAAAAAAAACGGACTTTTTTTATCCTTTGTAGCAAGTATATATCCAAGGGATTTCTCCTTGTTGTACAAACAAAATCATCTGACTAGCATGCGAGGTAAATATACATAGTACAAGGTAATACATCAACTGAATGTGAGCAACTGACCCTGAGGTATAAACCAAAATAGATTCTGGTCACTTATGGGAGCTAATGGAACATCTTTCTCTCTCACAGTGTCTCAAAGAGTTGATAAATAGTTTGGAACATTTTAAAACATGCATGATCACATTTTAAATCCTCCCATATATTCACTCTGACTCTCCATCTCCCTTTCACAGTATTTACTAGCGCAAATACCATTATCTGCTATAAATAAAATGACCGATGTTTCCTTTTCCATAACAGAATAACATTTTAAATAAACCTAACTTTTTTAAATATATCTCCTGCCTCTGACATTTATATATAAGAACGTGTGTGTGTGCATGCGTGTACATGTGTGTAAAGTAGAGAAGAAAACAAAATTATTAGCTAAACTTATTTTCATTTATCTTCTCAGAGATAATTCTTTTTTAAATGGAATGCATTTGTTTTCATGAATTCTGTGGCAATTTCCCCCACTCTATGCAGAAAGATATTACTCTTTGACATATTTTCAATTATCAATTGCTTAATTAATGATGAATATTTTTAACTAAACTGTTTAAACAAATTTCAAACATTAAATGAATTTGATGATTAAGGACATTGCATTGAATTTTGGTTTTTATCTGAATTTTATTTCCATATCAAACATACATGTACACCCCTATTAAAGCATCCAAACTTTTGGGGCTGGTGCTGTGGTGCAGTGGGTTAAAGCCCTGGCCTGAAGCGCCGGCATCCCATATGGGTGCTGGTTCTAGTCCCGGTTGCCTCTTTTCCTATCCAACTCTCTGCTATGCCCTGGAATAGCAGTAGAAGATGGCCCAAGACTCTGAGCCCCTGCACCTGTGTGCAAGACCCAGAAGAAGCTCCTGGCTCCTGGCTTCAGATGGGCCCAGCTCTAGCCATTGTGGCCATCTGGGGAGTGAACCAGTGGATGGAAGACCTCATTCTCTTTCTCTACCTCTCTGTAACTCTGTCTTTCAAATAAATAAAATAAATCTTTAATAAAAAATCCAAACTTTGGGCCGGCGCCGTGGCTCAACAGGCTAATCCTCCGCCTAGCGGCGCCGGCACACCGGGTTCTAGTCCCGGTCGGGGCACCGATCCTGTCCCGGTTGCCCCTCTTCCAGGCCAGCTCTCTGCTGTGGCCAGGGAGTGCAGTGGAGGATGGCTCAAGTGCTTGGGCTCTGCACCCCATGGGAGACCAGGAGAAGCACCTGGCTCCTGCCATCGGAACAGCGCGGTGCGCCGGCCGCAGCGCACTACCGCGGCGGCCATTGGAGGGTGAACCAACGGCAAAAGGAAGACCTTTCTCTCTGTCTCTCTCTCACTGTCCACTCTGCCTGTCAAAAAATAAAAAATAAAAAAAATAAAAAAAATAAAAAAATCCAAACTTTGAAATAATTTATAACTGATCAGATATGAATTTTAAATATATTATGTGGCAATAAATAATAATAATAATATTAATTTCATAAGAAGAATAAAGTGGAAATTGATTTTATAAAATGACTTACACTGGAGAACTCAAAAAACATTTACCAATTTAAAAGCAAAATCAAAGGGTTCGTGCTGTGGCACAGTAGGTTAAACTTCCATCTGTTGCACCAGTATCCCATATGGATTCTGGTTCTAGTCCTGGCTGCTCCTCTTCTGAACCAGTTCTCTGCTATGTCCTGGGAAAGTAGTAGTAGATGCCCAAGTGTTTGGGTTGCTCTGCAACCATGTGGGAGACCTGGAAGAAGCTCCTGGCTCCTGGCTTCAGATTGGCCCAGCTCCAGCTTTTGCAGCCATTTGGGGAGTGAACCAGCAGATGGAAGATGGACGACCTTTCTCTCTGTCCCTCTAAATGTCTGTAACTCTACCTCTTAAATAAATAAATAAAATCTTAAAAAAAGCAAAAGCAAAATCAGATCAAAACTAAATTGACTATGTACTATTCCTAACTATAATTCCAGTAGCTTTTCTATCATATTAGTTACTTTACCCAAAGCAGTTGTGATAGCCTTGTTTTTAACATTGATATATAATAAAAATAAAGAATTATATCCTTTGAATACTGAATGTGAATAAAAAGACATGGTTTTGTTTTTCTTATTGAACATGTATACATAATATGGTAATGGCATAAATCAGCACATATATGAATCAAACAATCTAGAGGGCCTAAAAATTAATCTACATACAGACTGCCAATTGATTTTGAAAAACAGTGCTAAGAACAAACTTTGGAGAAAGGACACTCTTTGCAACACATGATGATTGCAAAACCAGACCTATATATGCAGAAGAATGAAATTATATCCCTACTACTCACCACGTACAAAAACCAACTGAAGTTGGATTAAAGACATAATGTAAGACCTAAAACTGTAAAACTGCTAGAAGAAAATGAGGAAGACTCATTCAAAACATTAGTGTAGATGATGATGGATAATATCCCAAAAGGGCAGGCCACAAAAGCAAAACTAGATAAACAACATTATGTTAAACTCAGGAGCTTTTGCTCAGCAAAGGAAATAATCGATAAAGTGAAGAGAAATCTAACAGACTGGAGAAAATATTTGCAAGCTACTTACTCAACGAAGGCTCAATATCCAGAATATAACAGCAACCCAAAAAACTCAACAACAATAAAACTGCTAATTTAGTTAATCAATGGACAAAAACCGGAAGAGACAGCTATCAAAATAAAAAAGAAATACAAAGAGATATCACCTCACCCCTGTTTGAATGGTTATTTTCAACAAGACAAAGACTAACAAACTCTGGTGAGAAAGTTGAGAAAAGGGAATTCTTATTAGGTGGGGATGTAAATTAGTGCAGCCACTGTGGACAACACTGGACATTAATTAAAAGCTAGAAATGGAACTGCCATATGAACCAGCAATCCTCCTACTGGGTATATACCTAAATGACACAAGCTCATTGTGTCAAAGAGATACCCACTCTATCATGTTTACAGCAGCAGTCTTCACAACAGTCAAAGTATTAAGTCAATCAGGATGCCCATCAGTAAGTAGATGAATGGATAAAGAAAACGTGGCGCGTGCGCCCTACCCCCCCCCCCCACAGGCACACACATAATGGAATACTAGTCAGCTATAAAGAATAATTAAATTCTGTCATTTGTCAACACAATGGATGGAGCTAGAGAACATAGTGCTTAGTAAAATAAGCCAGACACAAAAAAGAAAAAACGGTAGGTTCTTATTTATATTTGTGAGCTTAAATTAAAGAAAACAATTCCATTTGAACTAAAACTGTTGATTACTAGTGGCTGGGAGGAATTAAAAAAAATTTATAAAAAATAGGGGATTCTGAGTGTGATTCATTACTTGCAACTAATTTGAATTAGTTTAAAAACAAGAATAATTAGGATTTTTTCACATATTACTTGAAAGAATTAGTGGTATGAATGTTCTTAAGAAAACATGCGCATTGAAGTACAGAAACCGAAGGAAATGGCACAGAAAAGATCTTATATACATATACACAATACATGTGTGTAACTGGAAAAGGGTCTGAGGTCCAAAAAGAGAAGGGAGTGAGTAGGGCAGAAGCTTTATTTGAAGAGTTAATAGCTACGCATTTTGAAATACTAATGAAAGACATTAACCTATAAATTCAAAAAGTACCACAAATAACATGCAAAACAAATAATCCATCCCTCAAAAAGACATATCTATTGGGGAAAAAAAAAGGTATAAAGAGAAAAGCAGTAGGCATACGGTAACAAACAAGTAGCCATACAGGAAATAAGTTGTAAGATAGTAGATTGAACCATATATGTCAGCAATTTTATTGCATGTAAAGGAGTAAAATTTACAGTTAGAAGACATAGTTTGCATACTGAATGTTAAGTAAAAGGCATAAATTGCTTCTAAGATAGAAACTGTAAGTACAAGGAAATAGAATTTTGGAAAAATTAAGAATGGGAATAAGAAAGCGAGGAGGAAGAAGGGTGGGAACATGGGTGGGAGGGAAGGTAGGGTGGGAAGTATCACTATGCTTCCGATTCTATATATAGGAAATACATGAAACTTAAGGCAGAAATTCCCCTGCCCCACTGAGGGATGGATGACCTGGCTATGGGACTTGCTTGGTCAGCAGGATTTGAGCAGGTAAGATGCACACCATCTCTGAGTAGAGTTTTAAATTTGAATACATATTTAAGTGGGTTTCTGTCTTTCCCTTGCAGTTTCATTTTAAGCAAGGGGAAATTATGTGCAAGATAGGACCTGTTTTCTGTCTGGATCCTAGAATCTAGAAACGTGCAGAGTCACCCCCAGTTGACTTTAATTGAGCAAAATCTTCATGTCCATGAGAAATTAATGTTAGTGAAAAATTGTTTGTAAAATAAGCCAGACATAGTAATACAAATAGCATGTTCTCTCATATATGGAAGTATATATACTAAATATACACACACATATATATATATGTATATGTGTGTATACACATATATATGCATATATATGTTATATACATATATACACACAAAAAGAAGAAATATATATGCATATATGTATATATGTATGTATATATACATATATAATATATATGTGTATATATGTGTGCATATACACATACATATTGAAATTAGAGTAATAATTAGTACAGACAGTGAAAGGTGAGTAAGGATATAGAGAAAGAGAGAGATGTTGGAAAATGCTGCCAAAACAAAATTAGAGAGAAAGAACAGGTCCCAGTATTCCACAACTCAGTTGGGCTACTATATATCACAATAATGTATGCTATACATAACAAGGCACTGGGGGAGAGGAGCCTACAGGTGCCAAACATGAAGAAAGGGTGTTAAGGTGAGGATGTGGATTCCTTGATTTAATCCATTTATGTTACATGCATGTGTTGAAGTAGTACACCATGCACCATAAAGGTGTACAAATATTACATGTCAATCAAAAAACTTTAAATAAAACAAAGAAAAATATTGAGTTGTTAAGATTTTCTGTGCTATAATTTGTACTCTTTTGATAATTTATTTGATGATGAAGATCATTATGAATGGAGTTAAGAATTAAGCATTGTAAAGGATACAGGTTATATTGAGTCATGCCTCTGTATTTCTGTTTCCTAAATCTGAAATCTCCCTTCCTAAAAGGTATATTGATTGACACATTTTCCATGAATTTTTTAATGTATTCTCATAGTGACTTTTAGTAAGTTCCTGAAACAATTTCCTTCTTGATAAAATGGAATTATAGAATACCTCATTATACTACTGGGGTGATCATATGAAATAATTTAGAGCAATTCATTATACTGAATTATTTTCACATACAAATTATTTTCATTCAGAAATTTGTATTTTAAATGTTTTATTTTTATTAATGCAAAGAGAACAGATTTTGTAGGTATAATTCTAAGAAGATAATCATATTTCCCTCCTTCCTTGTTCCCCTCCCTCAATCCCACTTCTTCCTTCCATTCTTTTTAATTTTTTACAATAGCATAATTTCAATACACTATATAGTCACCAGGTTTAATGCATGATTAACTGTAATATTCAATCCTAAAAGGTAGAAAGGCAATAGTTCCAGAGGAATATAAATAAGAGCAATCATAGCCAAACATATAATATTTTAAAAACTTATTTAACACCAACACATTAGCACTTCTTAGGGATTGCTTTCAGTTTATTTACCTGCTTCTAGTTTCATCCTTGTGCTTTATGTTTTTTTTTATTTTTATCATCATAATCATCATCGTCATCAGTCTGTTTTTTTTTTCAGTAGCAGAATATTTTTTCAGCTAATTCCACATGAAATTCTATTATACTTTTTTTCCAAGCATCATATTTACTAGTGTTTAGAATTTGCAACATGTGGGGAAAATGTCCTATATTTTATGTTTTCAATTGTGTCATGCTAGCAATATAATTGAATAATATATAGCAAAGGGACAAGATCCAGAATTTGTTCAGAGGATGCTCCAGGGATCTTCAAAGATCACTTTCTGATAAATGATCCTATAATTGCTTCAGAGAAATGTCATTTTGAGGCTAATATCTGGTTTGTGTTATTTTCCCCAAGCATTTTTTATATTTATGTCATTTTATTTCATGTATAGTAACTAGTTAATGATATAAGTTTTTCTCAAGTAAATCACATTTTAATTTAAATAAACATTGTAATCCTTTTTAAATCAGACTGAAAGAGAAAACAAATAATTTTATGCTGGGCTACTCTACAACAAGAAACAATTCTGACAATCACTGATTGCTAACAGGATCCTTCTCAATCTTGTGACTTTTGCATCTTATTGCAAAACTTCTGTGTTTGCTTCTGTGCAAGAAAAAACAACTGAAGGATCACATTCCACCTGGTAAGGGCTTTGATTCCAGACTTTTAGCCAGAAACCATCAAATGTCTTCCTCAACCTAAACACAGGAGACTTAGAAATATGCCAGAACATACGGATTTTTGATAAGTAGGGAATTATCAAGAAACTGAAAAAACTGGACCATATAATAGGATATAATATTTCAACTCACATATGTGCTAAGAAGCCTGCTTCTGGCATACATAAAGATCCCTGAAAACTTTGTTATAAATATACAAATAATCCAAATTTTAATAATGGGCAAAGGGTACCAATTATCAATATATATTTCTTCAAGGAAGATTACAAAAGTTCAAAAGCTCATAAAATATCCTCAACATCCTCAGTCATCAGATACATGCACAAAGAAACCACGTTCCATCCCCTAAGAGGGACAGAATTGAACAGATGATAGAGGTGGGCACTGTGGAGCAGCAGGTTAAGTTGTTCTCTGGGAGCCTGCATCCTATAGAGAAGAGCCAGTTCTCATCCTGGCTACTCTGCTTGCAATCCTGCTTCCTGCTAATGTCCCTGGGAGACAGAGAATGATGGCTCAAGTATTTATTCTCCTGGTGCCACACTGAGAACCAGAGGGAATTACTGGCTCCTGGATCAGTCCTAGCTGTTGAGGACCCAATTTGGTCATTGAACCAGAGGATGGAAAATTCTCTCCCCTCTCTCTCTCTCTCTCTCACCCCCCCCCTTGCTTTATCTCTCTCCCTCTGCCTATCATTCTGACTTTTAAATAAATAAATACATATTTTTAAAAGTAATATAATAATAAACAGTATCAAAAATATGGAGAAATTGGAATCCTTATATACTGTTAATAGGAATACAACATTTTGCAGCCACTTTGGTGAAATCTTGTAGTTTTTAAATGATGAGTCATTGATTTCCATATGATCTATCAATTCTACTCCTAAGTATACACCTTGGAGATAAGAACACATACATCCACAAAGATAATTGCACATAATATTTGTATCAACATTATTCATCATTCATTTTATGGGCTTAGGAGTGCAAAACTGAGCTCACCATCTTGGCATCGACTGGAAATTGCATGTACCATATCATCCCCATGGAGCCAGAATGATTGAACAATACAGTGGCATATTGAAACACGGCCTCAGAAAGGAAGCTTACTCAGGCTGCCTCATGGCATGGACAAAATATACTGTGGACTGTGTTATGGTTATTGAATGAATGGCCCTGGGCAGGAGCACTAATGCCAGGCAGCTTTCCTGCATTATTCAGCAGAGCCCCTTCAACTGTAGGTGCAAACCACCAATGTCCTGTTGAAAGCAGATTTTGGAAGACAAAGCAATGCTCCCATGGCCCTGAGACAGGGGAAAGTGGCATCTGGCAGTGCCCATGGGAAATATGAAAAATTAATAAAACATGTTTTGACTTGCTGTTGCCATGAGGAATAGAAGATGACCTGGTGGTGACACCATGGGTAATGGCCACTTGGACCCCTGTGGTCAAGGCATATTATCCAAGAATGAAAGGGGACACTACCCCTTCCTTGAGGGTACATTTATCTTAGCTTTGTGTTTAATGATCACCTCTTCAGTATCCCTATAGCTAGGATACCTGGTAAAAGCTGTGGCCCAGTTGTAGCATTGTCTTAAGATAAATCCCTTGCTTGTCTTTTTCCTGATGGGTGGTATCTACCATTGTTGGTACCACTTACTTCTTTGCATTACCATCTTTAGTTTGGTGGCTGTGAACAACCTGGTGGACTGGACACAAACCTTTGCAACAGTAGCCAGCGATTCAGCTTATTGGGTGTCCACTAATCTGGCCATCAGTTCAGCAACTCAACTCGAAAGTGACCACAACCATTGACAAAAATTGGAAATGATAGAATTCTTCTAATTAATTATTCACAATATTTGGACCCATGTGATGACCCTAGTCTAGGAGCAGTTCAATAAAATCTTCTCATGGTTGAGGTATTTTTTATGGGATAGTCTGTATTTGTACTTTGTATTACATGCTCATTCATAGTTTGTTGTTGTACCTTATACTGGTGTGAAATTTAGGTGCAATATTCCATGCTTCTTGCACATTCCATACACATGGATCCTCCGAGAACACAACTGATGCATAGATTGTAAAGCAAGGAACCCTGAAGGAGTGAAGTGCTGGGAAAAATGAAGTCAGTCAGACTCCCTCCCTATCATTACTACCACAAAGCCCAGAAGCTGATACAATTCTGTTAGTAAGTGAGCCCTAAAGCTGAGAGAATTCTTCTATATAACTATTTGGTTTCCTGCCACTATTATCTATAAGCATATACAAGGTAGTGGGGCATAGATGAACATGGACCTTTTTTGTGTGTGCCTACCTGATGCAGGGAGAATAAAAGGGTGGACACTCTATATGTTTTATTATCTGAGTGTCCAATTGCTGCAACAAATATTAAGAAAGGAAAAATAGAGGGAAGCATCATAATGTAGCTGGTTAAACTGCCACTTGGAACACCTGCATCCTATGTGCCCACTTGTATCCTTGCTCTTTTGCTTTCATTCTTCTCTCTCTCTCTTTTGCTCTTTCAATTAGAAGAAAAAATACAAAATAAAATTATATTAGATATCCTATATGAGATTCTGAGGAGATTTTATAAGTGAAATATTATATAATTTTTACATTAGACAAAGAAACAATACTATACCACCAATGGCTTCAAAAATGTATATTTTTAATGAAAACTCAATTGTTATTTTCAGAATAAACAACTTTATATAACACACCATGAAATGAGTACTTACCTATATATATTAGATACTGTCTACAAAAATAATTTGATATTCACATCTAATAAAAATGAATGATAACTTTAGATACTGTAATACAGACATTAATACTGATTGTATCAGTGATGGATAAAAACATTACATA
This sequence comes from Lepus europaeus, assembly GCF_033115175.1. Lineage (NCBI taxonomy): Eukaryota > Metazoa > Chordata > Mammalia > Lagomorpha > Leporidae > Lepus > Lepus europaeus. The sequence continues at coordinate 31,720,600 of NC_084842.1, forward strand.
TATGTATATAGACTTTTTAAATTCATTGAATAACATGTTATGGCATTAGTTTTTTTATGTGTTTACATTATTTTAAAATTATACAGTTAAAAGTAATAATACATTTTAAAAACTATTCATCAATCACTGTCAACATATATATAGTCTATATATATGTCAACATATATATGTGTGTATGTGTGTGTATCATGCTTATTTTTATTTTGCCACACTCTGAAGGTACTAACGCACATCTGCTACCCAAATATTTTCATTGAAGTGTTACAGAAATAACAAGCATTTCTACTCATGGACACTAAAATATCACCTGTTTCTGGTTAGTTAATTGAACTAGTAATTATTCTTGAACATGTGGGTTGGTTGTTTTCTGCCTGAAATAATTACCCAATGAAGCTTACACTAGGGCTATCAGCAGGAAGTTAACAATTGAGGTGTTGGTAAGAAGATTTTACATAAAACTTCTGTGTCTGCTGCCAGATGGAGAAGCAGATGGGAGTGTAATACATGCAAAACAAACTACATGATCTCAAATCCTTGCAGTACCCATTATCAACAAGGTCGACATTTTGGAAAATCAAATTTTTCTAACAGATTACTAAAAAATTAGCTAAAAATAGATATATGTTGATTAGCTTATATTTAAACTTGGGAATCATCATTGAGCTAAATAATACATTAATTCCCTGGCACTAAAATGTATAGTAACTCTATTTTTTTTTCATTTATATAACTAATCAGAGAGTTACTGAATAAAGAGGCTATTTCTTACTGCTTCTCCTTTATCTATTTTCCAGAGGTAATATTTAAATAATTAAATTTGGTAAAAATATTCCTCTAATATATGATAGAGATCTATTTTTGAATACAGGTTCACAATTGCTTTCTGAGTGTCTATTTACATCTTCATTATAACCATTACCATATGTTGTCCTAGACACAGAAGTACAAATCTTTCCAACATATTTGTTTAATATCCTAATGGAGACTTTAATCTTAATTATATGGAATTGTATAAAAATATTTAATAGTAACATTATTCAAAGCAAAATACACTAGTTTCAGGTAATCTCTAGTTATGCAACTAGTTTTCATGAGGTCTTTCATCATCATAAAGAAAAATAATAAAACTAGAAGAATGTCTTCAAATCCTAAAAGTCACAAATCCTAAAATCAAAGTTAATTCTAACAATCAGAAAGTATTTACTTACATTCAGAGTAATGCCTGTTGTTATGGATTAAACAGAAATTGGCTCCCCAAATTCATGAATATATTCATGAATATGTTTAGATGTTTAGACTGTGAACACTTCATGTCAAGGATTGATGGATTAAGGCTGGAGACTTCATCTAATTATGGCATCTGGGAAAAGGATCTGACGGGAGGCATTTAAGTCACTGGGATGTATCTTATCCTCAGAAGGTAGCATGAGAAGGTTGGTAATTTAAGCTGGGTTTGGCCTAGCTTCTCTCTCTGCTTCCCAGCTTACCATGTGATCATCACTCTGCACTTGTTCTGCCATGGCCATTCTTGACCAGACACCAGACTAATGGGGCTATCTGGTCCTGAGCTGTGAACCTTCAAACTGTAGGTTGAAATACATATATTCCTTCTCAGGAAGCTCCTCGCAGGCATTTTGGTTAAAGTAATAAAATTTGGGGGTCCGCTATGTGCTGTAGCAGGTAAAGCCACCACTTGCAACACCAGCATCCCATATGGGTAGCTAGTTCATGTTCCAGCTGCTCTGCTTCTAATCCAGCTCCCTGCTAATGACCTAGGAAAAAGCAGCAGAAGATGTTCAAGTGTTTGGGCCCCTGCTACCTATTTGGGAGATCTAGATGAAGCTCCTAGTTCCTGGATCCTGGCTTCAGCCAGCCCGAGCTCTGGCAATAGGAAATATTTGGGGAGTAAACAAGCAGATGGAAGATTTCTCTCTCTCTCTCTCTCTTTCTCTCTCTTGTGCTCTTTTGTCTCTGTCTGTCTCTCCCTCTCTCCGTACCTCTGACTTTCAAATAAATAATCTTTTTAAAAAAATAAAATAGTAAAACTTTTTCTAATACAAAAAATTGATACCAGAAAAATAGGTTTGTCACTCCTAACTTTATCAGAAAATATGTAGGAGTCTTTAAATTGACTTATCAGAAAAGGTTAGAAAGATTTGGAGTAGTAGATTAAGGAGCTTAGATACTGTAAGCAGAGTGTTATGGGCGATACTGATGAGGGCTCAAGACTGGAAGGCTGGTAGAAATGTGGATAGTACAGGCCAGGCTGGTGAGGTGTTATATGGAAGTGTGGATCCTACTGGGAACTGGACTAAAGACCACCCTTGCTTTATTGTTTCAAGGAAACTAGGTGTAGCATGTCCCTGTCCTGAATCTTTGTGGAAAGCTGACCTTAAACATGGTGGACAGACTGATCTGGTGTAGGAGATTTCAAGGTAATAAAGTATTCCAGGCTGCAGCATGGATATTATTGGATGCTGTTAGTTTTATAGTGAGAATCAAGAGGAAAACAGAGCAAGAATGGAAAAAGAAAACAAAACCAGGTATGTTGGTGAAAGTTTTTTCTTAATATATTCATTCTTTCATAGTAGTCATAATATATTTGAGGAGCTACTCTATGTCATCTGTCACCTAAAACTGTAGACATATACCACAAATACAGCTCAAAGTTATCTGCTCTGTCAATAATGAGATGGTGACCTCTTTTGCAGATGAAGTTTGATACTGCCCATTGCCCGGGCATACACAGAGTAAAGACCATCATCCTCAAGATAACATCAGGCCTCACCAGAACCAAACATCTATGAACAATAGAACTAATGCAATAAGGACTGTAGTTTTCATAGAAAGGAGGGGTGCTCTGGTGTGTTGCAACCTGAATCCATAAAAGAGCAAAGTCTGGCTTTATTTCCCAAAGTTGTAGTTAGCTAATCAAAGGCCACGCCTGAATCTTCACATTCCTCAAACCATGTGAAAAATTCATTCTTGATGCACCATGATCAGAGACAGATTCAACTTCTGCAGGACAAGCTCCCACCCATACATTCACACTACTAGCAGGAAATCTAGGAGGCAGAGACAGAATTTTCCCAAATAAACAATAAGAGTACATAAATAAATGAACTATTTCCAAAAATCTCAGGGCTAATGCTGTGGTGCAACAGGTAAAGCTATCTGCAGTACCAGCATGCATATGGGCGCCGGTTCGAGTTGCAGCTGCTCCTCTTCCAATCCAGCTCTCTGTGATGGCCTGGGAAATCAGTAGAAGATGGGTCAAGTCCTTGGGCCCCTGCACCTGCATGGGAGATCCAGAAGAAGCTCCTGGCTGCTGGCTTCAGATCAGTGTAACTCTGGCCATTGCGGCCATCTGGAGTGTGAACTAGTAGATGGATTCTCTCTCTTTCTCTTTCTCTCTCTCTCTCTTTCTCTCCCCCCCACCCTGTAACTCTGCCTTTTGAATAAATAAATATTTAAAAAATCTCCAACATGAATGCATAGATTTTTTTTATATTTATTTTTTTTATTTTTGGACAGGAAGAGTTAGACAGTGAGAGAGAGGGAGACAGAGAGGAAGGTCTTCCTTTTTCCATTGGTTCACCCCCCAAGTGGCCGCTACGGCCTGCGCGTTACAGCCAGCGTGCTGTGCTGATCCAAAGCCAGGAGCCAAGTGCTTCCTCCTGGTCTCCCCTGCGGGTGCAGGGCCCAAGCACCTCAGCCATCCTCCACTGCACTCCTGGGCCACAGCAGAGAGCTGGACTGGAAGAGGAGCAACCGGGTCAGAACCGGCGCCCCAACGGGGACTAGAACCCGGGGTGCTGGTGCTGTAGGCAGAGGATTAGCCTAGTGAGCCGTGGTGCTAGAGAATGCATAGATTTTAAATACAACTGTTTTCTTTTTTAAAAAGATATATTTTGGGGGCAGGGATGTGTTATAGTGGGCTAAGCCTCCACCTGTGGCACCGGCATCCCATATGGGCTCTGGTTTGAGTCCCAGCTGTTCCTCTTCTAAGCCAGCTCCATGATGTGGTCTGGGAAAGCAGTAGAAGATGGCCTGTGTAGGAGACATGTAAGAAGTTCCTGGCCTCTGGATTCGGATAGGCTCAGTTCTGTTGAGGTCGTTTGGGGAGTGAAACAGCAGATGGATAATCTTTTTCTCTGTCTCTCCCTCTCTCTGTCTTTAACTCTACATCTCAATTAAATAAATAAAAAAACTTTAAAAAAAGATTTATTTTCTTTTTTTTTAATAAAAGATTTATTTTATTTGAAACTCAGCATTACACAGAGAGAGAAGGAGAGACAGAGAGAGGTCATCCATCTGCTGGTTCACTCCCCAGTTGGCTGCATGGCTGGAGCTGAGCTGATCTTAAGCCAGGACCCAGGAGCTTCCTCTGGGTCTCCCATGAGGGTGCAGGAGTCCAAAGTCTTGGGCCTTCTTCTACTGCCTTCCCAGGCCATAGCAGAGAGCTGGATTGGAAGTAGAGCAGATGGGACTTGAACCGGCACCCATAAGGCGTCCCGGCACTGCAGGCAGTGGCTTCACCTGCTACGCAATAGCACAGGCCCTGATTTATTTTCTGTATTTGTAAGTCAGAGTGACAGAAAGTGAGAGGAAGAAACAGAGAGAAAATAGAAATAAAGAGAGAAAGATCATCTACCTGCTGGTTCACTCCCCTCATTCACTGGCTGTTATGCCCAGTTCAATTTTCCCCAAAGACCACCAAGGAGCCGATACCGCTGTAAAACACACGAGAGTTTTATTACAGGCTCGAGTCTGGACTCTCAACCATCACCGACACAGCAGATTTGAATTGAGAGTCCCAACTCTTCCGTTAACAGGGTTTTTATAGGGTTTTCAGACATCCTATACATTATAGTACCATTCAGCAAATCACCTCATTTCGCAGGAAATTCAAAAAATATCTCTAAAAAGTACATCCAGTGGCGGGAATGGACCTAGTAAAGGTGGTTGATGGCTTTGGGGTTGATGCCTTTTAAATTGATTGGCTAAAGTATAGGGTCCAAGCTGCTGGGGTGTACTGCAAGGTTTTGGGATGTTATCAATCACCTTAACTGCCCTGAAAAGACACCTGGAAATTTAGGTATGTCTCTGCTATCTGCTAATTGGCTGTTGCTAGGGGAGTTCATTGCAAGGGGAGCTCATTTATTTATTTTTAGGAGCTTCTAGCTCAGGGATCAGGGCCTGGTCAGGTCCGAGTTACAAGATGGAGGCCTATTTTAAAATAGTTGCACCTTGACCCAGGCTCAGGTGTCTCTGCTGTGGCTAAGCCAGACTGAAACCAGGAGCCTAGAACTCCATCCAATCTCTGCTGTGAATGTATGAGATTAAGCATTTGGGCCATTTTCCACTGCTTTTCCAGGCATATTAGCAGGGAGCTGTGTCAGAAGTAGAGCAACTTGGAATCATACTTATGATCTGGTATATGATAACAGGGTCGCAGCAAGAGCTTAACCCATGGCATCAAAACTCACTGCAAGTTCTTACCCATAGTAGATGTCAGTGGGGGGAAGCAAACTATTTATAGTCATAATTTTTAAGAAAGCTGGATGTTGGAAGCTGAATTATGAAGTTGAACCTGATATGTAAATACTGTGTTGCAATTTACAGGTATTAGATTCTGGTTTTTCTTAGATCATCCACAAATTTTTAAATTTGGACTTTTGATATTCATATATATATACATTATTTAATGTTAAATAGATAACATATATTAAATAAATTATATATATATATGTATATATATATATATATAAATATATAAACTATTTATTCCAAGGGGGAGAGACTAGAGAGAGAGAGAGAGGAAGAGAGAAAGAGAGGTTCCCACCAGCTGATTCACTCCCCAAATGACTGCAACAGCCAGGAACCTGGGTATTCATCCAGATCACCCACATGGGTGGCAGGGGCCCAAACACTTTAGCAATCCTTCACTGCTTTTGCAGGCACAATAGCAGGAAGCAGAGCAGCCAGAATTCAAACCATTTCTCCAATATGGGATGCTTGTGCTGCAAGCTGCAGCTTAACGGACTGCCTCACAACACTAGCTCCTATTTATGTTCCTTTACACATTTTTTGGTGTTTTTTTTTTTTACAAATGCTTCTTTTAATATTGTGTTTATTCTAAGATTCATGAAGGAATAAGTGAAATCTTATCTTTTTTTTTTTCCCTCCCAAGAACAGGAACTGATTTTCCCAATACTGGGTTTAATTTCAAGTACCATAATAACCTTATCTTTTGAAATAGTCTCTTAAGTGAAAGTAGATGATCTATTGTATGTTTTCACATATTGTTTGGATAAAAATTGTTTCTCATTGGCACTCTACTTGTGTGGAGAGTGACATGTGCCTTGCTTGCTTTGTAGAACTGTGTATGATCCTTTTCAGGAGCCAGCATCCTCACATGCTTTTTAGGTACCATTCTAACCATTTAACAACATAATTTAATTTTCTCAACAATTGCTAAAGGAAAAGTATTGTAATTATACCCATTTTAAAGCTGAGGAGATCTTTCATTTAGGTTTTTTTTTTTTTTTCCCAGAGTTTCTTGGCATTCCATGCCTAAAATGGGCTCTTCAGCCAGATCCAAGTGCCTTAAGGGCTAATTCTGAGGCCAGAGTGCTGTTTAGGACATCTGCCATTCTATGGGTCTGCTGGGTATCCTGCTTCCCATGTTGGATCATTCTCTCCTTTTTAATTTTATCAGTTAGCATTAGCAGACACTAGCCTTGTTTATTTGATCCCTTTGACTCTTAGACCTATCATTATGATCAATTGTGAACTGTTAAGCAGCAGAATTGGAATTTGTCCTGAAGCAGTCTAGCAATAATGGCTACCACTGTTTATACTTCTCTACATTATAACAGAGTCCCTTCCAAACACCAGAAGCAGAGAGTGTTCTTTGATCATTTCAAAGCTCTGCAGGCAGCCCCTGTGGAGGATGAGTGGGAGGGTTTGCTGCTGACAGAAGAGAGCTGATAAATGGGTAGGTATCTTGGCAGCAAGAAATAAAGAGCTGAGCCAGGCCAGTGGCAATGCATTTGATAGAAAGTGATGGAGATGAAGGATAATGAGGCCACATAATTTAGAGGGAAGTGTGTAGCAGGAATAGGTCCATTATTACTTAATTTTTCTCACTTGAAAAAATGCCCTTGCCTTCTGTTTACCCTTCATTGATTCTTTCTACTCTATAAATACAAGATTTTAGGAAATTTTGGTTTCCCAATATATGTCATTTTATCCATATGGAAAAATTAGGTAAATACATAGACTTTCTTTCTAAAACTCACAAAGAAGGAAATGAGAGTTGTTATGTATTACAAAGCCAGTACCACAAAAGATACTTTGCTCCAAAGGACACTCATTTGTAATCTGTGATCAATGAACTTGGCCTGTGAGTGGGCCCTAAAGGATTGGAGCCACTTAAATCTACAGGCAGAATTATGCTTCTCTCTGCCATGGATGCAATTCTCTGGGGAGAGAGTCCTCAACCTGTGGTAAGGTCTCAGAGGCACTTATGGCACAACACAGCCCATGAAGAACTGTCCTAGACTCTCAGTGTAGGTACACTGCATACTCCTGCATCCCATGGTATGCTGGTTAAAATTATGGAGTGGAAAGATCAACTGCTGCAGTTTAAGCAGAGCTCTACCCTTTGCTTTGTTACAATCTTGAACAAGCATCTTCAACTCTCTGGGTGTCATTCCCTTCATCCAAAAATTTCTTCATCCAAAAATCTATTATGGAAGTTGTCAGGTCTAATTTAGTTAATAGACATAACACCACTAGAGTAGTGTCTGTCATTTATAGCAAACTCTAATAATTATTGTTATAACTCTTTCTTAGAACCATACTTTTTCCTCTTCTTAACACTACATCTTGGGGCCAGTGCTGTGGCGCAGTGGGTTAAAGCCCTGGCCTGAAGTGCCAGCATCCCATATGAGCATCAGTTCTAGTCCCGGCTGCTCCTCTTCCAATCCAGCTCTCTGCTACAGCCCGAGATAACAGTAGAATATGTCCCATGTCCTTTGGCCCCTGCACCAACGTGGGAGACCCAGAGGAAGCTCCTGGCTCCTGGCTTTCGATGGGCTTAGCTCCTGCTATTACATCCATCTAGGGAGTGAACCAGCGGATAGAAGACCTCTCTCACTGTCTCTACCTCTCTGTAACTCTTTCAAATATATATAATAAATCTAAAAAAAACCCACCATATCTTGTAATGATTCCTGCTATAGAATCATTTTGAGAGATTATGTCAACATCATGCTATGTAACACCAGAACTGGTGACCACTGAATGAAACTACAAAGCACTCCTCAGACAGACAGAACTAACACACCATAAAGTAACACACAAAGATAAAATGCACATAATCACCAAAAGTATGCATTCCATGGATCTTGTTCTAGAAATATTCTGATTCTGTAGATCTGTGTTAAGGACAAAGTTTTACATTTCTAATGAGGCCCCCAAGTGTGAATGACTGGGGTGATAAATGAGCTGCTTTGAAAAGCATCACCTTCAATCTCTTCCTTTTCACTGGTTTTATACTTACAGGCTTTTTAGTTATCTCTGTGAGGCATGATGGGATCTCCAAAACCAACAGATCAAGCACAAACTACTCACACACCACATAGAAGCAGAATGGAGAAACTTGTGCCTATTCTTTCAAAATTAGCTTCTTTTCTCTCCCATGAAAAATATTACTTATTGCTTTTCTATGGTAAAGCTAAGTCAAAATATAACAAGTGTATCTTATTAAAATCACTTCTGCTATCATCATTTGGATGTCCCAGAGTTTTCAATTGTCTATACAGCTTCCTTCCTTGTCATAGCTATGACTTTGCTAAACTACATTAAGAAATCACTATGCCAATCACAGTCAATGTTTTTTTACTAAATTTCCTGTTTTCCAAGAGCTTGTCTAAAAAACAAATACACACAGGCACACACACAGCTCTTCACAGTTTGTCATATGATTTTATACAAGAAATCTTAAAACTGCAATGGTAACAAAAATTGTGAGTATCTTGCATCAAGATATTGAAGATATTCTGATTTTTAATGTTATAATGTAGATTCTTTAAAAATTAATTTCTCACCTTCTATGTAGCTAAATATTTTGAAACTGTGTAATTTTCCTATCACAAAAATGAATTTAGGAACATATTTCTTGGCATATCATTCCAATGGGAATTTCATGCAAAAGTAATATTTTAACAGCAGGCTGGAAGGAAGACGCATTGCCTTGTCAAGTGCCAGTTACAAAATTAGACACAGCCCTAAAGGGAATAAATGGGGGATTAAAATGTTTCTGAAGCTGCTCATTTGTCTAAACTTTATTAAAATTTCCATGAAAGGGTAATGATGTTGATCGATATATTGCCGTATATACAGAACAAAAACAAAGTGAATATAAGAATGATAAATTATTTCATCTTAAAAATTAACGTTACTGATGGTTAATGCTATCTGAACAGTATTTAGATGAATTAAGCAGATGTTACACCTCTATGTCTAAAGGAAGATATTTACTTCTAACCAAAACATAAAATGGTAAGCCTTAGAAAAATATGTGAAAATTTAAAACCTTCAATTTTATGAGGTAATGGTATCATTAACAAAATACTATTTCTTCCAGACATAAAATTTGTATCTTTATTGTATTCATTATCAATATATAATGTGGTTACCTCAGTGATTAATTTAGATTATAAATCATGACTGATTTCTTCACTTGTTTCTATTTATTGCAGTGTTGCAGTTCATTGTGGTTCCAGTGTGATACATTTCTGGGTTCACCTGTTCTCCTTTGAACTAGTACCTTCAGAGAGCCAGGCTGGCTGAGCTTTTCATGAACTCCACTTTGGGCTACATGAGTACTTTTCATTTCTCCTTATAATTCATGGTTTCTAGTATAAATATTTTGTCTGTGTTTGTGAATGCATCATTATATTCAAGATCAAGTGGTGGAGAGTGCATACACCAGATTGTCTAGAGTATTTATTTGAAAATTTCATGGGTTGAATAGTAGTAGGAGGGTGTGCTTGTTTCCAGTTGCTCATCATATCTGAGACCTCCCCACCCCGAAAGAGTTACTGGTGAGTTATTTAAGCAAAGTATTTAAGTGTGTACCAGATCGTTCCTTTGTGATACCACAGCTGGACTTATCACAATATAAACATATGGAACCTTAACTAGAGCACCAAGTTACCAATACAGAGTATTCTCTGATGGAAGAATGCCATCCTTATCCTGTTGTGGTCATGGCTGGGACTGAAGTCTGGTTGCATTTGTATATATTATGCAAGGAGCTGTGGGTATAGTTTTCTATTTCAACTTTCCTAATGGGAAGAACAACAGCATCTCCTCTCAAATGACTAATTGATGTATGAGATTCAAGCGCTGTTCTATTTAGCCTTAGTCGTCTCTCAGGGAGCTTAGTAGGAAACCGACCTCTTTTCTGGGGTTTTCAATTTACAATGATCAGTCTTTTTTATTAGTTTCACCTCTGACTTTCAACAATTATGATTAAAAATGAAAAAGTTTACTAAAAAGGAAATAAATCCTTTTATTATATTGCCATATATATATATTTGAATCTCATAATTTGTAATCTTATTAAATTAGAATTCAAGTAAAGTTTAATATTCATGATTATAAAATAAAATCAATTTAATATGTGTCATATACATGAACAATTGAACAAAAAATAAAAAATTATTATATATGGCTTATGATTCAGAGTAATTATAAAAACTATGACTTTAACAAATTTCAAAATTCTTCCAATGAAAACTTGCCCACAGACATTTACTTTATGTATGAATTTTTTTTTGACAGGCAGAGTTAGACAGTGAGAGAGAGAGACAGAGAGCGAGTTATAGACAGTGAGAGACAGAGAGAAAGGTCTTCCTTCCATTGGTTCACTACGCTGATCCAAAGCCAGGAGCCAAGTGCTTCCTCCTGGTCTCCCATGCGGGTGCAAGGCCCAAGCACTTGGGCCATCCTCTACTGCCTTCCTGGGCCACAGGAGAGAGCTGGACTGGAAGAGGAGCAACTGGGACTAGAACCTGGGGTGCCGGCACCGCAGGCAGAGGATTAGCCTAGTGAGACGCAGCGCCGGTCTTTATGTATGAATTTGATAATTAAGGATTCTAGAGAGAATGTAGATGAATGAAAATGAATGGATGACATTATGCTTTGTTTTTGGTAGAAATAATAAATGATTTGTAAAAGAGAAAAGGTACATATATTGTAGCAGTCTCTGTCACATTGAAATGACAGACTACTCTCTAGAAGTCACTCCTTAAAGTATTCAGTCAGGGCCGGCATTGTGGCATAGCTGGTAAAGCTGCTGTGTGCAGTGCAGGCATCCCATATGGGTGCTGGTTCGAGTCCTGGCTGTTCCACTTTGTTTCCAGCTCTCTGTTATGGCCTGGGAAAGCAGTGGAAGATGGCCCAAGGCTTGGGCCCCTGCACCTGCATGGAAGACCTGGAAGAAGCTCCTGGCTCGTGGCTTTGGATCTGTTCATCTCTGGCCGTTGTGGCCATTTGGGGAGTGAACCATCAGATGGAAGACTTTCCCTCTTTCTCTCTCTCTCTCTCTCTCTCTCTGCCTCTGCCTCTCTGTAACTCTACCTTTAAAATTAATAAATAAATCTTTAAAAAATTTTAAAAAGTATTCAGCTCTATTTTCTATTACATTGAAATTCTAATAAATACAATTAAAATTCAATTTATCAATTTTGGCTTACATCTGCTAGCTTTCTATTCTTAGAGACAATAAGCATCCAGATACAGACTCAGGAGGCAGAACTGGCTCTTGAGAAAAGTACTGAAATGCTATGTGCTTAATCTCTAATTTTTAAATATAATAATATTAATAGGTATCATAGCATTTGTTGTGAGAATTCCATATATATATTCCATATATATGGAATATATAATTTCTTTTCAACAAAGTGAGTCAAACTAAATCTCATTCAAAACAAGCCATACAACCTAGAAAGGACATTTTTCCCTTCTCCCTTCTCTGTGAAAGACCCTCATTCCAGAGGGGTTGTCCCATACCCAGGCAAAAGGAATTCTACAAACAGAGACCACAAAGAATGTAAACAAGCAGGTGTTTCTGGGTTTCCCCCTGGTTTATTATAATTAGACCATATCCTTTATGCCATTCACATTTCTACACAGATGTCCCTTACTTTTTAATTATTCATTTGTATGGGTATGTGTGGGTGTGTGTGGCGGGGTGTCTTCTTTCTACAGATTCATTCCCCAAGTGCCTTCAATACCTGTGACTGGACCGGGCTGAAGTCAGAAACTAGAAACTCAATATTGGTCTCGAATATTGACAGCAGTGATCTCAGTATGGAAACCATCACCTGATGCTGCCAAGAGTGTGCATTAGGCAGAAGCTGGATCAACTGGATCAGAGGGGGAGGAGCCAGGACCTGAACAAGCACTCCATTGTGGAATGTGGGCATCTCAAGCAGCAACTTTATTACTGTGACAAACATCCACCCCACAGCCAGCTACTCTTCACCAAACCTAGGCATTAGAATAGATTATTTGTCCTAAGTCTTTGGTTCATTTCTGAAGGCTTCTGTGCCTTATAAAACTTTGTTTAAATAAATGTGTTACATCTTTTTCTTACTGTCCCTTATTATGGGTAAGTACATATTTCCCTTTCTTTTTAAAAATATTTATTTTATTTATTTGAAAGGCAGAGTTACAGAGAGAGGGGTAGAGATAGATTCTTCCATCCATTGGATCACTCCTCAAATGACAGCAATGGCCAGGGCTGAGCCAGGCCAAAGCCAGGAACCAGAAACTTCATCTGGGCCTCCCACGTGAATGTAGGGTCCCAAGGACTTGGGCCATCCTTTGTGGCTTTTCCAGGAGCATTAACAGGGAGCTGGATTAGAAGTGGAACAACTCTGACTCAAACAGGTGCCCACATGGGATGCTGGCACTGCAGGCAGCAGCTTTACCCACTATGCCACAACACTGGGTCCCACATCAATCCTCTTCTACAATAATATTGGCAAGCTGTAGTGTATCTATAAGAGAGATCAGTGCTTTATCTAAAGATTATTTATGCATTAAAAATGTTGGACACTAAAAAAATTAGAAAACTAAGACTACACACCTAAAAAACAGAGGAAATTATTATATAGTAAATCTGACCCTATGGACTGTACTTTGCAAAGTAGATTTTGATCCAAATCAATATTATGGTTAAGCAAATACTATTAACAGCATAATTAAGTACTATGTTATAATCTTCGATGAGAAAATGTAAATCTCTGCTTTTAAGTCACTTGAAACATAACATTCACAACTATAAGGCTCAACACATTCTCCCTCTTATGCTCTATCAATTGCTCAAAACCATAACATACATTTGATTGCTTTATAATCACATTATAACTTCCTATAAAGTGTTGTGTTGTGGTTTTTCTGGTTCATGTTTTTTATGAATAAACATATCACATGAAAACATTGGAATTTCAACAACACAAGGTTTGGGGATTGGGAACTAATTTTTATATTATCTTTCAGTTTTGAATCATATAAATTTAGATTAACTTAGCTACTTTGATGCTCTTCATAGAAATTTCTCCTCTTATTCTTAAAATCTTGCCTTTGTTTCCCAGAGTACATGCTTGTGTCAATGTGGTTACTAGAATGGGTTGAACCATAGTGATTTGAATGATGATTTTAGAAAGATATATATTTATCGGTTTTATATATATATATATATATGATATATTTAAAATGATCTTTGGAAGGTAAACAAGCTCTATAGTTGTCAGACTACTGTGATATATCTCTGTGATGATCAACACATGACTTCATTTCCATGATCCAATGCGTCCATTCCAATTCCCTCTACCTCATCATTTCAGCAGAGGAAGGATGAAATGAGAAAAGCAATGATTTGGAGGAGGTTCCCTTTCTATGAAAGAAAGAACACAGTCAATTGTGACATTTGCATTACACTGATCAGAACCTGGGCACAGAATCATCACTAGCTGTGAGAGGAATTGAGAAGTGTGTGTGTGTGTGTGTTCAGCCAGATGACCTTTGTCTAATGAAGCATTATTTTGTTGAATAGGAGACACTAGAGGTCAGTTTGCTATCTCTGCCATAACTCACTTCCTTGAAAAGAAAATTTGCCTTCATATTAGTCTATTTATATTTGGGATCCACAGAATTCTATCCTATTATGCTATCCACCTCGGAATTTCTGGCTGTTATGTGAATATTCATGTGGTCCAGACACATATCAACTAAATTTAAAAAAATAAAAAAGAACAAGTTCTGGTTATTTGTAGACACTATACATCTATCCCCCATAACACCAAATATACGGTGGGTAATTACAATTCAACATACCATTCGAAGAAGTGAAAATTTTCAACATCAAAACAACTGGCTTTGGAGCTACTATCACATTTTGCTTGACTACAGTTATAAAGTCCTTGGGATAAGGCAGGAAAGTAAATTGACTGGTAAAGCCATTTTTCAGCTCAGTTCTCACCTCTGGGAGGAATTCCTTTGTCCATTACCTATTAAACTTGGTTTCGCTCTCTAAATGGTCCTTCCTTTTCTATTATCCTTATGAAATCTGCAGATCCCTTACCATGAAGTATTTACTGATACAATCTGGGGTGGGGCAGTCATAGACTCCTGCAGTCTAGTATGTAGTCTCTTCAACAATGCGTTTTCAGTTAAAATGTACGTTTCCCATCTATTTCCTTTGTTAATTTCCTGTGTAAATAACCCCATAGAAGGTCCCCACCTGGATACAGAAGAGAGACCAGAACATTCTTATTATGTTCTCAGCCATAGTCTTTGTGATTTTGTGCTCCTGTATTTAACTCAGACCTCAGAAAATTATACTTGATACAATTAAAATATATTTATTACTCAACATTGAGTCTCACAAGTCTCAATGATAAACTTGATGGTTGTTCAATTCTTATTCTTTGTTCGTAACCTTCTTTTTCATAACATACAACTTTAGAGTTTTCTATTTTTCACTGAAATTTTAAAAATTATGTCCATGTGTGTAGGTCAAAGAATTCAGAGTGCTTTCCAATTAAAAATTTAATTATTTCTGTAATTATCGCAATTGCTCTAAATGAATAGTGTGTAATGGTTAGAGTAGAATGGTTTATTTGGCAACCATTTAATTAGTTGCTATAGTGATTTTCTGCCTTCCTAGTCTTTATTAATATATCTAAATTCTCAAAATCAATATAGTTAGAAGTGTGGTCAACTTTAAATATATTTATTATAATTTTGAGCAGAATATAAAATTTAAAAATGTGTTCTCAGAACAGGAATTTGGTAAAACAGGTAAAGTCATTGCTTGGGATGCCAGTATCAATAAGAGTGGCCAGTTCGAGTCTCAGCTCCTCTGATTGTGATACACTTTCTTGCTAATGTGCACCCTAGGAGGCTGTAGATGATGGCAGAAGTAGTTGGGGCCTTTCCACCCATGTGTGAAACCAACATTGATGTATGGGCTCCTGGATTTGACCAGGCCCAGCCCCAGATGCTATGGATATTTGGGGACTGAATCTATGGATAAAATAGTTAGGTCCGTCTCTCTGCCTTTCAAATGAAATGAAACTAAATAAATATTTTATAATATATTTTCAATTCAATTTTTGAAAACCCAAAAATATAAACATGTGTGAATAAAGATTAGAGCTTTATAAATGGAAATACTGCCAGGATTATTTCTAGTTTCCAAACTATATGGGAACACACTGGAAGTTCAACAATATAAATATGACTTTCTTTTCATATTTCTAAATAAAAAACTAGTTTATTACATATTCTTTTACTGTTATTTTTATTTTTGCTGTCTTTCCAAATATTAGATTTTAAACAATCAACATATGTCCTATTCTAAAGTTAGACATTGTTAGATTCTTTCTGAGCCTCTTGAAAAACAAGGCAAAGTTTAAAGCATTCACTAAACATATCACAGTCAATTCTATGAGTGCAAGATTATGAAAACCAGGATGCGTTTTATATGTAAATAAATGCTGTTTGTATCTATGTTTTTCATTCTCCAACAATACTAGAGTCTTCTGATTGATGGCTTTATGAAAATAGCCTCTGGACTTTGAGTGACTGCTAGGGTGTTGGAAACCACAAAGCAACAGAACAGGGGAGTAATGAAGAAGACCATATGTGTGCACAGTAATGTGGCTAAGTATTTATATGCACAAAATCCTTTGTCATATATTTTAATATATTGACTTTCTATGAAATATAGTTGTTTGAGATTTCAAATCATCTTTTATACATGTGCATATTTACATATATGTATGCATGTATCTATTTACCTAGATATGATTTAATTAGAAGAGGAATTAAAAAAAGATTATTTTAAAAAGCTTATTATAAAGACTTGCCTGTATTTTTTTCCTTCAAACACCTTCAATATCCATGCACAATAAATAAAAATAGTCAAACATTCTTGCTATTTGTTTTCACACTTAATGTAAGTCAAATCATTCACTTCCCTATATACCTAGATATGATGAATGAGGAAGGATAATTCTAATGCTAGAATGTGTTCCTTGTTTGTATTTCTCCTTTAGATTGTGGGCTTACTTATTACATTATCAGTTATAAATTTGAAAGCAGACATTGTGAAATATTCCCATCATTGGTTACCCTTATGAATGAAATCTGTTTTAGTAGATTCACAGGGACAAAGGCCAAAATGGAGTGACTTCAAGAGAAAAGAGAAGAAATATTTTGAAAAACGAATTTGGGAGAAATAGTGCCAATCAAGTTTTTGTTGCTGCTATTTATTCCACTTAGTTTCTTAGTGTGCAAATGGATCCGTTTTCATGTTTCTAGGGAGGAAATAGCACAGAGTGTAAACTCAGTTTGAGAAAGAAGAAAATTACAAAGCAACATACCTAAGTAGAAAGAGGATGGGGTCTAGAAAATTGAAGGAGAACTGGCTTAACAATATAATTTTAATAGTCAATAACATTTTATTTTATTTTGCTTTTAATTTATTTTCTTGGGATATAGGGAAGAGAGAGAGTGTGTGTGTGCAGTCCGATCCACTAGTTCACTCCCAAATCTGCACAATCATTAGGGGTGAAGCTGGAAGGATGGAGCTTAAAGTAGATCTCCCATGTAGGGGGCAGGAGGAGGGGGAGGCAGGGACTCAGTTACTTTAGTCATCACCACTGCTTCCCAGGTCTGCATCAGCAGAGAGTTGGAGTCACAAATCAAAGTAGAGTATCAAGTACAGGATATTGAATATGGGACACTGGTATCTCTTCCAGCATTGTAACTGCTAGACACAAACTCACCCCAAAATAATCATCTTTTTTTTATGTTTTGACAGGCAGAGTGGACAGTGAGAGAGAGAGACAGAGAGAAAGGTCTTCCTTTTCCGTTGGTTCACCCTGCAATGGCTGCTGTGGCCGGCGCACCACGCTGATCAGAAGCCATGAGCCAGGTGCTTCTCCTGGTCTCCCATGTGGGTGCAGGGCCCAAGGACTTCGGTCACCCTCCACTGTACCCAGGCCACAGCACAGAGGTGGACTGGAAGAGGAGCACTGGGACAGAATCCGGCCCCCCGGCTTGGACTAGAACCCGGGTGCCAGCGCCACAGGCAGAGGATTAGCCTATTGAGCTGCGGCGCCGGTCTCAAAATAATCATCTTTAAAAGAACAGCATGAAACGCAGATGCTGGGATGTGGGTACATGTGATAGTGGGTGACTGTGGAGCATTTTTGCTCTTCTTTCAATTACATCAGTATAAAAAATCTAAGACATATCTTAACATTAGGGAAAGGTGAAGAGAGTTGATGTTTTGAGGAAAGATGCAGAAACAGTGAAAGTTAATGGGATTTAACAAAAAATGTAATGCTTTTTCATTGGAAGTTTCAATAGTGAGAAAAGGATGAGTAAAGGAATCATATGTAAGAGGAGTTATTTTTCTGATTATTGTTGCTAATTTGATAAAAAAAAATGACCATCAAATGAATGAGGGGCAGTGAAAATGTAGTGAGTTTTAAAGTCTCTGTGAATCTTAAAGGGAGGGAGGTGTTGTGGCATAGCAGGTAAAGCCACTGCCTCCAACGCTAGCATCCCCCATGGGTACCAGTACCCATATGGGCACTGGTTCATATCCCAGCTGTTCTGCTTAATGATTCAGGTCGCTGCCAATGGCCTGGGAAAAGCAGTGGAAGATGTTCCAAGTGCTTGGACCCCTGCCACACATGTGGGAGACACAGATGAAGCTCCTAGCTTCTTGCTCTGGCCTGACTCAGCTTTGGCTGTTGGGGCGATTTGGGGAATGAACCAGTGGATGCAAGATCTCTGTTTCTCTTTCTCTGCCTCTCTCTCTCTCTCTCTCTCTCTCTCTCTAATTCTGTTAAATAAATAAAATACATCTAAAGAAAAAAAATAAAGTCTCTGTGGAGTAGAAATGCATCTGAGTCTTATAGAAAATTATCTCAAAATCTTTACGTAGGGGTCAGTTAATGGGATGATTGAAACTGAGATTGTGAAATGTGGGCAGATATCTGTAATGACAAGAGATATGGTGAGTTGCTTTGGCAAGGTAAAGAATAAAACTATAAGGTAAGTTGGAAGTTAATATGTTGAAGGAACACGTATGGACCGTCCCCCAGTATTGGTTGTTTGACTAATGAATTTTCAACCTTTAAGAGTTGTGAAAGCAATAAATATTTGGTGGAAACCATACTTTGGATTTTTTAAACTTTTGCCAGCAAGGAATACACATATGGTACTTTCTTGCAGTTCTGTTCATTGACAGCAAAGTGCAGCTCCCACTCAGCTACACAATAACCAAGAGAAATGACTGCTATTCTATATTGTACTGTGTTGCTGAGCTAGGATGCTCACTAGGTTAGATGGATTAATATTTTCAATTTATGATGGGTTTATTGGGATACAACCTTATTGTAAGTGGAATATGTACATGCATAGAGAAAAATGAAGAATTAAGATAGATTTACTTATAAAAAGATTGGTTGTGATCTAGGAACCAATGTCATTAAATAATGACAGAAGATTCAGGTATTGAAAACTAACAGCAGTACAGTTTTGCAATTGGTAATATAAAGTGATAAGAATTTTAAAGCTGTGCATTTTTAGGCTATTGGAAGGAAAAAATGGTCTCAAGGAAATTTGAAGAAGAGGAAAAAGAGCTAGTGGTCCAAGAACTTTGGGGGGCATAAGGAAGTTAATTCCCATTTGAGAAAAATAAATGAAACCATTGACCTCTACTGCAACGTACAGGTTCACTGTAACAAGATTAAGGGAATGTTGGAGAAAATGTGGAAGATGAAGCAGATTCTGTAAACGGTAGCCTATATATATATATATATATATATATATATATATATATATATATTAGAGGCAGAGTGGATAGTAAGAGAGAGACAGAGAGAAAGGTCTTCCTTTTGCCATTGGTTCACACTCCGATGGCCGCCGCAGCTGGCGCGCTGCGGCCAGTGCACCACGCTGATCCAAAGGCAGGAGCCAGGTGCTTCTCCTGGTCTCCCATGCGGGTGCAGGGCCCAAGGACTTGGGCCACCCTCCACTGCACTCGCGGACCATAGCAGAGAGCTGGCCTGGAAGAGGGGCAATCAGGATAGAATCCGGCGCCCCGACCGACCGGGACTAGAACCCGGTGTGCTGGCGCTGCTAGGCGGAGGATTAGCCTGTTGAGCCACGGCGACGACCTGCTATATAGGATTCTATAGAGTACATGTCCCATAATTTCTTTATCCAGTCTACTGTTGATGGGCATTTGGGTTGGTTCCAGGTCTTAGCTATTGTGAATTGGGCTGCAATAAACATTAATGTGCAGACGGCTTTTTTATTAGCCAAATTAATTTCCTTTGGGTAAATTCCAAGGAGTGGAATTTATCCAGTCTACTGTTGATGGGCATTTGGGTTGGTTGTATCACATTGATTGATTTGCAAACATTGAACCATCCCTGCATACCAGGGATAAATCCCACTTGGTCTGGGTGGATGATCTTTCTGATGTGTTGTTGCATTCTATTGGCCAGAATTTTATTGAGGATTTTTGCATCTATGTTCATCAGGGATATTGGTCTGTAATTCTCTTTCAATGCTGCATCTTTTTCTGGCTTAGGAATTAAGGTGATACTGGCTTCATAAAAAGAATTTGGAAGGATTCTCTCTTTTTCAATTGTTCTGAATAGTTTGAGAAGAATTGGAGTTAGTTCTTCTTTAAATGTCTGGTAGAATCCAGCAGTGAATCCATCTGGTCCTGGACTTTCCTTTGTTGGGACGGCATTTATTACTGTTTCAATTTCTGTCTCAGTTACTGGTCTTTTTAGGTTTTCTGTGACTTCCTGGTTCAATTTAGGTAGGTTTTATGTGTCTAGGAAACTATCCATTTCTGATAGATTTCCCTGTTTGCTGGCATACAAGTCCTTGTAGTAATTTCTGATGATTCTTTTTATTTTTCTGGTGTCTGTTGTTACATTTACTTTTTCGTCTCTGATTTTATTGATTTGGGTCTCTTCTTTTTTTTAGTTAGTTGGGCCAATGGGGTGTCAATTTTGTTTATTTTTTTCAAAAAAAAACACCTCGGCTTGGCTGATTTTTTGTAATGTTTTTTGGATTCAATCCTGTTGATTTCTTCTCTGATTTTAATTATTTCTCTTCTCCTACTAGATTTGGGTCTGGTTTGCTGCAGATTTTCTAGATCCTTGAGATGAACTGAAAGCTCATTTATTTGGTGCCTTTCCAATTTCTTGATGTAGGCAACTATTGATATAAACTTACCTCTTAACACTGCTTTTGCTGTATCCCATAAGTTTTTGTATGTTGTGCTGTTATCCTCATTTACTTCCAGAAAGTTTTTGATTTCTCTTTTGATTTCTTCTATGACCCATTGTTCATTCAGGAGCATGTTGTTCAATCTCCATGTGTTTGCATATGCTCTAGGGATTCCTGAGTTGCTAATTTCCAACTTCATTCCTTTATGGTCTGAGAAGCTGCATTGTATGATTCTAATTCTTTTGAATTTGCTGAGACTTGCTTTATGGCCTAGTATGTGGTCAATCCTAGAGAAGGTTCCATGCACTGCTGAGAAGAACGTAAATGCTTTATGTATAGGATGAAAAGTTCTGTAGATATCTGTTAGATCCATTTGGGCTATAGTTTCATTTAAATCTACTGTCTCCTTGCTGATCTTCTGTTCTGTTGATCTGTCTATTTCTGAGAGTGGAGCATTGAAATCCCCTAGTAATATTGTATTGGGGTCTAAGTCTATCTTTAAGTCCCTTGACAAATCTTTTAAATAAACCAGTGCCCTGTAATTAGGTGCATATACATTGATAATCATTATATCTTTCTGTTGAACTGATCCCTTAATCATTATATAGTGCCCCTCTTTGTCTCTCTTAACAGTTTTTGTGTCAAAGTTTATGTTATCCGATATTAAGATGGCTATGCCCACTCTTTTTTTCATTTCTGTTGGCATGGTGTATCTTTTTCCAGCCTTTCCCCTTCTGTCTGTATGCATCTTTGTTGGAAAGATGTGTTTCTTGTAAGCAGCAAATAGATGGGTTTTGTTCCTTAACCCAATCAGCCAATCAGTGTCTTTTAACTGGACAGTTCAGGCCATTAACGTTCAATGTGACTATTGAGGAGTAACTTTGCCCTGCCATTTGCCAAAGATATTTTCTAATATATGCTTTGAATTCCCTGTGATCTTTTGCTGTGAGGTTTCCTTTCTTTACCTTCTTTCATATTGATGACCGTGTTTCTGTGTTTCTGTGTGTAACACATCTTTAAGCATCTTTTGAAGGGCTGGATGAGTGGTGACAAATTCTTTCAATTTCTGTTTGCTATGAAAGGTCTTTATTTCACCTTCATTCACAAATGAGAGCTTTGCAGGATATAATATTCTGGGCTGGCAGTTTTTCTCTCTTAGTACCTGGGCTATTTCTTGCCATTCCCTTCTAGCTTGTACGGTTTCTGATGAGAAGTCAGCTGTGAGTCTAATTAGATATCCTCCGAGAGTAATCTGATGTTTCTCTCTTGCACATTTTAGAATCTTTTCTTTGTGTTTCACTATAGTGAGTTTCATTACAACATGTCATGGTGAGGATCTGTTTTGGTCATGTTTAGTAGGGGTTCTATGAGCTTCCTGTGCTAGGATGTCTCTGTCCTTCTCCAGACCCGGGAAGTTCTCTGCAAGTATCTCACTAAAAAGGCCTTCTAATCCTTTCCCCCTCTCCATGCCTTCAGGAACTCCTAGAACCCGAATGTTGGGTTTTTTAATAGTATCCTGTAGATTCCCAACAATATTTTTTAGATTTCTAATTTCCTCTACTTTTCTTTGGTTTGACTGTATACTTTCCTGTGCTCTGTCTTCTAAGTCTGATATTCTCTCTTCTGTTTCACTGACTCTGTTCTTAAGGCTCTCTAATGTGTTTGTCATTTGATCTATTGAGTTCTTCATTTCATTTTGATTTCTCTTCACTATCACACGTTCCTGTTCTACTAGTTTCTGCATTTCATTTTGATTCTTCCTTAAGATTTCATTTTCTTGAAGGAGATTTCTATCCTGTCCAGTAAGGAATTCTGTACCTCAATCATTTGTTTTTGAAAACTTCTAATTGTTCTTATTATAATTTTTTTAAAATCCGTATCTTGCATTTCTTCCATCTCATCATTTTCATAATCTTGGCTTGGGGTATCTTGTTCATTTGGGGGTGTCATAATGTCTTCCTTGTTCTTGTTTCCTCAGTTTTTGCATTTGTTGCTTGGCATTGTGGAGATATCTTTGGATTTATCTTCCCTCGCTGTGGTGTTTTTTCTTGTTATACTATGACTGTATTAAGTGGACTGTCAGCTTTTGATGGAGCCTTAGAGGCTTGAGATGGGTGTGGCCTGAGAGCTCTGTTTGGTTCCTCAGGGTTGAGGTTGTGCCAAAGGTAACACTCCCAGGTTAGGCGTGGTAAATCTCTCTTTCTTTCTTTTTTTGATTCAAAAGGGAAGTAATTGCGCACAGCTGAACGAAATTGGAGGTAGTTAGTAGGCAAATGATATACCCACAGGAGCCAGCAATCGGAAGCTCTTTCCCAAGGACCACACAGGGAATCTGTGCTGCCCTCAGTGTGGGCTCAAATTCTCCTGCAGTCTCCCACTCGGTTGCCAAGGTTACTGAATTGTAGCATCTCTGGAGAGTACTCACGTGAATTCTGTGAGTTCTCCCACCTGCTGTCTCTTTTTTCACAGTTCAGTTCATTAGCACCATACATTCACTAGGTCCTAATCTCCTGTTATTTCACGCCCCCCAGAGTCAGGTTTTTCTACTTGGCTGATGGCAGGTGGAGACCTGAGGCCACCCTGCTTATGACGTATGTCCAAAATGGCGCCTACTCTTTGTCTTGTTCACCTTTGAGAGGTGAGCAGAGAGGGAGAAAATCGTGTTTGTATTGGTCACTTTTTTTTTCTCTCTATCTCTCTCTTCTAGTTAGCCTGGTAAACTTTTCCCCATGGGATTTCCAGCCTTGTTCCCTCTAGTCTCCTCTTTCCACTTGCCCACTGGTGTCTCGGGCTATTGAGGTTCGGCTCACCTCGCGTTCCAGTGCTGGTGTGTTGAGTCTGCCGCTGGTGTCCCGAACTTGGGCTCCCACGCTCTCCACGCAGGTCCACTGTGAATCACTAGTTCTAGAAGAGTTTCCTCTGCTGTTTCTTCCCCTACTCTTCCTTGTACCCACAGTATCTCCACTTTTATTAAACTGTCTCTTCCCAGACTATCAGTGTGCTCCCTTCCCATTCCGCCATTTTGCCACTCCTCCAATTTCTACTTCTTGAGATGGAGAAAGCTGATGGAGAAGTTTTGTCCATGCAGGAGAAAGTCAATAATTTTCCTTTCAATATATTGTTTTTGAGATCTATTTGACATGCAAATGGAGATGCTGAATAGAAGCTGATTTTGTAAAGATATCTTTATATATTTATTTATTTGAAAGGCAACTGACAGCGAGACAGGGGAGAGAAAAAGAGAGAGGATAGAGAGAGAGAGATAAAGAGAAAGAGCTATCTTTCATCCTCTGGTTCACTCCTTAAATGGACACAAAAGCCAGATCTGAGCCAGGCTGAAGCCAGGAACCAGGAACTCCAACTGGGTCTCCACCTTGAGTGGCCAGGGCTCAAGTGCTTAGACAATATTGTGCTGCTTTCCCAGGTGCACTGGCTGGAAGCTGCATTGGTCACAGTGCAGCCAGGTCTCAAACAGGAACTCTAATATGAGATACGAGTATTGCAAGTGGCATTTTAACCTCTACAACCACAACACTGGACAGGGAAGTTGACTCTATAAGAAAAAGTTCAGGGATAAAGTTAATTGGAGATTTAAATCATATTTATTCTCTTTTATCATCTTATTTTTTTCTTTTAAAATGCCAATCATACTACTATTTTTATGTTATCAACATTTTAAGTTTTCAGTGTATATTTTAAAGTTACGAGTAATCATTCCTTCTTTTCAACATCCACATTCCTGCTTTATACCTCATAACTTCTACAATTTTTCTTTTATACATATTAGCTTTTCTTTCACAGCTTCTATCTCAATGAGCATTTGCCATTTCCCATGGGAGAGTTGTCCCATTTCACTGTCTACTCACTAAAATTCTCTTGTCATTCTGCTATTCAGCTCATTATTAAGTTTTCTTCCTTCATCCAATAACATTTTTAATTTAAAAAACCTCTTGCATATTTTCTGATAGAATTGCTGTCATCTCATATCACTTGAAAGATATTTTATGCATTTTAATATCTATCTTTCACTCTACACATTAAATTTCATTCTGCTATTTTTAATTTTTTATTTGCAGAGTTGATTTCTTATATTTATTGGATTGTCTTTTTTTTGATAGTTTGCATGTTTTTTTGGTGTTATGTTCCTATTTTGAATCTGAGGTTTCAGATTGGTTTATTTTGTGAGTCCTATAGAAGATTACTATATTCTGCCTACCGTGAAAAGGCATGGGAAGAATGGTATGTCTATAACTGCTTTTCCTGGCACAGAAACTTTTCATTCATCCCAATGTCTCATATACAAAGTTCTAATCTGCTTTCTGTCCAAGCGGACTGCAATCATTTTCCTTCCTCTAGGAAGAACCTCATTCATTTATTATTTGGTAAAAGCAACTAGGAAGTAAGGATTCTAATTAGCCTGGTTTCCCTCCAAATAAACCCCCATGTCTTGTCCCTAATCCCAGAGTTTACCACATTTTACTTCACAGCAAGTCTCACAGTACCCAGAATTCAAACATTTATGAGGCTTCATCTATACTTGAGCATAAATTGTCCTACTTAGTGTGAGGCGTTCTACAAAGCACTTTACATAGGTTTAACCATTAAATCCTACATCAAAACTGTGAAATTAATTACTATTGTAACCAGTTTGGAGGTGAAGAAATTGTCAAAAAGAATCTGAATAATTTTACCAAGATCATAATATAAAATTAAAATTGTTGAGAGGGTGAAGTGCAGTGCAGTGGGTTAAACCACTACCTGTGAGGCCGGCATCCCATACTGGAGCACCAGTTCAAGCCTTGGGTATTAGGCTTCTGATCCAGCTCCCTGCTAATGTGCCTGGGAAAGCAGTGGAGGACAGCCCAAGTATTTGGGCCCCTGCCACCCATGTGGGAAACACAGATAGAGTTCCATGCTCCTGGCTTTGGCCTGGCCTAGCCCAAGCCTTTATGGACATGTGGAAGGTAAATCAACAAATGGATGGAAGATCTCTTTGTATCTTCCTCTTTCTGTCACTCTGCCTTTCAATTAAATGTATCTCCTTAGTGTTGTATTTATGAAATATACGAAATCTATTCTGTTTATACTAATAAAATTTTTAAAACATGAAAATAAAAAGCAAAAAAGCTAGCATAAATAAAATAATTTTTTAAAATGTAAAACACAATATTTAACTGAATCCAGACCCAGACAGGTGACTAAAGCATCCGTGCCTTATCTGCCATGATTTTCTAAAGACTTAATTACAGATTGTTTCATATTTCTCCTTAATTATGATGTGAGTGTTAGTGCTTTGTCCACCTGGGGTCTGATGTTGAGTAATAATTCCTCATCTCTTGGTAACTTTCTCATGTCATGGACTTCTTTTTTGAGATCTGAATTTTTGGAGAATGGTATAATTTTGGATAAAATATTTCTAACAATTAACCATTTTTAAATCATCTTGGCTGGCGCCACAGCACACTAGACTAATCTTCTGCCTGCGGCGCCAGCACCCTGGGTTCTAGTCCCAGTTGGGATGCCAGATTCTGTCCCAGTTGCTCCTCTTCCAGTTCAGCTCTCTGCTGTGTCCCAGGTCACAGTGGAGGATGGCCCAGGTCCTTGGGCCCTACACCCGCATGGGAGACAAGGAGGAAGCACCTGGCTCCTGGCTTCGGATCGGCACAGTGTGCGGGCCACAAAGCGCCGGCCGTAGCAGCCACTTGGCAGGTGAACCAACAGAAAAAGGAAGACCTTTCTCTCTATCTCTCTCTCACTGTCTAACTCTGCCTGTCAAGAAAAAATGATCTTAAGTCTAACTAAGGCACTTAAAGCCTTCAAAATGGATTGAAGACCTAAATCAATCACCTGATATCATTAAATTACTAGGGAACTTTGGGGAAATTCTGCAAGACATTGACATAGGTAAAGGCTTCTTGGAAAAGACCCCAGAAGCACAGGAAATCAAAGCCAAAATTGACAAATGGGATTACATCAATCTGAGAAGATTCTGCACTGGAAAAGAAACACTCAGCAAAGTGAAGAGGCAACCAAAAGAAGGGAAGAAAACATTTGCAGACTAAACAACTGAAAAAGGATTAACATCCAGAATCTATAAAGACCTCAAGAAATTCAACAACAATAAAACAAACAATCCAGTTAAGAAATGTGCCCAAAAGAGAAAAATCCAAATAGCCAACAGACACTTGAGAAAATGTTCAGGATCACTAGTATTCAGTCACAACTATGATGAAGTTGCACCTCACTCCAGTTAGAATGGCTCTCTCTCAAACAGAAATCAACAAACAAATGCTGGAAAGGACGTGGGGGAAAAGGTATCATAGTCTACTGTTGGTGGGAAGGTAAACTGGTGCGGCCACTGTGGAAGACAGTATGGAGATACTTCAGAAATCTGAATATAGACATACCATATGATCCATCCATCCCACTCCTGGGAATTTACCCAAACCAAAAGAAATCAGCATATGAAAGAGTTCTCTGTACCCTCATGTTCATTGTACCATAATTCACAATAGCTATGGATTGATATGGAATCAATCCAGATGTTCATCAACTGTTGACTAGATAAAGAAATTATGATATATATATATATATATATACACACTATGGAGTACTTCTCAGCTGTAAAAAAAAAAATGAAGTCCTGTCTTTTGCAAAAAGATGGACACAACTGGAAACCATTATACTTAGTGAAATAATTCAGTTCCCAAAAGACAAATACCTTGGCCGGCGCCGCGGCTTAACAGGCTAATCCTCCACCTTGTGGCACGGGCACACCGGGTTCTAGTCCCAGTTGGGGCGCTGGATTCTGTCCCAGTTGCCCCTCTTCCAGGCCAGCTCTCTGCTATGGCCAGGGAAGCAGTGGAGGATGGCCCAAGTGCTTGGACCCTGCAGCCACATGGGAGACCGGGAGAAGCACCTGGCTCCTGGCTTTGGATCAGCGAGATGTGCCGGCCGCAGCAGCCATTGGAGGGTGAACCAATGGCAAAAAGGAAGACCTTTCTCTCTGTCTCTCTCTCTCTCTCACTATCCACTCTGCCTGTCAAAAAAAAAAAAAAAAAAAAAAAAAAAAAAAAAAAAAAAAAAACCAAATACCATATGTTTTCCCTGATCTGAGATAACTAAAAGTGTACCTGAAATGTAATCTATTGGAGTAAAATAAACATTCTGAGATTTGATGATTATTTACAACCCTCATCTCTTGCATTGATGAACAGTGCTTTGCTTTTTTTTTTTTTAATACTATTTGTTGAACTCTTTTAAGTAAACTGAAAATACATCTTTGTAAAAGTTAAGAGTGTGAATGTGAGAGGAAAGAGGAAGAAGGGTTGGAGAGTCGGCAGGAAGGCGGAGGGGGGGTTCACTGTTCTTAAATCCATACATACAAAATACATGAAACTTGTGTAACTGAAACAATTTTAAATAAGAAAAAAATAATATTGAACAATGAATAAACTGCTTAAAAGGAAAAAAAAAGCTCTCAAAACTACTAAGTCTGTCTTCATCATTTTCACTTTTAATCTTTGTTTATGATTGTGAGAAGACTTCAGATATCTGAATGCTCTTACAATACAGATAATGCTGTATTTATACCTATATTTGCATTTTTCCTACTGAAAGTCTCCATAAACTTCATTAGATTTTGAAATTGTTGTAAACCAAAAAAGACATTATAAAGGCAATACTCATCTCTGTACACTCTTATCTTACCATACTTCTATTTTCTAAACAAAATATGGAAACTAAAAAACGCATTCAGACTTATCTACATGAAATAAAAACAATAAATGATTTCAATTAGATTGTTTAATTAAGTAATTTGTCATTTGAAATAAAAATAAAAAGTGATAGGCAAAGGCACAAAAATCCTAAACTCTAAGACTTGTAAATATATAGAGCAGCAAATGAAATTTTTTCATTTCTTAATAAAATATAGCATTATTCACCAACCACATAACACACACAAAACAGTTCAAATGGTAGTAAATATGTATTATCTTTCTAAATCAAACCGTAGCTAATGACACTCTGGAAAAGGTTTAGCTTATATGTGGCTAGGTGTTTTGCAAATGAAAAGCTATTTAAGTGCTAAAATCAATTGACTATATAATACCATGTTTTCTGATGGGAATAGTGCACAAAAGATGCCTGGAAGTTGTTTGTTACAATGGCTAAATGAGATTCTACCTCTGGTTATTATCAACCCATACATTCATCATTATAAACCGCTTCATTTTTATTTTATTATATTGATTTACCTTAGCACCCAAGACAGTTTGTACTCCTACAAAATTCAGAAAACATTGATTTACTTAAATTATTCAATACTTTACTGTATGGCTATTATGTCATTTAACATTTTAGACAAATCAATGCAACATTTTTTAATTGCCTGTCACAAACCTAAGGTATCACAAATGTGTATTTCTGGAATCATTAATTTGCACAATTTGATGACATTTTTATAAATCAACTAGTTTAAAACAATAAAGTAGCATATGTGACCAAAAAAGTACTAAGACTTGAAATGAATAATTTAAACTACTTGGGATATACAGCAGTACAGAATATTTTATTAAGTTTATAATAATACTATTTCTCAAATTGCTGAAAGGTAAGCTATTGTACTCTGTGGACATTATATTTGTATTTTTTCTGTTTTAACCAAGTAAATATAATAAATGAGATGCTAACTAAGCTCACTGTAATGTTTTCTATTTTGAGGAATCTGTACAGAATCTTGAAAAAAAAGAAAAGACCTTTTTACTGCGAGGAAATAAATCTTTCAGAAGACAATTTCCTA
Source organism: Lepus europaeus (assembly GCF_033115175.1). Lineage (NCBI taxonomy): Eukaryota > Metazoa > Chordata > Mammalia > Lagomorpha > Leporidae > Lepus > Lepus europaeus. Next base: position 31,750,256 of record NC_084842.1, read on the forward strand.
CATTTGTAAATCAGAAGTGACTGAGAAAGTTAGCAATTAAAATGGTAAAAATGAAGTTATATAAAAAGGTAATTATGTTAAAATGTCCCTTCAATCCATTGATAATATCTTCTCTGTGATCCCTCTGGAAAAGCTACTATGAATGAGGGTTTCTTGCTCTCACTTAGAAAGTAAGTCTTACAGAGGCAGAGGTTTGTTTTATTCATTTTCCCCATACATTATAATTGACATTCCTGACATAGAAGAGATACTGAGTAAATACTCACTGAATAAGAAATATATTAGATAAATTAGTTTCTGCTTTTGATTTTAGGGGTTAGTAGCACAAGCCCCTTGATTAGTCTATATTTGTATTTTTCTGCTATCATAAATCATGCTGAATTTAACATAATGCAACATAAATACTTGTCAAGTTTAAGTGAGCATAGTAACCATAATATATTGGAGTTGAATTTGAACCAAGATCAAATGAAAGGAAATGCAACAGAGCTCTAGAAAGAAAATAGTTACTCAAAACCACAGAGTGAAAGGTGAACAATAAAATACTATGGATATTTTGGAGAGTCACTTTGCATATGTATATGAATTACTATGTTCCAGTGATTTTCCTGTCAATTCTAACACTATTAAGTATTAGACATTTTTAGTATTAGCTAGTCTAAATACAGAAATATTGTAGCATTGAAGGTTTTAATATGAATGAATGTGTTGTAATTACCATAATTATTTGCTAATTTTTTATTCTTAAACTAATATATTTGAGACATATATTATGATCTGGAAACAGTTGTAGATAATCCCTTGTAACTAAGGTGCTTTAAATATAGGAAAGAAAACAAAACCAAGAATTTTTAAAAATTAAGTATGTTGAAAGTGATAGGCTGTAGGAAAAATGGGGCATAATCATATAAATTGTAACAATGATTCTAAAATTGTATGTGGTGACATCAACAAGTTTTTGGAAAATTCAAATCCTCTTTTAATTCAATTTTAATAAACTTTGTGAAGCTTCTTTGGTATAGCACAGGACCATTTTGTTCCCCAAATCATTGTAAACTAATATTTTCAAAATCAAGTGACATTCTAGAAAAATTACATTTAAAAACAAAGTCATAATTTTTAAGTGCTAGATTTAGCAAAAATAAAAATTTATTTCAATAAACATAATTAAAATCAGTGTAAATGAAAAAGGAATAATTATTATACTAATAATTGTGATGTACACATCATAATAAATAAGGAATTTATGAATTAAATAGTAAATCCTTATATGGAACATCCTTTAACCAATTTCAAATGAGGACATCAATATTTAAAGTTTTTCATATGATAAAAGTGCTACTACATGCTTAATTTGTCAATTCTGTAGCACAGTAAAAGTCTCCCACTTGCAGAAGATTATACATATTTAAACTCTTCTATAGTTTATTTCTAAAAATCCACCTTAGGGGTCACATTGTGACAAAGCAGATTAAGTGCTGCTCTGGATGCCTGCATGGTTTCAGCCTGACCTAGTCCCAAGCCTGACCCAGCCCCTAGCTGCTGGCCACTTGAGAAATATATATATATATATATATATATATATATATATATTCAAAACTATATATATTTATATATCACAAAGTATGGAAATTTCAGAGTATATATAAAAATGTGTGTATCTATATATATATATATGTGTGTGTGTGTGTGTGTGTATATATATAGAGAGAGAGAGAAAGAGAAAGAAAGAGACTTTGAGTTCTCATACTAAGGTTAAAAAGGAAAGATGCATTTGCTGAAGACAAATATTTTAAATGTTTTCCCTGTGACTTCTACAGTCTTGTAACCAGAAGTCATTCTATAGATATATTCTATAGATACTATTTTATAAATAAATTTCATAAACATTAAGGTATTTTATATACATAAGCACTACTGTTACTTTTTATGCTACTGTTTTCTTATAATTTATGCCTGATAAAGGCAATTTTTCCACTGCATGATACACATTATTTGACTCTGTTCCTCTTTTTTCCATCTTTTCTCACCATGCTTTCTTTATGCTTTGTTAGTATAACCACCATTTGTATTTTACATATTAAAGTAAATTAATATTTCCTTAGAGAGACATAATTAAATCCAATTGTTTTATCTCTCAAACACCTTCTCCAATATATTTGAAGCATTTATTTCAATTCCAAATTATGTATCAATTATATGTTATTATTAGTCTTCAATGAAATTAGGAATCAGGTCTTATTCCTCATTATATAACTGGCCTTTAATTTAGTGGTAGAATCACAGAATGTCTTTAATGATTCTTTGTTTAATAAGTGGCTGAATATTATTAGCTGCAATGACATGGTTTAAAATATAACTAAGCACCTTTTAGATTCTTCCTGATTCCACTCTTCTCAATCTCTCACTAGATAACTTCATTATAGTTTTTCTGCTTGCATTTGACTCTTTAGAATCTATTTTGTTTGTTTATTTATTTATTTATATTTAAATATATACTTATTTATTTGAAAGAGTTACTGAGAGAGAGAGAGAGAAATGGAGATGGTGGCGGGGGAGAGAAAGAGAGAGAGATAGCAAAGAGATCAATCTTCTATATGCTCTTTAACTCCCCAGATAGCTTCAATGGTCAAGAGTTGTGTCAGGTAGAAATCAGGCACCAGGAGCTTCATCTATGTCTCCCACATGGTTGCCCTGGCTCAAGCACTTGGGCCATCTTCCCCTGCTTTTCCCAGGTCATTTGCAGGGAGCTGGATAGGAGGTGGAGCAGTTGTGGTAAGAACCAGCATCCATATGGGATGCCAGTATTGCAGGCCATGGATTTACCTACTGTGCCACAATTCCAGTCCCAAGTAGAACAGTCGAAGATGCCTTTGTAAAAGGAAAGCCACATTTAGCTCTTTTCTAAAAGTTCCCCAATAAATGTCATTAAGATGAAAAGATATACAAGATCTTCAAGTCATCCATAAGTTGCTCACTGCTATGTCTCAGGAATCATTTTTCTTTTGCCTTTATTCTAGCTCACTATGTTTGTAGTCTTCTGATATTCTCTTCTACATACAAGAGTATTCCTGCCACAGGACCAGTATCAGATCAGATAGATCAGGCCAACTTTCCAAAATGAATAGCGCGTGCGCACACACACACAAACACACAAATAGGTGTTCTCTCTCTCTCTCTCTCTCTCTTCTTTTTTCTCACTATTACTCTCCCTAATTCACTGTCACTCCTCCCAGATAACAGATTGGGATAAACAAAGGATCCAATGAACTTACTTGCATTGTCTAAGTTATCCTTATCACTATATGTGGATATCTACTCTCTGGAAGAAGAAAACAGAAAGTATAGATGTTCCCCTACTCAGATGGGATTACATCCTGATATGTCCATAATTGGTTGAAAGTATCATAATTTGGAAATACATTTCATACACTTAGACTACCAAACAGTATAGCTTAGATGCAGAGCAAACTGTAGCATATCAGTTGTTTGCCCATGTGACTATGCGACAGACTGAAAGTCATGGGTTACTGCTGCTATCCAGAATTGTGAGAGATTATCATATTGCTTATCCCTAGCATGGAATAGTCCAAAATTAAAAATGGAATTTCTACAGAATGTTTCACTTTTGTGACACCATGAAGTCCAACAATGTAAGAGGAAACATCGTTAAGTCTGGGGCTGCTTACAGCTCCATCTATTAGCAGTATGACCGGGACATTGAACATATTTTCATTCATAGCCCATAGCTTGCTCATTTAATACAAGCACAACTAGCAGTCTGGGAAGCACGGCTAGTAGCTGTGCAGGCATGTGTTCTGTTTAAATTTACAGAAAGATGTGTTCATTGAGAGAGAGAGAGAGAGAGAGAGAGAATGCATACTAACGAAAACTGGCTAGTTTTTGCATGTGTTATTTCCCTTGCTTGAAGTGGTAGGACCCCAGATATTAATGCATAAATCCTGACTGCTATTCAGGTTTTAACTAAAACCAACCTCTTCAGATAGTTTTACTTTAACAAACAGTGCACATGTTCTCCATCTGATCATACTATCTTTTTTATAGCACTAAACTGTGTCTGAAAACCTCATATTCAATTATTTACTATTCTCTGTTTAACTGTCTTGCTCTCTTTCTTTTTTTTTTTCTATCACAATGAATGCAAGTAAGTTCCCTGAGAGGAATTTTGAGTACAACATGTCCATATCTACACCTTCCTCATATAAGTGTGAGACTATTGCATATTTGTCTCTGAAAGGTGTGAAAATAATGTCTTGTTTTGACAAAATTTTCTGCTTTGGTTTCTCTTTGCTTTCTTTTTCTTTGTATGAGACAGAAATTAATATCAGATAGCTAAATATAATAGTATGTATACATGTAGTAAATTGATCTAACACTCAGAAGCAATTCAGTCCATTATTTTAAAGGTATATTCATTTTGCTGGACATGATCACTATGATTCAGGGCCGCGCTGTGGCGCAGCGGGTTAAAGCCCTGGACTGAAGCACTGGCATCCCATATGGATGCCAGTTCTAGTCCTGGCTACTCCTCTTCTGATCCAGCTCTCTGCTATGGCCTGGGAAAGCAGTAGAAGATGGCCCAAGTCCTTGGGCCCCTGCACCCACAAGAGAGACCCGGAAGAAGCTCCTGGCTCCTGGCTTCGGATCAGCACAGCTCCAGGCATTGCGGTCATCTGGAGAGTGAACCATGGGTTGGAAGACCTCTCTCTCTCTGTGTAACTCTGTCTTTCAAATAAATAAAATAAATCTTTTTTAAAAAAGAGCTATGATTCATAGAAATGTGTTATCATAACTTTGTATCTTCACTCATTTTTGTACAGTGTAACTAATTATCTGAAGAATTTCTACCTAAAATGTTTTTTTCTAGAAAGATCATATGATTTCTGTAAAATGTAAGTTTCTATTAACAGTAGCATAGCTATTGTGATAAGCAAATACAATTGCATCTTTTAGAGTATAATTATTTTGCTGATAGATGGCTACAGTAAGAGTTAGTAAAATAATGCAGGAATGCACCCCATGGGAGACCAGGAGAAGCACCTGGCTCCTGCCATCGGATCAGCGCGGTGCGCCGGCCACAGTGCGCCTACCGCGGCGGCCATTGGAGGGTGAACCAACGGCAAAAGGAAGACCTTTCTCTCTGTCTCTCTCTCACTGTCCACTCTGCCTGTCAAAAATAATAATAATAATAATAAAGAAAATAATGCAGGAATGCTAAATATAAGATTTTCCTTCTTAGTAGTTTTCAAGGAAAGACAACTTATAAATAGAAGGAGAGCAATGAGCACTTCTGAAAATACAACAGTATATGTAATTTCTAAAAATAAGAATAGCCTGCCTGATATACTCTCCGATGATCAGAGAGAATCAGTTGTTGATGGACTTGAAAATAGTTTTCTTTCAAAAGCCTTTTTCTAATATACAGCTACTTTTGTTCTGTCAACTTTCCAATTTGCAAGTTCCAAACATTGATATTGAAATATGATATTTCCTCACCAGTGTCATTCTATCCTTCTGGTTAGCTCTTTATTTTTTTTTCTCTTTGTGAAGGGCAAATTGAACATTAATTAATTTAATTTGTGTTAACATTATCTCTAAATAATCAGATTTGGTATGATCCCATTACCAGATTCCCTTACATAAGACAATCTCATTAACAGGACCTGAGATGTCGCTTTAGATCCATTTGGCAACACAGATACAGGCATAAATTCATTACAGGATGCACTCTCCATTCTTAAATTGATGAGGTTTGCTCTGGCTATTGTTTGAAAGCAATATGCCTACTTTGTAGAATTTCAAAGAAGGAAAGAATGAAGGAAGGAAAGTTGGAAGGAGAGAATGACATGAACAAAGTAGTACAGGAAAAGGGAAAAGGTATAAATGTGTCCCATAATTACATAGCACAATAAAACAATATTTATTACAAGTTACAAAATATTTGTATGCTTTGCCTAGACCCTTTGAATTATTGTGGTATAATGTTATGAAATTATTTCACGACAGAAGAACAGAAATAGATAGTTATATATCTTGAGACAAGTTTTATACATCCAAGGATATTAACATGAGATGTGTACCTATTATTCAGGTTTCACATAAGATACTACCAATAGACTAAGTCTAACGAATATAATGAATTAGGAAATGCAGATGCTACCTCACTTTAATACACTCTTACTACTGAAATATCAGAGTATAGTTTGTGATGGGATAGAATGAGTGGATAGTGCTCAGGGGATGAATGAACCTTCTTTCTCTGCTGTATATCAGGGAGACATTGGTCCATTCTGAGCTTCTGGGGCAATATTTTAACTGACCGAATAGAAGAATTTCTTGAAATAAATATGTTTCCACCTTTAATCAAGTTGAGAACTTGCATTTCTTTGTCTTTGGAACTTATATGGAGATTAAATGTAATAATTGGCATCTTTTAAAGATCTATTACTACTTAATGCATTTTGTTTATAAAAACAAGACTATAATAAGATAGTTATAATAATATTAGTAATCTTTACAGCCCTTCTAAATTTTTGATTTCTATTACCCAAAGCTAAACCTATAAAACACATTTAAATGTTTCTTCTAGTGTATTGCACTGTATTTCTGCTTACTGTTATAACTTATATTGATACTTATCAGATTTTCCAATTTAGAAATTAACTGACTGCCCCTTATGAATATTTTCTTACACATCTCCTTCCCCCACACATTCATGCCCTATTTCCAAGTCTCAATTTCTGGTTCTATCTTCAGTGTTTACATTTTTATGATTATACATAGTATTTAGAGCAGACTTCTAACATTTATCATAATTGGAGTTACTTTTTTGACAGCTTTTTGCTTTTCTTAGAATAAATAGTCATTTCACTTACATGTGAGTATTTTCTTCCTGCTTGTCACTGACTGATTAGCTCTGATTTTCTGACAGAATTGTGAAACTCCCATGTATGTGCTTGACTACTCTCTAAGCTTGGCAAACTACCAATTTAATTTATTTCTGTGACTCACTCTTATGAAATCCTATGCATTCTGTCTGCAGCTTCCAATTTGTATTGATTGTATTCTAGAGCTGCTGTACCACTGTTGTCATGGAACTTCTCTTGCTCCTGGAAAGTTTGAGAACCTTTATCCTATGGTGTAGGATATATATATATATATATATATATATATATATTCCTTTCATGGATATATATGTGAAACACATGAAAGGTGTGTGTGTGTGTATGTGTGTGTGTGTATATATATATATATATTTCCTATATGTGTATATATATATATATATTTCCTATATATACATTTCCTTTCATGATTAATCATTATCATTTTATGAAGTGTATTCCCAATAGCTTCATGAGAAATAACAGAGAGAAACATATTGAGATGTTACTATTGTTAATTAGTTTCAGTTAGGCATTACATACTAAGTTCCAATTTACTCCCTTCAAAGTTTGCTGGTAGTTTACTATTTACTTTGTGAGAGTTACTGTTACTTGCTCTGAATATTCATTGAAATAAATTTCCAACTCTTCCCACTGTATTATCATTGCACCCTTACAAGATTTCATTGTTGTAGAAAGACTGTGAATAACAATAGCACATATAGAATATAAATATTTCTTCTTAGATAACTAATTTTTTATATTTTCACTGTTGTAAGCTGCCATGGTCTCTATTGAGTACTAGAGATCTTGCTTTTCCTAGATTATTCTCTGCCATTTTTTTTCTTTTTTTCTTTTTTTTTTTTTTTTTAACAGGTAGAGTTAGACAGTGAGAGAGAGAGACAGAGAGAAAGGTCTTCCTTTTGCCATTGGTTCACTCCCCAAATGGCTGCTACGGCTGGCGCACTGCGCCGATCCAAAGCCAGGAGTCAGGTGCTTTCTCCTGGTCTCCCATGCGGGTGCAGGGCCCAAGCACTTGGGCCATCCTCCACTGCACTCCTGGGCCACAGCAGAGAGCTGGACTGGAAGAGGAGCAACCGGGACAGAACCCAGCACCCCAACTGGGACTAGAACCCGGGGTGCCAGTGCCACAGGCAGAGGATTAGCCTAGTGAGCTGCAGAGCCAGCTTTGCCATTTTCATTACTTCTATTTTTTCACTTGTGATGACTGATCCAAACACTGGCACACATGACAGCAAGCAAGAGGAGAAGAAAGGGAAGTAGAGGATTACTTTCTTTTAGCAGTATTGCTAATTCCTTCATGCTTTATGGTCCACAATGCAATTATGTGACTTTTTATTTTCTGAATATTTCTTTTGCATAGCATCATGTTTTGTTTTGTTTTTTAAGAATGCCTTTTCCCTTTTTATGTTGTCTAATGTCAGATTTATTTACATTTAGTTGTTCACTTGCTTTGAATTCATTTTTGCTATTGGTTTGGACCCATGTTTAGTCATTTTTTGCAAACTATATTTGTACACAATTAAATGTGTGCAATTGGATAAACTTGGTAGATGAGTGTCATATAATGGAGAATTTTGCTAGGATATTTAATGAGATAACTTGTTCTATTGGGAGAACTTTAAAATATTACTATCTGCATATCTACACTCATTCTCTTCACTGATCAGAAAAAACCCTAGAAAGTATGAGAAAGAAAATACCATGTGTTACACAGTCTTTTTTGACTCTTAATTTTGCACCTCACTTCCATTGTGTTGTTTCAGTCTAGAGCTCATATTTCCAATTGGTTTGGTCTTTGCTGATGTTTGTGGGTGGCAATGACAAAGAAAGAATCACAAGGAGAGCCAGGTGGAACAGAGAGTGATTTTCAGGAACAAGTTCAGGCTTTTATAACAACCTTCCTGAAAAAAACTGCTTTCAAAATTGAGTAACATTGGAAGTGAATCAATTAATTTCCCTGCATCTGACATTTTAAATACTAAACTCAATGAGCTTCCTAAGTTAATCAAGTATGCCAATCTTGTATCTAGCTATTTTGGAGAGTGTTGTAATTTCAAATATTTGATCACCTTTTCAGACCATCTTGTTTGGGAAAATATGCTCAGAATACAATTAAGACACACTTTGAGGGACTCCAAGACATATACCAAGAGAAATGTCAGCACAGAGAGAAAATGCCAGTCGCTACCTTTTGTATTTTTAAATAAGCAAGGAACTATGTTAAATAAGGAAAAAAATCTACACAGGCTTTTGTGAATCATGTGTTCCTGTGGCTTGCTAACTCTTATATCTTTGGTAAGTGAGATTCCATTTTCGCATAATTTTTTCTGATATTCTTGATTGATTTTCTTCTCCTCTAAACAAAAATATATGCATCCTTCCAATTCTTGACCTTCTTAGTTTCTGCTCTTTTTGTTTCCTATGTCTGCCAAGTGTCTTGAAAGACCAGTCTGTTGCTACAAACCCAATTCACTCTCCAGTATCCTGCCTTCAGATACATGTGTTAAATCTGAAGTGTCTTTCTGAAGTGAACTCTACTGTTCCAAAACAAATGGACATTTTAGTTCTTAAATTGATCACCAGTTATTTTGTCACAACACATATTTGCATTATTTTCCTTTTCCTTTTTGCCATTCTATTTCTCTCTTCTCCATTTCAGCATCCTAAGAATCACCTCACAACAAGCAGAATTCCAAGGTGGCATCCAAAAGCTGTGCCAACTCTAGGCCTGGGAGTATAATAGGGAGCCATTCCTATGGCAATGTTAGGCTCTACAGCACAGGCACATTATCTGGGTGGGCCCAAACTAAACATTTGAGCCCTTTCAAAAGCAGAATTTCTCTCTAGCTTTGGAAGAGGGAAATTTTTGAATCAGGAAGGAATTGATGTACTATTTTTGGCTTAAAGGTGGAGGGGATAGATTCCGCTAGAATATAAGTGGTTTCTAGAAGGTGAAAGCAGCTCTCAGTTACCAGACATTGAAGAAACAGGGGCTTCAGTCCCACAACATCAAATAACTCAACATCCTGGGCCCCACCACACAGTACTTCTAACCAACAGATATATAAACTAAGAAGCAACTGAAAAGAAGAAAAGTACAATATAATCTAGCATTAGATAATCTTTTGGGCTTTTGATATCTTTTGGTATAAATTCATTTTACATACAATCTCATCTTTTCTTATTGCTGAAAAACAACCTGAATATTCATAACCACTAAATGTATATCTCTAGACTTTATACTAGATTTATATTGATTGCCTGTTAACGTGTCTACATTTGGCTATCACAGAGAAGACTTATGGTCAACTATTCTCCAACTGAATATATAAATTCACCATCTTCAACAACTGGATTCTTGTCTTATATTCCAAACAAGAAAACTCTGTATCAACAATCCCAGGAATTGTCAAAGTTTTATATGTGAATTTTTGTCTTGAAATTTCTACTGACTTTAACATAAGCTGCAAACATACTCCATTCACCTTCTCTTACAAAATTATATTATATATATATAGTGTATATATATAATATATAAATATAATTATACTATATATATATAAAACTGGAGGATTGCTTCCATTATATATATAACATATATATTTATATAAATATATATGATATTTATATATATTATATATAATATATAAGTATATAATTATACTACATATATATATATATATATATATATCTCACTGGAGGATTGCTTCCATTATATGAAACCCAGTCTCTACAACCTTGTCTTCAGAGGTTTCTTTTCCAGGAACCCCATGTCCTGAACAAAAAGTAACTAACACCTGTACATAGCCCCCACTGACTAAAGCCCACTTTGCCATTATCAAAATTACATGAAGACACAATATCACTGATCAATCACAGAAGGACCATGAGCACTACAGACCAACCACAAACTTGGATACAAGCTAAACACGCACCTCTCAGCTCCAACTTCCATCTACAAGCATCTGTATTCTTAATCCCTCACAGAAACCAGGAATGAAGCAATTTCCCACCTACTTCCTTGCACTATATTTTGCAACAAACCTTTCTTCCAAGAATACACAATTTTGAGGGGGAGGGAAGGTTCTATAATAAATCCTCCAACTAGTTTTGGGAGTGTTCTAGGTCATGTTTATGTAGCAATTAAAAATGTGAAATTTCACTAAAATGCTTCAAAAACTATTCCATTTTTGTCCTAGTATTTTACTGATGTCTCAAAAGAATATGTTAATAAAGTCAGTCAAGGATTCTGTTGTGATTTCATTGACACTTTTATCTATAATACAATACTGATGCACAGTAATTATAAATAAACATAAGAATGAATTTTAAAAAATTAAAATGACTGAAAGTAACTCATACAAAAGTAAGCTGGAACTCATACAAATAATTCTGTATCCTAACGGTGCTTTATGTTGATACTTCTATTTCTAGATTTTTGCAACAGACTCAGTGTGCTAGAAGGGAAATGTCTTTATTACTTTAAATTGTTAAAATAATAAAATGTGTGAATAATTTGAATAAATAAAATACAAAATCTAAGCATATACTGAAATTTTAAAGAATATTTTATGTACTACTGAATCACAGGTGAGCAGCTAAGCTGTCTCTACACTTTTATCTCCACTAAGTTATTATGCCATAGTCCAGAAAAAAGCCAAAGAAGGAAAAAGGAATTTAGATCCCAAATCCCTACTTATTTCTTCATGAATGGCATGATAATTAAATGTGAACATTTAAAGCTTAAAATTCCAACAAGTTAGTTTTCAGCAGTACTAAAGCCTTTAAAGAATTATGGCAATAATTTTACTTGACTGAAAATTATAAAATTCAGTTTTTGGTAAAAATTAAAACACAAGTAGTTCCCAGTGACTCATTTTTTTTTTTCATTCATTTAGAAGGCTTCACCTTAATTAATGAGATTGGAGATACCTCAAGTAAAAAAGCAGTGGGTCATACAATTCTTAAACTATGAATTCCTATCAACCCAGGAAGCCATGCCATAAACTTCTTAGCTTTAAGACAAGGTCTAGGAGCTCGAGTCCTAATTTCACCTGAGTTTTTCTACTTTCAAACAAACTATGAGACTCAATAGTCCATGTGTCTTGCTTAATAGTATGGTTTATTAACTTTTATCACATTTGAGAAATAATATGGAAATAAATGTCACTTAGAATAATTAATTTCATCCCAAAAAGATGCTTTTTTGGGGCCACCATCTCTGATGCAGGCATCTCATATGACTACCTGTTCAAGTCCCACATGCTCTACTTCTGATCCAGCTCCATGCTAAGGTGCCTAGGAAAGCAGCAGAAGATAGTTCAAGTCCTTCTTCCCCCGCACCCACATGGGAGACTCAGAAGAAGGTACTAGTTCCTGGCTTTGGACTGGCCCAGCTCCTGATATTGTGGCCATTCGAGGAGCAAACCAGTAGATGGAAAAACTCTCTCTTCCTCTGCTTCTTCCTCTCTCTCTCTGTAACTCTGCCTTTCAAATAAATAAACTTATTTTTAAAAAAGGGCTTTTATGATCATAAACTATTTGTTATGGAACTTTTAGAAATATAAAATCTTCAGAAAATACAGATAGTATACTTTCCATATAGTGCAGATCAAAATCTCTCTACAGTTATTATCTTACATTAGAATTATACATTTGCTATGATAAATGAATCAATATTAATACATGATTATTAACTTAGATTTACTTAATTTTTCTTAGGTTTCCTCTTTTATAATCCCCTAGTATATCACATTTCTTAAGATGTCTCTTTGGTTTCCTCTTTATGCTGACTTTCACAGACTTTCCTTGTATTTGATGGCTTCAAGAACTCTGAGAATTCCTGGTTAGGTGTTTTGTAGAAATTTTATCTGTAGGATTTATCTTCCGTTTTCTGGCAGCTAGGCTGGGGTTGTGGATTTTGGGAATCAATTGAGGTGAAGTAACATTTCCATTATGTCATATAAATAAGACATATTATCAACATTACTTACCCCTGTTAATATGGAACTTATTCATCTGGCCAAAGTAGTGTTTGCCAGTTTTCTCCTCTGTAAAGTCACTTGTTTTCATATCTGCACCCTTTGGAAGAAGGTAACTATAAGGACTACGACAAATTAAAAAAATAGTATTGGATCATGACAAAAGTATAAAATAAATAGCCCTGAATCTATATTAATATAAATAAATGATCAAATGAATAATTAGTAGGGAAGAGTCATATTGCCCATGAAGGTGAATTCCAAATAATTTATGTAGATACTTCTTCCTCAATGATGTGGCACATAATTCCACATTCCTTAAGTGATTAAGTTGTGATTCATTTGACTCTTCTCATTGGTCCTCTTTTTTAACATATGTCTAAGTAAGTGTGCAGGAGATGATAAAATAGGCATAGATGATATTTAATCAAATGTTGGTTGAGATTTTCCAAAATAAAATAAAACCAACATAAGTTCTTATCCAATGAGCCTTAGTATTAATTACTATTTACACTGCAGAATAGAGAAACGTAAAAAAATAAAATTACTTGGACAAGGTGGTATGCACTGCGGCTTTGGCATAGTAGGCTAAGCCTCCACCCGTGGCACAGGCATCAGATATGGGTTCTGGTACATGTCCTGGCTGCTCCTCTTCCTATCCAGCTCTCTACTTATGGCCTGGGAGAGCAGTAGAAGATGGCTGACGCGCTTGAGCCCCTGCATCTGCATGGGAAACCCAGAAGAGGCTTCGGCTTTGGATCAGCCCAGTTATGGCCATTTGTGGCTATTTGGGGAGTGAACCAGAAGATGGAAGACCATTCTCTCTGTATCTCCCTTTCTCTGTAACTCTACTTCTCAAGTAAATAAATAAAACTATTTTTTTAAAAAAGTGGTATGTACATTTTTGGGCTTATAGAACTGTTAGGGACAGAAACACAGATAAACTTGTGATTTGCTGAAATTTGTGGAGATATTTCCATGAGAGAGAGAAAATACCTTATAAGTGAAGTGATGGAGTGGAAAACATTATTAATGAAAGTTTATAAAAACTACATGGTTCTTCAAACTTATTCTTGTATCTTGGTCAACAAACATTTATGCATGCACACATATATACTACACATATTTAAGTTTAGGTCCACTTACATATGTGTGAGTGTGAATGTTTAAATGTATGTGTATGTGAATATGTTTGTATAATTCTGAGATTCGAGTCACTATCAGTAAACACCCTTACAAGAGTAAGGTCGTTTGCTAAGTTGCTTGATTTTCTCCTAACAATTTTAATGTGCTGAAAAAAATGAATATTTAAAAAAAATTGTGATGCTTTAACACATAGTATTAACTTGCTCTATCCATACTTGATATCAACAATCATCTGTTCTACCATGAATACATATTCATATATTTTTCATGTAGGTTATTTAAATAATGTTTATCATGAAAAATAAAGTAGCTGGTAAAACTTAATACTATTAACAAAATAATTTATGATACATTATGAACAAAGTATCTTAGTGACAACTAAGATTTGAACTGATTTTACTAAATGATATAATGCTAATGATTTCTGAAGAGGATGTTAATTTCTTCTCACATTTAAACTCATATAAAATGCCATCTAACATGACTTTTAGCAAATGTCAGCCATTTTGAATATTACTGAGCTAACATACATATGAATACAAATATATCTGTCACACACATGGTTAACCATAGTTAAAAAAATTACAAAGCTATATCATCAGTTAACAAAAAAAAATAAACAGCTACATTGTCAAAAACTAAACATACATCTTGACCCTGGCAGTGATATTACTCAAGAAATATAAAAACAATCAGGCTGATTAACAAGTTACCTTCAGTTCTCTTTATTTGGCAGGGTGACTTGGGACAAAAACCAGGGGTCTCTTAGGTACATAATGTTTGTAAGTTCAGGATTTTGTGTACTCAGAATTTTTTTTAAATGACATAATCTTGCTCAAAACATCACCCAGAAACCCATTTGCTCTCACAAGAGACTTTTTAATTAACAGTCACATCTGTGCTATTACACTATATTTCTGCAAAGCTAGCAACAACTTAAACCACATTATTAAATTATGGACAAATGTATAAATCTCAATGGACTTGTTTAGTTTTTCAAGAGCCAGAAATAGTTATTCTTATGCCTCTAGGGTTTGGGCTTGGATTACTTAAAATTTTTTGTAATCATGTTATTAAATATTTAATAGTATAATATTCTGAGCACCTTTCAAATACAAATGATATTAAAAATTAACCTGTTTAAACTATTAAAGCTTACCTGAGTAAATTTGTTTAGAGGTTTTTAAAATCTCTTTAAAGTAGCAGCTACGCAAGAAGATGCAATTTTCCAAGAACCTAAATAATCGATAATTTAATATTTAAGTGAAACACATTAAAGTGTGAAATCTAAAATCACTTTATATGGTTGAGGATTGCTTAAAAGGAAAAGAAATTATTATTTCTATATTATTCTTATCTAACTTCTGTCTACAGCATCTTAACTAAAATGTTTATTGCTGGCCTATTATGCATATATTATTATTATGCATATATCTATATCACAAGATCACATATATTCTATTTCTTTTTTCATTATTCATAGCTTTTTCCTAGTCATTATAATCCTCTCATGTAAATATTCTATTTTTAAACTTTCAAGCAAAATGCTTGCTAGAGACTTGCCGTGTGTTGTTCTATCTTTAAATTAGAATTCAAAATGAAACTAATGATTTCATATCTACTATTTGATAATAAAATACTACTGAAACAGGGTAAATCTAGAATCAATATTTATTCAAAGAGTTATTCTTTTTAAAATGTTTGCTAAATTAAAAGTTATACAATGTACTTATTAAATACAGTATGTCAGAAATATAATGAGCTACAGTTGAACATATTACTATTATTAGTTTTTAGCAAGAAAAATAATGTGTGTAGTTCTGAGGCATTTAATATTATGTTAAATATTTCAAGCCATTTCATGGAAAATTGTTGAAGCTTTACTAAATTTTAAATAACATGCAAATCCAATAATTAATTAAAATTGATTTTATGGAACAGTAAATAAGAAATTAAAAAAATATTGTTTTCAGTAAGTTTTGAATCATACAATTCAATTTCCCTTGATATCACTGTAGACCAGGAAAAAGCTGAATTGATAATATGAGACTTGCTCCCTTTTAAATGAGCTATTTAAAACAGATCAGCCAAATCTGATGACTTAATGGGGTATACGGAAAATTCACTGTAGTATCTGCTATTGTTCCCTTCCAAAAATAGAAAAGCAACAACAATCTGAATTCAGTTCTCTGGTTTGGAAAGATGACGTACAACAGTATAATGATTTTAGTGAAAGGTGTGAGATTTATAATTGATATTCTTGAATTAAATCTATATGAAGTGTAAAAGTACATGAACCTAGACTTTAATTTTTCCCTTTCTTATTTGGAAAATTATTCTTTCAAGTTATACTTTTCTATTAAGATACTCGTTAAATAAACGTACAGAATGTTTTATTATGTCTAGACACATATTATATATTTTCATTAAGATGAATCAAGCAACATTGTTTCTCTCTTCTTGGAGACTTGCAAATGCTCAGACACACCATATTATTGAGGTTAGAACTGTTGGATGCATTTCATCTTAAAAATGAAACAGACTTCAGTGTTACTTCAGTCGGAAATAAAGCTATTAGCTTTAGAATTAAAAACAAAAATAAAGAAAAACAAGAAGCAGAAAACAAAGCGCAGCTTCCTCTGATGCAGCAGAGAAAAAAGGAAAGTTGTTTTAGAAGCACTTTAAGGTTATGTGTAGCTGAGTAACTCTGATGACTTGAGGAAGTATAACATATGTGGGAAATTGAAGCCATCAAACATTTTGCAAAGCTGAATAGGAAACTGGAAAATTGCAGAAAGATTACTGATGTTGAAGTCTCTGAATCTTCCATGGCACCCATTGGCAGAACTATGTGATTTGCTAGGATAAGGGTTAGCATCCTGAGTAAAGAAGGGAATGATGATTGTGGAATTGATGCAGAATTGGTGTATGAGAACAATTTATTCTTGGGAAAGGGGGATTTTATAAATAATCAAGAATGTGATTGGAATGATGGACTGTATTGTCTGGATTGTCCAGTATGAAAAAAAAAATCAAACAATAAATGGCTTGGAGAAAAGGGTCCTGAGTATAACAATAGGGCTGATAAATATAAGCCACTGAAAAGGAGGACTTCAGTGAAATGGTATGATAAAAAGTACTTAACAAAAAGTGGGGATTAGCCTATGGTATTGAAGAGTCAAGAACAATTTTTGGTACAGATGAGATAGCAGCAGGATAAAGAGGCCAGTGTAATTTAACATATATTTCTCTTTAAACCTGTTTCCCTCTATGACAGACAATAAAATAATATGGCCTATTGAAGTATTGTGAGAATTAAATGATAAGAAGTAAGACATAGAGCATTTGGTACACTGATATGATTTCACATGCAATGAATGAAATTTTTAATAATTTCTTAATTTTTGTTCACCGTCTCTTCCCTCAAAAACCAAGGGACTACAAAACTAGTGATCCAGTTTAATATTAATACTTTTATGAGATTTTTTATTTTTCAAATGAAATATCTTTTTCTAGTATCTAATTTCCATTGGATTTCTCCTTGTTCTGCTGAATTTCATTTGTCTATGTTTCTACAGAAGCAAACAGTATCAAACCTCTATCATTTTGTTTTCAATGTCATGGCCACCAGCTAAGATATAAAGATGTGATTTTAACATTGCTTTGTAGATTTCTGAAAGGTGTTACTTGGTGCTTGAGAATCCTGCCTGTTGTGGTATGTTTAATAATTATATACATGCCATATACCTTCTCAAGGTACTGCATACTCTTTAAATTAATCAGTTTCAAAAGACAGGATTTCATTTTTTTACCATTTAATATTTTTCCATGGTGTACATGCCATAATTTATTTATCCAGTCATCAGTTGATGAACACCTGAGTTGATTCCATAACTTAGCCATGTGAATTGAGCTGCTATAAACATGGGGGTACAGATAACTCTTTCATATGCTGATTTATTTTCATTTGGGTAAATTCCCAGTAGTGGTATTGCTGGGTCATATGGTAGATATGTTTTCAGCTTTCTGAGGTATCTCCATACTGTCTTCCATAATGGCTGCACTAGTTTATATCCCCAACAACAGGGGATTAGTGTACCTTTTTCCCATCATAGATGCAACTGGAAACCACTATACTTAATGAAATTAGCCAGTCCCAAAAAGACAAATACTGTATGTTTTCCCTGTTCTATGGTAACTAAGAGTATCTAAAATGTAATATATAGGAGTGAAATTGACATTTTGATGTTCAATGATTGTTCACAGCTCTTGTCTCTACTGTTAAGAAATAGTTTTTTTTTCTTTTCATACTACATGTTGAAGTCTTTATTTACTATAACATTAATCTTCTGAGTATAAAGTAAACTGAAAATAGATCTTTGTAAAATTTAAGAGTGAAAATAGGAGAGAGAGGAGGAAGAAGGCTGGGAGAGTGGATGGGAGGGAAGGTATGATGGGAAGAATCACCATGTTATTAAATCTGTAGATATGAAATGCATGAAATTTGTATACATTAAATACAATTTAAAAAAATATTAGCTTCCCAATCTTGGTCTCATTTCTTCAGTTAGTAATGAAACAGGTGAGAAGATGCTTTATCTTATTGTTCTATAAATTACTATGCCTGCTTGGTGAACTAACTTTCATGAAAAGCAGAAAGCTATGAGAGTTTCTATTTATCTGCATCAGCAATTTCACATCTCACAGTGAATTTTTATTTTCCTATAGCTTGTTCAAGTGATCACTTTTTCCATGTTACATTTTTCATTAAAATGACTTCTCTTTCTCAGACTGGAGTTAAACTAAAAATAATTATTGACTGATTTCTCCACCATTAACTTTGAGAGCCTCTTAGTTGTTGCTTAGCCATCTGGTTGTAGATATATTAATACAGAATTCATTTCACATACTTTTTCTGGTAGTGGTTTTAACATCTCAATATCGTCCTGAATATTTTAGGACATATATATGGACATACAATTAGTCATATGCATAATACCCCTTCTGTGAAAATAAGGTTGAATAGGTTATTCATGATTAAATCATAACAGTTCTTTGATCTGCTCTATTTATCACTTCTACAATAGGTGTTTCAGTGTCAAATTCAATTCTTCAATTCTTTGTTTTGTTCCAAATGGTGATTTTCAAAGCAGCAGGATGCTTTATTAACTCTTCCAGCTCGCTGGGTAACACTACAGTTAGTTCTTCAATCTGTGAGAACTAAGGAAGAGAAAGTGGTGCGAACTTGTGAAGACATTTGATATTAATCACATTACCACTCCTGGGTTGTTCTCAGTGTTGTGATTAAGTTACTGTTAAGTGTACTAAACAGTACCCTGGTGATGTTAAAAGTAAGACCTTCCATGGATGTCTAGTTGGTAACCAGAGAGTAACTAAGATATTATGAAAATCAGATCATTATATTGACCCCTGCATTGCTTTTTCTCCCACTGATCTATTATTTAACTCCATTGGCTGCTAAGCACTATGAGTATGTGAATATATACTGGCTTTTCAATTCTGCTAGGTGAATATTATTAGATGCATTAGAACTTACTGTGGTAATTTCTTTGACTCAATAGGTAGCCATTAGCACTGTAGGACATAGGAATATAGTATCACAAACAAGTAGTTTGTGTATTTCAGCATTAAATTGTCTTTCAATTCAATTAAAGTAATGTTAATGGTGAGTTCTCATGAGTGAGCATACCTTCTGAAGTATTTTGTTTGTTTTTGATTTTTAATTCATTGTACAATTATTATTTTGATTTGACATTGAAAGTGACTCACTTGGCCAAAATATTAATGCAATTATTTGAGATGTAAACAGCACTAAGTTATGGGTACATATCAAGTAATTTTAAAGAATAGAGACATTTTGGTAAATGAAGTCTCTAATTTTGACAAAACAGAAGAGGCATCTGTGTATAGTCACATATAATCGCTTCTCAATACATATAAAATGCAGAAAATGAAATTTATTATTATTATAAGAACTATTTTATGTTTAACAAAAGTTTTACTTTTACATGGAGGTTTCCCTTAAATTTATATTATAAAAAAAAAAATTCTCTCTAAAGACACAAAACTTAGACTGGCATTTTGTGTAGTAGATAAGACACAACTTGGGATTCCTTCATCCCAAACCAGAATGTTTAGATTCAATTCCAAATTCTACTTCTGATTCCAGATTCCTGCTAATGTGCACCCTGTAAACAGTGGTTATGGTTCAAGTACTTTGGTCCCAGTCATTCATGTGGAACACCTTGGTTGATTCTCAGTTCCCAGCATCAGCCTCACTAATTCTCATTTTGTGTGGAATAAGCCAGGGAATGGTTTATCTTCTGTCTCTCTGTCTTTCTGCCTCTAATCAATCAATCAATCTTTTTTAACATTTATTTGAAAAACACACACACAGAGAGAGAGAGAGAGAGAGAGAGAGAGAGAGAGAGAGAGAGATATTGAGATCTTCCATCCACTGGTAAATTCCCCAAATGACTGCAGCAACCAAGGCTGGGCCAGACTGAAGAAAGGAACCAGGAGCTTCTTCCAGGTCTCACACGTGGGTGCAGGGGCCCAATTACTTGAGTCATCTTCTGCTGTTGGATCAGAAGTGAAGCAGCAGGTTCACGAACTGGCATCCATATGGGATGCTGGTGCTGCACACGGCAGCTTTACTCCCTATGCCACAACACTGGCTCCATAAATATTTTTAAAAGATGCAAAACTTTTTTCGGTTTACTGAGATTTTGATAAAATTTTACTTATAGAGTACATGAAAGGTTAGACATTTCAATGAGCGATATAAAGTAATTCTGACAAAGAAAGGTATTCTTTTCCATATTCAGATATACAAAACAATTATGAAACATACTGATTGATCAGTTGGTTATTGGAGAAGCAAAGAGAAGGAGAAAGAGACTGCCAGAAAGAGTTTTCACGATAATCCCTTAGATGTCTGAAATGTTTGGGGGCTGAATTAGCAGCCATGTACTCAATCCACATTTCCCTCATGAGCGTCAGGGGCTCCAACTGCTTGTGTCATTACATTACTGCCTTCTAGGCTATCCATTAACAGGAAGTTGGAACTTAGAGCAGTGCCAGGACTCAAACACAGCCACTCCACTAGTAGGACATGGCAGCTCAATGGTCACAACTTTGCTGCAGAGCCCAGGGAGCAGGGATAAACCAGAGATCATTTTCTACCCAAAGGACACACCCCCTATGCTCTCTGTTCAGGAGAAACCTAAACTAGGCTCCAGAGCTGTTTCCATCTTCTTTACCGAACAGTGTTTAAGATGACACATAATCCATGAAGCCCCAACTCTATTCCAGAGAATTGTGTGTGGTTGTGTAGAATCTACATGGTAGACAGAGATTAAATGAATGGACAGCAATATAACAAATCATCCCCCATCCATGGGGAATTCATTCTAAGACTCCAGAAGGATAACTGACATTGTGTATAGTACAGAATCTTGTATATACCATGTATTGTGACATATATATATATATAATGCTTAATTATAGGCACAATTAAAAAATTAAGAATAATAAATATGGTAAACATAAGAGTGAGTTTTAATAAAAACTAAAACTTAAAGACTATTTCTGAAATTTTCCATTATATATTTCCTGACTGTGGTAACAGAAATCATGGAAAGTAAAACCACAGATAATAGTTAACAGGAGCTTGCTGCTATGCATGAGTAAATGAAAGGCTGGCGATTGGCTCACACAATGATTCAATTAGTAGTAGAAACATAATGGAGTCACACTAAAACCTCTAGACACTAGTACTGTGGTGAGTTGCCTGGATTGTCAGTACCCTGATGATGGTACAGCAGTATGCCTGGAAGGTAATTCACCTGATTCCATGGAGAGAATGGAAATTTCACACTGGAAACCTTCCAGGACCTCATACCATCCTCCCTTTTGAGTCACATTGATTCCCATACTTTTGTGATAATAAAAACATAATTGTATGTATAGAACATTCTCAAGATCTGTGAGGCAGTCCAGCAAATTATTGACTCTAAAGGAGGATAAATGGTAAATCCTAGAAGTTGTAGGCAACTGCACAAAAGTGGGGATTGCCTAAGGAGTCCTAGATGTGCAACCGGAGTCTGCTGTGAGGGCAGTGGAGCACTGTGTCCTCAGCCTGTGAAGTTTGACTCAACCCTGGCTAATCAGTGTCAGAACGTATGGTAGGACCCACTTCCCACATGCCAGGTGCCCAACACAGGGACTAGGACATGATGAATTGTTCTGTTTGAAACTGCTAAGTTTGTGAGAAATTGTTATAACAGAAAACTGATAAAGTGACTATTTCCTTAAACATTTTTACCATTAATGCATAAATTACACAGCTGTTCTTTATTCTCTTTCTCTTGTGTGTCTTTTTCTAGTTAAAGAATTAAGGTGATGCTGGCTTCATAGAAGGAGTTTGGGAGGATTCCCTCCCTTTCAATTGCTTTGAATAGCTTGAGAAGAATTGGAATTCGTTCTTTAAATGTCTGGTAGAATTCAGTAAGAAGCCATCCAGTCATGGGCTTTCCTTTGTTGGGAGGATCTTTATTACTGGTTCAATATCCATCTTTATTATTGGTCTGTTTCAATTTTGTATGTCTGCCTGACTATTTTGGTAGATGTATGTGTCCAGAAATCTATCCAGACCAATATCCCTGTTACACAGACACAAAAATCCTCAAGAAAATATTAGCTAAACATATCCAACAGCACATCAGAATAATCATGCAGCATGACCAAATGGGACTTATTCCTGGTATGCAGGGATGGTTCAACATTTGCAAATCAATAAATATGATACATCACATTAACAGGCTGAATAATAAAAACCATATGGTTATCTCAATTGATGCACAGGAAGCTTTTGACAAAATACATCTTTTCATGATGAAAGTCTTAAGCAAACTGGGCACAGAAGGAACATTGCTCAACATAAGCAAGGTAATTTAGGACAAACCCACACTCAGCATCCTATTGAATGGGGAAAAGCTGGAGGCATTCTCCCTAAGACCCAGTGGGTGTGATCTTGTGCCTGACTGAGAGATTGCCTGCCTAGCCTATGCAGGAGGTTAGGATGGTTGTGGCACACCATGCCTCCTGGGATGGCCTGACTGTTGGCAGGCAGCAGGAGCCCCAAGCACATTTCCCCCAACCCCACTCTCTGTTGAAGGGCCTTGTAATTACCAATCATGTAAACAGCTCCTGGGTGTGGCCCAGGCCCATTAGAACCAACTGGGATGCTACTAGGCTACGTGACCTTCAAGCTGATTGCAGAAGCATAGCAGTGCCAATAACAGCTTTATCCTATAGAATTAGTGTTGCCCCGAACTAGCTGCACCCCCTCTGCCTGCCCTTTAAAGGTATGCTTGATTGTTAATAAACGGACATGTTCACCAAAACTTGTCCCAGGTGCTTCTTGTTGAAAAACACTGTCGCCTCACCATCCTGAGAGTACGTGGGCCTTGCAGGATGAGCCCACAATCCAGAACCAAACAAGGATGGCCACTCTCACCATTGCTATTTAATATAGTCCTGGAAGTTTTAGCTACAGTGTTTTGGCAAGAAAAATAAATCAAAGGGATATAAATTGGAGAGGAGGAAATCAAACTATCCCTATTCTCAGATGACATGAATCTACATATAGGAGATCCAAAAGACTCCACTGAAATGTAATATATTGGAGTCAAAGGAACATTTTGAGATTCAATGATTGTTTACAGCCCTTATCTCTTCCACTGATGAACAGTGTTTTTTGTTTTTTCTTTATACTGTTTATTGACTATTAAACACTATAACACCATATCTGGAAGTTCAAGTGCTTCTATACAAAAGATTTTACTGGAGAAGACTTTCTTTTTTTTTTTTTTTTTTTTTCAAAAATTCAAGCATGTCAAATAGTCATTCATGCAATCTTGTCTAATATGATGTGTTTTTGCTGACTTTATAGTAAAAATTAACTGATACTTTATTTCCTGATAATAAATATATTCACTTTTAAACTTTTCACATTTCCCTTTATCTTTTTCCCAAAGTCCAAGAGGAAAATCTTTCTATGAATTGGTTTTTTACTTTCTCACTAATATAAATACAGCATAGAGGACTTTGTCTGGATTGACAGCTATAAAATACTACAATATAGTATCATCAAAGTCATTGGTATTGAAAATTCTCATGAAATTTTCAGACTTACATGCACTGTCTACTTAACATCTTCCATTAGATATAAAATGCAGACATGAAAATTCATTAAAACCAAAGGGAAACAAAAGATAAGGGAAGGAAGGATGAAAGAAAATGAAAAAAAAAAAAAGAAAAAAAAAAAACATAGACCACATCTGCTGTCCTCACTTCTGTAACTTGTAAATAGCAAAACCATACGTGCAGCTACTTGAGTGGAGAAGCTGGAAAGAAGGTCTCTAGATTTCTTATTCTTCCCTTTCCTCCCACCTTAAAATACATCCACTGTCTTCTAAGTATGTCACATATCTGAACACTTCTCACTTCTTATGTCAACATACTGATTCCCTGTACTATTTCTAATAACCTTACATTGATTTGTGTTGGTTTGTTTACTTTCACTATCATGGGAATTTTATTTGCCTTCTATAACACTTCCTAAACTTCATTTTCTTAAGTGTGTTTCTTGCCATCTGCCAGAACATGTCTCTTCAGTAAGTTCTCTCACATTTGATTATCCTTTAACAGGAGTTACAACGTGATTTCTGCTAAGCATATCTACTTTTCAGCATAGTTTTCCCTCAGATTAATCCACTTCCAAAACACCTGAACTTATTTCTCATCTTCAAATAGTTCAATTAGGTTTTGAACTCAGAGCTTTTTACTTCGTTTCTTATATACCTGGAATTCACATTTCTTAAACCTACACCCCATGTTGTTGCCTTCTTATTAGTAACATTATTGGAATTAATACATATATACCAATGTCACTTCAAAAATATAACCCTCCATTTGAGAGGGGGAGAAAACAGGTTTGTTTACAAAAATTTGAGATGATTCTTAAAACTCTATCTTCTCTATTTATCATGCTAACACCTACAAATCCTTTAGTCAGAATAGCTGCTAATAATTAATGTAGTTGGTAGTTAATAAAACTCAACCATTCATGGCAACATAAGTCAATCTAACAAAGTGAATCTTTAATTACACATTTGAGATGGAATGAAATGTGTGCAGTTTAGCTATAAAAAAGACATAAATTAATTTGTTTTGAATAATAAGTCAGTTAAACTACTAATTAAAAAGGAAAATCATTAATAAACCTCTTTATGATGATATGTCTATAAATAGGGGCATTTATGATGATATTATTAGATTTTTGAAATGAAAAAATATAAACAAAAAGAAGGCTACTATGAGTTCTTGTATGGTCACCACATAACTTCAATAATCATGTGTAAGAATGTATTATCTATACCTACTTTCAAAAACTATCTTCTATGGTAAAAGTTTTCAATGTAGCTCTAAAATAGATGATATAAAAACTTCAGCACAAAGCAGTATTATACTTGCATTTCAAAAATGATTTGTATAATTGAATATAAAATTATTGTTCACGAATCCACTACTCTCATAAAAGTCCCAATAATTTTCTCCTGTTGGTTTTGGCAGGAAATCAAATAAATCAAAGCAATTGTAGTTGACGAATTTGGTTCTAGACAGTTCTTCAGATTCAGTCTTGACATTTGTGGCAGTATTTCTTCATAAGTGTTACTGTGTTCCTCCATCAAATAGCAAATTGTTTCTGGTCATCTTTGTTTTCATTGCAACAGTTGTGATGACTTACATTTACATTCTCTTTTCATGGTTGATTTATTTATTAAAGTTGATTAATATTGCTTAAAATGATGAGTCATATTTCAGTGACAGTTGTAACATTTTGGCAATATTTTTTCAATAAGAGATCAAAGTTACACTTCACTTTATCTCCGGCAGAAATATTAATCTTGGACAATAATTTATACCACTTATGCCCCGTTTCAAAATGCTTCCAATAAACGCATTCCCTTTGAAGACATATTGTTTTGTGTGGATGCGTGTTATAAAAATGATTGATTTAGAATAGTCAAAGCAATGCTTTAGAGACAATCATGGTTCTATCTTCTTGAAATTAAATATTATTAAAATGAATTGTAAATGTTTGGCTATCACATAAATAGAAAATATACTCAAACAATTTTTGGATTATATTTATAAAATTGGCTCTACAAAATGCAATTACTATTATAGAAAAATATACCTTTCAAAGCTGAAGAATTTTTTTTAACTTCTATTTAATAAATACAAATTTCCAAAGTACAACAGTGGCTTTTTCCTCCCCATAACTTCCCTCCCACTTGCACCCCTCTCATCTCCTGCTCCCTCTCCCATTCCATTCACATCAAGATTCATTTTCAATTATCTTCATATACAGAAGATCAATTTAGTATATATTAAGTAAAGATTTGAACAGTTTTTACAAACACAGAAACATAAACTGTAAAATACTTTTGAGTACTAGTTATAGCATTAATTCACATTGAACAACACATTAAGGACAGAGATCCTACATGAGGAGTAAGTGCACAGTGACTCCTATTGTTGACTTAACAATATGACACTCTTGTTTATGGCATCAGTAATCTCCTTAGGCTCTTGTCATTAGTTGCCAAGGCTATGGAAGCCTTTTGTGTTCGCTGACTCTGATCTTATTTAGACAAGGTCATAGTCAAAGTGCAAGTTCTCTCCTCCCTTCAGAGAAAGGTACCTCCTTCTTTGATGGCCCATTCTTTCCACTGGGATCTCACTCGCAGAGATCTTTCATTTAGGTCTTCTTTTTTTTTTTTTTTTTGTTAGTTTGTTTGTTTTTTGCTAGAGTGTCTTGGTTTTCCATGCCTAAAATATTGTCATGGGCTCTTCAGCCAGATCTGAATGCCTTAAGGGCTGATTCTGAGGCCAGAGTGCTGTTTAGGACATCTGCCATTCTATGAGTCTGCTGTGTATCCTGCTTCCCATGTTGGATCTTTCTCTCCCTTTTTAATTCTATCATTTAGTATTAGCAGACACTAGTCTTGGTTATATGATCCCATTGCCTCTTAGACCTATCATTATGATCAATTGTGAACTGAAATTGATCACTTGGACTAGTGAGATGGCATTTAAATTTAACTGTAAAGTGATCTCTGTTAAATATAAGAGTGGGAAAAAGAGAAGGAGGAGATGTACAATTTGGGACATGCTCAATCTGACTTGCCCCAAATGGTAGAGTTAGAAACGTGCCAGGGGATTCCAATTCAATCCAATTCAAAGCTGAAGAATTTTTAATAATAAAGTTGATAACTCACCTTTTTAACATTTCTCTAATTGTGACTTTCTGTATGCTCATTACAATTATTGTATGAGTCAACATAAGGACATTTATTTTATATCGAATACAACTGTTAAGTGAACTATAATGCCAAATACCTTAATTTCATTTTTGAAACAGTCCTTCCTCTTGATTTCGACCTGGGTCTTCTGTTTCATTTCTTTAACAAATGTTATGACCTCATTTGACATTAAAATGCATTAGATAAGCACTAAAGCATTCCCCTGTAGATCTGTGTGTGTGTGTGTATGTGTGTTTAGGAAGAGAGATCGGAATACTTTTCTCCAATATTATTATTATTATTATTATTATTATTATTGACAGGCAGAGTGGACAGTGAGAGAGAGGCAGAGAGAAAGGTCTTCCTTTTGCCGTTGGTTCACCCTCCAATGGCCGCCGCAGTTGGCGCGCTGCGGCCAGCGCAACGCGCTGATCCGAAGCCAGGAGCCAGGTACTTATCCTGGTCTCCCATGGGGTGCAGGGCCCAAGCACCTGGGCCATCCTCCACTGCACTCCCTGGCCACAGCAGAGAACTGGCCTGGAAGAGGGGCAACCGGGACAGGATCGGTGCCCCGACTGGGACTAGAACCCGGTGTGCCGGCGCCGCAAGGTGGAGGATTAGCCTAGTGAGCCGCGGCGCCGGCCTCTCCAATATTATTTTTAAACACAAGTATGTTTTCATATTGTATTATATGTTCGTGACTTAATAGTGCTCAAATTTTATTTTTATAGCTAGAATGTATATTAGTATCTAAAGATAACATTCAATACTTTTGGCTTTATATTTTAAAATGAAAACATTTTATTATTAGGAAGTTTTTCTGAATATAGCATGTTTATGAGGCTATTTCAAAAGCTCAGGGTAAATGGTATTAATAGATACATTTATTTTGGTGCAAACATGTTTTGAAATTCATGCATAGTTTTTCATAGTATGTGTTTTCTGTGAACTTTTTAAAGACACTTTGTAGTGTATATTTTCATGAAATAAACATACAATTACTTGTCTTTAAATTATACTCTCTAAGTTAAATTTTTTTAATTATCTAAGCTTATTTTAACTTTATTTTATTTCTAGACATTACTATTTTACATGAAGAGTAATAAAAAGAAAATATCTAGAAACAGTTACTTGTGTAATCTAACAGCCATTGGCAACAATTCAAGCAGGAGTTATTCACATTGCTCATTTAAGGAGCCATTAGCGTTAGCATTATGGAAAGTATATGATACAGTATACTAGCAAGCTAAAAATTGAGATTGTGCTAACACAAATGTTTCACCTCTATTAAAAAAGTATATCTAGCTTTCCATGTGTAAGAAAGTTCCTACAAAAGCCTACCTACCAAAATAAATGCCTCTGCAAGTTTTCTGAATCCCTATTCTATATTATAACAATCTATTGACATGTTAAATTTTTAATTATATACCATGGGTTTCATTTTCACAAAGCACAACTTAGTAGAAAGAGCTTATAAACTTACATGGTTGTATTGACCCCACTGATTCTTGAGGCGATCCTGGAGCTGAAATTAGAGGAAGATAAAGTTAGGAAAGTCTTCATAAAAGTGGAACCTAAAAATGAACAGCCCAGATTCTCACAGCCTTTACATAAAAATGCATATTCTTGATAGTAATCAAGATCTACAGAATCAGAATCTGTGAATGAACTCAGATATTTGCATTTTCAAGAAATTCCACAGGAGGCTTTTTTTTAAGATTATATCTATTTATATATTTTCCAAGATTTTTTCAAACTGATTAATTAATAAATTATATAGAAAGAAAGAGAGAAAGTAAGAGAGAACAAGAATTCCATCCACTGGTTCACACCTCAAATACCTGCAATGGCTAGGAATGGGCCAAGACAAAGCTGGAAACCAGAAATGCGATTCAGGAGTGCCGTGCAGATGATAAGAATCAATTATTTGCAATCACTAGCTACCTCCCAGGGTGCTCAGTAGTAGTACACTAGAATTAGAAGCAGAGCCAGGATTAAAATCCAGGCACACTGATATGGGACATGGGTATCCCAACAGGCAAATTAACCACTAGGACCAATGCTTATCTCAATATAATATTCTTGAGATAACTGACTATTTAATCTAGAGCTTCTTTTTCTAATATTATTTTGTAAATCATTAAGTTTTGATGTATTTATTTGAATACAGTAATATGTTATGGAGGTAAACAAAAATATATTTTGATTTTTTTTTTTTTTTTTTTTTGAGATTTAAAAGCCAGAGTGGTGTAGAGTGGGGCTTGCAAGAGAGGAAAACCCAAAGGGGACTGGTAGTTGGCTTTCAGTACAATTTCGAAGGAAAAAGAAAACTTAACAAATAGATGGGCATTCTGTTACCAGGCTGGGACAGAAACCATCAAAAGATCCCATTTACAATACTCCATCCTGTCTGGCCTGCTAAAGGTTGGGTAGATAACTTGTTTTCACAATAAGCTGTGACTTCTGGAGGAACTCCCTTGCTATTCTCATGGTAAATTTGGAAATTGTTAAGGAAGGAGGGCAGCCTGTTAGTTCTTGCTAAAGATGAAGTTTTGGGGAATGAAGCAAGTATTTTACAGCCCAAATTCCATTGGGATCCCCTGACTATTTAGTAATCCATTTGACACCTTGCATTCCCTCCTCCTGGGGATGGAACCCTAACATCTGTTAGAGGGAACTGGGCAGATGATAGGTCTGGCTGCTTCATGCTGAAATTTATTTTTAAAATTCTGAAAATCTTCAAGGGAAGTATTTTGAGGGTTTAAATATTTATTAAAGAAATACGTAATATATGTTCATAAGAAGGATAAAGAAGCACATATTATCTTCATAAAAATTATAAGTGAGTTAGATTGGAAGGAGTTTAATTTTTTCTCTGTGTTTTAAGCTGATATTATTTTCATAATTTAAACTATCAGAATGGAAAAATAAGTCTTGACACATCTTGTCATTAGTGGTGATGTGTACCTAGTACAATTTTGGAATTTTACATTAATAAATTTATATCAACCATAATTAAATATTTATAGACCCCCATAATGTAGGTAAGGGTCCTGATAATTGGGAAATTTATAAGATTTGCCCAAGGGCACCTAGCTTGCAAACGAAATACTTGAGTGAGAAATTGAGGCAATTCTATTTTAGGAGAAATCTATTTATTGTATCCTTCATGCTTCCTTCCCTCCTCCTACATTTTTCCTTTATTTTTAATTATTTGTTTCATATGTATTATAAAGTTGCAATGTGCACAAATCATTTAGAATCCTGCAAACATTTTCTAACTGAAAATAATATAAACACATATTTCAAGAATTATGGTTATTATTTTCCCACAAGTTTGGCTATGAAAAACATTAGCTCCTTTCTTTACTACTTAGCAAAAAAAAAAAATTGTAAAGATATGAAAGTACATCTTCCACCATTCAAAAATGGAACAATATACATAAATCTTAAAATCTTACTTTCAGTATGACTTATTTTATCAATATAATGTTTATAACCTTGTACTTTTTCATCGCCCTCCATTATTTAAGAAGGGTCCTCAACAAGTTCATGGAAAAATGCATGTTATAGAGAAATTTTGCATAAATTTTAAGAGGTTTTTGCATCCGCATGAACATTTTTAATTCCATTTTCCATTTTTATTTTTGAATTCTCTTTAGATGTGTATATTGAATAATAAGGTTTCTTAGGTTTTTTGTTTAATAGAAAAGTATAAAGAAAATAAACTTAAACCTTGTGTTTAACTTTGGTTGGAAACACGGAGTTTTTTCAGAATAATTTAAAAAAATGCTTAATTCTTTTTACTGTGTATAATTTTTTTTTAAAAAAAATAGTTATTTATTTGAAAGCAGAGTGTCACAGAAGCAGAGAAAGATAAAGAGAGAATCCTCTAGGGGTCTGGTTCACTATCCAAAAGATCACAACTGCTGGGGCTGATTCAGGCTCAAACCCAGAGCTCGGACCTCTGCCCAGGTCTTCCACATGGGTGGTACGGTCTCAAATATATGAGCCACCTGACGGTGTTTTCCCTGGTGCATTAGTAGAAAGCTGGATAGGAAACGGAGCAGCTAGGACTTGAACCAGTGGTCTGATATGGGATACTGTTCTTAAATTGCTGTGTAAAAATGCCAGACCCATATAGAATTTTTAATATAAACACAACATAGTTAGAATTCATTTATTAGTAATTATTTAAGTATTCCTGGTGTTTATAACTATAAAATGCCATAAAATATCATAGTAAATGTTTTCGTGTAAATGTACCAAAATAAAAATAAATGCCAAGAAAAATAATTTATATGTTTAATACTTAATAAATTATATATGTATATTGAAGCCCAGAACACTGTTCAGATTTCCTATGTGGGTGGTAGGAACCCATTTACTGGGACATCATCTGTTGCCTTCCAGGATGCAACAGCAAGAACCTAGAAAGAAGTGTAGGAGCCAGGACTAGAACTGGCAGGAGAGCAGATGTTTTAAGAGGTGGCTTAATCCACAGTACCACAGTGCCTTCCCTGACATTCTTTTCAAATCCTTACTTTGCAAGACAACTACTTGATTATTTTCTTCCACTTCCACTCCTTTGCAGCAATGTGTTTAGTTTTCTTGATGTAGGACAAGTTACCCTAAACTTAGTGGCTGAAAGCAGTATATATTAATTCCCAGCTTCTGTGGACCAAGAATGTGGGTGCAACTTAACCAAGCACCTCTAATTCAAGACTGTGACTGGAAGTTATTGAGTTGTCCATTTGGCAGCAGTCATCTCAAGGTTTGATGGGGAAAGTCTTACTTCCAAGCTCACTCATATAGTTGTTAGCAGTCTCAGGTCTTTGTGGACTTTTCATCTGGGATAACAATTGTTCTCTCATTTAACTTTCTGTGTCCCTTTTCTCCTCTTTTGTAAGCAAAGTTCTAAAAGGTTCATGAAATACATTCTTTACATCTGAAGACATTATGATCAAGAGTCCCAAATCCTGTTTTCCTAAGATCACTTTTCTCAAGAGTTCCTAATATTACCATAGACAAAGATAAGCAATACAAAGAAAGTAAAATATTATTATCACATATGTAATTAATCAATTGATTAATGCAGAGTGATGGGAAAATGGTTTAGAATTTTAGTTTTGAGATATAATAAAGTCCAAAGGGCAACATTTATGTATGAATTACAAAGAGCTCTTGGATATTCACCTTTAACTACATAGCTTACTGATAATTATGGAGAGGATATTTTTATGATGATACAACACTGATGGTCAAATTCTCAATTGCAAAGACTCTTAAAAAAAGGCAGCCATTACAAAGTCTGTAACAATTTTTCTCTCAATAAATTCATAAGTTTTTTTTTGTTTTGTTTTGTTTTTTTTTTTTTTTTTTTTTTTTTTTGACAGGCAGAATGGACAGTGAGAGAGAGAGACAGAGAGAAAGGTCTTCCTTTGCCATTGGTTCACCCTCCAGTGGCCACCATGGCCAGCACGCTGGGGCCGGCGCACCACGCTGATCCAAAGCCAGGAGCCAGGTGCTTCTCCTGGTCTCCTATGAGGGTGCATGGTCCAAGGACTTGGGTCATCCTCCACTGCATTCCCGGGCCACAGCAGAGAGCTGGCCTGGAAGAGGGGCAACCGGGATAGAATCCGGCGCCCCGACCGGGACTAGAACCCCGTGTGCCGGCGCAGCAAGGTGGAGGATTAGCCTATTGAGCCGCGGCGCCGGCCCATAAGTTTTTCCAAGAGTATTTCCTCATGATTTTGACCTCCTCTTCTCATTTCTCAAAACCAGATGATCACCTTGCTTCCTATACCTCTGAGAATTTTAGGTTAGAGGCCCATTGATTTACAGGATCATTTTCCCTTCTACACAGCAGTCAACTTCTTCCCATTCAAAGAAAATCCATGTCTATGTGTGTTGCATCTTGACCCTTCTGTCATTTTAGCAAAAGAAGTGCTTTAACTTTCTGGTTTCACTACTCTGTATTCTCATTTCCAATTGTATTTATTTTTACCATGAGCACATATTTGTGGTTATTAAGTATCTAACATCCTTAAAAAGAAATCTATCATTATTTCATAGCTCTTTTTGTAAAGTGATGCTTTATAAAAGAAACGGTTACTCTTCAGCTATATTTTCAACTTCCATTCACTTCTTCAATCACTTTGATTCTAACTCCAGTATCCAATTCTCCACTGAAAGCTTTCTTAATGAGTTCTCAATGATTTGATCATCAAGTTGAGTAAGGCTTTTTTTTTTTTTAAAGATTTATTTATTTTTCTTGAAAGAGTTACACAAAGAGAGAAGGAGAGGCAGAGAGAGAGAGAGGTCTTCCATCTGCTGGTTCACTCCCCAGATGGCCGCATCGGCCGGAGCTGCACCGATCCGAAGCCAGGAGCCAGGAGCTTCCTCTGGGTCTCCCAAGTGGGTGCAGAGGCCCAAGGACTTGGGCCATCTTCTACTGCTTTCCCAGGCCATAGCAGAGAGCTGAATCAGAAGTGGAGCAGCCGGGTCTTGAACCAGCACCCATATGGTGCTGCAGGCGGTGGCTTTACCAGGTATACCATAGCGCCAGCCCCATTAATCACTTTTTAAATTCTTTTGTAGGATTTGATATTCTTGGTCACTTCTATTTTTCTTCAAAATTCTCAACAGGATTTGCTAAGGCTTTTACGTAGGTTTGGGAAAACATTACCTTATGCCATTATTCAAAAATGCTGAAGGGAAAACCAGTTCATCCATGCTATGTGAAACAGAACTTTGTGAACTCAATTCTCAAGTCCATAATGCAGTAAATTCACAACCTTCATTTCACGTTGATTTTGGCTGTGCTGCTTGGCTTCCTCCTGTGGCTTATTTCTGAACATAGGTTGGATGTTATTCAATTCACATACTTTCATTTATAGGCTCTTCTACTTTCATGGCAGGGTATTAGTTCCTCCGTTGCTCAATAACTGTTAAATGAGTGCCTTATAATGGTCTTCAAACAAGTTGTTGTCAGAAAGTGTAATCTGTATTCAAACTGAAGAATTACAAAATCTCAATTTGAAAAATTAATATTGAGAATATATTGATTAAAAGTCTGACGCTATGGCTCACTTGGTTAATCCTCCGCCTGTGGCACCAGCATCCCATATGGACGCTGGTTCTAGTCCTGGTTGCCCCTCTTCCAGTCCAGCTCTCTGATGTGGCCTGGGAAAGCAGTGGAGGGTAGCCCAAGTGCTTGGTCCCTGCACCCGCATGGGAGACCAGGAAGAAGCACCTGGCTCCTGGCTTCAGATCAGTGCAGCTCCAGCATTTGCAGCCATTTGGGGAGTGAACCAATGGAAGGAAGATCTTTCTCTCTGTCTCTCTCTCTAACTGTCTACAACTTTACCTGTCAAATAAAAAAAAGTTATGGAAATTATC
Source organism: Lepus europaeus (assembly GCF_033115175.1). Classification (NCBI taxonomy): domain Eukaryota; kingdom Metazoa; phylum Chordata; class Mammalia; order Lagomorpha; family Leporidae; genus Lepus; species Lepus europaeus. Next base: position 31,785,104 of record NC_084842.1, read on the forward strand.
CCTTACTTTAAATATGCTAATGTACCACAAACCAATCTCTTCCAAAAACCATGGATATGTGCATGTATTTTCTACCATGTTGATCTCATAAAATCTTGTTATATATGGAGTAAACAATCTAAGATAGTCATCAAGGACTTTTATTTTGGAGTGAGATAGCTGTAGACTTAAATCTAATTCAAGAAACACTGAATTAAGTAATTGTGTATAAAACTATTTCCCCTTATAAAGCTAAAAGAAATGATAACAATACTCAATTGTACAAGTTACTTTTCGATTTTGGGAAACTATCACTTTAATAATACTCATTATACACTTTCATCCTGCTGAGGCTAATAATATTCCTGATATTGCCACCAATATTGAAGTTATCCCTATGTTTATAACAACTCAATTCACAAGAGCTAAGATATGGAATCAACACAGAGGCCCATCAACTTATGGCTGAATAAAGAAAATATGAAATATATACATAATGGAATATGTATAAAATATGTATAAAATATGTATAAAAAGAACAAAATCCTATCTTCTGTAACAAAATGGATGCAACTGATGCAACTGGAGATGATTATCCATTATACTTAGTAATTATGTTCTTAAAATTGTATCTAATAAATACATGAAATCTGTTCTCTTTATATAAATAAAAATAGATGTACACAGGAAGGAAAACAAAATTGATAGTGAAGGTTAAATTTAAGGAAGAAGGTATTTTTAACATTTTGTTAAATGAGCCTTATGACACAATGGTGTTGAGATGGTTTTAGAAGGGATTCTAGGGGAAAATTTGGCATGTTTTTTGCAGGATTTTTTACTTAATAGCATTTTTATAGTATCTGTCTACTCTGAAGTATCCATGAATGCCTTATAAACCATCTCTTGTCCAAGTCTTAGCTGTGAGATCATGCCGGGGAGTGACAATGTAGTTCTAGAATTGCATTTCTTCTTTTCCATAACTCTCCTGATTTACTCTGTTTTGTGGGAAAGTTGAATAGGTTTGCAGTGGCTTTTTTTTTATAAGGCCTTAATCTGGCAAAAGTGAAATACTGTAACTTCCAAAACATTTCTCACTACATATATACATAATAAAATATGTCACATAAAGAAAATAGATTTAGAATACCAGTTTTACTATTATATACATATTATTATCCCAGGTAAAATTCTCAAGTGATCATTTATGTCTAGAAAATGAATCAATTTAAATTAATCCTGGTGATCTTGAATAAGAGTGCTTTGTTAAGTTTAATCTTCCCCCCTCTATAGACATCTTGTCAATTTTGTACAATTTGATATCATATAATATAATATAAATGTGTTATCCTTTATAAAAAGAGTAAGAAAGATAACAAAATTTCTCAACTTTCTAAAAAAAGTCTAGAGATTTGAGAATAAACTCAAATCTAAACAAAATAAATGGTACTGAAATTTGTGAACAATAAATAAGAAAAAAAATCTTGAAGGAAGAGAGATATAGAAAAATGATGTAATATGAGTAGCAAGAAAACAACTTAAATGACACTAGATGTATTATTAGAAAATATGGAAGCCAGAAAAAGTATCTCAGTATTTTACAAGAGCAGAAAGAAAATACATACAGACACACACACAGAAACTTGCAAATTCATAACTTTATATTAATAGATAATGGCCTTCAGGAATACAGGGGAAAGATGTTTTCAGATAAATAATAACTAAAAAATGATGATAGGAATTTACCATTAAAGAATGAATAAGTGATATGCTTTATAAAGAAAAAATATCAAAAGGAATCTTAGAAAATAGGGAAGAAAACACTTTGGGCAAAAAACAATAGATAAATATGATAGCTCTTCCTTGACTTGAGATGAGAATTGGTTTTGAAAGTCAAAGGAAATGTAATAACACTGGCATATTTGATTCAATTTTTTTTTTCAGTATAGAAGAGAATTAAGATAACTTCAACTGCAGAAAGGTAAAAGGACAAAGAGAGAAGAGGTTTCTAAACTATGAAGTGATGTAGGTGATGATTTCCTGGATAAGACAAAACTAGACAAATGCAATTCTACCAAAATAAAAGCTTTCCTACAGCAAAGGAAACAATTAATAGAGTGAAGAGACACCCAACACAACGAGGATACATATTTGCAAGCTACTTATCCAGCAAAGGGTTAATATACAGAATATATCACCAAGTCAAAAAACTCAACAGCAAAAAAACAACCAATCCAGGTCCTCGATAGGCATTCTTCAGAAGAAATACTGATGGCTGACCAGTGTCTGAAAAAATGTTCAATATCACTAGGAATCAGGAAAATGTAAATAAAAACTACAGCGAGATTACCACCTCATCTCTGTCAGAATGGCTATTATCCAAAAGACAGAGAGCAATAAATACTGACAAGGATGTGGAGAAAGGGGAATTGTGTTATATTGTTGGTGGGAATGTTAATTTGTCAATCACTGTTAAAAACAGTATGAAGATTTCTTAAAACACTGTAAATATATTTGCCATATGGTTCAGCAAGCTCACTTCTGTGTATATACCCCAAGAAACATGAGTGGATTGCATCAAAGAGATAGCTGTACCACAGTGTTTATGCAGCACTGTTCACAGCAGCCAAAATATAGAATCAATCAAAGTGTTCATTGTGAGATGAATGGATAAAGCAAACACCACATTGGAAAAAGTATTTGGCTATAAAAAGGAATTAAAAGGTATCATTTACATCAAATTGGTTGCAATTAGAATGCATCATGTTAAATGAAATAAGCTAAACTCAAAAAGATAAATAATGCATTTTCTACCTTACATGTGAAAGTGAAAATTTAAAAATAAATAAATGTAAAACAAAACAAAAACAAAATACAATTTAAAAATAAATAAATATATTTTAAAAAGAAATGCCTATTTGTATCAGTTTTGCTGCAAACATAGTGTTTCATCAAACTCTTTAACAAAATCTTTGGCAAATTGTTAAGAATTACATACTATTACAGTTTTTAAAAAGTTATGTTACTATTTTAGATTTATATGAATGAAGTTAAAAGTCTTTTCATATTATTAATATTGATGGCTTTTATCTATTTTCTTACTCAACTATAGGCATTTTATTTGCTGTACTTTCTAGTTTTTGAAGCGTTGAAACTTTGACTATAATGTAATTAAAATGTTATCTCAAAAATAATAAATAAAATATTAAGCTGAGGCTGGCGCCGTGGCTCAACAGGCTAATCCTCCGCCTTGCGGCGCCGGCACACCGGGTTCTAGTCCCCGTCAGGGCACTGATCCTGTCCCGGTTGTCCCTCTTCCAGGCCAGCTCTCTGCTGTGGCCAGGGAGTGCAGTGGAGGATGGCCCAAGTGTTTGGGCTCTGCACCCCATGGGAGACCAGGATAAGCACCTGGCTCCTGCCATCGGAACAGCGCGGTGCGCCGGTCGCAGCGCGCTACCGCGGCGGCCATTAGAGAGTGAACCAACGGCAAAGGAAGACCTTTCTCTCTGTCTCTCTCTCTCTCTCACTGTCCACTCTGCCTGTCAAAAAAACAAACAAAAAAAAAATATTAAGCTGATAAAAAAGCAAACAAAAATTTATTTTCTTACAGTTTTGGGGGAGAGAAGATAAAGGTCATGTTTCTAGCAATTCAATTTCTGGTAAGGGCTGTCTGACTGTGTTACAAAGGGCCACCTTCTTGCTCTGTCTTCCTTCCCTGGGGCAAGCATTTATGGAGATAATTTTTCGGGGACTCTTCTTATAAACATAGAAATTTCCATTCATTCAGTTATCCTGCTCTTTCTTTGGAAATCCAGTCTCCACACAAACTAAATGGGAAAGGCTTTAACATAAATTTCAGGGGAAAAATTATTCAGTTCATAATCATATACCTCAACATCCTGGAAAGAGAAGCAAAATAAGCCAATCATAAATAGAAGTAAGTACTAAAGAATGGAAATAAGTGAAAGTGTAATTAGCAACAGTAATAGTGAAATCACTGAGATAAAAAGATGATTCTGCATAAAGATCAACATACTTGGCAAGTTTAAGACTGGAAAAGAAGAAAGAGGTTACAGATTTCATATCAATGGAATACAGACTCCATAGATATTAACATGAGCTGCATTGAGACTGAAGCTAGGGTAAAGAAACACAATGCATGTCTCATGTGGGTGAAAAAACCCAATTACTTGAGCCAGCACCACCACCTCACAGGCACTCTGATATGGAACATAGGCATATTAATTGCTAGAAAAAATACATGCTCTGTGGATATAAATTTTTTATAATTCATCCTAGTAATAAAATAAATAATTTTAATTAATGTTCATTGAAGAGGTACAGATAGGTTGACAAAATATGACAATCTTGTGACACAAAGTAATATAAGCTTCCTGTTTCCAAAATGGGCTAAATACAGCTAAGGTGATCAGCATTGCTTTACTCTTTGAGGAAGAAACAGAATAGAGTAGTGATTGAGAAAGTATGCACAAGCCAGTATTCCAGTTCTAAGTTTGACAGGCGTTTGTAGAAAGACTTACTTGACGAAAATTTATTTACTTTATGGTCTGTACTTTACACACTTTTTGTATGTGTGTTACACTTCACAATAAAAGTTTAAAAAGTTACATCATAAAACATTATAATGAAAATGTAGTTTATCCAAGATAAAGAGAATATTTTAGCTGCTTCTAGAGTATAAAGATATACCACCTACGAAGAAATATCAATAGGCTTGACAATAGATTTTTCATCAGCAAAAATACATGTCAGTGGGAAATAAATTTATAAATCCAAACACAGAGGAAAAATTTTCTCAACCTAGAATTCTATAGCTAAGTAAAGTTTGTTTCTCAAAAGTGAGAATGAAATAAATAAACTTTCCAAGAATGAAAACTGTTATTACCTATAGTCTTCAACAAAAAAAAATAAGGGACTAATTTCCACCAAGAATGTGAGAAAAAGTATGCATGTATGAAATAGCTGGAGGGAAAGAGAGCCAAGATATTGGTCAAAGACATTTTATGTTTGTATATTTACTAATTATTTTTTAAAAATTAAAAATTAACACATGATAAAGTTTGTTCAATAACAATTTTAGAAATGGAATAAATTTGGAGTTTATTTCAAATGTGCTCTGTTTGTTATCTATTTGGGAAGAGGTAAGGAATCTTCATAGAAAGCCTATATTAGACCATTTGATATTTTAGCAATATTTGTTATAATTTTCCTGTGAATATTCACACTTCCTTATGTTTATTTTTCAGTTCATTAATATAGTAATTCACATTGATTGATTCTTTTTAAAATATTTATTTATTCATTTGAAAGTCAGAGTTACACAGAGAGATGAGAGGCAGAGAGAGTTAGAGAGAAAGGTTTTCCATCAGCTGATTCACCCCCCAGTTGACCACATTGGCCAGAGCTGTGCAGATAAGAAGCCAGGAGCTTCTTCTGGGTCTCGCATGTGGGTGCAGGGGCTCAAGGACGAGCCATGCTTCACTGCTTTCCCAGGCCATAGAAGAGAGCTAGATAGGAAATGGAGCAGCCAGGATTCGAATCAGTGCCCCAAAGGGATGTGCAGGCAGTGGCTTTACCCACTATGCCACAGCGCTGGCCCCTATCGACTGATTTTTTAACATTAAACTAACATAGTGATATTGGAATAAACTGTACTTGGTCATGATGCATTTTCCCCTTAAAAACATGATTGAATTCAAGTTGCTAAAATTTTGTTTAGAATTTTTGTGCTGTGATTATAAATATGAGTTAATATGATTTCCTTTTCTTGCATTGTTTTTGTCTAGTTTTAGAATCAAAGGAATGCTGGTATAATGGGATGAATACAGAATTTCTGGTTTCAACACTGGAAGAATTTTTTTTTAAAATCTCTTTCTAAGAGTTAGGAAGAATTCATCAGTGCTTCAATATAGGCCTATAATTTTATTTGCCTGAAGGATTTTAAAACACGTATCTTTAACATTTACAAATATATGCAGAGAGAAATGGAAAAATAAGAGCAAGCTAATGCAAAAGCAAGCCGAATGAAAAATATAATATTAGCATATAAATAAAATTGTAGCACAATCAGTAAATATAAAAGTTGGCTCTTTTAACAGATTAGCAAAAATAAAGACAAAAATCGATTGACCAACAATAAAATTACTAGAATCAGGCATAAAAATTTGACATTTACACTGAACTTTAAGAAACAAAGCAGAATCAGGGCTAGCGTTGTAGCACAGTGAGCTAAGCCACCACCTGCCATGCTGGCATCCCATATGATCACTGGTTCGAGTCCCATCTGCTTCCCTTCTGATCCAGCTTCCTGCTAATGTGAGTGGGAAAGCAGTAAAGGATGGCACAAGTGCTTGCCCCCTTCCTAACATATGGGAGACCTTGATGGAGTTTCTGGTTCCTGGCTTTGGTCTAGCCCAGCTCCAGCTGTTGTGGCCATATGGAGAGTGAACTGACAGATGGAAGATTTCTATCATCTCTGTCACTGTGTCTTTCAAATAAAATAAATAAGTCTTTAAAAAATAAAGAAAGCAGAACTACAAGAAAATATTGTAAACAGTTATATGTGACAAATTAAGTTACCTAGGACAAAAGGGAACATTCCTAGAAATACATAAATGCTACAGATTTCCTCAAAAAGAAGGAAAAATCTGAATAGACCAATGAGATGGTGAGTTTGAGTATTTAAAATTATATACAACTAGAAAAACCTAGGAAGAGATGTCTTCATTGATGAAGTCCATTGGCTGTTTAAAGAATTATTAACAAGCTGTGACACAGTGGGTTAGAGTCTGGTGCTGCAGCAGCACATCCCATATAGGTACCGGTTCTAGTCCCGGCTGCTCCACTTCCAATCCAGCTCCCTACTGATGTGCCTGGGAAAACACTGTAGGTTGGCTCAAGTCCTTGGACCGCTGCACCCACATGGGAGACCTGGAAGAAGGTCCTGGCTCCTGGCTTTGATTGGCTTAACTCTGGCCATTGTGGCCATTGCTGCCGGTTGGGGACAAGTTAGACTGATAAAGGGGATTTAACCTTTAGCTAGCCTGACAAAGAGTAAAAGTGAATAATTAAGATCAGAAATGAAAATGGAAGTATTATTGTTAACCTTATGAGGGCATGATTGTGAAAGAATCCTTTAAACACCAACAAACTGTAGCCTAAACAAAATGGAAAATTCCAATAAGCACTCAAATTGTCTAAAGGTGGAATTTGGAGAGTGAGCTAGCAGATGGAAGATCTCTCCCTCTCTAGGTTGCTCTGCTTTTCAAATAAATAAAATAATATTTAATAAAAAAAAACAGACAATAACAATTGCTGGAGAGGATGTGGAGAAAATAAAACCCTTGTACACAGTGGTGATTTAAAATGATAAGTCACTGGGAAAAATCATCTTGTAGCTTCTCAAAATTAAAAACTTAATTACTATGTGATCCAGACATTTCATTTCTGAGTATATACCCAAAGAATTAAAATTAAGATTTCACAGTCATATTTGAATATCATGTTTAGAGCAGCATTTTTCACACTAGATAAAATGAAAGAATATCTAGTGTATAACAATGGATAAATGAAGCAGAGATATTTATATAAAATAGTATAAAATTCAGCCACTTAAAAAAGGAAATTTCCACATATGCTACAGCATGTACAAATCTTGAGCATCACACTATGTTAAATGAGTCAATAGCAGAAAGACAAATAGCGTTGACCAACCTCTCAAAGTTATAGTTAGATCAAAGGACGAAACAAGTTCTAGTATTATATCACCTATGAGGGTGACTTAAGACAATAATAATATGTATTTCAGAATAATCTGGAAAATTTTTTGAACATTTCATTACAAAGAAATAATAAGTGTGGGTATGAATTTCCCTGATTTTATAATTACACCAGATGTCATGTATCAGACAGAACATTATACCCCACAAATATTATAACTGTTACCTGTCAATTTCTTAAAAAGTTAAATGATGTATATTGGATGATTTCTATTACATGAGTAAATTAGAGTAGTCAAAATCATAAAGACAGACAGTAAAGTTATGGTTTCCATGGGCTGAAAGGAGAAGGTAATAGAGAGTAAATGGGGGCCGGCGCCGTAGCGCACTAGGTTAATCCTCCGCCTGTGGAGCTGGCATCCCATATGGGTGCTGGGTTCTAGTCCCGGTTACTTCTCTTCCACTCCAGCTCTCTGCTGTGGCCTAGGAAAGCAACAGAAGATGGCCCAAGTTCTTGGGCCTCTACACCTGCATGGGAGACCTGGAAGAAGCTCCTGGCTCCTGGCTTTGGATCGGTGCAGCTCCGGCCATGGTGATCATTTGGGGAATGAACCAATGGAAGGAAGACCTTTATCTCTGTCTCGCTCTCTCACTGTCTGTAGCTCTGTCAAATAAATAAATAAAGTCTTAAAAAAAAGAGTAAAGGTTTACTTTATATAGAGCTTCAGTTTTTCAAGAGCTCTGGAGACATATGATGGTGAGCATTGAAAGGTATAAATAGAGTAATGCCACTGAACTGTAGATTTAAAAATAGTAAAGATAGGGGTTGGCGCTGTGACCTAGTGGGGAAAGCCACTGCCTACATTGCTGGCATCCCATATGGGTGCCGGTTCAAATCCTGGCTGTTCTTCTTCTGCTCCAGCTCTCTGCTATGGCCTGGGAAAGCAGAAGATGGCCCAAGTGCTTGGGTCCTTGAGCCCACATGGGAGATCCAGAAGAAGTTGCTGGCTTCTGGCTTCAGATGGGTGCAACTCTGGCCACTGGGGACAAAAGGGGAGTCAACCAGCGGAAAGAAAACTTCTCTGTCAGCCTCTACCTCTCTGTAACTCTGCCTTTCAAATAAATAAATTAATTCAAAAAGTAGAGGAACAAATTTTGTGTTAAATGTAATTTTACAGGAAAGAACAGAAAAATGTAGACAAAAGATTTATCCAGAAAAAATATCATTATGAGAATAGATGTGATGCCTTAAAGAAAACACACTATTATCTATGATTTTCTTAGTTAAAAAATCTCTTCATGAATAAAATATTTTCAAATCATTCTTCTAGAACACTGTCCTAGATTCTTAAAAAAGCAATCTATGTCATTGAAAACAGTTTAAGTGTTATCAATCTTCCTTGCAGAGACCAAACAGACATTATCTAAAACTGCTATAGATTTCAAATTATAACAGTATATAAGCTCAATTACGGTGCACAAAATTTCAGTCTGAAACCTTGTGGAGGACGGAGGGTGACTTTCCCAACACCATCGTTTCTGTAAGTGCCCCAGAATAACGGGGTGTGCTTAAAGGCGTCTGCTGATTACCGCTGAGTAAATGACATTTTCCAATGAAGTATGTAGGTCAATGAAAGACGCCCTTCGCTCTTCAAAATAATTTTATGGAAATATCATTTAAGTGTCCTTATTTGTGGTAAGTGAATTTCCTTTAACTGGATCTCCCATCCATTTGAGAATCTGGTCGATTCCTGGCACCACGTTGGAGCACGGCAGCCTGTACAGCTGTGCTGCCTATCAGACTAATAAATTCAAACTACTTTCCCAGAAATCTATTCATATAGTTTCCAAATAGTTTTTCAATATGAATAGACAGTCCAACATAATAAAAAGATGAAATACCTGTGAAAAATCCAGGGTATGGGTAAAACATCTTAAAAAACCTTTTTAAGGATGTTCATTCTAAATAAAAATAACACACACACACCCACACACTATCTAGAGACAATCTAATTATTCATTGAATTTTGAAATTTTAAGGAAACTTCACTTTCAATCGATAATATTATAGAAATAGTAATAGTTTTCTTAATGTCAAATTGTAGATTGAAAAGGTAATTCTATTCTTGGTATATTCTTTCTGATGAACTAGGCATAAATTGTTATGATATCTACAAAATAAAAACATTGGGAAAACTGGCAAATTTGAGTGGTACTTTTTATCTTTTCTCCATTTTAAAATTTAAAAAAGAATTGTGTGAGAAAAGTTAAGATGTCAAATATAATGCAAAAAGCATGATTTTAAAAAATAAATTTGCATTTAAAGTAGAGCTTAATTAGAATAGAAATAAAGTGATACTTATGTGTATTTTATATGTTACATATATTTACATGGACTAATAATATACTCTCATGAATAATGTTTAATTGCATGCCTAGGTTCTTAGCTTATTTACTAATTTCATATTTTGACAATATTGATATCATAAAATTTCCTTACTTAAGCTATTTTCAGGAAATCTGTTAATATTACTTTGCTTTTTGAAATAAAGAAATTGAAAGAACATACCATAACATAAGTTGTATAAAAACTGAGTATAAAGACCATATGTATTTTGATATCTAATGTAACTTTTGATATCTAATGTATTTTATGATATACAAATAATGTAAACCTTATGCCTCATATTCAGGCTTATGTCTGATTTTAGTTAATAGTGATAGAATGAAATATTAAATATTTTGCAGGTTTTTATGACATGTTAATGTTGTTGACCCAGAATATCCACTCATTGAAGCTACATGAATTGTCATGAGTATTTCCTTCTTGTTGTGTTGATATGTTTGCATATGTATACATATATATTAAGCATGTATCTTCATTTTTATTCCTCTCTTACTCCTTTATCGGGTAACAATAGACATGTTGACTTTATTTCAGCATTCAACTGTTACTGATTTGCTGATTTTGCATAGTAGTATTTAAATTATGAGATATGATGAGAAAAGTAAACATCGCCCAAAAAAGATACTTCCTCCCTTGGGAGAGAAATCAGTAAAGTTTTGATTGTATATAAGATAGTTCTATCACATTACTTGTAACCACTACCTTGTAATAGTCCTTTTTTTAGATGAAGTATAATCTGAGAAAATGTATATATGTGTCAAATTGACAAAGGAAGGATGTGCAATTGTTAATTTTAGGTGTTAACTTCATTAGATTAATTAGTATTTAGAGCAAAGGTAACAGATTTCCCCTGGGTGTGTCTGAGGAGATTCTGGAGATTGATAAGCGAGTTTACAGACTGAGGGGAGAAGATCTGACACCCTTGTAGGTATTCCCAATCCAACAGGCTGGGGTCCTGGATAAATCAAAAGAGAAGAAAAAAAATGATTTCCTCTCTCTTTGCCTCTTGGAGCTAAGTCATACTTCCTGTCTATGGACAGCACACTTCAAGCTCTGCCACCTGGAGATTCCAGGACTTACAGCAATGGTTTCTTGACTTCTCAACCGTTTGGCCTTGTAAGAATTAGACCATCAACTCCTTTGGCCCTGGAACTTTTGGACTGGGATTGAACCACTCTACTGGGATCCTGTGTTTTCCAGTTTGCCGAATATCTGTTGTGGAGATTTTTGGCTTCCATAATCATCACATGAGTGAAATTTCCTAATAATTTTATCTCATTCACCTTTCTATCTTTCTCTCTAATCTGTTTCCAAATATCTCACTGTTTATTTATTTCTGGAGAACTCTGAATAATATGTATTTCACAGCTTCACCAAACATGCATTTTTTGCTATAAAATTTGCAATTTATTGATCCAATATGACTGTCAACTATGAGTTTTTAGAATTGAAATCTAAGTGCTGTTTAAATGGAAACATAATGTATTATTTCATTAGCTCATTATTGCCTTGTTGGTTATGACAGAGTTTTTATTGTAATAGAGGTACCTATTGGACACATGTAATATTATAAAAATGAGATAAAAGATATTACCTTGACTTGCAATAAAAAAGTACATCCTAAACCTCTCTGGAGCATTTTAAGGAAAATATCTAAAGAATAAAATATTTTCTTTCTTCTTGTTTAACACTCTGCCTCCAATGCCAACTACATTGTTGAAACAATTCTGTTGTCTTTACTCTGGCTGTAGAAGGAGGGTCCAATTTAAAATTTTCTAGAGTTTATTCTATTCTTATCTTGAATGGGTAGTATTAGAAGGATAAAGGATAGTAAATCCTACTATATTATAGAATAGGAGCCTTGATATAGGATATTTTCTTGCAAAGAACCACAGAGTGAAACTCTTAATTTATGACTTGGAGAAGAGAAAACAGAGATTATATAGTTGGACCTAAGCAACAGTGAGTGCTAATGTAGAACTGTTGTGTCAGTGGAGATGACGTTTGAATTCCAGATGGGGAATGACATGAGACATACCAGCTAATGGCAGTATCAGCTGATGGAAACAGACATCAACTCAAAGGAAAATCTTGACTAGCCATTCCTAATCAGAGATTGCTAAAGACAGCACTTTTACTTTACTACCATAAAGTCTATTGTGTTTTATGAGTTCACTATGAAATTACATCATGTCATAGAAAGTAGTGGTAAATTATGTATAGAAGCCTGAAAATATTTTATTTAAAATTTTATTTATAGCATTTATTAAGGAGAAATTATAAATTATCTCTGCAGAAATTTTTCACACATATGAATTAAAAGCATTTGAGTAAGATTATTGAATTAATAGGATCTCATCAGATGCGACGAATTGGAGAGAATATTTTACAGAGTAACCAATTTGTCCAGAGGCAAAGACTTACATAATTTACCTCTTTCTTGGAAACAAGAAATTTTGGAATCTGAGGATTGAAGTGCAAATAGATGAGTGATGAGATACTAGATTAAGGAAATAAAATTAGGTTCATGATCTAATTAAATATTTTAAAGAAGAAATGACTATGGCTTGATTTTTGTTTTGACATCTCTCTCTTTTGGTAGCGTGATAAAATGGATGTAGGGTGATAAACTACACTGAACAAAAGGATTATTTGTGAAGTATTTGTAGCAATCCTGGAGATTCAAGATGAGGACTCACCTAAAGTAAGCAGTTTACTGAAGGACTGAATAGACCAAAAAAAAAAAAAAAAAATGAAAGATAGTAGAGCACTAAATTAACAGTGTTCAGTAAGTATTTCATTAAAGATGATACAAAAATGGAGATCTGGACTATTACCTAAGTCTGTGTATTTATGATGGCGTGAAAACTAGTTCTATTTTATGAATTTTGAAATTCATAAAATTCAGGATCCAGGCAGGGTGGTGGTGATGATGAATTTAATTTTTATGACAAATTTCCTTACGATTAATACACTGAAAAGGAGACATTCCACAAATATTAAATTGTAACTCAAAACTAGATATTAGAATATGCTGGTTAGGCCGGCGCCATGGCTCACTTGGTTAATCCTCTGCCTGCGGCGCTGGCATCCCATATGGGGGCCAGGTTCTAGTCCTGGTTGCTCCTCTTCCAGTCCAGCTCTCTGCTGTGGCCCGGGAAGGCAGTGGAGGATAGCCCAAGTGCTTAGGCGCCTGCACCTGCTTGGGAGACCAGGAAGAAGTACCTGGCTCCTGGCTTCAGATCGGGGTAGCTCCGGAGTTGTAGCGGCCATTTGAGGGATGAACCAATGGAACGAAGACCTTTCTCTCTGTCTCTCTCCCTCAATGTCTAACTCTATTTGCCAAATAAATTAAAAAAATATATATACAAAGAGAATATGCTGGTTAACTACTTATATATTTATTATCCTCATGCTTGTTGAGAAAAATCAATCTGTTATTAATCGTTGAAATCCCAAATGATGAAAACATCATATTACAAAATGTAAGATCTTATCATTTATTTTTAAATAAAACAAAGTGATTATAATGTGCTAGAAATTTTGTGATATTTTATGTTTTCTATATTATAGAATTTGGGAAATTTTAAAGTTTTTAATTTGCACAGAGTGCATGATACATGTTGATATACCATAGCAAGATATTCACGATCATAATAATTTTTTAAAAGATTTATTACCTTTCTCTGAAGGGAGGAGAGAACTTCCACTTTGACTATGACCCTATCAGAATAAGATCAAAGGCAGCGAACTCTAAAGGCTTCCATAGCCATGGCAACTCATGACTAGAGCCTAGGGAGATTACTGACGCCATGAACAGAAGTGTCAAATTGTTAAGTCAGCAACAGGAGTCACTGTGTACTTACATCCCATGTGGGATCTGTCCTTAATGTGTTGTCTAATGTGCAGTGATGCTATAACTAGTACTAAAACAGTATTTTTACACTTTGTGTTTCTGCGTGGGTACAAACTGATGTGATCTTTACTAATTATATACTGAATCAATCTTCTGTATATAAAGAGAATTGGAAATGAAAAAAAAAAAAAAACAACCTGGTGTTAAATTGGAAATGGCATAGAAAATTAATTAATTTTTTTCTTTTTTTTAACTTTTATTTAATGAATATAAATTTCCAAAGAACAGCTTATGGGTTACAATGGCTTCCCCCTCCCAAAACTTCCCTCCCACCGGCAACCCTTCCCTTTCCCGCTCCCTTTCCCCTTCCATTTACATAAAGATTCATTTTCAATTCTCTTTATATACAGAAGATCAGTTTAGTACATATTAGGTAAAGATTTCAACAGTTTGCCCATACAGCAACATAAAGTGAAAAACTACAATTGGAGAACTAATTATAGCATTAAATAACAATGTACAGCACATTAAAGACAGAGATCCTACATAATAGTTTTTTAAAAAAAATTAATTAATTTTCTATGCCATTTCCAATTTAACACCAGGTTGTTTTTTTTTTTTTCATTTCCAATTCTCTTTATATACAGAGGATCGATTCAGTATATAATTAGTGAAGACCTCATGAGTTTGTACCCACACAGAAACACAAAGTATAAAAAATACTGTTTCAGTACTAGTTATAGCATCACTGCACATTAGACAACACGTTAAGGACAGATCCCACATGGGATGTAAGTACACAGTGACTCCTGTTGCTGACTTAACAATTTGACACTCCTGTTCATGGCGTCAGTAATCTCCCTAGGCTCTAGTCATGAGTTGCCATGGCTATGGAAGCCTTTAGAGTTCGCTGCCTTTGATCTTATTCCGATAGGGTCATAGTCAAAGTGGAAGTTCTCTCCTCCCTTCAGAGAAAGGTACCTCCTTCTTTGATGGCCCCATTCTTTCCACTGGGATCTCACTCACAGAGATCTTTCATTTAGGTCTTCTTTTTTTTTTTTTTTTTTTTTCCCCATGATATCTTGGCATTCCATGCCTACTATACTCTCATGGGCTCTTCAGCCAGATCCGATTGCCTTGAGGGCTGATTCTGAGGCCAGAGTGTTGTTTAGGACGCCTGCCATTCTATGAGTCTGCTGTGTATCCCACTTCCCATGTTGGATCTTTCTCTCCCTTTTTGATTCTATCAGTTAGTATTAGCAGACACTTGTCTTGTTTTTGTGATCCCTTTGACTCTTAGACCTATCAGAGCCATCAATTGTGAGCTGAAATTGATCACTTGGACTAGTGAGATGGCATTGGTAGATGCCACCTTGGGGGATTGTGTTGGAATCCCCTGGCACATTTCTAACTCCACCATTTGCGGCAAGTCCGATTGAGCATGTTCTAAATTGTACATCTCCTCCCTCTCTTTTTCCACTCTGAAATTTAACAGGGATCACTTTTCAGTTAAAATTTAAACACCTAAGAATAATTGTGTGTTAATTACAGAGTTCAACCACTAGTACTAAAACAACAACAACAACAACAAATACTAAAAAGGATAAAGTATTACACTGTACATCTAGAGTGAGGACAAGAGCTGATCAGGTCATTGTTTCTTATAGTGTCCATTTCACTTCCACAGGTTTCCCCTTTGGTGCTCAGTTGTCACCGATCAGGGAAAACAAATGATATTTGTCTCTTTGGGACTGGCTTAATTCACTCAGCATGATGTTTTCCAGATTGCTCCATCTTGTTGCAAATGACCGGGTTTCGTTGTTTCTTACTGCTGTATAGTATTCTATGGAGTACATGTCCCATAATTTCTTTATCCAGTCTATTGTTGATGGGCATTTGGGTTGGTTCCAGGTCTTAGCTATTGTGAATTGAGCTGCAATAAACATTAATGTGCAGATGGCTTTTTTATTAGCCAAATTAATTTCCTTTGGGTAAATTCCAAGGAGTGGGATGGCTGGGTTGTATGGTAGGGTTATGTTCAGGTTTCTGAGGAATCTCCAGACTGACTTGCATAGTGGCTTAACCAGTTTGCATTCCCACCAACAGTGGGTTAGTGTCCCTTTTTCCCCACATCCTCTCCAGCATCTGTTGTTGGTAGATTTCTGAATGTGAGCCATTCTCACCGGGGTGAGATGGAACCTCATTGTGGTTTTGATTTGCATTTCCCTGATGGCTAGTGATCTTGAACATTTTTTCATGTGTCTGTTGGCCATTTGGATTTCCTCTTTCGAAAAATGTAAAAAAAATATTATGTAGGATCTCTGTCTTTAATGTGCTGTACACTCTTATTTAATGCTATAACTAGTACTCCAACAGTATTTTTTTTTTCACTATGTGTTGCTATATGGCGGCAAACTGTTGAAATCGTTACCTAATATATACTAAACTGATCTTCTGTATATAAAGAGAATTGAAAATGAATCATGATGTGATTGGAAGGGGAGAGGGAGCGGGAAAGGGGAGGGTTGCGGGTGGGAGGGAAGTTTTGGGAGGGGGAAGCCATTGTAACCCATAAGTTGTACTTTGGAAATTTATATTCATTAAATAAAAGTTTAATTTAAAAAAAAAAGAAAAAAAGAAAAAAAAGATTTATTTTTTACTTGAGAGGAAGAGCTAAAGACAGAGAGAGAGAGAGAGAGAGAGAGAGAGAGAGGTCTTCCATCCACTGGTCACTCCCCAAATGGTCACAAAGGCAGGAGCAGAGCTGATCTGAATCCAGGAGCCAAGAGTTTCTTCTGGGTCTCCCACGTGGGTGTAGGGCCCCAGCAATTTGGGCTATCTTCCACCATTTTCCCAGGCCATTAATAGGGAGCTGGATCAGAAGTGGAGAAGTCAGTACTCAATCAGCACCCACATAGGATGCCAGAACCCCAGATGGAGATGCAACCTATTACACCACAGAACTGGCCTCTAATATTATAATCTTAAAGGTAAATTAAGGGAAAATATAAACACTCTTATTTTAAGAGTGGTACAAGGGCCAGTGCCCTGGCTCAATAGGCTAATTCTCCGCCTCAGGCGCTGGCACACTGGGTTCTAGTTCCAGTTGGGGTGCCGGATTCTGTCCCGGTTGCCCTCTTCCAGTCCAGCTCTCTGCTGTGGCCCGGGAGTGCACTGGAGGATGGCCCAAGTGCTTGGGCTGTGCACCCCATAGGAGATCAGGAGAAGCACCTGGCTCCTGGCTTTGGATCAGTGCGGTGCGCTGGCCGCAGCGTGCCTGCTGTGGCGGCCATTGGAGGGTGAACCAATGGCAAAGGAAGACCTTAGACCTTTCTCTCTGTCTCTCTCTCTCACTGTCCACTCTGCCTGTCAAAAAAAAAAAAAAAAAAAAAAGAGTGGCACGAGATCAATATTGATCACTCAGAAAAAATTCCTTTATTTTCAAACGTTAAAACTAATGTAACCGTTCAAGTCATTTGGAGAAAGCTAAACTTTCAACATTCGAATTTAAATTTAACTGGGAGAAGACCTTAAAGATATTAAAATAATTATAGCACCTATATTTTCTGAATGGGTTACAATATTAGGAAAAGTTTAGTTCCTTTTTTCATTTATTGAGATTAACTAATAGTCTTCCAGGAAAATAGTATGTCATGTCTAATGCACTGGTACATTCAACTCAGATCTTAAACATTATACTTAATATAAATAGTTTGTAATATCCAATTAAACCACTTCTCTGACATTAACTGAAAAGAATCTAACTCAGATCTTCAAATTATACTTAATATAAGTAGTTTGTAATATCTAATAAAACCTCTTGTCTAACAATAACTTAAAAAAAATCTAATAAAGGGGTGACAAAGGCACTAAAATGAAAGCCATCGGGGCCAGCGCCCTGGCTCACTTGGTTAATCCTCCACCTGCAGTGCCAGCATCCCATAAGGGCGCCGGGTTCTAGTCCTGGTTGCTCCTCTTCCAGTCCAGCTTTCTGCTGTGGCCCAGGAAGGCAGTGGAGGATGGCCCAGGAGCTTGGGCCCCTGCACCCCCATGGGAGACCAGGGGGAGGCACCTGGCTCCTGGCTTCGGATCAGCGTGGTGCGCTGGTTGTGGCGGAAAAATAAAAATAAAAATAAAAATAAAATGAAAGCCATCATTACATTAAGTTAATAAGCAATTTATTTAACTGGTTAGCATTTTGAATGATAAAACTGTATGCAATTTGTTAATAGGTACATGAGTGTTTTGTAGGTTGCTTTTTTAACTGTTCCACTAACAGTCTAACATTCGTAAGCTCTAGTTCTTCCATCAACTCACAGCCAGAATTTCAAATTTACATTTGGCAGGCAACAGGAATTTACTTCACACACAATATTTATTCTGAAACATAATTTAAGACATGATGCTTCCTACTATTTAGAAGTCACTTTTATTGAAAGTCCTAACGATTGGAATTTATTTCATGGTCTATAATTTTATGACACAAATGTGATAATAAACAGGCTGCAGCTATGATCATGTGGTCATAAAACCAATTCAAAATCTAGCCAATATAGATCCTATATTAATAATCATGCTTCTTACTATGTGAAACTTGATGTGTATGGAACAAAGTCATACAAGTTAAAGATGACTATTATTGATCAGACTATCATAAGACAAGAAGAGCATATTTGCAGTTTAGGGTCTGGGCCCAAATTACCAGGAGTTGAATCATTATTGTTCACTCTAGTTTTACTGTTACCTGAGACTCTGTTACTCAAATTATGTAACTATTGGAACTTACATATTACGTGTGGGCTGAATCTTAGTTCATTAGAAACATTTAATCAGTTTTGTAATATAAACTTCTAAAGAGTTGTTCATTATTTTCCTTATTATACAGGCAGGAAAATTCCTACAATCAGGTTGAGGAAGCTGCTCATATTCATCGGCCAGGATGTGTCATAACAAAATTATTGAATGAGCCAATTCTCCACAGGCAAATAGGACAGTTCTCTTGTTTGAGATGATAGTAAAATAGTACTATTGTAGGAGAAAAGATGATCTGGAAGTCTCACAGAATTCCACAAAAAGAGTATAACATCTAATTTTTAAGAAAATATAATATGTAGGATATGGGCTCTTAGTTGATTTTAAACTGAATGCAAGGTTACCTTAGACACCAGGTACATGCAGTCCTAGATGGCTATTGTTGTTATTATCATTTAGGTATATCACACTACTGTTTCAAAATATAAATGTTATTTTGCATTTTTAACTTTCCTTCAAGAACTTAATAAATAACAGTTTTATTCATTACATTTATGTAGCTCCCATTCCCTGATTATTTATCAAAAACATTGTGTCTATTTATTATTCCCATATAGCAATGCGTATTTTAGTGTCCAGTAGATCAGGAAATAACTGTGTGCCCTGCACTTTCCCTAATTATACAGTAAATCTAAATGTTTGCTTATTTACTTGTTTGTTGTTTTAATTCCCTCCAGATGTTTCAAATGAAACTTGTTCAAGTTCCATTCTCAAATTAGGAGATAGAAATATTATAGTAAAATACGCATTATTATGTTACTTTCGTATAGCAACTGATCTAGACTTTCAAAAATGCATTTTTCATCTTTTTGCATATCTGGCTTAGTGTTATGTTTTACATTCCCTTTTTTGTTTACTTTGCTGTCCTGTTAATAGGTATCTTTGATATTTATTATCTATTATCTATCATAATAGTGAATGATATTTTGTATAAATTGGGAGTAGTATTTACTATGTTTAAACATATAGAAAATAAAAACAAAGCCAAAGAAAACACAGGACACCTTCAAGGTATTTAAAATTTCAAGCTTCAGAATCAGGGTCAAGGGTTTAACCAAAAAAAACCATAATAAAAAACTGTTATGTCATAAAAATATCAATGTTGATATATCTGGTGATATTTAATAAATATTTTCTTTGATCACGAATATATTTATAATAAATGAAGAAAGAGATTTTATTTTGGAATATGTATGTTTTGGACAACCATCTACAATCTTTTCAAATGGGTGCTTGCAAGATCTGAATCTTTTCTCCTTCAGAGGCAGGCATGAAGGCTATGAATCAACTCTGAAAAAGGGATGACGACTCATGTATTGGGTCCTTGTCACTCACATGGGAGACCTGGATGGAGTTCCAGTCTCATGGCTTTGGCCTGAGCCAGTCCTTACTGTTGTGCATATTCAGGGAGTGAAGGAATAGATGGAAGATCGATCTCTCTCTGCCTTTCAAATTAATAAATAAATATTTTAAAAAATTTAATGTCCCTATCTTTTATTCTGGAACAAAATAAATGGGATTTGCTCTCTTTTGCTTGGTTGTGAACTAAGACAATTAGCACATAGGAGTTAGCAAAAATGGGGACATATAATACTGATGAATAACATTATAAAAGCCATTTGACACACACACACACAGTCACCTTAAGCTCCTTTGGAAGCCGCTACTACTAAAAATGGCATCAGTAAGGTGGTGATGCTTTATGGTACTAGAATATTTACAAAATGAGAATTATTTAAAATTAAAAAATTTATACACATTCTCATTTTAATGCTTTTGTATTAGCAAAACATTAATTGGTCCTTGTGGGAATGCAATTCAGAAATTAAAATTTGTACATGCCAAGTGAGTAAATCTAAATGGGCACAACTGAAGAATTTAGCCATTAATCTGCACTTGGCCCCATTTGTCATGCAATAGAGTTATGACCCTGTTACGTCAACATCAAGATTTAGTGCTATATTTTAAGGGCAGAGACCCTTATTTTCCTTCACCTGGTACACTTCTAAATTTGACAATTAGAGAACAGCATTTATAAAATTTTAATTAAGTTTAGCTAATATATATGAATTTGTTTCCTCTTATTAGAGAAATAAAATATTAGAATTAGTTTTAGTCAATAACATGTCAATCTAATACAAAATCAGACTTTCAGCTTTAAATTTTTGGCACATTTTGCTTTGTGGAATATTCTAGTGAATCAAATAATTTAATGTGGTATATAGGCTTAATGGCATTGGAAACTGCACTGCCTTGGCTTGTTTTAAATCAGAATTAAAGATGTGCCAACCTGTCATAACTCCTATGCACAAAGTACACTATAGTTCTTCACACCCCTTTGAGTTCATATCAATCATTTGAAAATAACATTTTTTCCTCAGAATGAGTTGTCACTATCAATTTGAATAGTGGCTGCTGAATTGGATTTCATCCAAATTTTCAGCAAGCCATTTGGTTCATTATATCACAATCCAGCTGACTGGCAAACCTATATTTTTTTCATACTGTTGTAAAGCAAATACAATAATATGTGTGCAATGATTTTGATAATAATTTACTTTCTTCAAATATATATGTTAAATTCTTATTGTTCCCTGCTTCAGTAGTTATTCCAATTTAATTACCAATAATTAGCTGAGAGTTTGCCTTTTTTTCCTGGTAATATACCTAGTTGATTCAGCAGTGTCATACCTCCAGTTATTTGTGATCCCAAGCTGCAAACACATCTTTCCGATAACTCATTTCTGTTCCTTTCATAATACTATAAAGCACTGCATGATCTTTAGTTAAAGACAGTGCTCAGAGTAAAATAATATTTGTGAAACACACATGTCTGAATAAATTTTTTTTCTAACTTTAACACATCTACCATTTCATACAAGTCCTGTGTTTTAGGATTGCTATTTGTATTGTGATATCACTAAGTTTGACACTGTGTGCTGCATGGGATTGAGGGGTAAAGTCCACTGTATATTCCCCAAGGAAAAAAATATCTGTTACCCATTTCTACAGGGTTATTTTTTTCACCTCATTTCAAAATTAAAAAGCATTTTTATTTCAGGAGAAAACAGTTTTAACCAGAGGTGTCAGTTTGTGTGAACTAACAATTTGAACTCTATTTTTATTTCCAATTCAAATAAACTCTATAAATTCTTTATATAAGATATGTTTTCAGACAATTGGTACAAAGAAATGAAAGAAGCATGACAGAAATCATACTTCATATTTTTGACAAAATGATACCTCATTATTGGGAGGTATTAATTCAATATCAAGTCCAGATCAAAGCACTCAGATATGCATCCTAGATGACAGCTTGCTGTGTTACTTGAAGCTCAGTGGTAAGTATCTCTGTAGCCAAAGTGAGCTAAAAAAGTAACTGCCTATATCAGTGGAAATCTATAAGAAGATGTGAAATAACAGATGTAAAAAGAAGTTGAGGAACCGGAAGTGCCACAATACAGGGAGGATACAGGAATAATTTATTACAATGACATGGGAAATCCCAACATCATTTTATCTTTACATTTTTTCATGATGTCTGAAAACATACTTCTTACAGCACATTTCTTTGTATCTTTGAACAAAATCTAAAGTGAAATTAACTTAGACTTCTGGTCAAAAATTATACTGTTTGCAGTCCATATTGTATCCTTCTATTTTTACCTAGGAAATTTCTTTTCTTCTATGGACAACAGCTTCATTCCTGAACATCTGCAATTATTAAATTGATTATTCCCTAGTGATGACTTCCCTCTCAATCTTGGGTAATTAATTTATGAAAACAATGTTATGAACTATAATATCATCACATCTTCACTTGCATTTGCAAATTATTGATCTGCAACTATTAAGATTAATTCATCATATTTTCTTGCCAACTCCATCTGAATGATTTTATCATCACTGCCTCTCATCACTTATGACTCAGATGGCTTCAGCACTTTGTTCAGTTTGTTTAAAATTAGAAGTGTTTTGCCAGAGGTCTCAGCAACCATAATTTCTTACTGACTATTTATTTATCTGCTAATGAAATTTTGTTAAGTTATTTTTAACTTTCAAATCCCAGTAAGTTTTATCTTTTGTAGGTTTCACTAACCAACAAGGGCAAATAGTACTCTGATTTCATCACTGTGAATTATACCTTGATTAATACAACTTTTGAACTTTAACATTAATTGACACCACAATCAGTTAATGATTATAACATCTATATCCAAAATTTCATGCAAAATGATCCATGGCTTTCATTCCTAATTTCAGCTTATACACCACCACCATATTTTATCAATATTCTGAAAGCATAGTGATTGTTATATCCTTCTTTGGCTTTATGGTAGACTATTTAATTTTTTTTTAATTTTTCTAAATTATTACAGTAATCCCACCAGGTGTGAAGTGATAATTCATTATGGTTTTCATTTGCATTTCCCTTAGGACTAAGGATGTCATTTCATGCGCTTTTTGGCCGTTTGAATATCATCTTTGGTGAAACATCTATTTTCAGTCCTTTGACCACTTTGTTGTCAAGTTGTAAGAGTTCTTTATACATGCTGAGGATTAAATTTTTGAGAGCTTTGATATGCAAATATTTTCTTACCTTCTAGGTTTGGTTAAAGCATAGTGAAGCTTGGGATTGACATTGTGGCATAGGGAATAAAGCTGCCACATGTGATGCTGGTATCCCATATGGGCTCCTGTTCCAGTTTGGCTGCTCCACTGCCTATCCAGTTCTCTGCTAGTGGCCTCTCTACTAGCAGAAGATGGTACAGTGTTTGGGTACCTGCCACCCATGTGGAAAAACTGGAAGAAGGTCCTAGTTCCTGGCTTCAGCCTGGCCCAGTCCAGGCAATTCAGATCATTTGGGAAGTGAACCAGTAGATAGGCAGATAGAAGTTCTCTTTCTTTCTCTGTCTCTCTCTCTCTCTCCCAGTAACTCTATCAGATAAATAAATAAATCTCTTAAAATGTAGTTAAACTGAAGCATATTGATAAAAATGTAAAATATAGCATCCCTGGAATTCAGTTTGTGGGTTTCTTAAAAGGTTAGTCACAATTACTATGCGAGCCAAAACAATTAAAGACAGACTTTTGAACAAAGACTTGTACATGAATATTTATAGCAGCAGTACTATTCACATAGCCAAAAGGTGAAGCAACCCAGATATCCACCAATGAATAAATGAATAAACAAAATGTGACACATCCATGCAAAGGATATTATTCAGCTATAAAAAGAAATGTAGAACAGATATATGCACAGCATTGATGAACACCTGAACAGCATTATGCCAGTGAAAGAATCCAAACTAAAAACAGTCACATAGGATTGCATTCATATGAAACTTCAGGAATAGGTAAATCTGTAATGATAGAGAACAGACTCATGGGTATAAGGAGCTGGGGTAACAGTAGAAGAGTAACTGCTTAATAGTTATTTTTTTAAGCATTGTAATTATACTGTTTGCAGTATAATTTTTAAAAGATTTATTTATTTATTTTCTAAGTCAGAATTACAAAAAGAAAGGAGGAGACAGAGAGATACCCTCCATCTGCGGGTTCACTCCCCAGATGTCCTCAGAGGCAACAATGGGCCATGTTGAGGCCAGGAGCCAGGAGCCAGGAGCCAGGAGCTAGGAACTTCATCAGGGTCTGTCATATGGATGGCAGGGGCCCAGACACTTGATCCATGTTAACACTGCTTTCCCAGGCTATTAGCAGGGAACTGTATTAGAAATGGAGCAGCTGGGACTCAAAATGGCACCCATTTGGTTTACTGGTATCACAGGTGGTGGCTCTAACTCACTGTGTCACAACACCGGCCACTGACAGTCATCATCCTTCCTAGTTGAATGATGAAGAAGTATGGAAAATAAATACAATCTGTAATTAACATTGTGAACATAAGAAATGCCTGTGAATTACAATTTTCAAAAAGTTAATGATTACTTTCATGTTATATGGATGTTACTTCAAATTAAGCATTTTTTAAAATACGTGAGATTTTCTTAATTATTCTAAAAGTGCTTTCTTCTAACTACTGTTTCGGTATCCAATGATATCCTTTATCTTTGCTTTTATTCTTCAATGACTATTTTTATCCAATGTAGATTGTCATTTCTTCAGCCTTAATACCTCTGTGTCAAGCAAGAAATATTACCCTCTTTTCAAAGACAAAGTTGTCATTTATGATGAATTCTTACCTCCTTTTTGGCCCTGCTTCATTAATCTAATGTGTATTTAGTCTATACCTCCTCATTAATATATACATTAAAAATTATTTACTTGAAAGGAAGTTACAATAATCAAATCTCAAAATGCCAATTTTGGTCATATGGATTACAGTTTTTGCACTCTGTATATTAGCTACCACAAATCAGGGAAAAATATTTGTCTTTTGGGGGCTGACTTGTTTCATTAAGCAAGATGGTTTCCAGTGCATCTATTTTGTTGCAAAAGCCCTTGTCTATACTCCTGTAGAACAGTGGAAGTTTTTCTACTTACTACTTGTTGAATTCTTTATTTAGTGGAGGGGTAAACTTGAGATTATAAAAGAAACTGAAAGCATGTTAGTGAAAACTTAAATGCAAAATAACAAAGGAAGGAAGTGAGAGAATGGGAGTGTGGGCAGGAGGGAGGTTGGGTAGGAAGTATCACTATGTTCTTAAATCTGTAAATATTAAATACATGAAATTTGTTTACCTTATATATTTTTTTAAAAAGAAATCAGTTATAGCAAGATAGAGAAAAAGAGAGAGAGAGAGAAAGAGAAAACACATTTATCCACTGTTTCAACTCCAACTGGCCAAAATGACTGGGGTTGAGCCAAGCCAGAGTCAGGAGCTATGAAGTCCCTCCATGTGTCAAATGAAGATGCACAGGTTCAATAACTTGGGCCATCTTCTGCAGCTTTCCTAGGTGCATTAGCAAGGATCTGGATCAGAAGTGGAGCACCTGGGACTCCAACCAGCACTCAAACAAGCATTCTAGGCAACGGCTTAATCCACTGTGCCACAGTGCCACAATGCTATCCTGCATATAGATCTTTCATTCATATTTTATCCTTTCTTTAGGGTCAACACATTTAATTGGATTTATTATTAATAATGGCTCCTTTTTGCTCCTTATTTCTATATAAAAATTTCTGCTCTTTTGCATTAAGTTTTAACACTCATCCTCAATAGAGAGATGAAATAAGGACCTAATATTTGGCTTCCAAATTGTTCATAAAAATAGTCAGAAAATTACAGCATGGGAGTCAAATCTGGACCAACACCTATTCTTGTAAAAAATGTTTTGTGGAAACACAGACATTGTTATTAATTAATATATCCACTGCAGTCACTCTTACAATACAATGGCAGTGTTAAATAGTTAAGGTAGAGACAATATTTCAGAGAGTAAATAAAATCTTTACTATATTGTCCTTTGTAGAAAATAAAAAAATCAAAATTCCTGTATAATAATAACAAGACAAGAGTCTTGTATTGCTATCATCAATAGAACTTTTAAAAGAACAAACTCCAAAATTCAGTTTTGCATAATGGAAGTTTAATCTCACTCAAAGTCCAACCAATTCAAGGTGAGAAATTTTGTTTCAAAGTGATTTGAAGAAATAAGGAAGCCACATAACTTCGAAATGTATCCAAACCTTAATATTAATTTAACTGGCACATGGACAGAAAAAATATGAAGGATTATATTGGGCCACTTTTTCCTACTTTTCTCTTTTCCTCTCTTCTTCTTTTTCCTCCCATCTTCCATTTTCCTTCTCCCTTTCTCCTCCTTTCTCCCTTTCTCTCTCCTTTCTTTTCCACTGAAATTCATTGGCTAGACCTTATATGACTTAATCTACTCACAGAAGAACTTCAAAATATTGCCTCTGATTGGTGAGCTGCTTCTGACTGACAGCTCCATTTTACGGCCATGAGTTACAGATTTTAGATGTGCACATAACTATCTCTGTTAGATATATTCATGTTTAAATAGAGTTCTCAACGACTTCCTCGGCCCCTGCTCTGTTGCTCTGTTGGGACTGGGGAACCTCACCCGGGAGCGGAATCCCAATAAAAGCTTGTGAATTAATTGAAAAAAAAAATAGAGTTATAGAGTTCTCTATTTATAATGCCTTTGTGTAGATCCTGTTAACCCCCCACCCCCGCATCTTTCCTTTAGCTTGTAAATCTTTGTCTTCACTTGTAGAATTACTAGCAAACTCCTTACTAATGATTGACTCACTAAACTAAGGGAGTGTTGCAAGGGTTAGGCCAACCATTCCAGCCTCTAGGTCACATGATTCAGAATTATCACCACTGTAGTGCTAGATTCTATTTTGACAAGAGACACTTCACAGGAATGTGAGGTTCTGGTCAAATAAAGTAATGGCCAATCTACTCATAGACTCTAGACAGACTGGAGTCAATATTGCCATTGCAATATTTGAGAAGATGGCACCAGCCTCTTATCACTGACCAATCAAAGAAAGGTCAAGAGCACCCTTGGTCACCTGAAAACCTACAAACAAAATGATCATGAACTGCTCAAATCCAAATTTAATCTATGAGATTCACCGCATTTTATGCCTTGAGGTGTTTGGGAATTCAGTAAAGCTGCCTGGGCTCCTTTGTCTGCTCATTGCAACATAAACTACTTTCTTCTACCATTCTGCTGTCAGTGATAGGCTTACTGCACATTAGTGACATGAACTCTGATATTTCGAGGTTCTACAACAGTACTGACTAGAAAAACACCAGTTAGAACAATTTTGCTACTGAGTTTGATACTGGGAAATTTTAACAAGCCAGTTATTATTGAGCTATTATCTGTAAGGTTGTTAACACTTTTACTATAATTCGTCATGATGCTGACATTGAGGTTCTGTACCAATTTTTTTAAATTTATTTATTTTGAAAGTCAGATTTACAGAAAAAGGGCGAGAAACCAAAAGAGATCTTCTATCCAATGGTTCACTCTGGAGATAGTCTCAATGGCCAGGCTGAAGCCAGGAGCCAGGAGCTTCACCCAGGTCTCCCACGTGGGTGGCAGGGGACAAACATTTGGGCCATCTTCTGCTGCTTTTCCCAGGCTGTAACCAGGAAGCTGTATAGGAAGGGGAGCAGACAAGACTCAAACTGGCACCCATATGGGATGTCAGTGTTGCAATTGGTGGCATTGTCTGCTGTAGCATGATGTTGTCTCCTCTGCACTGATAATTCTGAATTGCCAGCTGACTACCTACTTGTCAGCTTCTAAATACTGGCCAAAAACAGTAGCTGATTTTCACAGTAGTCATGTCTACTTGCTATCATCTTTTTATACTTCTAGAATGAACTCAATCATGCCTCTTCAGAGGGGAAGGGTACCAGTACCATGTTGAAAGTGTGCTCATCCTAGTGATATGAGTTCCTGCTCCACAAGCAGCTTCTCCACACCTTATAGGTACCTGCAGCAGGCTGTGACAGCACTCTTGGGTCTCTTGGTCTTAGTTCCAGAGGGAGCTTTTAATGGATTCTGGGATGTGCTTCCTGGATCTGGCTAAAATGACAATGGTGACTCAATGACAAGTAATAGATGAATTCCCTACCACAAGCCAGGGTACATATGAGGACATTGAGATGATCAGCATCAATCTTTTTAGAGACTAGAGAATACTAAGTCTGAGAACAACTCCATGCTCCCTCAAAAATTTCCTGAAAGAAAAATGGCTTCCAAGTGTCTCTGCTCTACATCCCTCAGGACTTTGAATCCATCTTGGACAAGAATCAGTTACAGTGCAATATGTCAAATGACAAAAATGTCAATGGATCAATTAATCAACATAATGAATGTTTTCACCATCCCAATTCTCAGGCTTCAAACTGTTACTCTCGTAATTCAAAGTACACAAATACAGTATTTCAATTGATACCTTTTTCTTATTGAAATATTTATCTTTATTTTCATTAATGCCCCTTTTTTTCTCTCATTTAACTCCATTAATTTTTCTTCTTTATCTTCCTTGTCATTGTCCTCATCACCAATTCTGATCAGCCTCTGAATAAATTCTACAATTTCCTTATTCAAAATTTTCTCATCTCCCATCTTCCACTTTCACCCTTTTTGATTCTATCAGTTAGTATTAGCAGATACTTATCTTGTTTGTGTGATCTCTTTGACTCTTAGACCTATCAGAGCTATCAATTGTGAGCTGAAATTGATCACTTGGACTAGTGCGATGGCATTGGTACATGCCATCTTGATGGGATTGTGTGGGAATTGTGTTAGAAATGTGCCAGGGGATTCCATCTTCCACTTTCAAAAATTGCCAATATCTTAATTATGTATTTATTTGTTTAGCACTAATATATTTACCAATTATTAAACACCACAAAACACAATGAAGTGTGTATAAATAATTTAAATATATGTTCAGAAATCATCATAAAATAAGTATATAAGCAATAAATCACAACATTATCAGAACCCTAGTACAGCTGAGATTCTTTTATGGATTTCTAAGACTTTCTCACTGCTCTCAGGTAACTGTTCTCCTGAATGATTTTTTTCTGACACTGATTTATCTCTTATTTTTTTTAAGTTTCCATTGTTAAGCCATATTTTCGTTTTGTCACATTTTACTTTTTTATTAATGAAATCATACTTTCAATATTCTTTTTGACTAGAATATTTCTTTCAGCATTAGATTTTTAAATAAAAACACGGTTCCCCACTCTGACAATTCATTTCTATTTATCACAATACCATATCTAATTGAAGATGCAGCAATTAACTCACCTACTTTTTCTTGGATATGAAAGTTAGTTTTAGGTTATGACAACAGTAAATAACTTCATTTATGGAAATTCTAGTACATGTATCATGAGGTAAATGGGGGGGGGTAATTTTATAGAGAGCAAAGAAAAGAATTGTGGATAATAAGGTGGTGTTCAAATATTATTAGACAGCACCAATAGTTTTCTAAACTGATTTTATCAATTAAGACTTAACCAGCGATGAGTTAGAGTTCGTGTGACTCCATATGCTACTTTCCTTTTAAAACTAGGTTCTACACCTTGCTCTGGATCCTAATTTCAGTTTTTTGTTAGTGTGAACGCTGAAAGACAGCCCATTCACCCCTCATGGTAGGCATTTGGGGAGTGAATCAAGGGATGGAATCAATCTCTATCTATTTGCCTTCAAAATAATAAAAATTAAAGCACAAATGTCTCATTTTCTGTTACCAGATTATCTGCAAAATAAATTTAAAAATTAATTTAATTTATACTTTCTATTTCATAATTCATATATAGTTGCTATCACATAATGATTATAATATTTATCTGAAGATTTTTCAGGTTTTCTTATATATACGGTGTCTAGATCAGCATTTGTAAGGGTCTAGAGCTTGGATTCACAGGGGATAGCCTGTATATGTATTCTGGATCACAATTTTTGGCTTGAAGCCTGGGTCCACAGTGCTGAGCCCAGTATTATGATCTGCAGTGGGCTTGCATCCAAGGTTGATGGACACTGTTCTGGTATTAGCATTCACTGTGGTAGATGTATAGTAGATCTATTTTGCCCACAAAAGCTTGCTTGGTGCCTATAGCCACAGGAGTCAACTTGAAGCTTCAGTCCATGGGGAACAAAAAATTAAACTGATAGCACATGCTTAGAAATTATACTTGAAGAGGATGGTGCTGTGAGTCAGCAGGTTAAGCCACCACCTGCAGTGCTAGCATCCCATATGGGCACCGGTTCCATTCCCAGTTGCTCCACTTCAAAGTCATCTTTCTGATAACGTGCCTGGGAAAGTAGTGGAGGATGCCCTAAATGCTTAGGCCCCTGCACCCAAATGGGAGAACTCAATGAAGCTCAGGCTCCTGTTTTCAGCCTGGCCCAGCCCTGGCTGTTGCGGCCATTTCGGGGGCTAACCAGTGGATGGAAGATTTTAATTAATTCTTTCTCCCTCTCTCCCTCTCTCCCTCTCTCTCTCTCTTTCTACACAAACACACACACACACACACACATACACACTCCCTCTTTATGTAACTCTGCCTTTCAAGGAATTAAAAAAAAATTAAGGATAATTTACTTAAAATTTTCTGTTATAAATTGTCTTATTTTGGTTCCTCTTTCTGGAGCAGTTAGTTAAGTTGCCTTTGCCTTCCAATGTTTTTTCTTGAGACATTTGCTGTATATTTCTATCTATGCATCTATCCATCTATGTTTCTCCTTGCACTATTTTTAGGCTGTCTCTATGAGCTTATCTTATCACCCACAAACTTATTCTCAAGTAGCTCATGGGAAAGTTGCTTTAGTTAATCAGAAGTAAATCAAGAAAGAGGAAAATAGGGTTAAGCAAGTTAGCACAGGAGAGTCATGATTGCTTATGGATTATTGTTCTGTTTGAATAGGGTCAGTATAGGATATTCTATCTCACCTGCTGTTCTTGTAGTGTGACGCTATGTGTTACCTATGACTGGAAGGATACATTCCTCTTGAACTTTGTTGAATTATTGTGACTGCCTCACTCAATATAGCATTGCAGAATAAAACTATATGTCTTTAAAGCCAGGTATAAAACACCATGGACTTTTGCTTTGTTCTTTTAAGTCATTTGCTCTTGAAAACTAGCCACCACACTGTAAGGGAACAATGTAACTACATGAAGAGATCCCATGTGGTTATTCCAATTAGCAGGCCCAGCAGGGAACTCAGGCTACAGCCTGTATCAACCTCCAGATATATAAGAGAGCAAGCCTTCATGTTATCCCATAATCCACCTGTCTATCACCCTCCAGCATCCAAACTGCTCCAGCTGCTACCATTTGGAACAAAAATAAGCTCTTTGACAATTGCTACTCAAATTTCAGGTTCATTATCAAATTAATGATTTGAAATTTTATGTCACTAAGTCTGATATTAGTGATATATATCAAAAATATCACAGACATTATGATGCAATTATAATTATGGATCAATTTTACCTTAGTGTAATGCATTTGAAAGCTATGAAATTATTTCTACAAGAATAACATGAATCTTAATCATGTCATTTATTAGCATATTTGAAAACTGTATTTTGTTAATCATTTGAAGATCTGTATACAATTGGGAGAAGAAAATTATATAATATGTTCCTAGAAACTTATGTGAATATACAGAAGGGTTCAGTTATTAATATTAGATGAAGATAAATGCTTATAAATGGTAGACATGAAATAATATATTTTACTCATTATTGAATAATGCCATATTAGTAACTACTGACTGCTGAGGTAACTAAATTTAAGATATATTTTTATTTGGATGGTAGAAAACAGCCACTGAAATTTAAAAAAAAAATCATTTTGGGGGCAGGGACTGTGGCACAGCAAGTTAACACCCTGGCCTGAAGTGCCAGCATCCCATATGGGTGCCGGTTCGAGTCCTGGCTGCCCCACTTTCTATCCAGTTCTCTGCTATGGCCTGGGAAAGCAGTCGAGGATGGCCAACTCCTTGGGCCTCTGTACCCGCATGGGAGACCTGGAAAAAGCTCCTTGTTCTTGGCTTCAGATCAACATAGCTTCGGTCATTGTGGCCAACTGGGGAGTGAACCAGCAGATCTAAGATCTCTCTCTCTCTCTTCCTCTCCTTCTCTTTCTGTATAACTCTGACTTTCAAATAAATAATAAAATTAACCTTTACAAAATCATTTTATTCACAACAAAAGGAATTACTTAAGACAGTAATTATAACTAGACAATCAAAAACAATACTATAAACATTTTTACTTACGATGATGAATACAAATACCAAAGGAATTCTTAACTTTTTTCAATGTTCAGCAATTCAATTTTTGCAATATCTGTCTTTATCACTCTAATATAAATAACATAGCATTTCAAATTATATGAACTGTGCTCTTTAATTTGAATAGTATGTTCATGTATTAAGGCAAATATTATTTGTAATAAATTAAAAAAGATTTAAGGTCCTCAATGTTCTATGTATTTTTTCTTCTTTTAAAAGATTTATTTTATTTATTTGAAAGGCAGAGTTATAGAGAGAGGTAGAGATAGAGAGGGAGGTCTTCCATCCGCTGGTTCACACCCCAGATGGCTACAAAGGCCAGAGTCACGCTGATCTGAAGCCAGGAGCCAGGAGTTTCTTCCTGGTCTTCCACATGGGTGCAGGGGCCCAACCACCTGGGCCATCTTCTACTGCTATCCCAGGCCATAGCAGAGAGCTGGATCGAAAGAGGAGCAGCCAGGATTAGAACTAGAGCCCATATGAGATGCCGGCACTTCAGGCCAGGGCGTTAACCTGCTGGCACCATGGAGTAGCAAGTAAAGCTGCTGCCTGCGGTGCTGGCATCCCATATGGGTGGGGATTAGAGTTCCAGCTATTCCACTCCCAATCCAGCTTTCTGCTCTGGCCTGGGAAAGCAGTAGAAAATGGCTCAAGTCCTTGGGACTCTGCACCCACATGGGAGACTCAGAGGAAGCTCCTGGCTCTTGGCTTCAGATCAGCTCAGCTCCAGCCATTGCGGAAGGTGCTCTCTCTCTCTCTCTCTCTGCATCTCTGTAACTCTGCCTTTCAAATAAATAAATAAATATCTCTTTTTAAAAAATGAGTATAGTTTTTCTAGCTACCAATTGTGATCTCTATGTGTCACTAAATAATACTGTAGTTGCCCATATTCTTGCAGTAAATTCATTTCTGGATTTGATCATCATAGCCATGTTTTCCCAAAATAAATCATTATAAGGTGAGGTGTCTTTCCTGAATTATTTTTGTTATCTTACTATATTGGCCAAAATTGTGATTTTTTTTTTTTTTGACAAGCAGAGTGGAGAGGGAGAGAGAGACAGAGAGAAAGGTCTTCCTTTTGCCTTTGGTTCACCCTCCAATGGCCGCCGCAGCTGGCGTGCTGCAGCCAGTGCACTGCGCTGATCTGAAGGCAGGAGCCAGGTGCTTATCCTGGTCTCCCATGGGGTGCAGGGCCCAAGCACTTGGGCCATCCTCCACTGCACTCCTGGGCCATAGCAGAGAGCTGGCCTGAAAGAGGGGCAACCGGGACAGAATCCGGCGCCCCGACCGGGACTAGAACCTGGTGTGCCGGAGCCGCAAGGCGGAGGATTAGCCTGTTGAGCCACGGTGCCGACCCCTGATTTTCTAAATCTTATTAAATCACAAATTATTAAAGAGTAAAATACTTGAGCAAAATATAGAGTAAACAAAATTAAGCTTATTTTATTAGGCCTCAGTTGAAAATGTCATATACAGTGTACTTAGAAAACTAAGATAATCTTCAAAGACAGTAAAATTGAGTACAAAGAGAACAGTGTATGTTGCAAAAGGGTATACTATCTGTCTACAGTATTAAGTTTCCAACAAGTTGTTATGTAATGTGCTGCAAATATCATACAGATTGGGTCAATGAAAGCGTTCACAAAATACTCCAGAACGATATCTGTAAGGTTTTTTTTTTTTCATTTATTAAACTTTTATTTAATGAATATAAATTTCCAAAGTACAACTTATGGGTTACAATGGCTTCCCCCTCCCAAAACTTCCCTCCCACCTGCAACCCTCCCCTTTCCCGCTCCCTCTCCCCTTCCAATCACATCATGATTTATTTTCAATTCTCTTTATATACAGAAGGTCAGTTTAGTATATATTAGGTAACGATTTCAACAGTTTGCCCCCATATAGCAACACAAAGTGAAAAAAAATACTGTTGGAGATCTAGTTATAACATTAAATAAGAGTGTACAGCACATTAAAGACAGAGATCCTACATAATAGTTTTTTTAAATTAATTTTCTATGCCATTTCCAATTTAATACCAGTTTTTTTTTCATTTCCAATTATCTTTATATACAGAGGATCGATTCAGTATATAATTAGTAAAGATCTCATCAGTTTGTACCCACACAGAAACACAAAGTGTAAAAATACTGTTTTAGTACTAGTTATAGTATCACTACACATTAGACAACACATTAAGGACAGATCCCACATGGGATGTAAGTACACAGTGACTCCTGTTGCTGACTTAACAATTTGACACTCCTGTTCATGATGTCAGTAATCTCCCTAGGCTCTAGTCATGAGTTGCCATGGCTATGGAAGCCTTTAGAGTTCGCTGCCTTTGATCTTATTCCGATAGGGTCATAGTCAAAGTGGAAGTTCTCTCCTCCCTTCAGAGAAAGGTACCTCCTTCTTTGATGGCCCCGTTCTTTCCACTGGGATCTCTCTCGCAGAGATCTTTCATTTATGTCTTCTTCTTTTTTTTCTTTTCCATGGTGTCTTGGCTTTCCATGCCTACAATACTATCATGGGCTCTTCAGCCAGATCTGAATGCCTTAAGGGCTGATTCTGAGGCCAGAGTGTTGTTTAGGACATCTGCCATTCTATGAGTCTACTGTGTATCCCGCTTCCCATGTTGGATCATTCTCTCCCTTTTTGATTCTATCAGTTAGTATTAGCAGACACTAGTCTTGTTTGTGTGATCCCTTTGACTCTTAGACCTATCAGAGCCATCAATTTTGAACTGAAATTGATCACTTGGACTAGTGAGATGGCATTGGTACATGCCACCTTGGGGGATTGTGTTGGAATCCCCTGGCACATTTCTAACTCCACCATTTGGGGCAAGTCCGATTGTTTTTTTTTTTTTAAAAGGAAAACTATGGTACTACAGGAGAAAGAACATCTATCTGAGTAGGAGTCACCGTATGTGTGAAAAACACTGTTTCTAGGAGCACTCTAACAAAAGTTTTCAGTGGAGTCTTCTATGTGTCTCCTTTCTTGCAACCAAGTTAGGCTGTGCAAATGAACAAGCCTGTTCTGCATCACAAGAAAATGTTAAAACTTTAAACAATACATTAAAAATTAGCCCATTCATCTTTATTTTGTCAGGAACCTACAGTGGATTCAGTCATTGCTGAATGTATTAAACATGCATCTATTCCATTTGTGCTGTAAAATAATCCCATTTTAAACACTGTTACATAGTATACAATAAATACTTATTTAATGCCTGCATCACTGTAGAGCCCTTTATCTAAAATTATAGGCCTAAGGAATGTAATTTATGCTCTGAGGCAAATTATACTCTAATTTTAAAATGTAATTTAAAAGTGAAGGGAACAAATGCCATCTGGGAATCTGTGGTAATAATTATCATTAAGAAGAGGGAGGTCAATCTTAAATCCATTCATTCACTGTTCATATAGTCAACCAACAAATATTTGTGACAGACTACTATGGGCCACATGTATCCTTTTCAATATATATGTAAAACACTTTTAGCCAAGAAGTTTAACTGGTATTTAAAACATTGATGAATCAAGAAGTGGTTTTTCTTTCTGCAACTCAAGTTTCTTGAAACAATTTGCTAATCCATAACCCAATATTTTACTTCAAAAGAGTATTTTATTTGTCTACCAATAAGACGCATCCTACAGGGAGTAAGAGTAGCAATACCTATATGGCCAACGGCTACTCTAAAAGTCTTATCTTACAGTTATGATTACTTTTCACGAGCCTCAGCCCAAAGAAGGCTAGCCAAAAGTGTCTGGAATCCTAGATGATATGCAACCAGTTCTTACAGAATGTAGAATGTAATTTTGGTATAAAGTAATTCAATTAATAAATGTTTTTGAAAGATTTATTTATTGGAATAGAATAGTGATAGTAAAAGACAGAGAAGGGGGCTGGCGCCGTGACTCACTTGGTTAATCCTCTGCCTATGGCACCGGCATCCCATATGGGCACCGGGTTCTAGTCCCGGTGGCTCCTCTTCCAGTCCAGCTCTCTGCTGTGGCCCAGGAGGGCAGTGGAGGATGGCCCAGGTGCTTGGGCTCCTGCACCCGCATGGGAGACCAGTGGGAAGCACCTGGTGGCCATCTGTAGGGTGAACCAACAGAGGGAAGACCTTTTTCTCTATCTCTCTCTCTCTCACTGCCTAACTCTACCTGTCCAAAAAAAAAAAGGACAGAGAAAGAGATCTTCCATTCACTGGTTCACTCACCAAAGGCAAGGGCTAGGCCAGGCTAAACCCAGGAGCCAGATGCAGGAAGCTGGATGGGAAGTAGAGTAGCTGAGACTCAAACCAGCACTCCATATGGATATCAGCAATGCAAGCAGTGGCATAACCCACTGCATCACAATATCAGCTGCTCAACTAATAAGCATTTTCTGGAGCAGGGTTTAAAGTTAAATTAGCAGAGGCCATTTGTAGAAGACTAATACTGAGGTACTGAATCAAGAATGGACTAGAAAGAATATATACTTATAAATGTTTTGCTTTTTTTTGTAGCCATGGAATATATTTTTTATGAGAAACAAAAAATAAGTTAAATGGATTCAGTATCTGATTTTAGCATATTTCCAAAATTTAACATCTCTTCCACATTTTATGCAGATATGTTTTATGAACACAAGATCTTAATAATACTGCTACTTTAATTTTTGCATTCTTAAGATTCCATTTTGTCTTATTAAGGTATTCTAACTGTCTAAATTTCAAGAATTAAAAATGATTCTGTATTTTCATTTGTTTTTATAAATAATAACATAACATCCTACCAAAACACAAAAATGGGGGCAAAATTATTTAATCAAGTAAAATGTTCATTCATGTTATAGCAAGGTCAATAAAAAACATTTTGTACAGTTTCTACTGACAGAAAAGGATACCATTAAGACTAGCAAAATAAATTTTGAGTACAACTGAATATACAATAAGCTTAGGGAGGTCCACATGATCACAACACTATCATTTAATAATCTTCATTTCTTCCATCATACATCCAAGCAAAAATTAAGAACTTTACTCTGAAAGTGGGATCCGATAAAATATTCACATTATATTCAAGTGTATTGCTCCAGGGTAGGGTTACCTATTTTTTACAGTATTAAGTTTCTATAAATTATGAATAAATAGAAGTTTGATTCACTATAATAGCACAAAAGAATTTTGCTTTAGCATTTATTCATTTTATTGCCCTCAAATGCCCATATTTTCAAGCATTTGTTTATAACATTTACCAGCATGACATCATACTTAAAATAATGAATTTGTACATGTCAATTTATTTCAATTAAACATTAGAATTATATCAGAATCATAGGTCCTGTATTGACTTAATATCTCTATTCTCTAGTTCATCCTAATAATTTGTTACTGTAACTCATAGAATTAACACAAAGACAATATGTTCAACTTATCAGAAGTTTTGTCTTACTATTTTTTTTTTTATTTGAAAGTCAGAGTTACAAAGGGACAGGGAGAGACAGAAAGAGATATCTTCCATCCACTGGTTCATACCCCAGATGGCCATAGCTGCCAGGATGGGCCATGCTGAAGCCAGCAGACAGGAGCTTCTTCTAGGTTTCCCACATAGGTGCAAGGGCCCAAGCACTTGAGTCATCCTCTCCTTTTTTCACAGGTGCATTAGCAGGGAATTGCATTGGAAGTGGAGTAGCCAGGGCTCATCCAGCACCCATATAGGAGGCTCATGTCACAGGTTGTAGAAGATACTGCCCAAGTGTTCTCAGAGGGGCCACAGCCCCTGGAATGGGGCATGGTGGCAGTCCTGTCTCTGCTCATGAAGGCAGGGTGAGGGCACACCCTCCCAATGGAGTGTGGTAGCAGTGGGTTGAAGGGCAATCATTTACAGAGGTGCTTAATGAAAGAATGTTGTTTTGGGGAATCTGTGAGAGTAATCAAGATGATTGACTTGGATGATGATACTGTCCTGGTCATGGAGCATAGAGCCCTAATTATCCGGAATCTCCTTTCTAATTATGCATGCTTGTTAAAGTTTAACCTGGCCTGTGTGCATGGTTCCCATGCACCTGTTTGCATTCCCCTCAATATAAGTGCTGGCTAAGAGCCGTGTCTGTCACTTCATTTGAAAACCCAACAACAGGAGGCAGATTTACCCACTTCAGCTCCATGCCAGCCCCAGGGGTTTTGTTTTTATGAGGTGAAAAATTATCTAAACCTCAGAAAGTTCTTAAACAGTACAATATACATATTGCAGCAATATAATTGATGGAAACTGGCATGTGTGTTCCAAAGTGTTGCTGATTTATATAAAATATCTTCAGTTATCTACTTCTTATAAAAGGAATGTATTTTCCCATTTCTACCTTCCTTTTAATGTCTGTATCATTTAGAATGTTTTCTTTCCCACATACAGCTATCTCCCAAATTTGTATCACTTAATGGAGGGAGACAATAAAAATTAAAATTTAGACTACTTATGTTTTTCAGAGGACTACTTATTTATGGACATTTAAAGCTCTTCCACTACTTGTTTTTCGCTCTCCTTGCCAATTATTTCCCCAAGCCACAGATGTCAGTTCCTACTCATCTGCCGCTCTGCTTCTTACTGACACCCTGCAGATTGCATGGGTTGTATTCCAGCTACACTTGGATCATTTAAGCAAGAAAAAAAAAAATTTCTTTTAACTTCTCTTTACCTTGCTCCCACACAATTCTATACTTTTGTAAAAAGTGGCTTTACTTTTTTGTTTTCAATTTTTTGCATGTTTGGCAACTCAACTGTGTGTCAGCATTGATTTTGCTTAGCAATTCTCAAAATTAAAGAACTATTTCCCTTTTTAACAATAATTTATAATAGGAAATCGTTTATGTCAAAGACTAAATTTCATCAGTTCAAAACACTCAATGATTCTGTAAAAATAATGTTATTTACTGAAATGTCTTTTAGTGGCATTTAGTTTGCACTAATAAAACTAGCATTAATATACAAATATTTTAGTATATTTTAATACTGCATTGTTCAAGGGAATAATCTAAAAACAGTCTTACCATGCTAGAATTCTTTAAACAGTTGATCATCTGTTGCAGCATTTCATAAACACTAAATTCTTAACAAAAAGTTAATGATTTTCACTCATCATCATACAGTGAATGGATCTCTAGTGGCATCTTAAAGTATGCAAGATTATGTTATCATTTTCCATGTCTCTTGTATATACTGTCTTCCATCCTCTGTAGCAACAATTCAATGACTTCTGTATCCAAAACCCTCATGCTTAACTTCAGTCTTACATTTAGGAGAAGGCATATTACTAATTCATTTGAGACCCAAGTTCTGAAATTTTGCTGTATATTACTTGTTACCGTATATTACTTGTTTAATACTTACTTTAATACTTACTTCCCAGTCTGCACCAGGAAAAATGAGATGTATTTTAATAATCAGCATATGTGGTAATTTTGGTCACAATTTGGGCTCTTTATATGCCAGTATAGGTGATGAATTGCAGCATAAAATATTTCCCTAACTACAAGCATTTTATTTACTGTTTTATTTTAAGCAAAGGACTTCAATCATTTATTAATGAATTTAAAGGAAAATCAATGAGAAGAAAGGAATTTTTTCTGTAAATGCTTAAATAGCATCACATTGATACTTTTTTTACATAATTTTATATGCATTTTTTTTTATTTGACAGGTAGAGTTATAGACAGTGAGAGAGACAGAGAAAAAGGTCTTCCTTCCGTTGGTTCACTCCCCAAATGGCCGCCACGGCTGGTGCTGTGCCGATCCGAAGCCAGGAGCCAGGTGCTTCTTCCTGGTCTTCCATGCAAGTGCTGGGGCCCAAGTACTTGGGCCATCTTCCACTGCCCTCCCGGGCCAAGCAGAGAGCTGGACTGGAAGAGGAGCAACCAGGATTAGAATCCGGCATCCATATGGGATGTCGGGATGCCGGCGCTGCAGGTGAAGGATTAACCAAGTGAGCCACGGCAAAAAATAACATACTCCTTGTGGGCATGGGCTTTGGTGTTGGACTACCTAGGGTCAAGCCCCTGTTCTTCTGTGTACTCCGAGTCAGTAATCTGTGCTCTGGTTAACAGATTTATAAACTTCTTTCAATAAAATTATCATTGCTACATAAAGTTATAATGAAATTAAATGGTTTCAAACATCTCATTTACCAGACTGCTTCATTTATCATATATGTTCTTGATGAATGGGAACTCTGATTACTTTTTTCTCTTTGGTGATAAAGTCAATTATTACTTAATACACTTTCTTTATTTTCAGTAAGGTAGTGAAATATGTTAATAGGTTTGTGCTTTTTAACATAATAAAAGTTCACAGCAAATGTTCATTTTTCAAATCATATTAAGAGTGACTCTGATGTTTATAAGAAAATCAATCTTTGTTATGTTTACAAATCTCAAGGGATATGTAGAAATAAAACAACAACATATTTGGGGGAGAATGACAATATGAAATTTCCCTTCCTACATTTTGACGCACACGAACTTCCAAGAAATGAATCATACAATAGTTGTGCACAAAATTAGATATCCCATTAAATTCCTGCTATGCTTTAATGACTTCCAAAGTTTAAAGATGTTGTATATAATTAGGGAGTTATAATGTTTTATGGCTTAATTCCATGCAATTGTTTTACCTTAAAGCTTTGTTAGATCAAATTTTTGTATATTTATCCTAAGTTATGACTTGATTCATACAAAGTTTCAATATGTATAATTTAAAATCATTTGAACATCTGTCTTTAGCAATATCATTTAAAACTTAATATTCTATAGTCTTTGGTACAGATGGCTGAAAATGAATAGTCCATGTGGATCATTTCAGTTTTCTGGTCACTGCTCTATGATACACAATCCCTGGGGCTCCTATGCCTCCTTTATTTTGCTTCTGGCAGCCTTGTGTAAATTGGAGTGTTCCTACTCTCATCTTATCATTCCTTTACTGTCATAACAATCCCATTTTGTATTGGAAATTGGTCTTCTCTGAGGCTTAAATATTGTTTTATGTGCTTTATGGTTTCTATATTCTAAATGAAAACTAAGATTTATGATGCCCTGGAGAGACCACTTGGTTTCAGTCCTTCAAAGAAAAATGTTACATTAAAGACAATGTTGGTAACCCTGCAGAGTATCAGAACATTTTATGAAATATTAACTACGCTAGAAAGAGAGAGAACAGCATGCTTAGTTATAGAGCTGACAATTATTGTATGTGCTAATGTGATATTATGAATATTCACAACATTTCTTAAATTACTGTTTAAAACTGTGTTCAACACTGAACCTGCCTTAGAACTAACTCCTTCTTATACATTAGTTCTCTGTGTGTCACTACACAGATAGTGCTGAATAACCTCAAGGGATTTCATCTGTTATCCTGTAGAAGGATCTGTCTTTTAGGATAAATGTAAAACATTAATAGCTTTCACAGGATGCCACATAAATTGTACTTCCAACCGAAGCAAAAACAACCATTATTTTTAAGGTTTATCTCCAAAGATTATTTTTGTGTTTGTTGCTGAACTCCAACTAGTAATTCATGAAACAGCCCCAACTTAACCCATCTTAAGATCGACACATGGAATGTTGTCATTTTATCATTATATGCCTTCAAACTGTTGCTTCCTTAACTTTGTGACAGCACGTTTTTTACTGTTGGGTGCCTACCAAAACCCATATATTTTCTCTTTC
Organism: Lepus europaeus; assembly: GCF_033115175.1. Classification (NCBI taxonomy): domain Eukaryota; kingdom Metazoa; phylum Chordata; class Mammalia; order Lagomorpha; family Leporidae; genus Lepus; species Lepus europaeus. The sequence continues at coordinate 31,827,379 of NC_084842.1, forward strand.
TTGCCTTTTTTTTTTTTTTTTTTTGCTAATAAAGCTACAGTTTATGGAGATGTTCACAATTATATTACTTTGGGAAAGTATTTACTGCTCTAAGCCAAAATAAAGAATCATTCATCAACTCCTGAACCACTGTGGTCTCATTCTCCTTGCTAGTGTTTAGTATGGGGATGCATTGAGTCCAGATTGTGCTGAGAGAATGCATGCTTGCTGGCTTCTGGGAGCAGATTTCCCTGACAATGCTCATATAGTTGCTTTTATAGAAGAAAACACTTCCACTTGTCTTCAAACAACACCATGAATAACTGAAACCACCTCCTGACCATGAGGGAAGTTCACACCAGGACATGGAGATTTCAGAATAGAGAGAGACTTAATTCCTGACGACATTGTTGAAAAATTGCATTAACAAATCCTGATATGTCCCTATTTTCTATTATCCTATTGTCTGATTACTTAACCTATACAAAATTCTGCTTATTATAGTGCAAAGAATTCTAAACTATTCAACTAAGTTTGGAATCAATATTTTTAAAGTACAGAATCAAAGAGTAACTTCCTAAGCGTAGTTTGATTTCTGAGCAATAGTTAAGTCCCATTTACAATAGACAACAGCCTGTCAAAAGACACAGGGAACACTAATATTCATCTAAGTTTGTCATTTTTTCCTAATATGTGTGTGTTCTGCAGTGTTTTAGAAATTATCTATTGTGTGCAATAATAGCAACTTATCAGGTAAAGCCACCACCCGCAACACTGGCATCATACATGAGCCCCTGTTACAGTCCCCAGTGTTCTACTTCTGATCCAGCTCCCTGCTAATGTGCTTGGAAAAAGCAGCAGAAGATGGCTCAAGTGCTGGGTTTCTGCAACCCACATGGCAGACCTGGATGAAATGCCTAGCTCTTGGCTTTGGCCTGGCCCAGCCTGACCAATACACCCACCTGGAGAGTGAACCAGCAGATAGAAGATCTCTCTCTCCCCCTGCCCCCTCCCATCCCTTCCTTCCTTCCTTCCTTCCTTCCTTCCTTCCTTCCTTCCTTCCTTCCTTCCTTTTCTTTCCCTCTCTCTCTCTCTCTTTTCCCCTTTCTCTCTTAACTCTTGACTTCCAAATAAAAAAATCATTTAAAAATGGAGAAAGCATAAAAATATAGAAAAATAATTGAAAATAACAAAGCTGATGTAACATATGGAACACATTTTGGCATATTTACATTTTTATTACAGAGGTATCTGAAGTAGAAGAGAAGGAAAAAGGGAATGAGAACTTATGTTAAAAAATAATAATTGAAAATTTCCAAAGTCTTGAAAGATACATGGACATTTGAATACCAGAAGCTCAAAGGATCCCAACCAGACTCAAGCAAAAACCACCTACTCCAATGCATATTAGAAAAAAATTTTCAAAATCTAAGGACTATGAGAGAATCCTAAAGACAGTGAGAGAATAACATCATATTACATATCTAGGAAACCCTGTTAGACTAACACAAAACTTCTCAGCAGAAACCCTACAATCTTTTGCTAGATCAAACATCAACAGTTGCTATATGTAGATAGAACCTAAAACCCATAACGAGTGACATAAAAATTAGAAAAGGTAAAAAGCTATTTTGCTTCCAGGTGTCATGTGCAACAATTATTGTGAAATATATTAGAAAGAATAACCAAATACTGTAATTTCAACAATAAATCTGAATGTAATTAAAAAATGTATCATTAACATAAAAACTACAAGCATGCAAAAGTAGATAAGGTAAGATTATAACACATATGATTTGAAAAGCTGCTTAATTAAGATACAGTAATGCAGTCTGACCCTCCATAATATGCTCTTCATAAATCACATTTGAATGGAATATAATGCCAAGACAATGCCAAGCAGCATGGTATCTGTTTTTGTTACCTCGACAATAGTAGCTATTTACTGGGCTTGGTTTAAGTCTGTATCCTTATTCATTTTCCCTCCACAATTCATTTTGAAAGACATTGTTGAGGGCACAAAATCCACATAAAGAGTAAACACTACATTATCATTACTTTATGGAACATACTTGGAAGTTTAATTGACAAAAATTATGGTAAATATTATTAGAGTTCTATATGATGAAAGTATAATATACAAATAAAATAACATGCATATATGAATAATACCATTTTGGAAAGAGAAACAAAGAAACACAAGGAAGTGAGAAAAGAGAAAGTTTAGAAAAGATAAAATAAAGTTAACAGGGGCTGGCGCAGTGGCGCAGCGGGTTAACGCCCTGGCCTGAAGCGCTGGCATCCCATATGGGTTCCAGTTCAAGACCCAGCTGTTCCACTTCCAATCCAGATCTTTGCTATGACCTGGGAAAGCAGTAGAAGATGGCCTAAGTTCTTGGGCCCCTGCACCTGCATGGGAGACTCAGAGGAAGCTCCTGGCCCCTGGCTTCGGATCAGCACAGCTCCGTCCATTGTGGCCAACTGGGGAGTGAACCAGCAGATAGAAGACCTCTCTCTCTCTCTCTCTCTCTCTCTCTCTCTCTCTCTCTTCTCTCTGTGTAACTGACTTTCAAATAAATAAATAAATCTTTTTAAAAAATAAATAAAGTTAACATATTGATACAGAAACACTGATAAATTTCTTCTCAGTGGAAAGCTAAACTTAAGGCTGAGTGATCCTGAACTATTGAATTAAAATTAGCTGGAATCCCTTAAACACACATCACTTACCTTCTTAATGTGATATAGCGAGTGATCACCTTATAACCTTATATAGTATACTTTGTTCATTTCAGCTAAAAGTAGAATTTTTCATGATGCTTCAGTGTTCCTATTACAAATATCATTGCCAAGCTTATTTTTCTTAGGTCAGCATTAACAATAAAAACCCTGATGTACTTTGCTAAGCATTACATAGTACTTGTCTCCCCACGATTCATGTAAATATTTATAATTTGATGTATTAGTGTTAATGGTTGAAGAAAGAATGTAATTATTTGGGGCCTGAGAAATGAATCAAGTGGGAGATATTTAAGTCATTGGGGGTTTGCCTTCAGAGAGAGTTACTGACAGAAACTTTATTATTTTTTGAGTTCAAGTTCTGCCTGCTTCACTCTCTGCTTCCAGGCTCAATATGGGATTATTCCTCTACTGTTGCCATGATCACACAGGCACCACACCATGGGGTTGTCTGATCCTAAACTATATCCTCTAAGCTGCAAGATGAAGTAAAGACTTTTATTTCCCCCCCAAAAGACCTCCTCAGGAAATAGTTAAGGTGAAAAAAGCAGACTAATACAATTTAATTCTGCATTATACATTTTGGAATATTTATAGGTATAGTATTTCTGTTAGTGTCAGTTTTTGAAGAATGTACATAAAGTATTAATTGTTGTTTTCCTTAGTATGAATTCCAAAGTCTTAAGAGAAATCATGCTTGTATTGTGATTGAGAGAACTGAACAGGGATACAAATAGATTTTATCTTCTATTTAGTCAAATTTTAAATATTAATTATTAAAGCAATACTTTATTTTTTCCTTTCATTCTACCAGTTTTCCTGTACATTCATGCAATCCAGAGATAGCACACTAATCAGTTAATATCACAAATGGATCCAAGAAAAAAATCCTCCACCAAAATAAGACTGCATTTTCTAGGAGCCTTTCCAAATCAAAGACGATCATAATGGGACTTCAGCAAGTAAGTAAGATCACACATTTTTAAATTGTTGCTTTTCCTTTATTATATGTGCAACAGTGTATCAATATCAGAATGGTCTATTTCCTATATGTGATCAATGTCACTAACACAAGTCAAAAGTTACATCATCCTTATTGTATGCTTGTCTCCACTACACCATTCCACCTTTCTTGATCAAGAAAGAATCAGTATAATTAAGCAGAATGCACTTCCCCAGGCATACTTGATTCTATGCAGAGGCATCAAGACAGGCCCATATGCACACTACCTATCTATTCTATCACACACAGTCCCCCAACACTATGCATTAAGACCATTTGGCCTTTTAATCTAGTTCCTGTTGGTTAACATAGGACATTCCATAATCTCAAATTAGTGGTATCTCCCAGACTCTAATCTTATATATTCTGTTTCACAATTTTTCTCCTTCCCTTACCCTCCTTAAGTCCTGAAACTTAGAATTCAAAGGCCCCTAAATCTCAATGTCATCTACAAACACTCCTGTCAACATTTGGCTGCTTCATGAATTTCATCTTCCATGAAGAAACCATGTTCCCTGAAACTCAACCAAGTGATGGCTCGTTTTTTCATGTTATTTTCCTATAATCTTTATGCCTTCAGCCTTGGAATGAGAAATATATTTTTATTTTTTATTTACACCATTAATCCTTTCTCCCCATCCTTCTCTCTAAACTCCCCCTATTTTAAATCCCTATGCCATCATATTGTATCACATACTAGCCTAACTGTCATTGTTATATATACCCACTTTTCAGTTATATTACTGTTCAATCGTTGGTTTTATCTTTTAGATTCACATAACAATCTTAGACATTGTTCCTGCCTTATCTTAGTTACTTCAAATTAATCTAAATTATTTTCCACTTACTATATTTGCAGTTTTTTGCTCTCTTCTTTTTCAATATCCTGGACCTCCACTCTACCACAGCTACTCATTCACACGTTCTTATTTTATACTCTTAAGCCTTAAACTCATGTGCAGGGTCTTAATCCACCCGAACGAGGATGGACTGGGTCTGAAGAAAGGTTAGTGTGCTGCTCGCCCGTTCCCCAGCCTCCCGATCCCGGAGACAGTCAGACGCAGCAGGGAGTCAAGTCAAGCAAGCAAGAACTCCGTTTATTGCACATGTAGCAAAGCCTTTTAAAGCACAAGACTGCAGGATTACTGGGGCAGGGCATAAGGACCAACCAATTACTTAAAAGGTTATTTTATGGGGTGACTTTTTACAGGACCAGCCATATGTCTGTACACTCATCATCAGTTGTCACCTCCCCTGATGCTGCGTGGCCAATCAGCTTTGGTGGTAAATGACTTTGGGTACTGCCCACCTTACTTCCTTTGGGTGCCATCTTTGAATTGCCTCCTGTGCCTAATTTCCCCATACTCATGCATCTTTGGAATCACAGAAAATTCAAATTTGTCACTCACAGTGCAAATTAAGAGCTCAAAGGAGTTTACAGTTTCAACATTAGTCCACATTACATTGCTACTGATCATGGCAAACCTATACAAAATTGTATACAAACCTATACAAAATATTACATTGATTCTGGTGATATAAAACCCAATTGACTAAATTCACGCTACTTTTGTTTACACTTTAGTTGGTCATTAACTAAATTATTTCTTTCATCACTGGTTGGAATGTTCAAAAATATTATTATACTTTACTGCTGAATTGTATTGATTCCATTTTGACATCAGTGAAGGGTGTATTACATGATATAAAAGACATTAGAAAGGGAGAGTAAATAGAGAATAAATCTGATACCTTAAATGCAAATTTGATTCATAATTAGATAAAATGGAGAAAAGGACATATTAAAATTATATGTGTGGGAAAATATTTTCTGAAGCATTGTTTATATTACAGTACTGGAGTATTGTTTAAGTTATAGTACTAAGTATTGTTCCATCCTATATTATAAAGTAGAAAAAAAATTGAAGCTCTTTTGAAAATGATACTTGCTACGATTTGTTCGTATAAGTTAAATGCAAATAAGCATGATTGTCTAGCACCTACTTCACTTAATTAAATATATACTAAAGACTGGAGAATTAAAAGACCAATCTGATAAATTCTCATCCAAAATGATTTGCATACAACTCAGTGAAACAAGCACATATGATTCACAAAAGCCAGGCATATCGGTGACTACAAAAAATGTGAGGATGCCAATGGGAAAATAGGAGACAGAAATTGTTTCTGATTCAAGTAATTTAAATATTTTCTGGCAAGAGATTCTCACTGAGTAATGGTCAAAACCTGATTAAACAGACAACTGAGTGAAGGGGATGCCTAGTAACAATATCCATGGGCCATATCACAAATAGAGAGCATTTCAGGGGATGCTCTTAGCAAAGTTGAGTCTTACTGGAGGATAGAATAACAATGATAATGGTAGTTTCACTGGAAGGAGTAGGTAATAGTTGAATGTTTGCTCTGTGCCAAGCACTTTTTGCTCCTCAAACATATTAACTAATTCATTCCTTAGATGATTGTGAAAAATAGGCTATTTTAGAGGGAGGAGATGTACAATTTGGGACATGCTCAATTGGACTTGCCCCGGATGGTGGAGTTGGGAATGTGCCAGGGGATTCCAATACAATCCCATCAAGGTGGCATGTACCAATGCCATCTCACTAGTCCAAGTGATCAATTTCAGTTCAAAATTGATGGCTCTGATAGGTCTAAGAGTCAAAGGGATCACACAAACAAGACTAGTGTCTGCTAATACTAACTGATAAAATCAAAAAGGGAGAGAAGGATCCAACATGGGAAGCAGGATACACAGCAGACTCATAAAATGGCAGATGTCCTAAACAGCACTCTGGCCTCAGAATCAGCCCTTAAAGCATTCGGATCTGGCTGAAGAGCCCATGAGAGTATTGTAGGCATGGAAAGCCAAGACACCATGGAAAAGAAAAAAAAGAAGAAGACCTAAATGAAAGATCTCTGCGAGAGAGATCCCAGTGGAAAGAATGGGGCCATCAAAGAAGGAGGTACCTTTCTCTGAAGGAAGGAGAGAACTTCCACTTTGACTATGACCCTATCAGAATAAGATCAAAGTTGGCGAACTCTAAAGGCTTCCATAGCCCTGGCAACTCATGACTAGAGCCTAGGGAGATTACTGACGCCATAAACAAGAGTGTCAAATTGTTAAGTCAGCAACAGGAGTCACTGTGTACTTACTCCTCATGTGGGATCTGTCCTTAATGTGTTGTCCAATGTGAAGTAATGCTATAACTAGTACCGAAACAGTATTTTTACACCTTGTGTTTTCTGTGTGGGTGCAAACTGATGAAATCTTTACTTAGTATATACAGAATTGATCTTCTGTATATAAAGATAATTGGAAATGAAAAAAAAAACCTGGTGTTAAATTGGAAATGGCATAGAAAATTAATCAATTTTTTAAAAATATCCTGTCAAAAAATATCATGTAGGATCTCTGTCTTTAATGTGCTGTACACCGTTATTTAATGCTATAACTAGTACTCCAACAGTATTTTTTCACTTTGTGTTGCTATGTGGGTGCAAACTGTTGAAATCTTTACTTAATATATACTAAACTGATCTTCTGTATATAAAGAGAATTGAAAATGAATCTTGATGTGAATGGAAGGGGAGAGGGAGCGGGAAAGGGGAGGGTTGTGGGTGGAAGGGAAGTTTGGGGGGGGGGGAAGCCATTGTAATCCATAAGCTGTACTTTGGAAATTTATATTCATTAAATAAAAGTTTTTTAAAAAAAGAAATTTAAAAAAAAAAAGAAAGAAAGAAAAACAGCAACAGATGGGGGCCAGGAGCTGTGGCGTAGTGGAAAAAAAAAAAAAAAGACAAATAGGCTGTATTATTATTTTCATTTTACAGAGAATAAAATTGAGATTGTAAAATACTTTAAAGATTTTATACACCTAGTGGATTTTAAATCTTAAGATTCACACTCAGTCTGCATGCCTGTTAAATCAGAAGAATTTAAAAGCAGACATTTCGATAATCAAATAAAATATTCTTACCTTGGATAGAAGATGTTGGTCTATATTTGAATCAACTGATCACACCTGATTTCTCTTAGAAACAAAGAAACTTGGTTCTTATTTAAGTGTCAAAGGGATCACATAAATAAGTCCACGTGTCTGGTAGTAACAATAGATAGAAATAAAAAGGAGAGAATGTTCCAACATGGGAAGCAGCCCACACAGCAGAAACCTAGAATGACAAACACCCTCAACAGCACTCTGACCTCAAAATAAGCTGTTAAGCATTCGGATCTGGCTGAAAAGCCCATGAGAACATTTCAGGCATGGAAAGCCTAGACACTGTGGCCAAAAATGATCTACATGAAGGTTCTCTGTATGTGAGACCTCAGTAGAAAGAAGGGGCCAGCAAAGAAGGATGTACTTATCTCTGAAGGGAGAACTTCCACTTTGCTTTTGGCCCTGTCTAAATACTGACAGAGTTTGTGGACTCAAAAGGCTTCCATAGCTTTGGCAGCTCATGTCAAGAACCTTGACAGTTCATTTCAACAACTCATGCTGTTTTTAGATCAACAACAAGAGTCACTGTGCACTAACTCCTCATGTAGGACCTTTGTCCTTAATGAGAATGAGTTGTACTACGAAAGTTAATGGTAAAACTAGTCTTCAAACAGCACTTTATACTTTGTGTGTCTGTGTGGGTGCAAATTATGGGAACCTTTACTTAGTAGAGAGTTGGTCTTCTGTATATAAAGTTAATTAAAAACGAATCTTGAAGAATAAGGTGGTAGAGGGAGTAGGAGGTGGGACGGGAGTAGGGGTGGGTGGGAGGGTGGGTATGGGGAAAGAATTGCTACATTCCTAAAGCTGTACCTATTAAATCTGTGTTCATTAAATAAAAGTTTTCCAAAAAGAAAGGAAGGAAGGAAGGAAGGAAGGAAGGAAGGAAGGAAGGAAGGAAGGAAGGAAGGAAGGAAGGAAGAAAAGAACAGACTTAATACCACCAGCCTATAGAATCTACTGGAGTAGAGAAAGCCTGAGGATGAGTAAAGGTTTCTCAGACTTGAATAATTGCAGGTGGGAGTTAGGCAAGTGCTCACAAAATCAAATAGAAAAGTGGAGAATGAAAAATATAATTTGATGAAGTAGACTCAAAAAATGACTTGAAAACAACACACTGCCCACCTGAAGCAAGTGAAGGAAATTTCCTTTAAGTCTCACACACACTTTACAATGAAAATTGTAATTAAGACAGGTGAATTAATGTACTATAGGCACATAATACATTTTTTTAAAAAAATAGAAGTGTAAAAGAATATGAGAAGGAGCAGAGTAAAGGCAGGAATCAAGAAAAAAAGAAAGAAAGGAGAGTTTGAATGAAATATTTATACATAAATTTTTTGACAGGGAGATCTTGCATCTGATTAATTAAGTCCCAAAAGTGTGGAACAAGGAGAGCTGGACCAGGGCAATGCAATGAGCAAAAATTCCACTGGGGTCTCTCATGTGACAGGAAGCCAAGCACCTGGAGCAGCATCTGTGGCCTCTCCGGCATATTAGCAGGGTGCTAGATCAGAAGTGAGAAGTCTCAAGTCTCAGTGTCTTGAATAAGGCACTCTCATATGGGATGCAGCATCCTAAGTGACCACTTAAACTGCTGCTGGGCCACAGCACCCACCCTAAATGAAATATGTTTAATGAAATGTTACAGTGGTTTTGAAAACCCAGTAGAAGATATAAATGTAACTGCTGGGGCCTTACAAGTATTCTTTGATTTACAGTGGGGTTACATCCTAAAAAAGCCATCATAAATTTAAGACACCATAAGTCAAAAGTGCATTTAATATGCCTGACCTCCTGAACACCAAAATTAAGTCCAATCTTCTTAAAATGTGCTCAGAATATTTATATTATTATTAACACACACCAATGTATAATAACTTATTCTGCAATTGGGCAAAAAAATCTGGAACAAAGAATATTTTATAATAAAGTATTGGAAATCTTATATAACTAACAGAGAGCCTTTTTTGAAAATGGTAGCAATACAGTTAACTGTAGAATATTATTGGTTTCCTCTCATGATCACCTGGCTGCCTGCGAGCTACAGCTGGCCACTGCTGCCCAGCATCTCAAGCTTTGTTCCACATATTTCTAGCCCTGAGAAAGATCAAAATTCAAAATGGAAAGTGTATATACTGAAAATGTATCATTTTTGTGCCATAATAGGGTTGAAACATTCTAAACTGAACCATTTTCTGGTAGAAATCATCTGTATTCAGAATCACATAAAAATAACCTTTTAAAATGCATTCAGAACTGCTTCAACTTCCTGATTTACAGTGGTATACATCATTTGAACTAATTCAGCTGTTAAAAGTACAGGGTAAGTTATTTTTAAAAAATGTTCAAGTGTTGAGGAAACAGATACAGAGTACCTAATCCAAAAGTAGAGGATAAGAAGAGTTGAACAATATAGGTAAGCAGAATAATAAAAAACTGAACATATTTATAATTGAGGTAATCTCAACCTGATTTTTATGCTTTTACATGATGGGGTACAAAATCAAAGGCAAGCCCAAGGCCAACCTGGATTCACAAGACTACAGGATGCCTGCCCCTCAGCCATGACTTCTGGACTAAGGTTTCAGTGTTCCATGAATCCACTAGTTCAGAAGGGATCTAGGGGGTCTTCTGAGTTTACATTTCAGTAGTGTATTGAAATACCAAGCTGTACACTATGATGTGCTAATGCCAATAAAGGAACCACCATGAGAAAGACTCGGGTACACACACAAGAAAAAAAATACTGTAACATATTGAATCAAAAGAAGTAAAACACATTTGTACAATGTAAGGAAAATGGCTAAGTGTCATTTAAAATGTTTATCAGAACCTCATTTGATCTTCACAATATTCAAGGCTTATTGTAAATGTCAATGACTAGATACACATGGTTTAATCATATTCCCAAGATTATACAACTATACAAATACAAATTTAAACTGAAATACAAAGCAATACATTTTTCCTGCAAATTCATCACACTCTTGAGTAAACACATTCTCCTTGAGAAAAAGGAGCAGGAATTTGAGATGTTTATGAAGGTACATATTTATGACATTTTACTTATTTTGAAATTATCTTTGATTTGGGAAACTCAAAATTTTAATAATTGTTATGCTTAGATTTATTTATTAATCTATCTCTCAATGTATATGTATGTAATTAGTGAATCTTATTCTGTTTATGTACACACATATGTTTATGTAGCATAAAATTATTGAATCTATTTAAATAATATAAAATGAATAATTATAAGTCACATATACTACAAGGATACCTCAAAAAGTTCAAGGAAAATGAAATTAAAAGATAAGCTGATTGTGGTGAAACTATTTTTGAATAGTTTTTCATGCATTTTCATAATATGTATTTTTCATAAACTGAAGACTTGTCATATGCATGGATACAATTTCAAATTAAGCTTGTCTTTGATTACATTTTATATGGACATGCTGTAGTCACCTAAAATATATAAAGTAGATTTTATACTAATTTACTGATTGTATTTTTCTATATATACATTATATATTATGGGTATTTTAATTATAATAAGTTTAGGATGGAAGTTTTGATTTTGTGGGAATAGATCTACTCTAAACGCTAATAATCTCCAACACTGACTAATTTACTACTGAAGAGTACCAATTTAATTCCAGTAACACAAGATGAAGTTTCAGCAAGGAAGCAAATTACTTGCCAAGCCATAAAATATATATACAAAATGCATTACTTTTCCCTGCCTGTTCATTTTCTACTTTTAGGAATATATTCATGGTTCTTACTCCTGGACAAGCAATTTTAAATTCCTATTGGTGAAATAGGAAAAAATTAAATTTCTGATTGTGATGCCACTGTTTTAATCCAATAAGAAGGTAACTAAAGGTTTAACTGAAGAGTGTAATTGAACTGTTTTATTTATTTTATTTATTATTTGAATGGCAGGGTGACAGAGAGGGAGAGACATTCACAGAGACATATTCTTAACTGTCATTTCTCTCCCCAGATGGCTGCAACAGCCAGGGTATGCCAGCTTGAACCTATGAGTCAGGGCCTTCACCCAAATCTCTGTGTGGCAGATGCCCATGGACTTGGGCCATAATCAGCTACCTTTCCAGGCACATTAGCAGAAAGCTGGATCAGAAGTGGAGCAGCCAGGGCTGGAATCAGCTCTCCAATTTGGGATGCAGACATTGAAAGCAACAAAACACTGAATCACAACATAATACCGGCCCTGCAGTGCTCATTTATGAAAATATTTCTGGGTTGGCACCATGGCACAGTAAGTTAATCCTCCGCCTATGGCGCCAGCATCCTATATGGGTGCTGGTTCGAGTCCCGGCTGCTCCTCTTCCAATCTAGCTCTCTGTTGTGGCCTGGGAAAGCAGTAGAAGATAGCTTATGTGTTTGGGCTCCTGCACCCGCATGGAAGACCAGGAAGAAGTTCCTGGCTCCTGGCTTCAGATCGGTGCAGCTCCAGCTGTTGCGGTCATTTGGGGAGTGAACCAACAGAAGGAAGACCTTTCTCTCTGTCTCTCCCTCTCACTGTCTGTAACTCTACCTCTCAAGTAAATTAATAAAATCTTTAAAAAAAATTTCACTTACTTTGACCTTTAAGAAGATGGTAGATATGAAAGCAAAACAGCTCTGGGAAGTATGGATTTGGGCATAATGTTTCAAATATGATAGACACGATAGAGATTTGTGACAATTTAGGAAGAGCTTTATTTTAAAAGTCTGCCTAACCTAATTTGTTTGAAAATTGATTTTTTATTTATTTGAAAGGCAGTTATAGAGAGAGGAGGGAGAGACAACGAGAGAGAGAGAGAGAGAGAGAAAGAGAGAGAGAGAGAGAGAGAGAGAGAGAGAGAATCTTCCATCCACTGGCTCATTCCTCAAATGCTGCAAGGGCCAGGGCAGGATCAGGCCGAAGCCAGAAGCCAGGACCTTCTTTTGGGTTTCCCAAGTGAGTGCAGGGACCCAAGTGCTTGGGCCTTCCTCTGCTGCTTTCCCATATACATTAGGGAGCTGGATAGGTAGTGGAGCAGCCAGGACTCAAAGCAGCACCCATATGGGATACTGGCATTGCAGGAGGCTTTACCCACTATGCCACGATGCTGGCCCCCATATTATCTTTAAATTCCATTTCCCATTAACTTTTTGAAATACCTTGAAGCCAAGAACATGGAGTTTCTTCCAGGTCTCCCATCTGGGTGCAGGGGTACAAGCACCTATGTCATCTTCAGCTGCTTTCCCAGGTGTATTAGCAGGGAGCTTGTGTGGTGGAATGAGAAGGTCATGTCAAGATGGCCACTAGCAAGCAAACGTCAGTTACTCAGGTATGGCTTTGAAACCCACCTGGCAATGGAGCCTGACTGGCAACAGGCTGTGATTGCCTAGGGCATAAACTGTCCCTTGACTGGATTGGCTCACGTGGCTATATAAGCTGCTGTACCAACTGAAATAAATGTGTCTGTGGCTGCTTTCACCCGACTCCTGGGGTCTGTGTGGTGACTTCATGCCTCCTGCCCCCACCACACTCTTCCTCTCAGAACGAATCCATCTCAACAAGCTCGACTGAAAGTTTAATAACTGCTTTCAAACTGGCATTATTATTATGTTTTTTTGACAGGCAGAGTGGACAGTGAGAGAGAGAGACAGAGAGAAAGGTCTTCCTTTTGCCGTTGGTTCACCCTCCAATGGCTGCCGCAGCTGGCGTGCTGCAGCTGACGCACCACACCGCGCTGATCCGATGGCAGGAGCCAGGTGCTTATCCTGGTCTCCCATGGGGTGCAGGGCCCAAACACTTGGGCCATCCTCAACTGCACTCCCTGGCCACAGCAGAGAGCTGGCCTGGAAGAGGGGCAACCGGGACAGAATCCAGTGCCCTGACCGGGACTAGAACCCGGTGTGCCAGTGCCGCAAGGCAGGGGATTAGCCTATTGAGCCGCGGTGCCAGCCTCAAACTGGCATTCTTATGGGATGCTGGCATCAAAGGTAGAAGCCAGAATGCCACCCTCTTACTTAATTTTTTAAAAAAGATTCTACACTTCTTACAATCTCACCATTTCCATGTCAATGACTTGATATTTCATATTTTATTTGATGTGAAAAATGTCTATAATCTAAATAATTTTCATTAAATTTAAGAAATATATTTAATAAGTCTATTTGATAAAAAAACTACCAAGGTCAACAATTTGTTGATGCTACTATCTTGACTACATTAAAGTTGTGTGCTTATATCGAATTGAAAAAAAATTTAGAGTACCTCTGTAAATACATTACTCTATTTTAATGCTTTCCTTAGAGTTTTTTGCATCACAATAAAGCTTTAGTTCTATGTACCTAGAAAAAGAGCACTTTTTTTTTAACTTTTATTTAATAAATATAAATTTCCAAAGTACAACTTCTGGATTATAGCAGCTCCCCCCCCCCATAACCTCCCTCCCACCTGCAACCATCCCATCTCCCACTCCCTCTCTCATCCCATTCTTCATCAAGATTCATTTTCAATTATCGTTATATACAGAAGATCAACTTAGTATATACTAAGTAAAGATTTCAACAGTTTGCACCCACACAGAAACACAAAGTGTAGAGTACTGTTTGAGTACTAGTTATACTGTTAATTCACATAGTACACCACATTAAGGACAGAGATCCTACATGGGGAGTAAGTGCACAGTGACTCCTGTTGTTGATTTAACAGTTGACACTCTTATTTAAGACGTCAGTAATCACCTGAGGCTCTTGTCATGAGTTGTAAAGGCTATGGAAGCCTTTTGAGTTCACCAACTCCGATCTTATTTAGACAAGGTCATAGTCAAAGTGGAAGTTCTCTTTGATGGCCCATTCTTTCCACTGGGATCTCACTCACAGAGATCTTTCATTTAGTTGTTTTTTGTTGTTTTTTTTTTTGTTTTTTTTTGTTTTGTTTTGTTTTTTTTTTTTGCCAGAATGTCTTGCCTTTCCATGCCTGAAATACTCTCATGGGCTTTTTGGCCGGATCTGAATGCCTTAAGGGCTGATTCTGAGGCCAGAGTGCAGTTTAGGGCATCTGCCATTCCACGAGTCTGCTGTGTATCCTGCTTCCCATGTTGGATCATTCTCTCCTTTTTAATTTTTTCAATTATTATTAGCAGACACTAGTCTTGTTTATACAATCCCTTCGAAACTTAATTCTATTTTTATGATCAATTATGAACTGAAACTGATCACTTTGACTAGTGAGATGGCATTGGTGCATGCCACCTTGATGGGATTGAATTGGAATCTCCTGGCATGTTTCTAGCTCTACCATTAGGGATAAGTCCAAGTGAGCATGGAAAGAGCACTAGCTTTAAACATGAAGAACAAGAATGTTTTTTTTTTTATAAAATCTTATCACTTATATATCATTTTAAAATTCAGAATAGAAACTATTATGGGATGATTAATTATTTTTTTACATAGTCCAAACAATGGAATCCAAAAGTTATTAAGAATGGCAATAGTAAAAAAATGACAATAGTAAAATATTGCATGGGGCATTTTATTATTTCATTTTGTCTGCCTTCATATGTCAAACAATCAAGTCATCAAAATTAATGTTGAAACTATTACATACAAACATATTAGGGTAGGACCAGTAAAAAAAAGTCAGTAGGATTAATGACTCATGTGGAGGAAAATATAAATATGCTTTGCCTCCTCTTTCTTTTTTTCAGATTACATTTTATGATAATCAACATAAGTATAAGAAAGCAGGATGTATTTCATTCAGGCTTTCATTTCTATTATTCATTCACAACTGCTACCTGTGTCAAATTAAAACGCTTCATAATGAACCACGTTATTTCAGTCTTTGAACAACTTCTCATTATGATATAGGATAAGGCAGGGAGTTAGATTAGGGTCATGAGCTGGAAGCCACACCTCCGCTGCACCATGTAATCTTATCCACCCACTTGTCAAATAAATGACCCCTTATTCAGGATGTACTTCCTCTTACCTGGGACCTGGGGCTGGTTCCATATAACCACTACTCTTTATAAACTCATAAGAAGCCTGGTAAAGGAAAGTGGTCCCTCTCTTTCTCTGTCTTTCTCTCTCTCTTTTTCCCCACCTGGACCCAGATCAAGCATGGTATGGAAATCTCTATCTTTTTGCTTCCTGGCCTACTCTCCCTGAATGATGTCCATGTGTGTGTGTTTTCCTCACCTTATGAATAAACCTCATCATTTTACATATTGTTTTTGTGCCTGTAGTTAAAATGCTTCTCTAAGTAAGAGGCAAGATCCTGGAATAGAAATTTAGGTCCAACCTAGTCCATAACATATTGGTGAGCCAGTCAGGAGAAAATCCATTTCAGAAATGCCAGTGTATTCAGCAAATTTAAGCAGTTTCTGTCTCAGTAATGTGCAGTTTCTAAATCCTGCAAATTTTTCTCTTACCAATTCTCTCTTCTCTCAGTGTTTATGGCTTGGAAATGTCAGCTAAAATGCTGAAGTTAATGTCTTTAGTGTTCCTAATTTTGGTTGATATCAGGGAGCTGGGGCCAACACAAACTGTTAGCATTAATCGAATTTGGGCAGAAAATAAGGGAAAAGATGTGCCAGTTTGCTAATATTTACCAATTTATAAGCATTTCCAGGTTGTTTTTAATGTGTTTTTAAGGGCAATTTATGAATTTGGGGAAGTTGGAACGTAAGCTGTTAGTCTTTGGAATGATTTTAAAGTTACAGACCACAATTTCATCTCAGGTGTTTCAATTTAAAATGAAACATGCTAGGGCAACTTTTCATTTGCTAATTTCAATTGGGATAAATAGGCAGAATGGATCCTGTTGCTTAGTAACTGTAGGTAGCATCAGAAAGGCAGGAGTCCAAACATAGCAGAGGAACCACTTCCTGCTGAGGATGGTAGGACTTTGGCCTCAATATTTGACTCCCAGTGAAAACATGTGGTTATCAAGACAGTAGCAACCATGGGGACTTCCACTCCTACCAGAACATGTGCAAAAGACACTCCTAAGATGGTGGCCCCCAAAGCCAGTTGCATGCCCCATGCCTGGTTAGCATAAGATATGTTTATTTAGCTTTATGCTAGTTGACTGATGGGTTTCTCCTGCGGGCCACTGACACTATACTTATGGTGGGCTATCTTAGGTTACAAATCTTAGACCTGGTGATATATTTTATTAATTTAGTTTTTATTTTAGCTTTACAATTGTTCTCTTTGGCTTCCAGTGGTTCTATATCCTGGGTCTGGAGGTGGTCCTTTAAGATTGTGTACCTCTGATGTGGAGGTATTCTCTGTGGGCTTTTGGGATGGTATATCCCAGACATGGTTGTATTCTTTGTGGCCTTCTGGGACAGTGTATCCCAGACGTGGCAGTGTTCACTTTTTTTTTAAATTTTAGCTTATTATTTTGGCTTTATGCTGGTTATTGGAAATAGGGAGCCCCCTTAGCAGGCTGGGGAAAATAATGGATTCCATTTTGGATACAAAAAGATACTCTAAGGTGTCAAAGTTACAGCAAATGCAATATACCCAAGTCACATAGTAATCATAATTAGGCTTATGAGGAGCCATGTATATTGTTGTCTTCTCAGGTCCTACAAAGAGACTGTTCAGCTATTTAATTCTGCATGCATTCCTATGGACTCACTCTAATGGGTACACTTTGGAAACTCACCATGGGACCCCAAATCCCAATGAGCTGAATTGTAAAAAATTGCATTTTAAGTGTTTAATGATAATATAGATAGGATTAAAGAGGGGAGAAGGCTACAAAGTGGAAAGCAGTCTATATAACAGATCACAGAATGGCAATCACTATCAGCCACGCTTTTTGGTTTCAGAATCAGCTGAAAAGGCATTCTGATGTGGCTGAAAAGCCCATAAGAGAGCATTTCAGGTGTGGAAAGCCAAGGCACTGGTGCAAAGAGTGTCCCCCCAGGAAGGACCTCCGTGGTACAGGCACCAGTGGAAAGAAGTGGCCAAAGAGGAATGTCCTCTTCTCCAAAGGGAGGGGAGAGCTTCCACTTAGTTCATGGGCTTGTCTAAAGAGGGATAGGATTTGTGGATACAAGAGGCTCACACAGCCTAGGTATCTCATGTCAAGCACCTTGGTGATCACTGATGTCACAGATAAGATTGTTAATTTCTTAAATTAACAACAGGATTCACTGTATAATAACTTTCCATGCTTGACTTCTGTCCCCAAAGAGTTGTATTATTCAAATTAATGATAAACCTTGCTCTCAAAGATTTACTTTGTTTTAGTTTGTTAAATAGAGGCTCATAAGTTTGAGTTAGGCCTGAATGATGAACTTCTTTGCTTGTAAGAGATTTGTGATCATCCTTGGGTGTTTCCTTAGTTAATTTCTTCTAAGTCCAAGTCATTTGTTATGATGTTAGCAACTACTGAGGCAGGTCCTAGTTTAGACAGTATTCCTACTGATATAAAAGAGAGAGTAGATCCTCAAGTTTGGTATCAGGAAGTACCTGGATGGGCTATACATCAGAGTTTTCTTAAAGGCTAAGACTACATTTCCTCATCAGCATCAAAAGTCAGTATCCAATATAACCAGAAGCTAAAAGAGGATGTCAACACTTGATTAATAACTTTCTTGAACATAGACTTTTGGTTCTGTGTCAGTTTCCCTGTAATACTTCACTGTTTTGATGTCAGATGGAGAGTACATAATGGTTTAAGACCTTATGGCTTTTTATGAGACAGCTGTTCCAACTTCTCCTATTGTGCTTCATCCTTACGTAAATGATGCTTTCTTCTGCATTACATTGAACCCAGAATCTGTAAGAAGGAGGATTCAGAATTTCCCAAATGATAGCTCAGATTTCTAAACAAGAGGTAGATTACCTGGGATATATTCTGTCCCCAGGAAAGCATGCACTTTCAGTCAAGAGAAAGAAAGCTATTCTATGTCTAGGGCCATCATGGATGAAAAAGCAGCTAAGGACATTTCGGAGAATGGCAGGACCTTGTAGAATATGAATTCCAGGATTTGGGTTAATAGCCAAACCATTTGGTGATACTTTAAAGTGTCTTGACATAGACCCACATTGCTGGGCAGGAGAGCTACAAAAAGCTTTCCAAAACATTAAAGTTATTAACAGGAGCTCCAGTGTTAGGAATCACAAACCTGGGTAAGCCATTCATCTTATTTATAACAGAGAAACAGGGGGTTCTTCTAGAGTACTGACTCAAAAATTGGGACCACTTCCATGACCAATGGCCTGCTTTTTTCTAAACAGCAAGATTCAGTTGCTGCAGCGTGGCCTGCACGCTTAAAAGTGTTTGCTGCCACAGCACTCTTGGAGGAAGCCATCAAGCTGACTTTAGGCCAGCCACTTGAAGTTGAAATGCCACAGGAGGTGCAGGGATCTCAGAAATTAAAGGACATCAATAGCTAACAGGAAGCAGTTTTACAAAATATCAGGCCCTATTGTTAGACTCACCTGAACCAATGCTTTAAGTGTGCCAAGTACTCAACCCAACAAATCTGTTGCCAGCTAAGGGTACTGAGGAGTTAACTCACTCTTCTGTAGGCATTATAGAACAAGTGTATGCTAATACAACTGACATACTAGATGAACCTCTAAAAAATCCAGATGTTGAGTGATTTACTTATGGCAGTAGTTACATGAAGGTATAAGTTAGGGAGGCAGGTTATGCCATCATGGATCTTACCCAGGTAGTAGAAGCAATACACACACACACACACACACATAGGCATACATATTCCAAATATTCTTTCTTCGTGTTGCATGAACGTACAGCAATTTTGAGAGAATGAGGCTTATTGACTACAAAGAACTCCCCCATTAAATTTGGAAAGGAGATATTAGTGCTACTGCAGATGGTACTGGGGCCTTCAGGAGTAGCTATCATTCACTGTAAGGGACACTAGAAGAAAGCCATGTTAGCAAGGGAAATGCACAAGAAGATAAGGCCGAAAAAAGGGTTGGGGCACAGGAAGCGCTGGAAATGGCATTAATATATCAGCCTATACTAATGATGAAAGAGTCTGTTTATACTGAGTCTGAGATTGAATGGGCCCAGCAATGAGGTAAAACTAAAGATGTGAGTAGATAGTGGACTTTAGATCATTTAATTATGCTTCCAATGGCCTTTCATTAGAAAATTAATAAGGAAATACATGACTCCACCCATCTGGGGAGAGGAGCTTCAATACAAATAGCCTCTATAGTGCTTGGAGGGAAAGCACTGCATGCTGTCATAAAGGAAGTAGTTTGTCACTGTCTCCTACGTTTACATAATAACTCTGGTGGCCATGCGAGGTCATTTCCTTTGCTGACTCCTGTGCAAAGGAGAGGAACACACCTAGGTGAAGACTGGCAGATTGACTTTATTAACATGCCTCCATTTTATAATTTCAAATATCTTCCAGTTTTTATTTATACTTTCACAAGATGGAAAGAAGCTTTTCCAGATCAAACAAAAAAGACACAAGAAGTATTCAAAGCCTTGCTAAAGAACATAGTGCCATGTGTTGAATTTCCAAGGTCACTCCAGAGTGACAATGGACCCTCATTTCTATCTAAAATAACTCAACAGGCAGCAGCTGACCTAGGAATTTCTTATCTCCATGCCTGTTGGAGACCTCAGTCACTGGGTAGAGCTGAAAAGGCTAATCATAGTCTTAAGAAAATTCTAGCTAAGTTTTTCAAGGAGACCTCAGAAACTATTGTCTATTGTCCTCAGGATGAGAACAGCACCTAAGACTGCCCTAAAGTTTATTCCATATGAGATGCTATATGGAAGGCTGTTTCTCACCTCTGACATCCTCTTTGGTTCAGAGACTTAAGATCAAATAAAGTATATTATTAATTTAGGCCAGGTACAAAAGACCCTAATGGAGTATGGTAATAAAATTCTCTCATGCTAGATTCCAAAACTCATGTGCTGCCTATTTCCCCAGGAGATTTAGCTTTATTAAAGACTTGGAAGGAAGGATCCCTTTCAGACCAGTTGCAGCTGAAATGGAAAGGACCCTACCAGATGCTTCTGAGCACACTTACCTTAGTAAAATTACAGGGCATCTCCAGCTCGATACATTCGTCAAAGATTCAACTTCTACCTCCTGGGTCTTTGAAGGTGCACTCAAAAGATGTCTGTCTACTCTTGTGAAACAAAGACTTCAAAGACCATTTCAAAAGGCAAAAACCTAAGAAAATGCTTTCGCTTCCTTCACATCAAGGCTGCTGTACTTTATGGCAGATATGTTCTACCTACCTCTTTATCTGATTCTCTCTGGAAACATATTGGCTGGAAAAATTCTTAGTGGGTTCTTCTATTATAATACTAGAAGATCCTGGTACCATTGCTTTAGGTATCCTGGTCTACACTTCAGGCCAACTTTTATAGCAAGTACTCAAATCTGTGGACACTCTGTCTATCGTAGTTATGGACAACCAACAGGCCTTAAAATATATACTGATAAAACAAGGGGAAGCATATGCAGTGATTAATGGATCTCTCACCTCAACTCTAACAGTAGGATATTTACTGAAGGAGACATTAGACTCAGGCTAAATAGTTTTATAATCTGCAAAAGGACAGCATTTCAACACCTGCTATTTGGGAAAAAAATAAAAATATATTCTTTCCTTAAAATGCACTCCACGTACAACTTGTTTTCTTCCTGTTTTGCTCATACTGACTGATAGATTTGCTTCAGAATCCAACAACTTCTGGAAAGAATGATGACCATGCAGAGGACACAGTCATTGGCAGTGACTGATAATTCTCTGACTTGTGAAAAAAGATTCATTAAATGAGATTAAAAAAAAAAATTTTGAACACAGGACAAGCAGAACCTAAATCCCTAATCAACAGGAAGTAGATACAGAAGATATAATGACTCTGCATACTTTACCTTACCCTTAGGATTAGGGGTCAGAAATCTATGAGAGGGAAATAATACGGGATAAGGCAGGTAGGCAGATTAGGGTCACTTGCTGGAAGCCACATCTCCCCCACCCCAGGTAATCTTATCCACCCATCAGTCAAATGGCCCCTTCCCAGGGATGCACTTGGGGGCAGTACCATGTAAGCACTCCCCTACCTAAGTTCATAAGAAGCCTGGTAAAGGAAAGGGGGTCTTCTTTCTCTCTCTCTCTCTCTCACTCTCTCTCTCTCTCCCCACAGGGAACAACAGCAAGCAGGGCATGGAAATCTCTCTCTTTTCCCTTCTTGGCCACTCTCCCTGAAAATTGCCCATGTGTATGGATTTTCTTCACCTTGTACATAAACTGTATCACTTTGCACATTGTGTTTGTGCCTGTACATACCCTGCTTCTCTAAGTAACAGGCAAGAGACCAGCGCCGTGGCTTAACAGGCTAATCCTCCGCCTTGCGGCGCCGGCACACCAGGTTCTAGTCCTGGTTGGGGCGCCGGACTCTATCCCGGTTGCCCCACTTCCAGGCCAGCTCTCTGCTATGGCCCAGGAAGGCAGTGGAGGATGGCCCAAGTGCTTGGGCCCTGCACCCGCATGGGAGACCAGAAGCACCTGGCTCCTGGCTTCGGATCAGCGAGATGCGCTGGCCGCAGCGGCCATTGGAGGGTGAACCAACGGCAAAAAGGAAGAACTTCCTCTCTGTCTCTATCACTATCCACTCTGCCTGTCCAAAAAAAAAAAAGAGTATAATACAGTAACAGGCAAGAGCCTGTGATAGAAATTGAGGCCCAACCCAGACCACAACAATTATACTTCTGCCATGATCTCAGTTAATCATATCTAACTTTTTCTATCTTCTATCTCCTCTCTTTCTTTAATTTACAATTTCCCTATTTGTATAACTTTCACATACCTCCTCCGCCCTTTTTTATGCCTGCAGTCAAAATCCAGTTGAAAAATTTTGTTTGTTCATTTTCTGTAAACTATCAAGATGTTTCTGGTCTGTATAAATGGACAGTTCCTTCTCTATTGCTAACTGCTTACTCTGAACATGACAGAACAAGGGAGCAGGAGTACAGAGATGTAAGAGAAAATACAAAGGAAACTTGCTTTTACTTTTCTTACAGAAGATGAAGTTTAGGCATCTGGACACAGAACCAAAGGGCATTTTAAACACAAATAAGAGTTTGTAAATGGGGCAAAAAATCCAGATATTTCAAATTGATGCAAAAAATAGAAATGATAAAACTGAAGAGTAGGAGGAAATGTATGAAAAATTTAATGAAAATCAGCAAAATCATTCATTTACCTGTGAAATAAGCAATAAAAGCTAAACCAGGTTCAGAGCAAGTACTCTGGCTGTAGATGATTGGCAAATGGAAAAGTCAGAGTTCAGGACTGAAAGAGAAGAAAGACAATCACAGAGGGATTAGCATCTCAAAAAGAAGCCTGAAGGAAAAGGAAAAGCAAAGTTTGAAAGAGCAGGAAGCTTACAGAAGGATAATGCAAGAGAAAAAAAAAAACTGATAAGAAATCAGGAAGGGGAAATATAATATAAATGAAACTCAATTAGATGGATATTGATTAGTGTCAAAAGATGTATAAGAAAGAAAGAAACAACAAAAATGGCATTTCAACATTAAAGCAAACAGAAAGGAAGGTAATAACTCAAAAGAGAAAAATAATAGACATATTCATATCGATGAGATTTTAAAAAAAGGTATTTGATTGTGTTTAAGAATACCACTATCTTGAAAGAAGAGAATTTTTAAAACTCCGAAGGAAGGGCAGAAACTTCCATAAACAGTAATCCCTCTGGGAAAGGAGGGGTGACCAAAACAGGTTCCTGGTTTACATTGAGGTCATTTACCATCTGCTGATAAGGAGTTATAGGTAATATCTGAGTGATGTTATATATACATATACATACATCTCTCTCTCTCTCTCTCTCTCTTTATATATATATATATATATATATATATATATATATATATATATGAAATAGAGGAAGTAATCATGAAAACTGCCTTACAAATAATATTCTACCAAAAAAAATTTCAGAACACATCTGGCTTATTCCAATCTTAAAGCTAATGCTAACTGATGATAAAAAGGGGATTAAAAAAAAGTCAAAAAATATTTGAGCTCTAGATCTTAAGAGAGAAATTGAAATAAATTTTAGAGCTTTTCTTTCTTACCGACAAGTACCTTTAGCAAGGCTGGGAAACCATTATGCTAGCAAGGACCATTTGGATATTTTTACCATTCTTTTGTTGTTGTTGTTGTTGACAGAGTTAGACAGTGAGAGAGAGAAACAGAGAGAAAGGTCTTCCTTCCGTTGGTTCACCCCGCAAATGGCCACTATGGCGGGCAAGCTACGGCCAGCGCTGTGCCGATCCAAAGCCAGGAGCCAGGTGCTTCCTCCTGGTCTCCCATGCGGGTGCAAGGCCCAAGCACTTGGGCCATCCTCCTCTGCCCTCCTGGGCCACAGCAGAGAGCTGGACTGGAAGAGGAGCAACTGGGACCGCATCCAGTGCTCCAACTGGTACCAGCACCCACTGTGCCAGTGCCGCAGGTGGAGGATTAGCCCAGTGAGCCATGGTGCCAGCCTATTTTTACCATTCTTTGTAAGCCATACAAAATTATCAACTTAAAAAAATTACTCGTGCTAATGGTTTATTGAATTTCAAGTCCCATCTGTGGTTGCCTAGTCAGGGACAGATGAAATGACTCTGAGGATCCTATATGGCTCATGAGCTGGACACTTCACTCACTTGCTTTAAGGTAACAATGATTGTTGCTTTTCCCCAGGATTTTCAGGCATTTGTTTCTTTGAAGAAATCATGAGAAAGTTCTGTATGGGGATTTATGTGCTTTCCTACACTAGACTTGTTTTTCTTTATGAGTTCCCTTATGAGAGCCATAGGAAAAAGCCTGCAAAGAATGTGGATTGCTATTTTACCTCTTGTCCCCAGATGGTTCACCTTTTACAGATGCATCATTACCCTTTGCTATTTCATCATTTTAGCTAATTTCTCCTTACCACCACTTAACACCATCTTCCCAAAGCAATCAAGTGCTTACATTTCATCCTTTTTTACAGACATTTATTTTACCTTAAATTTCAGGTTAGTTGTCTGCCCTTGCAAATAATATGGAGTTCAAGAAATGTGATTTTGATAATTTTATGGCACAGAGTTTTGTTTTAAGTCTCAGGGCATAGTCTAGTTCATTTCAGTTTTCTACATCTTAAGTATAATCCAGAATTCTCTCCTCTAACAGTCTGAATTGGGTATTTAAGGTGCCAGTGTTTTAATCATATGTTACCTACTTTATCTGCAAGTTCTCAGAATTCATATTCAAAATGCAAATGCCATATCTACTTGATTGCCAAAGATGAGTGCTTTTCACCAGTTAAATTCTATAGAGCAATGATGTTTCACTCTGTGGAAGGCTTTATCTGTGATCTTTCATTCTGATTTCTGTTATTTATCTCCCTTCCTTTTTGTTTAACCCAAATGTCTGGTTGCCTAGGAGTGCTTATGTTCCAAGACTAAAGCAGATGTTGGATTATATCATTTTTATCCATATATCATTTTTCTTTCAATTTCAGAATATTTCTCCATTTTATAACAATATCCTCTATGTAACTTTTTATTAAACATTCTTTTTAAAAAATTGGTTTTTTATAATTATTTAATATTTTAATCTATAAATTTTACATATAATGTAGACACTTCAGGAACACAAATGTATCTTTTGCCTATGTATTTCAAATTTGAATACTGAAAATTTATTTGTAGATTTCTTTGACAAAGTGAATATTTTAAGTATATCATTGAATAGTTTAAGTATATCAGAATGGTGTTGCTTAAATTAATGTCAAAGATTTATGAATCATGCTGAAGAATGTTAGAGGTCAGTTCTAGCATCCTTTCTGAAAAGATGAATATACTTCTGTGCATGGAACAATAAGCAATCCTTCTCTTGACTTCCTACTTCTGTCCCTGTTATATTGTGATGGCCTGTTTAGTCCTATACACAAAAATAAACTGGAGAGCTTATACTGATTTAATTATTGGGAGCTATATTTGCAATTTTCTAAGAAAATTGATAATTCGGCCTTATCAGATGTGAATGAAAATACTTGGTAATCAGAGCCATGAAAACTATCACTAAAAATAAAATAGTAGATATAAAAGTTTGATTTGAGCAAAGGAAAATAGGCTAGTGCTTACATATAGAGATATAGAAATTCAAAAGTTAGCATCCTTAGCTACTTTAGTAAGTTTCCTCATGATAGTGACACTTCCCCATTTGATATTTTAAGATCTATTATTAACTCTTGCAAACTACTATAATAGCGGTTGGGTGTATAAAGATAAGTAAAACATCCCTGGTTTCCTCAAAAATTATTATTTCATGGTAAAAATGAAGCAAAATAGCAGAAATTTGCAATTTTCCTGAGAAAAATAAATATGAGAGTAATTTAACACATTTATCTATTCACTCAGTGAATATTTCCTGGCACTTACTATGAGTCAGGCACAGTTACAGATAATAGAATTAAGTTTGTCACTACCTATTTTAGCTCAGTACAAGAAAGGTTGTGACCAGAAAATATAGTTCACTAAAAGTGTCAGCATAGGTTTTATAGAAGAAATGATAACTAAATTGAAACCTAAAGGAAGAGCAATAGTTAAATATGTGAATGAAGAAGGGCAGAATGCATGATTTAGGATGAGTGCATATACTGTACATTAGAAAATAAGATGTGACAATTGAAGATAAAAGGGCCTTCAAGAGAAAATTTATAAGAATTGAGTTCTAGATCCTACAACAGAGATCTAGCAACACTAAAACTTCAAGTCGAGACATGAAGATTCGAGATCTAGAAGCCATCATGAGACTTTTGCAGCTGAAAGTGGATGCACACAGAACAGTAAATTGAAGATACTGCAAGAATAAGTGAATTTATAAAGGATTCTTCTTTTACTTTGATAAAGAGAGAGAGGCAGACAGAAAAAGAGAGACAAAATGCACAACACAGAGATGGCTCCCATAAATGCCCAGAAGAGCTGCTGCTAGGCCAAGAATGAAGACAGGAACTAGGAGCTCAATCCAAGCCTCTATGTGGGTTACAGGGACCAAACAATGTGAACCACCACCTGCTTCCTTCCAAGGTGCACATTAGCAGGAGGCTGGGATCAGGAGTGGAGCAGAGAGTCAAATTCTGACATGGACAAGATATCTTAAATGGAATCTTAACTGCTAGGCAAAGAGTATGCCCTGTATTCTAAAACAGAATTTATACCCTCAAAGACTCTACTAATTAGACTGCATTTATTAATCCATCCATATTTAAGGTGCATACTAAATACTTCCAATTATTCTCTAGAATTACTAACAAAGCTAAGAGATAGATGAGTAGTTATAAGCACTTGGCTATGAGCAGGCATAAAAGTTCTGGGGAGAATAAATATATTTTTAAATTACTATTTAGAAAAACTGGGAGAAAATAGTTATTTTTATGATTCCTATTCCATATGTGAAATTTATAGGAAAGCTCAGATTTAGTACCAAGGACAGAGATGACAGCATGGAGAGTGAGGGAATGTACAATGGTTTGAATGCTGCCGTTGTACCTGTAAGCGAGCATGGCACTTACAGACTTAGGTCATGAGAGCTCTGATCCTTCTGAGCAAGATAATGCTATCACCTGGCGAGTGTGCGTATTACACTGATGGTGGCTCTGATATATGGACAGTTCCTGTTTGTTCCTACTCTGTCTCTTACATGTTCTCTCTGGTGCCTGCTCTCCATGTGTTGCACTTTTGCAATTACCATGTAGGATGGACATCTTTTTCTCAGATGCTGGCACCCTGCTCTTGGACTCCCCAGCCCTCAGAACCATGAGCCTAACAAGTTTCTTTTGTTCATAAATTAACCAGTCAGTAGCATTTGATTATAGCAGCAGAAAACAGATTAAAGCAAACAGTAAAATAAATATGACTGAAAGAAAGCTTTGATAGAGTTCTGAGATATGATACAGAGAGGCATTATCATCAGACATCTTTCTTGGAATATTCTCGAGGAGCTACTATGAAAGCATGAAGAGAGAAAAGTTCAATGGGTTAAACAATAGATTTACAGAAATTCAGGATGATCAGTGAGAGAAGTTCTCTGTTTCATGTTTCATGGATATGCATTTAGGGCCAGGGTGAGGTGCGGGATAAAAGAGAAAAGAAAAATGTGAAATAAGGATAAAACATCAAAACCCATAAAATGGGGCCAGCACTGTGGCTTAGTAAGCTAAGCCTCCACCTGCGGCACCAGCATCCGCAGATTGGGCGACAGTTCCTGTCTTCCGACCCAGCTCTCTGCTATGGCCTGAGAAAGCAATGGAAGATGGCCCAAACGCTTGGGCCTCTGCACCAGCATGGAGACCCAGAAGAAGCTCCTGGCTCCTGGCTTCAAATCAGCTCAGCGCCAGCCATTGCAGCCATCTGCAGAGTGAACCAGCAGATGGAAGAACTCTCTCTCTCTGTAACTCTCTCTCTCAAATAAATACATAAAAATCCTTAAAAAAAAAAAAAAAGCTCTTAAAGTTACTTTTTAGTTGCTTATACTTTCAGCCATGCTATGCATCTGTATATAAAAAGATCAATTGGAAACTAGCCAATCTGTCCAAAATTGGAAAAAATTGGTTTCAAAAGTAACTAAATTTACTGTTTTAAAACTAGTTTTGACATGAGATATAAAACCTTTTCAATAAAAATGTTGTGAGGATAAATATGATGCCACTCCAGCAACTTTTAATAAAAATTAGAGGATAACTGAGAAAATACACTGAAGTACTATGAGCATTTTATAGGAAAATCTTTACAAACAGTTATTGTATTCATATTACTAGAATTTCCCTTACTCTTTAGTTACTAAATCCTTGATGTGTATAATACTGAATAAAAGAAAAACACATTTATGAACCATGGGCACAAAGTTCATTTAAATGAGTTATACATTTGATACTAAATAATTTGATCTATTAAACATTGAATTTTATATGTATGTGGGTGTATGTATATATACATATATATTCTTCATTTACAAATATTATTTAATTATGACAAATATACATTGGAACAATAATACAGTATAATAATAAATTTATTCATGTATAAATTGAACAATGTACAATTATGTACTATTTATATATAACCTAAATGCTTCATTTATTCTTCAATTGCTTATTACATGTTAGGCAAGTTTTATTGACTTAATGCACAGGAATTGTGTAGAATGTTAGAAATAAATTCATAATGATGTGCCTAACAACATACTCATCTAATGTGAAAGTGTGTTGCCATATCACAATAAATAAGGTCATGAAAGAATAGGTAGAAATAAGACACAATTAGGTCACTCACACACTTTGTAAATATAGGCATAAAATGAAGTATGGTTGGTAAATCTTATTTTCAATACTATTTCAAACTGAGACAAAATTTACCTTACCTGTGCAATAAGAACACAGAAAACATTAATGATATAAAAACAAATTATTTATAAAAGTATATAGAATGTCATGTCAGTCTATACTATAAGTTAACAAATTTCATAAATTAATATAGGAAGGCATATTATTCCATTATTTACTTATTTATCACATTCCATGTAATTATTTAGTTCATTTATTGCATTTAAATTAAGGTTACCTTATTTGACTTACTTTATAAATTAAAAATTTTCTGAGAGGCAGGGAGACAGAGAGAGAGAGGAGAAACAAACAAACACGTCCATTCATTGGTTCAGTTCCCACATGCTTGTGATGTTCAGGAGCCAGATTCTAAATCCTGCTTTCCCAAGTGGATGGCAGCAACATAAATACTTGATTCATCACTCTTGCTTCCCAGACTCTGCATTAGCAGGAAGGTGGAGTCAGGAGGCAGAACCAAGAATTGAACCCTACTACTTTGATAAGGTTGTGGGCATCATCATCAATAGGCCAAATGTCAGATGCTGGAAAATATTCTAGGACATGATTCTACAGTAATTCCCTAAGTTGCTATTTAGTTGCTGCTTTGTGAATTGCCTTTACAAATCTAATGAGAATCATTAAGTGTTGGGTATACTAAACAGTTTGATTTGATTGATATATCATTGTGTTAATTTAATACACTGTGAGGCAGGGGCTCAATACTGGCTTGTTGTGTCAGTGGCAGAAACCCCTTACCTGAGTCATCACCACTATTTTCCAGGGTCTTGATTAGCAACAAACTAGAATAAGGAGTTAGAGTTAGAGATAGAACCCTGGGACTCATATGTGAAATACAGGTGTTTTAACTACTAGGCTAAATAATGTCAGTCCCCATGCATTTTTACAAATTTTCAGAAACTTTACAGACACTACTGGTTTGCAAGGATTTCAAAAATGTTTGCCCCCAAATGAACACTTTTTTAGAAAAAAGATTTATTTATTTTATTTGAAAGCAGAGAGAGAGAGAGAGAAAGAGAGAGAGAGAGATTGTCCATCCACTGGTCCACTCCACAAATGGCTGCAATGGTTGGAGCTGTGCTGATCGGAAGCCAGGAGCCAGGAGCTTCCTCCAGACATCCCATGTGGATGCAGGGACACAAGGACTTGGGCCATCTTCTGCTTCCTTCCCAGACATACCAGCAGAGAGCTGAACCAGAAGTGGAACAACAGCCTGGACTCAAACTGGTGCCCATATGGGATGCCAGCGCTGCAATCAGAGGCCCCGCCCGTTATGCCACAGTGCTGGCCCCATGAACACATCTCTTAATTTCAGCTTTCTATGAATTTTTTGGAGTGCCATACTATGTTAACTATGACAATACAAGGAACCTTCGGTGTGTGTCTAGAGAAGACACACAGCATAGCAGCATTAAAGGGGATCGGGGGATTTGACTGCTAGTGAATAGAACCCAGCCACAAGACCTTAGTCAAGCTGCCTAACCCATCTGTAATTTGATTTCCTGATGCTAACAGAGAACAATGTAGCCTGCATGTGAGCACCTAGCCATGGGATCCAGACTGCAGCTTTCTCCTGAACTCATGGACAACCTACTCTATCCTTGGAGACATACCAGTAGAAGCTGTGCAGTACATACTGCTAGGAAGTCTGATCGTTTCAAAGCCTTTCATCTTAGCTCCTGAAATTCCTACAGTGTCCAGAGGCAAGAACCAAACAGGTTTAGAGTATGGTGGTCAAGGGAGAAAAAAAATCTAGATAAATCAAAGAGAAGAGGGTGAGTGACTCTGCAGTTGAAACTGCTGCTTTGAATGACCAGATCCCATATCGGAATGCCTGGGTTCAAGTCCGGCCTCAAATTGCAATTCCAGCTTCCTGCTAATGTGCATTCTGGGAGGCAGCAGGTGATGAATCAAGGGCTTCAGTTTCTGCCATTCATGTGGAAGGAGTAATCCTCCTGTCTTCAGCCTAGGTTTGCTTATCACACTAGTTATCTAAGGACATTCACAGAAATATTTGCATTGTGATATCTGGTAATAGATTATCTCACTGGGTTTTAATATAGATTATTTTAAATATTTTACTATATACTCAGATATCATTTCATGCAGCTATATTTAATTGAAAATGTCTGGTTGGAGGGTAGCTGAATGTCAACTAGAATTGTCGTTTCACAGCTGTGAGAAACCCTCAGCTGTTTGTACTTACTATCTCCTTTCTATCCAGGGAAAGAGAATAACTTGCTCTTGGGTCTGAGAAAAAGCATCTCTATTTTACATTTCATTATGCAGGCTAATTTTTTAGTTGAAGGGTTAAACGCTTCTGCCTGATTTCTTTCCACTGGGTCTGACCACTGTTAATTATTGGTATTCTGCAGCTGTCCGAAGAGCATTTTTGTAAGCAGAATATGAATTGCTGTAGATTTCAGTTATTTTGTCAACAATCCATGATAAAATAAGATCATGAATGCAAGACTTTAAAACAAGAATTCTGTTTCCCTGCGGTATTGAAATATCAAGAAAGAAGCAAGGAAAACAAAGTTCATTATTCATTGAAATACCATAAACCTGTAAGTTTGATTTAAATCTAAAATTACAACATTTATCTTTTTCTTTGTATGAGTTAATTGGATCAATTTCCCTAAAAAATGGTGTCAGATTTCTGAACTAAAAGTTCCTTATTGCAATAAGTGTATTTTCCAAAAATTCTTGAAACTAAGAGGCTTTTAATAAAAATATGAATAATTTTGAAATTTTCAAAACTTGCTAAGCTTTCAGAAAAATGTAAAAATGTTCTATTCAATCAATCATATTGATGGGGATTTCTGAAATCTAAGGTTAGAAAGTAGTTTGGGGCCAGATTTTTGAAGGTCTTCAAATACAAGCAAAGACATTTGGAGTTTATCCTGTCATCTAACAAATGCTTTGAAAGTTTTTAAAAAGAAGAGTAGCAGGAAGGAATAAAAGACAAAATGATAGGAACATTTTTATGCTGAAAATGTGGAAGAGAATTAGATGAACTGGGAAGAAATATTCATGACTAAAACTATTTTAAGAAATTAATGCAACAATTAAAATGTCTACATAACTCCTTTCAGGCATAACTCTACTCTCTTGGCTTGGATGACACTGAGAGGATACTCATGTCATCGTGTACCCCATCCTTTCTTCATTGCCTGCGAAAATCCCACAATGGTCATCTGCTAATCTCCCCTTGTCAGACCTTCCCCTCCAGTATTAATCCTTTTTCTGCTGCTAATATCAAAGTATCACATATAGAGTAATTTTCTTTTTAAAGAAAAGGGGTTTATTTTGGCACATGATTCTAAAGTTCTAAAGTCCAGGGGTCTGATCTGGTGAGGGCCTCCATGCTGTGAGATTCCCTGGGCATGCAGGGCACTATATAACACAGGACAGGATGAATGTGTATGGATCCTATGGTGTCTTCCCCCCTCTTCTTATAAAGCCACTAGTATTCAAGCATGAGGATTCTGCCCTAATAATGTTATGTAATCCTAAACACACTCCCAAACCCAACCTCTAAATATCAAAGTTGGGTTGTATCCATGCTTTCAACACCACACAATAGGATCAGACCCCATCATGAATTTCAGGTCAAACATTCAGATTATAGCATCTCTGTTCTCTCCATCTCCTCACTTTCTGTTCCTTTTTCTTTCCTTCCTGATTCTGTGTCTACCTCTCTTAATTCCTATTCTCCTTTCCTCTCTTTCCTTCTCCCTCTCTCCATATATAACTATATCCAAATCTTCAACCACATTTATGTCTACATGTATCACTTAACTTTTTTCAGAAATATCTACCACTCACAAGTCATTCTCATGACTTGTGAAGTCATTCACAAGTCATTCACCCCTACATGAATGAGTACTCTCTATGCACCTGTAACCCTTTAAATAATTTGAGTATTTTTGGTCTACCAAATTATAAATTATCATTCCCCAAATATTAATACAGAGTATTAATTAACAATACAATTTCTTTAAAACTTGAAAACTCCCTCCAGAATCTGATTTACCATGTCACCTTAGGCAAACTACTTAATAGACCTTTCTGAATGTAGCATGTTTCATCTATAAAAGGAGGGAAAATGACAATGCCTATTTCCTAGATTCTGTTATATAAGAATTAAATTAGATTATTGATATAAAATACTTAGACCTGTGTCTTTTTCTTTTATTTATTATTTATTTATTTAACAGGTAGAGTTATAGACAGTGAGAGAGAGAGAGACAGAGAGAAAGGTCTTCCTTCCATTGGTTCACCCCCCAAAATGGATACTACAGCTGGCCAGCGCTGTGCCGATCTGAAGCCAGGAGCCAGGTGCTTCTCCCTGATCTCCCATGTGGGTGCAGGGGCCCAAGCACTCAGACCACCCTCCACTGTCCTGGGCCACAGTAGAGAGCTGGACTGGAAGAGGAGCATCCGAGACAAAAACTGGCGCCCATATGGAATGCTGGTGCTGCAGGCGGAGGATTAACCAAGTGATCCTGCCCAGATCTGTGTCTTATGTAAGGTACACTCTCAGAGGTTTGTTCTCCCACTACTTTGTAAATCTGCAAGTAAACTGGGAAACAAGCTATATCTTCTGCCTCTCTCTATATATGCAATTATCAGTGTAATTCACAGATTGTTAAGAGCTTTAATTTCCTAATTACAAATACTACAGAATGAGGACACAACTTAACAATAGCTAAGGCATTTACATGATTTGAGACTAGTATTTGAGGAAAATAATTCTTGGTACATTACAGATTTATTTTAAATGTCAATGGGGATATATTTGAAAGCATACATTTAATTTCAAAACATCATAAAATGTTTATTACACTAATAATGTATAGAAGAACTGACATACACTACATTTGAGTAAAATAAATTTCTCATGGTGAAAACAATCTGGAGTTCAAAAGTTTATTTTCTGGATACCATCTTTGAAAGGAATATAGATCACTCTTGTTTTGTGGTGCGAGACATTTTATTTGTATGCAGAACTTTTTAAATTTTCTTTTCAGAAATGAAAGACTAGTATTTAAAATGCTATTGTCCTTTTATTAACTAACTTTGTCTAGTACATATATTGAAACCAAAGGAAGCATAAATGACATGGAATAAATTAATTATCAAAAATACCTTAATAACTTATAAAAATACTATGTATAGTATGACTATGGTTACGATCTTATGTTTTTGGTGCCAGCATTGTACAATAGATTAAATTGCTGTTTGCAATGCTAGCATCCCACAACAGAAAGCCTTGGTTCAAGTCTTGGCTGTTCCACTTCCAATCCAGCTCCCTGTAATGTGCTTTATAAGGCAATGGAAGATGGCCCAAATATTTGAGCTCCTGCCATCCATGTTGGAGACAAGGATGGGTTTCTTGGCTCCTGGCTTTGGTCTGTTCCAAACCTGGCTTTTGCAGCCATTTGGGGAGTGAACCAGAGAATGGAAGCGCTCTCTTTCTCTCTCTCTCTCTCTCTCTCTCTCTCCCCCCAACCTGCCCTGAAGTGCATAAGTAAATTTTCTTTTTAAAAAAGGATCTTACAATTCATCTCAGGCTCTCATTGGAAAGTTGAGCACTGTTTCTTAGAGATCAATCAGCTCTAGTTGTGCACTTCATCATCAAGGAGAAAAAAGTTGACAAACATGGTACATAACTTGGACAAAACCATTCAAACATTTAGTAAGCATTTGAAATGCACTTTAAGTCTCTTGTCTGAATTTGGTTCAGCTGGTAATACTTAATAAGAATTGAATATTTTAAATAAGCAGTGATTTTTTTAGGGTTCTTCCAATGATCATTGATATTATACAAATAAAAAATTCTTCAGAAATAGTAATATGCTAATTACTCCAATATTTTCTCCAGAACCATCTAATTGCTTTTTCCATTTAGATTTTAGTTGAGTCACATTCACATAGTTTCCCAACAGAACATTATTGTAGAAAGTTTCAATATACATATAGTGTGATTTGATTTAAATAATGGAATGAAAATTACTTAAAAGTATATTCTGTTTATATAATGTAAATATTATACAACTTTTATAGTCAGTCGTTTTAGACAATAATTTTGTTATGCAGAAACTGTAACCTATTATAACTTAAAGAACTTACTATTGTTGACACTCAGGCAGCACTTAGGTCAATTTGCCTAGTTAGATTTACATATCCAAACTCTAATATAAGGAAACTCTAAAAGATATAATGTTGATATCTGAAGACATAATTATTGAAAAAATTTAACCTATGAATTTAATGATCTTGCTTAAGTAAGAACTTTATTTTTCAGCATTTAAAACATTTCATTTGAATAAAAGCTAAAATAGCTTATCTAAAGACAGACGTGGTAATACATAATTTTTTAACTTTTAGTTTTGTTATTAAGAGTGAGAGCATACATTAATGAGGGATAGTTCTCCCACCATACTCTTTTAGAGTAATCACTGCAATAGATTGTTTACTTATTTTGTGGTCACAAGACAACTCATTTAACTCATCATCAAAGAGTAAAGTGTTATCCAGTGAAACTAAACTTTTTCCTTTCAAACTTAAGCAGCAAATTATTTCTCCTTGTACATGTAGTCTTTAAGTTTATTTTCCTTTTTTTATCAAATGTTTGAAACCTTGGGGAAACTATAGAAACATATTAAGGAATTATCATCCTGAGGGTCAAACATTATATTTGCTTTGCAAGTGATAATAGTTCTAGAGCTACAGCAGTACAATGCTTCATTTATTCCTTATTTGAAAATGGCCCCACAGATAGTTTTCTTTGTAATATGTTAAACAGATATTCCGAATATGATCCAACATTATTTTTATTTTAAGATTTATTTATTTATTTTAAAGGCAGAGTTACAGGGATAGAGGGAGAGCTATATAGAGAGGGAGATCTTTCATCTATTAGTTTACTCCTCAAATAGCCTCAATAGCTGAAGTGGCACTAGGCTTAAGCCAGAAGCCAAAAGCTTCATCTGCATTTCCCATGTGAGTTATAGGGGCCCAAGCACTTCCACTGCCCTCCCAGGTGCACTAGAGGGGAGCTGGATCAGAAGTGGAACAGCTGGGACATGAACCAGCTCCTATATGAGATATCATATCATATCCCAGGTGACTGGTTCACTTGCTATACCACAATGCTAATCCCAAAAATTGTTATTATTTTTTAAAGATTTATTTATTTAATTAAATTCAGAGTTACAGAGATGAGAGAGAAAGAGAGAGAGACAGAGAGAGCTTCCATCTGCTGGTTCACTCACCAAGTGACCAAAACAGCTAGAGCTAAGCCAAGCAGAAAACAAGAGCTAGGAGTTTCATCCAGACATCCATGTGGGTGGCAAGGGCTCAAGCACTTGGTCCATCTTTTGCTGATATTTCCAAGCCACTAGCAGGGATCAGGATTGGAGATGGAGCAGACAGGACACAAACTGCCACCATTATGGGATGCCAGCATTTTAGGTGGCAGCTTTACCCTGTAGGTCACAACACTGTCACTGTAAAAGTTATATTGTGAAATTTTTCTTTCCTCTGTATCACTTAATTTTTATATTGTTCCTTCATGATAAAACATTTTGTGTAAATAGGTTACAAATGTTAGAATCGAGAGTTAAATTAAGAATTAATAAATCCACAGTAATAGCTTCAGAGACTCAACAGACTGAAGATTTAATCATATTAATACAATCTTAGAAATTCTGGTTTTCTTCAATGGAATGTTCTTATTTGGAAAAATGGTAATAATGGCAAGGTAAATTTTTCTGTTAAGACTTTCTAGATACTTTTTCTTTATTGAAATAGCCCTGGTCTTATCTGTTTGAGTGCTATCTGCAAATCCATATAACTAGCAATATCTTCTCACCTCAAAATTTGGATTATTACTGGTCAAGGTCACACACAAGTGACACAAATCCAGCCAATGGGAACAGGGAAGGGTGCTGAAAAACATCTGTTAAAGTTTTCCTCAGTAACAAAATATGTCCATGTGGGAGAAAATATGCTGCTCTTTGGTAGACTTGGTAGTTTCTGGATATGACAACTAGAATTATGTCAGTCATTTCACCATCATGAGGAAATATGTTTCTAATGTGTTATAAATGTTAGGACAACAAGTTGCAAAATAACTTGAATCCCTGATAACAGAACAGAGTTTAAGTTTACTTGAAATTATCCAGAAGAAAATATTGTCTCACATATAAAAATGAAGATTGTGTTTAAGATACTTTATATTACCATGCTGGGGATAGGGTTGACAAATCAGAGTTGAATTTGCTACTAATATTCAAAGACATAAAGGGAGAATGTGTCCTTCAAATATAATTCTTCATTCCCCCCAAGACCCTTTTTGCTTGTATCTCCTGGATGCATTTCTAAGAATTGAGTAATGAGAAACAATATATGCAACATGCAACAGACCCAGGGACCAAATTGCTGGTGTGGAATGTTCTTATCCTTTAATTTTGTGACTCCTTTAGGAATGCTGTGTCATTAGTATTTAAATCACTTCATAAATATTTCACTTTAAATACCATTGTAATGTCTTGTGTATGCTTTAATTTGTGCCTAACATAATGGTTTTGTATAGTGAGACAATTTCATCAGGGCACTTACACGATTAAAAAGAGATTTAATAGAGCTCTTTATCTCTACTTTGAGTTGACCATGGACTAGAAAGCAAAAGGCCATTTCATTCCTTCAGAAATAGCTTATTATCTTTAGACACATTGTATTTCAAAGAAAAATCAACATATACAGAAAATTGTGGACACTGTAGCTAAAGCAGTGTAAGGCAGCAGAAGGAAAACACAAAGGCAGGGGGAAAACACCTATTAAAGTTCTAATATAACCTTCTATGGAGAGACTGAGGGTTGCTTTTAGTTGTATTTTGTTTCATTTTTTGTTTTTTTGCTTTTTTAAGGAGAGTAAAGGTAAATGTGTAGAATTTTTTAGATTGTTTTAAACTTTATTTTCATTTACTTCTTTATAATTATCCTTCTGTTACAGTGCAATCATCAGATATTCAAGAATCTGAAGGTGATAAAGATACTCAATAGGAAAACTCAAGAATAACATTTTAACATTCTCTTCTGCAGATGATGGAAAATTGGGTGCTGTGGGTTATTGTTATTGTTTTTTCTTTGTTCCTCTGTAGAAGGTGTATTGGATGGGTTTGAGAAGCATACTTTTTTTATGCCAAGCTTCCCAGTCCTTATAATGTATATTTTTATATCCATTGAAAATCTCGTTGAACAAAAATGAAGAAATGGGATATGTCTTCAGAAAGTATATCCCATTTCTTTGTTTTTGTTGTACAGCAGTATTAAAGAAAATCCTGAATCACTCTAAATATGAAATGATATTAGGGCAAATATATTTTCATATTTAAATCAAAATAGGCTTGATGTCCAGAGAATAGGAACAGTTTATCATTCTCGAGTATTGCATAGTTTTTTTTTTTTTCCTAAATAGCTTACTTTATAGGGATAGAGCCCATGAAACAAAATTAACACTAAGCTTACAGTTTTACAAAATTTGCTTAAGAAAACAGATGGGAAAAATGAAGAAAATTGAATAGCCACAGAAAAATAGAATTATACAAAGAACACTTAGAAATAATTCCAGGGGCCGGTGCTGTGGCACAGCAGGTTAAAACACTGGTCTGAAGTGCCGGCATCCCATATGGGCGTTGGTTCTAGTCCTGGCTGCTCCTCTTCTGATCCAGCTCTCTGCTATGGCCTGAGAAAGCAGTGGAAGATGGCCCAGGTCCTTGGGCCCCTGCATCCACGTGGGAGACGTAGAAGCAGCTCCTGGATCCTGGCTTCAGATCAGCACAGCTCCAGCTAGGGAGTGAACCAACAGATGGAAGACCCCCCCCACACACACACACCTCTTTGTAACTCTTTCAAATAAAATAAATCCCTTAAAAAAAGAAATAATTCCAGAAGGATAGAATAGAGAGAATTAGAGGAGATAATATTACGGAAAATAATGGATGTTGATATCTCCAATTTAATCATAATAGTATAGAAACAGGATGCTCTGAGCATTTTAAAATATGTTTCAAAGAGTTGTATTAGGGAAGTTAGTAATAAAGCTTGCTTTTAAAGATTTACTCCATATTAGCATATTAAGTTGAAGATATATTTATGTATCTTATAATTTAGGCCAATGTGTACAGCTCCACTGCTTGTTTTTGTAGGTGCTTCATTAACTAACAACAAAATTGTTCCCAAAGACTTATTTTCTGTAGTGTATTTTTATTTTTATTTTTGACAGGCAGAGTGGACGGTGAGGGAGAGAGACAGGGAGAAAGGTCTTCCTTTTGCCGTTGGTTCACCCTCCAATGGCTGCTATGGCCAGCGCACCACGCTGATCCAAAGCCAGGAGCCAGGTGCTTCTCCTGGTCTCCCATGTGGGTGCAGGGTCCAATCATTTGGGCCATCCTCCACTGCCTTCCCAGGCCACAGCAGAGAGCTGGACTGGAAGAGGGGCAACCGGGACAGAATCCAGCACCCTGACTGGGACTAAAACCTGGTGTGCCGGTGCTGCAGGTGGAGGATTAGCCTAGTGAGCCATGGTGCCAGCCTCTATAATGTACTAAATAAAGGATACTCTTATGTCGCATAAGCTACTGCTATGTCTGAGTGCTCCCAAAAGATGTATCAGTTTTTTCAGTTTTTTTATTTTTTAATAAAAGTTCACTATGCTTTATTATATATAAAATTATATCAATAATTTTTATGTTTACACATAAATACAAATATTTAATTTTGATTTCTATCTAATCCTAAACACGAATACATGCCTACACATCTATATACACATGTATAAGGAGGTTTCAAAATATTTGTAAAAAATTCACATCATTTAGTGACATGTTTCCAAGACTCTCTGAAGTCCCATCAAGCATACATTAATATACATTTTTGACATTTATATAGTAATGAACAATATAAAATTATTCAAATGTTAAGAAATAACATAAAAAGATAAGTACAAATTAAAATGTTTTAAACTCACTGTGTAAATAGTACTCTTTACTCCAAATTCCTTCACCATCTGCTTGATAAACATCTAGAGGAACTCCTTTTTATTGGATTCAAATATTGAAGAGTTCCCATACTCTCACATTTGCTCTCCACAATTTTTATAGCTGTTGATTGTGTCATCATGGATGACAATATTTGTGAAAATTTATTAAAAGAGCACACATAATGATTATAGGAATAACTGTTCATTTAGGCTATAAAAATATTGTAAGGTTTCAACATGAAACAGCACAAAACTATTATATGCATTTAAAACAATTATCAGTACTACCACAATTCTTCACTTGAAAAACTCCATAGTGATATCACCTGATATCTCCTAGCTCACTTATTTGTTGTATTTTTTTTTAACTTTTATTTAACAAATAGATTTCCAAAGTACAGCTTTTGGATTGCAGTGGCTTTTCCCCCCCATGGCTTCTCTCCCATCCACAACCCTCCCATCTCCT
This sequence comes from Lepus europaeus, assembly GCF_033115175.1. Taxonomy (NCBI): domain Eukaryota; kingdom Metazoa; phylum Chordata; class Mammalia; order Lagomorpha; family Leporidae; genus Lepus; species Lepus europaeus. Next base: position 31,868,061 of record NC_084842.1, read on the forward strand.
AAGAGGCAATGACTTTGAACAGCCCTGTCTTGACTGTAGAGAAAGTTTCTTTATTCATTTTTCTTTTACTTTTCTGTTTTATCATAGAAATTGAAGAACTGTTGACTTACTATAGACCTAATCTTATTTGTATAAAGTTAATTGAAAATAGATCTTAGGATAAAATAAAACTGATTGTAGGAGACAAGAGAGGAAGAAGAGGGGTGGGAGTGGGGGTGGGAGGTTAGACACAGTGGGAAGATTCTCGATATTCATAAAATTGTCCTTAAGAAATACACAAAGTTTCTATTCATTCAATAAGCGGTTAAAAAAAAAAGAAAATGACTATGTAAATGTTGCTTATAGCTATTATAGCTATAGATATCCTGAGGATGAGAGAAAAAAAAATATGTTTCTAGACAGATATTTGTAAAATACAGAGACAAGAGGAAATGAAGTGTTTTAAAGAACAATAAAACTATAAAAAAGTTGTTTTATAACCAATCAGGCTAAGTAATTACCAGCAGATTTTTCAAAAATCATCATTAATTGTTAAAAAATAAGAGAATGTATTTCTACACTTTGTGTTTCTGTGTGGGTACAAACTGATGAAATCTTTACTAATTATATACTGAATTGATCTTCTGTATATAAAGATAATTGGAAATGAAAAAAAAAAAACCTGGTGTTAAATTGGAAATGGCATAGAAAATTAATTAATTTTTTTTAAAAAAATATTGTGTAGGATCTCTGTCTTTAATGTGCTGCACACTGTTATTTAATGCTATAATTAGTACTCCAATGGTATTTTTTTCACTTTGTGTTGCTATATGTTGAAATCTTTACCTAATATATACTAAACTGATCTTCTGTATATAAAGAGAATTGAAAATGAATCTTGATATGAATGGAAGGGGAAAGGGAGCGGGAAAGGTGAAGGTTGCGGGTGGGAGGGAAATTATGGGAGGGGGAAGCCATTGTAACCCATAAGCTGTACTTTGGAAATTTATATTCATTAAATAAAAGTTTAATAAATGAAAAAAAAGCTTAAAAAAAAGAAAAAAAATAAGAGAATGCAATTAAGTCATATCTTACAGGTGTAAACTTCAATAAAATCCAAACAACCATGTTTATCTGGAGCAATAAACTAATCACAGCTTATTAGGTAATCCAGTGCATACTCTAGTCTTAAAATGCCTTGGATTGAAAGCTACCATGGTCCATAACAGTGCTTCATTTAACTATAATTCAATAATCAAAAGTTGTTGCTTCTTTTATGGAATAACACGTTTAACATTTGTAAGGAAATCTTGCGAAGTCTGCTATTGAAGGCATGTGTCTGCTCTGTCTCTGTGCTAAAAATTGTCATCAAACACTTCCTCAGTTGACCCAGGATGAACCAGAGCAAGGAGATGAACACTGACCACATCCACACTGTTCTTTGATGTCAACGTGAAGCCATGGCAAAATGATAGTTGTGACACATTTTGAGACAACTGAATATAATTCACACTAGAGAAGTCAAGTGACTGTGGCATGAATTCTACTCAGACTCAAGTGTTATCAAAAAACACTTACAAACACAGTGATATTGCAAAGTATACCATATAATATTGAATATGCATAAATTAAATTTTCACATTGTACAAATTATGCTAAAATATTTAAATTATTGACAATAGAAAATGTAATATAATTTTGTGCAGTGAAACTGTGGTTCTATTGAGTAGATGAAATAAAACCATTGTAGAAAAACAGTATGGAATTTACTTGTAGTAGAAAAAATTTGGAAAGTAGTAATAATGGAAATATTTGGGAAGAAATGATTCACACTAAAAGAATAATTTGAGAAGAAATATTGATGACAAGCTAAGTTGACATTCTGAGGCAGAATTAGCAATTGTGGTTAATTAGATGAATAGAAAATGGATGGAATTACAGTGATAAAAAATATATCATACAGAGCAGGATTGTGGAAATCCAAATTAAAAGGGATTACAATCCATTAGGTTTTCAACAAGTATAATGGCAATATTATTGACTTAAAATTAAATTTAAATAATAACAATCTAAAGATAACAACTAGGGAAGAGAAATATAATAATAAAATAAAGATGGCGAAGGGGGGTGAGGGGAATTGTTAAGTACTAATGAATTCTGAGAAAGGTGAGAAAGCAGTCAAAGGAGTAAAAAAAAAAAATCAGGATTAAAACAAAGTTTAAGAAATGAGTGGCAGCAACAAATCTGAACAAATCAACAGTGATGGTAAGTTACCAGTTAAGAAGACATGCAAGTCTGATATTTTCCCCCAAAACAGCCACATACCACATACAAATAGGCACTCCTTACTTTCAAAATCAGATTAGTCAAAGGGTCACACAAGGACTTCAGGAAGCCTTGTAAATGCATATATATATTATGTACATGTATACGTGTATATATATATATGTGTGTGTGTGTATGTATGTGTATGTATATGTATATGTATATGATGTATATGTATATTTAATCACAGAAAAGAACTGCATCTTGTTCAAATCAAACAGGCTTCACTAATATGCAGGTGTGGGCTGGAGAATTCAGTCCTCAGATGGCTATCCCGCTTAAATTAACTGATACAAAACAACAAAAGAATGGATTTTGATGGCTGAATAGCAGTGTCCAACAGGAAAGTTAAAATCACTCTAAATGAAGAATACTATTGCAATCACCATTTTATTTTAAAAATTGCATATTCTGTACACTGTTATTTAATGCTATAACCAGTACTCCAACAGTATTTTTTTTCACTTTGTGTTGCTATATGGGGGCAAACTGTTGAAATCTTGGCTTAATATATACTGAACTGATCTTCTGTATATAAAGAGAATTGAAAATGAATCTTGATGTGAATGGAAGGGGAGAGGGAGCAGGAAAGGGGAAGGTTGCGGGTGGGAGGGAGGTTGTGGGAGGGGAGAAGCCATTGTAACCCATAAGCTGTACTTTGGAAATTTATATTCATTAAATAAAAGTTTAATAAATGGAAAAAAATTGCATATTCTAAATACCATTAGAATCAATGCTTATTAATACCAAAATTCTTTACAATCACCCAACATGTTGAAAAATCGGTAACAAAGGTTCAATATTTGAAAATATTGATCTACTCATAGCCTCAATTCCCTCTGTGGTAAATGTACCCCACGCTATTAGAATGATACAAATTTAATCATGTAAAGGATTCAGATTTACCTGGCTTAAATGATCATTTTAAGTTTTACAAGTAATGATTGATTTGGGTAGGTTCAAATTCTAGCTCTTCCGGTATCATCTCTGGTAGTGTATCCTATGTTTTACCTGTCTATTAATGTTGCTACTGCAGACCCAAGAATTCAGTGATCTCATGGAGTGTTAGAAATGAGAAGGGATACAGATAGAAACAACAACTGAAACTGAGAGTATTTAAAATATTAGAAAAAGATAAAATCATTTTGTTTATTTGTTTTGTTTTATGTAATATATAAACTAGACATTTTGTGTCCTTTTTTTAAAACATTTCTTTCATGGGGTGATGGAATAAATATGAATCAAGTCAAAAGTATATTTTATGGCATGTAATAAGCTACGGAATTATAAAAACAAATTATTTCTACCAAATGTAGTAAGCAAGATAATACACTGTCCTTAAAATATGAGAAAATATGTATTAAAATATATGAGAACTACAGTTTTTGATTCTATATAATTTAAGAGTTAAAGAGGATCATGGGAGGTATTTTGTTCAGTTAATGTCAAAGAAGGAAGTCAATAACACTAAAGCATCCCCTTCGTGGTTACTGACAAAAAATGGAAAGGCTTGTCTACAGAATATAAGCTGCTACTCTTGAGGAGAATATATACTTTATCTAGAAGTTCAAAGAAAGGAAATACTCTATAGGTGCAATGCCCATTACTATAATTGCTTTTTATTTTAAGCAGAGACATTTTGACATTCTTATTCATATGCCTCAAAGGTCAGAGAAAAAAATGTAATGAATCCAAAACATATGTCCTGACAAGATTACTATTAAGACTTTGCACACAAATGATAAACTGAAGTAATGATGTTTAAGAAATGAATCTTAAATACTCATTGCTTTATAATGTATCAAGAATGCATGCTTTTTTTGCTTTTTAAAGCTACATGAGAAAAAATGAAGAAACACTTTATATTTCATTTTAAAGATTCTTGTTCTATTCTATCAAGTAATGCTGGTTTTTACCCAGTTTATGTAGAGTGACATGGGCTTGTTAGCTTGATTTAGATTTCAAAAGTAGGAATCTTTGCTGTTTTAGTTCACTGCCAGTTGTGTGCTGCCTGCCTGCTGCTTCCCAACTACGTATCTAGAATTTTGTAGTTTAATTGCTACTTGCACAGTGGTATTGTACATAAACACAGCAGCTGCTACTGTATGTTGGAAGTGGCGCAGTAAAATCTATGGACACTGTTCAGCTTTGACTGAAAAGCCAGAAATTTTAGACCCAGCTGCATTAGTCGAACAGCCTGGCACTATAACACCTAAACAAAAAGAATCCATCTCACTGGAAGCCTTCTTACAATATGTTTGAGACCACACCACAGAAAATTGCATGCAGCCATGTGGTCTAGTGCTAAAACTTTCCAAAAATGAAGATTTTTCTTTCCCCTTTTTCTAGTCACAGAGGTCCTCAGATTTGTTCGTTAGTATTCTGTGATGCTAGAGATAGCCACCAGAGATAAGAAAGCTAATATGAAACTTGGATATCTTCCTGTTCCCAGGTAGAGATTATGTTCGTTTTGGTTAAACCAATTAAAAATGTGAAACCAGGGGGGAAATGTTCAGAAACCTTGACAGAAGACCTTTGTTGCAGCAGCTTGCAGACTTTAATGAACACTCTGGTATGTGGAAGAGGTGGACTGATGTCATAGTAAAATGAAGTCATGAAAAAATTATGTTTATGCTTAAATGTTTCATATAAAATTTTAAGGGGAAAAATCATAAAATCATTTATTATTTTTTAAATAAAAACAAAATTCAGGGCATTGCAATAAAAGAATCATAACACATTATTTGTCACACATTACTTGTTTATCACTTCATTATGCATGTTTTCTGTATCTCAATATTTAGAAGTTCAAGTAACTGACAAGTAAAACTTTCCATGGAAATTAGAAGGTAGACACTGTAGATGCACTATGGAATATTATTTATTTTGATGTTATTTTTTCCTAGTTGATTCGTTTTAGGATGCCTAAGATCATTTAGCAAGCACTTAAGCTCATGTCAACTCATAATATAAAATTATGTTTTAATAATTTAAATCTGGGATATTCAAGTGTAGTATAAAACTGCCAACAGTCCTGTTGATTCTGGTGCTTTTTATATCCAGATGAGAAAGATGAGGACTTAGGGAATATGGGAGGCCTTTAGAATACAGTAGATTCAAATCCAGTAGCTGATTTCCAGTAATTGAATAAATAATTTTAACTATTTATTTTATTAGTGTTAGAAATAGTTAGAGGCAGCTATGACAGACCAAATTGGCAGAGTCAAATTAAGAAATTAATATGATGTAAATATTCTGCAATAACTGTCTCACTGAAAAAGTATTTTCAAGAATCTCACTAAATAAATAGTAGGATCTTATTATACTCTATTTTTTCAGGTTAGTGTAATGTTTTTTTTTTGACAGGCAGAGTGGACAGTGAGAGAGAGACAGAGAGAAAGGTCTTCCTTTTTGCCGTTGGTTCACCCTCCAATGGCCGCCGCGGTAGGCGCGCTGCGGCCAGCGCACTGCGCTGATCCAATGGCAGGAGCCAGGGGCTTCTCCTGGTCTCCCATGGGGTGCAGGGCCCAAGGACTTTGGGCCACCCACCACTGCACTCCCTGGCCACAGCAGAGAGCTGGCCTGGAAGAAGGGCAACCAAGACAGGATCGGTGCCCCGACCGGGACTAGATCCTGGTGTGCCGGCGCCGCAAGGCGGAGGATTAGCCTAGTGAGCCGTGGCGCCGGCCAGGTTAGTGTAATGTTAATACAAACAACAGATTCAATGTAGTTCTTAGATACAATTCTAAGAATGTAATAATATCCATTCCTCCCTACAACACATTCCTTCCTTCCTCTATTTGTTTCTATCTCTTTTTTTTTTTTTTTAGTTTTTGAAATAATTTTAATTAATATTAGTGTCAAGTGCTTAATGCTCGACTAAGTTTAGAGGTCAACAAGTAAAAGGTAAAACACCATAGGTCACTAGGAATATAAGCAAGGGTTATAAACAATAATTAAATGGGAAGATGACCATTTCCCAACTACTTTGGTCCTGGTCCCCACATGGCAGACCTAAATAGAATTATACAGACTGCTAGCTGCGGCTTGTGTGAGCCTCACCCATTGCAGCCATTGGGTGAGATAATCAGATAGAAAACCTTTCCTTCTCTGCCTCTCCTTCTCTCTGTAAGTCTGCCTTTGGTATAAATAAACCTTTTACAAATAGTGCAAAAAGTCTAATAAAAATGGAAAATTATTTCAGAAGTAATGAGAATACATGGTGGAAGACTGTGTTTGAAACAGTGGCAGTGTTTAAAATCTCTGTACAAATGATCAGGCTAGTCTTTCTCAGAGAAAGAATATGGTTACTTAATTTGTAATAACAGAAAAAATGACAAAATATGGTTTGTGAATAGAGATAAAGGCTGTTGGGAGGATGAGTTAGTTTGTCAGAGTGTAAGTTCTCTAAATCCTCTTCTCTCTTGCCTTAATATTAGTCAACAACTGACAGTAAAGATTTGAAAAAAAAAGAGGCATTAGACATATATGCAGAAAGATGATACAGGAAATTATTCTAGGTAAGTGGGAGAGGAATCAGTTCTGAATATGCTGTTTTGTCAGCCTATATTGAGAAGTACTTATAATTGGAGCTTAAAATAAACAACTGATAAATGTTTCATTAGTATGTCTGTGTTTAATGTTACTGACCCATATTCCTCATGACTTTAGGAATTCAATGTAAAGAATATTTTAATTTTTAATCAATAAATCATAGGCAGCTTTGCTTTATATCACATTATTTGAGAATTCAGCCAACAATTTATACTCATTCTTTGTAACAATTGCTTATTTCAAGGAGGCAAACCACCTCCAAAGTTTGCCATATATTTTAAGTGTCCAAACTACTTGAGCAATCACCTACTGCCTCCAAGGATACACATTAGCAGGGAGCTGGAATCCTTAGTGGTGCCAGGATTCAAACCCAGGCATTCCAATATGAGATGCTGATGTCCCAAGCAGCAGCTTAACTGTTGGGTTAAATTCCCACCCCTCACAGCTACGTATTTTAACCAATCCTTTCTTGCACTGAATTACCCCAGAGTGCACACTTTAGTGCCATCATACTTTATGTGGTAGGTACTACTGCTAACATGATTGCATAGGGAGAAAAGTGGACATGCAGACAGTTTAAAAAACGTCCTCAATCTTTCTCTCCTTATGAATCCAGGACTCAGATCCCAGTAGTATAACAATAAGGCCCCACTCCAGCTGTTTGGGCCATGCCATTTTCCTCTGGACCGGATCGTCCATGTCCATTCAGAATGGATTTTAGGTTCTAAAATACGCTTCATCTCATATCTCTTTCTACTTAGAACACTTTTCCTATTTACTTTTTTTCCTTTCTTCTTTCTTCCATCATATTTCTGTATTATAACATTGCTTGGACACTCAACCAGAAATGCCTTCCTTTGTGATTACTGCCCAGTGCTCTGAATGTCAAAGTGAAGAAATTCAATGAAGTACGGGTAAACGGCGGAGTAACTATGACTCTCTTAAGGTAGCCAAATGCCTCGTCATCTAATTAAGAACTCTTCTACAGCTTTCTGTTTCTCCCTGTCCCTCCTTCAGGGAAACTGAGATCAAAAAACATATCTCAGTTATCATTGTACCTCTAGGATTTTTTTTTTACTTTTATTTAATGAATATAAATTTCCAAAGTACAGCTTATGGATTACAATGGCTTCCTCCCCTCCCATAACTTCCCTCCCACCCGCAACCCTCCCCTTTCCCGCTCCCTCTCCCCTTCCATTCACATCAAGATTCATTTTCAATTCTCTTTATATACAGAAGATCAGTTCAGTATATATTAAGCAAAGATTTCAACAGTTTGCCCCCACATAGCAACACAAAGTGAAAAATACTGTTGGAGTACTAGTTATAGCATTAAATGACAGTGTACCTTTAGGATTTTACAGTGAGTGTGTATCATACTCAAAAGTTTCAATACGTTTTTGGAAATGAAAAGGGATATATTCATTCAAATAGTATTATGTGAATTATGTGAATTAAGTGCAAGTACAAGAAAATTAATTAAGTACTTTTTTTTAATTTGACAGGTAGAGTTTTAGACAGCGACAGAGAGACAGAGAGAAAGTTCTTCCCTCTGTTGGTTCACTCCCCAAATGACCCTTACGGCCAGCACTGCGCCGATCCAAAGCCAGGAGCCAGGTGCTCCTTCCTGGTCTCCCATGTGGGTGCAGGGGCCCAAGCACTTGGGCCATCCTCCACTGCCCTCCCGGGCCACAGCAGAGAGCTGGACTGGAAGAGGAGCAACCGGGACTAGAACCCGGAGCCCATATTGGATGTCGGGGCCACAGGCAGAGGATTAACCAAGTGAGCCACGGTGCCAGCCCTAAATTAAGTACTTTAAAAAAAAATTTCTCAACAGAAAAAATGCCATTTCTTAAGATCCAATACATAGAACAAATATAAGTAAATCTTTTCAAGTTAAATGTGGAAGGAGAGGCTGGAGGGCTGCTTGCTTTGTCCCGTGACCCAAATCCTCAAGCACTCTGGAGACATGGATAATTTCCTCCATAACTCACTGCAAAGATGAAAGAGCACTGCATTTCCAAAATACTTGAGGGAGTCCTGATACATCATTAAATCGGTGTATGATCTTAACTAAGATGGATTACGTTGCCCAGCCTACTCATTCACCTATACATTGAAAAGCTAGTGGTGTCTACACATAAAATTCTGTGCATGATGAATAATTAGTAGGTATATCTTAATTTTCCTAGCTCCTGTTATATCTTCCCCTCTCAGTGTATTTGTCTTTTTGAATTAGATGATGCACAAGCTGTGCTATCTACCAAACAAGTGCATGTGTACACACACACACACAAATGGAAACAAACAGCATATAATTGAGCTACAACAGAGTCAAATGTCATCTGAATGACAAGGGTAACTTGTATGGGATTAATGGACCGGGTGTGACAGTGTAAATTCATGCCTGAGCAGGAGCAATAGAAGACTCAAGATATTTTGAAAAGGAGAAAAAGGAGTAATTCCAACTTCAGGTACCTAATGTTTTAGAGATAATAGGTATGTATTTTGTGCCTCAATATTTCTAATTCTCAAGGCTAAGTGGACATTGTCCTGGTGATCTTAGAGGAAAAAAATATCCCTGTTCATCAGTGAGTTTGATATGGGAGGTTTTTTTAAAAAAATATTTTTATTTATATAAGATGAACAAATTTCATGTATTGCATATACACATATTTATGCAAACAGTGGTGCTTCCCACTCCACCCTCCCTCCCACCCATGCTCTCACCCTCCTTTCTTATTCTTTTCTTATTCTTTATTCTTTTTATTTATTTATTTATTTTATTTTATTTGACAGAGTTAGTGAGAGAGAGAGAGAGACAGAGAGAAAGGTCTTCCTTCTGTTGGTTCACCTCCCAAATGGCCACCACGGCCGGTGCACTGCGCCGATCTGAACCCAGGAGCCAGGTGGTCCTCCTGGTCACCCATGCAGGTGCAGGGGCCCAAGCACTCAGGCCATCCTCCACTGCCCTCCCGGGCCACAGTAGAGAGCTAGACTGGAAGAGGAGCAACCGGGAATAGAACCTGGCACCCATATGGGATGCCAGCACCGCAGGTGGAGGATTAACCAAGTGAACCACAGCACCGGCTCCTCTTATTTTTTATTCTTATTCTTTCTTTTTCTTATTCCCACCTTCCTTTCTTATTCGTCCTTTTAATTTTTACAGAAACATACTTTCAGTTTATTTTATAATCATAAGCTTAACCCTCCACTAAGTAATGAAATAGACGAAAACAATAAACAGTAAAAAGAAAAAAAAAAAAACTGCTCCTCAACAGTAGAGACAAGAGCTGTAAACAATAATCAAATCTCAAAATGTCAATTTCACTTGTGTACACAGCAATTGGATTGCCTTTCCTGGAAACTCTGATGTGAATGAAAGATGCATTTTTCCAAAAAGGCATCAAAAGCTGTGACACACAGCCTTGATTGTTCCAGTGTTTAGTTCTAATGGTCTAGTTAGTGTTACTAATCCATGAAAGATCTTTTTTTTCCTGTATTTTTCCTTTTCCTACCTCAGCTCCGATGATTATTATCATCATTCAATCCACATTATCTCAGTTCAGGTCTTCATTACCCAATTTTTCTTTTCTTTTTTTTTTTTTAAGATTTATTTATTTATTTTGAAAGTCAAAGTTACACAGAGAGAGGAGAGGCAGAGAGAGAGAGGTCTTCCATCGTTGGTTCACTCTTCAATTGGCCGCAATGGCTGGAGCTGTGCCGATGTGAAGCCAGGAGCCAGGAGCTTCTTCCGAGTCTCCCACGTGGGTGAAGGGGCCCAAGGACTTGGGCCATCTTCTACTGCTTTCCCAGGCCACAGAAGAGAGCTGGATTGGAAATGGAGCAGCTGGGACTTGAACCAGCGCCTATATGATATGCCTGTGCTTCAGGCCAGAGCGTTAATCCACTGTGCCACAGCGCCGACCCCCAATTTTTCTCTTCTATGAAAATAAATTTAAAATTTTTGAAATGATTTAAATTGCTTGTACTTTAATGGTATAGAGTTGAATTTGTCATATTCTTCAGTTTCCACAACACTGTCATCGGTGATCTGTATAGTTCACTTCTGAATCATGTTGTTTTAAAAAAATTTGGTGTGTGTGTATATATATATATATACAAATTTTAATACACTGAATATATCATACTGCTTTCTCATTACACAGTATATTTTTGCGTATTTGAGAAGCTAAGAGACAAATCTACTCGGAGAGCTCTCTTCCACTGGATCATTCTCCAAATGCCTGCAATGGCTAGGACTGACTAATAAACCAGGATTCAGGAACTCAATCCTGGTCTCCTGTATGGCTGACAGGGACCCAGTTACATAAGCCATCACTTCTGCCTCTCAGCATGTGTATTAACAGGAAGCTAGAGTCAGGAGTTGGAGAAAGGTAGCAAACCTAGGTACTCCAACGCTGGACACGGTCATCCTGTCATTCTGTTTTTCCCTTTTCTGTCATAGATATTTCATCACCTATTACCATATGACTTGCAGTACTCTGATAGGAGGTGTCTTCATCTGAATTGTTTTGTCAATAACAAAGTGAACAGGACAACATGTTCCCATTCAAAGGGGAAGCCTTCAGAGCCTTGTGTCTTTCTGCCAGTTCCCTTGCTAGTTTTCCTTTACCATGAAAAATATATCCCAAATCTGGCATCCTGCTTCAATTCAACACTCCAGAATGGAGACAAAAGACACAGGAAACATAGCTTAGCACAGATTTAGCCAATTAGGACTGACATATAATATGAATAATAACTAAAGTTTCATTACTGTGAGCCACTAGAATGTGGGGGAGGTTTATTTCCATAGTAAAGCCTATTGTGAAATTATTATTATGAAATATGCTAGGCAATTTTTGTAACTACAATGGATTGGTTTCTAGAATGAAAAACCTAAGTACCATAGAAAATAATTTTTTGTATCTCTGCTGTTAGGGCCAACACTTGCTGTACAACCAGAGAATGATATGTAAATATTATGTAATTTTATGTTCATTATTACTATTGAAGCTGAGTATCTCATCATCCCTTTGTTATATTTTTAGAATTCTTCTCTATAAAGCATTTTATGTAAATCAATTGAAATTTTCTGAAGATTTATTTATATATCTTGAAATTCAGAGTTAAAGAGAGGAGAAGAAGAAAGAAGAGAGAGAGGCAGAGAGAGAGAGAGAGAGAGAGAATCAATCTTCCATCCACTGATTAACTCCCCAAATGGTTGTAACACCCAGGGCTGGGAAAGGCCAAAGCCAGGAGCCAGCTGCTTCATCTGGGTCTCCAATGTGGATGTCAGTGACTCAAGAATGGGATCCTCTTTCGCTGCTTTTTCCATGCCATTTAAATGCAGGGAGCTGTACTGGAAGTGGAGTAGTCGGAATTGAACCTGTAGCCATATGGGATGTTGATGGCATCACAAGCAGTGGCTTACCCACTATGCCAGAGGCTGAATATGTTTTTTTTTTTTTAAATTGTGCATATGGTTAGAGAGATTTACTCATGTTCTACTAAAGATTTTAATATTTTCCCATATTCAGGGTACTTAATTCAATGAATTTTGAATTTATCTAAGATTTCCATTTTGCTACATTGACTTATTGATCTGAACTTGTGAAAATGCTGCACTGGTTGTATTACCATGACATAAAAATGTCTTTTTACCTTCTAAGTGAAGATTTCTCATTTTTCCTTTTATAAAGGTTGTTTCTATTAGAGATTTTGGTGGTCAATATGAATGTTATAATGTTAAGCAAATCATCTAAAAAAGAATCTGGATTTTTACTGATATTCAATTTATTTTGCAGTTTAATTGTGGAGTACTCACTTGTCTAATATTAGATCAATCATGCAAAGCACAAATGATAACAATAATCTTTATTACAGCAAATTTCTCCATTTTTTTCAGTTGTGAAGTTATTTTTAAAGTCGTAGGTGTTGGTAGTAATACCTAATGTTATTTTTACTAGATGACTGTCACTGTTATAAATAATTTCCTTTACAGATTTTTCATTATATTTGTAAAATGTGAAATATGTTCTTATTTCTAGAGTTTTTTTCCTGTTATTTCATTCCCACCCACAGACTAGTAATATCATATTCAAGCTCAGATGCTTTTCTTATGTGATAATAATATTACCTCCCTTCAAGTTTATTTTCTTCTATAGGAGAGACAGCTGGTGAAGATCAGTCTTCCACATATGATACATAAATAAAAAGATATCATGGTAAAAACAAGGGATTTTGTGAGTGAAGTTCAAAAAGTTCATGGAAAGACGGAAATAAAAGAGAAGTCTCTTTTGGTGCAAAATTTTATGAAATCTGAGTATATATTTTTTCGTTGTACTCATTTTCTATGATGCTTTTGAAGCCCCCTTGCCGCTCTAAGCCAGAAAGGAAGCATAGCTATTTGGTGACAAGAAGCAGCTTTGCGTTTGCTGCTTTCTCCAGTATAAGTAATTCTCTATTTTTAAAAACTTAAATCCTTTATTGCCTCATAACTGAAAATTCACATTAAAATTTCTTTTTTTTATTAAACTTTTATTTAATGAATATAAATTTCCAAAGTATAGCTTATGGGTTACAATGGCTTCCCCCCTCCCATAACTTCCCTCCCGCCCGCAACCCTCCCCTTTCCCGCTCCCTTTCCCCTTCCATTCATGTAAAGATTCATTTTCAATTCTCTTTATATACAGAAGATCAGTTTAGTACATATTAGGTAAAGATTTCAACATTTTGCCCATATAGCAACATAAAGCGAAAAAACTACCATTGGATTACTAATTATAGCATTAAATAGCAATGTACAGCACATTAAAGACAGAGATCCTACATAATTTTTTTTCAAATTAATTAATTTTCTATGCCATTTCCTTTTTAACTCCAGGTTGTTTTTTTTTTTCATTTCCAATTCTCTTTATATACAGAAGATCAATTCAGTATATAATTAGTAAAGACCTCATCAGTTTGTGCCCACACAGAAACACAAAGTATAAAAATACTGTTTCAGTACTAGTTATAGCATCACTTTGCTTTAGACGACACATTAGGGACAGATCCCACATGGGGTGTAAGTACACAGTGACTCCTGTTGCTGATTTAACAATTTGACACTCCTGTTCATGGCGTCAGTAATCTCCCTAGGCTCTAGTCATGAGTTGCCAGGGCTATGGAAGCCTTTAGAGTTCGCTGACTTTGATCTTATTCCGATAGGGTCATAGTCAAAGTGGAAGTTCTCTCCTCCCTTCGGAGAAGGGTACCTCCTTATTTGATGGCCCCGTTCTTTCCACTGGGATCTCACTCACAGAGATCATTCATTTAGGTCTTTTTTTTTTTTTTTCCATGATATCTTGGCTTTCCATACCTGCTATACTCTCATGGGCTCTTCCGCCAGATCCGAATGCCTTGAGGGCTGATTCTGAGGCCAGAGTGTTGTTTAGGACATCTGCCATTCTATGAGTCTGCTGTGTATCCCGCTTCCCATGTTGGATCTTTCTCTCTCTTTTTGATTCTATCAGTTAGTATTAGCAGATACTTGTCTTGTTTGTGTGATCCCTTTGACTCTTAGACCTATCAGAGCTATCAATTGTGATCTGAAATTGATCACTTGGACTAGTGCGATGGCATTGGTACATGTCATCTTGGTGGGATTGTGTTGGAATCCCCTGGCACATTTCTAACTCCACCATTTGTGGCCAGTCCGATTGAGCATGTTCCAAATTGTTCATCTCCTCCCTCTCTTTTTCCACTCTTAGATTTAACAGGGATCACTTTTCAGTTAAAATTTAAACACCTAAGAATAATTGTGTGTTAATTACTGAGTTCAACAACAACAACAAATACTAAAAAGGATAAAGTATTACATTGTACATCTAAAGTCTGTACAGGAGCTGATCAGTTCATTAGAGCTATGTGTGGCAAGAGATCAGAGTCTTGGGAATATGTCAAGATTAGCAGTTTTAACATGCATGGTCTAAATAGTAAGATGACAAGATAGAATAGCCAGGTATTTCAAGTGAAAACATGGAGGTAGCTAAAGATACCTTCTTTATATGCTATATTGTAATAGTGGATAGAAAATTTTTATGTTGGTGGTAATGTTATTGTGGCAAATTTTCCTATCTAGCTATCTATCCACCCATCTATCTACCATTTATCTATCTATTATAATTTACACCCAGAAATGTCCCCAAAGATATTGTTTGGTATTTTTCTTCTATAAACTATGGTACAAGTTATTTAAATATTACACAAAGTTGTTATAACACGTATTACAATTATTTGTATGAATAAAGTTCAAAGCTGTTGAAGGCCATGTTGATTTCATGTTAAATGCAAGTAACAAAAACAAAGGAAGAAAATATTACATTTATGTATATGCTCAGAGAAGTTGCACAGATATAGCAATTATAGGTAAGGTACAGGGAAGTATTATTCTGAACTTATTATAAACAAACACTGAACTCTGGAAAAAGCTTGATCTGTACTTTTCTTAACTTCTCTTTCCCAGAAAGATTGTGGAGAGGAAACTTCCTACAATATTGATATCAGCTTGTTATCTTTCTTTTATTGTTATCTAGAGAGAGCACTTTTAAAAAGGTAAATGGAAGAGCTGCTGTGTCAACAAGGGAAACTGATAGCTCAGCACTGGACAGCTGAGACCAGTGGGGTGCTTCTGCTGAATACGATTCATTGATTTTTTTCTTTCCTTTTCAGAAAGACACTACTCCATTTACTCTGTCAAAACCCTGGCTCCCATACCATGTTGTTGCATGCTGGGTGTGGAGAAAAATAACACTTCTCTTAAATAAGTGTCTGTCATTATTTATTCCTATTCAGCAAAGAGTTTCAAGACAAATAATAGAGTCCTCACTTAGATTACAAAATTAAATAGTAAACAAATATATGGATAAATAGATTCACATACGATTTTAGAAAAATTCTGTAACCTACAATAATTTTTCCTTTGTCTATAAGCTTTTTCTTTCCAAAATATAATCACATGTTTATTATTTGGTCTTTTTTCTGAAATATAAATAATCTTAAAAATTCTGAAAAACTTGGTCATTATTTTTTAAACAACTAACATCTTTAGAAGTATTAACTTTTAGTTCTATTTTAGATTTTTAGAGGGAATCAATGAAATGAAGATGAGTTTGTAAACTGAAGCTCAGTTCATCTGTCAGGACATAATATTTTATGGAATTTAAGAAAAGATATGATTTTCATCTTCCAACAATGTAAGCATTCACATGAGTAACCAAACACTCATAATAAACTTAAAGTTTAGAAGAAAATGTTTATATCTATTACATAACATAATCAATATTTTTATTGTTTCCAAGTCACTGTGAAAATTCTCTAATTAAGCTTTTTTTATTTGAAAGAGGGAAGAGAGAGAGAAACAGGGTGGGAGGGAGAGAAAGATAACGAGACCTTCTGTCTCCTGGTTCACTCCCCAAATGCCTGCAACAGCTGGGACCAGACAAAGCCAGGACCAGGAACTCAATCTGTGTCTCCCAAGTTGGGTGGTAACAACTCAAGTACTTGGGCCATCACCTGTTTCATCATAGGTGTGTCATAACAGGAAGTTGGATCAACAATCAAGGAGGGAATTGATCCAAGTGCTCCAAGAGGGATGTGGGCATCCCTAGTGGCAGCATAACTTTTCTGTACAACAGTGCTTGCTCCTGTGACTGGATGTTAGGGTACTCAACTGAAAGATACATTTTAGGGGTCCGTACTGTAGTTTAGCACATAAAGCCACCATCTGCAGTGCTGGCATCCAATATGGGCGCTAGTTCGAGATCCAGCTTCTCCACTTCCAATCCAGCTCTCTGCTTTGGCCTGCAGAAGCAGTAGAAGATGGTCCAATTGCTTGGGCCCCTGCACTCATGTGGGAGACCCCAATAAAGCTCCTGGCTCCTGGCTTTGGATCCCGGCTGTTGTGGACATTTGGATAGTGAACCAGCAGATAAAGATCTTTCTCTCTCTCTGCCTCTGCCTCTGTAACTCTACCTTTCAAATAAATAAACAAACAAACAAACAAATCTTTTTTTAAAAAAGATACATTTTAAAGCTCCAACTGTAAGAATTTTTCTTACTTGTAAAAATATGCCAACCAAATATATTTAAAATATTTTGAATATATATAAAATATTAAGTTATAAGTCTTATCAGTCATCAGATATAAATCCTAAGATTATAATATAAATATCAGGCATAGACACAGACACCTAAGGGAATGTAGAGCAAAGGTTTCAGAAAACATCACTGATTAAGATATCTATACCTTCATTGCATATGCTGCTAGCATTTTTTCTTGATATTGTTGCTATTACTGTTGTTTCTATTTCAAATAACAGAAGTAAATGATTTCCCTATCTTTACCAGCTATTATGACAAATAATCTTTGCCATGAACTTGCTGACCTCAAATTTGGCTGATTCAACCACATAAATTTAGAAATAACTGTTTTTTCCTTTATATGACAAAATCCTATCAGTCTGAATTTTAGTCAGAAATATATATTATCAAGGTCTCTTTATTTGGGAGGCAGCTTCTAGGTACAGCTCTTCAAAAATTAAGAAGTGATGTTATGGCATCACAAAATATTTGGAAGACATGATAAAATGCTAAATAATTATTATATTGGCATATCAGAAATTTTCACAAATTATAAATTGGCAATTATAAATGAGAAAGATATAATATAAATGGATATCTCAAGATAGAAGGTTGGAATCATAAAGAAAGCCTATGTTTATTATTTGCACTGCATATTTACTATCTATTTAGTAAAACTGGTATTAAAATAGCAACCAAGTATTCCCCTACATTCCTGGATAATATAATTCAATAATTCATCAAGTAGGTCACAGCCTCAATATATAATGTATTTCATTTAATAGCGTTATATATATTTCATATAAAGACAAAAATTATTTTGGATATGTTAAATCTAAAGCAAATCTGTATATTTTATTTGGATATTGACTCTTTTCAAATTGTACAATAAGTATTTAAGGAATTTTATTAAATTTTCTTTTCACATGAATACAGTGCAGTGAATTAAAATCACTATCTAAACACTATACTAGTATAATGTATTTTCAAGTTTCAGACTTGCAAGAAATATTTCTATTGTCTTTTTTAAGAAGGTGATATTTTATCTGATTACCATTTTCTATAAGGAATAATGGGGGTTTGATTAAACTGCATAGGACTGAATAATTATTCAGAGAAAAATTTATGAGAAAAAATTGAGTCACACTTTCCTTACAGAGTTTTGCAAATTATTGCATACTATGAGGAAAACAGGTTCACATATTTCTCTGCTAAATGATCATGACAAAATAAAAGCAACTTGTTGAACTCATTAAAACTTTCAGAAACTCTGGCACGATTAGAACATATTCAAATATTAATTGAACTCTCTCCAGTTTCTCTGGCATTTTTCTGCATCACAAACCTTAATATGAAAACAAATTACCTAGGGATCTTACAGGAATTGTTACCTTACTTAGTAGATCTAGGTTGGAACCTAAGACTGTATGACTAGCAAAATCCCAGGTGATGATTATGCTATTGTTTTCTAGAAACACATTTTGAGTAGGTAAAGTTAATACAGTAGATTTCTTAAAAAACATAAAGTCTTATGAAATTCTAGGAATAACAAGCACAATTCCATACTCTCAAATTTACACATGATCACAATCTTATAGCAGGGTGGTTTTATAGTTTATTTTGAATTTCCATAATGATTTATAAAAAATACCCTTATGTCTAAGAAAAGAAAGCATCAAGCAGATCAGATCCTATCTGTAAGTTCAGGTACTGTGACCAGTTTTTCTCCATTAGCTCTTATAGTTACATACCAATTATTTGACATACAATGTGTTCTCCTGAAGAATTAATAGCTTGCTGACAGAGCACAGCCTAGCAGGAAATTGCTGGAATTTTATGCAAACTTTAAAACGATAGAAATAAAACCAAATATCTTTCTGAGAAACTTTATAAAACCAGAATCCTTGTACTTGAAATCTTATTCAAGGTCTTACTTTGTCCTTAAACTTTTCTTTTTCCAGAGCTGCATGTAGCTCAGTGCCCAAATATATAAACATTTGTGTTGGGAATGATGATGGAAAGTGTGATTGTGTGTGTGTGTGAGTGTGTGTGCAAGTGTAAGTGTGTGGTTAGAAATGGCAGAGAGATAAAGACAAAAACAAAGGAAATCATCAGAAAAAAGTGAGATTTTGAACTCTTCACTTAGGAAGTTAAGTGATGGGCCCTATCTGTTCACCAGGACCAAGAACTATTGCACCCATGCAGCCTGCATTTTTAAACTGGGTAAACCAAGTCACTTCATTTATGTTACTTTTGTCTTTGCTCTAAATGGCTTGGGACATCTGTGTAATTTTGGGATTTTAAAATTCTCCTTTGTACAAAGTCAGGGAAAACTAAAGAGAGAGTTTCACAAGTGTTTCATGAGTTTTTTTGTTTGTTTGTTTTTAAGAGTCTACTCAATTCATGTTCTTAGTTTCTATCATAATGTTTTAAAAGAATGCTAACAGAATTCTTTTTAGAGACAAGAAAATTTTTAAAATTATTACAATAATTCTAAGTATGGTTTTCTTAGTCTTTTCTGTATTAGACAGCATATACACAATGAAAGAGAGCAAGACATACTACTAGCCAATTTAGTCATCGGAATAAATTAACGCATTATTTCATTCCAATGGTTCATTATTTCGTGTAACAAACATCACCAGGTGTGAAATCCTCTAGCCGGACTTGATTTATAATGACCTGGTGTTACTGGTGGAAAGATACTTGTGGTGACTGCACCTCCAGCATTATCTGAACCTGAGGCAATGTTTCTTGGGTTGGTTCCCAGACGATGTCTACCGGATAAACAATTTGGTCCAAAAGTACTTTCAATTCCTTTTCCATTATAGGTTAGTCATTTATAGAAAATCCTTTTAAAAAACTATGGGTTTGCCTCATAAACAATGTAAATGCAGTCCTGTTTTGATCTGGCTTTGTAACCCCTTAATCAAGCCCAATAAGAAAAATAAAAAATAAAAACCATGATGAGAAGAGGGAAAGGACTGAGTTCTCTTGATGATGTCACTCCAACCCTGGCTTCCATGCTGCTATACACTGGAAAGGAGGGATGCTAGA
Organism: Lepus europaeus; assembly: GCF_033115175.1. Lineage (NCBI taxonomy): Eukaryota > Metazoa > Chordata > Mammalia > Lagomorpha > Leporidae > Lepus > Lepus europaeus. The sequence goes on from NC_084842.1 coordinate 31,888,104, forward strand.
GCATTCTTCTTAGTCTGGAGTAAACCCACTCTAATACTCAATCACAACAAAATAATTTCACGAACTCAGAACTGATCTCATCGTATTCCTCTCTATATTTAAGAAATCAACTACCACAAAAAGTCCTAAATAGACTTTTTGATCTCTCAACACATCATGCTTCTCATCACATTCCCACACGCTATGCGTATCCATGTCCCATCTCTCCCCAGTTATGAGTACCTTTCCGCTGTCCCTTGTGAAACTCACATCTCATTTTTGTGAATTGTTGTATATCGTTTTTAACGGATACAAAACAATAATATAATGTTACCATGTGATATCTCAAAACATGTATATTTTGAGAAATGCTCAAATTAGAGAAAAGATATCTATCTCCTCAAACAACCATCATTTCTTTATAGTGGAAACATTCAAAATACTTTCCTCTACCTTTAAAACTGTATACTGTGTGTGGTTGCTATCTATAATCACACCACTCTGCAGTAGAACAGCAAAACTTCTTTTCTTATCTAACCATAACTTGTCGTTTCCTTCCATTTCTTGCCCTAGCTGAAACATGACTCTTCTCAAAAGATGTTGTTTCAGCACTCCTGATGTCTCAAGTTGTGGCTGTTTCTTTTCAAATCATTTGACATTAAGATAAACAGATATATTCTTTGTTCTTTAATATAATTTACAGATTATTTCTCCCTGTTTCTTCTAAAACACTCCAGATTTCAAGCCCATGTCATCACATGATATGACTACACAATTTCCTCTAGAGCAGGAATCCACATATATTCACATAATGCCCCAACATATGAGGCTGATTCAAAAAGTTACAATGGGACAGGCATTTGGCAGGCAGAGCAGATGCCCACATCCCTTATTCTAGTGCCCAAGCTCAATTCCTAGCTGGGACTCCCAATTCCACCTTCTCACCAACACAGATCCTGGCAGGCAGCAGGTGATGGCTAAAGCAGTCACGTACCTGTAGTTCACATCGCAGACCTAGATTGAGTTTCTGGCTCCCAGCTTCAAGCTTCTGTTAATCCCCAGCCAATGCAGGCATTTGGGGAGTTTGAGCCAGCAAATGGGAACTCTGTCTTTACTTTCTTTTTCTTCTCTCTCTCTCTCTCTCATTAAAACAACAACAACAAATCCATAGAACAATGGAATTAAATGATACTTTGGTTCCAGAGCTTTGAAATCCATAGATGGCTTTTGTAACATGCATTTTTCTGAACTACTTAAGACCCCTTGTATCTTGAATATATCAATTCTGAATTATTTATTTTCTCTTACACTAATCCAGTCTTTACAGTTCAGAGTGTTGAATGGTTAAAAACTGCCATCAAAAAGGGAAAATCTACCTTTTTTTTTTTAAATCAGGTCCCTTTCATGTCAATGAGAAAAAGACAAACCAATAAAAATGGAAGAGTCTAAATAGGTAGGAAACAAATAAAAATGTTGGTTCTCACTTCACCAGTAATCAAGTGAGTCCAAAAACTAGCAAAGGTTACATACTGACAAAAAGGCAAAATTAATACATTTAATGATAACCAAATAACAAGCATAGAATGAGAGCTTTAATATCCTACTGGTGGCAGCGCAATATGAAAGTATTTGTATTTTCTGAAAAATTGGACTTACATGTAACTTAGGTTTTATAGGTGGTGGTTCTTAGGACTTTAACCAATACGAATGCATAACATCTTTACTTATAATTGCCAAACCCATGAAATAACTGAATGTTTATGAGCATGCAATTCTGGCATATATAGAGAATGGGATTTCACATGGCAATGAAAATTTATGATTTCCTACATATATGAGCAAAAGTAGATTACAAAATCTATATAAGTGAAAAACCTAACATAAAATATGTATCCTGATAACATCATTTCTGGAATATTCAAATTAACTAGCTGCAACATTTTAGAGGATTTTTTGAACATTTTTAAATGGCTAAACTGTAAGGAAAACATTGAAGCAACTATAAATTTCAGAATAGTGTTCATCTCTAGGAAAACATAATGGCATTTTTATTGGCAAGGAACATTTGGGGAGCTATAAGTTACGAAAAGTTTTCTATCTTTGTATCTTGTGATTTCAAATTGCACAGATACCTTATTTTGTGTTATAGGTATATAAAGGGTACTCATGGAGTTCACAAAAATGCGTACTATGAAAAACTATGAAATAAACTTTTCTGCACCTAAATAAACATCTTTAATTCAATTGTCCATGAAATTTTTGAAATACCTCATGTATCTTTCAAAATGTGTACTTTATATAGAATTATAAGATTGACAAGCATGTAAAATTTCTTTGAATATTGCATTAGCATCATACTACTACTGTGACAAATTATCACAAATATAGTAGTTTAAAAGCAAACAAATTTACTATCTACATATTTTCAACACTCCTGAACATTAGAAAATTGAAATGAATTTCACTGGACATAATTAAAGGTGTCAGTAGGATCTAATTCCTTGAAGGCTCTGGGAAAGAATCTGCTTTCTTATCTCTTACCTCCTGTAGCTTCCTGCATCATCTCATTATTCTATTTTTAAATTCAGCATCATAGTGTCTTCAAATCTGTGTGTGTGTGTGTGTGTCTTTCTTGCTCCTTCCCCCTCCCCTCCTTTGATTCCTTCCCTCCCTTCCTTTTTTTTCTCCTGTCTTTCCATCATTATATACTCTCTGACTAGCCATCCTGCCTATGTCTTGAAATAATATTATCCTAGATTCTGGGAGTTAGTATGTACAAGTCTTTGAGGGGCTGTTACTCACTCTACCATCTCTCAAAATGTCCTTTTATCTACTAAGGCATTTCTCATCAGTACAACAAAACCTGCCAAAAAAATGTTAGGATCTTCACATCACAAAGAAATCCTCTTTTCCTCTTAGAAACAACTTCATTCAGAGTTTTCTTTTCAATATTCTAAGTAATCCAACTCCCAACAAACACAAAACTGTACCATGGGTCAAAAGGGAGGCCATAAAAGAATTGAAAAAGTCCTCATGTCCCTATAATGGAAATGTTTCCAAATTTATTACACACACACAAAAATTATAATTTCATTTTGCTGTGGGCCCTTAAAATAATAAAACTGACCTGTATGGTATGAGTTCTGAAATTAGGATTCAGTATTGTGTGCTGCATTGACGCCTGGCAAAACTAGGGAGCTTCAAACAAATGGCTTAATCCTAAATTCCCATCACCATTCTAGTCCTGTCGACAAGGTCCCACTAGTCAAACAACCTTCCATATCGAAGGGGACCAGGCACTGTTTTGCTTATCCCTGAGTAGCAGGCTTTAGTTCTGTGCTAGTCTGTGCAACATTTCAACCAAGACAAACACACCCTCTTGCAGAAACCAAAAAATACCTCTCCTCCCAGCACAACAAAATTTGCTTTCTACAGTCCTTTCTTGTTCTTTCTCTTCCCAACTATAATCCATTTGCAGACAAATATTTCATTCAGCATGTGACTCAAGCTGCTGCTAATCTTTTTCTTCCAAAATGTGATGGCACTATCTCAGGCTATTACTCTTTGTTCACAAGACAATTGCTTTTACTCCAAAAACTGCATTCTTTTTTTTTTTCTTTCTTTTTTTTTTTTGGACAGGCAGAGTGGACGGTGAGAGAGAGACAAAGGTCTTCCTTTTTTTCCATCAGTTCACCCTCCAATGACCGCTGCGGCCGGCGCGCTGCGACCAGTGCACCACACTGATCCGAAACCAGGAACCAGGTGCTTTTCCTGGTCTCCCATGCGGTTGCAGGGCCCAAGGACTTGGGCCATCCTCCACTGCACTCCCGGGCCACAGCAGAGAGCTGGACTGGAAGAGGAGCGACCAGGACAGAATCCGACCGGGACTAGAACCCGGTGTGCCGGCGCCGCAGGTGGAGGATTAGCCTATTGAGCCGCCAAAACTGCATTCATTTTTGAGACAGAAAGATAAACAGTTGCAATGCCACTTATGCCTGCTTAATTTATGAAAAAAGTAATACTTTCTGAAAAATAGAACACCCCAAAGTGAGGCACAGGGCCGGCACTGTGGTTCAGCCAGTTAAACTGCCATCACAGTGCCAGAATTCCAAATATGGGTGCCAGTTCCAGTCCTGGCTGTGCCACTGCCAATCTAGCTCCCTGCTACTGCACCTGGGAAAACAGCAGAGGATGATCCAAGTGCTTGAGTATCCGCACTCACTTGGGAGACCCAGAGAAAGCTCCTGGCTCCTGGCTTCATTCTGACCGAGCCCCGGCCATTACAGCCATTTGGAGAGTGAACTAGCAGATAGATTTCTCTCTGTCTGTCTCTCTTTGTAGCCTGATTTTCAAATAAATAAAATGGGTGTTTAAAAAAAGGTGAGTCACATGGCCACTGAGATTGTGAATACTGAAATACTAAGTGGCTGTAATCATTAGGAGAGCTCAATATTCATTGCTATTACTTTCACTACCTTTTGTTCAATATCTAAGGAAAATTTATTTCAGTGTAAAATACAGTAAAATATAAAACAAAGAGTATAGCCTCTAACTCAAGGAAATAACTTATTGGCATCCTTAGGAATTTTTCAGTAATATGCAGATATCTTTAGTATATAAGCTTGAATAATAGAAAGATGTCAAAGTTAGTAAAATCCCCAGTATCTCTCATAAAACTTTTCAATAATAGTATCTATATTATCTGTAAGAGTAGAACTTTGTGCCAGCTTTCTGGTAAAAATATTACCAAGGTTTACATATCCATAGTACATTAAATGTTGAAACCACATCTGTTTTTAGGTCATCCTGATTCTGCTGAGAGTATCCCCTAAATTTGATTTATATTTGCTCATCTTAATTATTCTGCAAATTAAATTTGTACACGTCTTGGATCAATTTACATCGACATTTGGTTTGAGTCAGCCAAGGCCACACCATCATAAAACCACCATGACAAAAGCCATCAAATTTATAACACAACCATTTTAATCACAGCACCAAAAATGGATATAGAAATTCTGTGTCTAAAAAAATAACATTCATGGCAACCAAATATAAATAGACATGCTTTCTAGAAGATAATTCAATTGTTCATTTAGTATTCCTATTAAATTTCATTTGATTTCATATAGAATTGGCATTCGATGTTCTTTCAAGTGGAGTCATTTTCTTTTATTGTTTCTCTCCCTATTGCCTTTCTTTCCTCATTCTCTGAAAATTCATGTTTCTGCTTTCCAATACATCTTATCTTGTTCTCTACATTAACATTTCATTCTGGATTTATGCAAATAGTGTAACTGGAGATCTTTACAGTTTATACTGAGGTTAAGTGTTTCCAGATTGTGTTTGGCATTGTGTAGCTCTGGATTAATCTGCTGTTTCCAACTACAGCATTCCATAGAAGAGCACCGGATTGAGTCCCAGCTGCTTCAGTTCCAATCTAACTCTCTGCTAGGGTGCCTGGGAAAGCAGCAAAAAAACCATCCAAGTACTTGTTTCCTTGCAACCCCTGTGGGAGACCCCAATGCATTTTCTGGCTTCTGGCTTAGGTCATTGCAGACATTTGAATGGTGAACCAGCACATGGAAGATATTTCTCTCTCTCTCTCTCTCTCTCTCTCTCTCTCTCTCTCCCTCTTTCCCTGTCACTCTGTTTTTCAAATAAATAAGTGCATGTTTTAAAAACTATTCCCATATTATCTAGAATGAAAAGGCAACACATAGTCTTGGACAAATATTTGTGAATCCAGTTATAATGGACAAAATATTTTGAGAATTAGAATTTTTATAGTTCTTTAAACTTTAACCATATGATACTTTATTTTCCATGTTAATGTGCTATTTTTTATTTTTTTTTAATTTTTTGACAGGCAGAATTAGACAGTGAGAGAGGGACACAAAGAGAGTTATAGACAGTGAGAGAGGGACACAAAGAGAGTTATAGACAGTGAGAGAGAGACAGAGAGAAAGGTCTTCCTTCCTTTGGTTCACTCCCCTAATGGCTGCCACGGCGGGAGCTGCACCGATCTGAAGCCAGGAGCCAGGTGCTTCCTCCTGGTCTCCCATGCAGGTGCAGGGACCCAAGCACTTGGGCCATCTTCCACTACACTCCTGGGCCACAGCAGAGAGCTGGACTGGAAAAGGAGCAACCGGGACAGAATCCGGCGCCCCAATGGGGACTAGAACTTGGGGTGCCATCGCCACCGGCGGAGGATTAGCCAAGTGAGCCATGGCGCCGGCCAACCAAATGTGCTATTAATATAAAAAGATTCAATGTAGCCCATAGATACAATTTTAAGAATATAATGATATTCCTCTTCTCCCACCCTCCTTCCTTTCCACTCTCCATCTTTTTTCTTTTTTTCTTTTTTCCTTATTTATGTGTTTTTCTTTTCCTTCTTTGTAAGTTTTGATTTATTTTTGTTTTTGAGATAACATACTTTAATTTATGTTGTCATCAATGCTCCATGCTCACTAAATACAGTTCAACAAGTAAAAAATAAAAAAAGACCCTAGCTGAGTGGGAATATAGGTAAGGGCTATAAACAATAATCAAATGAAAAGATGTCCATTTCACTCATATACAAGAAGTTTTAAAACAATTCCTTATCATTAAACCTATAGTAGCATACCACTCCTAACCATTGGTTTGACAAAGATAGACAACAAAGCTTGATAAAACTCTAGTTGTAGCAATACTGATACACACAATTTTATCAAATAAAATACATAAATGTCAAGTACAATACATGGATGAAAGATACTTAAACTCAAGTTAGTACTAAAATGCAACATAAAATTGCATGAGATGATACTGTATTACTATTAGAATGGGACAAAATATTGTCAATATCAACTGCTGACAAACATGTGGAACAACCAAAATCTTTTTATATTTAATGCACACTGATACATACAATGTGGAGATTAGTTGGCAGATTCTCATAAAGTGATAAGTATATACTCCTCATACCGCCCAAAACTTATACCCCTGTGTATCGAGCAGAGAAAAATGAAAATAAAGGTACACACTAAATCTATGCATAAATAATTATAGAGACTTAATTTATAATTATCCCAAATCAGAAATAATTCCAATGTCCTTCATTTATTGAATGTATAAGCAAACTGCAAATCTATACAATAGAAAACTCTTTGGCAATAAAAAAGAACCCTTGATACATGTGACAGCATGTGTTGATTGTAAATGCATCAGGCCAATTGAATGCATGATTCAAGGCTGCATATTCTATGATGTCATTCTTATGATATTCTGAAAAAGGGAAAAAAGCAGACACAAAAACCACATTAGTTGTTTCTAGGGACTGGTTCTAGAACAGATTTGAATAGGAATGAGATAATTCTACAACAGAAGTATCCTCTGTAATCTGGTATTTTGTACATGACATATATGTTTGTCAAGACTCATAGAACTTTGTGGAAAAAAAGGTGAGTTTTGTTGCATTTAGATCATTTCATTAATGTGGAAAAAGTCATAGGATAGAATTTGTTTGGCCTCTTTACAAGTTTTCGATTCTTGTCCTTCTTCTGTACAAATTCTGCTCTTTGTTGCCATATCCAGAAAACCTGTCTTTGCCTTCATATTTTCTGTACCCAAAACATATCATCACAGGAACCAGGGAGGTAAATAACACGTCTGAATTTGATTTCTTGAAAATCTAACATTTTCCACATTTTTAGGGTAAAAAAAAATTGGAAATACATGTGAGAATAAACTATATGTGTGCTGGTTCAGAGAGGAAGAAGCAATAATTTTATATCAGATTGAAATAATCAACATCAATTATCTGAGATTCCAAATCCTCATTCACAAAGATGGTAGTAATTTAACTGTTTAAGAAGTCAGTTGATTGGAATGTGGATATAATTCTAATCATCTCTAAACGAAGTTGAAACATTAGGTTTCCTGAGTATAATGTAGAAAAATAAATCAAGGCCTAGGCATCTAGAAGTGATAAAATATGTTTTTAAAAAGGCTTCTAAATTCAGCAATTGCAATAAACTCATTTCAACACACATTTGATAAACTTAGAAACTGTAAATGCCGATAATAAAAGCATATTTATATTAAAAATAAAAAATCCAAACCATAAATAACAGGTAGAATGTGGTATGGTTATGTTACAGGTAAAGGTCCAATTTCATTCCTTTGCTTTTGTTACTCAGCTGTCTCATAACCATTTGTTGCTGATACTATTTTTCCTGCCATTGCATAATCTTGCCACTTGGCTATAGTTTGGAAATTAGACGGGAGGTCTACCAGAGGCCCATGTGTTTAAGGAAGCTTTATGTTGATAGTTAACAATTAATGTACATTGTTAATAAACCAAAGGTGGAGACTTCATCTAATTAATGATTTCTAGGAGTTGTCTTGTATGAGAAGTCTTAGAGAGAGAGAGAAAGAGAGAGAGACATTCAGACTGACCTTTCATTGCTGGTTCTCTTTTCAAATGGCTATAGCAACGAAGAATGGGTGAGGCTGAAGTCAGGAACTCCATCCTGGTCTCACACATCGGTGGCAGGGACCAAGTTACATGGGCCATCTTTCACTGCCTTTCCAGGCACAGTACAGGAAGCTGAATTGGAAGCAGAGGAGCCCTTCTCCCTTACAAGACTCTTTTGTCAGTTCTAGGTTTCTTGCAACTCCCTACAAATTTGAAAATTAGCTTGAATGTATCTGCACCCTGGGACTTGAGAGTGACTGCCTTGAATCTACACATTAGTTTCAAGAGTGTTGCTATGTTAACAGAGCTAAGTGTCTCATACATTCACATGGAATTTTCCCCTAATGACTTTCTTTTCATTTGCTTCAATAATGTATTGTAACTTTGGGGAAATAAATTTTGCATTTCTTTTGTTGAAGTGTATTGTCTCTAATGCCATTATAAACTGAGTTGGAAATGCCAAAATATGATTGACATTTGTATGTTATTTTGTATCCTGTAAACTTAATGAATTCATTTATTTTTTCAATTTTTTGGCAGATCCTTAGAAGTGACTGTATACATGACCATGTAATCTGTGAACAAAGGATTATTTTTTTTCTTTTTCAATATTGATGACATATATTTCTTTGCACATCTGATTTCTCCAAATATAACCCATAGTACAGTGTAGAGTATAGATGGTTGGTGGTAGTAGATATCTTTTTCATATTCTCAATCTTAGTGAGAAAAGCAACTTTTTTGTCATTATCATGTGTTTTTCATGTTTGCCTTTTATCAGGCTGAAAAATTTCCCCTGTGTTAATCAGTTTAGAGTCCCTTGTTATAAAATGCATCCTCCACACACCTTTCACTCATTTTACTGGGGAACTGGTTAACAGATTTCCTCACACATCTGGGCTAGTAATCAATATCTCCAGTATGTGTTTTTTTTCCTAATAAACTTATCTTTTAATTCAATTTCTCAAAAAGTTCAAAACATTTATTTACTTATTTTTGCAATGTAGAGAAACAAAGAGACACACACACACATAGACAAACACACACACACAAAGTCTGCTATCTGCTGGTTCACTCCAAATGACTACCAAAATGCCCCCAACATCTGAGGCTCTATCAGCTCAGCACAAAACCAGGAGCTTGGAACTCAATCAGGGTCTCCCATGAGAGTGGCAGGGACCTAACTACATGAACCATCACTGGGTACCTTCCACGCCATGATGAACATTAACAGAAATTAGAATTAGAAGCAGAGCCGGGACTCAAACCTAGGTACTCTAATATGGATATCATCAGCTCATCTTAACTGCTGTACCTAATGCTTGACAGTTAAGAAAAGACAATAGAATGGAAGAAATAAAGCTTTTGCAATTTCTACAACCATATTAGCTACTTAAAATTGCAACCAGTGAAAGATGAACACTTTTTTGCCAAGACATTATTAAATTTTCTTGTAAAATATTATAAATTTCTACATAGATAACATATATTTATAGATAATTTGTGAAATTTTGATGTCAAATCCACCACGATCTTCATTCAATGCAATTCCAATCTGAATATGTGTGGCACAAAACAACTAATTTTTGAAATCACAGTGTAACTTAATTTTAAACACAGGCAATTTACATAGGGAAGTAAAAAACCAAAATACTGGCCGGTGCCGTGGCTTAACAGGCTAATCCTCCGCCCTGCGGCGCCGGCACACCAGGTTCTAGTCCCGGTTGGGGCACCGGATTCTATCCCTGTTGTGTCTCTTCCAGTCCAGCTCTCTGCTATGGCCCAGGAAGGCAGTGGAGGATGACCCAAGTGCTTGGGCCCTGCACCTGCATGGGAGACCAGGAGAAGCACCTGGCTCCTGGCTTCGGATAAGTGCGATGCGCCAGCCACAGCGGCCATTGGAGGGTGAACCAACGGCAAAAAAGGAAGACCTTTCTCTCTGTCTCTCTCTCTCACTATCCACTCTGCCTGTCAAAAAAAAAAAAAAAATACTGAAGCATACATTTTCAGTAAAACATCTAAAATGATAGGTAAAACATTTAGCATGCCACACACACACAAACACACACACACCACATACAATGATGAGTTATGTCAAAGGAATGTAGGAGTCAAACAAAATGGACTCCAGTGACCTAATCTTTAAGAAAATAAAGTAGTACTGGATTACATCCTTACAATAAATTGAGTGGTTATGAATCTAAACTAATAAAATTAATGAAAAGTAAATTAATGTGGAAGTGTAACAAATCTCCTGTGCAGAAAAATTACACATAATATATATCTGCATTTCACCTTCTAGGAGGTACAGAACAACTTCTTCCTCCTCAACTGTGGCCTACACATAGGCCACATAGGACAATCTTTCAAATTGTCCAGTTTGATAAAATGGAAAAAGACTAATTCTCAGAGGAGAAACATGAACTTAAGTTATATTTGTAAATACATTGTTTTTTCCAAGATTGGATCTTGGAACAACAACAACAAAAATATTAGATAAAAACCAAAGAAATCTGAACAAAGTATGAACTTCAGCTAATAACTCATCAATATTTGCTCTATAATGGTGACAAATTTACTATGTCACCAACAATGTTAAGAATAGGGGAAACTATTTTTGTGGGCTAATGGGAATTCTGCCTATTATCTTCACAATTTATAACTCTAAGATTATTCTGATATAAACATTGTATATATATATATATATAATATTTCCAATGTTTTTCTTAAATAAAAGTTAAATGAAAATATACTTAAAATATAATTAAAAGATTCTTCAAAATGGATATACCACTTCATAGAAAGAAAACATAAAGTAGGAGGAAAAGTAAGCCATGAACTGATAAATAATCTAAATGACAAAAATTTGGGTGGGCATTGTGGTGCAATGGTTATACCATCTTTGGGGACTCCTTCATCTCATGTTGGAGTGTCTGGGATACAGTCCCGCCTCAATTTCAGACTCAGCTTCCTGCTAATGAATTCTCTGGGAAGTAATGGATGATGAATCAAATACTTAAGTCCATAACACCCATGTGGGAGACGTAGACAGAGTCCCTGGCTCCTAGCATAGGACTGGCCCAGTCCTGGCTATTGCGGGTACTTGAAAGTGAACCAGCAGATGGAAGATTTTTTTTTTTTCTCTCGCTCTGTCACTTTGCCTTTAAAACTAAAAAAAAAAAAAAAAAAAAAAAAAACTTCAAAATATGTATAAGTACAGAAAAATACTACATTACAAATATAAGGTACAGCAAATATCAATACAGCAATATGAGAAACAATCCAAATGACACATTCATATTACAGCTATATTTGTGCTTACTATACTCATATGCATACACAAAACACATAGGATAGTTGTGTTTATATAAGTATATAATTCATTAATGAAGTAATCTTTATATATCATATGCAAATCTAAATATAAAATAAACAAGAAAATTACAAATGGTAAGAAACTTCCAAGACACGTCCAGTGCTGTTAATAAGTCAAATGCAAACCTGAGCTGTAATTATCCCCTATACTATGTATTAGACTGTTAATAGTCTCAAAAAACTGAGTTCTGTAGAAGATTTGAAGCCATTCTAACTCTTAATTATGGCTGAATGATATGAGAACGGACACAAACACTCTTCAAAAATCCTGAACTATTTTAAAATGTCCCTACATTTATACAATACAACACCGGATATCCATGCATTACTATATTTATCCTGGACAAATTCTATCATATTATCAGTGGAAGAAATGTTTATTGCAGTTCTGTTTTTTACATAAATGTTTGAAATAACTCAAATGACCAAACTCCCAAATAAACAGATTTTAAAAGTCAGTCACAATGAAATATAATATGGCAACTAAAATTAATGCTAATGAAAAAGCGAGTCACAGAAAAATGTATTGAGTATGTTACAACACATACTATCTCCAAACAAGTAAATCTAACATTATATAAGCGTAATAGCTATAAGTCACTAATATAAAAGAATACAGTGTATGTTTTAAAAACTCAGCAGGGGCCAGTGCTATGGTGCAGCGGTTTAAGCTGCTGTCCGCAGTGCCGGCATCCCATATGGGTGCCAGCTCAAGCCCTGGCTGCTCCCCTTCCCATCCATCTCCCTGCTGGTAGCCTGAGAAGGCAGCAGAAGATGACCCAAGTCCTTGGGCCCCTGCACCCACATAGGAGAACCCAAAGAAGCTCTTGGTGCCTGGCTTCTGACTGGCCCAGCCCTGGCCATTGCACCACTGCAGCCATTTGGGGAGTGAACCAATGGATGGAATATCTCTCTCATTCTCTCTCTCTCTCTCCCCCCACCCCTTAACTGATTTCAAATAAATAAATAAATCTTGAACAAATGAATAATTCTGCAGTGTCTGCACTTTAGGTAAAGTAAAATAAAAGGATACAAAAGTAAATAAAAAGGATAAAAATAACAGAATACATGCTATATATTTCTTAAATTTCTATTTATTAAACTTGGGGATGCTCTGATATTTTCTTTTTTTTTTAAAGATTCATTTATTTATTTCAAAGTCAGAGTTATAGAGAGACAGAGGCAGAGACAGAGAGAAGTCTTCCATCTGCTGGTTAACTTCCCAAATGGCTGCAATATTTGGAGCTGGGCTAATCCAAAACCAGGAGCCAGGGGGTTCTTCTGGATCTCCCCTGTGGGTGCAGGAGCCTGAGGACTTGGGCCATCCTCCATTGCCTTCCCAGGCCATAGCAGAGAGTCGGATCGGAAGTAGAGCATCCAGGACTAGAACCAGTACCCATATGGGACGCTGGCATTGCAGGTGGCGGCTTTTCCTGATCTTTTCTTAAATTGGGCAAGTGATCATTTCTTAAATTGGGCAACTGGATCAGAAAACTTGTTGCAATATATTGCTTTTCTATTCAGTCTTTCCTCACTCATATCAGGGTACTTAAAAAAAAAACTTGGAAAATGGAATTAAAATATTTTTTCTGTGAAAATAATTTGAAATCGACATATAGAAAGGTTATCAAGACATTCTTAGAAAATGCACATAAATAAACAAGCTGGGCATGGTGCCAGGGACCACCTGGGTGCCATCTCTGCAACCTATTGATGAGAGAGGCAGGAACATTATGTCCGCGTTTCTTAGAAGGCCAAGGATACTGGGAACAGTGCTCCCTTGTGCCTTAGGTCCTAGGAAGACTCATGACACAGAGGCCTTGGACATCTTGTTCCAAGATAAAGGATAAGAGTCTGTTTATCACACAAGATTTTCCTCTCCTCGTGAGATGTCGCCTGATGCATACCACAAACCAGGCGCAATTGTACTGATGTGAACAAATATACACTTGCTGATGCAGCTAGACTGAGTGTTATCTGGAGGTAATAAAAGCCTCCAGGACTGGCAGGGACAGATGTTCCTTCTCTACTCCCAAAGATGCTCCCTCTGCCTCCTACCACCACCCCTGCCCTGATTTTAGATAACCTTTTGTCTTTGTCTTTATTCATTGCTGTCAGTCCCTTCTTCACCCTGGAAAAGTTGCTAAGTGAGACACAGCAGCAAGTGTTTCAAACTTTTTGCACCAAAACAAACATGTTTACCCTCATATGTTGCTACCTTTTAAATACTGCATGATTGATTTTTTAAATTTCATTTATTTATTTGAGAAGTAGACACACACACACACACACACACACCTTACATCTGGACGAGGACAGACAGTGGGTTCTTGTTACTAGAGCTGGGCCTGAGCTGAATAGCCTAGAGCTGGGAATGCAACCCAGATCTTCCAAGAGGATAGCAGGAACCCCATTGATGGTGCCCTCACTATTGCTTCTGGGGATCAAACCCAGACACTCTGATGTGGTACGTGGAAATCTCAAGCATTAGGCTTAATATCTACTTCTTCATGATCAGATCTAAAATAAAATTTGAAACATGCTGAATTAAAAACTCTAATCAAGGACTTTTTCATTGCACATGTGAAGAGAATCTATGTTTAAAATCTGCATAGCACTGTTTATCAGTTTCAGTTCAATAAGAACAACCAGAAATCCTTTGTATGACCCTTCATCAGATAACCACATGCATAAAAAGCAAACTTTATATGTTGGCGTGTTTTTCTAAAAAATTAACCTAGGGCCGATGCTGAGGTTCAGTGGGTTAACTCTCCACCTGCGATGCCAGCATCCCATTTGGGCACCGGTTCTAGTCCTGGCTGTTCCTCTTCCAATCCAGCTCTCTGCTGTGGCCTGGAAAAACAGTAGAAGATGGACCAAACATTTCAGCCCCTGCACCCACGGGGGAAACCCTAAGAAAGCTCTTGGCTTCTGGCTTCAGATGGGCCCAGCTCCAGCCATTTGGGGACCAACAGATAGAAGACCTCTCTCTCTCTCTGTCTATCCCTCTCACTGTCTGTAACTTTAACCCTCAGATAAATAAAAAAATAAAATCTTAAAACAAACAAACAAACAAAAAAAAACACCTCTTTCAATCATTTAAAAATTAATCTGTAGGGTAGTTCAAATCTTTGTTTAATAAGGTAATTTTTTAAAGATTTATTTATTTATTTGAAATTCAGAGTTACACAGAGCGAGGAGAGGCAGAGAGAGAGAGAGAGGGAGGTCTTTCATCCGATGTTCACTCCCCAGATGGCCTCAACGGCCGGAGCTGTGTCGATCTGAAGCCTGGAGCCAGGTGCTTCTTCCAGGTCTCCCACACAGGTGCAGCGGCCCAAAGAATTAGGCCATCTTCTACTGCTTTCCCAGGCCATAGCAGAGAGCTGGATCGGAAGTGGAATAACCATGTCTCGGACCGGTGCCCATATGGTAGGCCAGTGTTTCAGGCCAGGACGTTAACTCGCTGTGCCACAGCACTGGCCCCTAATAAGATAATTTTTAATTATATAACACGAATGATTAGGGGGGAGGATTTTCATAAGAAAATAATAGATGGTCTATTCTTAAGAAACTAGATAATATGCTTTAAAAAGTCATTATATCATTATAGATAAAGTATCAGAGCAATAGTTTAAATTTTTTTCTAACACTATCATTTCCCTTTTCTTCTACAGTCAATGAGGTAGATGTATTAAGATTTCTTCAGAGATATGATTACTTCAGAGTTACTAAATATAAGAATACAGTTTAGATTTATTAATGAGATATTAGTGTTATGCTTGCAAATAGATTTTATTTTCATTTAGATCTTGATGTTTAGTTTCACAATTTCAGTTTGCAATTTGTTATATAACTTATTTTAATCTATTAAAATTACTAAAGGAAGAAAAACATACTTTTAACTGGATAAAACAATGGAGACACAGAAAGGTTTTTAATGAACTAAGTTAAGATAAACTTAACCAGAGAAATTTGTTGTATATACATTTTTTTGAAAGTTAATATAGGGTTAAGAGTCCTTTGCCTTTTTTAAAAATTTTTTTAAAGATTTATTTTATTTGAAAGACAGAATTACAGAGAGAGGTAGAGCCAGAGAGAGAGGTCTACCATCCGTTGGTTCACTCCCCAGATGGCCGCAACGGCCAGAACTGTGCCGATCCAAAGCCAGGAGACAGGAGCTTCTTCCAGGTCAGATCTGCCACGTGGGTGCAGGAGCCCAAGGACTTGCCAATCTTCTACTGCTTTCCCAGGCCATAGAAGAGAGCTGGATCAGAAGAGGAGTAGCTGGGACTAGAACCAGCGCCCATATGGGATGCCAGCACTTCATGCCAGGGCATTAGCCTGCGGTGCCATAGCACCAGCCCCTGTATATACATTTAATCCAAATCAAAATTACATTTGGTTTCCTCCTGAAGTTTTTTTTTTATTATTATTCTTGTTTTCACCTCTTCTGATCTAGTGTTCTTTTCAGACCAGGGTCACTCTGGGCACTACCCCATTGCTCTACAGCTACTACATATGGGGTATTTTAATTCTAATAATTTATACCCTGAGAAAAAACACTGTTTTGCATTGTTACACTTCATCAAAATATTCAAACCAATATATTCAAGTTTCAATTCCCTTTAATTCTACTGTTCCTTTACTTTGTAATACAATGTAAACTTCAAAGTTTACCATTTCCAAGATCCTTTAGTAGTCTCCCATAATTACAGAAATATCACAATATTGATAGCCATTGTCACAAATAGAATTACATAAAGAGACTAAATATAATAACCATATCTGTAGATGTCTATTATACAAATATTTATTTCTTTTTGTTGGCTTCCCCATTAGATTAAAAACACAATCCAAGTAGGTAGAATGTCAGTCTTATTTCCATAGGAAATTTGTATATTTACCGAAGTAACAGGTATATAACTGGTTTTTCATAATGGCCTTCATAAAGGTTTTTGCCTGTAAATATTAGTAAAGCTAAATATTTTATATGACCATTATTTGTCTTTATTGCTTTTTGAATTGTTTTTTCTCTGAAGGAACATGTAAAATATGACAGTACACAATATTTTATCATGTGTACTTGTATATTATAGATTTTGAAAGATGAAGGATCTTCAAAAATTCATGAGAAATGTTTGTTATAAAAATAAATACACTTAGACTTCAAAATTTTTGCATCAATGAATCTTTGTATCTTTCCATGTTCTTTTTGAAGTTAGATCATATAGACTCTAGTATTATCTTTTTATTATTTGATGTCTTAAAGTTTCTTTTTATTTTTTATATAGTTAAGTGCATGTATCACTTTATTTTTCATTTGGTGTGTTAGGTATATAATACGAAGTCCATTCACATCTAGTTACAACATAAATACTCAATCTTACTTCTTTATTTATAGTTTGTTCTCTTTAGACTTGGCACAGAAACTTTTATAAAAGATGTCCTTGTCAGTGCGGTTAACTGCATTTATGTGGAATCCATGCATTTATGTCCCTGGCTCTACTGAATACACACAGAAAGCAGCAAAAGTGTATAATTATTACTTTTTCATATCTTCTAGAATACAGACAGCCATACAGTTGGTTAAGTAATGCTTATACAAATCAGGACAATGAAAAATCCATTTAAAATTGATCACCAATTGAATAACATAAAGGCACCTCAAAATTAACATGTCATAATAGAATCCATAATTTATCCAGAGCCCTGTTTCTTCTCTAAGACCTTAATTCTGTTAAATAATATCATGAATTATTCAGTCACTTTTCTAAAGCTGAGGACAATGGCTCACCTTTGCTTCTCATTTTCCTGTATCTTCATATCTGTCCATTTATTCACTCTCCAAGTATTATCTCTCTGATTTTTGTGTGTTTCTCTGTCTAATCCACTAATTTCTTTCCATTTCCATCATTATTCATCTATTTCAACCATTACCGTTTTGGGTATGCATTACAGCACCAAGCATTTCAAGCCTGTTCTCTTCATTCCACATCATCCATACTGACAGAGAATTGCTTTTCTAAACACTTATCATGCCATTTCCCTGTCAAGTACTACTGTTTACCATGGGCATACCTGCATATTTATATTACTTAATTGCACTGAAAATAAACCAATGTGTTATGTTATTATTGCACATTAAGTTAAAGCTTAAATGTGCAAGGTCACTCATTGTTTATGTTTGTATCACCAAATCTTAGCACAATGACTAAAACATAATCCAAGTTTTTTATGTTTTTGTGACATGAATTAGTAGAAATGAAATGAATATATGAATATACATATGTATACATAAAATTTCCCTTTTAATAACATTAAGTCAACTAACATGCATTGATGCTCTGTGTCGTTTGAAGCAGTTCACCAAAGACATGCTGAATGCCATAGTGAAATACATGTCATATCTAACATATACCAAGTGGGTACAATGAAAAGCAGCTGGTAACATGAACAGAATGTGAGAAAACCTAGTATATAAAATTCAGGGATTGCTCAGGTAGTGCATCAGAAGAGTAACTAACCAAGTCGTAGAGTGCTTCCTGCAAAAAATGCAGACATATAAGTATGGCTTTACAATGAAATGGAATTTGGACAAAAAAGAAAATTACTTAGAGTTTAGAAATTGTAGAGGCTTTAAGCCATGTTAAAGAAGGTGACTGCCAACTGTACCATCAGTAGAGATCCACTGGATGGACATCAATTTTAATAGGAGAGTAGTAGCTAACTGAATATGAGCTTTTAAAAAATGATAAATTTTTTAAATAGGTAGAGTGAGTGAGAGAGAGAGAGAGAGAGAGAGAGAGAGAGAGAGAGAGAGAATCTGTTTTCCACTGGTTTACAACCAAAGGTCAAAATGGTTAGTGCTGGTTAGTGCTCAGGCCAAAGCCATGAGCCCAGAATTCCATCTTGGTCTCCCACATGGGTTGTAGGGGCCCAAGTACTTGTGACTCCCTTGTAGATCTGGAAGCAACTATAACCACTTCACTGAGCCACTTAAAGCCAGATGACTCAATGATCAATGAATGAGTTCAAAGTGCAGGGACAGGGACTCTCCATCAAAACTCTAGGGGTTGTTTAGTGGGGTATGACAAAGGCCATCCCTGAGGCAGTTATAGACAAATCCAGGTCTCTCCCATCACAATGACCATGGAGCAATTACAGGTGCTTGTAGGATTGTTGGGATATTAGAGAATGTTTATTTTGCATTTTGCAAAAATTCTGTGGCCCTTGCATTATTTGGTAAAGAAGGGGGGGAGGAGAGTTAGAACAATCAGTCTTAACAGTGGCTAAGCAGCATGTATAGGCAGTCCAGGCCTTCAATATGTGAGCTTGATGTACATGTCACTGCAGGAGTTTTTGGTCGGGGCCTTCGACAGTGGCACAGAATGCTAGACGGTCCTTTGGTTTTGGTCCCAACTGCAGAAAGGCACAGAGATTCAGTATTCCTTACAGCTTGCTGCAATTTATGTCACTTTGATGACTATTGAAAACAATGGGCATTGCTCCTGGCACTGTGTGTACTTCTTATCCCATCATTGGCTAGGTAAAGAAAACAAGCAGTGAAAGCACATAGTGATACAGCACACATGCTCGCACTGGCTGAGTGGGGAGCCTACCTGCAACAGTGAGTGTTTTTAAACAAAGCCCATTGCAAGCTGAATTAGAAGAAATTTGGGAGCTTGTGAATCATTTAGCAGACAGTACACTTCCAACAAACCCCAGCACTGTGTTAAAAGTCCCTACCAATCCCTACAGAGCCTGTACATAGATACTTCTGGCAAAGAACATTTCTCACAGTGGCTACAATAACTGTCCAGCCTCCCACTATTTGGGGGGAATCAGTAAATCACCAAAATATTCAGCGGAATGCGCTATGACCATACGGCTGGTCACTGTCAATGTACCCTCATCTATTCTTATTTGCATCGACAACTGGGCTCTCTATTGGAGAGGAATGTGCCATGCAGGAAGTTGGACAGTTATACACAAATTTCAGGGTCCAACACATATGGCAAGACTTGTGGGAGATGGACACCAGAAGAAAACCACTGTCAAACCATGTGACAGGTCATGTTCCCCTGGCACATCCAGGAAATGAGGGTGATGTCCTAGTTAAGATGTACTGGTCAAAAAGGCCCCTCAAAATGATGTTGCCTAATGGTTACATCAGAAGCTACTACAGGGCTCAGTGCTGTGGCGCAGGAGGTTAACATCCTGCCCTGAAGCGCCAGCATCCCATATGGGTGCCGGTTCTGGTGCCACCTGCTCCACTTCTGATCCAGCTGCCTGCTATGGCCTGGGAAAGCAGTAGAAGATGGTCCAAGTCCTTGGGCCCCTGTACCCACATGGGAGACCTGGAGGAGGCTCCTGGCTCCTGGCTTCAGATTGGCGCAGTTCTGGCCATTGCGGCCAATTGGGAGTGAACCAGCAGATGGAAGACCTCACTCTTCTTTCTGCCTGTCCTCTCTCTGTGTAACTCTGACTCTAAAGTAAAAAATAAATAAATCTTTTAAAAAAAAGCTATTACATACAGAACAAAACAACATGGGCCACAGTGAGGGCCTGAAACCTACCTGTACCTAACAGAAGGTTCTAAATGCCTTCAGAAGCCATACCATCTGTTCCCAGGGGCACCCTCACTGAGTAGCAGTAGCCACTGGAACAGTGAGTGATGAGGGGGCAAATTCCCTTGAAAGGTAGAAGGCAGACTTTATTAAACCTTTGCCCCAATATCATGGGGACAACTATGCGGTTACCTGTGAAGACACTGTGATGGGATTGTTTTTTTGCAGTCCCCATCAGGCCTGTGGGCAGTCTTGAATACCTTGGAAAGACTGTGCCATGCACAGAAAAACACAGGTTATTCAGAGTGGCCATGGGATCCATTTTATGAGCTTAGGAATACAAAGCTAGGCTAAACATCTTTACATCAAAGGGGAATTATGTATACCATGTCATTCCTTTCCCAAGGAGAAAGAAAGATTGAGTGATATAATGGCCAACTGGAGCAAAGCCTCAGAAGGAAGCCCGTTCGGGCTCCCTGGTGGCATAGACCAAGAAACTGTGGGTTGTGTTATGGTCAGTGAACCAACTGTCCCCAGTAGGAGCACTAGCCCCCATTTTATTGAGGCTTTTCTGAATTACTCAGCAGTGCCCATTTAACTGCTGGTGCAAACCAATGACCTCCTGTTGAAATCTAGTTTTAGAAGATGAGCAACGTGCTGTAACCTGCTCCCAATGCCCCTTGATATCAGGGACTTTGCCACCTGGCAGTGGCCATAGGAAATAAGGAAATCCATGCCTTGCTGTCACCACAGGGAGACTAGAATGTGACCTGGATGTGACACCATGGATAACAGTCACTTGGTGCCCTGTGGTTAAAATATATCATCCTCCCAAGGAAGAGGCCACTACTTTGCTCAAGGGCACATTTACGTTAGCTTTATGGCCAATGCCAACCTCTCCAGTACCCCTAAATGTAGATAAGTACCTGGCAAATGCTATGCTCCATCCAGTTTGTTATAAGAGGTTAGGATGGGGGCTGGTGCTGTGGCTTACTTGGTTACTCCTCTGCCTGTGGCACCGGCATCCCATATGGGCATCGGTTTCTAGTCCCGGTTGCTTCTCTTCCAGTCTAGCTCTCTGCTGTGGCCTGGGAGGTCAGTGGAGGATGGCCCAAGTGCTTGGGCCCCTGCACCTGCATGGGAGACTGGGAGGAAGCCCCTGGCTCCTGGCTTCTAATCAACACAGCTCCTGCCATTGTGGCCATTTGGGGAGTGAACCAATGGAAGGGAGACCTTTCTCTCTGTCTCTTTTTCTCACTGTCTATAACTCTACCTGGAAAATAGATTTAAAAAAGAGAGGTTAGGATGACTCCTTTTGTCAGCTATAATGTTATTTCAAGGTAAATTCCTTGCCTGCATCTTGCCTGATAGCTGGTATTCACCATTATTGATGCCACTTGTTTTATTGTCCTTAGCTTGGCAGCTGCAAACACTGTGGTGGACTGGGCACATACCTCTACAATGGTAGCCAACCCATGAGCTTGTGCATACACCAAATTATCTATCAGATCTGCAAATAGACTACCACGGAAAGTGACTGCAGTCAACAAAAAAACCTGGATTTGGTTGTGATCTGCTACAGAATAACACCTGGGCCCATGTCCAGGGGCATTAAAGTACCCAGGCATAGTTGGGATATTCAGTGTGGGATGGTCTACATTGGTTTTCTATGGAGTTATTCCCACAAGTACCAAAATATTTGGAACAAGTTGGGGGCAAGGGAATCTCAGATGGTATGGACTCCCGCATCCACATGTATGACCATACAAAACAAGAATAATAACACCAGGTGGGAAAGAGAGAATCCACAAGTTACAGTGGGAACCTTTCCCATTCTACTGGGTGCCTTATGATGCCTGTGGATCCTATGGATGGCCTTATTTATCTTATGGCTGTATGGATGATGTATGTAAGCATGGCCCTACCTACATGCGTATGGACCCACATACTTTCACAGTTGCCTTTCAACTGGGAAGACTTTAATACTCAATACCATGGTAATATCCACATGCCCTGTTCTACCTAAACAGTCTCTCAAGGTGAAATTACTGCATTAGCCTCACATACAACCAGGCCTTCAATGCAAATAACAAGCTGTAAGGTCTTCTTAATGAGGAAGTATACCAAGCGAGAAAGGCTATATTTCAAAATCACACAACAGTAGTTATCCTGAAAGCAGCCCAAGGTGGTGTATTTGCTACACTGAAACCTGAATGTTGTGTATGTATATACCAGATGCCCATCACAATGTAATCCAAGCTCATGTTATTTGAAAACAAGAAATATGGGGACAGCATTGTGGGTAAAGTAACCAAGTGCAACACAGCATCCCATATGGGCACCAGCATGAATCCTAGCTGCTCTACTTCTTACCCAGCTCCCTGAAAATGGCCTTGGAAAAGTAGCAGAAGATGACTCAAGTGCTTGGACCCCTGCATCCATGTGGGAGACCTGGAAGAAGTTCTTGGATCCTGGATTTGGACCATCCCAGCTCTGGCCATGCAGCCATTTGGGGAATGAACCAGCAGATGAAAGATAACTCACTCTCTCTCTCTCTCTGCCTCCTTCCTTCCTTAACTCTGCTTTTCAATTTAATAAATAAATCTTTAAAAACAACAACAACAAGACTAGAAATGTCACACATAAAACAGCTGACCAGGAATCCCCTCTGAGACTGGTGTGTATCCCTGACAAATGGATGGTAGACAGCCTTGCTCATGATATTTGGTATTGCTTGATCACTCATAATTTGTTACTGTAGCTTATGTTTTTGTGAAATTCAGATGCAGTGTTCCACACTCTTTGCACAAGGATCCTCCCAGATAACTGACATGTAGATTGTGAGGAAAGAAACCCTGAAAGTGTAGAATGTTGGGGAAAAAAAGAGATTAATTGGGCTCCCTTTCTGTCATCACTACCACTAAGACCAGAAGCTGGCACATTTGACAAGTCAGCAAGGCCATAAGCTGACAGGATTCTATGTAACTATTTGACTGCTTGCCACTATTGTCTGTAAGCACATATAAGACAGTGGGAGCATAGTTGAACACAGATCCTGTGTGTGTGCTTGCCTACCACTGGGAGAATCAAGAGTTATGAATCTGTAATCAGCTCCCCGGCTCTTCGTTGGTTTGTCTGAATTTGGCCAATCTTCCTGGGGCTGCTTTCCTGTGTTACAACATGTGTAAGTTTTGGCAAGAAATTTTATGGCTATATTAAGAACAACGGTAAGACTTTTTTTTTTAATTAAACTTTTATTTAATGAATATAAATTTCCAAAGTACAGCTTATGGGTTACAATGGCTTCCCCCTCCCAAAACTTCCCTCCCACCCGCAACCCTCCCCTTTCCCGCTCCCTCTCCCCTTCCAATCACATCATGATTCATTTTCAATTCTCTTTATATACAGAAGATCAGTTTAGTATATATTAGGTAAAGATTTCAACAGTTTGCTGCCATATAGCAATACATAGTGAAAAAAAAAATACTGTTGGAGTACTAGTTATAGCATTAAATAAGAGTGTACAGCACATTAAAGACAGAGATCCTACATAATATTTTTTTAAAAATTAATTAATTTTCTATGCCATTTCCAATTTAACACCAGGGTTTTTTTTTTTTTCATTTCCAATTATCTTTATATACAGAAGATTGATTCAGTATATAATTAGTAAAGATCACATCAGTTTGTACCCACGCAGAAACACAAAGTGTAAAAATACTGTTTCAGTACTAGTTATAACATCACTGCACATTAGATAACACATTAAGGACAGATCCCACATGGGATGTAAGTACACAGTGACTCCTGTTGCTGACTTAACAATTTGACACTCCTGTTCATGGCGTCAGTAATCTCCCTAGGCTCTAGTCATGAGTTGCCAGGGCTATGGAAGCCTTTAGAGTTCGCTGACTTTGATCTTATTCCGATAGGGTCATAGTCAAAGTGGAAGTTCTCTCCTCCCTTCAGAGAAAGGTACTTCCTTCTTTGATGGCCCTGTTCTTTCCACTGGGATCTCACTCACAGAGATCTTTCATTTAGGTCAAGGTGGCATATACCAATGCCATCTCACTAGTCCAAGTGATTAATCTCAGTTCACAACCGATGGCTCTGATAGGTCTAAGAATCAAAGGGATCACACAAACAAGACAAGTGTCTGCTAATACTAACTGATAGAATCAAAAAGAGAGAGAAAGATCCAACATGGGAAATGGGATACACAGCAGACTCATAGAATGGCAGGCGTCCTAAACAACACTCTGGCCTCAGAATCAGCCCTTAAGGCATTCGGATCTGGCGGAAGAGCCCATGAGAGTATTGTAGGCATGGAAAGCCAAGACACCATGGAAAAGAAAAAAAAAGAAGACTTTCTTTTTAAGATTAATCTATTTTGTAAGTTAGAGTTACAGAGAGAGAGGGAAACAGAGAGAGATCTTCCATCCACTGGTTCACTACCCAGATGGCTGTAATGGCCAGTGCTGGGCCAGGCTGAAGTCAGGAGCCAGGAGCTTCATCCATGTCTCCCATGTGATGGCAGGGATCCAAACACTTGGGTCATCTTCTGCTGCTTTCCCAGGCCAATAGCAGGGGGCTGATTTGCAAGTGGAGCAGCTGGGACACAAACTCACACCCATATGGGATACCAGCATCACAGGTGGTAGTTTTACCTGCTATGCCACAATGCTGACCTCACCATTATGTTTTTCCTAATGCTGTAAGAGGAGTCCTCATAATGCTTGATGGATATTGTTTTGGTTGCATGCGAACAGTGGAAGCGTACCAGAGAGGAAGAAAGAAACTTCCCTAAAGAGCTATTGCACCATTATAATGGGAAGAATATATACGTGTACTAGGTTTGGTGAGGGAAATTATTCAAAGTGGAATATTTCAAGAAATATTCAGAAGACAGAAGACAGAATTTTGATATTAGACTGGATAAACATAGTGTTGCCAATGAAGGATCTAATTGACATTCCTAGTTTCTGGAGGTCTAATGATGAACCGATAAAAAGAAGAGGATAGTCTGACAGAGAACTACATCTGTGCTAGAAGCTAGTATGTTTGAATTTTCACATACTCAATTTGAGGTGCTCATGACATATTTAAGGATGAGTATAAAACTTATTCAAAATACCTTAAAAACTATATAAAAATAAAGATATTGCATCATGAAAAATGTGCAATGGCAAAACCAATATTTAGACAACACCAACATTGTTGAAAGCTATTGTACATCAAACAAAAAATGAACCATTACTTTAAATGAATCTAAGGTCATTGTTTACTATAGCAGAGAATTTTGTTGTTGAAAAGAAAGAACTGCACCACAAATTAGGTTGAAAATAAGTGGAATTTTATTCCCACTAAACCTAAAGTTTTCTTCCTAATGTATTTAGTAGAATGAAAGAGCAGGTTGATGTATTGTGAATATTTGTGACCAAAATATGAACATCATGTACCAGGTATTTTATATAACATATACCAAAGCTATAATTAACTTGCAGAAGGTATATATATATATATGTGTGTGTGTGTGTGTGTGTATATATATACACATATGTATATAATATATATATATTTATAAGTCTGTAAATAGAAGGTATATACATATGTATATATAATATATATTTATAAGTATGTGAATATGAATACATATATTTTATATCACAAGTATATTAAATACTGTTATTTATTATAATATAATATACTTTCTACAAACTGCATATATGTTTGTATATATATATACATATATATAAAATGCGTATCTATATAGACAGATCTACATAATAACATTACAGATGAGAAATCAGAATCTCAGAGAAATTACTTAACATTTATTTTCTTTTTGTCAGATAATGATATAGTTTAATTGTTCCATCTAAAACTGATGTTGAAATTTAATTGCCATTATGACAGTATTAAGAGATGGGAGGCCACTATGGTGACACAGCAGGTTAAGCCACAACTTGCAATGCCAGAACCCCATATCAGAGTGCCAGTTCATACCCTGGATGTTCTGCTTTTGATACAATTTCCTTTTAATACACCAGGGAAGTTCCCTGAGGATGGCCCAGGTACTTGTCTCTTGCCATCCATATGGAACACTGGGATGGAGTTCCTGGCTCTTGATTTAGTACCAACCCAGACCCAGAGTTGTCTGTTGCAGTCATTTTAGGAGTTAACCAAAAGAAGGAAAAGCTCTCTCTCCTCTCTCTTCTTTCCCCTCTCTTTATCTCCCCACTCCCTCCATCTCCAGTCCTCTGCCTGTCTAATAAATAATCTTCAAAAAAAGAAAACACTATCTGGGACCTCTGAGTGGTAATTAAACAATGAATCTGTATTGGAAATGGTGATAGGACACTAAATCACTTAGGTGGGATTAATGCCTTTATACAAAGCTGAATTTAGGTTCTGCTTGTCCAATTTTCATGTGAGAATGAAACATTAAAGGTGCCATTTTGGTGTCAAAATGACCATGCTTACTGATGCCTTGATAATGAACTTTACAGCCTCCATAACTCTGAGGCAATCAATCTCTTTTTACTATAAATTATCTAATTTGTGACCTATTTTAGTTGCATTAATAGACTAAAACAGCTAATAAGTAACTAAACTAGAATTTAAATGCAGATCATGTGATTTTTGTTGGTTTTCAATATGTTCTTTGGCCTTTACATGAAATATTTTCTGAAATATTGCTAATGTAGCCAAAGTTTATATTGTAGCACAGTCTCATAACAGATATTTGGTTTGATATTATCCTTACATTTCATATACATATATAATATATAAATACATGTATATGTATATTTGTGTATATATGCATAAATGGGTATTTGTATATATAATTTAATATATATTATGTATGTGTATTTATATGCCTTCTGTGCACAGTTCAAATCCTCATTGTTATCCTATGAACTGAAGAACAAGAAAATTCATATCCCTTATTAAGAAATATAGGACATATAATATTCTATTCATCACATAATAACTTACAAACAAGTTTATACTGATAAGAAAAATCAACAAAATAAACCAAGTAGTTACATGTAAAGATGCCAAAACCAAATTTTCAAAGGATTTAAACTTCACTCGTGATAAGATTCCTAGGGCTTGACTTACTGAGTCAGGATTATGACTTTATCACTGACATTTTTGTGATTGTGCATGGGAGATGGCAATAAAAGCACTAAATCATTCTGATGACCAGCCTAGAAACCACCATTTCTTAGATTATCACCTCTTCATACAGTCACATTTGACAGATGATGCTTAAGTTTAGACACTATCTTTCTTTGCAACTGATTTTTAAAGGAACATGGATTATATGAATGTAGCAATCTAAATCAATCTCTTTATACCTCTAGAATAGCAATATTTGAAGAAAGGGGAAATGTGTTACACTTCAGATTTAATTTAGATAACTTCAAAGAGATATTTTTTAAAAAAAGTTATGATTTAAAGTATTGTTATACTACCAATTTCAGTTACTTGTACATTAAAAAAAAAAAACTACTCTAGAAACTGATTTTTTTTTTAGTCCAATCTCACAAAAACTCCTTATTTACTTTTCAAGTCAGTTGTTGAGCGTGATTTGGGAAGGTATTTTAATTTAATCTTTAACAAACTCAATGAAATATACCACGAATAAAAATTTTAAAATAGTAACAAATATTGGCATTGATCTTCACTGGGTTTAGGTCTTAGGAAACATGATTTGTTATTTAGCAATCAGATGGAATCCATCTTAAACATTTCATTAATGAGGGGCAGCATCATGGCACAGCAGGTTAAGCTGCTTCACACAATGCTGGCATCTCATAGAGTGCAGTTTTGAGTCCTGGCTCCTCCACTGCTGATCCAGCTCTCTGCTAACATGCCTGGTACACGGGTTCCTGCCACCAATGTGAGAGACCATGAAGGAGTTTCTGAACCCTTCCTTCTTCTGGCCAGGCATGGTGGCTGCAGTGATTAATGAACCAGTGGAAGGAAGATTTCTCTTGTGCCCCTTCCATTCTATATGTCACTATCTTTCAAATAAAGACATAAATCTTGGAAATTTTGTCATTGGTTCATCTATAAATGGTATCATACCTCTGATTTTCAAATAAGTTTGGGACACAAGGTGGCAAAAATGAATTCATTTGAAGATAAGGATATATATTTTAGAAGTCTATTTTAAACCCACTCCTATTTGTGTATGGACACATACACATATATTCTGTGTTTTATTATTCTTAAGAGATGGAATTAGAATTTTAAGAAGGGGAAGACTACTTTGCTTCTTAAGAGCAATTTAAAAAAAACCAAGAAGATCATAGTTGTTTAGCACCTTTTAAGTATCACTATATGAAATAGTTTTCCTTACCATGCTTTATGTGACTTTAGTGCCTCACAAGTGCTAACAATGTTTTTTTTTTTTTTTTTTTTTTTTTTAAGTTTTCTATACCAGGTCAGCTCAGGAAACTAAGTTCAAAGGTCCTAGAAATATATTTTTGTTTATTTGTTTTTCCTCTAAAGTTATCTCAGCCTCATGGTATTCTAAATACCAGGATTAGATGGAGGGAAATGAAGAGATGCTGACTAAAGAGTACAAAGTTTCCTTTAGACTGGATGAATAACTTCTGAATGCCTATTGTACAACATGGTAAAGACAGTAATAATGTATTGTATACTTGTAAATTTCTCAAAGAGTAGATTTGAGACATTCTAACCACCAAAGAAATCATAGAATGGAACATGATTTGTTAATTAGCTTGATTTCATTATTTCATGTTTATCAAAGTCTTACATTGTATAACAAATACATAAAAATTTTATTTGCCATTTTTCCCTTATTAAAATTGGGAAAGTAAAATAAAAAAGTTCAAATGAACTATATTCTCATAAAATACCCTGAAATAAAATGAAGAACAAAAATCAAAAATGAACAAAATGTTTGACTACTTGAATCTAATCTAATCCAAGGCAGACATCATAGTTTTTCCAACTGAGCATTAAACTTCTGTGAATATGTAAAGGTTTCCAAGTATGTAAACAAACTATGTCATATACTAGAATCTATTAAAAACTTTTTCTCCTTTTAAAGATATTATGATCAAATACTATTATTATTATTATTATTTTTGACAGGCAGAGTGGAGAGTGAGAGAGAGAGAGAGACAGAGAGAAAGGTCTTCCTTTACCTTGGTTCACTCTCCAATGGCCGCCACAGCCGGTGCGCTGCAGCTGGTGCACTGCACTAATCCAAAGACAGGAGCCAGGTGCTTATCCTGGTCTCCCATGGGGTGCAGGGCTCAAGCATTTAAGCCATCCTCCACTGCACTCCCATCCACAGCAGAGAGCTGGCCTGGAAGAGGGCCAACCGGGACAGAATCCAGCACCCCGACCAGGACTAGAACCCAGTGTGCCGGCGTCACAAGGCGGAGGATTAGCCTGTTGAGCCACGGCGCCAGCCTATGATCAAATACAATTATAATATTCTGAAAAGATTTACTTATTAATGATAAAAAGTGTTGATTCAGAAACATAATACTATCTCAGCCTTTAAACTTCCTTAGAAATACTAACTTCATAACTATAATAAATATTAATATTTTCCTTAAACATTTAGTTTGCAAATATGCATGCCAATATCTTGATTTCATTTTTTAAATAAGAAAAGCAGGGTAACTTTGGCAATTCCATGTAAAAATATCATAAAATGACAATTTAGCAAGTTGTCTAATATACTAAGGCAACCACATCACTAATTTTCTCAACTCACTGATCACTTATATGAGCTTTATAGATTGTTCCTATGAAACTTGCCTCTGGAAAGCAGCAATGGTTACAAAATATAATAATGCCATCAATATTTTTAACTGTCAAGATTGCATAAGATATAACAAGGAAGCATTGGATATCTGTCTTTGAGTGTGTGAAGTGAAAATGCTTCTCTACTGAAAACAAGATAATGTTTCAGCAATATCATTAGTCATCGTACAAACTTATCTACCCCTGCTTATATATTATTTACAAGACCGTGAATAATTCTCTCATGTAGCTAGGAAGTAAATACAGAATTTTTACTTTTAATAAAAGTGAAAAATAGTACATATGTAAATAGCAAACATCTTGAAATGGAGTAACAAATTTTGAAAACGTCAAGGAAATATATTTTTTAAGTATCCATTGAATGAAGGCCCTATTTCAATATTAATAAAAGTTTAAAAATATCAATAGCAATGCTCAAAGGAAACATCATATTTCTGGTAAATAATGGCCGGAAAATAATTTTAAAATGATAAATTATACTGTTAAATTACTATTACTACTTTGAAAACTCAGGAGGGTGGGTGTTCTGGTACTGCAGTCATGCTGCTATGTGGGACACCAGCATCTCATACAGGAGTGCTGGATCATGTTCAGGCTGTTCTCCTTTCCATCTGCTAGATGGGAGTTGGCAGATGATGGCTCAAGTATTGAAGTTCCTGGCACCTACATGAGAGATCTGGATGGAATTCCTGGCTCTTTGCTTCAGACTGGCCCAGCCCAGGCTATTGTGACCATTTGGGAGTTTGGGAGTGAACAAGCAATGGAAGATATGTCTCTCTGTGTGTCACTTTGCCTTTCAGATAATAAATGAATAAATGTCTTAAAAAAGAAAATATCCAGAAGAAAAACTGTCATATAGCATACTCAACAAAAGATAAAAGTAAATTTCTCTGCCTTTAGGACAAAATGCCTATTAAGTCATAAATATCTATCATTTTGATACAGTCTCTTAAAAATGTTATATAAAGACATCAGTGCTCCTAAGTCACTGCAAATGTTTCACGTCACCCACAGAAACACTTCTGAGACATAGGGTTATTACAGCCTCCCCTTAAATTCCCAGTTGTGAAAACATGAGAAGATTATCAGTCTTTCATATCACTGTCTACAGTAAAATACAACCAATGAAAAATGAAGATTTCGATGAAAAATAAAATGGTACCTGAATGAAACAGAATGTGTTCTAAGTTTGAGCAAAAGAAAAAATATATGTGTAACAAAGGAGTCAGTTCTAAATCTTGTTTAAGATCAACCCTGTCTTTTATACTACAGTGTCTAAGTGTTTACAGCAAGTTACAATGGAACAAATGAAGGCCTTCAACAACCAGGCAGTCAACCAAATGCTGCTACAGGAATATACTTGGCTCCCCACCTGGGAGACAGCGGCCTGAGACATTGCCCCATGCCAGCAAAGAGTACCTCGTCACCCCATGTCAGCAGGAAGTAGCTCTAAAGACAGATCATTGTCCCTCTACCCCTCCTGGACTTTTGGGACTAATGTAACCCCATACAAATCCTGCTTTATAAAAAACAAAAGGGGGGAATGTTAGGAAACTGGTGCGGTTTTAGCCAGGTGGCTGCACAGCCCAGCTACCTGAGCCAGGCTCCACCCCCATCCTAATGGGATTCCCTGCCTGCCCTCAGGCAAAGTTTTAAAAGGGCCTGTTCCTCCTGAATACGTGCTCTCTTGGCTCTGCTCCCTGCTCTGTTGGCTTCTCTTACTCTCGCCTCTCTCCTCTCTCCTCCCTCCTCTCTCCTCTCTGTCTCTCTCTCTTACAGTCTCCTCTTTTTCCTTTGCTGCCCCTTCATTCTGGTCTGTAGGGTACTCTCCAATAAACCCTGTCCCTTAAAAAAAAAAAAAAGAAAAAATATATGTGTAACAAAGGAGTCAGTTCTAAATCTTGTTTAAAATCTAGGATTGTCCCCCAAGAAAGCTTCAGAGAAATATTTTCTTTTTTTAAAGAAACTATATTTATTTGAAAAGCAGCACAAGAAAGAGAGAGAGCACACTATTGGTTCATTCCCCGAATGCCTGCAGCTGGGCTAGGCCAAGCAGAAAGCCAGGAGCCAGGAGCACAATTTAGAATTCCAAGTGAGTGGCAGGGACTCAAGTACCTGTGCGGTCACCTGTTCCCACCCATGGTGTGCATTAGGAGGAAGCTAGATGAGAAGTACAATCAAACCTCAAAAGTATTCCAGTATGGGAAGTGGGCAGAATATTTTTTCACAAGACTGGTAAATAAGCTATATAAAATTATTGGGAACATTCGATACTTTAATGCATTGTCATATTATAAAGTTTAATTTTGGAAATGTCTCAGGGGTTGCCTCATGTCATATTAATTTAAATTCTGTCTGAAATCATTCTTTCTTGAATTGCTATTCCATTTGGAATTACACTGCAGTTTAATTTACCTCACATAAATCTCATTAGTGAATTTACACATCTAAAGAGAATACCTTAGTTGCTTTATTAAAAATATTTAATAAGAATAAAGAGCTCTACATCTTCCTGGATGCATTTCTTTTCTCAAACATATGATTTGCAAAATTTGTCCCAGAGTGTAGCTTATGGTTTGCACCTATTCATATCTTTCACAAAGCAAAACATTATCATAATTATTATTAATTCAGAGTCAATTTATCTTTTGGCTTTTTAACAGATTGTTTTGTTTTATAACATATCGATGAGCTATTCAGCTAACCTTAGTTTCTTCAGATGTTGATACTGTCCTTCTAAAATTTTATCTTTCATGTAGATTTTTGACTTATTTGAGTTATTTGTGAATAAGGTATGAGGCTGATGTAGATTTTTTTTTTTATTTTGTGAAATTGATGAACAGTTGTTCCAATATTGTTTGTGAAATAGACTATTCTTTCTTTTTGTCCTTCTCTTCTGTTTCTCTGCCTTTCTGGTAAATAAAATAAACAAATAAAACCCGTGTACTTTTACCATTAAATTCCTTTGATATCTGTCAAAACCCAATTCCAGCTGAAACATGCAGCCTAGTGGTTAAGAAGTCACTTGAGACAATAGAATCTGATATTGGAGTGCCTGGGTTTGAGCCCTGGAGCTGCTCTGATTTCAGTTTCCTGATAATTCATACCATTGGAGACAGCAAGAGAAAACTCAAGTAGCTGAGTCCCTGCTACACATGTTGGAGATGGGGACCGAGTTTTCTGTTGCAAAGTTTGGTTGGCTCAGCTTCAACTGTGCAGACATTTCAGGAGAAAACTAGTAGCTGAGTGATCTGTCTTCTATCTGCCTTTCACATTAAATGAATAAAATTATCTATTTAAAGAAATGCTATGTGTGAATTAATTTATGATTTCCTATTCTGTTTCAATGTTTCATATGTCTATTCATTTCGCAATACAGTGCCACACTATCTTGTTTCCAGTTAGTTACCATTATTAAGTCTCAGCACCTAACTTTATTTCTTTAAAATTATTTTTTCTCTCTTTTCCTATTCATATAAGCTTTAAACTTTGTATAACTAAAAATAAACAAGCAACTTACGGGCATTTGATATTATGTGTTTCGCTAAAGCTATGGATTTGTCTGAGGAGAACTGACGTACTTAGTATGCTAAGGCTTCCAATTCATGAACACCGTACATCTCTCAAATTGATTTGACCGTTGATTTCTTCCATCAGCACTTAGATGTTTTATATTATTTGATAGGTTTATAACTAAGTATTTAGTTTGTGTTGGGGTTAATATACATGCTATTTTAAAACTCACATTTAGAACTACATATATAGTATATAGAATATAAATTATTTCTGTGAACTGGCTCTATACCTTGCAGCCTTACTGAACTCACTTATTAGTTCTGGAGCATTTTATGTAAAATTCCTTGCAGTCTACGCATACCATCATGATGCCTACAATGGAGGCTGTCTTATTTCTTCCTTTAGAATCTGATTGCTTTTTATTTTATCACCTTATTTCACTGGCTAGAATTTCAGTACTATGCTGACTAGGAATGGTTAAAGAAAAATTCTTCCTTTGTTTTTTATTTTAAATATGAAGTTATAAAGTATTTCTCCATTAAATTTGAGCCCAGATGTGCATATGATCTTGTGTTTTTTTTTTTTCTTTAGACTTAGTATGGTGAGTTTAACAGACTAAATTGATTAAATTTAGTGTATTGAACAAACATTCTCAAGAAAATATTTATAGAATTTCTTTTCTGTTTCTGGATTTGATTTTTCAAGATTTTCTGAGGATTTTTTGTGTGTTTAAATTCATGATTGATATTGTAGTTTTCTTCTGTATTTTTATTTTAAATGAGCCAGGGGATATTCTCCCCTCTGCCATTTTTCTAGAAGACTATATAAACTTGATATCATTTTTTTTTAAATACTGGCAAATATCACCCTGAGTAACTAGAAATTTGAAACTCATATTGTGTAAGTCCATTTAGATTATCTGTGTCTATAGAGGTAAATTTTGGCCATGTATGAAGTTGTTTATTAATATTATTAACATTAACATTAGAATTAACATTAGAATTATATTATCTGTTTAATAGTCACAAATTATCTAATGATATCCTTCTTGATTTCTTATTTTCATAATTTGTGAATTTTTTTCATTATATCATTATCGTCAGCAGTTATCGGTTTTATTGATATTGCCTCAAATAACTATATTTGAAGTTCAGTATTTTCCATGTATCTATTTCATTGATTTTGTTTTTATCAGTCTTAAATTCTGTGGCTATGTTTCTGTTTACATTGTGCCTTCTTTCCTGTACTATTTATTTTTTATTTATTTATTTTTATTTTTTTTTTTATTTTTGGACAGGCAGAGTGGATAGTGAGAGAGAGAGACAGAGAGAAAGGTCTTCCTTTGCCATTGGTTCACCTCCAATGGCCGCCACGGTTGGCGCACCGCGCTGATCTGAAGGCAGGAGCCAGGTGCTTATCCTGGTCTCCCATGGGGTGCAGGGCCCAAGTGCTTGGGCCATCCTCCACTGCACTCCCGGGCCACAGCAGAGAGCTGGCCTGGAAGAGGGGCAACCACGACAGAATCGGGGAGCCCCGACCGGGACGGAATCCGGTGTGCAGGCGCCGCAGGCGGAGGATTAGTCTAGTGAGCAGTGGCACTGGCCCTCCTATACTATTCAAAGTGGAAACTAGATTATATTTCAGATTTATTTAACTGTAAGCATAAAACACTTTCAAATGATCTACCTCAGTTTAGGTATATTCTTACAAATATTTATAAACTATATAAGCTATACTTTTAAATTTCACTTTGGGATTTTTTTAAAAAAAGAGTTATTTATTTACTTTAAAGTCAGAGTTACACAGAGAGAGAAGGAGAAGTAGAGAGAGAGAGAGAGAAGAGAGAGGAGAGGTCTTCCATCTGCTGGTTCACTCCCCAGATGGCTACAATGGCCAGAACTGGCCTCTTCCGAAGCCAGGAGCTTCTTCCAGGTTTCCCACATGGTGGCAGGGGCCCAAGGACTTGGGCCATCTTCTACTGCTTTCCCAGGCCATAATAGAGAGCTTGATGGAAAGTGGAACAGCAGGGACTTGAACCAGCACCCACATGGGATGCAGGTACTGCCAGTGGCAGCTTTACCAGCTATGCCACCGCGTCAGCCCCAGGATATTTTCTATTTGCTTCAAAACTTGTTTTCTTCGTAGTATACATTTCCCATGAATTTTCTGAACAATGCCTCATACATATAAATATATTATATATTTGCATGCATTAAAAATTCCCTTAGGAGGCCAGCACTGTGGTCTATGGGTTAAAGCCCTGGCCTGAAGTGCTGGCATCCCATATGGGTGCCG
The DNA here is from genome assembly GCF_033115175.1 of Lepus europaeus. NCBI lineage: Eukaryota > Metazoa > Chordata > Mammalia > Lagomorpha > Leporidae > Lepus > Lepus europaeus. The sequence goes on from NC_084842.1 coordinate 31,924,119, forward strand.
GTTCTAGTTCTGGCTGCTCCTCTTCTGATCCAACTCTCTGCTGTGGCCTGGGAAAGCAGTAGAAGATGGCCCAAGTCCTTGGGCCCCTGCACCCACATGGGAGACCTGGAAGAAGCTCCTGGCTCCTGGCTTCAGATCAGCTCAGCTCCGGCCACTGCAGTCATCTGGGGAGTGAACCAGCAGTTGGAAGACCTCTCTCTTTGTCTCTACCTCTCTCTTAAGTCTTTCAAATAAAATAAATCAAAAAAAAAAAACAACAACAACAACAACAACAACAACTCCATTAGACAATCTTATACTTTTCATTTTGAATCACAAAACAAAATAGACTCAAGATGAAAAAGTGTGTATTTGCCTAATTACAAAGATACTTATTTTCACTTAGTTCTTTATATTTTTCCAAAAATTTTAATGAAGTCACTGATGGAGAGACAGAGGGAGATCTTCCATCTACTGTGTTCATTCCCAAAGTGGTCACAATAGTCAGGACTGGGACAGGCTAAAGCCAAGAGTCAAAAATTCATTCAGGTGTTAAACCTGAGGGGAAGGGGCTCCACTATCATCTTAAGCTTCCCCAGACCCATTCATAGGCAGCTGAATGGGAAGTAGCACAACAGGGACTCAAACCAGCTCTCCAATATGAATGTCAATGTCCCAAACAGCAGCTTAATCTGCTGTGCAACAAAACTGCCCCACCCCTACTTCCTTCCCTTTATTCTTAATGTTTAAATTTGTTACTACTGTCACTTCTCTTCTGTATGAAGAGCTTCCCTTTTAAATTATTTAAAGCACATCTGCTCACTAAGGATTCTGTGTATTTCTTTCAGCAAAGAATGTTTTAATCAACTTTATTCCTGAAAGATATTTTGTTGGATAATAATAATATATTGAAAGTCCTTGTCTTTCAGCATTTTAAAATACTATACTAATTCCTCCGGCACGCATATTTCCTAATGTCAGCAACTTGAAAAAAATCTTCTATGGCTAATGCGCCATTTTCATTTGTCAGTCTTAAAAACTGTGCTAAAGTTTTCACCAGTTTGCACCCGTGTGTGCAGTTTTGCAGGTCATCCTGTTTTGGGTTCATTCAGTTTCTCGAGTATATAGGATTATGCCTTTCAATAAATTAAGGAGTATTTCATCTAAATTGGTACTTCTTTTCAGTCCTACTTGTTTTTTCTTGCCTTTCCTTCTGGGACTCTGATGAAACAACCTATATTTTCTATTGTTCCACAGATCATTTTTCTTCAATATATCTTCCCTCTGTTATTAAATTGGATCATTTTGTTGTTTTGTCTTCAAGTTCACTCTTTCCTCTACTATCTCATTTATGCTAGAAAGTCCCCCCTATCACCGCTACCTCTTACTTTACTTACTATTTTTTTTCAATTCTATAATTTCCATTTGTTTCATCTTGGTAGCCTCAACTTAGATACTGACTTTCACTATTTTAACATTTCTTTCCACAGACTTTTATTTGAACAATTTTTACAAAAACTGCTTTAAAGCTTTGTTAGATAATGCCAACATCTGTGTCTATATATCAGCATCTATTATCTTTTCTTGTGCAAGTTGGGATTTTCTTAAACTTTGGAAAGCTTAGAAATGCCTAAAATTTTTATCCTTTTTCCAAAATATACTATTACACCTCCAATATTTGAGTTTTAACTTCCTTCATATCTTCTTCACTGTTTATATGGGCTTACGTTTCACATTCTTTCTATATCTATCATTAACCTATAATTTATCTATCATTCATATTTTTATATCTATGTCTATCTACCTAAAGATACAGATTTTTTACCCAATCTCTATTTTTCTCTCATTTTTAGCTAATATTCTAGATAAGAAGTCCTTATATATCCTTTATTTATTTATTTTAAAGATTTTATTTATTTGAGAGGTAGAATTACAGAGGAAGACAGAAAAGTCTTCTATCTGCTGGTTGATTTCCCAAATGGCCCCAACAGCCAGAGCTGAGTTGAACTGATAGGAAGCTAGCAGCCAGGAGCTTCCTCTGAGTCTTCTACATGGATGGAGGGACCCAAGAAGTTGGGCCATTTTCCACTGCTTTCCTAGGCCATAATTGAGAGCTGTATTGAAAGAGGAGCAGCTGGGAAATGAACTGGGGACCATATGGGATGCCAGTGCCACATGCAGAGGCCCAGCCTACTATGCCACAGCACCGGCCCTTACCCTTAATTTATTTAGACATCTCAGCTGAGAACTATCTACTAGGAACTTTTCTATTTGTTCATCACTGTCTCCAATTTCTGTGTGATTAAACAAAGCTTAGCCTTAGCCAATGTTCACTTAACAGTTTTTTTTTTAATTCTATTTAACTTTATTTTATGTTATCTCTTGAAAATTCCTTTTTCAAACCATAATTTTTATGTCACTTATCTCCAATGTTCATTTTCAGAGGAAGAGAACACCTTACATCATAGCATTTAATTTATATAATATGTTGATACTGTTTCTCTTACGTCTCCTGGATAAGCTTTTCCCAAAATATTAATCTTGTTTTGGCCTTTACATGTTTATAATTAATATTTAAGAAGTTCTCTTGTACAAAGTTCTGTGGTGGTCTGTGAGAAAATAAATTTTTTTCTAACTATAATCATATAAACCTTTTCTTACAACTGTAAATTTTAATGGATATAATTTCTTTCCTTTTTTCTTAGTTCAAGCCAAATATCCATTTTATAGTACACTCCATTCTTACTTCTCTAACAAATTGTGAAATCTAGTCTAGCATTCTGATTTATTGCTTTGTTACACAGAAAGTGCTTCCTTTAAAATATTCTTACAGCATGTTTAACACATCACATCTCATCTTGGCTTTAAGTTTGTAATTAGCTTTAACATTAGGTTTCCTATCACATAGACAAATATGTAGTAGTAAGCAATTAGTTATGGGGCCTGCATTGTAAAGCAGTGTGTTAAGCCTTCTCTTTCAAAAAAGGTATTCCATATTGGAGAACTGGTTGGAGTCCTGATTGCTGTGTTTCCAATCCAGCTCCCTGCCAATGTGCCTGGGCAAACAGTAGAAGATTGTTGAAATGCTTGGGCCCAAGCCACTCATGTGGCACCCACTCCTGGCTTAAATGTGGCCCAAACCTGCATATGGCAGCCATTTGGGGAGTGAATCAATGGATGGAAGCTATCTCTCTCTCTGTTCCTTTCTCTTTCTGTGACTTTACCTTTAGAATAACTAAATAAGTAAATCTTAAAAAATAATAAGCAATTAGTAGTAAATTGTATGAGTAATAAGTTGAGTATGAGTAGTAAATTTCTTAATGAATTGCTACAAACTATGCTATTCTTGATAAGTTGACTAGTATTTGGAAATTACACAATAAGATACTATAGATATAGACAGATTATTTATCAAGCAGATTTAGAAAATGTGTATCTTCTTGAAGGAAATTCAAAGGTTCACATATTCTATTCATATTTTGCTATTATAAATATTTTGAGATCAAGGTGATTTAGCGTATTATTTTATGAAGGAAAAATTAGTTTTTTTTAAAAAGATTTATTTATTTATTTGAAAGTCATTGAGTTACACAGAGAGAGGAGAAGCAGAGAAAGAGAGAGAGAGAGAGAAGTCTTCCATCCACTGGTTCACTCCCCAACTGGTCGCAATGGCTGGAGCTGCGCCAATCTGAAGCCAGGAGCCAGGAGCTTCTTTCTTCTTCGTCTCCCATGTGGGTGCAGGGGCCTAAGGATTTGGGTCATCTTCTGTTTTCCCAGGCCAAAGCAGAGAGCTAGATCGGAAGTGGAGCAGCCAGGTCTTGAACCGGTGCCCATATGGGATGCCAGTGATTCAGGCCAGGGTGTTAACCCACTGCGCCACAGAACCGGCCCCAAAATTACTGTGCTTTTCTTGAAATGTATCTCTGTAAACTATGTGAGCTTAAAACTGCAGCATTTGCATTGTTTCAAATCTGGCCTGGATAGACATATTTACCAGTTTTGCTAGATGCACATAATTTTTGCTTCATTATTAATTTTTGCTGGCAGATGCAATAAGATTGTTCTTTATTTGGCTCAAGAGCTAGGTTTGTTATATAATTTTAAAACATGTGTCACTGAAGGTGATTTATTTAAAAAGATACAGAAATAAAAATTACAATAAAAGTAGTAAGTATCTATTCATGAATACCTAACTTCCATACTGAAGGTAGTAATGACAATATAAAGATATGTATCAAGGGGCTGGCATTGTGGCCCAGCAAGGCAAAGCCATCGTCTGCAACACTTGTATTCTATATGGGTTCTTGTTTGTATCCTGTATATTCCGTTCCAATCCAGCTCCCTGTTAACAGCCTGGGAAAAACAGCAGAAGATGTCCCAAGTGTTTGAGTTCCTACAATCCATGTGGGAGACTCGATGAAGCTCCTGGCTCCTGGGGCTCAGCTCGGCCAAGCACTGGTCATTGCAGCCATCTGGGGAGAGAACAAGCAAATGAAGTTCTGTCTCCCACTTTTTCCCTGTGACTCCTTCAAATAAGTAATCTTAGAAAAACAAAGATATGAAGCAAGAATCAAATATGAAACTTTTCAGTAGAAAAAATGCTACAAAAGCCATTCTGAGAACAATGGCTGGTAAATTAGAAGTGGTATACAAACATTGCTGAAATGAAAGAAGGAATGAGTGAGCAATGCTTAAAATAAGAGTAAGAGTGTAAGTCTGAAAGGGATCTGGGCATCCATACATAGAAAACACAGTGAAATTTATTTAACCTCTGAATAGCTAGCAAAGCAAAAATTATTTGAGTTCAGAAGGTCTGCCACAATGTAAAATAAAGCTATTATCTTTTATAGTTCAAGAAATAACTAAATTAAATTTTTGAACTTATGAGTTGAACATACTTAAAAAATGGCAACTGTAAGACTTCTTTAAGTGATGAGTGCCCATAATAATCAGATTTCTGATTTTATATTTTGGGATGCCAGCATTGTAGTGTAGTAGATAAAGCTGCTGCTTATAATAACAGCATCCCATATGGGCATCATTTATGTCCAAGTTGCTCCACTTCTGACCCAGTTCCCTGCTAATGACCTGGGAAAAGCAGTAGCAGATGACCCAAGTGCTTTGGCTTCTGCCACTGACATAGGAGACATGAATAAAGCTCCTGACAGATGGCTTTGCCTTGGCTCAGCTCTGGCCATTGCAGTCATCTGGGGAGTGCAACAAAGGATGGAAGACCTCTCTCTGTGTGTTTTTCTCCGCCCCACCATAACTCTGATTTTCAAATAAATAAGTAAATATGATTCAGAAAAATAACTATAAAGTAAGAACTGTTTTTCCTTTCTGCTTTCTTTATTATTTTAAAACCAAATTATTATATACTTAGAATTGTATCTATGAAGTACTCGAAGTTATCTCTTTGTATTAATATTACATTAACATTAAAGGGAAATTATCAGGAAAATGAAAAATTTTAAGAAGATAACTTTAAAAATATTAAATGTCATTTACATTGTTTCTTACCTATAGTGCTACATTACAATGTTAGTCAAACATACATCACTCTTCACTGTTTTTTAGGAATTATAAACATCCATCATTATGCTGCTATCACTTGTACAGCTGTACTTCATAAACAATTTTCCAGTATAATGATAAGGATTTCAAATCAAAATTTTGTTAGTAAAACAGAAGCTTAAGTTTGATAAAGGAAGCTGCTTTTGAAAATATACACCATAACCTATGTTATCTTTTGAAATAATACATTAGAGTATCCTCTTAAGTAGTACTAATGATGACAATGCCATTTAAAATAAGAAAGTCTATAACTACAGAACTATAAATACAGAATATCAGCTGAGAATTTGTGTATCTTAACAGATGTGAAACTCAATAAAAAAATAAAAATGGAATCTTACCAATCATACACACAAACAAACACCCACTCACATCACAAGGTCTCTCATGGGGTCTGTTCTATAAAATGCAAATAAATATGAAGCCTGTATTAGGAAACATTAAAAATTGAAATCTTGGCATATATAACATACTCAAAAATTAATTAGTGTCTACACTGTAATTATATAATTTTTACTTTATATTTAGGTAAATTTTTCATAAAACACATTTTTTGTTATCCAAACTGAATAGGATTTATGTTCCCACAAATAGTAGACATCAACATTTAAAGGAATTTAACAGTGACATATTCTATAAGGCAATTACCTTGGTGGCAATTTTTACTTAAATCTTACATAATTCAAGCCTCATAGAAAAAACTGCATTAAAAAAAAGGAAAATCGGACTCTTTCTCTAAAGTGTTAAGTATTCAGAAAAGCTTGAAACAATTAAGCAAGAAGAAAACAACAAAAACCCCTGCAGGAGATACTGCTGAAAAACTTTTTAAAAAGTGTAATTAAGCTTCATATTTACCAAAGGTATTTTAGCTAAAAAGCTATAAAATCAAAGTTATCTTAATTCTACAAAAGAGGGAGAGGACCTTTGACTTCACACCATCAGCTCAGAAAATCATTTTGTCATCAAATTTGGCACAATTCAAACTTTTCTGTGCCAGTTATCTGGACACTGCTTTTATAGAAAATTCCTGCACAAACCTGGAGAGTAACAGCCTAAGCCAGCAGGAAAGAGTTGTCTAATAGAAGGCAGGGTTCTGGGGGCTGGCACCAGTTGGACTCCCTGCTGCTCCACTTCCCATCCAGCTCCCTGCTAATGAGGGTGGGAAAGCAGCATAAGATGGCACAAGTCCTTGGGCCCCTGTATCCATGTGGGAGACCCCGAGGAAGCTATCAGCTGCTGGCTTTGGCAAGCTGAGCCAGGCATTTTTAGGAATTTGGGGAATGACTCGTGCATCAGTGGATAGAAGATTCTTTCTCTCTCTCTCTCCCTCTCTCTCTCCCTCTCTCTCTCAATTCAGCCTTTCACAGAACTAGAACACTCAGGTGAATTGTGCTGAGGTTGGCTCCGTATGTGGCCAGATACCAAGATGGAGACCACAACCTGTTTCAGACTTCTTAAACTTATCCTTATCTGCTTGGAGAACACCAAGGGAAGCCCCATTCACCTTTGGCTTTAGGTTTAAGCTTTGATCTAGATATCCTATCTTTTTGATAGAGAACATGACCCATTTCGTTCTACCATATGACCCAGCCATCATAATCCTGGGAATTTACCCAAATGAGATGAAATCAGCATATGAAAGAGTTTCCATACCCCCATTTTTTTTCCAGCACAATTCACAATAGCTAAGATATGGAATCAACCCAGAGGCCCATCAACCCATGACTAATTAAGAAAATGTGGTACACTATGGACTATTACTCAGCAGTAAAAAAGAATGAAATCTTGTCTTTTGCAACAATATAAAGGCAACTGGAAACGATTATACTTAGTGAAATAACCCAGTTCCAAAGACAAATATGTTTTCTGAGATCTGTGGTAACTAAGAGTACAAAAAAAGGTAATGTATTTGCATTGCAATCTGCATAACATTATCCTGTGCATAAACTGTTGAGAAGAAATGGATTAAAGTCCAAAGTAACTTAATTATTATCATATAATCACACAGTAAATAGATTTTACATTATCATTGGCTGTACTTCATTGAAATAAATTACGAATAACTACCAAAAAAAAAAAAAAGAAAAGAAATACCTGTGGATGCACTGGCTGCTACTGTGACTCCCACTTCGTTAACCAGATCAGCTTCCAGAATCAGGAATCCTATGGCTTGCCGGCAGCTCATCCATAAGCCATGTATTTCTGTATCATCCGTTAACCCAAAGTGCATGTCAGGGTAGCAGTGAAAAATGCAATTACACCCACATATGTGTTCTTTGCGGTCCTCCACAAACGTTATTTCACCTGCCTGTCTGCAAGCCTTTAACTTTTGCCAACTGCAACAACTAGAGGGATTTAAGCCTGTATTCAGTACAACCATGGCCTGTGTTTGTCTCCGCCTGACGCCCACCCGCGGCAGAGGCCTGAAACCAGCCGCCGCTCGGAGCTGTAGGCGTGGTGACTGCCGTGTGCCGCAGTGAAGGCCTTCCTGGAGACCTCAAACTCCACGACCTCCTGCCCCTGCTTGAGCTCTTCTCACAGGAAGCAGCCATAGCCACTTACTGTACTCTGGATTTCCCACTGTCGGACGTGGCTCAGGTGTCCTAGGTAGGTCCACAGCGAGCCGGGTCTCCTGAGGTACGGCTGTGGCAGGGCTACTGCCCGGAAGGGAGGCCGGGAGGCGGGCCCGGAAGCGGGGCGCAGGACAGGAACTGGGCCGTGTGGATCCGAACTCGCACCTCACACTGCCGGCGCGGGAGGTGAGTGCCAGACAAGCGCATTATCACGTGTCTCCTTTTTTTTTTTCCTCAAAAAACCTTTTATTCAATGAGTCCAAATTTCATAAGTACAACTTCAGGAATATGGTGATCGTTCCCACCATACTCGTCCTCCCACCCTCACTCCCACCTCACCTCCTCCTCCCTCTCCCATTCCCAGGCCTCTCTCCATTAAGATCCATCTTCAGTTAGCTTTATACACAGAAGACCAACTCTATACTAAGTAAAGATTTCAACAATTTACAAACACACAAAAAAACCTCTTTGAGAGCATGCTTTACAGTTAATTTTCATAATACAACTCATGGAGGACAGACTTCCTGCATGGGGAGTAAGTGCACAGTGACTCCTGTTGTTAATTTAACAACTAACACTTTTTTTTTTTTTTTTTGACAGGCAGGCAGAGTGGACAGTGAGAGAGAGAGACAGAGAGAAAGGTCTTCCTTTTTGCCGTTGGTTCACCCTCCAATTGCCGCCGCGGTTGGCGCACTGTGGCCGGCGCACCGCGCTCATCCGATGGCAGGAGCCAGGTGCTTCTCCTGGTCTCCCATGGGGTGCAGGGCCCAAGCACTTGGACCATCCTCCACTGCACTCCTGGCCACAGCAGAGAGCTGGCCTGGAAGAGGGGCAACCGGGACAGAATTCGGTGCCCCGACCGGGACTAGAACCCGGTGTGCCAGCGCCGCAAGGAGTAGGATTAGCCTAATGAGCCACGGCGCCGGCCACACCTAACACTGTTATGCATGAGGTCAGTGATCACTCAAGGCTCTTGACATGAGCTGCTAAGGCTGTGGAAGCCTTTTGAATCCACAACCTCTGTCAGTATTTAGACCAGGCCTTAAACAAACTAGAAGTTCTCTCCTCCCTTCAGAGAAAAGTACATCCTTCTTTGATGGCCACTTCTTTCCACTGGGTCTCTCTCACAGAGATACTTTAGGTAGGACATTTTTTTGCCACAGTGTCTTGGCTTTCTATGCCTGAAATACTCTCATGGGCTTTTCAGCCAGACTAGAATGCCTTAGGGCAGGTTCTGAAGTCAGCATTCTATTTACAGTGATAGTGAATCTATGAGTCTACTGTGTGCACTGCTTCCCATGTGGAACATTCTCTCCTTTTAAAATCTATCTATTATTATTACCAGACACTTGATCTTATTTATATGCTCCCTTTAACACTTAATCCTCTCTATATGTTCACTTTAACACCTAAGATGGTATTTTTATCACACAGCTTTATGGGATTTGGGGTCCCATGACAAATTTTTAAACTGTACCCTTAGAAGTAAGTCTGTAGGAATGTGTGCATAACTATACAGCTTTACAGTTACTAACTTCCCCTCCCTCTCTTATTCCCACTTTTATTTTTTACTGAGATCTATTTTCAATTGATTTTATACACATGTGATTGATTCTATGTTAAGAGTTGAAAAAATAGTAAGGAGGTTAAAAAAAAAAAAACACAGTTCCTCTAGATTCAAGACAAAGGCCATTCAAGACATTGCTTCAAAGTGTCAATTTCACTTCTACATATTTCCAGTTTGGTGCTCTATTAGTTCTCACAAATCAGGGAGAACGTACGTCATTTGTCCCTTTGGGACTGGCATATTTCACTAAGTATGATGTTTTCCAGATTCATCCATTTTGTTAGAAATGATCAGATTTCATATTTTTACTGTTGTGTAGTATTCCATAGATACATATCTCATAATTTCTTTATGCAGGCTTCAGTTGACAGGAATTTATGTTGATTAAATGTCTTATCTATTATGAATTGAGCTGCAATAAAATGGGGGTAGACATAACTCTTTTATTTGCTGATTTCAATTGCGTTGGGTAAATTCCCAGGAGCAGCTTTGCTGGGTCATATGGTAGGTCTATATTCAGATTTCTGAGTTATCTCCATACTGTCTTCCTTAGTGGTCTTGCCAGTTAACATTCCCACCAACTGTGGATTAAGGTACCTTTTCCCACACATCCTCGCCATCATTTGTTGTTTGTTGATTTCTGTATGAAAGCCATTTTAACTGGGGTGAGGTAAAACCTCATTGTGGTTTTGATTTACATTTCCCTGACAGCCAGTGATCCTGAACATTTTTTCATGTGTCTGTTGGCCATTTGGATTTCCTCCTTTGAAAAATATCTGGTTAAGTCCCATTTCCTAATTGGGTTGTTTGTTTTGTTGTTGTGGAGTTTCTTGATTTCTTTATATAATCTGATTATTAATTCTTTATCAGTTGTATAGTTTGCAAATGATTTCTCCCATTCTGTTGGTGGCCTCTTCATTTTCCTGAGTGTTTCATTTGCAGTACAGAAGCATTTCAATTTGATGTAATCCCAATTGTTAATTTTGGCTTTGATTGCCTGTGCTTCTGGGGTCTTTTCCAAGAACTGTTTTCCTGTGACAATACCTTGCAGGGATTCCCCAATGTTCTCTAACAATTTAATAATATCAGCTTTTAGATTTAGGTCTTTGACCCATTTTGAATAGATTTTTGTTTAAGGTATAAGGTAGGGTCCTGCTTCATAATCCTGAATGCAGAAATCCAGTTTTCCTTGCACCATTAAAGAGCCTGCCCTTGCCCCAGGGATTAGTTTTAGCTCCTTGGTTAAACATAAGTTGGTTGTAGATGCTTGGATTGACTTCTGGCATTTCTATTCTGTTCCATTGGTATATCCATCTGTTTTTGTACCAGTACCAGGCTGTTTTGATTATAACTGCCTTGTAGTATGTATTGAAAACTGGTATTGTGATGCCTTTGGTTCTGTTTTTGTTGTTTAAGATTGTTTTAGCTATTCGAGGTCTCCTGTGTTTAAATGTGAATTCCAGCAACTTTTTTCTAGATCTAAGAAGAATGTCCTTAGTATTTTGATGAGTATTTCATTGAATCTCTAAATTTCTTTTGGAAGAATGGGCTTTTTGTTGATAATGATTCTTCCAATCAATGAACATGGAAGATTTTTCCATTTTCTTGTATCTTCTTCTATTTCTTTCTTTAATGTTTTGTAATTCTCATTGTAGGGATCTTTCACATCCTTGGTTAAATTTATTCCAATGTATTTGATTTTTTGTAGCAATTGTGAATGGGATTAATCTTAGAATTACTTTCTCGGCCAGCGTCGTGGCTCAATAGGCTAATCCTCCGCCTTGCGGCACCGGCACACTGGGTTCTAGTCCCAGTCAGGGCACCGGATTCTGTCCCGGTTGCCCCTCTTCCAGGCCAGCTCTCTGCTGTGGCCCAGGAGTGCAGTGGAGGATGGCCCAAGTGCTTGGGCCCTGCACCCCATGGGAGACCAGGATAAGCACCTGGCTCCCGCCTTTGGATCGGCGCAGTGCGCTGCACCGGCCGTGGCGGCCCTTGGAGGGTGAACCAACAGCAAAGGAAGACCTTTCTCTCTGTCTCTCTCTCTCACTGTCCACTCTGCCTGTCAAAAAAAAAAAAAAAAAAAAAAAAGAATTACTTTCTCAGCCACAGCATTGTCTGTTGATTTTTATGTATTGATTTTATATACTGCTACTTTAGCAAGCTCTTCTATGAGTTCCAATAGTCTCTTAGTGGCATCTTCTATCCCCTATATATAGAATCATGTCATTTGCAAATAGGGATAGTTTGACTTCCTCTTTCCCAATTTTTATTCCTTTGATTTCTTTTTCTTACCCAATGGGTTTGGCTAAATCTTCCAGGAATATATTGAATAGCAATAGTAGTGGGCAGTCTTGTCTGTCTGGTTCCAGATCTCAGTGGGAATGCTTCCAATTTTTCCACATTCAATAGGATGCTGGCCGTGGGTTTGTCATAAATTGTCTTGATTGTGTTGACAAATTTTCCTTCTATACCTAATTTGTTTTCATCACGAAAGATTGTTGTATTTTATCAAATGCTTTCTCTGCATCTATTGCGATAATCATATGGCTATTGTTCAGCAATTTGTTAATGTGGTGTATCACATTGATTTGCGAATGTTAAACCATCTCTGCATACCAGGGATAAATCCCACTCAGTCTGGGTAGATGATCTTTCTGATGTGTTGTTGGATTCTCTTGGCTGGAATTTTGTTGAGGATTTTTGTGTCTATGTTCATCAGGGAAACTGGTCTGTATCTCTTTCTGTTGCATCTTTTTCAGGTTAGGAATTAAGGTGATGCTGGCTTCGTAGAAAGAATTTGGGAGGATTCCCTCTCTTTCAATTGTTTTGAATGGCTTGAGAATAATTGGAGTTACTTCTTTATATGTCTGGTAGAATTTAGCAGTGAATCTATCCGGTCCTGGGCTTTTCTTTATGAGGAGGGCTTTTATTACTTATACAATTTCTGTTTTGGTTATGGGATTGTTATTACAAACTTCAAATAATAGACGTGTGCATTTTGAATACTTTCTCTTAAAAATTAAACTTAGTAGCTTAGAAGCCTAATGTGTGTAACATGCAAAATGTTTGGAATGTGAATGTACTTAATGCATCTGAATCTGACACTTGAAAAAGTTTAGGGCCAGTGGTGTGGCACACTGGGTTAATCCTCCACCTGTGGCACCGGCATCCCACATTGGTGCCAGTTCTAGTCCCAGTTGCTCCTCTTCCAGTCCAGCTCTCTGCTGTGGCCTGGGAAAGCAGTATAAGATGGCCCAGGTGCTTGGACCCCTGCACCTGTGTGGGAGACCAGGAGGAAGCACCTGTCTCCCGGCTTTGGATTGGCACAGCTCTGGCCATTGGAGCCGTTTGGGGAGTAAACCAACAAAGGAAGACTTTTCTCTCTGTCATTCTCACTGTCTGTAACTCTACCTGTCAATAAATAAAATCTTTAGTTAAAAAAAAAAGCTTAAAATACAGGCAGACATTATGGCTTTAAGCCACCTCTTATTTTGCCTGCATCCCATATCACAGTACCCAGAATAATTCAGCCTGCACCATTTCTGATCCAATTTCCACTGAATTCATTATGGAAGGCAGCAAATGATGACTCAAGTGCTTGGGTCCCTGCAACACATGTGGCAGATCCAGATGGAGTTGTTGGGTTCCTGGCTTTGGCCTGGCCCTATCTTGGCTGTTGTGGTCATTTGGAGGTAGCAAAGGGATAGAAGATCTGTCACTTATTCTCTCTCTCTCTTCCTCTCTCTGTTGCTCAACCTTTCATGCAGATTACAATAAATAGTTTTTAAATCTTTAAGTGATTAAGTTTTATGTTATGTATATTTCTTCAGAATTAATGACATGAAACTAAATATTTAAAAGCTAAACTTATTGAATAGTGTCAATCACATGCTATATTACATTTGGCTCTACTTTGCCTTTGTTTATCATCTTTCACAGACTTCATCACCTTATGCAGGGCATTTTAAAGAAAGTTATATTAGCTAGTGTAAAATTATTTCAAATTTACTAAGAATATTGACAATGAATTAATTTGTAATATTGAAATATGCTTTCATTTCAATATTCAAATATATAAGTTCTCTCTGTCATCCTTTAGAATTCTAGTTTTATCACTTTTACATTTCCTATGCTTTCCTTTTTTATTTGCATCAGGTATTAATTTTTCAGTCTCTCTCTCCATTCTCTATATTCTACAAAAGAACACAGGATCTTTCTCTGCCCACTGGCTACTCTCTTCCTCACTATAATTTTATTCTTCCTATTTTTCCCTTAGGACATTTTTTCCCTATAGCATTTAAGCATTTCAACTCAGGGAATGTATTTCCTTTTTCCAAATTTTTCTCTATTTACTGTTTTCTAGTAAAATATAATGTTCCACTTGACCCTTGTATCCATGTTTATAAATGATTCTATTGCCTTATCTCCTTTATTTTGCTGTCAACCTGAAAATCAGACAAACTTAAAGAATATTTTTGAAGGAGAGAAAGATGACAGCAAAATTCTTGGATACATTTTCCCTGTTACTGTTGTTGTTTTTTTTTTTTTAATCTGTTGATTTCATTTGAGGGGCCATGTAACAACCACACTGATTGTAAATTTGGAGTTATACATTCTCTTCCCCTCAGTCCTATTTTGTTCATACTTCTTTGCATACTGTTTATTTGTTTACCATGAATACTGTACTATTTAACATAGGGCAATGACATATATATTAGTTGAGAGAAGAGGCTTTGAAGCCACGTGCTTTTGAGTCAAATTCTGGTTCTAATAAGTTCTTATAAAGTGAACATGAGTAAATTATTTAATTCCCCAGTATTCTGACTCTTAAGTCACTTACTTGTTGAATGGTCTTTTTTTTTTTTTTTTTTTTTTTTGAGAGGCAGAGTGGATAGTGAGAGAGAGAGAGAGAGACAGAGAGAAATGTCTTCCTTTTTGCCGTTGGTTCACTCTCCAATGGCCACTGCGGCCTGCGCATCTCACTGATCCGAAGCCAGGAGCCAGGTGCTTTTCCTAGTCTCCCATGGGGTGCAGGGCCCAAGGACTTGGGCCATCCTTCACTGCCTTCCTGGGCCATAGCAGAGAGCTGGCTTGGAAGAGGGGCAACCGGGATAGAATCCGGCGCCCCAACCGGGACTAGAACCCGGTGTGCCGGAGCCACAAGGTGGAGGATTAGCCTGTTAAGCCATGGCACCGGGCTAAATGGTCTTAATAGTATCCTGAGGGAGAGGCAAGTCGTAGATGTTAAGACATCGCTTGGGGTACCTACATTGCATAACATCACAGCACCTTGATTTGAGTCCTGGCTATGCTCCAATTCAAACTTCTGTTCATGCAATGCAATAGTGATGGCTCAGATAGTTGGGCCCTTCTTTGCCACCCATGTAGGAGACCTAAATTGAACTTTTGGCTTCTGGCTTCAGCCTGGCCCAGCTCTACTTACGGTGGGCTTTTGGACAACGAAGCCACAGAGAAGAGATCTTTCTCTCTCTTTTTCTGTGTCTCTCTGGCTTTCAAATAAAATACTTAAATAAAAAAAAAAAAAACATTTGAAATAAGCTCAGCTAAGTCTTCTGAAGAATAGTTGAGACATTTAATTAAAGGATGGGGCTTCAAGAATAAACTGCAATTAAAATATTATCCTTTTATTATTGGCTACTATTATTATATTGTGGTGGAGCACAAATTTCAAAAAGTACTCCAAAATCACAACATATGGTATTTTAAAACAAAATATTTTGAATGTCATATTCTTTACTTATTGTATGATCTGTTTTATTTGATCCTGTTAATGAAAAGTTGGAGATTTTAGTTACAATCTTCAAATGCTAAAAAAAAAAAAGAAGAAGACCTAAATGAAAGATCTCTGTGAGTGAGATCCCAGTGGAAAGAACAGGGCCGTCAAAGAAGGAGGTACCTTTCTCTGAAGGGAGGAGAGAACTTCCACTTTGACTATGACCCTGTAGGAATAAGATCGAAATCGCCGAATTCAAAGGCTTCCATAGCCTTGGCAACTCATGACTAGAGCCTAGGGAGATTCCTGACACCATAAACTGAAGGACCCCAAATCTGGGAATCCAACGCGCTCGGGTGGTCGCCCAAAGACCCAAAACTCCAGCCCAGTAGATGCAAAAAGCAAGAGGATATTTATTAATACGTTTGCGCAAACGGGCTCCCCAGCACCTCAGGCAGTCCAGAGAGTGAGAGCCTGGAGCAGGGGTTACAGCAGTTTTTAAAGACAATAGCCACCTGATTAACATATGTATGTGGGGCATTTGGTGATTAGCTATTTTGAAGGGCAAACTCTTGTTGCGATTTTAGCGAGGGAAGGGGTAAGTTTATACAATGGGCACAGAACCTTATTGCAACTCTTTTCCGGACTTCCGCAAGTGTTATCGCGTGAGACAGTTACACGGAGCAGTTTCCCAAGGTTATTCTGCAGGCGGGTGGAGACACAGTTATCTTAAGGAATGGCTACTGTCAGCAGCCAAACTTTTTAACCCTTGCTAAAATATTATTTTAATATTTACTTTTAGCAGAGGTCTTACAAAATGAGAGTGTCAAATTGTTAAGTCAACAACAGGAGTCTCTGTGTACGTACATCTCATGTGGGATCTGTCCTTAATGTGTTGCCCAATGTGAAGTAATGCTATAACTAGTACTGAAACAGTATTTTACACTTTGTGTTTCTGTCTGGGTGCAAACTGATGAAATCTTTACTTAATATATACTGAATCGATCTTCAGTATATAAAGATAATTGAAAATGAATCTTGATGTGAATGGAAGGGGAGGGGAAGTGGGAGATGGGAGGGGTGCAAGTGGGAGGGAAGTTATGGGGGGGAAAGCCATTGTAATCCATAAACTGTATTTGGAAATTTATATTTACTAAATAAAAGTTTAAAAAAAAGAAATTTGCAGTCAAATTGCAAAACAAAGTGGGAGTACTGCATGAAGGGGAAACCTGGCACAGCCTATGTTGAAATAAAAATCCATCTGCTATTGTGAAAAAAAAAATCTTCAAATGTTAGAATTTGTATTTCACATACTATTTTTTTTTTAAATTAAACTTGGTAGCTTATAAAGCTCAGCATTTCAAGATGTAAAAACATTTTGAAGATACATATTGATGATGGCTGTATAACAATATGAATGTACTTAATGCCACAGAATTGTATACTTAATAGTGGTTACAATGGTAAATTTTTAAAGGAAATTAATAGTATAATTGTATCTATAATTTTAACACAAAGCTCATTGTCACTGAACTTTGTACATGGAACTGACTACAATAGTATATTTTAAAGGAAATTTATTTTAATCACATATACAGTTTTAACACAAGTTTATGTGGCCATGAAAAATATTTAAAAGTATCAAAATTGAAAATACCTCAATACTTGCAATAATTTCTGCACAAAAATGAAAATTTATTGAGAAAAAAGCAAAATCTTTTCTGCTTTTTTAAGACAGCTTATTAGAAAGATATTACATAAAACATAAATATTCATAAACATAATATCACTTTGATATTAAAATGAAGTGAAGTATAGAAATGATAAAAGTAAATTTATGGTAAATAAAGTGTATAAATATATATCCAGGAGTGAGGAGAAAGTTGAAGAGAAGTTAGAGGTGGTTGTATGTCATAGACAGTTGCTCATAAAGGAAATTTGTAGAGATGTTGGTGTGTCACGTACTTCATATACTGACACTGTTGCAAGAAAACATATTGATTTTTCCACATACAGACAATGTTGTAGAAATTGTTACAACCAGACATCAACTGGAAGTTATGATAGTGGCTCTAGTAAACCCTCAGAGACAGAGAGAGGTCTGAAGAGAGCCAAGCCTGGTTGTCCTTTCAGACTGATTTTTTCTCCTCTTATCTAGCTTAGTAGATCTGCCAACATATCTTCCAGGCAGAGCCCAAGACCTCTAGATGACACCTAAACTCTGAATGAACAAGAGCATATTTCTATTCAGAGATATACCTTCAATATGTAACCAATGACTCAATTGGCTTTTCTATGGTATCCTCTCAACTTTCCTATGAGTTTGTGTAGTACTAGGAAGGCTTCCTCCATTCCATTGAGGTCTTTTGGCAGAGGTATCTGATACGCTCTTCTGAAGGAAGGCTGAGAGATAGGACACCAGGGTCTCCATTATCCCTTCTGCCTGTGAGTATCACAGTAAAATTTACATTTCATTTTCCACATCCTAGTATGTTTTTTGTCACTATTTTCCACATATACTTCTTTTATTTTTAATATAATAGTTTAGAGTAGCCATTGTCAATTGAGATGAACATTTATGATTGTGGAAATGTCTTGTTTTTCACCAATCCAGCATGATTAGCATTTGTTCTTGGTAACACTTTTACCATTCCATATGATTTCAGGAAATTGATCTATCATGGATCAATTGGAAGATTCTGATAGCCCTGTTAATCATTTTAGTCCTTCTCCAACCCAGTGAGAAATTGGCATTGCAGAGGAAATTCATCCAAATTGCCCTTTGTAGATTTTTAAAGTTTCTATTTATATGTTATTTGTTGAAATGTCAGGATGACAGAGATACACACAGAGAGACCTTTCATTCACTGGTTCACCTTCCAAATGCCCACAACAGCTAGATCTGAACCAGCCCAAAGTGGGAGCTTTTTAGTCCATCTGGGTCTCTCACATTGGCAGCAGAGACTCAGCTGCATGAGCCTTAATCTACTGCCTCCTCAAATGCACATTAGTAGGAAGTTGGATCAGAAGTGGAGTAGCCAGGACTTCAGACAGGCATTTGGGTATGGGATGTGGGCATCCTAATACATGCCACAAAGTCCACCCTCCTAGATTTTGAAATCTTAGGTGGCATACAAAGATATATCTCAGAACTGGAGACCACTTAATGAAAATCTATGAACTCCTTATGCTGAAAGTGTAATTATTTTTATTTGTAGGTAAACTTTAAGACAAAAAGGACATAGAAATAGAACTCTATGTAATTCACAATATGAACACAGTTATGAAAGAACTATAGGTAGAAATAAATAAAACTACTAACTTTCCATATACTATTCCTAGTTTGTTCCAGACTCCTGAATGTAATAATGAAAGTCCACTGATAGATTAAATAATTTGGCTAGGTTCACTTAATTTAAACACATTAGGGTCAAGATTTCATCCCCTACAAGACCTCACTCTGATATATCTTCTTTTCTATAGGATGCATGCTACTCACTGTCTTAGCTAGCACAGTTTGTCTTAAATATAAAACATGGGAAAAAAAAGTCTCATTGTATCTGATTGGTTTTATGCAGTGTGAAATGTTAAAAAACTATTCCATTCAATACCAGGTTGTGAAGGGGAAATGGCATAGAAAGTTAATTAATTTGAAAAAAAAAATCATGTGGGTTCTCTGTCTTTAATGTGCTGTACATTGCTATTTGATGCTATAATTAGTAATCCAATGGTAGTTTTTTTCACTTTGTAGTGCTATATGGGCAAAATGTTGAAAACTTTACCTAATATATACTAAGCTGATCTTCTGTATACAAAGAGAATTGAAAATGAATCCTTACATGAATGGAAGGGGAGAGGGAGCGGGAGAGGGGAGGGTTGCGGGCGGGAGGGAAGTTACGGGAGGGGGGAAGCCATTGTAACCCATAAGCTGTACTTTGGAAATTTATATTCATTAAATAAAAGTTAAAATAAAAAATAAAAAAAAAATAAAAAATAAATAAAAAAAAAAACTATTCCAGATGCTTCAGACCTGGCTTAACACTGGTTAAAAATATTAGAATAATAGTTGAAAGAGATCAAGAAAGAGTTCATTAATAGCAGAAGGATGAGAAGACATAAATTTGTGGTTCTTAGAGTAGAGTCAGTGTGGACAAGCAAAGAGCTAGAGGGAAACAGTACTATGAAATAAGTGGGTCCAATAAAGTTATGGGAAATGACTAGGGATGCTTCCATTCAGCTTCATTAAATGTCATCATTTCTCCAGATTCATACTCCTGTGTAGAGTCTATGTAAGAGTCCCAGTTACTTAATTGCTTCTCCACAAATTGATGTTTTCAACCTTTAAAAAGATATTTTCTGGATTGAAGCATGGGTCACTATTACATTAATTTATTTTGCTTTTCTCTGATGATAAGTTGTGCACCATTTCAAAGCATGTTTAGGGATTTAGCAAGTCTCTTATTTGAAGGATTTTTCCAGTTTCTCTCTATGTGTTCTATACCACATTTCTAAACCTTATCTACTTAAAAAGGTTTATATAAGCCCTTTACAAGATGTATATGTTGTTAAAATATTATATTAATTTGCGAATATTTTTATGAACATTTAACATCATTAAATTTCTCAGTTTCTCCTGGTATTTTCCAATTCTTTTCTGTTCTGATATTTAACTTGGCAAAAGTGTGTGTATATTTTTCTATATTATATTCCAAGATCTTTATATAATTTTACCTTTTACAATTATATATGTGATCCAAGTATTTTTGTATATACAGTGAAGAACTTCAGATTTTATTTTGTTTTCCCCATAAGGTTAACCAGTTTACTTAACAATATTTATTGAAACTTCTAATATTTTCTGTGTGCACTGGGATGTTACCTTCATTCTATAACAAAAATCCATACATGTAAAGTTCTATTTTAGACTCCTTATTCAATTCCAGTAGTTTACTTGTTTATCCTTATACTGTTAGCATGCAGTCATGAATACTGATCCTTTTCATAAATCGTAGTAGCTGAAATCGGAAGTTCTTCATATTGTCTCCTCAGAGATTTTCTTAGTTGTTGTTGACACTTTGTATTTCTATTTATATCAACTTGTTAATTTATGTAAAAATAACTATGTGAGGTGGATCAATTTTTGATTAGCTAAACAATCTGATATATTTCAAAATGTCATTATATATCATAATTAGACAATTTTATCTGTCAATTGCAAAAACAAAGTTTCACTTTGAAAGAAGGAAAATTTTAAAGATTAACATGCACAGATTTGTCTCTGGAATACTTTGAATAATGAACATAATATATGCTTCTTTTGATTTGTCTTAATTTTAGTTTTTTTTTTATTTGCACTGTAGAGATTGTATGCATCCATAGATTTTCCTCTCAATTTATTCTTTTAAGTACAGTTTGTTTGTTGGTATTTATATATTTTTCATTAGAAATTATTCATATTAGATATGGTAGATTTCTGTATACCTTTATCCACTAACTTTGCTAGATTCATCTATAAATTCAAATAGATTATCTATAGATTTTTTTAAGAATTCCATTATACATTTCTATCTATTGCAAATAATGCTATTTAGGGGCAGGCATTGTGACACAGCAGGTTAAGCAACTGCTTGGAATGCCCTTATCCCATAGCAGGGTGCCTGGTTCAAGTCTTGGCTAATCTGCACTTATGATCCAGCTTCCGGCTAATGTACCTGGGAGGCAGCAGATGATGGCCCAGTTACTTATGGTCCTGCCACCAATATGAGCAACCTGGATGGAGTTCCTAGTTCTTGGCTTCAGCTTGGCCAAACCCTGTTTTTTGAGGGCATTTACAAATGAATCATCAAATGGAATCAATCTCTCTCTTTCTGTCTCTCTCTCTCTCTCTTCCTGTCTCTCTCTCTCTCTCTGTCTCTCTGTCTCTCGTGTGTGTGTGTTTCTCCCTGTTTGTCATTTTTGCCATTCAAATAAATGAATAAATCTTTAAAAATGCTATGTATTTATTTCTATATGATGTTGTTTAATATTCATCTGCTTTATCACACTAGCTGAGATCGGCATTGCAATGTTAAATAGAAGGATTGAAGTGGTATAGTGGTCACTAATAAGTCATTTCTGTTCTCAGAAGGAAGGGTTTTAAATTGTTTTCATTTAATATGATTCTTACTACTCTTTTCTGCAATAGAGAGTTTTCTTGTGAGACAGATTTTATAGTGATAAAATGATAACTTCCATAAAATTAGTTTTTTTCTGCTTCTATTTAAAATATAATGTATTTTATCATTTGCATTAGCATCTATTTTTGCTTCTCTTCTGTTAATATGGCAAAATACACTGATTGATATGTGAATGTGAAATCCATCTTGCATTTCTGTAGTAATCCCAACTTGGTCATGATTTAGCAATTTATTGTTTCTCTAACAGTTACTTTTTATATTATGATTCATTCCATTATTTTATATAGGAATTTTTGCAAATCTCCCAATTGAATTAGTTTGGCGATGAAATATTTAAATCATCATCATTATTTTGATGAACATAAGTTCTATAGTGATGTCCTTTTTACTACTGGTCCTCATAACCTGGGCTTCTGTATGACTCTTGTGGGATGGGATAGAATTTGGTTTTGGTCTTATTGATCTCCACTGTCAGTGATTTTATGAATATTTCTTTGGCTCTTCAGAGGTCCTACTTTTTCATTTTAAGTATCTCTCATATATATGCATTTCTTCTTGTGTGTATTTTTGAGTTTATCTTGTGCATTGCTTTCTTTAAATTTCTTTGTTTTAGAGCAAAATTCTTGGATCATTAATTTTTAAGATTTACTTTCTCCTTTAATATGTGTATCAATAGCTAAAAGGGTATTTAAACACAAAGTTATAAATGAATGTCATCCTCAAATATTTATTTTATGCTTTGATTGAATACATGCCCTAAT
This sequence comes from Lepus europaeus, assembly GCF_033115175.1. Lineage (NCBI taxonomy): Eukaryota > Metazoa > Chordata > Mammalia > Lagomorpha > Leporidae > Lepus > Lepus europaeus. Next base: position 31,946,483 of record NC_084842.1, read on the forward strand.
TTCTGTTACGATTCCTTCTTTGATAATTCTTGTGTATAAATGTTGCTGATTACTAACTATTTATTATTTTAGCTTTTTTTGGTCATTCATTATTTAATGTCTGCCTTGATTATGTGGTCAAAGATCATATTCATTGTGATTTCAATTCTTTAACATTATTGAAGCTCATTTTTTTTTTATCCGACAACTATTACTATTATAATAGTTGTTTAGTGCTCTACATTTTCATTTATATAATACTTGGTCACAAGATTTGAAAATGAGGTGCTCTCTTTATCATCAGTTTTACATATTCTGAGATGCTGGTTTACATTTCCTACTTGTAGAAATGTTATTAAATATTTCAAAGTGCTCCAAATTCTACTTTGTCTAGGAACCTAACATACTGGGGCTTTCAATCACAATGGTGTTTTACATTATCATCCCTTTTTAATATTTGTATATGTATGTGTTAATTTATAGTAAACATAAAATTCTTTGATAGAGTTCTTTAACAATTATGATAAACGTTAAATATATTTTTAGGAAATTATATTTGAATAATAATTGTATTGATTTGTTAGGGCTGCCATAACAAAATATCATAGATTGGCTGGCTTAAAATCAGTGATTTACTTTTCATAGTTCTGCAGGCTGAATGTGTGTTATGTTTGGTTGTTCCTGAAGTCTGTCTTTAGCTAGCAGATAGCTGTCTTTTTGCTGTGTCCTAACATAATCTCTCTGTGCATACACATTCCTGGGGTTTTCTGCTGATCCTAATTTCCTTTTCTTATAAAGACACCAATCACGTTGAATTAGGCCCCTGCAGCAATGAAGACATTTTAACTTAGTCCCCACCTTAAAGGTCTTAACTCCAACTACATTTTGAGATATTATAGGTTAGGTTTCAATACATGAATTTAGAGAAAGTTGCATTCAACACATAACAATAACACTGTGTTTATATACATTTTTGCCTAGCAATCTTTTCATTCATGTGAGTAATATTGAAAGATAATAAAAACAAAAAATGAACATACTAACCTAGAAAATTAGCAATTGTAAATCATTTGTGTAGGCTTTTCTTTGATTTTTATACATAAAATATGAAAAGTGACTTAATCTTTTTCACTGTGAATTCCAAAAGCAACATTTTAACCATTTTAACATCTAACTGCCTCTTCAGTCATGAAAGAATTTACAACCTTCATCTTCATTAACTGTATTCTATTAGCATTTTATTTAATTATAACAAATAGAAAGCCCTGAGGATATATATCAGAGGAGAGTATTCCCTCATTTATTCCAGACATTCTCTTTTTAAATTTTTAAAAATTTAATAGAAAGGAGAGATCCTACATTCTAGGTCACTTTCCAAATGCCCAGATGGTCACAGGTGAAGCAGAGAACTGGAAACAGTACAGGTCTCCCATGTGTGTGGCAAGAATGCACTTATGTGAGGCATAATTGCTGCCTTCCAGGATCAGCATGGATGGGAATCTAGAGTCAGGAGCAGGAGGTGGAGATTTATTGCAGTTACAGGGATGTGAGACCGAGGAATCTGAACCATTAGGCTTAACTCCTATTCCTAGTCAATACATTCCAATAAAAACACCATATTAAAATTTTTAATACAATAGAGGTAGAATTAGAAATTTGAATGTGATAAGAATTTTTGCATTCAATTGGATCTTCTAAATAGCTTTAAGCTTAAAAATAAATTCTGATAACTAATATGAAATGTTTGAGGTTGAGAAATCCTGCTCTACAGCAAGCCCATAATTCTTCAGGCCTTTCTCTTCAGTTTCATTTAAATTTTCAGACTTAGTTCAAATGAATTGAACTTAAAGATATCAGTACAAAAGGAAAGAAGTCCTCAGAACTTTGAACAAAAGATAAATGAAAATAATGAATATTTTTAAAAATATTTTATTTATTTACTTGAGAGGTAGAATTACAGACAGTGAGAGGGCGAGATAGAGAGAAAGGTTTTCCATCCACTGGTTCACTCCCCAGATAACCACAACAGCTGGAGCTGGGCTGATCTAAAGCCAGGAGCCAGGTGCCTCTTCCAGGTCTCCCACTCAGGTGTGGGGGTCCAAAGACCTGGGCCATCTTCCCAGACCACAGCAGAGAGCTCAATCGGAAAGAGGAGCAGCTAAGGCTAGAACCAGCCTCCATATGGGATGCCGGTGCCACAGCGCCGGCCCCAATCATGAGTATTTTGAGGAAAAGAACCATTAGTTACAGTTACATAGAGAAAAATATCATAGGACTATCAAAAGAAGTGAAACACTTCTTTCACTAAAATGACAAATTGTTAAATCTTTCATATTTAAGTTTTCTAAGTGAAACACATAGTGTCTTGAAAAAATATACATTTGAAGATTCTTTAAACGTTTGCTTTAAATGGTTAATTATTAGCCACTTTAATAACTATAAATTGTTTTTTTTTTCCATTTCTTACCATATTCTTTTTAAAAGAGAAGTTATTGGAAAGGAAATACTTTTTACTGTCTTTTCTTTGCCTTTTTAAGTATGTCAGTGGGAATTGCTTTTTAATTATTTTATTAGACGTCACTCCTTGTTACATATTTTGAGATGTATAAAGTTTATTTGCACACCTTCCTACTGAATTTTCTTCCCTTGAGGAATAACTACCCCGACTTTTTCTTCTGGTGCAGCCAATAAGTATTGCCCTATTTCCATAATTAACTCATTTTAGAATTAGCTGTGACATTTTTATCCTAAAGTATAAAGGAGTATCATGTAAGAAAAATATGTTTATCAGTTGTTATTGCCTTTCTTCTTGAATTAATTAAAATCATACTATTAATAGCCAGCATTGGGAGGAAGATAGTGGCTGAGCATGATGTTACACTGACTATATTCCCACAGAGACAACAATTTAACCAGCTATGCACAACATTATACTACCTTCATGAGAACTAAGTAAACCAGGTCAGTCAATCTTGATGTTAAGCCTATGGGCTTTCTTTGGCACCAGAAAAGACATCTGGCCTCAGGTGAGCTAACTTCTAGTACAAGAAGCGTCAACTATGGCTTGTTGTATGTAGCAGCCCACCCCCATGTGTTCATCTCAGCAACAGGAAGCCCATAGCAACATGGACCTACCTTTGTTCTTCTCTGGCCTTGGTGGGCTGGGATCCATGTGGGACCAAGAATTGTTGCGTTGGCATCCATAGGTTGTAACAACCCTTTCTTACCCCAGCTCCAGGCAGTAGGACAGAGAGTAATTTCTTGCAGGAACAAAAGAGAGGAAATTGATGAGATATTGCATAGAAGCCTGGGACCAGTTTCCCCAGAGAGACTCAGTGCTGAGCAGATCTTATGGAGCCTAATCACAAGTGAGTGCTATGGATGGGGCATCTCAGCATACCCCAGCAGCAGACACAGGCTTTCAGAAATAGACAACTCTTTATTTCCCTTTTCATTCTGAATAGACTACTGCCCACCCTGTTCATTTAGAATAACATATCAACTGTGAATTTGTGAAAAGCTTAGGGTGAAATAAGAGAATATTTCACAGGCTTCAAGAAAATAAGTAGACTGATTAGCATGTCTGGAAGACCTAGACAGACAAAACCATATTATGAGGCCTTGAATAAATATACCTTCAGTGTACATAAGACATCATATGCAAGAAATCATGGAACCATATTTGAACTAAAGAGATAAAACAAGGTACCATAACTAACTACATAGTAACTGATATCTGTGAATTCCTGAATGGAGAATACAAAATATCTGCTCTAAAGGAAACTCAACAAACTTCAAGAAATTATAGAGAAAAGATTCAATATGATAACAGAAGAGTTTAAAAGAAATTGAAGTAACAAACCTTAAGAGAAATCATTAAGCTGAAAGTGCACTAGGCAACATTCAAACTGTGACAGAAGCTATCAAAAGCACAGTGGAGCAAACATATTCAAGACAAGCTGTTTGAAAATAGGAAGTTAGAAGACAAAAAAATATGAATGAGGAACAATAAAGACTGCAGGAATAATGAGGCAACATTAAATGTAAAAATATTTGAGTTATTAGAGTTCAATGGGACATAAGGATGCCAGACATGTAGAAAACTAACTCAATGTGATGATAATGTAAATATTCCCAAACCTGCAAAGAAAACCCACAAATATCCAAGTACAGGGAGGTTAACTATTACCAGTAAGATGAAAATCATATAACCATACACTAAGTCATTATTCTAATGAAGCTCTAAAATGTTAAAGATAAAGAGAGAATTCATAAACCTGCAAGAAAGAGAAATATCTAACACATAAGGGTATTGCTGTTCACCTGAAAGTAGACAGCTGAGCAGAAACTTCACAGTTCAGGAATGTGCAGGATGATAAATCCCCAACATCTAGCTAAAATAAGCATTCATTTTAATCAGATTGTTAAGATGCACTTATTTGGTCAAATTGGCACAACATGGGCACACTCTCAGAATATTACAAGAACACTTTAGCTTGTATAATACTCAAAAGTTACAGAAGTTATTTCTTAGGAGCTGGCCACAGGTTAATCTGGAAGACAGGACTTTCTCTGCTATTTGCATTTTGAGCAACCCAGGGTGCTGAGGTAACCCTTCCTTGCCCACCCAGGTGACATACAATTATTTTCATGCTTTACCAAATTCCTTTTGTAGATTCATTATCTCCTACTGTCGCCAGCCTGGAGTCCCATTATCTCATGCTCTAACCACAGTGAATTAATTTTAATTCAGGACCCAGAAATCACTTCATGTTTCCATGTCCTCAGAACTCTAACAGGTAAGACATCATGGTTCCTTTAACTCTTATTTGAATCGGATTTCTCATTATTATAAGGGCTGTGTGACAGATGACATTCTATAAGTGGTTGCATTAAATAGTAGCAAACAGTCATGATTTAATGCTGGGACTCCTATGTCCAAGTTTGATTTCTGCCATTTTTGTAAACTTTGTATTAATCTATGCTTTACATAGTTGAAAACTGGCATTCAAATCTGAAAATACTTTCCTATCTTTAGCATATATCATAAATGTCATGTTGCACATTGGCTTTTCATTTAGTATTAAAAAAACTACTTTCATTCTGTACCTTTATATATTTTTGTATAAGTACTTTTAGGATATGAAGTAATCATTTTAATGCCTATCTCATAGGTAAATTATGAGACCAAACTCAGTTACTGATTCTGAAAACAAATTAATATTTGGCAGATGACTGTCATTTATATATGTTGTGTTTACTAACATGATAAGCAAAATATATTTGACAGTTTTAATATATACATGAATATTTAAATCCTAGACTTTAAGTACATAAACAACATTATAGAATATACATATTTAGGGTTATTAAAGCCCTTTTTTATAATCCAGTTATATGTACTAATGCAAACTATATCAATATAACACAAAATATATTTTACTGTTTTAATGGTGTATTATGAATAGGAATAATTTAACTCCCAATATCATTAATAACTTTATAGTACATGCACAATAAGGAAAATGGTCACCAGGTCATGGTATTTATGTGTAAGTGTATGAAACTGTCTATTTTATTCAGAGTATGATCTTTGAAAATAAACTACTGTGTGGAATCACAGATTATCTGTATTAATTTTCTTCTCTTTGTTGATTTAATTAATGTTCAACCTAAAAAAAGGAACTATGCTAGAGTCCATGTTTAGGCAGCCTGGGAGACAATATAGTTTATTCCAGTTCTCCTGATTTTTTTTGTCACTGTCCACATATTCTCTTGAATGAGAGGGAGAATGTCATCAAGTGATAGTTGCTGTGAAGTTAGAAACCCTTGGCCATCCTCTGATGAGTTGCCATTTCACCTAATGGAATTACTGGAGTTAAGCATTTCATTGCCCATGCTAAAACAACAACTTTCAAAATATTACTGGTTATTTCTAACAGACATTCCTTTGCTTTACATAGCTCCAATCAGTTACATATCTATCAAAGCAGCAATAATAATGGAAAGTTAACAAAATGATAGCAGTCATCAGTTTTGTATTTTTAATGGTATTGTCAGTACATTTTTCTCAGAAATTTTCTTCAAAAAACCAAGTTACAGATTGCTCTGTGAATGGCCACTCCCTTCTTTACTAAACTGATGTGAATTTATAACCTCTTATGAGTGTTTTAGGGCAGGAAAATAAATCATTTGATGACAGAGATGGAATGTGTGGTATATTTCCTTGGCCTGTCTTTCACCTACATTGTATATTTTATGGAATTATTAAAAAAGATTACTATCAGTATTGGTCCCTATAAGGTTTAAAGTTAAATTTGTATAAATCTTTCTTCAGGGTTTCTCTTCCATTGCTTTACATAGTTGAAAACATTGGTGTTCAAATCTGAAAATACTTTCCTATTTTTAGCATATATCATAAATGTCATATTGCAACTGTCTTTACATTTTATATATATAAATATATATTTATAAACTACATTTATTCTGTGTCTTGTAACATGCCCTTGTATTTCAATACTTTGTATTCTATTTCTTATCAGAAATGTATTGAACCTTGCCCCTTGATTTTCTGGTTTCTTGACAAATGGGTGATTATTTATGTGAGGTTGAGCATTGAAGGGAGCTGTTATATTCTAGTTAAATCAAGACCTATGTTATTTTTTTTTCAAGATATCCAACATATCACAATTCAATAAGTATGGGCATAACTCCTTAGAGAATATTAGTTATTGAATTACTTTCATTATGTAATACAGTGTGTTTATTCTGCTGATCTAAGGGAAAGATATTTGCTCACTCCAAGGAAGAACACCAACATTTTCCATTCTTATTTATTTGAGTGAATAATTTCAGAAAACAATAGGTGCATTAATGGAAAAGTTAGTAGTCTGTTTAGAAAATATATCATTAGGCTGGTGCCGTGGCTCACTAGGCTAGTCCTCCGCCTGTAGCGCCAGCAACCCGGGTTCTAGTCCCTGTTGGGGCGCTGGTCCTGTCCCGGTTGCTCCTCTTCCAGGCCAGCTCTCTGCTGTGGCACAGGAGTGCAGTGGAGGATGGCCCAAGTCCTTGGGCCCTGCACCCACATGGGAGACCAGGAGGAAGCACCTGGCTCCTGGCTTCAGAACGGTGCGCAGGCCGCAGTGGCCAATGGGGGGTGAACCAATGGCAAAGGAAGACTTTTCTCTCTGTTTCTCTTTCTCATGGTCCACTCTGCCTGTCAAAAATAAAAAAAAAAAGAAAAAAGAAAAGAAAATATATCATTAAACTATTTTTAAAATAAGGTGGTTTGGGGACTCAGGGTACTGCCTTTTTTATTGAAGCAATGACATTAAAATTATAAATATACATTACACATGCACCCACCTGGGAACACACACACAAACACACACACACACGACTGTTGCTACTAATTGCTACTTTTAGTCCTTAGGAATATACTAATAAAACTCCTCATTAACATAATAGAAGTACAACCAACAAAATAGTCTATTCCATTCAAAGTAAAAAGCACATTTCCTATATGTGTCTCCAAAGGGAAACAAGAACAAATGGAAATTGTAACTTGTCAAATGCAAGATGGATGGAGACATTCTGTCAGGAGACTTTTGAAGCTTTTAATATTAGAAATGTTTGTAACAAAGCCAAATTCACTTAATTGATAAAATTACTTTCAAAAGATCAGGTAGTATAATTCTTCATGCACATAAAAAGTGTCTTGGGAATTAAACCAATATTTAGTACTAATGCAAGACTTGGAGAGTAAAAGCAAAGGTAAAATTTAAAATATGAAGGGGTTTATCATTCAGATTTTCTGTATAAATGTGCAGATATATTTTGATTACAGGTTTATATTTTTAAAGAAAACAATTAGGAAGAAAAATTGTTTATGACATTTGAATTAACAATTTATAATTCTTAAATTTTGAGCTCAAAATTTTGAATTTTTTTGTAAAAAAATTACATTTCAAACATTAAATCATTTAATGCTCACAAACACGTTCATTGGTTAATAATGTTCAAGTAGTTAGTACAAGTTAATTGTATCACATTTACAAAATAGTTTCTTTAGTTTGTTTAAAAGGAAATACTTTTTTTTTTTTTGACAGGAAGAGTTAGACAGTGAGAGAGAGAGACAGAGAGAAACGTCTTCCTTTCCATTGGGTCATCCCCCAAATGGCCACCATGGCCTGCGTGCTGTACCGATCCAAAGCCAGGAGCCAGGTGCCCCCTCCTGGTCTCCCATGTGGGTGTAGGGCCCAAGGACTTGGGCCATCCTCCACTAAACTCCCAGGCCACAGCAGAGAGCTGGACTGGAAGAGGGGCAACCGGGACTAGAACCCGTGTGCTAGCGCTGCAGGTGGAGGATTAGCCTAGTGAGCTGCGGTGCTGGCCCAGGAAATATTTCTTTATTTTAAATATTTATTTTATTTATTTGAAAGGTGGAGTTACAGAGAAGCAGAGGCAGAGAGAGAGAGAGAGGTCTTCCATCCACTGGTTCACTCCCCAGAGGTGTGCTGATCTGAAGCCAGGAGTTCCTTTGGGGCCTTTCACACTGGTGCAGGGACCCAAGGACTTTGGCCATCCTTCTACTGCTTTTCCAGGGCATGGCAGAGAGCTGGATCAGAAATAGATCAGACAGGACTTGAACCAGCACCCATATGGATTGCCAGCACTACAGGAGGTAGCTTTACCCACTATGCTACAGCACCAGCCCCACAAAATGTTTTCTAAAATTTTTCCCATTATGGGGCTGGTGCTGTGGCGTAGTGGATTCAGCTGCCACCTGCAGCGCTGGCATCCCATATGGGCAACAGTTCAAGACCTGGCTGCTTCAATTCTGATAAAGCTGTCTGCTATGGCCTGGGAAAGCTGTAGAAGATGGCCCAAGTCCTTGGGCCCCTGCACCCACTAGGGAAGACCCAGAGGAAGCTCTTGGCTCCTGGCTTCGGATTGGTGCAGCTCCGGCTGTTTTGGCCAATTGGGGAGTGAACCAGCTGATGAAGACCTCTCTCTCTCTCTCTCTCTCTCTCTCTCTCTGTGTGTGTGTGTAACTCTGACTTTCAAATAAATATATAAATCTTTTTTTTTAAATTCCCATTACTATAAACTTTTATATATTTGGTAATAGAAATATTAGATTTATATTTGTGAAAACTATAAAAAAGTGAATGTCATTTTGAAATTATTAAAATGCATATACATATTTAATTAGAAAAGAAATCAATGTCTCCAAATTAAAAAAACAATTAAAATACTTTTTGATTAAAAGATAAGTATATAAATCAGTGCTTAATATGTCTTCTGTCAAAAAGCATCGTGTATATAAATTTTATTATATGCTTTGAAAATTTATCATTTAGAACCTAGGGAATATACTTGCTTGCTTCTGATGAATAGGGAGTAATAGGGATTTTTTAAAATTTTTTTTTATTTTTGACAGGCAGAGTGGACAGTGAGAGAGAGAGACAGAGAGAAAGGTCTTCTTTTGCCATTGGTTCACCCTCCAATGGCCGCCACGGCCAGCGCGCTGTGTCTGGCGCATTGCGCTGATCAGAAGCCAGGAGCCAGGTGCTTCTCCTGGTCTCCCATGTGGGTGCAGGGCCTAAGGGCTTGGACCATCCTCCACTGCACTCCCAGGCCACAGCATAGAGCTGGACTGGAAGAGGAGCAACCGGGACAGAATCTGGCGCCCTGACCAGGACTAGAACCCGAGATGCTGTCGCTGCAGGCAGAGGATTAGCCTATTGAGCCCTGGTGCAGACCAAGGAGTAATAGGGATTAAATTAGGTTCCACATAAAACAATTAAATGTTGCAAAAAGATACACAAAACTGTGGATTTTCATGACACTGTGACTATTAGTAAATAAATGGCACATATTTCTGCAAAACAAAAGAAAAAAAATCAATGAAGTCATTTCTTTGCCCAGTCTATTACCTTCAGAGAATTTCCAACCACGGTACAAGGAAATTGAGGCCAAATGTAACCCAATGGATTCCTGAAGTATAGTAGTTGGGAGTTGAAAGTTAAAGGAAATCCAAGAAGATTGAAGTAAGAAGGCAAATGACAGAGAATAGAGAAATGCACAGAGTGAGAACTGCTTATATCTGAGAATGTCTACACCAGCAATTCAGCAGTGAACACATATGAAGAAATTGCTCAATGAAGAGGGAAGAGGTGCATTCAAATTGCACTGAAGGCAACAGTGCCCGTTATTTTCTTGTGACTGTAGTATAAACACTCAGTGCAAAGGGTATTGGTTCAATAATGAAAAATAATTAGTTCTAGATGAAATGACATTCTAGTCAACCCCTAGAAGATTTTAAGTGCTATCAGTGGTTTACAAGTAACTCAAGCAAGTCTCAATAATATCCAACACCCAAAAGAGGTAAAATACAGTGCCTGACATTCAATAAAAAATTTTCAGACAAGGCAAAAAGCAGAAGTCCCACAATGAGGAAGGGAATAAATTTAGAGTCAGTACTAAAACATAAATATTAAACAATTATTTAACTGCGTTGTATGTATTCAGAATGTTGAAACTCTAAGGGAATACAGAACTATATGATGTTAACTGGAGACATGGAAAACTTTAAAAGATTCAAATTAAGTTTCTGGAAATAAAAGAACTGTAAGATATTCTTTGTGCATTAGACATTATAAAAGAAAATACTACTGAACTTGAAGATAGAATAGTAGAGACTACTCAAAATAGTAGAAAGTATTCACCAAAAAACTGAAATATAAAATGAGAAAAGAGCTTAAATGATTGTATCAAAGACAATAAATATAGGTACTCCCCAAAGGATAAGATAGCAGCATAAATAGAAACAAAAATAATGACTGAACTATTACTAATTTTATTAAACTTAGATAAGAAGAAAAAACTCATGGATTTTAATTTTCTGTATAGTTCTTATTTTGTTTTAAAACTAATATTTTCAATGATATTCAAAATTGGGCCTTATATTAAGATTCTCAGGTGATCTACAATCTTTGACACTGTTACCTAACTAATTAATTACTTCCAATTATGTCAACTTTAAATCATTCTCAATGATCAATTAAAAATATGATTTCAGAAAGCATCTAAATTAAGAAGGAATATAATCTTTTTGAATCTATTATAAAAATTGATCATTTTACTTACATCTCTTTATTTGTTGGAGCACATATGTCAGTATTTTAATCTAAAATATGTTAGATAATTCTATTATGTATTGATTTAAAGTTTAGCCAAGCTAAATGAAAGTGTTTCCAAACAGCTAGCAAGTTGTTGTAAAGTTTCACGGATGACATTAAACATCACAAACCAAATTATTGATTGAAATAGGATTACATAGTAATACAGCAGCCAGAGCTATTGTTGTGTCCCAATTTCTCAATCAATGCACAAGGCACAGTCACAGATGCAAAAGCAGAGGTTTATTTGTTTCCAGCGGGCTGGGACCCCTACCCACACACAGCCATTTAGCAGTGCACAGGCAAAAGGCCCCTTCGTTTGCATAGAGAGGTTTTTATAGCCTCACACTTACAACGGTGCAGGTCATCTCCTACGTAGGTTACCTTCTTACTCTCTATATGGCAAGGTATTGGGACCTAACATGTTCATTGGTTCATTTAAACGTAAAGACTGTATACGTTATGTGACGGGAAGGCCACACAAAGGAGATGGCGCAGGGCAGAACTGGTGGGAAGCATCGGGCCATAAATCGCAGGGGAGCTGGTAGGGGGCAGGAGGTCATAAATTCCAGGGGAGCATAGCAGGCAAGCAAGCAGCCAGAGTACAGAAGATGCCAACTCCTACACTATAAGTGGCACATACAGAGCAACAAGGGTACAGATACATCAGTTTTCTTCTAAGACTCCCTAGAGGTAATAGAATAGGAGGAATAGCTCCAAAGTAACAAAGATACTATTCAATGTAGGTTGACCTAGTTAAAATATCTTGCAGAATCAAAAGTATTTTTTTTTCAGAATATGAAGGCAGAAAATATTTCTTATTAGTGTATATAAATGCTAAAATATTTCAAGTAGAAGGAAAATTACATCAGATAACAATATGGCTCCCTTCATAAAAATGAAGACCACCAAAAATAGTAACTACCTCTACATATGTCCATTACAATGTAATCACTGTTGTCAAACGTGTAAATTTATGTGTGTAAACTCCAATGTAATCTGTGTTTTAGAGCAAATCTGGGGAAAAAAGGTCTAGAAAAATAGTTTAAGGCCTATAAGGAAGTAAATGGGTTTAAAATCTTTTAAGGTATTTACACTACAATGGAAATGATATGACTTCACTTACAGAGAAAACTGCGATAAGTTGATTATGATATGATTGTAAGTTAACAAGATAACAAAACGTAATTACACATGAAAAACCTAAAAACGATAAAAAGTAGTCATATAAGCAATCACTCAAAAAGAAAAAGAATGAAAGAGTAGCAAAAATCAGGACAAATTGAAAACAAATAATAAAATGATATAAACCTAAATAAATGATATACTTTTGTATCTAAAAGCCCTATAGGAGGGAAAAGATTATAATATTCTGTAAAAAAGAATGCTGTATTGCCATAATAGAAAGAATAGCTTTAAAAAAGATGAATAATAATATTCTCTATTTAATTTTTCCACTGTGTTTAAAGGCAATTTCACAAATCTAAACAGCTTAAAATAAGGGTTCATCAGCTCCCAGCCCAGGCATGAGATGACTGGGTATTCTACTTAGGTTCTTTCCAGGCTAACTTCGGGTATTGATCTGCTCTGTGCTCATCTGGAAACTTAACTAAGGGAAGAGGCAATTCCAAGCTACCTCAGGTTGTCAGCAGAATTTACTTCATTGTAGCTAACGGACTGACTCTGTAGTTCTGCAAGCTGTTGGGTGGCAATCACACTCAGATCCTGAAGGCCACACATACTAGATTGCTGTTAGATCCTCTCCACAGATCCTGCCATGCTGCCTGTATCTCTAACTTGAGGAATGCCCTGTTTCTTTTTCAAAACATATCAGGTTAAACCATGCTCACTTGTGATTAACTCAAACCTAATCACAGAAGATTCATTCATGTTCACAGATTTGCTCACACTCAACAAAAGGGAATTATATATGCATATAAATTGGGATGGGGAATTTTTAAGTTCTTCTCATAATTTTGCCTTCCACAGCTGATTCTCTGGCGTCCAAACATTCACACTCTTCTAAAATATAAAATATGTCTGCAAAATCCAAATGTTCTCAGGTGTCATTTCATGATAGCATAAACTTTGTTGCAAAGTTTAACTTTAAATCTGACCTCATAATTGCATCATCTCACATCTCAAAACCCAAACTATTCAAATTCCAAAAATCTCATATCCATCATCTAAATTCCCTAAATTGCACTGCTGTGGAGCAATTTGTCTCCATCTATGATATGGAGAAAAAATTATTTGTCCACAATACTTCCAACACACAATACTAACTCAGCCATTTATTTAAGCTACAGGAATTTTAGTTTAAAAATGACAAAAAAATAAAACAGATTTATTAATCCATACAATTGTGAAATCCAATTAGAAATTAAATTTCTTAATTTGATTTTAAGACCTAAGAATAATTTTCTGAGGCTCTTGGAGATATCAGCTGGTTATTCTCTCTGTCTAGTTAGTAATTCTCTCAATGTGCATGGAGGTGGTAGATGTGTAACTTAGTATTTTTTATCTGCCACCTTTCAGATCAGTTGGGGGGGGGGGAGGGTCCCATCAGATATTCTTTTTTCTAAAGTTGTTGCTAATACAGTGGGCTCATAAAATCTATTTGAGAAGAGACAGATAAGGAGAGAGTTCCTCAAATGCTCACAACAGCTGCAAGGCTGAAACTAGGAGTTGAGAACTCAATCAAAATCATTCACATTGAGAGCAAGGACCACTTCAGCTGAGCCATCACCTCTGCCTCCCAAGACGGAGAAAGTTGGAATCAGGAAGTCAGATCCAGGAGGTAAATCCAAGATGTAGGACTCAGGTTTCTTGACCAGTGTCTTTTAAGCACTAGGCTAAATATAGGCTCTGTCTTCCTTTCTTTCACTTTCCCTTTTATGACACTCTATTAAATTAAGGTCCTTTATAAAGATCTTCTTGCTGTAATCCTTTCTGAATCCTTGACCTGTGCTGAGATGGCTGGGAGACAGTGTCTTTAATATTCCTAAAGGCCTTCTGATTTGATTGAGGGGATCTATGAAGAACAGTTTCAATCACTTGAGTAAGCTTTTTCTGTGACTGAATATTTTGACCTTTTGTTAATAATGTGGGTGCATTTTTTTCTTTTGTAATTTTTCAAGACCTTTTTCCTAATGATATCTTGCTACCGTGATAGTGGGTGATATCATGAGGTTCTGCTTGTTTCACTTTCTAAAATGTATAAACTTTGTTTCTCTAAACAATAAACACAAAATGACAAATCTGGGTGAGATTTTTCATACATAAAACTTGTTTTGTTATATTATTCTTCAATGTATTTTTAAGTTACAATATTTCCCCAAAAAATATAAAAACATTTGTCAGTATTTTGGGAAAACAATTTTATGAAGAACTTACAGGATAAACTAATTTTTGAATTGTTGCAGCTACTTTTGTTAATTCAAACACATAATTAATACTTATGTGTTTAATAAGTATTAATTTTAGAGTAGTTCAAGAAAACACATATGCATACTATTTTAGCTAGATTTCTTCTTTGTTGTAATTCTCAGACATGTATTTACCAAAGTGGTAGTGAAACCTGTATAGCACTCTTCCTTCATTAGGAAACATTGCCTGAGACTTTTTTATTCTTGTTTCACCTTGTTTTTTAGGGGTATATTGTCACATTCAAGTATATCATTGAAGTGTCTTAAAATTGAGATTATGTTTTAAGACATCTTTTTCAAAGGATGCTATGAACCATAGTTATAAAGCAGACATCTGACTGAAAAGTAAACACAGAATAGAGTAACAGCTAGAAAAAAAAATGTGCAGTATTAACATAATTTTCAGCAATTTTGGTGGGAGTAGTACATTTTATAAAGTATGCCAAATGACTAAATTAAAATTACCTTTAATCTTTGCAACATGTGTACTTTTGCTTATGCTTACATAACTTGTTGGCTGTCTCTCAACCTACAGAAATACAGAACATAATGCATGGTTTGATAAATAAGCCTGGAGCTGTCAATTTGGTACAGCGGATTAAGTCACCTCTTGTTTGCAACATCAGCATCCCATATGAGAGTGCTTGTTCGAGTCCTGACTGCTCCACTGCCCACCCAGTTCTTATTAGTTCACCTGGGAAGCAATGCATAACTGCCTAAGTTGTTGGGCTTCTGCCACCCATGTAGTAGATCTGTTGAGTTCAGGGATCCAAGCTTCAGCCTGACTCAGACACAGCCGTTGTGGCCATTTGTAGAGTGAACTATTGTATGGAAGTTATCTCTCTCTTTCACACATATTCTGTCCCTCCCTCTTTCTCTGCCTCTTTTTTTTTTTCAAATAAATAATACATCCTTAAAATGGGACTATGTTTAAATTTTAATATAGGAACATGTTTTATATATTTGTTTTACAGTGCTGAATTCTTACACATTCCCATATTCTCTTCATGCTTTGCTTTTAGAATACAGGTTTAGAAAACTCACTCTTTAAGTTTGACTGCCACTGTACAAAGTCCTAGTTTCTGTATTCACTTTAAGTATCTCCTATTCTGTATGGGTCAAATTATATTTTAGCGACTTTTCATTATTCTCTGTAAATAAATACTAAGAATAAACCAAATGGTATAATGCAATGTTTTGCAAGGTAGACCTCATCGGACTCTGATCAGATACATTGGACTATGAAATAGTCATTCCTTTGCCTTTGAATGTATCTGGTGAGCAGTTAACTATGAGGAATCTGTTAGGCATGTAAAAGACTATATTCATTAAGAAACATGACCTGAAGAAAGTTATTTCTTTTAAAAAAAAAAAAACATAACGGTTTCTTTCTTTCTGTACCATTCTAAGTATGCTCTATCTTAGCTGTTTCATAGGCAGAGGGTAAGTTTATCTCATCACTGTCTGGGGTTTGACAAAGAACCACCATTGTTGAGGTTACAGTCTTCCTCAAAAAGAGCTGGGCTTTCAGGCAACAGAAAGAGGAGGAAAAAGTTGGTTATATCTGGCATTGACTGTACAAACACAGCTGTAGGCGGAGCACAGTTGCTATGAAGCAGTCATACTTACACTACTTACTGAGGTTCACTCAGCAAGGAAAAAAATAACTGAATAAACAAGAATCAGAGTCCTTTGTTTTAATACCAGTATTTATCAATTTCTAAATTATAAAGGACCAAAACTAGTATATTAAATATATGAAGGATATAGGTTTACAGAAAGAAATTTGAGATCTCTTAGGATGTTGGAGACAAAAGTATCCCAAAATGTTGTTTAAATTCATTCATCAAAAATCATTTCTTTTTTTTTTTTTTTTTTTTTTTTTTTTTGACAGGCAGAGGGACAGTGAGAGAGAGAGAGACAGAGAGAAAGTTCTTCCTTTTGCCGTTGGTTCACCCTCCAATGGCCGCCGCGGTAGCGCGCTGCGGCCGGCGCACCGCGCTGTTCCGATGGCAGGAGCCAGGTGCTTCTCCTGGTCTCCCATGGGGTGCAGGACCCAAGGACTTGGGCCATCCTCCACTGCACTCCCTAGCCACAGCAGAGAGCTGGCCTGGAAGAGGGGCAACCGGGACAGGATCGGTGCCCCAACCGGGACTAGAACCCGGTGTGCCGGCGCCGCAAGGCGGAGGATTAGCCTGTTGAGCCACGGCGCCGGCCATCATTTCTTATTATGAAAATTTTCCTATTATTCATGAACATTTTATTTAAAATTATAAAGGAAATTTAGGTTGTTTCATTTTCTATGTCAGTTTTTCTTAAATTTGGTTTGGCTCTTTGGAACCTCAAGTTTTCTTTTTTAAAAATACTGGCGAAGCCATCATCTTCTAGTTAATTGATTGCCTGAATAATACATTCAGTTTTTCTCATGGCTAGAAAGATATTTATCATAATCCATCTTATGAATAAATATAACCAATTGGAATGATCTTTATTTTATTGTCAATCACTGCAAATGGAACATTTTGAATTCTGATGTTTAGGATCTCAAAGCTTAATTGCAAATATACGTTGCATCCAAATCATGAAAACACTTAGGATTAACCAGTTTGGATATAATCATCACGATAATAACAATTTAGTTGTCATTTTTTCATAGATGAAAATTTAATAATCCTCAAAGAAGGTCAATAAATTTACCCAAGTTATATAGTTAATTATTAGCAATCATTCAGGATACTGCTTGATATGTATTTCTTAGTGATTCCTTTGTGCAAACAATTATACTGTTTTTTGGATACAGTTTCATTAAAGAAAAGTGAATTTTCAATTCATGTCCTGAGGGGTTCATATTTTGTCATTTTGACTCCATATATTTTCTAAATGCATTATATTGCATTAAGTAATCCATGGAATTTCATATTGGGATTATTTGAAATACTAAGATTTATATATTACTTGCAGATTTTTAACCTTTAAGGAATACCATTTGAACTATAAGCAATAGATAAGACTTCACCTTATTTGAATATTTATCCAAGGTCTTGCAAATCATAATATTCCTTTGATATAAACATATAAACAAAATTTGATATAAACCAAAATTTGAAATCCTTATGCTACAAATTCCTCAGCATATAATGGGTATAATTGCACCTATCACATTGGATTATTAAAAAAAATTAGTCCATGTTAAAAATGTAGAAAAGTGTATAACTCATTGATGCTTGTCATTCAAATAAAAAGCTCAAGGAATTCAACAACAATAAAACAAGAAATCCACTTGTTTTGGGCATAACCCTTTTGGGCAAGTGTTATGAACAGACATTTTTCAAAAGATGAAATACAGATGTCCAACAGAAACATGAAAAATGTTCAGGAGCACTAGCTATCAGGGAAATCAAATCCAAACCACAATGAGGTTAGAACGTCTATCATCCAGCAATCAAAAAATAATAAATGCTGCTGAGAATGTGGAGAAAAATGTACCTTAATACACTGTTAGTGGGAATGTAAACTTGTAAAACCATTATGGAAGACAGTATAGAGATTCCTCAGAAATATTAAAATGGTTCTACCATATGACCCAGCCATTCCACTCTTAAAATATTAATCCAAAAGAAATAAAACTAGTATATGAAAGAGTTATTTGTACTTCCATGTTTATAACAGATCAACCCACAAATGTTAAGATATGTAATCAGGGGCTTCTGCTGTGAGGCAGCATGTTAACGCCCTTGCCTAAAGCGATGACATCCCATATGGGCGCCATTTTGACACCTGCCTGTTCCACTTCTGAAACAGCTCTCTGCTATGGCCTGGGAAGGTAGTACAAGATGGACCAAGTCCTTGGGCCCCTGCACCCACATGGGAGACCTGGAAGAAGCTCCTTGCTCCTGGCTTTGGATTGGCTCAGCTCTGGCCAATGTGGCCAATTGGGGAGTGAACCAGCAGATGGAAGACCTCTCTCTCTCTCTCTCTCTCTCTCTCTCTCTCTGTCTGCCTCCCCCTCTCTGTAACTCTTTCAAATAAATAAATATATCTTTTTTAAAAAAAATATGTAATCAACCCAAATTTCCATCAACTGATGACTTACTAAAGAAAATGTGATATATGTACATGCATATATATGTATATGTGTGTGCATGTGATATATATATATATTATATATATATATGATATACATACAATGGAAAACTATTCAGTCATAAATAAATGAAACCTTGGTCTTTTAAAACAAAATGGATGCAACTGGAGACCATTATGCTTATTGAAATAAGGTGGTCTTAAAAAGAATACCATGTTTTCTCTGACACATGGTAGTTAATATTGAATACAACTGATATCTTATGATTTTAGTATTATTTATATCCCTTGTCTATATTCCCATGGATCAGTGGTCTTTCTTCTTTTTACTTGTTGACCATTATGCTTACTGGTGCATGAAGCCTGTGATTATAAAGTAAATTGAAAATATGTTATTGCAGCAAATAAAAAGAGAAATAAATGAAGGAGGGGGAAAATGATGGAGACAGAGAAGGAAGTATGATTATTATCTTAGAATTCTACCTATGAAATACATTCAGTTTTTTTTTTTTTTTTGATAGGCAGAGTTAGACAGTGAGAGAGAGAGATAGATAGAGAGAGAGATCGAGAGAGAGAGAGAGAGAAAGGTCTACCTTTTCCATTGGTTCACCCGCCAATGGCCGCTGCGGCCGAGGCACTGCTCTGATCCGAAGCCAGGAGCCAGGTGCTTCTCCTGGTCTCCCATGCCGGTGCAGGACCCAAGGACCTGGGCCATCCTCCACTGCACTCTCAGGCCACAGTAGAGAGCTGGACTGGAAGAGGAGCACCTGGGACAGAATCCAGCACCCCAACCAGGACTAGAACCCGGTGTGCTGGCACCCCAGGCGGAGGATTAGCCTATTGAGCCGTGGCGCTGGCCTCAATCTGTTAAATTAATAAAAACAGGAAAAATCAGGAAAATTAAAAAGAAAAAAAATCCATTATCCCTGCCCAGGAAACAGCTTTAATGTCTTACAATGAGTCTTCCATAATAAATTTTCAGATAAAATGTCTTATAACCACATTCTATAATTCCTCACTGCTTAACTTCTTGAGAATGAATATTTGCCACTCACTCAATTATTTTTGTTCCTGGTCCAAATCAAGAATTTTATCTTATTTTTTTATTAGGTTTCCTCTTCCTCAGTGATATTCTCAGCAACACTTCCAAAATCCTCAGACTAGATTCCTCTTGGACCTCAGTGTTTCATTGAAATCGCCTAGAATTTTCATATTTGAAGTATGTGGTGGTTAGATCTTCTCTAAGCCTCTTACTTCCATTAGGAAGATTTTTTTTTCCACTTTGTGATAGCTTTCAGCTACCACATAAGCATGTTTCACTTCAAAAAGCCATGTAACAGATTATGCTAAATCCCATTTGAAAATCCATACTTAGATTGGAAACATAAAGACATGGATTCTACTCTCAGTTGTATTATTTGTGTAAGCTTGATAAGCCATTATATATCTCTAAATGTCAGATTTCTTACCTGAAAAGCATATCATTTATATCTTTTTCTGAAGTCTAAATTTTAATAAATTTAGAGGTCTCAATTGAATTCATTATAATAATGTATAATGTTATTGTCCAAAACATATGTTAGTATTATATTTTTCTGCAGTATACAAATATGTTTCAAAGCTACTGACTGAAGTAATTTAACAATTTCAATATATAAAATATATTTTTCTTACGTGAGTACACTATTATTAACAGTGTACCAGCCGTAGCAGCCATCTGGGGGGTAAACCAACCGGATGGAAGGCCTTTCTCTCCATCTCTCTCTCTCTCTCACTCTTTAACTCTGCCTGTCAATAAATAAATAAATAATAAAAAAATAAAATAAAATCCATTGAAAGAGAAAGAGAATTATAGACAATATAAAATAATAATTGATTATATATAATTTAGTTGCTATTCCATGTAATGTAAATGAGACTATTATTGTAAATTATGTTTAATATTTACACATTATTATTACTTGATATATATGATATGGAAATAAATATACCTGACATTATTTTACCTTTGAACACAACTGTTTATAACCAAAACTGATACAGAAGATGTCACTATATATTTTCTCAAGAATATTCTATATTGACACTTATATCTGTGGTAGAAAAATTAAAGTAAAATTTATACCTATTTGAGGAAAATACTTTTCTAGAATAAAAATTAATTAAAAACTCCCAAAATATCTGTCCATTAAAGAAATGATTTCTAAGGCAGCTCTACTTTTGAGGGGATACAGAGACAATTTATTTGGCTATGCTTAGTATTTATGACGAGTTTTCACATTGTCATTTCACTAATCCATGAATGGAAGGATTAATCACTCTTCTGGTGGCACAATATGTTCCTGTCAAGTTGAATTCTTTTTCAAAGAAAATCCACTGGCCTGAACATTCAAGATAACAAAAAGTCAAACTGTTTGTTAAACTTAACTTGAAAGAAACTATGTCTTATTGATAGTTTTTTTCAAAAATGCTATAATCCTAATGTAAATATAGAATCATACTATAATCCACAATGGTGTTAGGCTACAATGCTAGTTTTTAAGGTTAATAATTTTCTAAGATTTTAAATATTTTAAGTAGAACATATTGACATTATGTACAACCAGTGCTATGAATTGATGTTACTAGAAATGGCAACAAAATTAAAACCCCCGACTTTGACTCCTAAAATATTTAATCTTTATGTACCTTCTTGATACTTTTCAAATTTAAATCTTAGAACCTGTAAACCAAATGCCTAAGACTTCTTAATCTCTGACAATGCTAAATTATAATTTTTAGAGTTTCTCTTCAAAGCCAGGAGCCAGGAGCTTCTTCCCGGTCTCTCACATGGGTGCAGGGGCCCAAGGACTTGGGCCATCTTCTACTGCTTTCCCAGGCTATAGCAGAGAGCTGGATCAGAAGTGGAGCAGCCAAGATTAGAACCGGCACCCACACGGGATGCCTGTGCTTCAGGTCAGGGCTGTAATCTGCTGCGCCACAGCGATATAATTTATTTTTACTTTTTCTTTCTATATTCAATGCATAATACTGATTTAGAGAACTGTACGACTGAGTATTTGAAATTAGTGTGACATAAAGGATAACAATTTAAAATTAGTTAATTCATCAATTAAATTTTGTGTGTTTGCTCCAAAATAAGCACGTTACTGCCAGCATATGGTAATACTATAGGAACCATGTGTCTTCATTTTCAGAACATATGGAAAGTGTTTAAAGTAAGTACATCATAAAATATGACAGGCTGATAAAGGATATTTTTCCAGTAAATAAACAATTCCCCATGGAAATAAAACATGAACAGATAATAATATGATCTAATTAGAAATCCAAGTTAGTTCAAATGGAAAACCTAAGTATATGATGAGGGTTATGTCTCTAAGATCATATTTTTAAAGTAACCTTTGAGAATATCTGAGTGTATCTGGGCGTGTATGTGTTTTTGTGATTCTGTGGGACAGTTGCGGTGATTCAAATTGCATTCAACAGTGGTAAAAACCTCTTCTGATACTAATTGGCTAATGCTTAAATCCTGTCCATGACTTGGAATATCAGTGGTACTGTGGGCATAGTTTTCCAAATAAATACTTACTACTTACATGTCCTAAATGCAGTATTTATTTATTTTTCTAACTATAGTATTTAAAGAAATATATTCACTAATTTCAAGAACTGTTATGTTACTACATTACACATTAGAAAATGAAGACGGTACAATAATAGTCATTTTCTTCAATTTCTACAGTAGTATTTGGTAAACTGATATAGAGGCTTGTGTTTTCTTAATGTGAACTCAAATTATTGATTTTCCTCCTACATACAAGGGGAAACCAATTTATTTTCTATAATTAGCAATACTGATATTAGCCTCAGTACTTACTTCTGATTTCAATATAATTAATTCTTGTTTTGACTTTTCCCATATTAAATGAATATCATAAATGTAAATGTGTTGAAATTATAACATCCTGTGACAATGATACACCTACAGTGTAACAACACAGAAATGTCAGTGGAATATGAAACTTCAGTTTAGATTGTTTTAACATCCTTAAGCTCTGTTTAGATTCATAATTCTTAAATAGATGATATGATGAATGGGGTTGGGAGTACATAAGCAAAAGTGAATGAAAGAACAGAGTAAGCATATTAGGTATAACTAGAAATGATTTAGGATCTCACAAAGGCAATCAAAAGATGTTTAGATCACAAAGGTTTCTGATTTTATAGCACTAGGGCTGTCTGTCAAGATTATTAGGGATAAAAATTTCCATAGTTGGGCCAGCAACATGGCCTAGCAGGTAAAGCTGCTTCCTGCAATGCCAGCATCCCATATGGAAACTAGTTCAAGCCCTGGCTGCACCACTTCTGGTCCAGCTCCCTGCTAATATGCCTGGGGAAAGCAGCAGATGATGGCCACGTGCTTGGGCCCCTACATGGGAGACCTGGAAGAGATGCTCCTGGTATCTGGCTTCGACCCTACTGAACCCTGCAGTTCCAGCCATTTTTGGAGTTAACTAGCAGATGAAAGATTTTCTCTCTCTCTCTCTAACTCTGGTTTTTAAATAAAATAAGTAAATCTTTGACACAATTTTTAAAAAAGAACTTCAGTAACAATGGAAAGAAGATGTAAACTGGGTTAAAGATAACAAAAAAGTCCTGCATGTCTGTAAGTAAATAAAAACAGACAATGACCAAGTATGTCAGCATCTAAATATGAATTTTGGTAATTTATATGTATATTTTTTCAATTATATTCTGGTTCTTTTCAATTTTTCCACATAATATTATGATTTATTACAAATTCTTTTTTTTTAACTTTTATTTAATGAATATAAATTTCCAAAGTACAGCTCATGGGTTACAATGGCTTCCCCCTCCCAAAACTTCCCTCCCACCCACAACCCTCCCCTTTCCCACTCCCTCTCCCCTTCCAATCACATCATGATTCATTTTCAATTCTCTTTATATACAAAAGATCAGTTTAGTATAAATTAGGTAACGATTTCAACAGTTTGCCCCCATATAGCAACACAAAGTGAAAAAAAAATACTGTTGGAGTACTAATTATAGCATTAATAAGAGTGTACAGCACATTAAAGGCTGAGATCCTACATATTATTTTCTAAAAAATTAATGAATTTTCTATGCCATTTCCAATTTAACACCAGGTTTTTGTTTTTTGTTTTTTTTCATTTCCAATTATCTTTATATACAGGAGATCGATTCAGTATATAATTAGTAAAGATCTCATCAGTTTGTACCCACACAGAAACACAAAGTGTAAAAATACTGTTTCAGTTCTAGTTATAGCATCACTGCACATTAGACAACACATTAAGGACAGATCCCACATGGGATGTAAGTACACAGTGACTCCTGTTGCTGACTTAACAATTTGACACTCTTGTTCATGGCGTCAGTAATCTCCCTAGGCTCTAGTCATGAGTTGCCAGGGCTATGGAAGCCTTTAGGGTTCGCTGACTTTGATCTTATTCCGATAGGGTCTCAGTCAAAGTGGAAGTTCTCTCCTCCCTTCAGAGAAAGGTACCTCCTTCTTTGATGGCCCCGTTCTTTCCACTGGGATCTCACTCACAGAGATCTTTCATTTAGGTCTTCTTCTTTTTTTCTTTTCCATGGTATCTTGGCTTTCCATGCCTACAATGCTCTCATGGGCTCTTCAGCCAGATCCGAATGCCTTAAGGGCTGATTCTGAGGCCAGAGTGTTGTTTAGGACATCTGCCATTCTATGAGTCTGCTGTGTATCCCACTTCCCATGCTGGATCTTTCTCTCCCTTTTTGATTCTATCAGTTAGTATTAGCAGACAGTAGTCTTGTTTGTGTGATCCCTTTGTTTCTTAGACCTATCCAAGCCATCGAATGTGAACTGAAATTGATCACTTGGACTAGTGAGATGGCATTGGTACATGCCACCTTGATGGGATTGTATTGGAATCCCCTGGCACATTACTAACTCCATCATTTGGGGCAAGACTGATTGTGCATGTCCCAAACTGTGCATCTCCTCCCTCTCTTTTCCCACTCTGAAATTTAACAGGGATCACTTTTCAGTTAAAATTTAAACACCTAAGAATAATTGTGTGTTAATTACAGAGTTCAACCACTAGTACTAGAACAACAACAACAACAACAAATACTAAAAGGATAAAGTATTACATTGTACATCTAGAGTCAGGACAAAAGCTGATCAGGTCATTGTTTCTTATAGTGTCCATTTCACTTCAACAGGTTTCCCCTTTGGTGCTCAATTGTCACCGATCAGGGAAAACAAATGATATTTGTCTCTTTGGGACTGGCTTAATTCACTCAGCATGATGCTTTCCAGATCCCTCCATCTTGTTGCAAATGCCTGGGTTTCATTGTTCCTTACTGCTGTATAGTATTCTATGGAGTACATGTCCCATAATTTCTTTATCCAGTCTACTGTTGATGGGCATTTGGGTTGGTTCCAGGTCTTAGCTATTGTGAATTGGGCTGCAATAAACATTAATGTGCAGATGGCTTTTTTATTAGCCAAATTAATTTCCTTTGGGTAAATTCCAAGGAGTGGGATGGCTGGGTTGTATGGTAGGGTTATGTTCAGGTTTCTGAGGAATCTCCAGACTGACTTGCATAGTGGCCTAACCAGTTTGCATTCCCACCAACAGTGGGTTAGTGTCCCTTTTTCCCCACATCCTCTCCAGCATCTATTGTTGGTAGATTTCTGAATGTGAGCCATTCTCACCGGGGTGAGGTCAAACCTCATTGTGGTTTTGATTTGCATTTCTCTGATTGCTAGTGATCTTGAACATTTTTTCATGTGTCTGTTGGCCATTTGGATTTCCTCTTTTGAAAAATATGTATTGAGGTCCTTGGCCCATCTCTTCAGTGGGTTGTTTGTTCTGTTGTGGATTTTCTTGATTTCTATGTAGATTCTGGTTATCAACCCTTTATCTGTAGTATAGTTTGCAAATATTTTTTCCCATTCTGTCGGTTGCCTCTTCACTTTCCTGACTGTTTCTTTTGAAGTACAGAAACTTCTCAATTTGATGCAATCCCAAATGTTAATTTTGGTTTTGACTGCCTGTGCTCCTGGGGTCTTTTCCAAGAAGTCTTTGCCTGTACCTATATCTTGCAGGGTTTCTCCAATGCATTCTAACATAGTATCGGGATTTTATTTGAGTTTAGACTTTTTGTTTGAGTAAAAAAAATGGTTCTTTTATTATTAATTGAAAGAACAAACATTTTCCCTTCAGGATTTTCTTTTTCACTTACCTTTTGTTAGTTTTAAAGGCCAACAGAGTTCTGGACACACACACAGTTCCCAAGCTGGTTCACTCCCGGAACACCTGGGAGACAGGAAATAAAATTGGATCTCCCATGTGAGTCGTGATCTACTGCTTCCCAGCGTGCACATATAAGGAGGTTAGAATCCAGAGCTGGAACTCACACCTAGGCGCTCCTGTGTGTGATGCAGGTGTCCCATGCTATCTGTTAACCGCTGTGGTATGTTCTTCCTCTCCTGCTAAGTTTTGAAGCAAGGCAAGGTCACTCACCTTTCCCACTTCCCTGCAACATTGTACTAACCTGCACAACCGGTCCTAGTATGTGCACACAGGGAATAAAGAGAAACAATGTTTAAAAAGACTAAAAAACTTTCTTTCTAAACATGAAATAATATTTCTTTCAGTATAGTTGAATTAGATTTTTTTTAAAGATTTCTTTATTTATTTGAAGTCAGAGTTACACCGAGGAGAGGTAGAGAGAGAGAGAGAGGGTTCTTCCACCCACTGGTTCACTCCCCAGTTGGCCGCAAAAGCTGGGGCTGTGCCAAGAGCCAGGAACTTCTTCAGATCTCCCACATGGGTGCAGGTGCCCAAGGACCTGGGCCATCTTCCGCTGCTTTCCCAGGCCACAGCAGAGAGCTGCATCGGAAGTGGAGCAGCTGGACTCCACCCGGCGCCCATATGGGATGGCAGCACTGCTGGCAGCGGCTTTACCTGCTAAACCACAGTGCCAACCCCTCAAATTAGATTTTTTAACACAGAGTTCAGAACAACTTATATGCCTATTTTATATTGCTTTGTATTGTAATGTTTTCAATGTTATAATAAATGAAATTTTTTTTTTCTTTCTAATTCTTAACTGAAATAAACTATGAATTTTGGGGATGGTGCATAGTGGGTAAAGTCTCTGCAGCACCAGCATCCTATGTAGGCACTGGTTCAAGTCCTGGCTGCTCCACTTCTGATCAAGCTTCCTGCTAATGTGCCTGGGAACATGGTGGAAGATGGCACAAGTGCTTGGCCTCTTGCACCTATGTGGCAGACCTGAAAGAAGCTTCAGTCTCCTGGCTTCAGATAGGCCCAGCTCTAGCCACGCGGCCATTTGGGAAGTAAACCAGCAGTTGGAAGATCTCTCTCTCTCTCTGTAGTTCTGCCTTTCAAATAAATAAAACTTAAAAAGAAACTATGAGTTTTGACATATTGTACAACTAATAATTTTACTTTATTATTCACTTATTTTACAATGTTGGATTTCAGCTTAGATCTAAAGTATACCATATACATGATGAAGATCTTTCACTTTTTACTAATTTATGGCTCTAATTTTTGTTAAGTGCATCAGCAAATATGTTTTAGTAAGGAAAATATAAATGATGACATTTTTCTGGTTTTGACAATGACTGAAAGGAATTTTTTATATAAGATAACTGCTGGATTTTAAATGCAATATTTATAGAGAAATCCTAATTCATAGGAAGAAGAAGAATGTGAGGAGTCAAATTGCCTTCTTGATAACATTGACACCATTTCTATTCTCTTTGTAAAACTGGGAAAGTGACAAAAACTCTCTGTGGTTTAAATTTCTGATAATAATGGAACAATAAAAATACATGATTCATAGAACTGCTTTATTGAGTAAGATATAATAAGATTTATTTTATTTGAAAGGCAGAGTTACAGAGAAAGAGAGAGATAAAGAGGGAGAAACAGAGACAGAGAAATCCTCCATGTGCTGGCTCACTCCCCAAATAGCCACAACGAACAGGGCTGTGCCAGGCAGAAGCCAGGAGCCAGGAGTTTAACCTGGGTCTTCCATGTAGGTGTAGGGGCCCAAGGACTTGGGCCATCTTTTGCTGCTTTCCCAGGCTCATTAGCAGGGAGCAGGATCAGAAGTGAAGCATCTGGGACTTGAGCCAGTGTCCTTATGGGATGCCAGCACAACATAGCTTGACCTGCTATGCCACAGAGCTGGCCCACAAAAGTCACTTTTAACAACAATTTTTTGAACAGAATAGATGATCAAATAAAGTGGGTTTTTTCATTATGTTTAGAGATAATCCCGTGATTATATTTGGACTCCCAAATATGTATTTTATCAATCCTTGTATTGCATTGAACTCAGTCTTGTGCCTTTTACTGTACTGTAGAATGCTATACAATAAAGGTTAATTTAAAAGTTTGCACTTTAATTTATAAATGAGAATGCCTGATTTTTATATTTTACTAGACTTATGAAAGTATATCCTATGTGGAGACACAGACACCAATCACAACAGCAGTAATAGTTGTATATGATAACACAGTAAGCATATACCTCTCAGATAAATAATTGGGTATTTACCAGAGTTCCTAAAGCCCCTGACTAGTGTGTTTGTCCACCACTCCAACTCCAATGGAAAATATATACTGACTTTTGACAACATAGATGACTACATTTGCCTATTATTGAAATTTGTATAAATGTGATTACAAATTATTATAATTTACAAGCCATATTAATGCTGTTTTATTGATACTGAGCTTGCTTTACATAAAATTATAGGAAAACTTGAGGACATTCTTGTCTGACACATAATCAATTGTTAATTTATAATGTGTTCCCCCAGTTGGAAGACTCAGTTTACATCCATCAGATCAAAATAGTTTTCTAACCTTTCCCATACTTACAAAAGTTTTAATTTGACATAGGTTGACAAAGAATCATTAACAATTCCCATTTCTATTTTATTTCCACCAATCCCTTTTCTCTGCCTTGCATGCATTATGAGTATAAAGGCTATGCTATTTAGTTCATAAATATTTGCATTCCTCTTTCATTGTAGATTGTAAATGTCATCTTATTAAAATTACCTTTGTTTCCTAACACCACTATCTAATTTTTAGACAGGAACTGATATTTTAATTTTTTTTTATTTTTTATATATTTACATACATTTTTCTCCAATTGTAGTTTACTTTTAAATACAATGCAAATTATACAAACAAAAATCTAATGTATATTTTTAGTAATTAAAAAATTCAGTCAGTTGCTCCTTCTGTTGCCCAGTCAACTGTTTAGGAAGTAGGACTGATATCACTGCACTCTATATATAGATTGTGAGTGACTAGCTGAAGTGATTAGATGAACTGCATTACTTCTCACGCTGTCTCTTTTATTCATACTTTTGTCAGAGATGATGATATTTGTATATTTCTGTTTTGTTAGACGTGTACAGACATAAATGTTTTTTAGTAGTACTACAAATCAAGTTTTCTAGTCTTTATAGCAATAATAGTAATAAGCTATAAGTCTTTGGGAATATTCTGCATAAAATTGTAATAAAGCCATCTTATCAGTTATATAAAGTCATTTATCAACTTCATCAAAACTGTATTTCATTTGCACACATGAAGTCATAAACTCTGAGATCCATAAAGAAAATTACTTATGTAGAAGATTTTACATAATTTAGTACTTTAGAGAACTAATCTGGAAAATTATTTTTCCAAGATAAAGATGATCAAAATATTTTTGATATGAGTTGGTGTATTTCAGAATAGTTCTGGCAATGTTAAGTAACACCTCTGCTTTGGTTTGAGCATGTCCCCATCAATGTTCATCATGAAGTTGTATTGCCAATTTAACAGTATTGGGAGTTGTGAGGCCTGCAGGAGATGCTGAGTTGTAAAGGTTCCACTAATGAAGTTCTTAATGTCTTTCCACACGTGGGTTAGTTATTGCATGAGAGCGTTGTTATAAGGCAGTTCAGCTCCTTCATTCCCTCCCTCTCTGGTACACATGAACACTTGATCTTCTTCCATGAAGTCCTACCCGAAGCCAAGAATGCTTTTGTCATGATCTCAATGATGAGCCAGAGTCTAGTATTCTGTTAAAGCAAAAGGAAACAGATGAAGACTTCTCTAAATACAAAGTGAGATTTTAACTATTGTCATATGAAAATGTTCTGCTTAACCTACTTATAGTTTTTCTCACAGCTTTATAAAGCTGTTTAAGAGAAATAAATAGAAACATGTAAATGAACTCAGGGAACCTAAGTATGAAAATACAATTATTCATTTTTCAAATGATATTTTTAAAAATATAATGGTACAAATCATCACTAAATTATATGACTCAACTATAGGAAACTTAGAAAATATAATTTAAAATATTCTATTTAATAAATAGTAGAATATGATGGAAAAACACCACTTTGGCATTTTTTTTAAAGTAGTGAAATTGTGTTATGTCTGCCACTTATGACTTAGCTAACTCCAATATTGCTTCCTATTGGTAAAGTAATAGTAATAAATTTTGGCTAATATCCTCATTATTTTCTCATGAAAATAAAACAAAATCTGAGGAAATTATTTTAAATTATAAGGCAGCATTCAAATATAATATTATGTGGGCTTATGGACAGAACTCCAATGAATTCATTAAATTGCTGCAGTCTATAATTTAATTTGTATTATTAAAAACAAAATGTGGCTTAAACATTTATGAAATTATGATAGTTAAAATTGATTACATATCTTTATTCAAAAAGATTTTCCACTGAAATTGGAAAGTGAAACAGAAATTATATGAAAGTAAAATTTCATGGCTTACTATAATTATATTAGTTTTCCCTCCACTAGATAAATTTAAACATTCTATTATTGTTGTTATTTAATATATCAGAAAGTATACATTCAACATTTTAGTACAAAAACATTTTTGTACAAAAACATCTCCAAGTTAAATATCAGTATTTAAAAATGGCATCATTTGTATATGCATATAAATTTTAACAATTATAATTAACTAAATATTTAAAATCAGAATTTCAATAAATGTTTCATCAATAGTAACCTTAATCCTAACTCCAGAAGCACTGATTTACTACATATTGATGTAGATAGGCCTGACATTTAGACATTCCTGTTAACCTTAATATTTCAAAGCAGTTATGTCTGTGGGCTGTTGTGAACAAGGTAAGGATGAATGCTTACTCATCCTCCATGTACGTGAGCAATTGTAAAGCCTGTTTACACTTTGGTCTAATGACAGTCACCAGGCTTATACAAGTAGTTGCAACAGGAAATATGGAAGAATTTTAACAGATTAGAAAAAAAGTAGAAATTTTAAGAATGGCTGAATTTCTACCTGTCAATTTATGACATCTGCACACAGAAAACACTCATTCTTTCATATGGATAAAATTGTTACGTTATCCACATTAATCAACTGTTACCTTGTGTTTAGAGAAACCAAATTAATGGCTTTTGAGAGCCCTAACAAAAAAAGAAAATTCTCACTATGAGAAAAAAAAAAAACTATGGATTTAATTTTAGGCTGTCTAAATACACTTCATAATATATAAAAGGCACATTCTTTTTTTTTTTTTTTTAGTGAAAATGACTTACTTTTACTTTTCAAAAGTATTGTCTTCTATCCAAGTATAGCAATGCATTTCAAGTAATTAGTCACACTGAATCACATTACATTAAAAGTTATTGCTATATACAGCACCAGTCAAAATGGCATACAATACTAGAAAAATCCTATATATTTTTAGCACAATTCTCAAAATAAAATTTAAATAAAATATTAGTTTGCATTGGAATACACAGCAATATATTTTAGTTGTCAGTCTGGTGAAGGCATGAGCATAAATGTATTTTTTTAAATGTATTTGACAGTTACAGACAGTGAGAGAGAGACAGAAAGAAAAGTCTTCCTTCCATTGGTTCACTCCCCAAATGGCCACAACAGCTGGCGTTGTGCTGATCCAAAGCCAGGAGCCAGGTGCTTCCCCCTGGTCTCCCATATGGGTGCAGAGATCCAAGCACTCGGGCCATCCTCCACTGCCCTCCCAGGCCACAGCAGAGAGCTGGACCTGGAAGAGGAGCAACCAGGACTAGAACCCGTCACCTATATGGGATTCCGGCACTGCAGGCAGAGGATTAACCAAGTGAGCCATGGCGCTGGCCCCCATAAATGTATTAAAATATATTAATTGGAAACTGGCTATTTGACAACCATATATTTGAAAATTAACATGCGTATTATTTCCTTCTGGTTGTTTATCCATTGATTTTTACATTCTTCTTTATATAATTTTAAAAAGTATTGTTTAATCTGGTTTAGGTTTACTATACTTAACCTTAATGAGTTAATAGAAGAAATAAGTTAAAAATATTTTCCCATATAATACTAGTGCTATGAAATGAAGTGTTCAGGATATAATAGTAGAAAAGAAAACACAGAAGTTGCATTAGGGACAGATTCCTAGAGGATTTTCATTTTATATGAGTTAATTAAAAGCAAATTGGGAACAGAAGGTAAGGGAAGTTCATTACTGTAAATACAGATTAGGGAGGAGGAGGGAACTTCTAGTTCAAATATGGCCCTCCAAATCAAACTCTTCTCTTTGGCTTAAATTATATGTTCAATGGTTATACCATAAGAAAGCTTACTTCCCCCACTTAGGCCTCATGATTTTAATATCAACATTACAATTCTGTGATAAAATGGAGAGAACCTCCCTGTATATCAAACAGGGAAACTTCAATTTCAATTTCAAAAACAATTTCAATATCACTTTTATGAAAAAATTCAATAAATGGATATAATAATGCTACACTGTACTTATATCAGTTATTTTTAGATATTATAAATGAAATCCTTGATAATTTTACTGCTTGATAGTTTTCATACTTTCAGATTATGAAAGGATCTAACAACTATGTATAATGAGCTCTATTTGCCAATAATATTTTGTGATGTGAGTCTCAAAAAATGCGTAGCCTTTACATTTTATATGTCACAATAGAGGAAATATGTGCTATTCCTTCTTGAGTCAATGTTATGAAAATCTATGCAATGTAAATTTTTGTTCTGATCAGCTCTCCTTTTCTTCTCCCTACTCCCCTCCCCCCCATACAAGTGTTTTGTTAATTCCTACTATATACTATGTTTATACTTTAATGCATGAACTTCATTGGAGACGTGTGAAAGTTGCCAAAATAAATCAATCCCCTTGTGTTACGACCTGAGCTATCTTATTTCGCTTCATAAAACATGACATGTTAAATAATTTTCTTTTACATATTGTTCATGTAGTTCTCTTCCAGGTTTATATTATAAGCTCTATAAGACCACAACACTGTTCCTCCTATCCATTTCCCTTTTTCTGCACCTATCATTTAAGAGATCAAAACATATCTGTGGGCAGAATGAAACAATGGATAAGGGATGACAAAATGAAATGTATACCATATTGTTTTTATGATATTTTATGATATTTTAAGTTAATAAGAAATTATTAGCAGCCTCATGTTTTATATAGTCTTGTTCATAATGTGAAGAAAAACTAAGTTTGTTAAGTCCATTGTGTTATCTCATACTTAATGCTATTTTTTTTCTTTACTACTGTCACACTTTATATTTGTTTCCTTGTGAATCCAACCTCAATAAAAACTGGAGTATGGGCTCTGGCTTCAAATTAATCCTGATTTTAATTTTTAGGCTTAGCTTTACTGCTCTGCTTGGGCAAAGAAGCTAACACCTACAAAGTGCAGTTGCCTCATCTATAAAAGTATTACTCTTACTAATGTAAAACCTACTATGTTAGAACCCATAGGATATGCATGGGTAGAAAGAGTTATTCTAACACCTTGGCTCATGTGAATATGGAAGTTGGCAAGTTCAAAATCTTTGGGATGGGCTGGTGGTCTGGGGATCCAAGAGATTCAGTGTTGCTGTTCAAGTAGATGTAGGATCACTTCTTGGCCTTTTAGCTAAGATCAAGTGCAAGTTGATGTAGGGCCAGTGTTGCAGATTAAATTTAAAGGCAGTGCTGTGCTCAGGAGCTTCTGGTTTTTGTGTTCTATTTCGAGTCAACTGAAGTGATGATGTTCACCCACTGTATCAGTTAGCTTTTTTTTTTTTTTTTTTTTTTACTTGATTAAATACTGGAGACAACCTAATTTTCTTAAAAAATTAGGCTGGCACTGGACCAGGCAAAAGCAAGGAGCTAAATCCATGTGTCCCATGTGGGTGATAGGGTCCAAGCACTTGGTCCACCCCCTGCTGATTTTCCAGGGCATCAGCATGGATATGCATTAGAAGTGGAGCGTCTGGGACACAAACCAACACCCAATAGGATGCTGGCATTACTGGATGTGGTTTTACCGACCATCCACAATACCAGCTTAG
This sequence comes from Lepus europaeus, assembly GCF_033115175.1. NCBI lineage: Eukaryota > Metazoa > Chordata > Mammalia > Lagomorpha > Leporidae > Lepus > Lepus europaeus. The sequence goes on from NC_084842.1 coordinate 31,980,624, forward strand.
TTGTTACTACTTTTAGGTTAATAATTATCAGCTCCTTTGTTTGTTGTTTCATGGAAATTAAACATATATCTTTTTGAAGCAATGGGAATAAAAATGAGCTTCTAAAAACTTCATATAAAATAGTTATAAAAAACATCATGGATTTCAAAATATTTTGCATGAAAATAAACTTCATATTTTCCTGGCCTCTTGGAGTATACAAAAAATACTATGAAAATTAGCAATATCCTTATATTGTTAAGTAGGTTGGTTCTTTTAATGTTTGTGATTCTTACCTACAGATAGTAAGTTGTCAAACACACTTGCTTGATTTCCAAATATTAATCTTTTTCGTTTTTTAGATAGTGAAAGATCCCCCTCAAATGTTTTCTCACTTTTTAAGCCTTTGAAGATTTCTGTTAATATCCTTAACTATGAGTAGAGAACACAATATGATTGCTTCTGATTTTATTATTGTATATTCATCATTTGAATTCATGTTTAGTATTTGTAATTAAATGTAAAAATATAGGATTCTTATATAAGTTGAACTTGTGGATGTAGAGAACAGAATGGTGATTTCCAGGGGTTGGGAGTTGGAGTTGGGGAAATGTTGGTCAAAGGACAATAAATTTATTCTAGATAGGAGTAATAAGTTAAGGATTTTACTGTACAACATAGAATCTATTAATAACAATGTACTATATTCTTGAAAATTACTGAGAGTTGACTTTTAGTGTATTCACCATAACAAGTGTGAGGTGATGTTTATGTTAATTAGTTTAATTTGGTCATTATATAGTGTTTGTAGTAAATTATACCTAATGAAAACAGAGTTTTGTTAATGAAAACATAAAATGGATGTACTACTTAAAAATTTTGATTATAAACAGTTCTTTAGACTCACTGAAAAGTAGAACTGAGATTAGGGACCATTTTAACAAACTGATATTAACATAAGATTTTGGCTATCAAGCCCAGAATCTTAGAAACTTGCCTTGGTATAGTTACCCTTCAGCTCAAAAAAAAAAAATCTAAATACAGAAGTAATCAAATGAAATATTATAACATTATGAGGTTGGATGTTGTTGATCCCAGTATAAAGCTCACTGGAGTATGGAAGTAGACCATGAGGGCACTTATTTGTCTAAGTAGGAGGCAGTTAACAGTTGTACCAAAACAAGACCTAGAAGCCAATATTGACCAAAATATGTCTATCTCACAGAAGTTTTACCCCAATAAGAAAAAAATATATATAAAATGTGGAAATTCCAATAGTACTATAAAATACTTTTTTAAATTTAGAAAAATGATATAATTTCCTAGAAAACCAGTATTTACATATATTGGAGTGTCATGTCCTTGCCTTCAGGTTTCCAATAGAGTGCATGCTAAAGAAGGAATAGCAAGACTGTTGGAGGGAAAAATCATAGAATTTAAAATCAGAACACTACTCTCACTCCCAAGGTTTTAATTTGTGAAAAAATCAACAGGGGAGTCAGTCAAGATACAACAGTAATTTATTTGCTGCACAAGATAGATACGGAAAATCAAGTTCTTCCTGTCTCTGATCTAGAGCTATATACTGGGAAGACTTCAGTGTACAAATTAACACTTATCTTGCTTTCTGCACTGTTCTTATGTTCCTAATGCTACTGATGAAGACTTCTGTAAAAAAAACTCCATGTACTCAACAACATCTTTGATACAGATGAGAAGATAACTAGCAAGGAGAAGCTAAGGTTGTTATCCCCTCCCTTTGATTTCACATACTCTGCCTAACCTTAAAGTGTTTCACAAAACTGCTGCCCAAAGCTAGTGCCAGCCAAAACTAAACAACATGGTTGCATACCAGTAATGATCTTTAGCTAACTATAATATTATAACAGAATTACTAACGCTTACTCCCCTACTCCCATCACATACTTGATGCCATGACACTGCCAAGATTTCCAGAAAAGGATAAGGAAACAGGTGCTACATAATCCCTGTCCCAATCTCTGCCTTTTGTGTATTCATTTAAGTTTTTACGCAGACAAGCAGCAGAGGATGGACTAAATGCTTCAACTTCACTACCCACCTGGGAGACCTGGATTTAGACCAAGATCATATGAATACCTAATTGATGGCTGGGACAAAAAACCCATGTTATTGAAGAGGGTATAGTGATGCAGTGTGTTAAAGCTCCACTTTAGATGTTCACATCCCATATCAAAATGCCTGATTAGAATCCTACATCCTCTGAACCTCTCATCAAGCTTTCTGCCAACACATTTGGGAAGGCAGAAAGTGATGGCTTACATGCTTCAGCCCCTATCACCCACATGTAACACCTGGATGGAGTTCCTGTTTCTGGGTTTGCCTGGCCCCATGCTGAGTGTTGCATTTGGGGAGTGAGCCAGAGGGTGAAAGGTGTGTGTGTGTGTGTGTGTGTGTGTGTGAGAGAGAGAGAGAGAGAGAGAGAGAGAGAGAGAGAGAGAAATAAATGAATATTTTCTTAGAAAACAAAAAAAAATTATCAAGTTCATAAATTGTGACAAAATCATTGAAGTAATACGACAGAAGGAACAGAATTCAACTTTATTCCAAGGATGACTTTTAGCGGTCTTAAAAAAGATATGCTAACATAGACCCTACCATCCCAGAAGGATAGGTCTTACTTGCCACTCATTTCATGAGTCAGTCACAGATATTCTGAGGAATCTCCCTAAATTGTCAACAGGACCACAAAATCCAATGAACAAATGCTTAATATAGCATATATTGTGTTTAATAATAGAGACGTGGCTGAGGAGGAAGAAGGGCCCCAGTATAAAAAAGTGCAGACAACAAGCTTGTCTGATAGCACTTGCTGTAGCCAGTTCGCTGCTACCCCAAGGGCATCCAACCAAGAGTGAAAAGCTCAATACAGATATATCATGTGTGGGAAGCCTGAGTATTGATGCAGGGAATGTCAGAGTCCCCACCTGAAAAGCCCATGTGGAACCTGCCTTCAATGTAAACGAGAGCGGCACTGGGAGTGGGATTGGCCTCAGCTTCAAGGGTTGAGGTGAGGATTCCCCGTTCCCTTACATACTTCTCCAATAACTGAAGCTGACATGCATAGGTATACTTTAAAGTTTTTCAAACATAGATTTCTCTGCTTTCTTTGGTATATTATAATTCTTATTTAGTTTCCTATTTATTCTTATAATAGATAAATTCACTTCAGTTTGCAATATTTCTATGACAAAGAACATTGATTTTCATTATTTTTGAGTCAACAAATTACGAACATCACACTTAAATAAGATCAGGTTTCAATTCTGTGAATGACACTTTCTGACATCCACTTCCTTCTAAATTATCATTCCATTCCTTTTGCTCATATACAAAGTCTGGCATCATCATTCCTATACTGTACAGGTTCTTAAAAGGAATGGATAATAAGTTATTGCTTAAAAGTTTTGAAGAATTCATCAGAAAAGCCATCTTTTCCTGAGTTTTTGTTTGCATGTAGATTTTGATTACTAATTTATTCACTCTAATGATTATTGTTATATTCAGATCTGTTTTTACCAGATCAGGGATGAGGTCCTGTGCTCACTTTGGTGCTCTACTCTAAGAAGTCTTGCTTCTTACCCTCTGCCCAAAGTTGGGTAAGATGTGGTAAAGGCAGTCACTTGGCCAAACAAGCTGACACCAAACTAGGCTATGCTTCAGTGTCACAGATTTATCTGGCCTTCACTCTCTTGAAGATACATACCAGGCTTGCATAGTATTAGAACTGATTTAGATGAAAATGAATCCATCTCTCTTGGGCATAGGTCTCCATATATAGAGAGATTGCACCAGTGAACATTGATCTAAGGATAGAGACCTTTGGGTCTTATTTGGTGCTGGGTCCCACTCCAGCAGCTGGAGACTTTATCTGTTGCCTTCCACATATTGAGGGAGGATTGATGAATGTGGATGTTTAAGCTCAGTTCAGAGGTAGTGGCAGGGGACAGAATCCATGGGACTCAGTCTGACTCTAGAGTTTACCGTAGCAGGCCTGGAACTGGGTTTCAAGATCTAGGCTTTACTTCCTTTTCTACCAGATGTGGACAATGGCTCTTTTCATGCTTTGCTATGGGGACTGGAGGAGGAGTGATGAAACAAGTCTCTTACTTTCTTCAATGTGTCATTTCTATTACGATATGAAAACCAGGAACTGTGGTTTCCTGTCTGACTTGCTTAGCTCTTTGGAAGACAAACTGATATGTGAATAAATGTTCCAATTGATGTCTGCACAGGGATCAGTCAAGCATCTTCCACAGCTCTATCTTGTTCCAGCTACTCATTTGTTAGCTTGTAAATAAGAAAAGAAAAAAATTAGTTACAGCAAATGTATGCCTTTACTTTCTTTTTAAATTACCAGATATTTGGTTGCATCAACTTATTTCTGTGTTCTTAATGATTCAATAGTTGCTGTTATACTTGTGAAGATATAGTTACATTTCATTTATCTAGATATGTCTTAATTTTCTCATTTTTATGACATTTTTGGGTAGATAAGATTTTTGCTTGGCAGTCTACTTCTCCAGTATGCTAGGTATGCCATTGGAATCACTGCTTTCTGGCTTCTATGGTATCCGATGGGCAATCATGTATCAATTTTATGTGGATCCCTTGTATTTGATATACTGTGCTTCTCTTGCTTCAGGCTTTTCTCTTTGTCTTGGGTATTCAACAGTTTGACTAGGATGTCCAGGTGTGAATCTCACTGAAATTTTCCTTTAGTTTTATATTTAGGTTGATTCCACGTCTTTGCTTTTGTTGAAAATGCTGCAATAAACATGGGGATGCTAATATCTCTTCAAGATCCTAATTTCAGTATTTAAAAGGGTTGTGCATGTATTTACTTGAAAAGCAGACTGATGGAGGGGGAGGGAGAGTGAGTGAGAGAGAGGTTTTTCGTCCTGTAATTCACTGCCCAAATGGCTACCACAGCAAGCTCTGGATCAGGACAAAGCCAGGATCAAGAACTCCATTCTAATGCACTCCCACATGGATTGCAAGGGAACAAGTAACTTTTCTCTCATCTGCTACTTTCCCAGCCCATTATCAGAGAGTTGAATCTGAAACAAAGGTATAGGACTTGATCTAGCATAGTGCTGGCATCATAAGCAGCAGCTTAACTCATTGAGCCACAACACTGGTCCCACCAGAAGTACGTTGCTAAATCACATGATTCTATTTTAAACTTTTTAAGCAAACTCCACATTTTCCCTTAATAGCCGTACCTATTAACATTCCAACGACAATGTATAATGACTCCCTTTTTTCTTACAACTGGTTAACAGTTGTTGCTTTCTATTTTAAGGATAGTACAAATGAATCAATGTCTCATTGTAGGTTTGATTTACATTTTCTTGGTAATTAGTAGCATTTGTCATGTTTTCATAAACCTGCTGACATAGAAATACAAAGAATCATTAAAGACAACTGTGAACAATCTTATTCCAATAAATTGGGTATATACACAAAGAAACACACACATTTAGAAATATACAGCATGCCAAGTCAAAATCATGAAGAAATACAAAATCTGAACAGGGAAATAACAAGTAATGTGAATTATTCAGTAACCAAAATTCTCCCAACAAGAAAAATAAGTAAATAAAAAAAGAAAAAAAGAAATCTTAACCTGATTACTTCATTAAGGAATTCTATAAAACATTTACAGAACTAGCACTAACCCTTCTCAAATTCTTCCAAAAACCTGAAGAGAAGAAAACAATTCCAAATAAATTTTCTGAGGCCACCATCATGCTAATTATATAGCCAAAGGCATGGCAAGACAAGAAAATTATAGACCAATATCCCCTGATAGACAGAGATGCAAAAATCCACCACAGAGAGTTAATAAGATGAGATTAACAACATATTAAAAGGTTGACACACCACAACGGGTGAGATTTATCTCTAGGATGGTTCAGCACGTGCACTTCAATAAATGTGATATAAATATGTGTATATATATTAACAGAATGAAAGATAAAGATCATATGGAGTTCTCCATTGGTGCTGAGAAAAGCATATGACCTTTATTGCATATCAAGTTCAAAGGATCATCATGCTCAATGGTGAATGTGAAAGGTTGTTGTTGTTTTTGTTTTGTTTTATTTGTGTTAATCTCTGTTAATGATTTTCCTGAACTAGTATTTTTAAATATACACCTTTTGGCATGTGTATCCATTGAAACCTCTACACATATTAGCTTGGCTGTCACCGAATCATTGGACAAAGTGTTTAAGTGTCTAGAACCAATAAATTCTCAAGTCTTTGTTAAAGTGTTCGTGTTTGGAACATTCATTCAGAACTCTATTAGACTGTTTACATCTACACCTTAGCCTTCACTTCCTGCTTGCACAGAACTGTAAGAACAAATTAAACCGATTGAAGTCGTCTGAGTTGTTTCCTGGCATGATTGTTATCCTGGATTTGTGCCAGCCCTTCATATTCCCACAACTATCTATGTTTCCTAGAATATGTTACATTTTCAAGGTGTTTCATGATTATTTATCTCTGATACCTGTCCCCTTTAAGATTTTTTGTTATTTATTCTGATTGCTATTGTCGCTGAAGGCAACTACAATATTAAATGATTTTCACAGGTTGTTTCTGCTAATGACAGTAATCTTGGAATAAGCCTTTGGAGGAATTCCAATTTGTTTCTTCCCCCTCCAGTGCTTCAAGGTTGTAGATTTTCAAGGCTTTTATGCATGTGGGGAAAGTTAATGAAAATGTGAGTTAAAGCGCCACAGAGTTCACTATTCTTTCCAACATTCATCTTCCTTTTTCCTGGAATAAACAGAGTTTGGAATTTCTTGGTTAATTTCCAGACTTTTGCCAGTGTTTCATTGCTTTCATGAAAAAGTTTTTCAGGGGTGCTTTCTCTGCCACTTCTGCTGATGCCACTTCTCATTTTTCTATTTATTCATCAAACTGATGCACTAATCCTTTTATTTATACCAGTTCATTAGACTGATTACCTTATAAAGGCCTCAGCCACATTACTATCTTGAACAATTTTACTTCTGAGTTTAAACAGACTGACTTATAAACAAAAAAAGTTTTCTTTATGTTTTTATTGACACATAATTCTCTAAAATCAAGGATCATAGAATCCTGTACTTTAAGTCACAAAGGTCACTTCCAAATTTTTAATGTTAATGTCATCTTTAATAGACATAAGATCTGAGATACCATAATCAATTCTTTTTTTTTCCTTGCATTATTTCTAGAACCTAGCATAATTTTGTGTGGGTATCATCTAATAAAATAATTTTATGAAGCTGTGTTAATATACACATTTTATGAAAAGTGCATAAATTCATATAGGAAATGATTTCCTTAATAATTTATTAGCTTTATGGTTGAAATTAGCATATTTTTGGTTGCATCCAGGTTTTAAGATATTTACATTCAGGGTTTTGGTCAGAGGAGCATAATCTTTGCAGGCACTCCATTCCCAATCTTAATATAGAAGTTAGATTTAACGTGATGGATCACTACACTGGCATAGTACACAGTCAAAAGAAAATGGAAGCTATGTATTTTTTTTTTATTCGGGGAATATCATACATGTGTTTCTCATGAAGTAGCATCTCCTGAATAATTAAAAAAAAGTAGATACTATTCTCAGCTTTCTCCTTTTTTACATCCAAATCATTAGGAGAGAATTAAGAGAAAATTCCTAAAGGTACCAATATTTCCTCACAATATATGTATTCTGAACACTTCTCAACAAGCTAAGAGTACATTTTTTTTTAGTAGGGAGTAGACTCTTTATGAGGGAACAAAATTAACAATGAGTATGTAATGTTGTATTTAGGTCATATTGCTACAGTAAAATAATAGAGGGTAATAAAGCTCCTTGCTGCTTAGTGTTAAGTGATTTTATTACCAAGTCAATTTTAGCAAGGCTTCATAGTAGACTTTTTCTGCTTTATTTCAGGTAGGCAGCTTTTGGGCACTCATTCAGAGTCACAATCAGTTTCTCATTAATGCTGTATTATACATGTGGATCCCGGACGCATTATAATCCCTAACAAATTGAAAGAGCTATTATATTTGGAGATTACAAACGCTGTTTCCTTGATTTCTGACTGCATTTTCTTAATTGAGCAAACATATTATACTGCCCTCAAATCAAGAGATTGGTTAACTTGGCATAAATATTATATGACTACAAATCATGGGAGATTTCCCCTTTATTCATAATAGGACATGATTTTAAATAATATTCAAATGAATCACTAAAAATAAAGAGAAGTATTATGCCACACATAGTCAAAGATATATCTTTCTTCCTCTTCCAAGTTGCCATGGGTGACATCAGATGTGACTTCTAAGATTCTTTTGAAAATAATAAAGCAAAGTGGATTGTATACTAACGAAGTCATGGCTTAGAGGTGGAGAGAAAATGTAAAATAATCTTTAAAAATTTTTATATTTAGTTTCACTTTATTTAAAAGGTAGAAACATACACACACACACACACACACACACAGAGAGAGAGAGAGAGAGAGAGAGAGATGGACAAATAGGACAAATAGAAAGAAATCTGCCATTCTCTGATTCACTCCCCAAATACCAGACACAGCCTGGGCTGGGGCAGGCCAAAACCAGGAGCCTAGAATTTCATGCAGGTCTCCCATGAGGGTGGCAGGAACCCAGTACTTGAGCCATCATCTGCTACTTCCCAGGACACTTTTAGCAGGAAGCTAGTTTAGGAGCCCAGAAACTATGATTTGAACCAAGAACTCAGATATGGGAAGTGGGCATCCTAAGTGGTGACTTAACTGTTGCACCAAACTCCTGTGCCAATATCCATTGTTTTAAAGAAAGTAAGATCAGAAAGGAGATAAAGTAGTTTTAGATGGAAGTTGTTATATTAACACTATTTGGCCCTTTCTGGTTTTCTTTGTTTCTTTCTGTAGAACCAAGTCACCATCTATTGTCATTTTCTTAATCCAATATGAATTTCTTTCTTTTAGCTCATTTCTTTCTGTTATTATAAAGTATAATACATATATGAGGGTTAATCAAAAAGTTCATGGAAACCCATATTATGAGAAAATTATACATGGATTATAAAGCTTTTTTATGTGACAATGAAAATTTTCTTTTAATTATACTTTTCTATGAATTTTTGAAAAGATTTATCCATTTATTTGAAAATCAGAGTTAACACACATAGATATGGGGAAAGATAGAGAAGGGAAGAGAGAGAGAGAATCTTCTATTGGCTGGTTCATTCCCTAGATGGCTGCAACTAGCAGGGCTGGGCCAGGCCAAAGCCTGGAGCTTCATCCAGGTCTCTCATGTGGGTGGTAAGGGGCTCAAAAACTTGGGCCATCTTATGCTGCTTTTCTCAGGCCTTTAGCAGAGAGCTTGATCAGAAGTGTAGCAGCCAGGACATGAACTGGAACCTATATGAGATATTTACATCGCAGGCAGCGGCTTTAATCACTATACCACAAGACAGGCCCCCTTTGAATTTTTTAAAGTATCTTTGTGTTGTGAACATATTGTTTCATGGAGTTACCCTATAAATTAAGAAAAATGATGTTTTTATATCCACCTACATAATTATATTTATCATTGTTATTTGTTTATGTCCGTTCTGATTCCTTTGCCTTCAGCCTGAAGAACTTAGAATAGTAGTTACTGTGAGGCAGAGCTGCTAGTAACAAATTCCCTCACTTCATACCAGTTCTAAAAATAAATACATGTTTGTACTTATATTTAATTAAATTGATATTTATCTTCTAAAATATTTATTTTATTTGAAAGTCAGTGTTATAGAGAGAAGGAGACAGAGTTCCTTCATCCACTGGTTCGCTCCCCAGATACTAACAATGTATAGGGCTGGGCCAGGTCAAAGCCAGGAGTCAGAAGCTTCATCTGAGTCTCCCACATGGATGTTAGTGGCCCAAACACTTGGGCCATCTTCTACCGCTTTTCCCAGGTCATTATCAGGGAACTGGATTGTGTGTGAAGCAGCCAGGACAGGAACACATACCTATATGGGATGCCGGCAATAGAGGCAGAGGCTTTAACCCACGAAATCGCAACACTGACCTCTAAATTGATAACTCATAAATAATTTTTCTTATCATATAAGTATTGATATTCATAGTATACATTAGATACTTTTGTACTGAAGATCAATTAGAGTGTAAACTATAAGAAATATTCACACATTTCCTAATCCTATGTGAAATGTGAATTCCTTGTATCCAGACTAATACATTTAAAAATTCCCATCATAAATATCTTTGTACTAATGGCTAACAAGTGGATTTTTATATAAATCCATTAACACATATTGGTTGGTAATTTTTTTAGATTCTTTTAAAGAAAATTGTTTGTTCTTTATATGAATAGTGTTTCTCATTGAACATTTGACAGTAAATATATTTTAAGTAGGTCAAGTTTATAGCTTGTTGGAGATATCTCTTAGAAATACTAGAAAAACAAGTAATTAGCAATAATCATTCAGATAGATCTTGGGGGTAACTCTTACAGCTTCAAACAATTCAATATGCACAAGAATTATCTATTCCAAGGTATATATTTCAACATTTCTTTCCTGCTCTTGATATTCCTAAAAGCTTGATATGTTTTACAGAATTAAAACCAAATTCATGAGTATAACACACAATGGTCCAAAATAGCTGTAACTTTGTATTAACCTTTAATATCTTTTGAACATGGCCTTCTTTTTTCTTTTGTGTTGGTTTTCCTAAACTTTTCTTTAAAACACACACAAACACACATTTCACATTTGTTGCAGGACAAGTTTCCAAACTAGTTGGAGGAGTTGGTATAGAACCCCCAAACCTGGGCTCGCTAACCCAATGCACAGAAAGCCAGTCACACTGACGTTGGAGTCACAGAAGTAGGTAGATAATTATTTGCAAGCACAGAGCAAGGAGTCAGGATAAAGTCTCTTACGGATTGAAGTTGGGCCTGAGAGTTTTATATTCAAGTTGTGTCCAAGTTCCTGGTTGGTCAGTGATGCTTGCAGCCTTCCTCTGATTGGTAGGTGATGTTGTTCCTTTCAGGGACTGTTTCTGATGGTCAGATGGGCTTCAGCTAATCTGGAAGGTTACATGCAGGTGGCAGTTAACATTCTGTCCCGGACCTGGAACTTCCCTGCCCAGAGCTGGAATTCACCCAAATGAAACCTCTTCGGACAGTAGTGGTTTTATTCATTGGAAAAGCAAATGACGATTTTATTCCAGTGATTAAAATCTTTTAGGACTGAGTTGCACGGCTCCCTCAAATCAGTTATTTCATTTTGATAAGTGAATGATTCTAAAGGATGTGCAAGGACACCTTGACTGTGGATGATTGATGAGTATCTGGATTGTGCCTGCATTAAGGATGTTCTTGTAGGATGTCAGTAGTCTCATAGTCATTTCTTATCTATGCCAGCATAGGTCTCAAAAACATCATTTCCCAATATGTCTTCTGAAAATTTTATGCTCAACTTTTACTCCCCTTAAGTATGTTTCTACGATAATAATGATGGATGTTCAGATATTCTTCTCTGTGTTGTTCACAGAGTTTGAAACCAGTTTTCACAGAATATGATTGAATTTCAGCATCTGTGATGTCACTAAATTTATTTTGACATAAAAGTTCCAATTTTTACATCTTTTTTATGATTTATTTTTGTTTTATTTGAAAGAGTTACAAGAGAGAGAAAGAAATCCCATCTGCTAGTTCACTCCCCAAATGCCGCACAGCCTTGGCCAGGCCAGGTTGAAGCCAGGAAGCTGGAACTCCTTCTGGATCTCCCACATGGGCTCGGAGGCCCAAGCACATAGGCCAGCTTCCACTGCTGTCCCATGCACATTAGCAGGGAGCTGTATCTTATGTGGGGCAGCCTGGACTGGAACTACTGCCCAAATGAAATGCTGGTTTTGCAGACAGAGGCTTAACACACTAAGCCACAGTTCCAGCACCTCAATTTCCACTTCTTAAATTAGAATATAAAGAGTGAAAGTGCTACACACCCATAGGTCAAATCTCTGATATTATTGTAACTGTCTAGATTGATTTTAAATTTAAAATGTCTCTGAATTGAAGGAATTTAAATTCAGGGGAAACGATATAATTTTTTATTTACAGTAACTATGACTCTATTCTTGCATTCAAAATGCCCTTCTCCTTTTCTATTTCCTATTTCTTTTTTTATTTCTTTTTTTTTCTATTTCCTATTTCTATGACTCCTTGCTTGTCACCTTCCCTCATGTTCAATATCACATTCAAATAAATTTATCTGTTGAATCTATGATGTTTTTGTAATGTTACTAATTAAAAGTTAATTTTGGGGGCCAGTGCTATGGCTTAACAGGTAAAGCTGCCACCTGCAGTGCTGGTATCCCATATGGACACTCATTCAAGTCCCAGTGGCTCCTCTCCCAATCCAGCTCTCTGCTATGGCCTGGGAAAGCAGTAGAAGATGGCCCAACTCTTTGGGTCCCTGCACCCACGTGGGAAGATGCAGAAAAAGCTCCTGGCTCCCAGCTTCGGATTGGCATAGCTTCACCCAGTGCAGCCAATTGGGGAGTGAACCAGCAGATGGAAGACCCCTCTCTCTCTCAGCCTTCCCTCTCTCTGTGTGTAACTCTGACATTCAAATAAATTTTAAAAAAACTTATAAAAAGAAAAAAGTTAATTTTAATAAACATGGCATTTATGTCACCCAACTATAACGTTTTGTTAGATTTTACGGTTGCTATTCATTATTCTCTATTTATTCTGGACAGAGATTCAACCAGAAAAACATGGAGATGCAATTTGTTTTAATCAATGGACTCTTTGCCATGCATATATGCAAAGCTCTCTTTATTTCAAGTTCAAATTTTTTTTGTCCCTCTACTATCTGCTATATTTTCCTTGTATTTGTTCAGTACCCCCATAGGTTACTTATATTATTCATAGTGGGTAGTATGGAAAATTTTCTATGATTTAAAGTTAACTTTGTTTCATTCTACAATATTATTCTGTGAAATGTAATCCAATAAAAAATTTATACCATGCAATTGCAAACCAATGAATAGTATTAATATTAGTCATTTTAAATTGTTAGATTTATATTTTTATAATTGGTAAAATTTTCTAATAGCTAAAATAGTTAGTAATTGTAATTATTTCATTTCCATGCAGTTTTAATAATAAACATTTATAATTCCATATTTGGAGAAAATCAAACTGTGAATGCAATAGAATGGGCTTGCTTAGCCATGATTCTAGAGAATTGGACTATTGCATTTGATTCTTAGGTTTATATGGATCAGTACAGCCCATAATGTGCCATATAATGTTTTAAAATCATATTATTCCTTCTCACAGTATTTATATTACTATCATTTTGTATATACTGCTTTGTCAAAAAACACTTAATCTTTTATAATGGATTAAGCTTATTGTGAAATAACAATCATTTGTACATTTTTTCCATAGAGAGAAAATGCCAAAGTGATATCTGGTGAGCTAACAATTGTATTCCTTGATATTTACCCAAAGAACTGAAATAGAAAAATGCAATATTAGATATTCCCAAATGGTGTGAGACCCAGAAAGAACACAACCGTCTTTGTTGTTGTACTTTGGATAATTGAATAAAAATAATTACAAGTCAAGTTAATATCTAATAAAAAGGATGCTAATTTGGTGCAGCAAGTTGAGCTGCCACTTGCAATACCAGCATTTCTTATTGAGCAGCATCTCTAGTCCTGGTTCCTCTAGTTCCAATCCATCTTCTTGCTAAAATACCTGGGATGTCAAGAGAAGATGGTCCAAGTGCTTGGGACCCTGCCACCCACATGTGAGACCAGAAATTTGGTTCCTGGATGTTTGCTTTGTATTAGCTCAGACCTGGCTGTCAGGGTCATGGGCAAGTGAACCAGCAGATGGAAGATTGTTCTCTCTGTGTGTTTCTCTTTCCCTCTCTTACCCTTTCTTTCAAATAAGTAAACCTTCTAAAAATCACTAATAACTTTATGAATGTCTTCATGTTCACAGAAATATGTTTTATGCAGACTATAATATTTTTACTTGTGAATGAACTATTACTATATACCCCAAGGAAGACAATCAAAAGACTAGGCAATTCCTTTGTTAATGGAATGGGTTGGTCATAGAGGGACAACACAGCGGAAAATCAACAAATCCTCACTATTAGTGTTCAAGAAGATATTTTTTATTTAATTACCATGGTAGTTGATTATATATCTCAACTTGTCTGGATTAAGGAATACCCATCCAGCTGTGTATTTCAGATTATTTTTCCCTCACTGAAGTGGGGAGACATGATCCAATCCATTAAGGGTCATCGTTGAATAGAAGGTTGCAGGAAGGGTGATTTTAGTCTCTGTTTTGGAGCTGGAAAATCCATCTTCTCCTTCCCTTGCATATCATGATGCTGGGAACTTGCACACTGAAACTCTGGAGATTTATATAAACTACCTTCAGGCCTTTCAGTCTTGAACAAAAAGTCACCTCACTGGCCCTTTGACTCAGTCCTTCAGAATCAGAATGAATTACTAATCACTTAATTAGTTCTCTAGTTTTCAGACAGTATATTGCAGGCATAATTGCTTGAGCCAATACTATTATACATATATATATATATATATATATATATATATATGGTTCTGTTTCTCTGGAGAACACTGATTAAAAAAATTATCTTTCTTATTTTCTCCATCTATAGCTATTGAAACATCCTTTAAAACTTTTGACTCTTATGGGCAAATAAATATCTCTTTTTGATTAGCTTCAGTTTTAAAATTTTTCTGCAGGCATGAATAAGACTGAGACTAATCCTCCAATAAAGACTCTCGACTCTGGTATCCAGAGGTTTTAGAATCAGGAATGCATATAAAAAGTGTTTGATGTCAATTGGATGGTATAAAAGTTATAACTTGTTATTTACTTTTATTTTCCCGGGGAGAACAACATTTATGCAAATCACTCACTCACCACACTGTGCTATTTTAAGGATACCTTAAAATGTGCTGTTTTAAGACTCAACATGAACATTGACAACAGCACACCAGAACCAGGATTTATGATGGACTTGACACTTCACCCCACCCCCACCCCCCCAGAACTTTCCCAGATAATCTCATCTTCTGGGCTTCACAATGGCAGCTCCTGAGACATCCCTAAGCTCTTTGCTGAGACTTCACTCTTGCAGTATCAGAGGTTAACTCTGGACAACACTCATCCTCCAAGTCTACATCAGATCCTGACCCCAACCACTGCACACGTAAGGCCTCACTGTATCTGGCTGTCTGCTGTCAGTGGTGCTGAAACATACAGGCCAGCACTTTCCCATGTCCTGCTGCTTGCTGTCCTTAGCGCTGAAACACAATACCACAACACTTTGTGCCTTTAAGCACTGTCCTTGTTGCTTTACTACCCTCAAACACACACATCTTGCTGCTGGCTTTCCTTGGTGCTAAAGCTGACACATCCTAGGACCTCCCTTTGTAGCCAGCTACTGCACTGTCCATGGTGCTGAATGATTAAAACAGAACTGGTAGAATCTGGAGGTTTCACATGCAAGATGAAATCATTGATCCCAGTAGCACGAATGTTGAGCAGTTGGCAGTGGGAGAGGCTAAGACAGGGCCTGAGCCTAACCCGTTCAGGTTGAGTGCAAGTACACAAAAGACCACGATTAGGTGTTCAGCAGGCAATGAGAACGTTTGACAGGTCAGACCCTGTGCTAAGTGCCACGTGTAACTGACTCCCCCAATTCTTTCCACAGCCCTACGTAGTGAGTGCTAACTGCATCCACCCCACAGATAACACTGAAGTCTTTGGGAGTTAAACTACTCTCGCAGTACTCCACAGTGGTACAGCCTGGATTTCACCCAGGTACAGTGGTTCCAGAGCCCATGCTGTTGATTGCTAGAATGGGCACTGGAGCAGTGTTCACATTTCCAAATGAACACATTTCATTCTCATGGAGGAGCTCCAGGGCATCCAGCAGCTGGCAGGCCACCTGAAGATCCTTTGGGTCTGTCAGAAGAGCTCAAGGTATCTTTAGACTCAGAGGTGTTGCTGTCTAACAAGAGGAATGACTGGGGAGACCTGACAGTGTTTAACCATCTCACTTTCTTAAAAGAGACTTCAGTACTAGAGTGTGGCTTTCTCCTCAGCATTGCCTCTGGAGAATGGCACAAGTAGCTTAAAAAGGTCTTGGAAATCACATGGTCCACACTATATACAAAATTTTCCCTCATTAGGGGCAGAATTTTAATGATACTTCATTATTTTTGGCACAGTCTGAACAGAGGGAGATTATACTTTATGAAGCAAGAGTTTGGACTTAGGGTTTAATCTCCATCTGGATTTAGGATTCAATCTCCATCTTGACAGTGACCTTCTCAGTTGCCCTGTAGAAATTATATGCTTCTAAAATGAGGTTATGTTCAGCCTTTCATTCAGCAGTTTGATATAGGTTCAAATTAATAAGTAGAACTTCAATATACTCATGTTTATTATAGACTTTATGTGCATTTAAAAGTATCATGTAGTAATAAATACTAATGCTAAACTTTTCAACATTTTTTTTAATTTTATATAAGGTATACACATTTCATTGGACATATTCTTCTCTTCAATTTATCATGATATATTCACAAAGATGCCAATGTTCACCTTACAAAAACTGTACCTACAGAGAAATCAGAGCTTGGCACATAGGAAGCACAAAATAAGTGTAAATTTGATTATTTTATTTCAAATGATATATAAAAACAAATGTACAAAAAGACAAGCATATGAACATATATGTACAAATATTAATAAATATTCATAATTGTATACATTTCAGAAACCTATTCCTACCTGTTTCCCCTTAAGAGAAACTCTTATTCTGGCTTCTTACATTGTGGATTATTCTGCTCATTTTTGAATTTTTTAATATAAATAGAATCATATAGAATTTACTCTTTTGCCAAGCTTTCTTTACTCACCACTATGTTTAAGATTATGTTTTATATTGTTGAGGGTAATTAGAGTTGTTTGCTTTCAGCATTACATTGTAGATCATTGTTACAATATATTTATCCATTCAGCTGAAAGGCATTTGTGTAATTTTCAGTTGGGGATTATAATAAATGGCTCTGCTAAGAGCGTTTTTTTTACGTCTTATTGAAAATACATATAAGTCTATCTTGAATGCATATCTAGTAGACGGATTACTCATTCATTTGGTAAACATATATTTAATTTATTAGAAGCTGCCAAAACTGCTTTACAAAATAGTTTTATCAGTGAACATGACTACAGGCAGTGTACAAAAAAACAATTTTTCCCAATCTATATAACATTTGGCACTGTCATTTTCGTGCTGGTTGGTATGAAGTTGTATCACATTTTGAATTTATTTTCTGTTTTCCTGATGGCTAATGAGATTGAGCATGTTTATTGGACCAGGTATTTCCTTTTGTTTCATACTTAGATAACTTTTTGTAATTATTTCTATTTTATTACTGTAATCATTAGAGATTAGTTACACAAACACTTTTAAAGATTTATTTTATTTGAAAGAGTTACAGAGAGAAAGGGCAAGAGAGAGAGAGAGAGAGGGAGGAAGCGAGAGAGATGGAGAGAGAGACAGAGGAGAGAGAGAGAGAGAGAGAGAGAGAGAGAGAGAGAGAGAGAGAAAGAAAGAAAGAAAGAGAGAGAGAAAGAGATATTCCTTCTTCTGGTTCACTCCCCAGATAGGCACAAAGGCCAGGATTGAGCCAAGCTGAGGCCAGGAGTCATGAGCTTCATCCAGGCCTCCCACATGGGTGGCAGGGTCCCAAACACTTTGTCCATCTACTGCTGCTTTTCCCAGGCCATTAGCAGGGAGCTAGGTTGGAAGTTTACCAGCCAGGATATGAACCATCGCCTATATGGGATGCTGGCATTGCAGGTAGCATCTTTACCTTCTATTCCACAACACCAGCCCCAGTCTTACAAAGTCTTACATTGAAAGTGGTTGTGCTCATCAGTTAGTATAGTGATAGTGATAATGGGGCTATAAAGAGTGTATAGTGTTGTAAAATTTAAAAGGTCTTTATATGTCCAGCTTCATATAGACATATATTTTAAATGTGTGTTGCCTGCTGATTCCTTTTATAATACACTAAAAACTGATTTTGATCAGTCTATTAAGTTCAAATACTGTTTTTATACTGATACATGATTCCCTTTCTCAAATTGACTTTTCTTCTAGATTTTTAAATCCATTTACACATTTGACATCTTTTATTAGATGTGTAAAAGCTATCTATAACTTTACATGAATAAAATAGATTCACTGGTTTCTCTACAGATCCAATTCTCCCCAAGTCTTCACCCTGACTACACAGGAAGGTCACAGTTCAATTATTTAGACAAGCTGAAAATCTAGGTGTCAGTATCTGTTTGTTATTCATTAGCAAGCTCTGGCATTTCTACCTTCAAAATAAATTTGAAATCATATTATGGCACACTTCCTTCACTACAAGAATCATAATTCAACTACTTTCCCTGGGCTTCAGAAATAAGTTATCCATTATCATTCCTGATTCTAGTGTTAAACCTCTCATAGTCAAATGTCACATAGAAGTTAGAGTGCTGAACCTTCATGATCTGATCCAAGTCTCGGTAGGTATTGAAGTCTTGAAGATAAAGGGAAAGAAAAAGAACTAACTGGTAAATATCATAAAGAGGGAAGGAAAATATGACTCTTTAATGATGCATCTTTGTACATTACAATAAAATCTGAACTTTATATAATGTCTTACTATGTTCTATCTTAACTTTATCAAATCTCATCTATGACAGAGACCTTCGTCTAACTTGATTCCAACTAAAATAGTCTAGGACTCAGGGCATGGTCATAAACATTTCTTGACCAATTCAGTTAATGTATAATTTCTACACTGTTGTTTACTGTTAGAGTTTTCATTTATTATTTTTCATGTAACAGCTTGCTTTTGAAAAATATTTTACTTGAGGCCAGCGCTGTGGTGCAGTGAGTTAAAGCCATGGCCTACAGCACTGCATCCCACATGGGTAACAGTTTGAATCTGGCTGCTCCATTTCAAATTCAGGTCCCTGCTAATGCACCTGGGAAACCAGCAGAGGATGGCCCAAGTCTTTGGGCCTCTGCACCCACGCAGGAGACCTGGAAGAAGTTCCTGGTTGCTGGCTTCGGCCTAGCCCCATTCATTGTGGCTCTCTCTTCCACTTCTCTTCTCCTTCCTTCTCCTCCTCCTCCAACTCCTTTCCTCTTCATTATTTTTCTTCTCCTCCACCCCCTCTTCTTTTTCCTGTAATACATACTTGAGAAACAGGAAGTTCGTGGCTGGTAAATCCTATAACCTGTCAATCTGAAAATGTACTTGTCTTCATCCTTTCAAACTCAATAGAAAGTTTAATTGGGAACACATTTTTAGTTAACAAATACTTTTTGTCATCATTATCTTGAGATTATTTAAAAAAAAATTGTGTTTTCTGTCTTTCTCATTATCGCAGTTAAAATGCTCATGATAGTTATTTGAAATTCCCTGCTAGTTAATTTCAACTCCAATGGCACCTATCATATTCTCTCATTTGCTTTCCTTCTGTGGATTATATCTTTGCTATTATATATAAGTAATTTTTTGCCTAACACAATGTCTCAAGTATTTTCTATTTTCATTTAGAAAATTCATAATTTGTGGTTATACATACATACTATGTTGGGTTGAGTTTTGTATATGTTGAAAAGTATGATCAAAGCTCACTTTTATTTGTCTATGACTACTCAGTTTCTCCAGCAGTATTTCTTAAAAAGTCTATCCTTTTTTATTAAATCATGCTTGCACTTTTGTCCAAAAAAAAAAGATGAGTTTACTTATGTATGTTTCTGGGTACTCTAATAAGTTCAATTGATATAAAATTATGTATTTTGTCCAAACCATTTTGAATTCCTACCAGCAGTGGTGGAAAATTACTCTTGCTATACATATTCACTGGAATTCACTGTTTGTCATTGTTTTGTATTTTGCCATTCTAGTAAATGCGTGTCAGTTTCATATTATTGTTTTAATTAGCAGTTCCTTAATGATTTCACTGCTCTATATCTATATGCTTTTGTGGCATAGTAAAAATGTGTGTGAGGTATCTGGTAAGAACTTCCAGTAATGTGTCATTTAATTTCCTTAATTATTCAGTTTTAGAGTTCATTGCTTATTTTTCATACATGTCATGACCAGATATGTTAAAAAAACCAGCACTTTTGTGAAATGGCACTCGATTATGTGTGTGAGTCTATTTCTAGGCTCTATAGTTCTGCTTCATCAGTGCTTTTCTCTCTTTTTTTAAAAACGTCAACATCAATTACACTATCTTGATTACAGTAGTTTACAGTAAACTTTTATTTCACATTGTGTCATTCCTCCAACTTCATGTTTCCTTACAATATTAGCTATTCAGCGTCTTTTGACTTTCTATGGAAACTTCACAATCAGTTTATAAAAAGCTACAAAAGAATTTTCTGTTTTTTTTTCTGATATTGCATTAAAATTATAGATCATGTTAGAAAGAACTGAAATCTTAATAATATTGAGTCTTCCTCTTAATGAATATGTAATGCCACTTCTTCTCTTTAGGTACTTATAAAATTTGTTACACTAGAATCAGAGTTGTTTTCATGTATATTTTGTACATACTTTGCTAAATTTACACCTAAGTTTGTTGTGTGTATGAGTCATTTGAAAAATATGTTTTTTTTCTTTATTACATAATATTGATATATCAATCTGAACACTAAGATTAAATGAAATTTCTAATGACAGTTAATCATACGATCACAACAGAATAAGTGAAGTACAGGATCCAAATATAGTAAAGATATCAAATAAGTGCTAGGATTATGAGGAATTACTAGGACTAGAGCCATTAGATATATTCTTCAAATGATAAAAAATAGATTATTATCTTGAAATCAGAACAAGAGAGACAAAAGATTAGAATGGGTTGTTTGATTAGTAAGAGACACTACCCATCGCATCAGGAAATTAAGTGGCACCAATTGACAAAGCCATGAAGAAAAAAATGAATGAATTTTCATGATGTTCTGGGCCACAACAGACTCTCTTGGAGCTCCTAAGAATTGTCACTCAGCTGATTCCTTTGGGATCAGATATTTTGTTCAAGAGACAGGGGAAGTGTTAGCAACTCACATACAAGGGAGTCTTTGGTCATAAGCCATGACTGTCAATTAGTGATTATGGTGGAAATTTTGAATTAGAAAATATCTGAATTTTCTGACAACTATACTCCATTTGAGAGGCAATTGTTAGCCTATCATTTAACTTCAGTTGAATTTGTTTGTGTTACAGAAGGACATAAAATTATTTTAAGTTCAGAAAAGCCTACAATATCATGGGTTATGTCAGAACAACATTCTAAAACAGAGGGAAATGCATCCCCAAACAGAAAGGTTATGCTCAATCATAAATGCCAGGGCACCATTGAAGGGTCCTGTGAATTTTTTTTTTTGACAGGTGGAGTTAGACAGTGAGAGAGAGAGAGAGAGAGAGAGAGAGAAGGAGAGAGAGAGAGAGAAAGGTCTTCCTTTTTCCATTGGTTCATCCCCCAAGTGGCCACTGCGGCCAGCACACTGCACCGATCTGAAGCCAGGAGCCAGGTGCTTATCCTGGTCTCCCATGTGGGTGCAGGGCCCAACGACCTGGGGCCATCCTGCACTGCACTCCCGGGCCACAGCAGAGAGCTGGACTGGAATAGGAGCAACCGGGACAGAACCTGGCACCCCGACCGGGACTAGAACCCGGGGTGCTGGTGCCACAGGTGGAGGATTAGCCTAGTGAGCTGTGGCGCCAGTCGGGTCCTGTGAAAATTTAACAGGGTTGTTAAGCCTTTGCGTTCTTCTCTGGATCCCCTGATTGCTTATCTAATTCACAGATGAATGACTCACTTTTTGTTTGTTTTTCTTTGTCTTTAATTTTGTTCAAGTTATACAAGTTTCATATATTTCATATAAATAGATTTAGGAACACAGTGACACTTCCCCCCTACCCTCCATCTGACCCATGCTCCAAACCTTCCTCCTCCTCCCTATCATATTCACACTTTTAGTTTTTAAATGATCTATTTTCAGTTTACTTAATGATGATATAGTTAACCCTATATTAAGTAAAAGAGTTCAACAAATGCTATGAAGAATAAAAAAACACTGTTCTTCAATGGAACAAGCAAAGGTTGTAACAATCATCGAATCTCAAAATGTCTGTTTCACTCTAATATATTACATTTCACGTACTCTATTAGTTACCTCAGAGCAAGAAAAACGTATGATATCTGACTTCTGGGGACGGACTTATTTCACTAAACATAATGGTTACCAGTTGCATCCACTTGTTGCAAAAGACAGAACTTCATTTTCTTTATCTTTACAGCTGAATAGTTCTCCATAGTGAATATTAACAATTTCTTTATCCAGTCAATCGTTGATGGACATCTGGGTAGATTCTATATCTTAGCTATTGTGAATTGTGCTGCAATTAACATGGGAGTACAGATAACTCTTTCAGATGCTGATTTCTTTTGGTTTGGGTAAATTCCCAGGAATGGGATGGCTGGATCATATGCATGGTAGGTCTATATTCAGATTTCTGAAGTATATCCTACAGTCTTTCACTGTGCCTGCGCCAGTTTACTTTCCCACCCACTGTAGACCAGGGTACCTTTTACCCCACATCCTCACCAGCATTTGATGTTTGTCGATTTATGCATGAGAGCCATTCTAACTGGAGTGAAGTGAAACCTCATTGTGGTTTTTGATTTGCACTTCTCTGATGACTAGTGATCTTGAGTATTTTCTCAAATGTCTGTTGTCCATTTGAATCTCCTCTCTTGAAAGATGCCTAGTCAAGTTTTTGCCAGTTTCTTAAGTGAATTGTTTGTGTTGTTGTTGATGAATTTCTTGAGCTCTTTATAGATTCTGGATGTGTTAACCCTTTATTAGTTGTGTAATTTGCAAATATTTTCTCCCATTCTGTAGGTTGCCTCTTCACTTTGCTGAGTGTTTCTTTTGCAGTGCAGAAGCTTCTGAGCTTCATGTAATGAATGTATCACTTTCAATAATTGTTTACCAGAATATGATAAACAAGTGGCATGTATTAAAGATGGTAGCTCATGATTTGAGGCCTAGCATTCAAACTAGAAATTATTTTTATTGCTTATTACAACTGTTCAGGGCTATACATTGAGTGAAGTTGGAAAGAAAACCTAAATAGGAAAGATTAAAAACATGGTAATCCCAATAACATCATACAAAATAGATAACTGCCTTTTTAAAAAAATTTTTGACAGGCAGAGTGGACAGTGAGAGAGACAGTGAGAGAGGTCTTCCTTTTCCATTGTTTCACCCTCCAATGGCTGCCGCGGCTGGTGCGCTGCGGCCGGGGCACCGTGCTGATCCGAAGGCAGGATCCAGGTGCTTTCCTGGTCTCCCATGGGGTGCAGGGCCCAAGCACTTAGGCCATCTTCCACTGCACTCCCGGGTCATAGCAGAGAGCTGGCCTGGAAGAGGGGCAACCGGGACAGAATCCAGCACACCGACCGGGACTAGAACCCGGTGTGCCAGTGCCACAGGCGGAGGATTAGCCTATTGAGCCACGGTGCAGGCCTGATAACTGCAATTTTTAATCAGTGTATTAAGAGATGGCCATAAGAGCAATCCTACAGTAACTACTTTCTGTTTGGAGTTGAAGTGTCAAAATGGGACTGCATAGATTTAAGAAATTATCATTTCATGGTATCTTAGGTTTCTAATGTAACTTAATGATGTTGGATGTAAATATGCAATAATTCTAAATCCATAGCAAGTGTAATCCTGAAGACTGTGAGCTCTCATAGTAGCGTGTTTCTATAAGTGAAGGCACTGTATCAAAATGTACAATTTCTTTTTAGCTTTTTTAATTGAGTTGAAATTCTTATAACATAAAATTAACCATTTTAAAGAAACAATTCAGTGACACTTCAGGCATTTATGGAGTAAATCAGCAGATGGTCTTTCTCACTCACTGTCGTTGGAAAACAATGACAAAAATGAAAAAAAAAGAAAAGAAAAAGAATACTTCAAGGATCCTGATGTGGTAGAGTGCAGAGATCAGGTTAGAATGGTAGAAGGTTAGCGATGTAACAGTAGGGAGATGGCACAGATTATTTTTAGGGGAGCTAGGTTCATAATTATAAGGTCTTTGGCTAGCTGTCTACTGGGAACTGGGACCTGTGTGAGTTGTTTTATTATGCTCATACTTAGGCTTTAACTATCCAGTTTCTCTTATTAAAAAGAGATCGTGATTATATGGTAGAATCCAGAGAATAAGTGATGATGCTGCAAACTATGAATGTTCATGTAGTTTTAATAATATAGCTAATGATAACCACTTAGTACATAATAAAGACAATATTTGTATCAAGGAAGTTTAGCTTTAAAATGAATATTATTAATTCCCCAAAAGTAGTATTTTGAATTCTATTTGTATGTCCTAAAATGTAACATCATAAATAGTTCCTAAAGTGTGAATATCCATCACAAAGACAGTAGAATATCCTATTTATAAAAGACAAAGTATAATTTTGAATTTATATAAAATATAATTTGTTTTCCTTATAAATGTTTTTTTTAATTTTATATCCTTAATAAACTGAATCAAAACAAGATCCTGTAGTTAGATTACTGATCACAGGAAAATGACTTTGGAACATCATCTGTCAGTGTAAAAAAGTCATTAGAACTTGTTTAAAATAATTTCATTTGAATTTGTCATAATAATAGCTAAATTTGAAGTAGTCGTACACACGGAGATTATAGGAAAGGTAATTTTTGTGGCTTCTTTCAGTATTAGATGTCTGTGTCTCTGAACTCATTTTATCTCTATGAATTGTGAAATATATCCTCCACATTTTTACCCCCCACATCAATGTATTGAGTATTAGGAAAATTATTTTTTACAAATACTATAACTTTATTATATATTAGATTATTTTTAGCCTTTTTCTTCCTTCTTCATGATTTCCTTGAGAGTATCTCAAAGTTAGTGATTCAATCTGTGAAGCATTACAATTCCAGTCTCCAATTGCAATTCCAATTTCACAGCAAATTTGTACAATATTTTATCTATCATATCATGATTTTTCTCCACAGATCATTTTAAACTTGCCACATGTCAATCTATGGAAATTCTCATCTACATTTGTGGCTTTCATCTTTTAATCCTATCTTATTCAATTATTCAAATCAACTTTACTTTAATCCCAGGCTACATGGTAATGCAGTAGGTAATAACATGAAAAACCAATTTTTAATATTTGATTATAAATTTTACCTACATTTTCAGGCAAAGAACAGAAAACCACCATATTCTCAAAGTCAACAAATTGTCTGCCCTTGTTGAATGGTATTTCCTTTTCAGGCCTTTGTTATTATTAGCATGCTTATTAAAACAATGATAATTTTTAAAAATCCTCACTTTGCATCATGGATCACTGAATTCCTTTTTGAAAAATTTCTAGTATCTACATAGGACTGCCTCATCACATGAACAGTCTGCATTTTGTTTGTTAGAAATCACAGAAGGGCCGGCGCCACGGCTCACTTGGCTAATCCTCCACCTGTGGCGTTTGCACCCTCGGTTCTAGTCTCGGTTGGGGTGCCAGATTCTGTCCTGGTTGCTCCTCTTTCAGTCCAGCTCTCTGCTGTGGCCTGGGAAGGCAGTGGAGGATGGCCTAAGTACTCGGGCCCTGCACCCGCATGGGAGACCAGAAAGAAACACCTGGCTCCTGGCTTCGGATTGGCGCAGTGCTGGTCATAGTGGCCATTTGGGGAGTGAACCAACAGAAAAAGAAGACCTTTCTCTCTCTCTCTCTCTCTCTCTCTCTCTCACTGTCCTCTAACTCTGCCTGTCAAAAAAAAAAAAAAAAAAAAGAAATCACAGAAGAAAATTTCAGAGAAGTCTCCATTAGAAATGATGTTTGACTTTTGCATATTTTGGAAAATTATATAAATTTAGTATCAGTTGTTAAGCTGTTCTCAAATTGGGACAACATTGAGTTCTGTGATTTCTATCAGTCTGGTCTACTTACTGCCACAATTTGACAACTGAAATAAATAATATAGTTACACATGTATAATTATATATTTTGAACTTACAGATATGGATATATCGATTTTTAAAATTTTGAAGTAAAATGCAAAACCTTTTATCATTTTGATATATTATTGGACAACTATAGCATCCACATTGGGATAGTATCATTGTACAACATGCAGATGATTGTTGAAGTCCCTCAGCCTGCAAAGCTGGAAATGTGTAATGAGATAAATGGGAAACGTCTACTTGCCATGCCTGCAGCAACTCCTGTGGCCATTTTAGACCTGGCACTGATGGGTTTCTGAGGGAGCGGCATTCATCTGCCCTTGAGCAGAGACACGCCATCCAAACTGAGGAATGGAAAGGCTGAATTCTTTAAAGGCAAAATCTAAGATTGTTTTAAAGTACCAGTTTAAAAGTTTCCTTCTCCCTTAAACTACTAATGTGAAAATAGAGACAACTTTCCTTTAATCTATACTTCATGCACCAACATGAAAGACATTTTTAATCCTGACTTTATTAATTCTCCAGATATAAGCATCTGATGTAAAATGAACTTTCCAAAAGCTTAATACAGAATACATTACTCAGTACTTGCTTTTCTCTCACGCGTACTCCTACTTATTACTGTCATTTAAAAAGAGTCAGTGAAAGTGCCACATTCCTTGCTCAACAAACTCAATATGAATTCCTCACATATGCTCTTGGGATTCTGTGATGTAGTATGCGTGTATTCGGGGATATCCCTTAACCCCAAGACAGTTTTAGATATCATGGTTCAATCTAGAATGTTCCCAGGAGATTTTTCCTTTGAAGAGTAGTCTTTCTTTTTCATAGAAGAAGAAATGCTGACAGTTAAATGTAACTCAATCTCATGATATAAAATTGGCAATATATTTTAAATGAAACTTAAAGAAAAGCTGTTATTAGAAGCTTTCCATTAGTTTGAAAAGGAAGAAAAAAGATTTATATTATTTAATTCTGTACCAAAATAGACTTTATTTATTAGTAGTAGACTTATAATTCATCAAAATCTTTTTAGCAGTCATTTAGGAGTATCAGTATAAACTACAATTATATTAAAAGCCAGAACATCTGCCCCAAGGAAACAATTGCACTAATGTGCAAGTTATTGATTAAAACCTTGTTTGTAATCAAAATTCAAACAATCATGCCCATGGAATAGGATGAAGAAATTAGGCTACTCCTGTGCAGTACATTGTTAAAGTAGGTAGGTAGGCAGGCAGGAGCAGGGTCTCTCAGGTTAGAACACTTGCAATCCAGAGATATACACACCTGCAAAGTCAGAATTTACCAGAAGCCACAGAGAGACACGTAGGTCAAATCTTCCTTGCCCCAGAAAGGACACCACCTTCAAAACTGCCATACTGTATCTGATCCAACAATATAGGAGCTAAAACAGATCCCCCTGCTCTTTCTAGGAATTCCTCTCTATGGAAAAATCACGATGGCAGATCCTGTGTGACTATATAGGGATTAAAACAGACTCCTCAACTCTTTCTAGGTGATCTCCTACACACTCTATGGAAATTCCACCCTGTGGAAAGAATATTCCAACTCTTAAGATATAGCCAATAAAAACAAACCCCCTAGCTGATGAAAGTAGCTGTTATACAAGCAACATGCCTGCTTGGCTCTTTCCAGAGTGTACTTTTGCTTTGCTTAATAAACTTTGCTTCTCATTTGACTTGACCTGACTCTGAATGCTTTGTCTGCAAACGTGAAGAACTGAAGTGATTTTCTTCACTAAATGTTTGGTAACAAACTTACTGAATGCATATTAAAAAGACATGCTTTTAAAAATTTTAGTTAAGGTATACACAGTTCATTCATTTCATATATACAGATTTAGGAACATAGTGATTCTTCCCACCATACCTTCCTCCTACCCATGCTCCCATCCTTCTTCCTCCTCTCACTCCTATTTCCACTCTTAAGTTTTACAAATGTCTATTTTCAGTTTACTTTATACTCATAAGATTAACCATACTGTAAGTAAAGAGTTCAACAAATAGCATGAGGAAAAAAAAAAAAACACTGTTCCTCAACAATAGAGACAAGGGCTGAAAATGATCATAAAATCTCAACACATGCTTTATATACAATATGGTTAGAAAATTAAAGAATATCATCGTGTTATAATCACAGTTTTAAATATGTTATACACATATGCACACAGTTTTGAAAAATTATGCTCCAGAGCAAATATATTGAAGTTAAGGTAGGAAACATTCAATTTTATTTTTTAATTGCATATCATTATTTTTTACTTAAAGAGAAAATTTAAAAATAACACTGATATATCAAAATATAGCATTTAAAAATTGTTTGTATATCTGCAAGGCAGAGTTAAACAGAGAGTAACAGAGAGACAGAAATCATCCATCTCCTATTTCATTACCCAAGTGACAGCAACAACAAGGGCTATACCAGTCTGAATCCAGGAGCCAGGAAATCTATCCAGATCTCCCACATGGGTGTTAGGGATTCAAGTAGTTGAGCCATCATCTGCTGCCTTCCCAGGCATATTAGCAGGAAGCCATACTGAAAGTATAGTAGCCAGGACCTTTTGACAGTATATTTCTATTTACTTAATAGTTTACTAAAGTTTAACATTATACCAAGCATTCTTAAATTATTAATGCATTAGATATGTGTTAAATGTAGTATTGTACTCATGTATATTTCATCCTCTAAATATTTCAAACTTCTATTCTGAAAATTCCAAGATTTATGCAGATTTAAGAATCATAATACTTAGGAATTACAGTGTAGTACTATTTTTTTCTGAAATTTATATTGTTTGATTTCAAAGTAGGCATTTCATTCTAGCCTGAAAACCCCAATAGTTACTTTTCATCATCTAGTCCAATAATAAATCAAACTTAGGATCTTAGTTAACATTATTTGAAATAATATTCTCCCTTTAACATATTTTTCTAATTAAAAAGTAAAAACCATGATGAAAGGATTCTCATGATATTGGTGAAATACAACCTATCACACACCTGCACAATGCTTACAACTCCCAGCAATTTTTTTTCAAAAATATGTACTTCTTTATTTTAAAGTTAAAGTGACAGTGAGTGAGGGCAAGACAGAGAGAAGATAGATCATCTATCTTCTAGTTCACTCCCCAAATGACCTCAACAGCCAGTTATGGGCCATGCCAAAGCCAGGATACAGGAGCTCCATCCCAGTTTCTGACACGGAAAACAGGTCTCAAGTCCTTGGGCTATACTCTCACTCTTTCCCAGGTGTATTAGAAGGAAACTGGGTCAGAAGTGGAACAGTTAGGACTTGAAACAATACTCACATGTGGGATGCCAGTGTCATAAGCTACAACTTAATCCACTGTACCACAACAGTGGCCACTCCCAGCAACACTTCCAACATTTTTTTTTAGTTAGAGCCAAAATATGTACTAGATAAACAATATTGGAAAGCTAGTTTCATGGAGATTATAAAGAAACAGAGGGAATATTAATAAACCTTAAAAAAGAAGTACTCTTTAAATTATAGGTATTGATGGTCGGTAAACCTAGATAATTATTAAGAAAAATAAAAGCATTGGGAAGTTTTTCTACAAGGAAAAATAAAGCAACCATTTGGCTGCCCTCATTGTGTTTTGTGACCCCAAGAGCTGTATTTGCAGGGAGGCAGAATCAAAATATTGAATGGAAAGAAGGTTTTATTGACAGATTCTTTATTAAGCAGACACCAAAAGATCTATAGAAACACAAGGCTTAAATTCTCTAGATTCCTTTTTAATTTTGCTGGTACAAATCAAGGTAGAATGTGTTAGCCTTTGTTAAAAATTGTTATGTTTCTGATATGCATATTTAATTAATATCATTAAGATCTTTTACTCTATCAATTAAAATAAAACCAATTCATAAACTGTATTTCCGGCCTAAAATCTTAAAACTACCCACAATTATTGGGTAAATGTAAAGTTTTACAACATAAAATTAAATGAGACCAGAACATATCATTGCAAAATATACTATGTTTGCATTAGAATTATTTTGAACTGAAGGCAATTGAAAAAACAATAGGCACAAACAATTCTCTGGCTTTCTCCTTTCTACTTAAAAAATAGGACATGCATTTCCCTTTGTGCAGGGGCCTCTTTATCACCAGAGATGGAATGGCACCCAGATGAAACTGCATAAACAGAACCTTTCTAAATAACCTTTTTTATTTCTTAGTCTCCCACATCTTTGCCCTCTTGCAGTTTACTGTCCCTAGAAGCCCAAACTCCTATCCTTTAGCTTTTGTCAACACAAAATTAATCATGTTTTGTTAAGATGATTTAAAAACAGTCTCGAGTTTGACTGCTTCTTTGGATCTTATCTCTGGTTTATCCACCAACAGGCAATCACATATTGCCTGCATCTAGTAGCTAAGTTTCAGGATAGAATCCCAAGACAAAAGGAGGAGGAGGAGAAGCAGCATCATCTGTCTGATTAAGACAGTAATCAGAGGAGTTTATCTGAATACAAGCTCTATGTACCTAGGAAGCCCTGATAACCTTTCTTCTTCTTCTATTGTTAGTTATTTTTAAATTTTATTTAAGGTGTACAGATTTCATGTATATCATATATACAGATTCAGGAACAAAATGATACTTTCTACTCCACCCTCTCCGTGCCCACATTCTACCCTTATTCCTGTTCCCTTCCTATTCCCATTCTTATTTTTAATAAAGATCTATTTTCAGTTAACTTTATGCTCATTTTTTCTTTTTTAATAAATATTTATTTATTTGAAAGGCAAAATTACAGAGAAGCAGAGAGAGAAAGAGAGACAGGTCTTCCATACACCGGTTCACTCCCCAGATGGCCGCAATGGTCCGGAACTGTGCTGATCCAAAGCCAGGAGCCAGGAGTTTCTTCCAGGTCTCCCATGCAGGTGCAGGGGCTGAAGGATTTGGGGCATCTTCTAGTGCTTTCCCAGGACATCACATAGAGCTGGATCGGAAGTGGAGCATTCTGGACTCAAACTGACACCCATATAGGATGCCAGCATTGCATGTGGCAGCTTTACCTCCTAGGTCACTGTGCTGGCCATGAGTTTTATAGTCATAAAATCAACCCTAGAGTAAGTAAAGACTTCAACAAAAAGTATGGAGAAAAAAAAAAGCACTAAACACTTTTACTAACAGACAAGGGCTGTTAATCATTGCATCTCAAATGTGAATTTCATTCCTATAGATTACTTTTTAGGTATTCTGTTTGCTACCATATATCAGGGAGAACATATGGTGTACGTCTTTTTGAGACTGGCTTATTTCACTAAGTATAATGGTTCCCAGTTGCATCCATCTTGTTGCAAAAGACAGAATTTCATTTTTTTATCTTTACAGCTGAATAGCAATCCATAGTGCATATCAACAATAATTTCTTTATACATCTGGATTGATTCTATATCTTAGCTATTGTGAATTGTGCTGCAGTGAACATGAGTGTACTGATAACTCTTTCAGGTGCTGATTTTTTTTTTTTTTTGGACATGCAGAGTGGACAGTGAGATAGAGAGAGAGACAGAGAGAAAGGTCTTCCTTTTCCATTGGTTCACCCCCCAATGGCCGCTGCGGCCAGCGTGCTGTGGCTGGTGCACCGCGCTGATCTGAAGTCAGGAGCCAGGTGCTTCTCTTGGTCTCCCATGCGGGTGCAGGGCCCAAGGACTTGGGCCATCCTCCATTGCATTCCCGGGCCACAGCATAGAGCTGGACTGGAAGAGAAGCAACCGGGACATAATCTGGTGCCCCGACTGGGACTAGAACCTGGGGTGCTGGTGCTGCAGGCGGAGGATTAACCTATTGAGCCACAGCGCCGCCCTCAGATGCAGGTTTCTTTTGGTTTGGGTAAATTCCCAGGAATGGGATGGCTAGAACATATGTATGGTAGGTCTATAATCCGATTTCTGAAGTATTTCTTACTGTCTTCCATAGTGGCTGTGCCAGTTGGCATTAACACCAGCTGTGGAGCAGGGTACCTTTTACCCCACATCCTCACCAGCATTTGTTGTTTGTCGATTTCTGTATGAGAGGCATTCTAACTGGAGTAAAGTGAAACCTCATTGTGGTTTTTGGTTTGCACTTCTCTGATGACTAGTGATCTTGAGTATTTTCTCAAATGTCTATTGTCCATTTGAATTTCCTCTCTTGAAAGATGCCTAGTCAAGTTTTTGCCAGTTTCTTAAGTGAATTGTTTGTGTTGTTGTTAATGAATTTCTTGAGCTCTTTATAGATTCTGGATGTGTTAACTCTTTATTAGTTGTGTAATTTGCAAATATTTTCTCCCATTCTGTAGGTTGCCTCTTCTCTTCGCTGAGTGTTTCTTTTGCAGTGCAGAAGCTTCTCAGACTGATTTAATCCCAATTTACAATTTTTTCTTTGATTACCTGTGTGTCTGGGGTCTTTTCCAAGAAGTTTTTGCCTATGCCAATGTTTTATAAGAATTTCCCCAATGTTCTCTAGTAATTTGGTGGTATTGGGTCATAGTAAACTTAGGTCTATGTTCAATTTTTGAGTGCATTTTTGTGTAAGTTGTGAGGTAGGAGTCTTGTTTTGTATTTCTGCACACAGAGATCCAGTTTTCCTAGCACCATCTGCTGAAGAGACTGTCCTTGCTCCAAGGATTGATTTTAATTCACTTGTCAAATATAAGTTGGTATAGAGGCACGGATTGATTTCTGGAGTTTCTATTCTGTTCCATTGTTCTACATGTTTATTTTTTGTGCCAGTATCAGACTGTTTTGATTATAACTGCCCTAGAGTATATCTTGTGATGCCTCCAGCTTTGTTTACATTGTATGATATTGCTTTAGCTATTCGGGTCTCTTGTGTTTCCATATGAATTTTAGCATCATTTTTTTCCTATATCTGAGACAAATGCCCTTGGTATTTTGATTTTGATTTCATTAAGTCTCTAAATTTCTTTTGGTAGTATGAACTTTTTTATGATATTAATTCTTTCAATCCATGAACATGGAAAACTTTTCCATTTATTGTGTCTTCTTCTATTTCTTTCTTCAATATTTTGAAATTTTCATCATAGAGATCTTTAATAACCTTGGTTAAATTTATTCCAACATATTTAATGTCTTTTGTGGCTATTGTAAATGTGATTGATCTTAGAAGTTCTTCCTCATCCATGACATTGTCTGTGTATATAAAGGCTATTGATTTGTCAGGGTATTAATTTATATCCTGCCACTTTACCAAGCTCTTTTATGAGTTTTCTTAGTCTCTTAGTGGAGTCTTTTAGACCCCCTATATGCAGAATCATGTCTTCTACATATAGGGATAGTTTGACTTCCTCCTTTCCAATTTGTATCCCTTTGATTTCTTTCTTTTTTTTACCCTAATGGCTCTGGCTAAAATTTTCAGGACTATATATATATATATATATATATAAATTTTCAGGACTATATATAGTTATACATATATAACTATATATGTACGTATGTATGTATGTGTGTGTGTGTGTATATATATATATATATATATATATATATATATATAACTCTTTCCCAGTCAATTAGATGCTGGCTGTGGGTTTGACATATATTGTCTTGATTGTCTTGAGGAATATTCCTTCTATACCCAATTTGCTTAAGGTTTTCAACATGAAAGGGTGTTGTTAGTTCTTTTATAAGTTCCATCCCAATGTCACATGTCTGGTATTCAATATTAACTGAGTATGTGATTAGATACATTTCACTTTTATGGGAGCCAAGTAACACAAGTTTTCACAAATATCATCCAGATGGCTTATGGCAATGAGACCATTGCTCTCTTTGCTTATTCTCAAGAGTGACTTTTCCCTTACGGTGGCTACGTTTTCTGTGTCTGTTCGAGGGATACCTCCTATATCCATAATACAAACCTATTTCATACCTAGAAGCTTGTTTCCAGGTCATTTTATTATAAAAAAAATTATTGCTTTGGACTGAGTGTGCCCTTAGAAATTTTATAGACTGATGACAAGATGATTCATCTTTTGTATTGGAAAAACCTTTGTACTTAAATTTTTAGAATATTCTCAGCCTAAATAAGTGCTTTATTCTATGAAGAGCTCAGTTTAAAAGAAGGATTCAATAGTCTGAGGGACTTCTATAACAAAAAAGTTTAAAAAGCCAATAATCAAATCTAGAATAAAAGCTAAAATCCAACCCCACCATAAATTCTCCTTGCCATGCTTCTGTCCATTTTTTTTTTTTTGACAGGCAGAGTGGACAGTGAGAGAGAGGCAGAGAGAAAGGTCTTCCTTTTGCCATTGGTTCACCCTCCAATGGCCGCCACGATAGGCGCGCTGTGGCCGGCGCACCGCGCTCATCCGATGGCAGGAGCCAGGTGCTTCTCCTGGTCTCCCATGGGGTGCAGGGCCCAAGGACTTGGGCCATCCTCCACTGCACTCCCTGGCCACAGCAGAGAGCTGGCCTGGAAGAGAGGCAGCCGGGACAGAACCTGGTGCCTGGACCGGGACTAGAACCCGGTGTGCCGGCGCCGCAAGGCGGAGGATTAGCCTAGTGAGCCGTGGCACCGGCTGCTTCTGTCCATTCTTTATTCACCACTCCTTATCTGTTGCTGACATTTTAGAAGACCTTTTGGATCTCTCAATCTCTGAGACAAATCTCCTTCACCAAATTCAAGCCCCATATCCTTAAATTATTTCATTAACCAAACTTCCCTTACTTCCTTGAGAAATTCTATTACCTCTCAGCTTCCCAACTGAACTTTTATTCCTTTAAGAGAATTTAAGAAATTACCCTGGGCTGATCTCTAGGCATGAGCCACATAAGTTTTTCAGGTAAATGCAGATAGTCAGAAAATGATTTTGGCTAGGCCCCAGGAACTAGAAATAAGAAACATTGTTCTGTCACTTACAAGTACACTTACTTCCCAGGGTTCTACAACCAAATCCCAACTCATCTCATCCTTCCAGGGCAATGCCCTTTGCCAATGTATCCTGACTTTCCACCACAAAGAATTCATGTCCTCTGGATAGTAGCAGATCTTTTAAATTGCACAGTTCTTTTACTTCTGCTTCCAGAAAATTCTCCTATATTTATAGAGGAACTACAAAGATTAGATACTATTTACAGATCCATTCAATAGGGACCTATTTGGTCACTAAGAAGTTTTATTTCTGCCCATAATTATACAGTAACTGCACCACTCCCTCAATTCAGTAAGCTAATTTTAGTATGCAACCTGATGGTACTCAGCATGTGAATTACACAGTATAGAAGCTAGAAGCTAGGTATCAGTCCCCCATTTCTTGTTACTCTTCAATCTTTTTTTTTAACTTTTATTTAATGCATATAAATTTCCAAAGTACAGCTTATGGATTACAATGGCTTTTCCCCCACATAACTTCCCTCCCACCCACAACCCTTCCCTTTCCTGCTCCCTCTCCCCTTCCATTTGAATCGAGATTCATTTTTAATTCTCTTTATATATAGAAGATCAGTTTAGTATATATTAAGTAAAGATTTCAACAGTTTGCACCCACACAGGAAACACAAAGTGAAAAATATTGTTTCCGTACTAGTTATAGCATTAAATCACAATGTACAGCACATTAAGGACAGAGATCCTACATGAGGAGTAAGTACACAGTGACTCCTGTTGTTGACTTCACAAATTGACACTCTTGTTTATGGCATCAGTAATCACCCTAGGCTCTTGTCATGAGTTGCCAAGGCTGTGGAAGCCTTTTGAGTTCACCAACTCTGATTGTATTTAGTCAAGGCCATAGTCAAAGTGGAAGTTCTCTCCTCCCTTCAGAGAAAGGTACATCCTTCTTTGATTACCTGTTCTTTCCACTGGGATCTCACTCGCAGAGATCTTTCATTTAGGTCATTGTGGGTTTTTTTTTTTGTTTGTTTGTTTGTTTGTTTTTTGCCAGAGTGTCTTGGCTTTCCATGCCTGAAATACTCTCATGGGCTCTTCAGCCCGATGCGAATGCCTTAAGGGCTGATTCTGAGGCCAGAGTGCTGTTTAGGACGTCTGCCATTCTATGAGTCTGCTGTGTATCCCACTTCCCATGTTGGGTCGTTCTCTCCCTTTTTGATTCTATCAGTTAGTATTAGCAGTCACTAGTCTTGTTTATATGATCCCTTTGACTCTTAGTCCTATTATTATGATCAATTATGCACTGAAATTCATCATTTGGACTAGTGAGATGGCATTGGTACATGCCACCTTGATGGGACTGAATTGGAATCCCCTGGTATGTTTCTAACTCTACCGTTTGGGGCAAGTCAGCTTGAGCATGTCCCAAATTGTACATCTCTTCCTTCTCTTATTCCCACTCTTATATTTAACAGAGATCACTTTACAGTTAAGTTTCAACACTTAGGATAACTGTGTATTAATTGCAGAATTCAACCAATAGCATTAAGTAGAACAAACAAAAAATACTAGGAGGGATAAAGTATTAAGTTGTTCATCAACAGTCAGGACAAGGGCTGATCAAGTCACCGTTTCTCATAGTGTCCATTTCACTTCAACAGGTTTCCTTTTTGGTGCTCGGTTAGTTGTCACTGATCAGGGAGAACATGTGATATTTGTCCCTTTGGGACTGGCTTATTTCACTCAGCATAATGTTTTCCAGATTCCTCCATTTTGTTGCAAATGACCAGATTTCATTGTTTTTTTACTGCTGTATAGTATTCTGTAGAGTACATGTCCCATAATTTCTTTATCCAGTCTACTGTTGATAGGCATTTGGGTTGATTCCAGGTCTTAGCTATTGTGAATTGAGCTGCAATAAACATTAAGGTGCAGACCGCTTTTTTGTTTGCCAATTTAATTTTCTTTGGGTAAATTCCAAGGAGTGGGATGGCTGGGTTGTATGGTAGGGTTATGTTCAGGTTTCTGAGGAATCTCCAGACTGACTTGCATAGTGGCTTAACCAGTTTGCATTCCCACCAACAGTGGGTTAGTGTCCCTTTTTCCCCACATCCTCTCCAGCATCTGTTGTTGGTAGATTTCTGAATGTGAGCCATTCTCACTGGGGTGAGGTGAAACCTCATTGTGGTTTTGATTTGCATTTCCCTGATGGCTAGTGATCTTGAACATTTTTTCATGTGTCTGTTGGCCATTTGGATTTCCTCTTTTGAAAAATGTCTATTGAGGTCATTGGCCCATCTCTTCAGTGGGTTGTTTGTTCTGTTGTTGTGGAGTTTCTTGTTCTCTTTGTAGATTCTTGTTATTAATCCTTTATCTGCAGCATAGTTTACAAATATTTTTTTCCCATTCTTTCGGTTGCCTCTTCACTTTCCTGACTGTTTCTTTTGCAGTACAGAAACTTCTCAATTTGATGAAATCCCAATAGTTACTTTTGGCTTTGACTGCCTGTGCCTCCAGGGTCTTTTCCAAGAAGTCTTTGCCGGTGCCAATATCATGCAGGGTTTCTCCAATGTTCATAGATTTAGGTCTTTAATCCATGTTGAGTGGATTTTTGTGTAAGGTGTAAGGTAGGGGTCTTGCTTCATGCTTCTGCACATGGAAATCCAGTTTTCCAAGCACCATTTATTGAATAGACTGTCCTTGCTCCAGGAGTTGGTTTTACATCCTTGATCAAATATAAGTTGGCTGTAGATGTTTGGGTTGATTTCTGGTGTTTCTATTCTGTTCCATTGGTCTATCCATCCGTTTCCATACCAGTACCATGCTTTTTTGATTACAACTGCCCTGTAGTATGTCCTGGAATCTGGTATTGTGATGCCTCTGGCTTTGTCTTTGTTGTACAAAATTGCTTTAGCTATTCGAGGTATCCTGCATCTCCATATGAATTTCAGCATCATCTTTTTCTAGATCTGAGAAGAATGTCTTTGGTATCTTGATTGGTATTGCATTGAATCTGTAAATTGCTGTTGGGAGAATGGACATTTTGATGATATTGATTCTTCCAATCCATGAGCATGGAAGATTTCTCCATTTTTTGGTATCCTCTTCTATTTCTTTCTGTAAGGTTTTGTAGTTTTCATCGTAGAGATCTTTAACGTCCTTGGTTAAGTTTATTCCAAGGTATTTGATTGTTTTTGTAGCTATTGTGAATGGGATTGATCTTAGCAGTTCTTTCTCAGCCATGGCATTGCCTGTGTATACAAAGGCTGTTGATTTTTGTGCATTGATTTTATATCCTGCTACTTTGCCAAACTCTTCTATGAGTTCCAATAGTCTCTTAGTAGAGTTCTTTGGGTCCCCTAAATAAAGAATCATATCATCTGCAAAGAGGGATAGTTTGAGTTCTTCCTTCCCAATTTGTATCCCTTCAATTTCTTTTTCTTGCCTGATGGCTCTGGCTAAAACTTCTAGAACTATGTTGAATAGCAGTGGTGAGAGTGGGCATCCCTGTCTGGTACTAGATCTCAGTGGAAATGCTTCCAACTTTTCCCCATCCAGTAGGATGTTGGCCGTGGGTTTTTCATAAATTTCTTTGATTGTATTGAGGAATGTTCCTTCTATACCCAATTGCTTAGAGTTTTCATCATGAAAGCGTGTTGAATTTTATTGAATGCTTTCTCTGCATCTATTGAGATAATCATATGGTTTTTCTTCTGCAGTTTGTTAACGTGGTGTATCACATTGATTTGTGAACATTGAACCATCCCTGCATACTAGGGATAAATCCCACTTGGTCTGGGTGGATGATTTTTCTGATATGTTGTTGTATTCTATTGGTGAGAATTTTATTGAGGATTTTTGCATCTATGTTCATCAGGGATATTGGTCTGTAATTTTCTTTCAAAGCTGCATCTTTCTCTGGCTTAGGGATTAAGGTGATGCTGGCTTCATGGAAAGAATTTGGGATGATTCCATCTTTTTTGATTGTTCTGAATAGTTTGAGAAGACATGGAGTTAGTTCTTTGAATGTCTGGTAGAATTCAGCCGTGAATCCATCTGGTCCTGGGCTTTTCTTTGTTGGGAGGGCCTTTATTACTGTTTCAATTTCTGACTCAGTTATGGGTCTATTTAGGTTTTCTGTGTCTTCATTATTCAATTTAGGTAGATTGCATGTGTCCAGGAATCTATCCATTTCTGATAGATTTCCCTCTTTGCTGGCATAGAACTCTTTGTAGTAATTTCTGATGATTCTTTTTATTTCTGTGGTATCTGTTGTTACATTTCCTTTTTCATCTCTGATTTTATTGATTTGGGTCTTTTCTCTTTTTTTTTAGTTAATTGAGCCAATGGGTGTCAACTTTATTCATTTTTTCAAAAAACCAGCTCTTTGCTTGGCTGATTTTTTGTAAATTTTTTTGGATTCAATCCTGTTGATTTCTTCTCTGATTTTAATTATTTCTCTTCTCCTACTAGATTTGGGTCTGGTTTGCTGCAGTTTTTCTAGATCATTGAGATGCATTGAAAGCTCATTTATTTGGTGCCTTTCCAATTTCTTGATGTAGGCACCTATTGCTATAAACTTTCCTCTTAACACTGCTTTTGCCATATCCCATATGTTTTGATATGTTGTGTTATTATCCTCATTTACTTCCAGAATGTTTTTGGTTTCTTTTTTGATTTCTTCTATGACCCATTGTTCATTCAGGAGCATATTATTCAGTCTCCATGTGTTTGCACATGCTCTAGGGATTCCTGAGTTGCTAATTTCCACCTTCATTCCACTGTGGTCTGTTACTCTTCAAACTTGAAGGACTAGGGATGATGACTTTTCTGTTTCCTCCAGTTAAGGAGCAAAGTATGCTTTTTTTAGGATTGGAAGAGAGGCATTATATACTTCATTTCAAGAAAAATCTCTTTGCCACTTAACTGAAGAAGTTTTCTGCATCACTACAATGTTTGCCTCGTTAGTGTCCACAGAGCTTTGTGTTGCAGATGCGCCACCATGTACAACAACAATAAAAGCAACAACATACTAATATCCCTAAACCAGAAAGATTAGTATTTTCTGACACCAGGGACTTCCCATCCCAAACCAGGAGTAGAGCCATTGATTAAGACTCAGTGTAGCACCAGGTGTAGCATTAATCTAGGTGTGTGGCACCCTGAGTGTCAATTGTCAATGCTTTACTGTACAAATTGACACTCTCTTTGTCTCTGGAAAAAAGAGAATGGCAAGAAATCAGACCAGTGGAAAACAGATCCAATCTATCTGTAAGCAGGCTTTGGAATTGACAGGCATTTACACAGTTTTCCCATCTTTGAATCCAAGGGAGGCCCAAACTATGTCTTCTATCTAGCACAGGGAAAGCCAAGAACACCAACATGCCTCTTAATGTACTCAACATCAGTTGTAAATATTTAGTCTCTACCTTCTTTAAGTCATAAGGCATGGGTAGGGCTATGAGTCCAACTTTCTGGGACAAGGCACCTGATAGTAAACCTTCTGTTCCCAGAGTTTACTGGAGAGTACTCTGCATGTTCAACCTTTTGATTTTTCAAATCCATGAAACTGTTCCCCATGAAGATTACCAGATCTGGAGTCGCTGAGGGGAAATCAGTCAAATGCAGCCTGCTAGAATCCTGACACATATTTAATAGCCTATTAGCTGTCATATATAGATTTTCCAGAGAGAAATGGCTTGATTCAAGGTGATAGAGATTTAGAGTAATGTTTCAATTATCAAATAATATGGCTTGGTATTTCTCTATATAGCTGGAAATGAGCCAGAAACTTTTCTTTTGTTCCAGAAGTAGAAGCACACAGTGAACTGTTTGCACTGCATTGGTTGCCCAAGGGTGAACTACTCTGACTCCTGCAGTACATCCTCAGTGGTTGTTATCATTCTTGGACACATTAGCCATATTTGGGTGATAAAGTCAAGATTTTTGAAATGTACAACATCAGTTGTTTCATTTTTCCAAAATTTTGAGACCAGTCCTAATCCTTGTTTCTTTTTTTAAAAGATTTTATTTATTTATTTATTTGAGAGGTAGAGTTACAGACAGTGAGAGGGAGAGACATAGAGAAAAGTCTTCTTTCCATTGGTTCACTCCTCAATGGCCGCAATGGCTGGAGCTGCGCCGATCCGAAGCCAGGAGCCAGGTGCTTCTTTCTGGTCTCCCATGTGGGTGCAGGGGCTCAAGCACTTGGGCCATCTTTTGCTGCTTTCCCAGGCCACAGGAGAGAGCTGAATGTGAAGAGGAGCTGGAACTAGAACCAGCGCCCATATGGAATGCCGGCACCACAGGCAGAGGATTAACGCACTGCACCATGGTGCCAGCCCACTAATCCTTGTTTCTTAGTTATAAAGAAGTCAGAGTTTTCTCGGTACCTCAGTGAGGATGCTGTATATGGATTCGAGCATTAGATGTGAGAATGCCAAGTGTAGTATCTAGCTAGCATCTTTATTTTGAACTGATGACCTTCTTTTGAGATTGTAGGTCTCACAGTCTTTTTTTTTTTTTTTTTGACAGCAACTGTGTGACAGTCATGCATAAGCACTCATTCTTTGTAGCTTTTCTGCTGTATGTAATTTTGTATAGCATTGACATCAGTGACTCTATCTGGATTTTTATTCTCTTTTTGTGATGAATATTTTATGAAAACACTGCTGATCCATCATTGTTTAGCTAGTTTCTGTTTATCCCTCATTGGCAGGTTGGAACTGGCCTGATTGTTGATCTGGTCCCACATTGGTAGGAATGGATTTGATGACCAGGAGTCAGTGGCAAAAACCATTTTAGCCATATTTGAGCAAAAAGAGGTTTTAGTACAAGTGGTTGTTAGGCTAATTTAACCTGTAGTCCATTGTTGGATTTAATTTCATCTGTTGTGTTGGCACAAGTTATCATTTAAATGTGCCAATCCAACATTATTTTATTAGGAGCTGTGCTTCTGTAGAATTCTGACAGACAGTGAGCACAAAATTTCAAAAAGAAAAACACATAACAAAACCGACAAGAACATAACAAATCAAATTTGCATCTTAAAATAATTACAGAGTTATAATCTAAAAGCTTGTGAGTTATAGTTTGTTGACTATTTGCATTAAGTACAGTAAGAAGGTTGATTGATTATGTAATTATCTTATTCGTAAAAAGGTCTTAAACAGCCAATCCAGGGCTGCCTTATATTTATTAAACTATAGCATATAATCTTTTGAAGTTTCAAGGCTAACTGTGAAATTACAACTTAATTTACTCATTGCAAGGCTGAGAAACCTTGAACCCCAACATTCTGTGCATAATTTTTAGATAAGCCAATATTTCCAACTATATGCTATTATGAAGAAACATACTCATATACTGAATTCATGAAAATAACAATATTATAATGAAATAGAAATAAATATTTTTAAAAGTTTTTTTTTAAATTTTTGTAGAATTATGTAGGGGAGAAATTAAATGCATGTCTGATCGTTGTGAAATAATATCCATCCACTTAATCAAGATGATTTAATAAGTTATAGACCAGATTTCATCATAGTCATGAAGTTATCACTAAAATATTTTTAAAATATAGATATCTCTTAAAAATCTTAACTTCTATTTAA
The DNA here is from genome assembly GCF_033115175.1 of Lepus europaeus. Taxonomy (NCBI): domain Eukaryota; kingdom Metazoa; phylum Chordata; class Mammalia; order Lagomorpha; family Leporidae; genus Lepus; species Lepus europaeus. Next base: position 32,023,301 of record NC_084842.1, read on the forward strand.
TATTCAGTAAATAGATATCTCTTAAAAATCTACTATTTAATATTCAGCTTTCCAGGCAATCAAAGCAATAAAAATGGCAGAGAATACAAGAAATTACCTTAAAAACAAAAAGTTTTGTTTTTGGCCAGATACAAAGATATAAGGGCACTGGTAAAGAATTCAATTATCCTGACAATAGGCTTTTTAAAAATTAAGTTAAACAAATTTCATGTATTTCATATATACAGATTTAGGAACATAGTGATGCTTTCCACCCTACTCTCCCTCCTGCTCACACTCCCACCCTTCCTCCTCCCTCCTCTTTTATTCCCTCTCAATTTTTTTACAGATTTATTTATTTGAAAGTAAGAGTTACACAGAGAGAAGGAGAGGCAGAGAGAGAGGGAGGTCTTCCATCTGCTGGTTCACTCCCCAATTGGCTGCAACAGCCAGAATGGAGCTGCGCCGATCCAAAGCCAGGAGTCAGGAGCTTCCTCCGGGTCTCCCACATGGGTGCAGGGGCCCAACTACTTGGACCATCTTCTACTGTTTTCCCAGGTCATAGTAGGGAGCTGGATCCGAAGCAGAGCGGCCAGAGCTTGAACCAGCGCCCATATGGGATGCCGGCACTGCAGGTGGCTGCTTTACTCGCTATGCCACAGCGCTGGTCCCTCCCTCTCAATTTTTACAATGATCTACTTCTAGTTTACTTTAAGATAAGAAAATTTAATATCAGGTCATTCTAGACTTGGAATCAATGAGGAAAAAAAGCTTACAGGAACTGACTATCAAGTCCATTGAATGCAAACTGTAACAAAGAGAAAAACAAAAACTACACCTAGCAACTGGTTGAAATAATTAAAGAAAAAGACTAAAACTAAAAAATTCTTCCAAGCTTTTTGCCAAAGTAAAACAATATTTCTTTAACACAGAGAATCAAATTCTCAAACATTTAAATGCATCCCAGAATTCCTGGCTTCATTTTTTTCTCATTCTTCTCTCTTAAAAAAGCAAACAAACAAGCAAAAAATTAGTTATGAACATTTTTAGGGGCAGGTGGCTATTGCCACCAGTAGATTTTATAGTCCTTGTTGAATCTCTACATTCTCTTCTTCAAAATACTACCTCAGAGCCCATTTCCTGACCCAAAGAAACATTAAATAACTTTGAACCTATAAAATTATTATTGTCTACACCACCAGCTCTTGGCTCACCTCATGTTGACAAACCTTTTCACCTATGCCATGGAACTAATGTAATTGATAGAGGTTTCCTAGTAAAATCTTTTGTCACTCAGATATGTCCCATGCGTATGTATCGTGTCAATTAAATCTGGAGGCAGCAGACCTGTACCCATGCTTCCATGGTGTAGCCACCACACCTGCCTTAATTAACAAAGTCACTACCCTTAAATCAGGCTTCTCCATTTGCCACAATGTTCTTTGGCTGTGTCTGCTCTTTCAAAATACTACCTGTCTACAGCGTGTTAGATGACTTAAGAATTTTGGCTATTAGAACCTTTATCTTCATCATTTTACACTAACCTGACACTCTAAAACCAGATACTCTACTATTTATCTGATAATAGTGTCACATAACTACATAATTGATTTCTGGCAATATAAATGGTCTCAAAGCCACAATCCCCCTCCCCTGGTAATTGAGATCTAAGTGTATTTTGTGGTGGTTTCTATAAGTGAAAATCCTGTGGAAATATGATAACTGGCTAAGCTCAGGTTTCCTCACATGAGACACTTCTGGCATACTCCTTGCCCAATGTAAATTCAGTACAATGCAGTAAATATACTCGAGCCTGTATATTGACAAAAAGAAACACTGCTACTATTCACATTGACTCCAGATAAACTTTTTCGATCTGCCATGTGGTTGGCACTATCTGGAAATCCTATAGAATCAATTTCTACATGACTCCCACTGTCATACAGACGTATAATTGCTACTCTACTGTGGATTATTCATGCCCCTGCTAAAATTGCAATTTTTCACTGTCCTACTCATACCAAGGAAACTGACACTATATTTCCAAGAATTAATAAGGGTGACAAAGCTGCTAAGTACATAACTAAAAATGCACCCCATTCCCTTTTCAACACAATTTATAAGCCTAACTCTATCCCTAACTAATATTGTAATGTAGAAGACAAAAATTCACACTCTGAAAGAGACAGATGGATACTAAACAGTGCCAAACAATTACCAGAATGATAAACATTGGACTAAATGGGATTTCTATAGCCTCCCCCCCACCCGCCCCCGTCTTTTGATCTTTTGGTTTACACTTAACTCCCATCAGATGGAGTAAAGTAAAGGAAACAAAAGACAATTTATTCTTCCCTGACATACATAAAAATTCTGACAAAATTATTTTCCAGTGTACTGTTTTGTAAATCTCAACAAATTTCTTGAGGTAGTTAATACAGCTAAGAAAATCTCTAAGTGTCCATACTGACTTGTGACACTGCAAATGAATTTTATAGATTTACTTCAAGTTTAAGTTAAATTTCATTGTTTCTTTGTGACTTAATGATGGGTTGGATGCTAAACAAGTTAACATACAAAAACAACTGAATAAAACAGTAACTATGATTTTTTTTGTGAATTGAATCAGCCTAAAGAACTCATTTTTATAGGTGAAATAAGCCATTTATATGTAAAAAATCTGGGGTATTCAGTAAAATTTCATATCCCATATATTCTCAATCCTTAGTGTAAAGTAGAACCTAAAAATCTAAATATAAAAAACACTGTAGAAAAAATGTCAAAAGCTGAACTAAAATGGGCAGTATCATTACTCATTGTCCTTATAAAATTGAGATTACTCTAATTATGAAACATATATGAATCCCATTTAAAGAGTTTTTGATTACACATTGCCTACTGGCATCTCTAAATCTTCAATACCTGGATTTAGTGAGCATTATGTGGACTTGACTAAACAATTTGATGCTATGGCTGGCTTCTATAACCAATTAATAGAGCTTATTAAAAACAAGTGAATAAAATATGACCTCTGGTGACTGAGAAGACATTCCAGCATTTTCAGCAGGGAGATTGAAAGTAATTTTTTTGATAGAGAAAAACATGCACAGTTTTCATTGGGAAAGACCTTATAAAATATTAATCAACTAAAATTCAATAAAGAATAAAAGAAACGTTCTCCTGAATTCACCAAAGCCATTTCATGCTAGATCTGAGTAATGAGTTCCAACATAATTACAGATTATATATGCAGGTGTCCTGAAATTGAAGATTTCCAGAAACATTTTCCAGCCTCTAGAAACATAAAACACCTCAAAATAGACAGTTTGTCGTTTCTGGAAGGAAACAAAACAAAACAAACCCCTTGACCTAAAAAGGGACAACATTTTCCCAACATTTATTAAAATGCCAACTGGGGATTGTCTCAATCTATTCTATTCTGTCTTTAATCCCCCTGCTATCAACTCTCTTTCAAACTAAGGGTTGTTTCTTGTTAAAATTATTATTTCATTGCTTTTATGGCTAAGTAGTATTCCACTGTCTTTTGGAAAAAAAAAAAAAAAAAGATGCAACTAGAGATCATCATGCTTAATGAAATAAGCCAGTCCCCAAAAGACATTTGATATGTGGCAGTTAATATAGACTACACAAAAATTTGGAAGAATAAAACTGCCTTTTTATGATTGATTGTTTTTAGCCCTTGGTTATACCCCTGTGAAATAGTGGTATTTCTACTTTTTATTTGTTGAACATTATGTCTAGTGGTGCATTAAACCTATGATTATAAAATGAATTGAAATTATGTTATTGTAGAAACTCAAGAGAGATAAAACAAAGGAGTGGGGGGGGGTGTTGAGTGAGGCAGGGAGGGAGGAAGTATGGTTATTTTTTGAGAATTGTACCTATGAAATACTTGAAGTTTGTTATCTTTATATTGAAAAAAAACTTAAGATCTATTTTCTCAACAAGTAAAACACAAACATAATACTAAATTTGTACATTCCTGCAAACCCTGGCTGAGATAACTAATCAGTCTGAGTACTATTTATGTTAACTTCTAGGTTGCACATGGAATAAATTTATCTTTGTGCAAGTTTTGTCCCTAGGGAAGGAAATAACAAAACAAAATTCTTTGTCAGGGGAGATGGTGATGGCACTAAGAAAGATGAAACTGCATGAGGAAAAACTTACCAAATCACCCTTATCTTACTCGTTATCCCCAAATATATGCTTCATGAATTTTCTTTTCTAAGAACTATAAACTCTTTTTCCCTTTTGTCTTTGTCTTGTCAGTTCTCCACAATTTATCACCTTTATAAAATATGGTATTTAAGCCTTCTAAATTTAACAACTTCTTGAGTTCCTTACTTTCTACTCAAGCCCTTTTATAGAATAACATAAAATATTAATATCAAATAAATTCTGTAAATTTCTTACTCATTAATCTTTCCTTTATTGGACTTATTTGCAGATCTCAGCTACCCAAGCCAAATATATAGGGAAAAATTTTTTCTTCTACAAGAGAGAGCCAAGGGATTTCAAAAGTAATATCTGACAACTTCACAAATATCCATAAATTTAAAATTTAGGCATAGAAAGTTTATGGTTTAAAATATAATTTTCAGCAATTGCATATGAGTGCCTTGTGCTTACACAATAAATATAGATATGAAATATTATCAATAAAAATATGGACTCAAGTTTGTGGGGAAAAACACTTCGAGAAAACATTCTGTGGAAAACTTAAGATAGACTATTGGGGCATATAATAAAGTATTTAAGTGCCTGATAAGACATTTTACAAATGGTTAATAAAGAATTCTGATCATAAAGGAATGGTTAAAGCCAAGGGAGGTGAGCAGCCAGGGGGTGGAGGGTGAGACAAAGAGACAGACAGAGAGTTTTAGTAGCCATGATAAAGGAATAGCCAACAATACCAAGTTCTAGAGAAAGATCAGGTAAAATACTGAAGGGTGAATTTTTCATGGATTATTCATCCTGAGTCTTAGTTATGCAACTAGATAGTATGACGCTATTGTGAAAATCTTTGACATAAAAGGAACAAAATGAAGAGTGGATAAACCAGGGAAGACACTGCAATAAAAGATTCAACTTTAGAAAATCGAGAATAAAAGCAAGTATTGGGGTAGGCATTGTGGTGTAGCTGGTAAAGCCACCATCTGTGATGCCTGCATCCTGTATGAGTGTCAGTTCCTGGTCTAGCTGCCCCACTTCTGATACAGTTCCATGCTAATTGCCTGGGAAAAGCAGTGGAAGATGATACACATGCTAGGGCTCTGAAACCCATGCAGAAGACATAGATGAAGTTCCTGGCTCAGCCCTAGCCTTTGTGGCCATCTGGGGAATGAACCAAATGGAAGATTCTCTCTCTGTGAGAGTGTGTGTGTATTTCTCTCTCTGTAACTCTTTCAAATAAATAAATAAATATTTTTAAACACTGGAAAAACATATGAATATATCAGAAAATAGTATGAATGAAAACATGGAAGCAAGTAGATCATCTAATCTACTTAGTAAGGACTTAAGAAGCATCAAACTATATTGACATCTGAGACAGGTTGTTCGTAGCTCACTATCAATGACCCATTGATGTGGCAGATATTTTCATTTAATCTAGCAGATATTTATGATATTGAAAATTTAAGCCTAATTTTACCTTGAAAATAGTTATTGCTGAATAAATTTTTGGTGTCAAAATATAAAGCCAATGTTCATGCCCATGTAGAGCTAGTATCACTCAGAGATGGTGCTGTGAAGAGCCAGAATAGATGAGAAGAATGAATGGAAAATGTTAGAAACAATAAGGGAACTTTTCTCTCTTGCATGTGGTATTGAATGAAGGAGAAATATATTTATCTTGTAAATGTATGACTATAGCTAATCTCATTCTCTGCCCAGTGTTCTACTTGGTATTTTCTAAATTGTATTTAAGGCATACAAATTTCATGTATTTCATATATACAGATTCAGGAACATAGTGATACTTTGAAGACACCCTCCATTCTACCCAGGCTCCCACCTTTGTTTCTCCTCCCTCTCCCATTCCCACTCTTAATTTTTACAAATATCTATTTTTAGTTTACTTTATCCTCCTAACATTAACACTATACTAATTTAAGTGTTTGACAAATAGTATGAAGGAAAAAAACCCTGTTCCTCAACAATAGAGATAAGGATTGTAACAATCATTGAATTTCAAAATGTCAATTTGATTCCTATACATTATGTTTTAGTACTCAGTTTCCACAGATCAGGGAAAACATGTATTTCATTGTTGGGACTGGTTCATTTCACTAAGTATAATGGTTTCCAGTTGCATCCATTTTTTTTAACCACTGACTATTTTATTTATATAAAATAAGGTTTGACAATCCTGTTGATTTGTAATGGAATCAACATTTGTGGACTAGATATAGTCTTTTTCTTTCTCCCTCACCACCACTTTTTAGTCACTCCTTTTTTTCTTCTCCTGCTCCACTTTTAATAAAATTATGGGGCACAGAAGAGCAGGCTATAGTTTGCTCACTCTTTTTGTACCATAGAGATGATGAAAAGAAATATAATAATGATAGAACAGTTTGAACCACAAAGGATAAAATATAAAAGATATTTATTTTAGAGTTGCAAGAAATAATAAGGGGAATGAAGCAAAGCCATTATGTGAGTAAATAGAGCTGAAAATATTTCAGAACTGATAATAGATCCCAATCTTCAGACTAAGGAAGTGGAACACATCACAAAGAAGAAAAACACAAGTAAATTTGGAGCTATATATATATCCTAATGAACCTAGAAAATGTCAAAGATAAAGACAGGATGCTAAAAGTGAGCAAAGCAAAGGACGCTTCCTAAGCAAGGAATGACAATTAGACTCATAGTTGATTATAAAAGAGTAACATTAAAAGCCAGAGGTATTAAAAAGAAATAATAAAAAAATCTTGAAGTCTATGTGCTACATATGATATTTGTGCTGTTTAACAAATATTTTTGGTGTTTAACCAAGATGAGGGTTTGAATTTTTCATCATCTCCTGGCCTCTCATCTCCTTGTGTAGATATTCAGCAGAACGCAAAATGGACAGATGAGGCTTTAAGGCTGTGGGCGGTCATGTTTCATGCATTTTACTCCCCCTTACATATCCTGGAGAAAGATTTGAACATAAGCCCCTAGACACTTTCATAAGGTTAATAACATATGCATGTGCATTATATATATATATATGTACATATGCATGTAATTAAGCACATAATAGTTGAAAATAAATATAATTCACATAATGCAATAATGTACAGACCAGCAAAATAATGAACAGACCAGTTATAAGTAAACCTGTAAGATATAATATTAAATGATTAAAGAAAATATTCCATTTCAGTAAGTCTCAGAAAGGAATAAAATGTAATGCAATTGTATAGAGAATGTTTGGGAGACATATTTGGATTTTTAGATACAAAGTCAAGGTCATGTTTTAAAAAAAAATCAGCATTATAGTTAGTTCTTTTTTAAGATTTATTTATTTATTTGAAAGTCAGAATAAGAGGCAGAAGCAGGGAGATAGAGAGAGGTATTCCATCCATTGGTTCACTTCACAATTGGATGCAATGGCCAGAGCTGTGCCGATCCAAAGCCAGGAGCCAGGAGCTTCTTCAATGTCTCCTACATGGGTGCAGGGGCCCAAGGACTTGGGCCATCTTTTACTGCTTTCCCAGGCCATTGCGGAGAGCTGGATCAGAAGTGGAGCAGCCAGGACTCAAACCAGTGGCCAAATGGTATGCCGGCACCACAGTGCCAGCCCCTGTAGTTAGTACTAATGTAATAGAGTAAGAGAAGGTAACATGGACTTGTGTATACACCTGCTATCCAAGAGTGGTCTTTTGGCTAGCATCATCAGCATCATCTGTAGAATCATCTGGGAGAAACTCAGGTGCTATTCTGGGGTTGGTGTTATAGTGCAGCAGGTTAAGCCTTCACTTGCAAGACCAGCATCCCAGTTTCAAGTCCCAGCTACCGTGCTCCTAACTCCCTGCTAGTGTACCTGGGAAGATAGTAGATGGTTCTCAAACACTTCATGTTCCCACCCATGTGAGAAACAAAGATGGAATCCATAGTTCCTGGCTTTAGCCTGGCACAAACATGGCTGCTACAGCCATTTGGTGTGTGAACCAGAAGATGAAAGACCCACCTGATGGAACAAGGCCATAAGCATCAGCCATTTTAGGTTTCTTGTTACACCTGCCTTCTTTCTAGAGACCAGTTCAGTCTCACACCCTGTATTGTTCCTCACCCCACCCCACCCCACCCCCTGCATTCTTCCCCAGGTTTGGAAACCAGTGGACCAAACCTGAAGAACCAGTATGGAGAAGCTCATCTTTGCCTACTGATGCCACCCTCACCCCTTGGCCCACCTAAGATATGAAAAGGCCCAGCCAGCTAGGGTCGTGGTCTCTGCTATGTTTTGACTTTGTGAGCATGATAGCAGTTGGTTGACCTCTGTGGGTTTATTTTCTCTGAATAAATTTGGTCTGGCTGTGAGTTCATATTCTGTCTCCTCTCTGTTCTGCACCTCTTTTCCTAACATTTTGGTGCCCCAGATGAGGCAGCACCAGTCTGCACTCTTTTGCTTACATTTTTGGTGCCGCGTGTGACACCACACCCACCACAACACACATATGGTGCTCCCACTTTCTCTCTCTAATAAATTAATCAGTTAATTAATTAATTTTGAAAACAGTCTCATGCACATTAAATTCTGTTTTACATAGATAGTGTTCATTTTATTAAGTATCTGAGATTGTGCAAGTAACTCTTTTTCCTTTTGCAAATTGTACCACTCCCATCACACATTAGTTAATTACCATTGTTTATAAATCATGGTGACACTGAGTTGAATATATTTTTCTACATCTATAAAGTTACATGTTGAGGAATTTCACCTTCTGGAAACATTCAGCAATGTGTTTTTCTACCATGAAGATTTTACTGGAATATTTCTTCCTGGTGCAGGCATTTGTGAATGCATTTATATTATAAATACTTAAACTATATTTATGTGTCTAGTGTCTTCCCACTAAAGAATCTTAAGATTATTTTGCTTTCTATTTTTCTCACTTTTCATCATATGTCATCTGTATGTTAAAAATAATTTACGTATTAGAGCTTTAAAAATTATGTAACTATTATGTTACTGCTGCACTGATAGTCCCTAATAGAATTCCATTGTTCATAATAAACTTGTAAATACAGTGCTCAAGTTCATTAAATGATGACCCCAAATTCCATTTCTGGTACCAACTCTTGCTCTGGAATATAATAAACCAGGCACTGACTAAAATTTAAAATCGCTGAACTTCTCTTGAATGCCCTGCTCCTATTCCTAAATTATCTTTCCCTTGTTATTTTCTATCCAGATAATGATCCGTTCCCTTAGTTCTACCTTCCATTCTCTACTCAAAAAACACACTTTCTTCCTGAAGTCTCCCCGGATCTTTCTATACAGAAATAAATTACTTTTCTATGTGCTTCTACCAAGTGTGATAATATCTCTTTTAGTACTTACATTTTGTCTTACATTATTGAATGTGTATTACTCCCACTCAAATAAAATCCTTGAGGAAAGGGACCACATTTCACTCATTTTTATAACCTCATTACACCTGCTGTGCCTGGTAAATTTTTAATGCTTTTCGGCATAAATTTCTACTGATGGAACACAATTTTTTCCTTAGTAATATATAATCACAGACATTGAAAAATCCATTGTTATATTGTGAGACTTTTGTTTTGGTCTTCTCATTTTACTTTTTTAAATACGTTTATAAAGAGGTATCACTCACTCAATGCAGCACAGTACTTAGAATGTTAGCTTGTTTCTGTGTTTGATCCTCAACTTTATAATGCCTTCAGAATATGAAAGCTAAAAATGGAATAACTAGAAAAAGATTTGATCTCTAGTCTTAAATTATGTATATTTTGAACTTAACATAGTGTTCAGAACATTGTCATTAGCATGATTAAAGAATCAAAATACATTATACATTCTCTTGTTCAATTATCCCTTTTCTGATAAAAGGAGCCCTGAGATTTCAAGAAGTTTACTGAATGGCTTCATGGTGTATTCATTTAATGGGATTTACAGCATGAGATGGGAAGCACAGAGGTAGACATGTCATGTTTGTTTTTCCTGCTGCCTCCTTCTTTCAAGACCTTGTCTGAGGTGAGTACCACCCCAGGACTAAGGTCTCACAGAATGTCCCCTTTTCTGCACAAATCACATTCTTGCCTTATTTACTGCATAATCCCTGGGCGTGGTAAGAGTCCCTAGCTGTTATTAGTTTCTACATGTCATCACCTCCTTATTCTTTTAACCCTGTCCAAATATATGAATTCAAGTTTCTGTACACCATATTTTTGCATTCTTTTTTTTTATTTAGCAAATATAAATTTCCAAACTACAGTTTATGGATTACAATGGTTCCCCCCCCCCCCCAATTTCCCTCCCACTCACACCCCTCCCATCTCCCGCTCCCTCTCCCACTCCATTTACCTCAAGATTCATTTTCAATTATCTTTATATACTGAAGATCGATTTAATATATATTAAGTAAAGCTTTCATCAGTTTGCACCCACACAGAAACACAATGTGAAAAATATTGTTTCCGTACTAGTTATAGCATTACTTCACATTGGACAACACATTAAGGACAGATCCCACATGAGAAGTAAGTACACAGTGACTCCTGTTGTTGACTTAACAATTTGACACTCTTGTTTATGGCGTCAGTAATCTCCCTAGGCTCTAGTCATGAGTTGCCATGGCTATGGAAGCCTTTTGAGTTTGCCAACTTCAATCTTATTCCGACAGGGTCATAGTCAAAGTGGAAGTTCTCTCCTCCCTTCAGAGAAAGGTACCTCCTTCTTTGATGGCCCCGTTCTTTCCACTGGGATCTCACTCACAGAGATCTTTCATTTAGGTTTTTTTTTTTTTTTTTTTTCCCAGAGTGTCTTGGCTTTCCATGCCTACAATACTATCATGGGCTCTTCAGCCATATCCTAATGCCGTAAGGGCTGATTCTGAGGCCAGAGTGCTATATAGGACATCTGCCATTCTATGAGTCTGATGTGTTTCCCGTTTCCCATGATGGATTGTTCTCTCCCTTTTTGATTCTGTCAGTTAGTATTACCAGACACTAGTCTTGTTTGTGTGATCCCTTTGACTCTTAGACCTATCAGAGCTATCAATTGTGAGCTGAAATTGATCACTTGGACTAGTGCGATGGCATTGGTACATGCCACCTTGATGGGATTGTATTGGAATCCCCTGGCACATTTCTAACTCCACCATTTGGGGCAAGTCCGATTGAGCATGTCCCAAATTGTACATCTCCTCCCTTTCTTATTCCCACTCTTATATTTAACAGGGATCACTTTTCAGTTAATTTTTAATGTATTTTTTAGTATCATCATCTATCTGGATTTGATTGATATAATGGACCTAGATTATCCGAGACTCTGTTGATGTCAACTTACCTGAAGTTCAGAGACAGAACCCTCCCGGGATCAGAATTCAGGAGTTGTTATGTTCCCACTGTTAGGTATTTTTAAATTTGGGTACAATGTTAAAGATTATGTAGGGATATGTTACACGTTGTTGAATATTAGTGGCCATCTTGATATAAAATTGTTGCTACTAAAAAAAGTCTCATTTTTAAAATGTCAACATGCTGCTTTTCAAATATATTCTACAATCATTACAATAAAATGGAAAAAGTGAAGTGTGAACATAGAACTCATTCTTCCTGTAGGAACAGAAACCCTCAGGGTGAACGTTAGCCTTGCTGCTGCTGACATCTAGGTTTGTGTTTTTCTTTTTGTTTCATTGCTTGCAAATTGTTTATTTTTTCAGCTCAATGATGGATTTATAAAGCTTTTTTTAGCTGAATTTTATCCATCATTAATTAATCATGATTGAAAAAGTTGTTCAGTATAGGCTAGCTCCTTTGCCTCTAGAAATAGTCACTATGTGTTTTCAATCTTTGGATTTCACAGTCCTTGGCATAGAGAAAGCACATAATGAACTCTCAGTGGATACACATTAGGATAAATGGTTAATTTAATGACCCTAAGTGGTTATTAAATTCTCTGATGAAATTTTACACCTTTGCCTAAAAGGGATACCCCGAACACCATAAGATTAAAATACTACTAATATGTTTGAGTTCTTGTGCAATTCCCTTATATCTTCCATAATCACCACTGGAAATGAATAACTTAGAAAATTTAGACACCTTGTAGTTATTTTGAAGGAAAATATATTTATGGATTTTTCAAGCTAGAACTTCTTATTAAGAGTTTCTTATTATGTGAAAAAAGTAAATAGGATTTCTAGTACTCACTTAGATATAATACAAATAAGGTTGTACAATCATTTCCCCAGTAATTTCAAGAATATTTCCACAAGAATCTCTACAAATTCTACCCCACAGAACAACTTTCAGGCATGGCTTTTCATGACAACCAATAAATTAAGAAGAAGAGCACAAAAGAGTGAGTTAAGTCAGAGGTTGATCTTTCTCAATCATCTTAAGTAAAAATATGAATGTCTGGTTAACTTTAGATTTCTAGTACAAATTCAAAGCAAAATTTTCCCTTTCTGGATAATTGAGATATTACTAAGTTGATTTTAAATCACATCTGAGATATAAATATTATGCTTACTATTGTGGAAAACATTGTCCCCATTGAATACTCGATACTTTTGTATTTCTCAGTTTACTTAAAAATAATCTTATTAAGAGTATTTGGCAAAGGGAAAAAGCATATCTGCCACACATGGCAACTTTTAAGATGAATAAAAAAATGAATTTTCTGGCCTGAGGGTAAATAATGACAAATTTTCAGATGAAAGGTAAAATATTCTTCATTCTCAGAACATGGAAATTGAGATATAAAAGGAGATCCTTTTGCAGCTGTAACTACACCTGTCACTGCACATGACAGATATAATGAGTGTGGTTCCTTGGGGTTCCTGGGAAAATGAAATAGGAGCCTCAAGAGATCTCATCATTTCTAGGAAACTTAGAAGGCTGACAGGTATTTCTGCCAAATGTAAGCAAGTTTTATATTCTCTACTATGAGGTTCCATTCATAAGAGTTATCATTATAATGACCTTTATTCTAAACAAACAATTCTCTAGAACAGTGCTATCCAGTAGAAATATAGTGTGAGACACAAATGGGCCATATATGTAATTTTTAATTTTCTAGTAGCCATGTTTAAAAAAGTTACAACAAGGGGTGGCAGTGTGGAGCAGCAGGTTAAACTGCCTCTTGTAATACCAGAATCCCATATGGGTGCCAGTTCATGTCCTGGCTGCTCTGATTCCCATTCTGCTCCCTTCTATTGTGCCTAGGAAAGCAGTGAAAGATGGCCCAAGTGCTTGGGCCCCTGCATCCATGTGGGAGACCCAAATGAAGTTTCTGGCTCCTGGCTTCCACCTGCCCAGTCCTGGCTGCTGCAGCCATTTGGGGAACAAATTAGCTGATGGAAAATCTCTTTCTCTTTGTCTCTAGACCTGTCTAACTGTGCCTTTCAAGTAAAGAAAATAAATCTTTAAAAAAGTTAAAACAGAACAAATTTTAATGATATGTATTGTTTAACTCCATATATCCACATATAGTAGTATCACTTCAATATGTAATCAACTTAGAAACCTGATGTTCTATGAATCTCACTGCTTTTAAGTGTTTTAGTGTTTTAACAATTTCCTTTACCAAAAATTTTTTCGTTAAAACTTTATAATAAAAAGTTCTGAATGATTATTTTTTAGTTTTTTATTTTTTTTAAATATTTTATTTATTTTATTGAAAGTTTGAGTTACAGACAGTGAGAAGGAGAGACAGAGAGGTCTTCCATATGCTGGTTCACTCCCCAGATGGCTGCAACGGCCAGAGCTGTGCCAATCTGAAGCCAGGAGCCAGGAGCTTCCTCCAGTCTCCCACATGGGTGCAGGGGCCCAAGGACTTGGGCCATCTTCTACTGCTTTCCCAGGCCACAGCAGAGAGCCATATTGGAAGAGGAGCAACAGGGACTAGAACCAGCGCCCATAGGGGATACCGGTGCTGCTGGCGGAGGATTAACCTAGTGTGCCCCAGTGCCGGCCCCCTGAATGATTAATTTTAAAATGTCATAAATGTTTTCTTATTTTTTATTTGAAAGGCAGTGAGACAGAAGCATAGAGAAAAATGGAGAGAAATTTGTCATTCAGCGTTTCACTCCCCAAATGATTTCAACACTCAGGACTCGACCAGGACAAAGCATAGAGTCTGGAATTCAATCTAGGTGTCCATATGGGTGACAGGGACCCAACTACTTAGACTATCATTACTGCCTCCTAGTGTATGCATTAGGAAGAATTGGAAGCAGAGTAGCTAGGCCTCAAACCTGCACTCAGACCTAGAATGCAAACATCCCAAGCACAGTGACTAACCATGGTATCTTATTCCTGCCCCTCATTGTTTTAGATATGTATATGAAGGATTGAATGGGATGATGTTGCAAAACTTTTTTCTAGATGTGTTATTTTATAAATAGGTAACTCTATGCTTGCAAACTAATTTATCAAAAAGAGTTATATAATCCAGAGAGTTCATGTTCTCAGAAAAGAAACTGTGTTCCAAGTGTTTTAAGATATATCAGATGATTAAGTCTGGAGATATTAATTCTTTGTTTTATTCATTGGCTATTTCTAATTAATTGGACTTTTTTTTTTTCACTGTGGATTCAGTTTCACTATAATTAAAGTTAAGGATTTAATTCATCAGAGGATGGTTTATGAGCAACCTAGAGTTATATTTATTTAAATGAAAGGATAAGGTTATAACTCAGAGATGTGCCCAATTTGTTGCTCTCATTTAAATAACCACATACCTGGGATAAATCACATCTTAATGAAATACAAAAATAAAATTAACCAAAATTTCAAATCCAGGCACCTTGTGTCCAGTCCTTCAACAGAATTAGAAAAGGGGAGATAAGTGTTAAAAAGCTTCTAACTTGACAGGTGTGATAGAACCTGGAAACCACTCACAAGAACCTTAGTGACAAGCAGGAAGGAAATCTGTAAATCTTCACTCATCATAATCTTAACCAGTATTGATCCTCAACCTGCCTTTGAATTAAGACATTTGAGGCTCTGTGTCAAAACATATCATTCAGATAGTTAAAGGGAATTTTACCAATTTGAACAGAGAATCTGTGCAATCATTTCTATATTTGAGAGAAATAAATATATAATGCAAAGTTCCAAAGTAGTGATAAATGCAGTGAAGACCGATTATTCTTTCCTTCTTTTAAAGTCTTCCAAATCAAGTAAGATGTGTCTTGGGAAATCATAGAATCTTTATTTTCTCCTTTGGGAAACTGTAGGGTATTCAATAAAGCAAAGGAAGCAAGATAGTGATATTTAGGGAGAAAGCTAAATGTAGGGTGTTAATTTCATATACAATAAAGTACTTAGAAATAATAGTATGTTTATAATTTTAGAAAATACTTTAATATTTTTAATATATATGAATTGTCAGAAAAATAATATATAGAAAGATACTATTTTTACTTTTTTAAAATTTTTTATTTTTATTTATTTGGGTGGCAGAGAGGCAGGGATAGAGAGGAAAGAGAGAGAGAGGGAAAGAAAGTAAGAGCTCCTATACATTGGTTCACTCATCAGATACTGCGAATAGATGGGGCTAATGCTGGGAGCTGGGTATACAACCCAAGTCCACCACATGAGTGTCAGGAACCTAACTACTTGAACCACCAAGTCTGCCTCCCAGGATTTGAATTGGCAGGAAGCTGGTGTCAGGAGCTAGATCTTGGAATCAAATTGGGGTACTCCAACATGAGGTGCGGGTGTGACAAAGGTTGTCTTAACTACTAACTAAAAAGTTCACTCTTGTACATTGCTTTAAAATGCAAAAAACTACAACAGATCTCAACAGATCTAAACATTTGATGACACATTTAAAATATACATATGTTTCCAATGTAGTAAAACATCAGAAATGTTATTTAAAAAGCAAATGTGGTATATATCCACAATGGTATTCTACTGAAGTATTTTAAAAAATGAAATCCTGTATTTGTTTTCAAGTTTTATTTAATAAATGCAAATTTCCAAAGTACAATTTTTGAATAATAGCAGCTTTCCCCCCATAACTTCCCTCCCACCCACAACCATCCCATCTCCCACTCCCTCTCCCATCCCATCCCATTCTTCACCATGATTCATTTTCAATTATCTTTGAATACAAAAAATCAACTTAGTATATACTAAGTGAAGATTTCAACAGTTTGCACCCACACAGAAACAAAGTATAGAGTACTGTTTGAGGAGTAGTTTTACCATTAATTCGCATAGTACAACACATTAAGGACAGAGATCCTGCATGGGGAGTAGATGTACAGTGACTCCTGTTGTTGATTTAACAATTGACACTCTTATTTTCAACATCAGTAATTACCCGAGGCTCTTGTCTGAGCTGCCAAGTCTATGGAAGCCACTTGAGTTCACCAACTCTGATCTTATTTAGACAAGGCCATAGTCAAAGTGGAAGTTCTCTCCTCCCTTCAGAGAAAGGTACCTCTTTCTTTGATGGCCTGTTCTTTCGGCTGGGATCTCACTCACAGAGATCTTTCATTTATGTTATTTTTTTTTTATTTTTTGTCACAGTGTCTTGGCTTTCCATGCCTACAAAACTCTCATGGGCTTTTTAGCCAGATCTGAATGCCTTAAGGGCTGATTCTGAGGCCAGAGTGCTGTTTAGGGTATTTGCCATTCTGCTGTGTATTCTGCTTCTCATGTAGGATCATTTTCTCCTTTTTAATTCTATCAATTATTATTTGCAGACACTGGTCTTATTTATGTAATCCCTTTGACACTTAATCCTATCTTTTTAATCAGCTATGAACATAAGAAATTTCAATTGTTGAAATCCTGAATTTTTTAAAAAAATGATGCAAATGGACACCATTAATGATTAGTGAAATAAGCCAGTCTTAAAATGATAAATATCACATATTTCCTCTGATACGTGATAGCTAGTATAGAATACAATACAGACGGTGCCGCGGTTCAACAGCTAATCCTCCGCCTTGTGGCACCAGCACACCGGGTTCTAGTCCCGGTCGGGGCGCCGGATTCTGTCCCGGTTGCCCCTCTTCCAGGCCAGCTCTCTGCTGTGGCCCAGGAGTGCGGTGGAGGATGGCCCAAGTGCTTGGCCCTGCACCAACATGGAGACCAGGAGGAAGCACCTGGCTCCTGCCTTCGGATCAGTGCAGTGCGCCGGTCACAGCACGCCAGCCGCGGTGGCCGTTGGAGGGTGAACCAACAGCAAAGGGAAGACCTTTTTCTCTGTCTCTCTCACTGCCCACTCTGCCTGTCAAAAAAAAAAAAAAAAAAGAATACAATACAGTGTAAAAATTAAACTGACATTTTAATTTGATTGTTGTTTGTAGCCCTTGTCTATATTCTTGTGGAGCAATGATCATTCTGTGTTTTACTTGTTGAACATTAAGGTTAGTGGTACACTAGGCATGCTTTTATAAAGTAAATTAAAAGTATGCTATTGTAAAAATTCAAAGAAACTGAAAGAAAGAGAGGTAGTGGGAAGGGATTGATAGAGGGATGGCAGTATAGTTATCTTCTTAGAATTGTATCTATGAAACACCTGAAATCTGTTCTCTTTATAGTAATAAATAAATATAAAACACACTTAGGAAACTAGAAAACAAATATGTAAATTGAAATTCATGTACATTTTATGCCACAAATGTGTTCTTGAGACAATAAATACAACATATTAAACTTTTTCTCAATATCTTAAAATGATCAATTAGTCTTGAGCTTTCTAATACATATAATTTATGTTGGTTGAATAAAAAATAGTATTCAGAGAAGCTGTCTGCTTAAATGGCATTTACCTGTTTGAATAGATTTATCATAAGAACTGAACTGTGCCTTCCAATATTTATTGGGAGACTGAAAACACATGATCATCATCCTAGAGAAGTGCTTTTATTTATTTAACTTTTATCTACAGTGTTATGCAGTATTAAAGGAGTTTACAATACTTTACTCTTTTTTGCATTTAAGATAGAATTATCACTTAATCTTTGCATATCATATATTGGAATGGTACATTATAAAATACTTATTGAGAGATCGGACTTCAGCTTTACATATAAATTTATGTGATATAACCATATTTGAAACAAAGTATTATTACTTTTTTGTTTAATTTTGTAACAAATTTTATATTACAAATATCTCCATCTGTATTCAGGAGTGTTTTATTTTCCCTTTCATTTCTTGTATTTGTCTTTGTACTTTTGTATTTATTTATTTTTATTTATTTATTTGACAGGTGGAATTATAGACAGTGAGAGAGAGAGACAGAGAGAAAGGTCTTCCTTCCATTGGTTCACTCCCCAAATGGCCGCTATGGTCGGAGCTGTGAAGCCAGGAGCCAAGTGCCCCCTCCAGGTCTCCCATGTGGTTGCTGGGGCCCAAGCACTTGGGCCATCCTTCACTGCCCTCCTGGGCCACACAGAGAGCTGGACTGGAAGAGGAGCAACCAGGACTAGAACCCTGCACCCATAGGGGATGCCGGTGCTGCAGGCAGAGGACTAACGAATTGAGCCACAGTGCCGGCTCCTGTCCTTTTTCAAAATAGCAACTATTACCTACCTACCTGAACAAAATGAATGGCATTAATGTGAGGGTGGAGATATTTATGCTTAATGTATTCATTATAACTACATCCAGTAAAATGTGATGAAGCATAGTTACACCACTTTGTAAAATGTAGGTAAATGGAGTTACTGTGAAAGATTTAGGGACCTCATAAGTTCATGGAGAGCTCTTTGATAGGAAAGCATTTATTCTTTTTTTATACATATATTTATGTGCAAAGGTTAAGTACAACAAAGGATGAGTGATTTTTTTTTTTTTTTTGACAGATAGAGTTAGATAGTGAGAGAGACAGAGAGAAAGGTCTTCCTTCTGCTGGTTCACCCCTCAAATTGCCGCTACGGCCAGCACTGCGCCAATCCGATGCCAGGAGCCAGGTGCTTCCTCCTGGTCTCCCATGCGGGTGCAGGGGCTCAAACACTTGGACCATCCTCCACTGCCTTCCCGGGCCACAGCAGAGAGCTGGGCTGGAAGAGGAGCACCTGTGACCAGAACCCGGTGCCCATATGGGATGCCTGCGCCGCCAAGGCGGAGGATTAATCAAGTGAGCCACAGCACTGGCTCCAGCATTTATTCTTTACCACATAATACAAACTCCATGACTAGAGAATATTTCCCAACATTTTTAAAGAAATATTACAAAATGAATTTGAAAATAGAAATACACCTATGTTGATTATTTTTTCTATTGCTTGAAAGATATGATGTTCATGTAAGCAGCAGAAAAATCTTAAATGTAATTTGATTCTAAATCACACTGCTGGTGTCATAATTTAATAAAGAGATGATGTATAACTTAAACATACCTCGTTAAGATTTCTACCCCATTATTACTCCACGTTGCCCTTATAAAAGTCACCAGTGGCCTTGAAAGTACTAAATCCAGTGCTCAATTCTGAATATTCCTATTGTCTGGCCTGCCAGCAGCATTTGATAGTGTATTACTGTCCTCAAAACACTTTCTTCCTTCAGTTCCCAGTACATTAATACATATCCTCTGGATTATCCTTATTATTTGCCAGTGCTGTTTTCTACTTTTCTTTCCTGTTTTCTCCTTTTATCCACAATACTCAATTCCACATTCTCTTCTCACGGAGTCTGCCCTTGGGAATCTGTTTAGGTTTTATGACTTTTGCTACCATCTATAGGGTGACAACTGCCAATTTTATTAATCCAGATAATATCTAGTTCCCCAAGTTTAAGTTCATATATCTGGCTACACTCTTGACTCCTCCCTATTGACTATTTAATAGATAAAATTTCCATTCTCAACTTCATTCTTCTTTTCCAACCTCTCTATTCACATTATTACATATGTGAGCTGATAACTCGTATTCTAGTTGTTCAAGCTGACAATTTGGCAGTCTTCCTTGAGTCCTCTTAAGGTAATCCATATCCTAAAAATCTGTATCTTGACCAAAAATCTGTTCTTCTATACAGTTGGCTTTCTGTGTCCACAGGTTCTGCAGTTGCAGGTTCAACCAACTGTGATAAAAAATATAGTGAAAAAAGTTGTATCTGTACTGAATATAAACACTCTATTTTATGTCAATATTCATTAAATAATTCAGTATAACATTTCCAGAGCATCCCCAGTACATTTTGTGTTATAAGTAATCTAAAGATGATTTAAAATATAAAGAGGCTGGGTACAAATTATATACAAATTCTATAGCATTGGATTTAAGAGACCCAAGTGTCCAGGCATTTTGTTGTCTGTGGGGGTTTTGGAACCAGTGCATGAGGGTTAACCATGGATGAATGTAAATAGAATCCAACAGCTTCTCACCACATCCACTGCATCATCTTCTCTGAGTTGCCACCTCCTTTGCTTGTGCTGTTGCAATAACCTTTAACTGGGCTAATTGCTTCCACCCTTTCCTTCTCATAGCCTCTTCTTGGGATGATGAGTCATCTTTTATAAACAATTTTCAGATATTTCATTCTTCAACTTTAAAACTTGGAAATCACATCCCATTTTGATCTGTGAAAAAACTGATTTCTTGTCATTGACCAACTTGTTTCTTTTTTTAAAAAAAATATTATTTTTATTTTTATTTTTGACAGACAGAGTTAGACAGTGAGAGAGAGAGACAGAGAAAGGTCTTCATTTACCGTTGGTTCACCCTCCAATAGCCACCGCGGCCGGCACGCTGAGGCTGGTGCACTGTGCTGTTCCGAAGCCAGGAGCCAGGTGTTCCCTCCTGGTCTCCCATGCGGGTGCAGGGCCCAAGGACCTGGGCCATCCTCCACTGCATTCCGGGGCCACAGCAGAGAGCTGGACTGGAAGGGAGCGACTGGGAAAGAATCCGGTGCCCTGACCAGAATTAGAACCTGGTGTGCCAGCGCTGCAGGTGGAGGATTAGCCTATTGAGCCGAGGCACATGCCCCAACTTGTTTCTTTGAATCTGTTCACTTCTGTTGTTGTTCTGGGTTTCATTTTTCACTTCGAAGTGAGATCATATGCTTCCAGATGCATTAGTCACCTCCTTCTTTCTCAGATACTCCAGGTATGTTTTACACTAGAACACTTAAATTTGCTCTTCTAGATTTTTGGTATATTATTCCCCAAGGTATTTGTATAGCAAATTCTCACATCTCCTCAAGATTTGTCATGCAGCTGCCTTCACAATGATCACTTTATGCACTCTGTGAAATTATATACTGTATTTGTCCTCAGGATACCACAACCCATTCAAATTTCCCTTAGTTTTCTTTTCTTCTAACAGTATATGCTAATTTACTTATATATTGTGTTTTATGTTTGCTATTTAACTTGTCGGTTCCATGATAGTATTTCTATTTTGCTGCTGTTTCATTCACTATTATATCATCTGTGTACTTCAGATAACTAATACAAATGCTAGATTAATAAGTAATGAACAATTAAAAATGATGAAAATGTGATAAAAACAGAATGAATATAAAAGATTAAAATCAGGTTACTTTTTAAATTTTTTTCACATATATACAGTTTAGAAACATTTGATTGAATATCATTTATATTATAACATTTTAGTTACGGTTCTCCAGAGGAACTGAACCAATAGGATGAAGTCATTTAATTAGTTATTTATTCACTCCTGTCTCCTGGCTTTGGCCTGACTACTGTTGCCATCTAGGGGTGAACCAGGGGATGGAAGATCTCTGTGTATAGTGGCAAGCTGGAGACTCACAAGTTCTAATCATGTAGTCTTGTTTTTTTTTTTTTTTAAGAATTCTTCATTTGAAAGGCAGAGTTACAGAGAAAGACAGAGCAAGATGTTCCATCCTCTAATTCAATCCCCAAATGGTGTAATGCCTGGAGCTAGGCCAATCTGAAGTAGGGAGCTAAGAGCTTCTTCTGGGTCTCCCACAGGGGTGCGGGAGCCCAAGTACTTGGGCTTGCTGCCTTCCCAGGCACAATAGCATGAAGCTGGACCACTAGCATGAAGCTGGATCAGAAGTGGAGCAATTGGGACTCCAATATACTCCAATATAGGATGTGCTGGCCCCAATCATGTAGTTCTAGTTTTAGGACAGCCAATGAACTAGTTCCTGACTGAAAGCTAGCAGGCTTGAGAATAAAGAACCAGTGTTTCATTTTGAGTCCAAACGCAGGAAAAAATCAGTGTCTTATCAGGAAGGCTGTCAGGCAGAACCAATTCCTTCTTACTCAGTTTTATAGTTCTAGTCAGTTCTAGTTCAACTGCTGAGCCCTACCCACATTTGGGAAGACAATTGGTTTTACTTAGTTTGGAGATATAAATATTAATCTCCTCCAGAAACACCTTCACATACATACCCAAAATGCTTGACCAAACCTCCAGGCCCAAGCTGACACAAAAAATTAACCATAACATAGAACTTAAACATTGTTGTTGCTGATACATCCATAGTACTTTTTTTTCTCAGAGCAGTTAAACTAGCTCCACATAAAGGAATGGATTTCATAAATTTATAAAAAATAGTTATGGAGAACTTTAATGACTAATTTAGAAGACACAGATCAAGGTACAGCTTTGTTGTATTTTCTATAACAAAAAGCCAAATGAATTCATCCTTACAAAATGAGGCTCTAGTTTACTTTAGATACTTGTTTTGCTCTGCTGAATTCAAAGCTTTGAGCCATTTTATTGAAATCATGAGCAATTTCTACTCACAGTGTTTCATCCATAACCTACAAATAGCAACACATAAATATCAAAGAATATGAATATGAATATGCTACAAGTAATAATTGTAATTTGTTACTGTTTCTGTGTGATTACATGGATTAATTTATTAGAGGACAATTATTACACCAAAGTCATTTCATCATTAGTTAACAAATTGAATCAAATACTAAGATAAAAGAATGTTATTTTTACATATTCTGTAAACTTGTGAGTTTTCTGAAATCATAGTGTATTCATTTCTGCAATGTAAGGTTTTATCAGGTAGTGCTTTAAGCTTCTAAGTAAATTTAAAAAGAATATGTTGCTACATTTAATGCATTAGGCAACTGGAAAGTAGGTTACATATTTTTTGAAATATCTTCAAATATATCCAGAATTTTTGAGTAAGGTTATGATTTTTTTTACTAATCAAGTCATGATTTAATTCTTAAAATGATCACACACCTGAAAATAACTCAAGTATATTTGAAAAATTATGACATTATCATCTAGTACTTTCTGTTCAGAATTATACTTGATTATTTAATTTTAAAGCTTGTGTTAAAAATGGACAACATAATATGTTGGAATAGTCTAGTATAAAATGTAAATTATTCCCATGAATAAAATAATATAAATAAACAGAGTGGACCAAGGTATACCAAAGATGAGGCATCTTTATTGCATTGGAAAGTGAGGAAAGTGGTTCAGGGACACAACATAGTATCAAGTGCAGGGTAGTAGAGGGGAATAAGTTTTGATTTAGGAAGATCATTTTGGCAGTGGATTAGGAGAAAATTAAGAGGATTATGATTACAAGCATTGATAGCTGTCAGTAATATACTTCAGCAGCATGGATAAAAAGATTGTTTTGAAAAAGAGGTATGAAAATAAAGGTTCTATTTAATGGAACAGATATGATTTTGAAAATATTATATTCAATTATATTATAAAATGCACAACTCTAATACTAATTTCTTTTTAAATTTTCACCAGATTAAGTAGGAATATAAGGCAAGCAATCCATTGCACTGCCAAACAGTTTTGGTATACTTTTGGTTATATGTAAAACCATTAAATATTAATAGCTACAGTTGTTCTATCTAGGAGAATATTTGGTTAGTTCAATTGTACGTACACTTGGAGTCTAGTGAACTAACATGTAATATGACTAAAATATTCTGAGTGTCATTTTTAAATTCCCAAACTTTAAACTATCATGTGTACGTTTGGGGGTCTATATGTGTGTGTGTATGCTTACTTTTTATTTTAACTCTTGCATTCTTTCCCAGAAAGAATCCTGTGAGCATGATGTGTGACTCAGAGAGCCCAACGTTTTCCCTAGAAACCATTCTTCCCTAGAGTAGTTATACTGTCACTTATTTTTCTGAGAAATATTGCTTTGAGGCTTGGCAGAAGCATGCTAATTGACATTTTTAAAAACAGATTTATTTATCTACCTGAAAGTCAGAGTTTACAGAGAAAGGGAAAAATACACAGAGAGGTCTTCCATCCCATGGTTCACCCCCAAGATGTCCACAGTGGTCAGGCCAAAGTCACGAATCAGGAGCTTCATCTAGGTCTCCCACTTGGGTAGCCAGTGCCCAAGTACTGGAGCCATTTTCTGCTGCTTTCCCCAGGCCAAAAGTAGAGTTCAAGATTGGAAGTGGATCAGCCAGAACATGAACCAGTGCCCATATGGGATGCCAACATTGCAGCTGGCGACTTTACTCATTTTTCACCAAACAGGTCCCCTTATTCTACTTCTTAGTCATTTTTTAAAGCATATTTTTATTTTTCTGCAATATTTCTTTTGAAGTTTAGTCACTTTATATCCTTCTAAATGTTCATGTAAACACAGAAACTTGATGTTATAAAACAAGCATCCAAGACTATAAAAGGATATCAAAATCCCATTGACACACAAGATAGTCTTCTGAGAAATAGCTTGTTTTTCTTAGTTAGTATGCATCCTACTCTTCCAAAATAAATTTACTTTGACCAAAGTTTGCCAACACAATAAACTGATCAGTTACACATATCGCATACCATCATTTCAACCTCCTACTTTAATCTCTTTGAAAGCTTATAAACGAAGTTAAAGATTTTCACTTTTTCTCAAGTAATTTGAGAATGAAAAATAAAGGCAAAACATACACAGCTGGATATAAAAAGCAATATAAAAGCAGTAAAATAAAAAACTGAAAGGAAAGTAACAATTAACTTGAAAATAGGCAAGAGTATAATAAATAAATTATAGGATGTATACACATATCTCACTATGGTTCATAGAAATGAATATTTTATGTTTAAGATGCAATGTGTAATTATATGCAATAGACATGTATTATTTACTAGCTTCAAGACCTGTGGAAGGAATTGAGGGTATTTTTGAATTTACTTATTATAGTTTCTTACCTAAGACAGTGAGGAGACAAGCATACCTAATTGCAGTTTTCATTCACTATTAGCCAGTTTTTTAAATCATCAACCATGTGAGGCATGGTATTAATAGACATTGGGAATTTTTAAAAAATTGTCTGAAATGGTTTTTGTTCTTAGTGGGTTTGTAATATAATTATAGAAAAAACAAAAAACAAACAAACATATGAATATGCAGTAGGGGGCTGGTGCTGTGGTATAGCCGGTAAAGCTGCTACCTGCAGCGCCAGCATCCCATATGGGTGCTGGTTTGAGTCCCGGCTGCTCCACTTCCAATCTAGCTCTCTGCTATGGCCTGGGAAAGCAATGGAAGATGGCCCAAGTCCTTGGGCCCCTGTACCCATGTGGGAGACCTGGAAGAAGCTCCTGGCTCCTAGCTTCAGATTGGTGCAGCTCTGGACTTTGTAGCTAACTGGGGAGTGAACCAGTAGATGGAAGACCTCTCTCTCTCTCTCTCTCTCTCTCTCTCTCTCTCTCTCTCTCTCTCTCTGCCTCTCCTTCTCTCTCTTTGTAACTGACTTTCAAATAAATCAGATAAATCTTAAAAAAAAAGACATGCAGTACATGGAGGAGCAGTGAGGGATACATTCACTATATAAATAGTAAGTACTTGGAATCAACAAAGTCAACATTGAGGTTAGAGTACTTGAATTTCCCATTTCTTTCCCAAACTCTTCATAAGGATTGAAGTCAGTTCTAGCCTGGTTCAAATGATGGGCCTGGAAGGTGACATCTCACAAATGGAGAGAATTTGCCTATTTTGTAAAGGAAGAGGATGAGGATGAGGATTCCAGAATCTTCAGTGAAGTGAATGACAGTTAGGACAAAAATTAATTTTTAAAAGGAATGTGCAGAATTACAGGTGGAGAATGAGTGGTTTCAACACAATTACAGGCAAATCTGTAGATGTCTTAGAGACATCCACAAGTGCTGATACGCAAACGAGATCTAGACAGGTAGTAGTCCAACTGAATCTTTCCCCTGAAGTTTAGTCGCCCAGGTATTTGCCCACATAGGTTGTCACTCTAACCAGTTCATGGGCTATCCCTTTAAACAGACATTCTTAAAATATTTATTTTTAAAGTATATATGAATAGTATATATAAATATTTACCTATATTTATTGTAATCTAATTTTGAACCAGATCTCCTAAGATTCTAAATCAACCAAAAATTATCTTAAATTTAATTAAACAAATCTTTCATTTTTATTCAGTAGCATTATCTCACACATAACTGGCCTTTTGTATTTTAATTAACTATAGATTGATGGACCAGTTGATGGATCAGGGTTTGTTGTTCAGTCACTAGATGTAAATTTGACTTCATAGTAAAGAATAAATGGGGGAGGGGCGGAATCAAAAGCCATAAATCAACATTTGGAAGACAAATTTCTTTTCTTGTTTTTTCCAGTTCAAAGATTTATTTACTTTAACCACAAAGAACAATTTACAATGTTCCATCAAAGGAGTTTCTTGTGGAAACCTGAATTAACTAAAACCATATTTCAGAGTTATATCAGGGATCTTTGCTCAGCCTATGTAGATTCTTGCTCCAACCAGTTGCCATTCTGACCCAGCCATTACTGTGGATCCAAGTGTGGTTTGGTCAAGTAGCATCCTCTGCTGGATTGTGCAGTACTTACAGAGCAGGTGAACCGTGAACCTGGCTTTGGTTACTGACCATTTATAAACAATGAGTAAAGAAAGTCTCAAGCTGCTACATTCAGAGCCTTTCATAGTGGCAAGCATATTCATAATCATCCCAGAAATTCTTAATAATTCATCCAGGAAAAAAACAGTTTAAAGAGCTATTTAAGATTCAGTTCTTTCTATTCCTAAAACAAATGAACATTTCTTAGTCCTCAACATACTTAATTTAATTTAATTTTTTTTTTTTTTTTTTTTTTTTTTTTTTTTTTTACTTATTTGAAAGGTCTCTACAAAGAAGGACACACACACACACTGGGAGAGAGAGCGAGAGAGAGAGAAATGAGAATGAGAATCTTCCATCAGAATGGCTGCAACAGCCAGGGCTGAGCCAGACCAAAGCCAGGAGCCCAGAGCCTCCTCTGGTCTGCCATGTGGGTGCAGATACCCAAGTAATTGTGACATTTTCCACTGCTTTCCCAGGCATATTAGCATGGAGCTGAACAGGAAGTGGAGCAACTGGGACCCAAACCCATGCCCATGTGGGATGCTGGCATCACACGTGGCAGCTTTACCTGCTATACTGCAACACCACCCCCCAACATACTTAAAATTTCAAAATGTACATAAACATACACCTTCACAAAAGCATGTATGCGCGTGCACACACACACACACATACACACACAAGCTTGGGGATGTCATTAGGTGTAGCCATTGACTAACACTTTCATTCTTATACCTGACTGCCTGGGTTCAAGTCACGGCACTGCTCTCCATTACAGCTTCCTGCTAATCCTCACTCTGGGAGGTGGCAGATGATAGTTCAAGGAGTTGGTTCTCTGTCACCCATACAGAAGCTCTGTATTGAGTTCCTAGATCCTGCCTTCTGCCCTGGATTTTGTACACACTTTTGGAGAAACAGTGGACGCTCAATCACTCTCTGACCTCTTTTCTCTGTCTCTATACTTTTAAAACAAGAAAATTCAATTTAAAAAAATCTTGGAAAATTCAGAGAACGTATTATTACTTGATTCTGAAAAATCACCGTCTAGGTTACTTTAAATCATTTTCCTTTCTTTTTCTGCCCTCTGTTCTTCAATACACAGAATTCTTGCCTTTCATAATCATAGCTGGGCCCTCTTCTCCATTTTTCACCTAGAAAGATTTAATTCAGTCCTATTACTCTATTTGCTGAAGTTTCCAGAACATCAATCTTGTGTTCAGGATATATATTTCTTTCTGAACAATTAAATGAAAGGCAATGTGATGCAGGTGGAGTTTCTTTCACTGGTTCATTTCTCAGATGCCTGAAACAGCTGGGCCTGGCTAAAATCAGCTGTTGGGAGCTCCATCCAGGTCTCCTACATGGGGAGCGGGAACTCACGTAGTGGAGATACTACCTTTTCCTCATTAGCAGGAAGTGATGTTGGAAGTAGAGGTGGGACTTCAACTCAGGCACTCTGTTGTGGAGTGCTGGTGTCCCAAGAGGCAGCCTAACTTGCTGCACCACAATGGCTCCTCTCCCCATATGGATTTTGATAAGTCTCTTCAATTAAATAAATCACAGCTCTTCACAAAGCCTTTCCAACCTCTCAATCTAAGTACTATAAGAAAAACCCAGCTACAGTTCTTTGTAGCAAATGCTTATAAGCTTTCCTTGATCCCTTCCATTAACTCATTCTCAGATCCAACCCATCAAAATGTGTTGTTGATTCTACCATTTGTTTTGCCATCTTGTATTTCAAGCATCAATCAATTTTCACCTCAGCCATCCAAGCATCTCCTTCTGATCTCCCTGCTTCTGCATTTGCTCATCTGAATATAAATCACAGCATAGTAAACTCTCAATTTCAATAACTTCATTCCTTTTCAATATACTAGTTATTAAAACCAAATACCCTATTAATTCTATGTCAATCAAAAATTATTCTCTATCAGTCTTTTACACTATCTTTTTAAAATACATGCTTCCAAGTAAGTAAATATTATTTTAGTTTCCTGAATTACGCATGGAATTTCTGGGCTCAGGTGTATCTTTGTATTGGTTATATCCATTACTACAACCATTATATGCCTTGTTCTTAATGTGACTATTTCATGTATAGTTTTTCAGATCTGAGACTAATTCTGACCTGGAGAACCCTATCCAACTGTTTTTCTTCTTTTTAAGAAGAAATTTATTTATTTATTTATTTGAAAGGAAGAATTAGAGAGAGAGAGATCTTCCTTCTGTTATTTCATTTTCAAATGGCTGCAATAGCTGGGGCTGGACCAGACTGAAGCCAGGAGCCTGAAACTCCATGTAGGCCTTTTTCATGGGTGGGATATATCTAAGTACTTGGGTTGTCTTCCACTACCTTCCCAGTCATATTATCCAGGATCTACCTTAGAAGTGGAGAAGCTGGTTCAACTAGTTCTCATATGGGATCCAGGCATTGCAGGCCATAGCTTAATCCACTGTGCCACAACACAGGCTCCCCAAAGTAGTCTAATGACTATACTGTGCCCTAGGCAGGTTCTCTTTTTCATCACTCTATTCATTATTCTTTTCTTGACACTTAATCACCAGTTGAAATGATCTCCATATCCATTTTTTATTTTCTACCTTGTTTTGTAGAAGAAAAACACCATACATAAAATGGCCTTTACCCCAAAAGAAGACTCTAGAGATAGCAATTTGACTATAATGTTTGGAATGGTTTGGGAGAACATTTAATGAGATAATAGCTATAAAACCCTTGTTAAGAGTTTCACAATCGTTCAGACTTACTAAATGTGCAGTATCACTGTTATAGTGGTCGGGACTACGCTGATGAAGATTGAGAAGGAAAAAGAGTTTATAAAGAGAGAACCTAGTTCATGAAGTGATAAGGCTTTGGTTTGAAGGGAATGTAGAAAACAAAACTGAGCCATCCAAAAAACTGGTATGGTTGTGCTGGGAGTGTAAATTGGTTAGAATGAATGAAAAAAAATGAGCTTGAATCTCAGATTTATTACTCCTTTGTTTATATAAACTTTGACAGTTAAAATTTTATGAGCCACAAATTCTTCATGTGTGGAAAATTTATAATTATTAATTTATTATAATTCTTAAGTTCTGCATATGTACCAGGCTCAGTGGCATGATTCTCATCTTAAATCTCCAGGAAGGGACATTAAGATAATGAGTAAAATTGGAATTATCTGAAGGATTCTTTATGGTTTTTCTATCTGGAGAACTTCAGCTATTTCACAGCATGGTGATATATTCAGGGATTTTAACTAGTTTCCTAGCAGCTTCACACAGAGTAAGCCTTCCAAGAGTCCTATCTTGGAAGTCCTAGATTGACAATTTACTAATAATGGATTTTAAATTGTTTAAAAAGCAGTGTATTTTAGGCAAGCCACAAAGAGATTACTGCCATCAATTTTACATATTTCTTTTTGTAAACCAGTGAAAGTTCTTTATTTCTCAGTTTTTTACCTCTGTTATTTCACCATGAGAAATCTTATAATTTAGTCTATCTTCCAGAAACACTGTAATTCAGGAGTTTCTACTTTCTTTATTTTGATTTATTCAGCCAATACATAGGTCAATTATTTCTTTAGTCATTTTTTTTTCTTTCTAAGCTCTTTCTTTATTGCAGGTTAATATCAAGTAAAAAATGAATTTTTTTCAAGTTAGAAATAGAGTATTTTGAGTAAAGTGTGAGTTGTGGGAAGTCAAGGAGAATAATTAGTGAAATATTCCCCCAATTTTAAACATTTTCCAAGAATGGAATAGAGGACAATATGAGATCTTATACTGAGATTGACATAAGTTAAAGCACCACAATTTTCCAAACTCTTTGTTACTTTTTTCTTTTTCACTAAAATGAATTTGCCCAAGAGCTTAATTTTCTGCCTGTTCTGAGGACAAATACATATTTAGAAACTACATTTTATATATTTATTATGAGCTTAACCCCTTATATCATGACCTTCAAATAGAAAGTACTCACAATTACTGAATGATGAGGTCTATATTTGAGAAACAGTAGACTGGCCGGCACTGCGGCTCAATAGGCTAATGTTCCAACTGCGGCGCTGGCACACCGGGTTCTAGTCCTGGTTGGGGCGCCGGATTCTGTCCCGGTTGCCCCTCTTCCAGGCCAGCTCTCTGCTGTGGCCAGGGAGTGCAGTGGAGGATGGCCCAAGTGCTTGGGCCCTGCATCCGCATGGGAGACCAGGAGGAAGCATCTGGCTCCTGCTATCGGATCAGCAGCGGTGTGGTGGCCGCAGTGCGCCAGCCGCGGTGGCCATTGGAGGGTGAACCAACAGCAAAGGAAGACCTTTCTCTCTGTCTCTCTCTCTCACTGTCCACTCTGCCTGTCAAAAGAAAAAAGAAAGAAAGAAACAGTAGACTTATTCATAGCTATTCAAAGATATCAAGAACTAACACTTTGGAGCCTTAAATGGTGCTTAAGTTAAGGGCCTTGTTCTAGGCACATTATCCTGATTTATCATTTTTAAAAATTATTTAATTCACTATTTTCATTTTATTCAGTCCATAGACTAAGGAATGTTATGAGCATTTGGAGAGTGAATCAAGTAAGTAGAAGACTCTCTCTCTCTCTCTCTCTCTCATTCTCTTTTCCCTCTCTTTCTCTGTCTCTTCTTTTCAAATACATAAAAAAGAAACAATTTCTATAAAAGTGGTTATGTTGGGGCTGGTGCTGTGGTGTAGTAGGCTAGGCCTCTGCCTGCAGTGCAGGTGTCCTGTATGGGCGCCAGTTCATGTCCCGGCTGCTCCACTCTGATCCAGCTCTCTGCTTATGGTCTGGTAAAGTTGTGGAGGTTGGCCCAAGTGTTTTGGCATTGCGCCCACAAGGGAGACCAGAGGAAGCTCCTGGCTCCTGATCAGCTAGGCTTTGGCTGTTGCATCCATTTGGGTAGTGAACCAGTGGATGGAAGACCTTTCTCTCTGTCTCTCACTCTCTGTCTGTGGCTCTGCCTCTCAAATAAATAAATAAAATCTTTAAAAAAATGGTTATATGGCATAAGTGGCAATTGTAGAGAACTCAGCAATTCTCAAAATACTTGCTTTGATTTAAGATGTAATTTACATTATATTTCCAGTAAATCATTATCATAAAAGTAACATTTTGTCAAGTGTTTAATGTTGTTATTCTAAAACCAACCTGGGTCAAAATAATCAAATAATATATTGAAAATAACACTGGAAATTTTGAATAAGATATTTCATTTTCACTGTTTTTTGTCACTTCTTGGAATATTATGCTACTTTGTAGTAGATTAAGCAGCATCCTCATAGATTACTAAACCACCTGCTTTGATATCCTGTGTTGTCATTTAATTAACATAGCACATTTACAAGCTTCTTCCTTCTACCTTATCCATATTATTTCTAGGGCAGCTCCAAGTGCTTAAAATAGAAAATGGTGCCACCAATAAAAATTCAATGAATATCTACCAATGCAGAATGAGATCACATCCATTTCCTTGAATAAGTTACATAAGTGAAAAACCAAAATCCCATATTTTCATGTTTAAATAAGAATTATCTTAATTTTTTAGTTATAGTTATTAAGGGGAAGATGATTATGACTCACAGAAATGTGTATATGTGTTAAAAGGAATATAGAGAAAAATGTAATTTATTTTGCTTTTGATTATGGAATTGAAATAATGAAAAGTAAAAACATTTCAAATGAGATAGAAATGTCCCAATCTAACTACTATCTGATTGGCAGTGGATTTCTGTATCTTTCTTATACTACCAAAGATTATATAACTCAGTTTTAATTAAAAGCTTGATTTTTAAATAAGCAAAATTAATTTAGTTTTTCAGAAAAATTGTAGAACCTGTTTTTATTTGCACTGCATGTAACCTACCTATTAGCAGAAGCTGGAGAAAAAATTAAAAACATTTCAGTGATCTATTTCTTCATTACAATTAATAGAAGCTACTCATCTTTAAAGGTGTAAAAATATATTTTAGTCTTCTAGCCAACTAGAGAGCCTAGCAAATGAGAGTTACCCAGAGTTCATATTTCTTCTGAACTAGAATAACATACTAATGAAAGGAAGGAAATACTCTATTTAGGTCTGCCCCCTCAATGTTTCCTCTCTGCAGCATAACAACTACCTTTAGAGAGAAAAATAGCATGGGGGATCTATCTTCAATGGCTCTCATAGCAATTATGATAAACAGTGGTTACAGTAAAACAAAACAGCATTAAGTTCCAGCTATAACAGTTAAATTATTCTTCAATTTCATAGAAAATAGTAATTTGGAACTGCTAAGGCAATCCACTTCTGCTGCATGATTGCTGGTGAGTGCAGGTGACACAGAGCCTTTTCTCTGTGTTCCTTCCCACTAAGCATAGCTATAAAGACTGGGAATAATTCAAGATATGACTGGTGGAAAACTCTGAAAGGGGGAGATGGGAGAGTGCATTGAGCAGGGGTCTCAGGATTTGGGAAAGAAAAGTGTGGCGGTCAGGACATCTTAGGACTCTCCAGCCAACAGCAGAAGGCAAACTAGACCTAGTGTTTCCTGACTCCCAGTGCAGCAGTAGAAGGCAACCTGAATACGTGCCTTCCATGCACTGAGTGTGAATCTCTCTCCTAGGAGCTGGACACTGCATGCACAGGTCTTCAATTTATAACACAAGTGCAGAGGACCAGTGCAAGGGGGTAGAAGGGATCCCATCACAGTTAAGTCCCCGACCTGAATTGCCTCTATTTCCTTCATCCTAAGATTCCATTCCATCCACTGAGAAGCACCAGGCAGCTACTCGCCATCAGTCAAGGGGATTGTTCTACAAGTTTTCCAGCCTAGGAAGCATCTTTACCCTTTTGTGCATGACTATCCTTCCATACAGTGACATATCCAAGAGCAAATAAGCTCTGGTAAGGGGATGCCACCACAGGAAGCACCTAGCAGCACTCCCCTTCATTGGCACAAAGAAGTCTAACTCCAAAAAGTGCCTGGTCTTGAAAACACTCTCCTTCCCTACCAGGCATGGAACTCCCTTCTCTTCCCCCCACCTGAAGATCCTGCTTGAACTGGCCTCAAGTGAAAGGAATTCTGTCACAGTAGGGTAATTAGCATGGGGAGTTTTTCTCTCCTTTCATCTAGAACCACCAGTCCACCTGAACTGAAAAATCCACTGGACTCTCTGAGGTAGCATTAGCAGAGACCAGAAAGAGTCTCAGTGACATCAGATAAACCAAGCGAGAAAGGTAGCACTACAAAGGCTCAGAAAACTGTCCTTGTGATGATGACCATTCTATATAGGTCAGGATCCATATTCCAAAACATAACAGAGTAAACTAAAATTGAGTATTTGTGTAGAACCCATTGTCTCGAAGCAAATTGCAAAAATGTACAGCACACAAATAATATTACCTATCATTCCAAAACTCAAGTAAATCACAGTATTCATTTGTCTTGATATCCATGGAGAATTGATCCCAGGACTCCAATGGGTACCAAAAATCTATGGATGCTCAAAGTCCTTGTATGAAATGGCATACATTATTTGAAAATAACATGCACACACCCACTCATATATTTAAGCCATCTCTAGATTACTCACAATGCCTAACAAAATGCAAATGCTGTGTAAATATGCTGCATGTTTATGGAATAATGACAAGAAAAAGAAGTCTGTTCATGTTCAGTACAGACACAATTTTTAAAAATTACTTTCAGGGCCGGCGCCATGGCTCAACAGGCTAATCCTCCGCCTTGCGGCGCCGGCACCCCGGGTTCTAGTCCCGGTCGGGGCGCCGGGTTCTATCCCGATTGCCCCTCTTCCAGGCCAGCTCTCTGCTATGGCCTGGGAAGGCAGTGGAGGATGGCCCAAGTGCTTGGGGCCTGCACCCGCATGGGAGAGTGGGAGAGGCACCTGGCTCCTGGCTTCAGATCAGTGCGATGCACAGGCTGCAGCGGCCATTGGATGGTGAACCAATGGCAAAAAGGAAGACCTTTCTCTCTCTCTCTCTCTCTCTCTCACTATCCACTCTGCCTATCCAAAAAAAAAAAATTACTTTCAGTCTGGTTGGCTGAATATATAGATGTGGAGTTCTTGGATGTAGAGGCCAAATGGTATATGAGAAATATAATAAATAACTGGTAAAACATTGAAAATTGCTTTTAAGAATTTTTTTTTATTAGCCGTGGCATTGCCTGTGTATAAAAAGGCTGTTGATTTTTGTGCATTGATTTTATATCCTGCTACTTTGCCAAACTCTTCGATGAGTTCCAATAGTCTCTTAGTAGAGTTCTTTGAATCCCCTAAGTAAAGAATCATATCATCTGCAAAGAGGGATAGTTTGAGTCTTCCTTCCCAATTTGTATCCCTTTAATTTATTTTTCTTGCCTAATAGCTCTGGCTAAAACTTCCAGAACTATATTGAATAGCAGTGGTGAGAGTGGGCATCCCTGTCTGGTACCAGATCTCAATGGAAATGTTTCCAACTAATTGCTTTTAAGAATTTTAAAGCAGCTATCATTAGATATGCTTCCACTGGTGCTGGCACTGTGGCACAGTAGGTTAATCCTCCACCTGCAATGCTGGTATCACAAATGGGTGTGGTCCCATTTTCTGATCTGGCTCTCTGCTATGACCTGGGAAAGTAGTACAGGATGGCTCAAGTGCTTAGGACCCTGCACCTGCATGTGAGACCCGGAAAAAGCTCCTGGCTCCTGGCTTCTAATTGGCTCAGCACCAGCCATTACAGCCATATGGGGAGTGAACCAGTGAATGGAAGACCTTTTTCTCTCTCTCTCCTTTTCACAGCCTGCAACTCTACTTCTCAAATAAATAAATATAATCTAAAATAAATTTCCAGAGCAAAAAAATTAAATGAAAAAAATTGTTCCTTTCAAAGAAGTAAAAAATTGGAAATTTCATAAAGCCTTAGGAACTGGTTTTAAAACATCAAATGGAATACAAAATTGCAAAATCCAACAACACAAAGTAAGAACTTGAAGGATATGCAAATAAAACACTGAAAATATAGGGCATAGAATCAGTGAACTTCCAGAAATATAGACTTTGCCAAAATTTTGATAATGTAAGAAAATAACTTTTTAAAAAGGAAACATGAAGTCTCACATGAACAGTGAGAAAATAATGTAAGTTCTAATTATTTTATTATTAGGTCTCATAAAGAGTAGATTCACAGAAATATTGTCAGAAAACTTCTAAAACTGAAACATAAACCTAAATGAAACACATGAAAAGACATAACTAAATCTCTGAAAAATAAAGACAGGGGAAAATTCTTGATGACAGCGAAAGGGAAACAATGCATTAACTATAGGGAGATGCCTATGTAAAATGACAGATTTCTCATCCAAATTCACAGAGGCCAGAAGGAGACACAAACATCCCTCAAGTGCCAAACGAAAAGGACTGTCGATTACAAGTTCTACAACTAGAGAAACTATCCTTGATGAATAAAGTGGATTTAAATAAACTCTTAAAGGAAAACATCTTAGTCCATTTTTCATTGGTATAACCTGAAACTGGATACTTTACAAATGAAAGATGTTCATTCAGCTCTCGGGTTGGAGACAGAAGATCCAGACATCCTGGTGTTCTCTCTAATGGACACCCCCATCCTGGGCTGTGATATATCATGGCTCGTGGCAAAATGGTGAGGGCACATATGAGAAGAAGAGATCACGTGATAAGACAAGAAGCCAGAGAGAAGACAGGGGCCAGTTTGGTCTTTTGTAACGACTTTCTCAAGAGAACCAACCAGGGTTGCACAAGGGCAACAGTAGTTTTTTCTGCAGTCAGCACCACCAATGATCCAATCACTGTGCACTGTGTTCCACCTTTTATAGATGCCACCATCTCTCAATATTGCCATACTGAAGACAAAGCATCAAACGCATGCACATCCTCACAGAATATCCAGAAGAATCTTTGAGTCCAAATATGGGCACTATGGTCCAGCCAGGTTGACACAAAATTACCTTAACAGTCACAATTACCATTGCAGTAATCAAGTACAATATATGTTTAAATGTTTTATACGTGCACTCACTATGCAAAAAGGATGAGAAACTTTAAGAAAGTAATTTTCTAGATCCTGAACTACCTCATTTACTTTCTTTTTTTAGAAAAAGATTTATTTATTAATCTGAAAGTCAGAGTTACAGAGAGAGAGAAGGAAAGGCAGAGGGAGGGAGATGGGGAGTGGTCTTCCATCTGCTGGTTCACTCCCCAATTGGCCGCAATGGCCGGAGCTGTGCTGATCTGAAGCCAGGAGCCAGGAGCTTCTTCCAGGTCTCCTACATGGGTACAGGGGCCCAAGGACTTGGGCCATCTTCTACTGCTTTCCCAGGCCACGGAAGAGAGCTGAATGGGAAGTGGAGCAGCTGGAACTCGAACCGGCTCCCATATGGGATGCTGGCCACAGCACCAGACTCCTTCATTTATTTTCTTTTTCCTTTTTTTTTTTTGTAGACATTTGTAGTTTATCATCTCCAGTACATTATTTCTAGTAGCCTGTGCATGTTTGTCATATGCATTATTTATTTTTGTTTTCCAGAGATCCTAGGTCTTAAAATTAGAACAAAGATATTCCTGTTTATTTAGAGAATACTCTATTTTGTTGTAAAACATAGCGAGGTCATCAACAATGTAAAAATGGACTGCATTCTTATTAGAATATGGAATACAGAAGGATTCTTTCACAGCCCTATATCTTTGCATTCCAAAAGTGTTCAAGGTCAAAGGTCTCAAATACTGGCACTTGGAAGTTCACAATAAGAGGAGAGGGATTATGATCTTAAAGGAAATGTTAGATTCTGTAGTGGAAAGGGGGAGAGAGCTGTAGCCAGTTTAAAATTGATGATTGTGGGTGCTCCCTCTTTTCTGAGTTGATATATCGAATGATATTCATGGAGATCCAAATCCTTTGGAAGGAGGATATGGGAGAACAGAAACAAACCTGAGGCTATTTGAAAAACAAAAATGTTAAGTAACATGTGAAATGTAGACCCTGGGTGGAAGCAGTGATAGCTGAAGTTACTGGGTCCTGCCTCCCATGTGGGAGACATGGATTGTGTTCCCAGGTCCAGTACCAGCCCTCAGCCTAGTCCAGGCTTTGCAAGCATTTGGAGAGAAAACACATAGAGAGCTAGCGCTCACCCTCCCTCCCTCTCTCTCTTTCTCTCTCGCTCTCTCTCATACTTTCTCTCTCTTTTTCCCTACTTCTCCTTCTCGCACTCTTTCTTTGTACATCTATGTTTGTGTTTTGTCTATCTGGCTGTCTGTATTTCTGTAAATAAAATAAATTAATAGATAAAATTAGACTATTTTGGACAGAACATAAATTTGGAATAATTTGATAATAAAGACTTGCTTTGGAATTAATTTATATGATGGGAAGTTTGCATGAATTCATGAATAAATTGGAAAACCAATGTTTGGCAAAAGGCATGTAGAATTAACATATGAAAAATCTGATGTCCTTGAAATTAAATATTTCAGAACCACTGAATCTTATTGTTAAATTTGTATCTCAATAAGAACACTTAGCATCTATTTTAGGGTTCATATGAGGTAGAAATATATGTGCTATTGAGAATTTTGATGCTGGGAATTTTTTTAACAGATTTGTTTTATTTATTTGAATGGGTTACAGAGAGTGGTAGAGACAGAGAGAGGTCTTCTATCCTATGGTTCACTCTCCAAATGGCCACAACAGCCAGAGCAGAGACGATCCAAATCCAGGAGCCAGGAGTTTCTTCTGGGTCTCACATGTGGGTGTAGGGGCCCAAGTACTTGGGCCATCTTATGCTGCTTTCCCAGGCACATTAGCAGGGAGCTGATCAGAAGTGGAGCAGCTGTAATTTGACCAGAGCCGATATGGGATATTAGTGGCATCTTTTATATTCTTGTATGACTATATAAGCAGTATAGGCAATCTTTGAGAACAATTATAGACTAAATGTTTGTTTCCCCAAATTCCTTTGTTAAAATCTGAAGCTTCTGAGGGCAATGCTATGGAGTGTAGTAGGTTAAACATCTGCCTGCAGCACCGGCATCCCATACAGGTGCCGGTTCAACTCTCAGCTGTCCCACTTCTGATCCAGTTCCCTGCTGATGGCCTAGGAAAGCAGTGAAATATGGCCCAAGTCTTTGGGCCCCTGCACCTGCATGGAAGACCCAGAGGAAACTCCTGGCTCCTGGCTTCCAATTGGCCCAGTTCCACCAGTTGCGGCCATTTTGGGAGTGAATCAGCAGACGGAAGATCTCTCTCTCTCTCTCTCTCTCTGTCTCTCCCTCTCTCTGTCTATAACTTTGCCTCTCGAGTAAATAAATAAATCTTCAAAAGAATAATAAAATCTTAAACTTCTAAGTGATAGTATTTTCTTTGACAGGTAGAGTTAGACTGTGAGAGAGAGAGAGACAGAGAGAAAGGTCCTCCAGTTCCGTTGGTTCACCCCTCAAATGGTCGCTACGGCTGGTGTGCTGCTCTGATCCAAAGCCAGGAGCCAGATGCTTCCTCCTGGTCTCCCATGCGGGTGCAGGGCCAAGGACCTGGCCATCCTCCACTGCCTTCCCGGGCCACAGCAGAGAGCTGGACTGGAAGAGGAGCAACCAGGACAGAATCCGGCGCCCCAACCAGGACTAGAACCCGGTGTGCCGGCGCTGCAGGCGGAGGATTAGCCAAGTGAGCTGTGGTGCCGACCAAAGTGATAGTGTTAATAAGTAGGATCTTCAGAAGTAACAGTATCATAAAAGTAAGCCCCATCAGTTGAATTAATGTCCTTATAAAAGGAAAGACTAGGAGCTCTCTCAATTTTTCTGTCACATGAAGATTTAAAGAGTTGTCCATCTACAAACCAGAAGGAAGAATCTTCAGCAGAACTAGGTCATGCGTCACCTTTGCCCTCTGACTTCCAGCCTCCAAACAGTGAGAAGTAAAACTTTGCTTTTTAACTCACCTAATGTATGACAATTTTTATAGAAGTCCCAATTGAATAAGGCAGGAGCATATTACTCACCTGCTGTGGTGTTTTTTTTTTTTTTTTTTTTTTTTTCCCACAAAAGACTGCTTGGTCATCTGTGTTTTCCTACTTACACAGTACTTTAGTTCTTTTGTTTCAGTCATGATATTTTATTTAGTTTTGAACATTTTAAAAATATTTTATTTATCTATTTGAGAGGTAGAGTTACAGAGAGGGAGAGGCAGAGAGAAAGGTCTTCCATCCCCTGGTTACTTTCCCCAAATGGCCACAAAGGCCAGAGCTGAGCCAATCTGGAGCCAGAAGTCGGGAGCTTCTTCTGGGTCTCCATTGAAGGTGCAGGGGTCCAAACACTTGGGCGATCTTCTACTACTTTCCCAGGAAATAGCAGAGAGCTGGATTGAAAGAAAAGCAGCCAGGACAAGAACCAGCACCTACATGGGATGCCAGTGCCATAGGTGCAGGCTTAGCTTACTATGCCACAGCACCAATCCCTTGACGTGTTTTTAGTAAATTGATATTACTATTTATAGGCCTATAGAAGAGCCATAGAAAGCATTTTCTTTTTAAAGGGAATACTAAGGATATTGACAACACATAGAACACAAAATTTTTAAGGGCTACTTTATTGCCACTCTATGTAGTTAAAAATGCTATTTCTGGTTGGAGTTATGTCAGTAGTTCTTTTCATTTCTGAATAATAGTAATAAATACCAGATATTGAAGAAATAATATACTTTACAAAACCTAAGTTTATTTTAAGTTTTTCTTTTTGTTTTATTTTTAAATTTTATTTAAGGTATACAAATTTCATGCATTTCCTATATACAGATTCAGGAACATAGTGATACTTCTCACCCTACCCTCCCTTCTGCCCATGCTCTCAACCCTTGTTCCTCCTCTGTCTCCTATTTCTATTCTTAGTTTTTATAAAGAGTTTTATTTTCAGTTTACCTTATACTCATAAGTTTAACCTTAAACTAAGAGTCCAACAAACAGTATAAAGAAAAAAAAATAGAAAACAGAATAATCACCGCAATCATCCACAGAAGACGATTTTCTTCTCAAGAGATATTTTGCAATATCTGTAGACAATTTCAGTTTTCACAACTAGGGAGGAGGGTCACTGGCATCCAATGGATAGAGACCAGGAATTATGCTAACTAGCCTATAATGTCCAGGCAGTCCTTAATGGAAATATTTGTTTCACACAAAATACCATGAGAGCTCACACTCTGTGGGAAAAAAGAAAAAACTTAAATGGAAATGTTCATAGATGTTTTACAACTGAAATATATCTATAATATCATCAGTCTTCAGGAAGTTACAAATTAAAATCATGGCATATTATTCCTCATCCATTATAATCAATACAATAAAAAGTATGGAAAGGAGACAATGTTGGGTCACAGTGGGTTAAGCTGCTGTGTGTGATGCCAGAATGCTTGTTGACATCACAGCTACTCTGCTTCCGATCCAGTCTCCTACCAATGTACCTGGGAAAGGAGCAGATGTTGGCCCAGCTTGGGCCACTGACACCCATGTGGGAGACCAGAATGGAATTCCTGACTTTGAGCTGGCATAGACCTGGCTGTTGTGTTGTGCTTTTTGGGGAATGAACCAGTGGATGAGAGATTTTCTCTCTCTTCTTTCTCTCTTTCTCTTTTCCCCTCTCCCCTCCCACCACCTCTCTTTCTCTCTTCCTCTCCCTCCTTCTCTCTGTCCTTCTGTTTTTCACATAAGTATTTTTTAAAAAACCTCCAAAAATGTCAAATGCAGGTAAAGATAACAACATGCTGGAAATCTCATACAATCAGAAAACAAAATATTGTGACCCTTTGAACAGCTCTTTTATAACACCAATCTGGGTGTTTACTCAGAAGAAATGATATCCAGCAGCAAGAAGTGTAAAGAATATTCACAATAGTTGTATAGAAAATAAGTAGATGTGCAGCAGTTTGGGCAGTGGTTAAGTCACCCTTTGGGATGTCCATATCTCATATCAGAGTGCCTGGTTTAAACTCTGTTTTTTATCCATCTTCCTGCTAATGTACACCTTGGAAGGCAGCAGGCAATGGCCCAAGTACTTTGGTACCTGCCTCTCACATGGGATACCCAAATGGAGTTCTTGACTCCTGGCTTTGGCCTGGTCAACCCTGACTGCTGCAGGCATTTGGGGTATGAACCAGCAGAAGAAATTTTTCTCTCAATTTAATTCTTTCTCTCTCTCTCTCTCTCTCTAAGATGAAAATAAATAAATAATTATTTTTAAAAACATAAAAACCAGAAAGTCAAAAACTTCAGTAATTCAGTGTCCATTAAGTGGAGCATGGATGTACATACTATTGTAAATCCATGCAACCACAGCTGACAGGAAGCGTGCACTGTCTGCATACACTATTTCCTGAAATTCAAGTTAACTATACAGAGGCAATTCATTTGCTCAAATGTCAACATTGACAAAACTCAAAAATCTTATGTAACAAAACATAGCATGTTAGTTTATGTATAAGTCATTGGACAGGTTACTTCATAAACAAAAGAAGTTTATTTAGCAGACAGTTTTGGAGGCTGGGGATCCAAACGGTATGTTCAGGCTATAGTGAGCGCCCACCTTGGCTATATCACATGCTGGCAGGAGAGCATTTATATTTCTACCTCTCTTTTTAAAGCTGCAAGAACTAAATCATGGGTGTCTATAATTTGCCATAATATAAACTTAAAAATGAAAGATAAATCCTTATGACTAAAAATTACTATCTGTATATTTACTTTTACATAAACTTTTTATTTATTGAAAAAGATATAACCTGTCACTAACACACTCCTAACACACAGTAATTTTATTACAATTTTAGTAGTGATAGAATGCAGAGAAGCTTAGCCAAACATTCTTAAAGATTCTTAAATCTTAGTATGGATTCTTGGGGCTGGTCACCATTGTGCCATAGCCGGTGAAGCCACAGCCTGTGATGCCAGCATTCCTTATGGGTGCCTATTCATATCCTAGCTGCTCTGCTCCCAATCCAGCAACCTGTTAATGCACCTGGGAAAGCAGCAGCAGATGGCCTAGGAGCTTGGGCCCCTGTCAGCCACGTTGGAGACCCAGAGGAAGCTCCTGGCACCTGGCTGTGGTCTGGCTCAGTACCAGCCTTTGCAGACATTTGCGGAGTGAGCCAATCAATGGAACATCTCTCTTTCTCTGTCTCTCTGTCTCTCCGCCTCTCTCTCCATCTGTGTGTGTGTATGTGTGTGTGTGTCCCTCTGTCTCTGTAAGGCTTTTCAAATACATAATTCAATTTTTTTTAAAGTAGAAGAAATTGTTGCTCTGACAACTAGAAAAGTAGTTTATCCATTGGCACAAACTCTCAAGAAAGTCATCAACAAAGAATGTAGTAGAACTAAACACTAGGAAAGAACTGTGTTAACAAATATTCCCCAAATTAAATAGTAGAATCATTTTTTAGGTGACAGAGAATTGAATCAAAGATATCTGAAAACTTACATGTAATAGAAGGTAATAGGGGCCGGTGCCACGGCTCACTAGGCTAATCCTACACCTGTGGCGCCAGCACCCCGGGTGCTAGTCCCGGTTGGGGCACCGGATTCTGTCCCGGTTGCTCCTCTCCCAGTCCAGCTCTCTGCTGTGGCCCAGGAGTACAATGGAGGATGGCCCAAGTCCTTGGACCCTGCACCCACATGGGAGACCAGGAGGAAGCATCTGGCTCCTGGCTTCGGATCAGCGCAGTGCGCCAGCCGTAATGTGCCAGCCATAGCAGCCACTTTGGGGGTGAACCAACTGGAAGACCTTTCTCTCTGTCTCTCTCTCACTGTCTAACAACGCCTGTCAAAAAAAAAAAAAAAAAAAAGAAGACGGTAATAGGAAGCAATACATCAACAGTCACTGAGGGTAGTCAGTTATTTTACCTGAAAGTCTGTCCAGAAGTTAGCTTTTTTTGGTGCTTGGGATGGGGTGGCATGTTACAGGGTTGAGGAAACACTTAATGAAATGGAAAAAGAAATAAAGAACATGTAGCAAAACCAAAATTAGTGATGTGAAGTTTTGTTAGAATACTGTCTTAAATTTTTGGCTCTTGAGGATGATCGAAGGACACGTATTAAGTCCTTCTTATGTTGCAAAGACTCAGGAAAATGATTAAGAAATAAAAGGAAAAGTAAAACAAATTCACTGCCAGAAATTGAGGAGGCAGTTTATTTACATGACAAACTCTAATATATTTGTAAAGCTGTAACTAGATTTGGGAAAGATGAATATATTTATACTTTATCTCATTAGAAGATAGCACCATGCTGGAAAGTAATTTGAAGAGATTCTCTATGAATACATTAATCCAATTTAACACAAAGTAGCTAGACTTTGAAATGAGGGAAGAGCAAATCCAGTTATTTGGGTGTTGGCTATAGAAAAATAGCTTGATCTTAATATTAGTATTGTTATAGCTGCAGAATATAAGTAGGCCTAAATTGAGGAGGAAATGACTGAAAATCCAACTCAAGTAGGTGTAAACAAAAAATGGATTACTGATTCTCAGTACTTTATTCTAAACACTGAAC
Organism: Lepus europaeus; assembly: GCF_033115175.1. Lineage (NCBI taxonomy): Eukaryota > Metazoa > Chordata > Mammalia > Lagomorpha > Leporidae > Lepus > Lepus europaeus. Next base: position 32,067,832 of record NC_084842.1, read on the forward strand.
ATTTAGTCTTGTGTATAAATAGTAAGAAAGCAGGTTGACTTTGAGTTCTGCTGTTAGTTTACCCTTCATGCATTAGAGACATCAACTTCCTCCAATGATAACTTGTGTTTGTATCTCTAGTTCTTGTGTCTTCATTTGCTGTGTTTCCTGGAGTTAGTCCTTATGGTTCCCAGTGAATATCCAGCTGGCATTTTTTTTATTGGACTTGTAGTATGGTGATGGAACAGGGGGAATACGATGTACTAGTATGTATCAATGAGGTCTCAGACTTAGACTCCATGGGCAAGGGTCTCAGTACTGTATCCTTCATGACTGTTCCCTGCTCCTTCTTCCTGCATAGTCTCAGTCTAGTCTGTCTCCCAGAGGTAGATCTAGGAGGGATGTAAATGTCGCTCTTTCACTGTCTCTGTCTCTTTTTCTGTCTGTTTACTGTCCCTATATCTAGTTAGTGTGTTGAAACCTTTCCTCAAGTAAATTGAGTCTTTTTGTTCCTCAGAAGAGACAGGGAAGAAGGGTCTGCATGGCACATTTAATGTGATTGACTTTTCTCTTTCCCAGCTTCAGCGGTTTTCCACCATTTTGTTTTTAATAACCTCCATACACAGCTTAAATCTTTTGTTCCATAGAAAACATTTCTCAGTATGGAGTTTTGATAGTTGCCCTTTCAAATAAATTAAATAGGTAAATATTCAAAAGTAAGTATTCATTAAACATCTACTGCAAGCTACATTGTGTCTTTTTTTTTTTTTTTGGACAGGCAGAGTAGACAGTGAGAGAGAGAGAGAGAGAGAGAGACAGAAAGAAAGGTCTTCCTTTTCCGTTAGTTCAAACCCCAATAGCCGCTGCGGCCATTGCGCTGCAGCCGGCACACCGCGCTGTCCGAAGCCAGGAGCCAGGTGCTTCTCCTGGTCTCCCATGCGGGTGCAGGGCCCAAGTGCTTGGGCCATCCTCCACTTCACTCCTGGGCCACAGCAGAGAGCTGGACTGGAAGAGGGGAAACCGGGACAGAATCCGGCACCCCGACCGGGACTAGAACCTGGGGTGCTGGCGCCGCAGGTGGAGGATTAGCCTATTGAGCCACGGCACCGGCCTACATTGTGTCTTAAGAACTGGAGGTATATTAGCTGGTAAAATATAATTATGTTTCCATTTTTGGTAGAATATTGAATATAGAAAATGAAAAATGAAATACCTAGTTATACATTGAATATTCCTCTATTTTAAACACCCCTCAAATTAAATAAACACACATATATCCATTGCATATGCAACATAGAGATCACTTGCATATAGAAAAGAGAATATATAATATATATGTATATATATATATATATATAGTACAATTACTAGAGAAAGAGTAAAATCTCATTCTAAAGGTCTTTGATATATCACTTTTGGGAGCAGAAAATAAACATAACAAGTATAGACTCTTGAGTTTTTTTCTGTGAAAGAAAGCAGAGGATTTGGAATGCTAACTGATGGTTGTGGGCATGTGTCTGTGTATGTGAGAGACATATATCAAAATATGCTGATATGTTGTTAGAAGATGATCTAGAGAAAAGTGATCTGATAATAAAGAATGGAAGATGTGATACCCCTAAGAGTAACACCCTTGATAAATCTGAAAAAATATAAAATTCTCAGCAAAATAAAGTTTATGACTTTTGTCAAGGGTCAAATTATGACTTAAAAATAACAATTCTGACAGATTAAAAAAATGAAATATTGACCATATGAGTAGACGTTTAGAACTATCATAGAATAAATGTAAGGCAATTCTTTTTGGGTTTTTTCTATTTTGCCTTTTAAGTATTGAATAAAGTTATCACCTGATAACTAAAGGCATCAAACGAAACTAGGCAGAAAAATTTTCAGGGACAGCAGGAGACATGTTAATTCAAACTTCATCTATAACTAACATAACCATGGAAATATTGTGAGTGTTGTTCATGGACTGGAACCACACCCATTAGGGACTCTTTAAACATTACCAAATAATATATTCCTTCTATGGGTACAATTATATACTAATAACAGCATTTTTATTTACTGAATAGTTAAAACTATTCTGTTACTATGCTATAGTAGTCACAGTGGTTAAAACGCTCATATTTTATTTTTCATTTTCAAGGACATTTCAAGTTAATTCTCTAGTGATGGAAGAAAACATTTTTCCTGAGTTTGTTATGATACAAAATTGGGTCCCTTGTTCAGATTCTTTTGAATTCACATCACTCACATTATTGTGAAAGGTGAAAAGAGAATGTGGAATGATAAATTAAATTTATCTAAGCTTTCATGCATCCTTAATTTCTGATGACCCAATTTACTGTAATTAACTAATCTATCCTTTCACTCTTCCTTCTTGAGAAGTCATGGATGTTCAATGACAGGCCCATTCAAATAAAAATACATCCATCTATATTGGTTTTCACTCTTTTGCATGCTGACTAGCTCAATATTTTAAAGCACTAATCCATATCAGTTTTATGATAGGCTTCCTTTCTTTCAATCACCTAATAATTCCCTATGTGACCCAAATCAGGAAATGCAGTGTTCTGGGAAAGACATTGGAGAAATGTTCACCTTGTGCATTTCTGGGGACAGAAAAAGGAAAACTACCCTACCAAATACTTTTGATTACCTTGTAAATAATTAAGGTACAAGGAATTCATTGTTGAATATATCTTAAGCAAATATGGAAAATTCATCCATAATCAAGGTAAGAGACTAAATTATTTTGATTAGAGATCTTAAATTGATGGTCTCTAGTCTACAAAGGTGGACTATAAATCCAATCCTTGTGATACACATAGGGTAAACAGTTTGGCTAAATACTAGTTGGAAAAAGACACACAGAGTTTTCAAACAATAGTAATCATTCCCTTTGCATAAATTTTCACTTTATCTTTACAGCTGTATATTCTGTTTAAAGCAATACACTTAATCCAATATGCAATGTTTTTTTAAAAAAATATTTGTTATACAAGTTTCATATATTCAGCTTTAGGAAAATAGTGACCCCCCCCACCTCCTTCCTTCCCATGTTCCATTTCTTCCTCCTCCTCCCTCTCACATTTCCACTCTTAATTTTTACAAAGATCTATTTTCAGTTTGCTTAACAATTATACAGCTAACCCTAGAGTTAGTAAAAGAGTTCAACAAATAGCGTGTATATATTCCTCAACAGAAGAGATAAGGGATATATGTTTCTCAACAGAAGAGATAAGGGCTAAAAACAATCATCAAATCTCAAAATGTCTATTTCACTCCAATGTATTACATTTCAGGTACTCTACTAGTTACCTCAGATTAGGGAAAACATATGATATCTGTCTTTTTAGGAGATACCTCAAAAATCTGAATATAGCATATGAACCAACCATCCCACTCCTGGGAATTTACTCAGCATATGAAAGAGTTATTTGCAGCCCCATGTTCATTGCAGCATAATTCATAAGAGCTAATATATATATATATATATATATATATATAATGGAATACTACTCAGCTATAAAAAATGAAATCCTGTCTTTTGTAACAAGATGGACACAACTGAAGTCATTATACTCATTGAAATAAGCTCCCTTATTATTAATAACAACTTGACAAGATATAGACTTTACTAATGAGAATCTTCAATTTTTCTCCCTGAATTTATTGCTAACCTATCTGATTTATCTAATTTTGCATTTGAGGATTCTAAGAAAATGCAAATAAATGAACCAATAATAGTAAGCTGTACCTGTTCAAAATGCTTAAGTATAGGAAAAAATGTGTTATTTCTCATCACTTTACCTATAATAACACCCTTTTGAATATAAAGGAAGTTATCTTTGTAATGCAATAGGAGAAACAAATATTCTTGGAATGCTATTGTGACTGTTTTTCATGCGAAGTCCCAGAGGCAATATACCTAGGACTGCAGTAAAAATGATAATATTTCCTCTGCATTTTAAAAGTTTCATTTGTTTATTTATTTGAAAGGCAGAATTATATAGAGAGGGAGAGGCACAGGGCCTCAAGCTCTTGGATCATTTTCCACTGCTTTCCAAGGATCATTAGCAGAGACCATGATCAGAAGTACAGCAGCCAGAACTCAAATCATGACCCATATGGCATCACAAGAAAGGACTTAACGCACAATGCCACAATGCTAGCCTGAAGATTTTTTTTTTTTAATATGGGTACATTCCTTGTTTGTGCCATTCTAGAAATGAGAATTATTTTTCTGAGGGATAAAGAGCTAGACATTATAAGTATACAACTCCCAACTTTGTTTCAGAGGAAACTCTTCTTGCAGAAATGGGAGGGATAAAATGCTTTTCTGTTGATATACTAATAAGTTTTACAACAGACCCTGGAGGGTGGTCATTTTATCCATAAGAGTGGAAATAAAAAAAAAAATGTATGTCTTAATTCACCCAATGTAATAAACAGTGTGTCAGAAGTCTGGGGACATAGCCAATGACTTCAATCCCTTTGTTTAAGTACTGCTAGATAACAGAATAACCTCTGATTTTTTTCTGATCAACCAGTAGAAAATCTATACTACTGCTGGTCTTCACATACTTGAGTGAATACCAAAATTAAGATGGAAAAATCTATATATATGTATGAATGAAAATGAAGCCTGGCTGAACATTATGTAAATTAAAGAAAATAATGCATGTAATTTAAAGAAAACATAGACTTAGGATGTCATTGTCACTTATTTTCTTCAGCAAGCTAGATAATCTTACAATCCTGTAACATCCATACTTAGCTCATATTCATCTGATATGTTATACAGGGCCTTGAATGTTTTGTGTAGTCATTATCACTACATAATTCAGTACATTATTCATAGAAATAGTTAGTATGAAATCATGCTGATCAATATTCAAACTGAAAAGCTTACATTCACAAATGAACATTTTATTTTTTTAGGAAAGTTGACAACACTGGTGAGGTTCTGGAATCTACCAAATGATATCTCATGCAGCTTTGGGTAAAAGGGACAAAAGTAGTAGTTGGGGAATAAAAAGTCTTTGACTTACTAGGAAAGGACTAATTGTTCTTTAGCTATAGTAAGACATAACCACTAGAACAGTGAAATTAGCTCTAAATGATCCATGGCAACTTGGCAGGGCAGCCAGGTTTCTGAGATCCAGCCAACCAATAACAATCTCATGCTTCTGAAAGTCAGCCAATCCATAAAGTATCATTCCAGCAAACACGTGCCTGAAATCATTAAATTTCATACTTCCAATTACCAACTGGCTGCTTTGCTCAGAAACAGTACGTGTGAAGTATGGTTACAGCTCTCTCTTAATTATTAAGTAATAAATTCAACATAATTCCTTTCTTACCTCCCTCTTTCTCATTGCAACTTCACATCAGGTTATAGTCCCTCAGAAAACCAAAGGTAAAAAAATATGCTATATAATCTTTTATTTTTATACTTATATATACACATATGTTCAAGATTTTTACAAGTGATAAAAATTGTTGAAGTTATAAAACCATGCATGACATTGTTTCCTTTTAATAAATTTAAAAATATACATCTTAATTCTGTTTCAAAAGAGTTATAAATAAGTAGCCTGGAGAATGTCAGAGGGACTCAGCAGTGTAGTCTGTGCAAAAGAAAGTTTGTGTTTCATTTTGTCAACACTGTCTACTAAAAATTTAGAAAAAAATACAGAAAAATTGGGAAAAACTTTAGCATAACCTTGACCTATTTGAACATTTCACTGACATCCCATTAGACTTCAACTAAGATCTATGTGGGATTTTCTCAGAAAATCTATTTTCCAGCTATAATGAGAATATTCTTCACAAACATGAAGATCTATGTATGATATGTATGAAAACAGAGAAATGCTGTAGGGAGTATGTGTGGGCTGGGAGAGCAGAGAATATCTGGCAAAGAATTTATTCATGTTCTTGAATCTGTAAGCTGAAAATAATATCAAAGGAAATGAATCTCATGATCTTATCCTAGTGAGATGCCAGCTACTGGGGAAGAAAACACTTAAGGGCTTTAGTAAGACTCACAGTATAGGTCAGTTAAATGCAAACTGTAAAACTCAAAGGTTGGTTTTAATCCACTTTGCTTGCTTGGAAGAAAGATTTAAGCCTCTCAAAATTCAGAGAGGCTCATATATTTAGAGCTAGTCCAAATCCTATTAAACCAAAGACGGATTATGTAGATTAATAAAAAGGGGAGGGAGGGTATTTTTGCTTGTTTGTTTTAACATAGTATTCCTTGAACCCTTCTCAGTTATTGGATACTTCAGTTTGAGTCCCTTTCTGAAACTTAACTATTAACACAACCCTTATAATGGCATGAAACCAAATGATAGTACTTTTCAGTGACAAATTTTACTCAGAATGAAGTCATTAAAATATTTTCCTAATAGCTACTACTTCAGTAGAAGGAACGTGTTAATATATTAAGGTTAATGATTAACTATGTAGAAATAGATGCACAGATCAGATCCATAGAACCATTTGAATGTAAGATGAGACATTTTACTAAATTAATTTTAACTTCCTGGTTTTGTTGCTATAGTGTTTTGTTCATTTTTACATCAAAAGACATATTTGACCTTTTATTTTTTCAAAAAAAATTCAAAACTTGTATGCATGACACATTGACAATTCTTAAAGTAATTCCTAATAATTCTTAAAAGAGTAATTTATTTTTTAAAAAAGATTCATGCTAACAAATTTAGCCATACATATATTTTCTGCACTTTATAATTATTTAAAACTAAAATGGATAAATAAAAAAGAAATATAGGGTTTTCATATTAAGATATAGGATTAAAAGATATAGTCTAATTATTTAATTGTTGTTTGTAGGTACCTATTTTCTACCAAGGATGGAGCTGTATACCATAAATGAACAGGGAGCCATCCACTAAAAAAGTTGATCATTGAGTTCTTTATTCATTTATTTATCCAAGTCTGGCCATGCACAGTGATATAGAGGTTTAAGAGAGGTAGGTATTTATTGGTATAAATGTAGTATATAAAATACTCTTAAAACCATATAAATATTTCTAGAAAATATAAATATATAATTATTTAAATGTAGTCAGTAATTTAAAAGCGAGGCATACTCTCCTAATTCCATTCCTGGGTTGTATTATTCTTACAGAGGAATATAGTCTTACTCTTACTGTAAATATCTCAATAAATATATCACTATCAAAAAATAGTTATGTAGGCAAAATGGGAAAAAATGGAGAAAGAAATACCTTAGAGGATAGTTTGTTGTACAATATCTGTCCTTAAAAAATTCATAAGCCTGTCACTGAAAATGTAGTACATATGTCAAAGCAACAGTAATTAAAGTATTTCCTCCAAGCTTTTCTGATAGGCCATTTTGAGAATGAATGGTTGAGGCTGAAAGGGGCATTTGGTGTTTAAGGAATCTGCCTTTAGGTTACTATCCTCCCTAATTTTTCTATTCAATATGATTACTTTTTTTCACTTTTTGCCAAATTTGAGGGAAGATTTTTGCTATTTTAGCAGAATATGACTTTATCATGAAATAGAAAATGTAAGTTGTTTCTGTTACATTTAATTAATTGGAATGATTAACAATATGTATGTATATAATCCCTGAAGTAAAATGACATAATTAGCCACTTTTCATGGCAAAAATAGAGAACTTTATTTTGACACTGAATAATGGAAATTGATATATACCTAGAGTCAGGGTTATAAAGTGATTGAAATAATCATTATCTGTTTAAAGTTGCTTGTGTATGAGGTATATAACTATATATCTTATGTGTAGTTTAACATGAGAATATTTTTGTGTATTATAGATTCTAATCATCACCTACAATTATTTTTTGAAGAACAAGTAATCCCTAGATTAAATTATTGCTAATCTTTAAACTGATCAATTTAATTATTCCTTTATTTAATGGTAATTATCAATCTATTCCAAAATTCTTGATTATCAAATTCAAATTTATTTTCCACATACTCAGGAAATTGTTTTCATTGCGTCTCAACATATGTGCACTAGAGCAACATTTATGTAACATTTGTGATATATCTTCTTTTCATACCTAATAGCCATGGAAGAAAAAAAGTAGGCAAACTTACACACTAAATTAAGCACTACACCTCAAAGTGTGACTTCCTTTGACTTGAAGCACACTGGCTCTGAGTACTCCATCATGTATATACGAGTATATAGGCCACATCCATTCCCAAATTCTTCCATGTATTTTCCTACTTGGATGTATCATTTCCAGAAGAGTGACCTTCATGATAATACATATCCTGATATAATATGTGATATTATATATATATATGATTGTGTGTTATATGTATACATGAATATATATATGCAGATAGATAGATAGATAACCTGAATAAACCTCTGCCAACAGCATTTCCTTTCAATACATTATTAATTTGAATGGGACTAGGTTTATATTTTATATCCTTCTGGGACTACATTTTCTGATTAAAATAGTGTTTCATTTATGTTTTATTGAACTAAAAATGCACCTGATTTAACCTAAATGCACCTACAGGCTTCAGTTACTGCATCATAAAACAAGAAATAAATGGTTCTCATCATTTTGCCACTCTATGAAATGTCATCAAGAGACATAGACACATATGTGTTTAGTGCAACCATGTAAAAATTGATTACTTATATCTTCAGTGAAAACACATAAATATATGATTTTTTTTTGCTATTATATAATTCTGAGATCTTTATGTTGGTATTTTTAACCACAAGTGACTATTTTTCAAATTAAAAATACTTTTAAGTAATAATGACAGAATAATTTTGGAGACTAAAAGAACTATTTACACTTGCTAATTATATATATATATATATATATATATATATATATATATATATATATAATAGAGTTGTCTATGAAAGTGTATGCCAGTGAGATTTCTCCTAATTATGCCTAGTACAAGCACAGAACTTCAGAAACCTTTCTCTTTTTATGCTTTGAAGTGTGTATATGCATATATATATATATATAATTTATTATGCTTTATAGATGTTGAATAATATTACTAACTATAAAAAATGAAACTATCTGGGCAGGACTTACCTTAGTATAAAATACACCAGTTTAAATGCCTACATTGGAGTGATACCTGACTCCTGTTTATGCACACACTGAAAATCAGCAATAAGGCTCAAGCACTTCAGTTCTTGCCATCTACCTGAAAAACACTGATTGCATGCCTGGTTTCTGGCTTCTGTCTGGGCCAGCTGTGGTCATTGCAAGCATTCAGGGAGTAGACCAATAGAAGATAGCTGGTCTCTCTTTAAAGCTTGACCTGTGTCACAGAACAGAGAAACTGTAATCATAACTCATTTTGAAATAATTTTTGTAGTAATTTCGCTTTTAGATAATAGCATGTTTTTTTTTCCTTTGTGTGAAAGCAGAACTTTTCATTATGTTTATTAAAGAAAGTTTAGTACATTCTATGAAGTGATCATAAATATTCTGTAAAACTTATTTGCTACTGAATTGAATTTTACAGATGGCATGGTGATAAAATGGGAAGTATAAAAAATATCTTCATCATTGAATGAGTCAAAAGAAGTGAGTATATCTAATATCAGAAACAAAGTAAATTATCTTTCCTTTATCCAAAGAAGAGAAAGTGAAGCTAGTCATTTCAAAAGAGAGAAGATATAACTTAGCAAGGAAACAAGGAGCAAAAAAGTTATTAATTAAATTATGAATGCTCAATTCAAAATTAATAAAAAATAATTAAAATTCTTTTAAATTTAATCTTTTCTAATAGTAGATTCAGGCAAGAATTAGTTCATGGTCCTCAGAGTTCTAGCAGACTTTGAGGTATGACATTTCAAAATTTTGGTGGCCACTGGAAATTTTCTCTTTGTCTGGGGCAATAGCCAACTGAGGTTGATACAGGAGAAGCCCTCACTTGCAGTGAGTTTGTGAGAGCCCTAGGCTTATCACATCCCTCATTTTATGCTTCCTGTGACCTTTGTACTCTGGACAACCATTTTCAAAAAAGTATTTTGCACTACTTAATGACATCTAACACAAACTTATTTGGAATATGGCTCCCCCTTCCATTCCTTCATCTTTTTGCAGAAGCTTGGAAACAATATCATGACACAAACTATCACTTTTCACACCTACAAAAATTTAAAAGATATAAAATAACTCTATGATTATTCAAGTCAAAATTTCCCTGAGTTTCCAATTTTACAGTCTGTTCAGGGACTCTCATTCTAATAGTTGCAGCTTGATTCAGAAATAGGAGTGGTTACTGTTGACACCCAGTCTGATGTCTACTGCATGTTGGTGTTTGTGTTTTCTTATTTTTACAGAGATCTGAATGCTTAGATGAGTACCTATTTTTACCAAAATGTGAACATCATTGCATTTATGATTTACTGCTACATTTTAAGTTGAATTTCTGAATTTGTCCCTGAAGCAATTATTTAGCTGATGTGATTTATCTGCTATCTTTTCATTGGCATCCACAGGGAGGCATTGCACTGCCTCTACTTCAGACACACTGCTCTCTGAGGATGAAATCATATGGCAAGACCACAGGTGTAGACCCTTTTCAAATTGGCTGAATTACAAGCCCACCCCTTTGGACTTGATACAGGTATGTCTTCCTTATCTCCAAACTCTTGGTCTTCTCATTCCCTTTTTCTGAAGGGATGCTAGTTGTATAAGTTCCTTTCTTACTTTTTCTCAGAATGTCCCTTGCCATATGTCCCCATGATTAGCTCCCTTCCCCTTTCAATTTTTTTCTACAAAGTTGGCTTCTCTATGTAATTGTCCATGAGCATCTCATGTGAAATCATAGCTCCGTCCCCACTCCTCATCTCCTTTTAGTGTTATAATTTTTTTTTTACTTTGTGTTCATCACCTAAAATATCTTGCTTATTTATTTTGTTTTTTATCTATCCCTAATGAAATGCAAACACAAAAATAACAGAGGATATTTATTTGATTTGTTTGTTTAGTACTGATTCCCAATCCTACAGAAAAGAGCCAGGCACATAATGGAGCTCAACAACTTATTGGTCAGTAATTGATGTCAGCATTTCAGCTTCAGGTACCCACACTTGATTCTCATTCTCCATCTTACAGTTAAACCTTATGGTTATTCTTGTCAATCAACAAAAAGTAAATATTGTAGGTCAGAGTGGAAATGAATTCAAAAATTGACAAGAATGATGAGCAATACTAGAGTTTGTCATAATCTTATTATTGTGGCACTTATATTACTGATAACACTAATTATCATTCCATTATTAAGTGGAAATTATGTAGGAAAGAAATTAAAGTGATGGATATGGCTACTCAGTGCATCTCAACATCACTCATGAGAACATCCAGTGTTCAACAGTAAAGATGACAAATGGGAAGCATTGGACAAAGGAATCACTACTTTCTATATAAGGCAAAAGCTATATTTAGGGTAATTTACTGTTAAGATTTGCTATATAGAACAGATGTTTCTTATCATTAGGGAATCAAAAGAACTGATTATGCCTTACTATAATAACCTATAGGAAAACTGTAGGTTATTCACATATTCTATTCATTATTACCCACAGTATTAAATGTAACATATACATTATTGAAAGATTAACATTAATTTAACAGAAATAAACAGCTCATTAGCAAATTTATACAATAGTTTAAATAATGGTAATGATAGTAGTTGGGTATATTACTCCAGGAATAAGTAATTGCAAGTCATAAATTAAATGAATAAATTTTGCTATCTCAATAAGTATCAAAAAGTGAAAAAAAATTATCTCACTTATTCTAGAAGTAACTTACATGCATTCTTAAAAATATTGATGGTGCCAGCACTGTGATGCAGTGGGTTAAAGCCCCAGCCTGGGCAGCTGGCATCCCATATGGGTGCCAGTTCAAGTCCTGGCTGCTCCACTTCCCATTCAGCTCTCCGCTATGTCCTGGGAAAGCAGTAGAAGATGGCCCAAGTACTTGGGCCCCTGAACCCTCATGAAGACCTGGAAGAAACTCCTGGTTCCTGGCTTTGGATCAGCTCAACTCTGGCCATTGCAGCCCTTTTGGGAGTGAAACAACAGATGGAAGACCTCTCTCTGTCTGGCTGTATCTCTCTCTGTAAATAAATAAATAATTCTATAAAAAGAAAGTATTATAATATATTTTTAAAGATTACTTATTTATTTGAAAGAGTTACACAAGGAGTACACAAGGAGAGAATGAGAGGCAGAGAGAGAGAGAGAAAGAGAGAGAGAGAGAGTTCTTCCATCTGCTGGTTCACTCCCCAGTTGGCTGTGATGCCCAGAGCTGCACTGACCCAAAGCCAGGAGCCTGGAGCTTCTTCCAGGTCTCCCGCTTGGGTGCAGGGGCCCGAGGACTTGAGCCGTCTTCTACTGCTTTCCCAGGCCATAGCAGAGAGCTGGATGGGAAGTGGAGCAACCAGGACTCGAACTGGCTCATATATGGGATGCCAGCACTGCAGGAGGCAGCCTTACCTGCTAAGCCACAGCACTGACACCCCCCTCACCCTTTTAAGATTTATTCTTATAAATTTCTAGAATGGGAAGAATACAGGAAAAAAAAAAAAAAAAGGCCCGCATCACGGCTCACTTGGCTAATCCTCCGCCTGCAGTGCTGGCACACCAGGTTCTAATTCCGGTCGGGGCACTGGATTCTATCCCGGTTGCCCCTATTCCAGTCCAGCTCTCTGCTGTGGCCCGGGAAGGCAGTGGAGGATGGCCCAAGTCTTTGGGCCCTGCACCAGCATGGGAGACCAGGAGGAAGCACCTGGCTCCTGGCTTCGGATCGGCACAGCACACTGGCTGTGGCGGCCATTTTGGGGGAGAACCAACGGAAGGAAGGAAGACCTTTCTCTCTGTTTCTCTCTCTCTGTCTAAATCTGCCTGTCAAAAAAAAAAAAAAAAAAAAAAGACTACAGGGGTACCTCAAAAAGTTTGTGGAGAATTACAATCAAATGTTAGGTATATTCTGGTGCAAGATATTTAGAACTCCATACATGATTTTTCATAAAATGCATTTTTCATGAATTTTTTGAAATACCCTTGTATTTATTGACAAAATATATTTCTCTCAATTATTTAATTATTAACCTAAATTTTAAAAATTATACATTTTGCATAAAAATATACTTTCATGACTGATGAAGGCATTTGTGGAGTGTGACAGCAGATGGGAGCTCACCTACTTTCTCTGTCTTTCCTGCTTCCTCATCGCTATCTTTCAAAATTTAAAAAAAAAAAGAAATTATCCATCTGAATACATCAGTAAGCATAAACAGGTGCATAATTTCATAAATAAATAAGGAAATTCAATCTTTTATATAAAAATTAAGGCAAATATAAAGTTAGATGACTAAAATAAATCATGTATTGCCCATGCAGATAATTTTTCAGAAAACAAATTTAAATATATGCATGGACCCTTACATATTAAAATGGAAAATACAATAATTGTCAAATAAAAAGCAGGACAAGGCAGGGTAATTTGTATAGTTCTTCCCTGATGACAGATAACCAATGCAAAAACTATTAAATTTTCGCATGAAAACATATATCAATATAAATAAACTATGTTAAAGTTAAGCATTAGATGTATATACGAATGAATAGTTAACATTGTACATTTGGAAGATTTTGATATACGAAATCAATGAAATACATAATGATATATTGGTTTTGCTTAATGTACCTTTATTATATTCTTGGAGAAAAATAAAAACTGGATGGCATATATAAAGAACACAAACAAAAACCTTTTTTGAAAATTGAAGTATCCGTATAAATGTGCTAAATAAATGGGCAGGATAATCTTAGAAATGCTATGGTGATTCTTACCCTTAGATGATTCATGATGTATTAGAGGGTTGCCTGACCATTATTTTTACTGTCTCAAAGAACTGAAAATTTAGAGTCCATGGCTAAAATGCCCATGAAGAATCGAGACATTGAAATCTTGTAAGAATAATAATTACAGGGCAGTAAACACAATATTTAGGACATATCTATTCTTGAGTCACAGGCAAGAATCCAGATAGCTCAGGAGTGGCCATTAATAAGAAGATTGAAAAACTAAGCAATCTCAAGGAGATTAGAAGAAAATCAATGTTTAGGGCATATCAGAAGGGTCTGGAAAACATGCAAGGTTCTTAAGATTCCAGAATGGCTCAATTCTCTCAGAACTAAACAAAATGGGACAGATACACAAAGACTGAAACCAAGTATCTAAATAACTGTATGGTAAAATGTATAAAACTACACTTGTCTTCTCAAACCAACTGCCAGAGGACATGTCTGGGGAACAAGTTTAACCATATCATATGTTACTTTAAATCTAATGCCAAATGTTAAAATAAAATCACTAGACATTCAGAGACAAGAGCAAATAAGGGAAATCATAGAAAATACAAATATATAATTGAAATGTCTGTTTTTATATCCATTTTCTAATATTGGGTATCTAGTAACATATAACGTTTTATTAAAATACAGTATAAATACCAAGAAATGCATATAAGTGTACACATAACATTTTTCTTTCTCATCTTGTTACACTCATAACACTCAAATTAAGAAAAAAGAATTATTAGTACTCTAAGAGCTCTCAATATACTCCCTCAATTTTTTTAACATGTGAAATAAGAGTATATTTTCATTTATGTGGTATGATTCAGTGAAGCAGTATTTATAACTATATATCAAATGGTTTGACATCCACACAATTTTTATTTTCTCTATATGTATTTACTAAAACAAATAAAAGAAAACATGGTATTTTTCTTTATGGGTTTGGCTTATTTCACTTAGCATAGTGACCTGAAGTTGTATCCATTTTGTTGCAAATGTCAGGATTTCATTCAGTTTAAGACTGAGTAATATTCCATCCTGTGTATATACCACATTTCCTTTATCCATTCATAACTGGATGGACATCTTGGCAGATTCTATATTTTAGCTATTGTGAATTGAGATGCTATAAATACAGGAGTACAGGCAATTTTTCATATGCTTATTTCATTACCTTTAGATATATTCCCAGGAGTGGGATAGCTGGGTCTTATGGTGGATCTATTTTTATTTTTCTGAGTAATCTCAATACTGTCTTCCACAATGATTTTTCTAGTTTATATCCCCTCCAAGAGTGTATAAGGGTATCATTGCTAGCACTGTTACTTTTTATTTTTGGATGATAGCCATTCTTTTGTTTTAAGATTTTACTGATTTATTTGTGAGGTATAGATACAGACAGAGAGAAGAGACAGATAGGAAGGTATTCCAAATGCTAGTATACTCCACAGATGGCCACAATGACCAGAAATCAGCTGATCCAAAGCCAGGAGCCAGAAGCTTCTTCCAGATCTGTCACTTGGGTGCAGGGGCCCAAGCACTTGGGCCATCTTCAGCTTCTTTCCTAAGCCCTAGCAGAGAGCTGGATTGGAACAGGAGCAGCTGTGATATGAGCTGGCACCCTTATGGGAGGCTTAGCCAACTATGCCACAGCGTTGGCGGCTGGAAAACAGCCATTCTAACTGGGGTGTGGTGATACAGCATTGTGGTTTTCACTTGCATTTTTTTGATGGCTAATGACCCTGAGCATTTTTTCATGTGTCTGATGGCCATTTGAATTCCATCCTTTGAAAAATGCCTATGCGTGTCCTTTGCCTATTTCTTAATTGGATTGTTTTGTTGTTGTTGAGTCTCTTGAGCTATTTATAAATTCAAATATTATTCATTTTGGGGTGCATATTTTACAGGTGTTTTCTCCTATTTTGTCTGTTTTCATTGTATTAATTGTTTCCTTCTCTGTGTAAAAACTTCTTAGCACGTGTAATCTCATGTATCTATATTTGCTATTATTGCCTGTGCTTCTGGTGTCTTATCTTGAAGTCTTTCCTATAAGTCTTTTCCCCTATATTTTCCTCTAGTAATTTGATGGTTTTAGGCCTTAGGTTTAGATCTTTGATCCATTGTGAGTTTATTTTTTATAGATTATAAGGGAGGGGTCTTGTTTCAATCTTTTGCATGTATTTCTAAATTAATTTTAGGATTGATTTTTCTAGATTTGTGAAGAATTTCTTTGGTATTTTGATTTGGTTCACATTGAATCTGGAAATTGCTTTGAATAGTATGGATATTTTGATTATATTCCTCAAATCTGTGAATATGGGAGATTTTTTTCATTTTTGTGTATTTTCTATTTCTTTCATTAATACTTTATGTTTTTCATTGCAGGATCTTTCACATCCTTGTTTAAATTTATACCAAGGTATTTTTTTTTTGTAACTATTATGAATGGGACTGCTCTTACAACTTACTTCTGAATTAGAGCATTAGTGGTGTATAAGAATTATGCTGGTTTTTGTACTGATTCTATATTTTGCATCTTTGCTAAATTCTCTCATGAGTCCCAATAGTCTGTTGGTGGAGTCTTTTGGTTTCCCTATGTAAAGGATCGTGTTGTCTGCAAGCAGAGATAATAAGTGATAATATGACTTCACCATTTCCATATAGCTCTGATTACTATTTCTTGTCTAATGGTTCTGGTTAAAACTTTCAGAACTATATTAAATTTCATAGTTGTTATTATAACTATAATAAAAGTGGGCATCTTTGTATGATTCCGGATATTAGCATAATGCTTCCAGCTTTTCTCTAAAAAATGTGATACTGGCTTTGCTTTTGTCACATACTGCCTTAATTTTTTTGAGATATGTTTCTTCTATTCCTAATTTTTAAAGGTTTTTAAGTTAAAAGCATGTTGTATTTTAACAAATGCTTTTTCTGCATGTATTGAGATAATCACATGTATTTTATCCTTCATTTTGTTGATATTGATGTGTCATGTTTGTTGATTTGCATATGCTGAAACATTCCTGCATCCCTGGGATAAATCCCATTTGGTCTGAGTAGCTTATCTTTATGATGTGCATTGGATTCAATTTGCTAGTATTTTGTTCGGAACTTTTGCTTCTATGTTCATCAAGGAGTTCTCTTTTTTTGTTGTATCTATCTTCATTGAGATTAATGCAATGCTTGCCTCACAGAAAGAGTTTGGAAGGGTTCCCTCCCTTTCAATTACTGTGAATAGCTTTAAAATAATTGGAATTAGTTCTTCCTTAAAAGTTTGGTTGAATTCAGTAGCTAACCATGCAAACCTGGGCTTTTCTTGTTGGGAAGTTCTTTATTATTGATTCAAACTCAGCCTTTGTTTTTGTACTGTTTAGTTTTTGTATCTTTGTGCCTCAGTTTTGGTGAATTATGTTTCCGAAGTCAGTACATCTGGTTTTTCCAATTTGCTAGCATATAGCTCTTTGTAATACTTGTTAATCATTATCTGCATTTCTGTCATATCAATTATAACATCTCCTTTTTCATTTCTGATTCTGTTATTCTGGGTTGCTTCCCTTTTTTGGTTAGTTGAGCCAATGGAATATCATCATTTTTTTGGAAAAACAGCTTTCACTGATCATTTCTATAGTTATATTTCAACTTCTGTTTTGTTTTTTCTCTAATTTTTATTATTTCTTCCCTTCTCTCTCTTTTTTTCAATTTTTGACAGGCAGAGTGGACAGTGAGAGAGAGAGAGACAGAGAGAAAGGTCTTACTTTTGCCGTTGGTTCACCCTCCAATGGCCGCCGTGGTAGCGCGCTGCGGCCAGCGCACCATGCTGATCAGAAGCCAGGAGCCAGGTGCTTATCCTGGTCTCCCATGGGGTGCAGGGCCCAAGGACTTGGGCCATCCTCCACTGCACTCCCTGGCCACAGCAGAGAGCTGGCCTGGAAGGGGGGCAACCGGGACAGAATCCGGCGCCCCGACCAGGACTAGAACCCGGTGTGCTGGCCCCGCTAGGCGGAGGATTAGCCTGTTGAGCCACAGCGTGGGCACTTCCCTTCTCTTACTTTTAGGTTTGATGAGCGCTTGTTTTTCTAGATCCTTCAGATGCATTCTTATATCATTTTTGATCCCTATCTAATTTTTTTATATACACAATGATTGCAATAAAATTTACTCAAACTGCTTTTGCTGTATCCCATACATTTTGATATGTTGTGTTTTAATTTTCATTCATTTCAAAGATTTTTTTTATTTCCTTTTAAATTTCTTCTGTGATCTACTGTTCATTCAGGAGAATTTTGCCCACTTTCCATGTGTTCGTGTATTTCTAAAGATTTTATGTTTATTAATTTCTAGCTTCATTCTATTGTGTTCAGAAAAAAATACACGATATAATTTCATTTTTTAAAATTTGTTAAGACTTGCTTTATGGCCTATTATATGGGCTCTTCTAGAAAATGTTCTAATCATTGATGAAAAGAAATTGTGTTCTGCAACTGTGGAATGAAATGGTCTATAAATATCAATAAGTTCCATTTGTTCTATTAGTTCCAATGCTAATAGATTATCACTTTTTCTTTGGGAAAATTCCCATGAGTGGGATGGCTGGGGCACATGGTAGGTCTGTATTCAGATTTCTGAGGCATTTTCATACTGTCTTCCACAGTGGCTGTACCATTTTGCATTCCCACAAACAGTGGACTAGGGTTCCTTTTCCTCCCACATCCTCTCCAGCATTTGCTGTTTATTGATTTAGTATGAAAACCATTCTAACTGGGTTGAGATGAAACCTCATTGTGGCTTGATTTGCATTTCCCTTATGGCTAATGATTCTGAGCATTTTTTCATGTGTCCGTTGGCCATTTGAATTTCCTCTTTTGAAAAATGCCTGTTAAAATCCATTTCTTAACTGGATTATTTGTTTCATTGTTGTTGAGTATTTTATAGATTTTGGATATTAACCTTTTATCAGTTGCATAGTTTGCAAATATTTTCTCCCATTCTATCAATTTCCTCTTCACTTGCTGAGTGTTTTTTTTTTTTGTTTTGTTTTGTTTGTTTTTTTTTCCAATACAGAAGCTTCTCAGCTTGATGTAATCTCATTTGTCAATTTTGGCTTTAATTGCCTGTGCTTCTGGGGTCTTTTCAATGAAGTATTTTCCTATGGGAATGTCTTTTTTTTTTTTTTTTTTTTTTTTTTTGACAGGCAGAGTGGACAGTGAGAGAGAGAGACAGAGAGAAAGGTCTTTCTTTACCGTTGGTTCACCCTCCAGTGGCCGCTGTGGCCAGCGCATCTCGCTGATCCAAAGCCAGGAGCCAGGTGCTTCTCCCGTTCTCCCACGCGGGTGCAGGGCCCAAGGACTTGGGCCATCTTCCACTGCACTCCTGGGCCACAGCAGAGAGCTGGACTGGAAGAGGGACAACTGGGACAGAATCCGGCGCCCTGACTGGGACTAGAACCCAGCGTGCCAGCGCCACAGGCAGAGGATTAGCCCAGTGAGCTGCGGTGCTGGCGGGAATGTCTTATATGCCTTTATTAACTTGATGGTAACAGGTCATAGATTTAGGTTTTTTATCCATTTTGAGTAGATTTTTGTGTGAGTTTAAAAGGTAGAGGTCTTGTTTCATACTTCTGCATGTGGAGATCCAGTTTTCTAAGATCATTTTTTTTTTTTTAAGATTTATTTGTTTATTGGAAAGAGTTACATAGAGGAGAGGTAGAGAGAGAGAGAGAGAGAGAGAGAGAGGTCTTCCATCTGCTGGTTCACTCCCCAATTGGCAGAAACGGCCAGAGCTGTGCTGATCCAAAGCCAGGAGCCAGAAGCATCTTCCCGGTCTCCCATGTGAGTGCAGGGGCCCAAGGACTTGGGCCATCTTCTACTGCTTTCCCAGGCCGTAGCAGAGCTGGATTGGAAATGGAGCAGCCAGGTCCCGAACCAGCACCCATATGGGATGCTGGCACTTCAGGCCAGGGCGTTAACCCCCTGTACCACAGCGCTGGCCCCAGGACCATTTTTGAAGAGACTGCCGTTGCTCTAGGGATTGATTTTAGCTCCTTTGCCAAACATAAGTTGGTTGTAGATGTAAGGATTGATTTCTGGAATTTCTATTCTGTTCCATTTGTCTACACATTTTTTTTTTTGTCAGTTCCAGGCTGTTTTGCTTATAGCTGCCTTGAAGTATACTTTGAAATCTGATATTCTGATGCTTCAGTCTTTGTTTTTGTTGTGTAATGTTGTTTTAACTATTTGAGGTCTCTCGTATTTACATATGAATTTTCACATTTTTTTCTGAGAAGAATGGCATTGTTACTTTGTTTAGTATTGCATTGACTTTGTAAATATATGGACAATTTAATGATATTGAATCTTCCAGTCCGTAAACATGGAAGATTTTTCCATTATTTTTTGTTCTATTTCTTTCTTTAATGTTTTGTGATTTTCATCATAGAGATTTTTTTAAAATTTTATTTATTTGAAAGTCAGATTTACACAGAGAGAAGGAGAGGCAGAGAGAGAGTGGTCTTCCATTCCGCTGCTTCACTCCCCAAATGACCTTCACGGCCAGAGCTGAGCTGATCTAAAGCCAGGAGCCAGGAACTTCTTCCAGGTCTCCCATGCAGATGCAGGAACCCAAGGACTTTGGCCATCTTCCACTGCTTTCCCAGGCCATAACAGAGACCTGGATTGGAAGAGGAGCAGCCAGGACTCGAACCGTCACCCATATGGGATGCCAGCACTGCAGGCTGGGGCTTTAACCCGCTATACCACAGCGTCGGTCCCATCATAGAGATCATTGACATCCTTGGTTTTCTCAGCAATTCATTTTTCTCTGTGCTTTTAGGAAATCCTAAGACATATATTAGTTCATTTGATAGTATCTTGTATATCCTGAAAACTATGTTTGGTCTAACTTCCTATTTTTCTATCTGACTGAGATATCCCAAAAGGCCTGTCTTCTAAATTGGATATTCTTTATTCTGCCTCACCAATTCTGTTTTTTAAAACTTTGCACTTTATTTTTTATTTGACTTGTCGAATATTTCATTTCTAAAATTTATCTGGTTTTTCCTCAATATCTTAATCTCTGAAGAATTTCTCATACACCTCATGTACAGATTTCCTTATTTCATTTAACTATTTCTATGTGTTTTTGAATAACCTTACAATCATTATTTTGAATTCATTTACAGACATTTCATTAATTTCCCCTTACTGCTTTTGGGGAAACATATTGACCTCTTTATTCATGTTTGTTGTGTTTCTACATTGATTTTTATGTACCTAGGAGAATCACTTATAACTCATTCCTCTGGGGGATTTTTTTTTTTTCTCAATTGAAGGGGATGTTCTTGGATATATGCCTCTGAGGCTTACACTGGAGTTCCAAAAGTGTTTGCTGTGTGGATCCAGGGAGCTCTGGAACCATTTGTGTGTGGGGCAAGAATCGAGAGTGACACCTAAGCTGTGCATGGTGGAATACCTCTGGCTACATTCAGTAGGGCAAGAAGATGTTGGAGCTAGCTACTGTGTTCACAGTCCCAGCCCTTCTTTGTGCCAAGGTGAACCAATTGAGTCATAGCCTAGAGTGAAATCATGGTAGCTGTATACCTGTCCCAACCAGGCAAAACATACAGAGCACTGACCCACTCCACAGTGTATCCCCTAGGTGCTCCATGAGATCTTCCACAATACACACAAAGTTTTTAGTTTCCACAATCAGATAAGGTGGGTGCATCCTTCTGAGCTGTAGTTTGTGCTGAGAACTGCCAGAGACACAGGGTGCAGGGTGTCCACTCTGCCTTGTTGGCAGCCCCTTCTCCAGAAAGAACCACTTGCTGTTGACTGAATCAGGACAGATGTAGCTGCAGTGCCACCTCAGCCAATTGAGTTAGTGCTTTTGTGGGGGAGAAGGCAAGGAAGCAATGTAGCATCCTTTCACAGAGCAAAGTGGTCTCCTCCTCGCCCATCAGCTTCTCAATGCAGACTCAAAGTGTAGAGCATGGAATTCTCCCTCGTTTGCAGTTACCAGTCAGGTGCCATGATAACCTTCTCTCGCCATGGCCCCGGAAGATGACACTTCTCCCTGGGCAAAAGCTGTGTATATGCAGGAGCCAATGGTGCAGCCAGTTGCTTACAAGTCTGTTATCACACCTTCATCTTCCACAGAATGTTTGTTGGTTCTCCCTTGAAAATTTCTCTCCCCTGGTAACATAGTACCCCCTTTGTTTATCTGGTGTCTTTCTGTGTCTGAGGTCAGCTTCTCACTGTTCATCCATCTTGAATCTCTTTAAAATGAGAACTTTAAAAAGATGAAGAATGGTATCAAATATAATCCTAAAGTGTATTGCTAGATTTGAACCTACCAATAATCATATTCAAAATAAAAGTACATGCTATATTATATAGCGATGTAATAAAGAGTTAAATGAAATCTTAATAGAATGAAAAGCATCAGGACCCAGGAAGAATGAAAAAAAGATATATTGGGTGGTGCTCAATTTGTTTAAGTTTACTTTTAAATTTTTATCTATTTGAAAGCAGATCAGTAGAGACAGACTGATCTGTCATCCATGGGTTCACTCGACAAATGTTCACTATAGCCAAGATTAGGCCAGGCAAGAGCCAGTTGTCTGGGATTCCTCAAGGTCTACCATGTGGGTGGCAAGGACCCAAGTACTTGAGTTATCTGCTGCCTCCAGTATGTATAATAGCTGGAAGTTGGATTGAAAGCAGAGTGGGGATTTAAACCCAGGGACTCCAACAAGGAATAGGGACAACTTAAATGTTCTCTTATCCATTGCACCAAAATGCCCACCCCAAGAACACCAAGTATTTCACATTCATCTCTGGTTTCCTAGGTCATTAAAAGTATAATAATCGCGGCTGGCGCCATGGCTCACTTGGTTAATCCTCCGCCTGCAGTACCGGCATCCCATGTGGGCACCGGGTTCTAGTCCCGGCTGCTCCTCTTCCAGTCCAGCTCTCTGCTGTGGCCCCGGGGAAGGCAGTGGAGGATGGCTTAGGCTTAGGCTTAGGCTTAGGCTTAGGCTTAGGATGTGCTTAGGCTCCTGCACCCACATGGAAGACCAGGAGGAAGCACCTGGCTCCTGACTTCACATTGGCGTAGCTCTGGCCATAGCGGCCATTTGGGGGGTGAATCAATTGAAGGAAGACCTTTCTCTCTCTCTCTCTCTCTCTCTCTCTCTAACTCTGTCAAATAAATAAAAAAATTTAAAAAAATTAAGAAATAAAAGTATAATAATCAGTCAAGACAGACCAATAAAAACGTTTTGTAAAACAGTTTAATATTTAGGTAGGAAATATGTCCCTCTACTCAACCGCGAGGTGTGCAAATATCAAGGGCTGTTCTTTTTTTAAAAAAAATTGTTATGTATTTTTTAAAAATATTATTTATTTATCTGAGAGGTAGAGTTACAGACAGTGAGAGGGAGACAGGGAGAAAGTCTTCTTTCCGTTGGTTCAGTCCCCAAATGGCTGCAACAGCTGGAGATGTATCGTTCCGAAGCCAGGAGCCAGGTGCTTCCTCTCGGTCTCCCATGTGGGTACAAGGACTCATGGAGTTGGGCCATCTTCTACTGTTTTCCCAGGCCATAGCAGAGAGCTGGATTGGAAGAGGAGCAGCTGGGACTAGAACCGGCGTCCATATGGGATGACCGTACCACAGGCAGAGGATTAGCTTACTGTGCCATGGCGCCACCCCAAGGGCAGTTCTGTGAGGAATAGAGCATCAATTTTTACAAGAGGGCATTAACAAAAGTACACGGAGAAATAAATTGTGCACAATTTAACACGTTTCTTATTGCAATTGACAGGGCAATTAGATATAAAATGAATAAAAATTAAGCAGCATGTTTCAAGGAACAAATTTTACTTCATTTTTAAAATAAATAAATTGATCAGTTAAATTTGATTTAATAATTATCAAAATGTTTATTTGAGAAGCAAAGAGAGAGCAAGAAAAAGACAGACAGGGACATAAAGGCAGAACTTCCATCTGCTTGTTCACTCCCTAGATGGCCACAAAGACTGGGTTTGGCCTGAAGTTTTGAAGCTGAATTTGACAGCCAGGAGGTTCAACAAGGACTCAATACAGGTCTCTCCCTTGCGTGGCAAAGACTGAATGAATTGAATAATCACCTTTTGACTCTCAGGGTGTGCAACAGCAGGAAGCTAGAATTGAGAGAGAGCCAGGATTTGAACCCAGGTACCTACCATGATATGAAATGTAGGTATCTCAGTGTTTGACTTAGTCACTAGGCCAAATATCTGCTCAGGAACAAATTTTAGAATTTGGCTTAAACACTGTGCAATGAGCATAAGGAACATTTAAAAAGTCAAGGTGAAGTTTGCATAACAATAACAATGTATGTGATATCACTAAATGATATAATTAATGTTGTTAAAATGGTAAATTACATATTTTTAGCACAAAATATGTAATCTTAAAAAATGATCATAATTTGCTAAATCACAGATCAAACCTTAAAAAAGTTTAAAGGACTACTATGACACAGAATATTTTCTTAAACTGACCATAATGTAATAAATTCTAAATCAGTAAAAATCAGCCTCAATAAGCTTATAGACTTAAAATATTACTGAATCATAAATGCCATTAAATAAATAATAGCTAGATTTAGAAAATATTCATATTGAAATTATATCCACTACAATCAATACTAAAGGTCAGAATTTGGGATGATAGTTCAAGTAACAATTAAACACTCAAATATATACATATATAAGTATTTGTATGCATGTGTATATGTATATGTACATATGTATGTATGTATGTATGTTTGGGAAAAATGATAAAATGTAATGAAATTGGCTTTCTTTTTAAGAAGTATAAAAATTATAATGAACACAAAGGAACTGAGAATAAATTACATAAATCCAAATATGTTCTATTGGAAAACTAGAAATATACTTATCCCTTTAATGAGGAAAAAGTCACATATAATTCAAGGCATGAATCAACATTATGAAGTATTTTTACATATACTGTACAGCTCTGAAAAATGTGTTATCTGCAGCTGCAAGTCTCAGCAAGAATGACTATCATATATATATCAAATTTAACAGAAAACAACAATTACAGAAGAATGTTTGCTTTATAGACACTCATAAAATTGAGAAATACTATGAGTATTAAAAACAGGAAAATAGTATATATTTCAACCATATATAAAGAGGTTAAATTAAAGCAAAATACCTTAGCCAAAGTTCAAGATCCCAGGGGACTGGCACTGCTTCACCCCCACCTCATATGGGTGCTGGTTTGGTGCTCCACTTCTAATGTAACTAATCGCCTGGAAACGCGGCAGAAGATAGCACGAGTGCTTGGGCCCCTGATACCCACGTGGGAGACCTGGAAGAAGCTCTTGGCTCCTGGCAGTGGCTTGGCCCAGTCCTAGTCACAGTGGCCATCTGAACCAGGAGTGGAAGATAACTCTGTCGCCCTCTTTCACTGTAACTCTGATTTTCAAATAAATAAATAAATAAATCATTTTTAACAAATCGAGATTCCAGTTTATCTGGAATTCTGAAAGGAATGTCATCATGGCACACAGTAGGCTTCCAATCTTCATTCTGTATTCCAATTTTCAAGAGTGTTCATATATATATATATATTAGTATTTATTGTATTTTTATGCTTTAAACTGTATATGTTATAGCATCTTTAAATACATGATAAATTTCACAGTTTCAAAAAGAAATGTGAGACAAAGCTAGATGACAAAAATAAAAAAAAGGAAGTAACAAAAATTCAGAAAAATTAAATTCAAGGGAAAAATTCTGAGTAAAAGTCCAATTATCAGAAAGTGAAATGTAAACAAAAAGTAATTTTGGATTGCTCTTTATGGATTTCTGAATTTAGGAGCAAATTCATAGTTTTCTCTGCATACTTTAGATTCTAAAAGAAACACTTAGGTGCTTAATTTGTTTCATTTGCCCAGGGGAATTACTAATAACATACTTCACCAGATTTTTAATATCATCAGTGTTTGTGCCAGTAGGGTTTTACACCAGATGTACAGGACTAATTATCTGGTTTCCTCAAATGTCTATTTTTATAGCAATTATGGCTTTTGAACATAAAATAGACACTATGTTTGGGATATACAAGAGTTCAGACTAATCCCATCTTTGATTACTTGGCAAATTATTTCCATACACTTATTTAACTGTTCTCTTTCACCTCCCATAGCAATCTTGCCCTTATAATTATATGTGTGAATTATATTTTTGGGTATGTATATAACTAATTTTACTTATGGTATGAATTGGCTACAGGTAGCATATGTTTTAGACTGCTACATGGTAATTAAAGTATTATACAGTATCTCCCTTAATTTTTTTAAAACAAAGAACATTTCAAAGAGGAAATTTGAGAAATCCACCCATAATTACACTATGTGGTAAATTAGCTTATTTTCTTACTGTCAATTAACCAGCATTTTTATCTTTTTTATGGTGAATTTTTTTTAATCTAAGTGGAATGAAATGCTGGTAGTGTACTAACTTGCACCTATAGTTGACCAAACATACACACATAAAATAAATCACACAGTCACAAAAACACACACACATACTTCTTCCAATATCTGATATCATGCATAGTATAGCATACTTTAAAATATCAATTACAAGATTGAACAATTTAAACATGAAAAATGAGACCACAGAACTCAGAAGAAACATTAACGACACAACTATTGGTAAAGAAATAGAAATAATGTGATAATTAAGCATTCATTGTTTATCCAAGTGAATAATTTTTAATAAAGTTAAAGTTGATAGAACTGGAAAAATATTGACAAAGAAATAGCTGCAAATTTATTACTATCATATATAGGACTATTGGTTTCTACTAGGTCGAAGCAAACAAAATGCCAGGCAAAAGTCATATGTACTGCATTTGAATCTTGCCACTAACATTTCTGATCTTCACTTTCTTCATACCTAAACTGATTCAAATTGAACTAGTTGATTTCAAATATGCCTGTTAGCTCAAAAAGAAAAAACTCCTGGGGCCGGTGCTGTGGCACAGCAGGTTAACTCCCTGACCTGCAGCTCAGGCTTCCCATATGGGCGCAGATTCGAGCCCCAGCTGCTCCACCTCTGATCCAGCACTCTACTATGGCCTGGGAAAGCAGTAGGAGATGGTCCAAGTCCTTGGGCCCCTGCACCCATGTGGGAGACCTAGAGGAAGCTCCTGGCTCCTAGCTTTGGATCGGTGCAGCTCCGGCCATTGTGGCCAATTGAGGAGTGAACCATTGGACGGAAGACTCTCTCTCTCTGCCTCTCCTCTCTCTGTGTAACTCTTTCAAATGAACAAATAAATCTTAAAAAAAAAAAAGAAAGAAAAACGATTCCTTACTAAATGATATTTCCCCTATAATCACATTTTCCCTATATTCACATTTTATACATTACTCCTACTGATAACTTCATTACTCTCACTATTCCCCCTTTTTAGAATATGAAAGTGTTTACTAATACACAATGTACTTATAAAATTTTGTAAATTGTGCTCTATCTCAGTATTATAATAATTAATTGATACAATTTGGATGTAATTTCTAGTTAAAAGTATAAAAATAATTTCTTGGAATCCTATATACTTAATTACCAGGCAGTATTTCTCTCTTCATTTGTGCTACATGAGGATACTTAATAAACTCATGGAAAATCATATTAAACATAAGGTAAATTTAGATGCAAAATAATTTTGAAACCAATGAGTTTATTTCCATAATATGCATCTCCACAAACTTTCTAAAAATATCTTTTGTTAGTTACCATGAAATTTGTGTTAATCATTCCAAAAAACCTGAGACTCAGTATTCCCCCAATCCTAAACTCAGCACTATCAATTATTATTGTTATTGTTATTAAAATTTTTAATCAAAATTTATTCATAAAACTGTGTATTTTCTATATTTTGATTGTATTACTCTGAAACTCATTATTTGAATTCATGAATAAAATCACTGTATTAGTATATTTTGTATTACTATAATAGACTATCTGAAGCTGGGCATTTTATAAAGAAAGAGATTTAATTAGGTCACAGTTCTGGAGGTCCAACTGCCATCAACTTTTTATGATGACTTCATGACGAATAGTGTCACATCATGGGTGAGAGAGAGAAAAAGAGTGAGAGGGAGCGAGAGCTCTCCTGGTGAAAGCAAAAAGAAAGAAACCTCAGAAAGCTGAACTTTCTTTATAAAATACTATTCTCTTGGGATCTAATTCAGTCCTAGAAGATCTGACCCACTCCAAGGAGAGGCCATTAATTCCCTCCAAGGGAATTCCTTCATGAACTAATTGTCACACCCCATTAAGTGCTTGCAAGTTCTCAATACTATTATAGTTCTCTCAATACTATTATACTGGGGTGATGCCTTCAACAAGCTTCGGGAGACAAATCCTATCCAAATCATAGCAGTTGTTTATATTCATCTCAGCTTGTGTATATATGTATTATTACTTCTTGGAGAATGTGTTACTAAAGAATCTTCATTCTAAAGCTCACACGATATTAAAAGAGCTACATCAGCTCAAGACCTCATACCTCTTTATAGTTACAAATAAGTTTTAAGGCTAAGATAGGCATTTTTTTTTCCTATAGAGCTAAGTAGTGAACAGTTTATTTAGACTTTCAGAATCATGTGTTCTTGGTCACAATTATTCTACGCTACTCTCTGCCATTGATTGCAGTGCAAAAGCCACAACTGACACTGTATAATAGCAATTTAAAAAGGAATTAAAGAAATATGACTATGCTCATAAGAAGTTTGAACAAAATTTTGAATTTCATGTAATCTTTACTTATTATCAAATCTTGTTATTTTGAGCTTTAAAACTCAAAATACAACTGCTAATTTTAAACTCAAATATGTGTCAGAACAGATTCAGGCCATGGATTGTCATTTTCCAGCCTCTGATCTAGACAAATATATAGAAAGTGACTAGTGAGGCTTTACCTAGTGCCCTTAGACAAAACTGAACACTGCTTTAATCTGAATGTAAATTTGTGTACTTATAATGCAGTGATTATCTCACTATTCAATAATGTGTCCCTACTTTAAATACACTACTCCTTAAATCATTATTAAAACAGTTAATGAAGCAATGTGATATCTATTTCACCATTATCCAGTAATTTTAATGAAAATAAACACATTTAGGTGAAATATATTTATCGTCTTTCTGGCCTATAGATATTCAGATTATATGTGTGTGAATGTTTATATACACACATTTATTAACTGATTTTTTATGAAGAGGCTCTGTTTTTTATAATTTACATTGTACACAGATTCTTAAGTGCATAGTGTGCCAACCAGAATATGGAAGATTTGGTTACAACAAAGTACAAGTCTTCAATGGTTCTTCAATAAGGCCGTTTTAAGTGTATGTATTACTTTTCGGGTAACTATAATTGTGTGAATATATGTTTGGTTTATGCAAATAATTTGTCAATATAAGTCCTTTTTCTTGGCTTATAAATGATACTAAATACATTAGTAAGTTACACTACTTTTTTAGTTTTCAAAATTCACCAGGCTCTGTTTGAGTGACAATTCACTGTAGCATTTTTTTCACATCTTATATCAGCTTCTGTTCCAGATTATCTTTCCAAAGATGATTGTACAGGAAATAGATTGCTCTTTTCTATATAGTCTGTCCTTCTGTGACAGAAAGCAAATTTGAGTCCTGATGAACATGGGAAAGATAATGTCTCCTTCCAGAGCAATGACAGGACAGATCTGCTAGTATTTTTCTTTCAAAAATATGAGGTTTTCAAATTGAGATTTCCTTTGCTGTGATGCAAAGTCTCAGTGTACGGCATTCACTGAGAGTGTTTCAATACTGTCTCCATGAGAGTTTGGGGGCAATGGAAAAGGAATGAGAACATGAAGCTCATGCTGCCTGCCATGCTATGATTATTCTTTGTTTTCAACCTAGTGGTTGCATTTCTTTGCCTGCTCTTGGGACACCTTCACAGGATAACTTTAGCTTTAAGGTAAGGTAGAATTCTAGAACCTTCACGGTTCTTGACATAGACCTTTGAGAATTAGATTAATGTTTTCTTGAAAACTACCTGGTTCAACATATTTTTCACATAATTTTATTACCATATCCTGATGTCTTATTCTTGGCTAAGTCTCTTATTCCTTCATTTTCTCACAAAAATTAGCTATTTACTTCAGTTCTGTGCATTACATGATTTTTTCTATATAATTATAATTGGGCACAAGATGATATGAAAGTTGCAACTGATTCTTGCCATAATCAAATACAATGTGGTAAATTCCCACAGTGTACAGCTTTACTCTCACTAATTCTAGCCAAATGATACTTCGCAGGCTGCTTTTACAAAACACTGTGTTAGGCTTCAAGGCTAAATTGTTGGCTTTCCTTTCACACGTGCTATAAGAATCCTCCAGCTCTCTGCTGTGGCTAGGGAGTGCAGTGGAGGATGGCCCAAGTCCTTGGGCCCTGCACCCCATGGGAGACCAGGAGAAGCACCTGGCTCCTGCCATCGGAACAGCGCGGTGTGCCGGCCGCAGCGCGCTACCGCGGCGGCCATTGGAGGGTGAACCAACGGCAAAAAGGAAGACCTTTCTCTCTGTCTCTCTCTCTCACTATCCACTCTGCCTGTCAAAAAAAAAAAAAAAAAAAAAAAAAAAAGAATGCTTTAATCCTTATCTTGACCTCTCTCACAGGCAGCTAGCTCAGAACAATACAGTGGAGATAGGTATAATCTATTCATCTGTCTTTCTCAAGGGCTGAGCTTCAATCTTGAGGCATGTTAGGCACGTGGCTGACTAGTCTCCCTTATCACAGCTACACTAAAGACTTGCTATTCTTCCCACAGTTCTTGTGTAACCAACTCAATTTTCTGCAGCTTCAATAGGAAACACAGACCATCTTCACTGAGTAGGATGGTTCTTGCAACTCAAAAGTCTGCTATTGTCTTCATCTATAGATAGATTAAACTTTCTCTTTCATTATCCTCAAACTTTGTCCTCATTATTATGATTTGGCACAGGGGACAGGCACTGAGCATTCAGTAACATAATTATTCCCAGAAAATAATAACCTTATAAAATCTGGTAACATGCTCAAAGATTCTTATTTAATGAGAAAATGGTGCTTTATTAATAAAAATATATATTTTTCAGAAATGTATTTTAGAACACTTGATTTAAAAATTAAACTCTTATTAGATTTTCAGTGTAAAAGTAGTCATTGAGATGATCATTGTACATAAATACTGATTTTTTATGACACTTTGTATTTCTATTTGAAATATTTCTTAATAGAAAAAAAGTTATATGAAAAAATATAAGAAAATCAATATGTAAAACTGATAATCTAACTCATATGTCATGTAAAAGATAAAATAATTTTGAAATACACATTTGCTACTTTCAGAATATAATTGAACACATTAATTTTATTTCTATTATTTTATCAAGTATTCCTTTTAAATACTTATGAGCTGATCACTAATAGAATAAGAATGAATTTAAGACGAAATATATGCATAAATGTAGCTCTGATGTCTTTTTATAATCATATGAACTAGTGGTTTTCTTTGGAGAGAAACAAAAGGGTTATACTGGCTTAATGACCTTGGAGTGTACTAGTAAAATTTTACTTCTTATCCTCGGTAGGGATATGTTTTGTATTTAATAAGTCAGTATAATATTTGCAATATTAATTATATACATTTATGTATATAATATAGATTTATACATGTATAAGTATCTATATATTTAAAACAAATTATGTACTATAAAATTTAACCTTGACCAAAATGAGATCTGTACTGTGTCTTCAAATTATTTTTTTTAAGATTTATTTATTTATTTGAAAGAGTTACACAGAGAGAGAGAGGTAGAGAAAAAGAGAGTTCTTCCATCCGATGGTTTACTCCCCAATTGGCCACAACTGCCAGAGCTATGCCGATCTGAAGCCAGGAGCCAGGAGCTTTCTCTAGGTCTCCCACGCGGGTGTAGGGTCCTAAGGACTTGGATCATCATCTACTGCTTTCCCAGGCCATAGCAGAGAGCAGGATCAGAAGAGGAGCAGCCAGGACTAGAACCGGCACCCATATGGGATGCCGGCGCTTCAGGCCAGGGTGTTAACCTGCTATGCCACAGTGCCAGCCCCAATGTCTTCAACTTATTGACAGTAAAGCTTAAGCTTTTAGAAGGTCATGCCTGGTAGGCATCCCTTTATTTGCATGCAGACTTAGAGCAACCAAGAGGGTGACACTGGTTTGGGGTGGGAGCTTTCAACCTTACCAGCAATATAATCTAGAATGCAGTCTTGATTAGTATCATCAGCTGGATCTCAGGAGGGACTTGATATTGAGACTAGCCATGAGTAGTTAACTCCATCAATGTGGTTGAGCCCTAATAAAGATTTGAGCACCAAGAATCAGCTTCTCTTACCTTGTTGACACTATTTCATGTGTATTGTCATACATCAATGCCAGGAAAGGGATGCTGTTCATGACTCACTAGCAGAACAAAATGGAAGTTCCATGTTTGGAATTTTATCAGTACTGTACCCTAGGTGCTTCCTCATTGGAAATTCTAATCTGTTTCCTTTTTCTAACCATGGTGAGTCTTTGAGTCTGTGAATCTCTGTAGCAAATTTGCAAAGCTGAGAGTGGATTTGAGATGTTATGAAGCGTGAAGTTGGTGTCAAAAGTGAGGGTGATTTTGTGTGAATTGTTCCTTCAAAATTCACAGTTAATATTTTACTTAAGAAATGTATGAAAAAATAAATTATAAATTTCATGTCTGTACTTTGCTTACAAGTACTTGCTCAAAAAGATACAGTAGACTCTCACTTGATACTAGTTTTTTAAAATTTTTATTTAATGAATGCATATTTCATAGGTACAACTTTAGGATTATAGTGGTTCTTTCCATCATACACACCCTCCCACCCCACCTCCTATCCCACCTCCCTCTCCCTCTCCCATCCCTTTATTCATGATGGTTCATATTTAGTTTGATTTAATATACAGAGGACCAACTCCAGGTTAAGCACAGATTTCAACAGTCTGCATCCACCCACCCATCCACCCACCCCCCCCCCCCCCACACAAAACATATAAAGTACTGTTTGAGAACAAGATTTGCAGTTAATTCTCATAGTACAACTCATTAAGGATGGAGGTCCTACACGGGGAGTAAGTGCACAGTGACTTCTGTTGTTCCTTTAACAATTAACACTCTTATTTGTGATGTCAGTGATCACCTGAGGCTCTTGCCATGGGCTGCCTAGGCTATGGAAACCTTGTGTGACCAAAGAATCCATCAGTATTTGGACATGGCCATAAGTAAAGCAGAAGTTCTCTCCTCCCTTCAGAGAAAAGTACATCCTTCTTTGATGGCCACTTCTTTCCACTGAGGTCTCACCGAGATCCTTGGTGTAAAATTTTTTTTTTCCCACAGAATCTTGACTTTCCATGTCTGAAATGTTCTCACAGGCCTTTCAGCCAGACCAGGAAGACTTAAAGGTTTATTCTGAGGTCAGAGTGTTATTCACAGTGAATTTCATTCTAGGAGTCTGCTGTGTGGACTGCTCCCCATATTGGACATTCCTTCCTTTTTAGTTTTGTCTATTATTATTACCAGGCACTTGATGTTATTTATATGATTACTTTAATACTTAAACCTATCTATATGTTGACTTTAGCATTTAATATGATTATTTCAACAATTAATGTGGCATTTATACCACCAATTTTAATGGGTTTGGAGTCCCATGACAAGTTTTTAGGCTGTACCCTTAAAGTAAGTCTGCAGGACTGATGGCAGAATATAATGCTTTACATTTATAGACTACCTCCTCCCTCTCTTATTCCCCCTCTTATTTTTTACTGGGATATTTTTTTTCCAATTGACTTAACACATATGATTTAGTATGAAGCAGAAAAAAGCAAAAGAAAGAAAACAAAGAAAAATAAAAGAAGTACAAAATTAAAAGTAACAATAAAAACTGTTTCTCTACAGTCAGGACATGGACTATTCAAGTCATTGATTCTAAAAGTGTCAATTTCACTTCTATAGCTTTCATTTTAGGAGCACTATAAATTCTCACAGATCAGGGAGAAAATTGTATTTGGAAATCTGGGATGGGGTTGTTTCACTAAGTATGAAGTTTTCCAGCTTGCACCATTTTGTTGCAAATGACCAAATTTCATCCTTTTTTACTGCTGTGTAGTATTCTACAGTGTACATATCCCACAATTTCTTCATCCAGTCTTCAGTTGATAGGCATTTAGGTTGATTCCATGTCTTAGATATTGTGAATTGAGCTGCAATAAACATGGAGGTGCAGATAGCTCTTTTGTTTACTGATTTCATTTCCTTTGGGTAAATTCCCAGGAGTGGGATGGCTGGGTCATATGGTAAACCTATATTCATTTGTGAGGTATATCCAAACTGTCTTCCATAGTAACTTTACCAGTTTACATTCCCACCAACAGTGGGTTAGGGTGCCCTTTTCACTACATACTCCACAATATTTGCTGTTTGTTGATTTCTGTATGAGGGCCATTCTACGTGGGGTGAGGTGAAAGCTCATTGTGGTTTAGATTGCATTTCCCTGACAGCTAGTTATCCTGAACATTTTTTCAGGTGTGTGTTGGCCATTTGGATTTCCTCTTTTGAAAAATGTCTTTAAGTCCTTGGCCCATCTCGTAAGAGGGTTGTTTGTTTTATTGTTGCTTAGTTTCTTGATCTCTTTGTAGATTCTGGTTATTAATCTTTTATCAGGTGCATAATTTGCAAATAATTTCTCCCATTCTGTCGGTTTCCCCTTCACTTTCCTGACTGCTCCTTTTGCTGTTCCCAAACTTCCTTCCCAAATTTTATCCCTTTAATTTCTTCTTCCCTAATATCTCTGGATAAAACTTCCAGGACAATATTTAATAGCAATGGCAAGAGTGGGCATCCCTGTCTGGTATTAAATTTCAGTGGAAATGCCTCCAACTTTTCCCCATTCAATATGATGCTGTCCATGTGTTTGTTATAATTCCCTTGACTGTGTTGAAAATGTTCCTTCTAAAACCAATTAGCTTAGAGTTTTCATCATGAGAAGGTGTTGCATTTTGTCAAATGCTTTGTCCGCATCTATTTTGATAGTCATATGGTTTTTGTTCCTCAATTTGTTAATGTGATATATCACATTGATTAATTTTCAAATGTTGAACCATCTCTGCATATCAGGAATAAATCCCACTTGTTCCAGGTAAATGATCTTTTTGATGTGTAGTGCATCTATGTTCATCATGGAGATTGGTCTATAGTTTTCTTTCTCTATTGAGTCTTTTCTAGGCTTAGGAATTAAGCTGATATAATGGCCTCATAGAAATAATTTGGGAGGATTCCCTCTCTTTCAGTTGTTTTGGGTAATTTGAGGAGAACTGGGGTTAGTTCTTCTTTAAATTAAATGTCTGGTAGAATTTGCAGTGAAGCTGTCCAGGCCTGGGCTCTTTATTGGGAGGGCGTTTATTACTGATTCAATTTCTGTCTTGGTTATGGGT
The DNA here is from genome assembly GCF_033115175.1 of Lepus europaeus. NCBI lineage: Eukaryota > Metazoa > Chordata > Mammalia > Lagomorpha > Leporidae > Lepus > Lepus europaeus. Next base: position 32,103,311 of record NC_084842.1, read on the forward strand.
CTGTTTAGATTGCTCCACTGGTGAGTTCAGAGATTCTTTCTTATTCTTATTCAGTATTTGTCCTTTTGTCTTCAGCATTTCTGTTTGGTTTCTGATTGGTTTTATTTTTAAACTGATTTCCCTCTGCTATGAGCTGCTATAAGGCTGTGCCTGTCAAGTGGAAGCATGCAGTTCTACCTCCTGGAGCTTTGTTTATTTCTAGGATTTTACGGAACCAGGTACCAAGGCTTTGGGGTACTATGCCCAGCCTACTGGGACTGGGCTCCCTGCTCCCTTGTTGGTAAAACAATCTTGGGTTTCCATTGTTTAGAATTATTGATTGTTGTACAACTTGCTTGATATGGGGGGAAGTCACTCTGAATTGTTGTGATCCTTGTTCCTTGGTGGGATGTGTTGTGAGGTGCCCCCTGCAATTGATGGGTTTGTGTGCAGGATGCAAAAGTGGCAGCCCACTGCCTACACTCAAAAATGTAAGCAATCAATATGGCTTCTGCCCACTGGCTGTAGCTCCAGTTGGGGGTATGGGGAACACAGATAAATTGTGTTGTGTTCAACCTCTCTGCCTGTCCCCCAGAATTTCTCCTTCTTCCCACTTAGAGCTCCAAGCACTGTTCACAAAAACGTCATCTCTCAACTCTGTCTGAATCTCTCTGGGCTGGAAACCTCTCACCTGGTTCGCTGAGGGAGTCACTCCTGTCTCCTTGCTGGGTCCCTGCATTGCTCCTTCTCTGCACTCCGGGTACCTCTCTGATTCCTCTGTTGTGGACCGAGCAGTCTCTGGTGAACTCCTGGGCTACTCCACATGAACTTTTTGTGATTCCACCACCTGCTTGTATCCCCTCTACTCATTAATTATCCATTTTTCCGTGTGCAACTTGGAACATCCTGCTGCTATATTGCCATCTTGCACCACCCCCTCTCACTTGATACTCGTAATAGTAATAATTTAGTTACAACAAATCAAGGATAAATAATTAATTGACACAATCACCTAATAGTCAATAATTCTATTTAATTTCCAACAGTGGTTGTTTACATGATATACTTTTAATCTATATTAATTATTTTACTTTAATAAGCATAGCCTTGCTCAATATTTTCAATGACATTTTGTATTATTATAATCAAGAGTTTAGAATTTAGGCTAGAAGGGGTCCCTGGGACATGGGCAAGACCTCTGAAATAGTTCATAAGTAAATATTTCCTTGACCATGTATTGAGAGAATGTCCCAGGAAGCTTACCCTGGAACATCTCTCTCAAAGGGGCCCAAATCTCAAGTAGTCTTGGAGGAACTGCCAGAAGTAGCAAGAAACCAATTTGAACCAGATTGTTACCACCTAAGGTGAACTTTCCTAATTACAATAATATATTAATATATTCTCCAGCTCCAGCAGGAGATTGCCACCATTTTCTGAACACAAAATGTATAAGGAAACTTGAAGACATTCATTGCTTCCATGGTATGAGCAGTAGGAGTCTTGAACTTCTTTTGCTATATCTCAGACACTCCTCTAACCCTCGCTATTAAAACCCAAACAAATTATTGCTTTGGAGGTAGTTTCTTTTTGGGAAATAGATCTTATCATTATCACAGATGAACAAAGCTTTCCTAGGAAAGACTCACACTTCAGGCTGATGACTTGCTGACACCTCAAGTGAAAAGACCTATTATGTCTTTTTTTAAAATATTTTACCCTAGCATGTCTTTTAACATTATTTATCTTCATGGGATTAATCCATACATTCAGTCTTCACTAGAAAGTTATTTGTATTCACCTGAATATTATGTCATACATTTATTTTGTCCTTTTTTAAAAGAATAAACCTAAAAGACACTATAATTAATTAAATTTATTATTTCTAAGAAATATATTTTCTGTAACTTTACTCTCAAAAACATCAAATCTTGTACTAGAACTAAAATGGTCCAAACTCATGCCATAACCAGTTTCCACTCTTATCCTACATTCTTTTGTTAGAGTTCACAAAATCCATCTTTCAAATATTTAACAGAAGAATATGAAAACTAACATTTGGTAGGTTAAAGCTTTAGAAAATTAATAAATATCTACATCATTGTGATCTTTTCATTGAGTGTCAATATAACAACAGACATCATATATCAATTTTTGCATTACAATCACTTATTTGGTCATATGAAGTAAACAAGTAAATTAATACTCACCAAAATGAAAATACATATTGCCAAAGAAAAGTATCTTCTTTTCTGAAAGAGAATAATACATTTTGAGGTGCTTAAAAATCTTAGCATGACCTTACATTTATTGTCTAAATATGCTGCTATAAATTAGCATAAATACAAATTTAACAGCTTAACCACACAGATTTGTTGTCTTATAGTATTAGATGATGAGAATTAAACAAATTTTATGTTCAAAATTTATTCATTAAAATTTTAACTGGATAATAAATCTTTAGGAAAAACAAAAGATTCAGTTAAATATAATTTTATAGGAAATAAGTCTATGCCTTTATGACTACTTCTGACATTGTCTGTATTTACTAAGACTAAAAGTCCTGATTCCCATGAAAACATTAATAAATTTGAGAATAGTAATGATAATACCTTTCTTTAGTAAGCTCCTGCTTTGTACAATATATTCTGATTCATTCTATAGTCATTGTCTGATGTTTACAGCAATTTTATAAGAAAAGTCTATTCTTTTTAACTTTTATAAAAGATTTATTTGTTTGAAAGTCAGAGTTATAGAGAGGGATAGGCAGAGGGACAGAATCTTTCATCCACTGGTTAACTCCCCACATGGATACAATGGCCAGGGCTGGGCCAGGCCAAAGCCAGGAGCCAGAGCTTCTTCCAGGTCTCCCATGTAGGTGGCAGGTGCCCAAGTACTTGGGCCATCTTGGGCTGCTTTTCCCAAGCCATTAGAAGGGAGCTGGATTGGAAGAGGAGCACCTGAGAGTCGAACTGGAGCCCATTTGAGACACTGATGTTCCAGGCAGTGGCTTGACCCATTATGCTATTATGCTGGACCCACTGTAGTTTTCACATGTGAGAGATGGAAGTACCTGAGGGATTAGACAGCATTCCCCATGTCATGCATATAACAGGTGACAAGAGTGCTAATGCTGCGGCTTATCAGGTAAAGCTGCAGCCTGCAGTGCCAGCATCCCATATGGGCACAGGTTCAAGTCCCATCTGCTCTACTTCTGAACCAGCTCCCTGATAATACGCCTGGGAAAGCAGGAGAAGATGGCCCAAGAGCTAAGGCCCCTGGACCCTCTTCAGAGACCAGTAGTGAAGCTCTGGCTTCAGATTGGTGCAGTTCCAGATATTGCAGCCATTTGGGAAGTAAACTAGCAGGTGGAAGATCTTTCTCTCTCTCTCTCTCTCTCTCTCTCTCTCTCTCTCTCTTTATCTCTGTGCACCTCTGCATCTCTGTAACTCTGCATGTCAAATAAATAAATAAATCTTAAAAAAAAAGGTGACAGAGATTGTATTTAAACTAAACTTGTGACCCAGAAAGACTTCTTTCTGTTGTTAGCCTTGAGCATTTTGCAGTGCCTGTGTCTTCTGCAAAGTAGATTTGGTAAACTAAATTTCTCTTTCTCTGAAATGCACTGTATTTATTTTATATCAAGCAACCTTTGGTAAAAGTTTGTGTCATTGAAAAGTTAATAAGCTTCACCCCAGCAACCAACCCACTCATATCAATACTGAGTAGGAGCATGACTTTTAAATGAGCTTTTAGGAAGCAATAATTTTAAAGAAAAAATGAGGAATTTTTGCAAATTAAGATACAGAAAAATGTTACTCTTCTCAGTCATAGTTTATATAGAACTACCTCTGAAGAATAATGCTAGTCTTTGTAATAAATTTATATCAACAATTAACCAGGGGTTATTAGCTAAATTCATCGTGTGATAAAGGATCATAGATGCAATTCATGTTGCCAGAAAGGCTGGAAAGGACTCTCCGTCTCATATCCCTGTTTACCTATGATTGCTCCTTAGGTTTCAGAATGACAAATCTTCCCTATCATGCCCTGTTCCTTACTTTATTGAATCATGTTATCTCACAGGATGTTAAATATCAATGCCCCACAGGCAATAGCTTATGATGTCCCCAAACACTACTTACAAATAGTGTATCAGATTTATTATATATATTTCTTGGCAGAGTATATGAAAATCAGCTGATCTACACAAAAATTATCACTGTACAGGTATATCTCAGAAAGAATGCATTTTTGCTTCCAGATCACCACAATAAAGTAAATATCACAACAATGCTATCCATACAAATTTCTGGTTTCCAATTACATATAATTATGTTTACACTATACTGTAGTCCATTAACTGTGAACGAGTATGTCTAAAATGTATATATGTTATCAAAAATACTTTATTGTTAAAATGATAACCATCTTCTGAGGTATTATCATATAATATTTTTTTCTGGGGGGAGGTCTCTATTCTGTATTGATGGCTGCTCTGTCTGATAATGATGGTGGTTGCTAAAGTTTGGGGTGACTGACAATTTCTTAAAATAAGTCAATGATGAGGTATACTGCCTTGATCAATTCCTGTTTTCATGAAATATTTCTCTATAGCATGTTTCACATGCTGTTTCACAGCAATTAATGAAGAATAAGTACATCTTTCTAAAGTGGAGTCAGACCTCCAAGAGGCTGTTACTGTTTTATTAACCTGGTTTATATAATGGTCTAGATCCTTTGTTGTCATCTCAGTAATGGTCAGAGCATCTTCATCATATTTTCCTCTCAAGAAACCACTTTCTTTGCTTATCCATAAGGAACAACTCCTCATCCATAAGAAATTTATCATGAGAATGCAGAAGTCAGTCATATCATCAGAATGTGCATCCAATACTAATACTATTGTCATTTCCACCACATGGGCAGTTACTTCACCCACTGAGGCCTTGAATCTCTCAAAGTCATCCACAAGGGTTGGAATCAAACTTCTGTTAGTGTTGATATTTTGACCTCCTTCCAAGAATCATAGCTATTCTTAATGGTATCTAGGCTAGTGAATCTTTGCTGCAAGGTTTCCCATTTACCTCATATATTTTCATAAGCAGAATTAATATCTATGGCAGCTTTAGCTTTATAAAATAACTTTCTCACATAAGTGGGATTGGAACCTGAAATTACCTCTTGAACCATGAGCTGCAGAATGAATATTGTGTTAGCAGGTATGAAAAAAAAAAAATTTCATTGAACATTTGTATCAAAGCTCTTGAGTGACCAGATGCTTTGTCAATGAGCAGTGATATTTTGAAAGTACAGTGCCAGCATTTTGGCAATGCAATAAAGCCTTGGTCTACAATGCTTGCATCCCATATTAGTGTGGGTTTGGGTCACGGCTACTCCACTTTTAATTCAGCTCCTTGCTAGTGGCCTGAGAAAAGCAACAGAGGATGGCCCAAGTACTTGGGCCCCTGATTCCCACTTGGGAGACTTGGAATAATCTCCTGGCTCCTAGCTTTGGCCTGTCCCAGCACTGGCTGTTGTGGTCAATTGGAGAGTGAGTCAGTGGATAGAAGATCTCTCTCTGTCTCTTCCTTTCTCTCTAACTCTGCCTTTCAAATAATTGAATTAATCTTTCAAACATTTTTGAAAGCAGTCTTTTATTCTAAGTATTAGACCTCAATAGTAGACTTCAAATATTCAACAAATCATATTATAAACAAATGTGCTGTCATTCATGTTTGTTGTTTAATTTACAGAGCAATGACAGAGTAGATTTAATACAGAGATGGCTTTAACTTAAAGTCAGTTGTTGCCTTAACGACAGCAAGAGTGTCAGTCTGTCCTTTTAAGCTTTGGAGCCAGGTATTGACTTTTACTCTCTACCTGTGAAAGTTTCCAGATGAAATCTTCCTCTAATTGAAAGCTATTTTCTTAATATTTTCTTAATATTTGCTTTTCATCAGTAATCTTAGCTTAGACCTTCTGTATATCTTGTTGCAGCTACACATTAGCACTTGTTAGAAACAACAAGCTGGAGACAACAAAAGTTGGAGACAGCTATTTTTTCTTTTTTTTTCATAAATCACACACACCAAATCCTAATTTGAAACTGTTCTAGGGGTTCTTACATCTCTCAGCCTTTATAGAATTGAAGTTAATTAGGGCCTTGCTCTTGACTAGGGTTAAGTTTATGGAAATATTTTGGCTAGTATGATCTTCCATTCACACCACTAAAACATTTTTTTTCCATATCAACAATATGGCCATATTCTTTTCTCATTTTTGTGTTCATTTTCCTGTAGGAGTTTTAATTTCCTTCAGAACTTTTCCCTTTTACTTAGAGTATGACCAACTGTTTTGCACAACAGGTATAGTTTTTGGTCTGATTCAGTTTTTCCATACATTGCTCATTGATCATTTCTAGCTTTTGATTAAAAATGAGCAATGTGTGGCTCTTCCTTTCACTTGAACACTTTACAGGCCATTGCAGTGTTAGTACCTGGCCTAATTTTGATATAGTTGTATCTGAAGGAACAGGGAGACCTGAGAAGAGAGAGATGGGGGAATGGCTAGTCAGTGGAGGAGTCAGAATACACACATTTATGACATAGGTTCATTATCTAACATGGGTGCTGTTTGCGGAGCCCTGAGAGTCACATCAGTACTATCAAGGATGGCTCAGTGTAGACTACTAATGGATCTAATGAAAAAGTTTGCAATATTATGAAAACATCAACATGTGTTTCATATTTTATATCCATATATATGTTTTCATCCATGGTTGCTGGCTCAAATCTTTCCCAAAGCAGTCCATAGATACCAGATTCTCTTTTCTTCAAGGCAAGTCACAGGAACTCTAATGTTGTACTTAATTTTGTCTTAAATCTAGCCATGAATAAATTCTCTGACCTACCTTGTCTGATTGTGATGTTAAGATCTGCATCTCTGAGGAAACAATGCCTTCTAGCCAGGAAAAAGGAATTCTGCACAGAAAGGACAAGAAGAATCTGAAAACATAGGCCTTGCTTATGTTCCCTATGCAGTCTATTAACATTAGTTCTTAGAGTTTCCCGTTCTTCAGTCACTCTTATGCAATGAAGTTTCTGTAAAAACCCAAAGGATAGGGTTGGAAAGAGCTTCCTGATAGTGACCTCATGGAGGTTCCTGGTGATGAGGCCAAAGACCATGGAAATTTTGTGCCCTTTCTTCCATGACGCATTTTTGCAACTTTCCACCTGTATCCTTCCCAACATCCTTTTAAATAAACATAAATGTAAATAAATGTTCTGTGAACCACTCAAGCAACAGATGGGTGTTGTAGAAACTCTGGTTTATAGTGTATGGATCAGAAATTACAGAAGGCTGGACTGGTCATTGTTTTCTGAAGTAGTCTCATCCTTGTGAGACTGAAACTGCAACCTGCGGTATCTAACATCATCTCCAAGTGGATGATTCAGAATTTAATTGTCGAGGATACCTTCCTAATGTGGAGTAAGGTACTGATTTCATGCTTACAAGTGGAGATGCAATCCCCCACACAATTGGGGATTATGTGAGTGACTCATATTGTAGGTTTCTATTAGAGGAACTGAATTTGAGCCTATTTTCCTTAATATCTTTGGAATGTCAAAGACACAAAAGGGCATGCTGCTGGAAAAATGGTATCAATAGTCTTGCCTGACACAATTTTCCAAAAATCTTCGATCTGTAAAAAATGAGAAAATTGCAAAGTGTAATAAAGAGAAGTGTAATGCAAGGAGTTAGGCCTACGTGCTTAAAAACACTAAAAACAGTAGCCAAATTAGAGGAGATATTTGTAGGAGAAACAAATATCTTTGATGAGAGGTATTAGAAATCCTCGGGCTTAGCTTTGTTTTGTAATTCAAAGTTTTACAAGACATTGACTTCATATACTATAGCACTTCATATATATATATATAGTGCTATAGTATATATATACTATATATACTGTATATAATATATATAAAATATATATATATATTATGTTATCCTTTTCTGATAGAACAGAATGATGTTACTTCTCTGCAGCAATCTTAAACAAATTCCTTGTAATTCCCTGCTCTCCAATGCAGAAACTCCTCTAAAGTGAATACATAACAAGTGTCCTAATATATTTGAACAGCTCATGTCTTTACTATATATATATATATATATATATATACACACTATATACTTCATATACTATAGCACACCCAGATTGATTTGAGGCAGTAGTCTACAATCAACCTTGCAAATATTTGTGCAATAAAAACTTGAATAAATAAAATAAATGACTTCATTTCTTATCACATTCATTTTTATCACTAACTAAAATATGTTGAAGCAAATATTTGTTTTTTTAAAGAACTTTAGGTCTCAGAATTTGGGACAAGGAGTTCTAGTTACATAAACACAAGGCTTTTACACAAGAACTCTCTCTGAATACTCCTGCTGCCTGTGGTAAAATATAAAATAGTCCTATTATTTCACTTCATATTTTTCTTTTATATCTTAAGTTTCTTTAGTTTTTTTCCAACTCTTCATCAAGGAAAACCCTGTTTTTCCCTCAAGGACATGATTCTATTTATGAATGCAAGAGTAGAGATCTACCTCACACTTACCCCTTCCCCATGCCCCCAAAGTGAAGGATAATGAGAAATTTGGGAGTCAAGCTGAAATGAAACTATTTTTCTTAAATTTACTTTGATGTTATAACTCTCATGGGAAAAAGAGAATATAACCTGAAGGAAATAATTGCTGCAAAGTTCCAATCGGATTCTTATATTATGCATATCACATAAAGGTGCTGGGTTTATAAAGTATGTTTTGCAATGAAGTGAATCTCAGAAGACAACAAAGAAGCTTAAGTCTATCTTTGTATCACAATACTTTTAAATTATGAAATTCAGGAGATCTTAGTGTTTGATTTATTAAGAGACACTGATTATGATCTTCAAGTAGATAGAATAAATTCAAGTTCTTATAGCTAATGCTCAATGAAGAACTTCAATTTTAAATAATTATGGCATTTAATTACAAATAGAAATGGATTATCTTACTGTGTCTGTTCTCAATTATTATATTTCAAAATTAATTACTTTAGGAATCTAATACACTTTTTAATTATCTAAAAAACTCAATATACTGCTTACCTTTTATCATTAAAAATTATAAAAAGAAAATCTGATCTTATGAGATGTTGATAGACATTCACAAATGTTGATTTCTAGTGTATATATTAAAAAAGAGCAATACCTGATGGTAAATAGATACTCAAAATGTATTTGTTGAAAGAATATATAGAGGTTTAAATAAATAAACATTTAATTGATTTAATTGATAAATATGTATGTATATGTTTGTAAATCTCTCTATATATGCTACAGATTATTCTTCCACAATCTATGAGAACTGTAATACATTTGTGATAAATTTTGGAAAATATATGTCTCTACTTAATATGTATTTCATAAACTATATCAGTTGATATTATGTCTTATTCCAAACATAATTTATTTTACATTGAATTGATTTGAGGCAATGGGATAACTCTATCTAGCTTTTTAAGATGGAATTTCATTTTTCTTAAAAGACCAGAAAAAATTCCAACAGTAAGACTACTAATAAAATTGACCATTTTCTTATCAAATTACCATCAACTACTTCTAAGGTTTAAAACACTCGGGCTAATGGAAAATATAATTCAGCATATTGAAAACTCCAGGTCATTTAACTGTACCCAAAGCAATTTAAAAATAATAATAGTTTCTTTTGAATTTAATTTATATAACCTTAATAATTTTGACCATTACTTATTTTAGTTTTGTAAAATTTCAGTCAAGTTAATAGTTATCACCATAAACTTTACAACACATTGTCCAGTCATTGATCATAAAACTTTATAACACATCGTAAAGTTATGGATCATAATAGCTCACATATTATTTAACTATCATTTATAGATACATTTCCAAATATTACCCATATATAAAGTTTTATTTCAGGATCTTGTGTTTTTCTCCACAAATTATGATATATCCAGTCTTCAGTGTATTACATACGATTTTTTATATTAATCTTCACTGTTATAAGTTCAAACATTACACAGTTGCCATTCACCAGTTGGGGAAAATAATGTCTAAATTATTAAAGAAACAGTAATTTAAAATGAATCAAGCACTGAAATAATTATTTTAAATTGGTCAGATCCATCTTTTTTTGGAAAAAAAAAAACACTAGAAACACTCTAAAATCCACAATATCTGTAAGAACATTGAGTACATTATTCCCAATCAATAATCATTAATGTTCAAACTTGAGTAGTCTTTGAACCTTAGTTGATATTTAGATGTATATGTCTTTAAGTTTAGTTAGTAATATATGACCACATTTTTCTTTTGTTAAATATGAACATGTGCATAAAAATATTATTTGCTATTAAAATAGTTTTTTTCTGGGGCCGGCGCTGTGGTGCAATGGGTTAACACACTAGCCTGAAGCACTGGCATCCCATATGGTTGTCGATTAGAGACTCGGCTCTCCACTTCCGATCCAGCTTTCTTTTATGACCTGGGAAAGCAGCAAAGATGACCCAAGTCCTTGGGCCCCTGCACTCATGTGGGAGACCTGGAAGAAGCTCCTGGTTTCTGGCTCCTGGCTTCGGATCCGCACAGCTTCAGCCATTGTGGCCATCTGAGGAGGGAACCATCGGATGGAAGACCCTTTCTCTCTCTCTTTCTCTCTCTCTCCCTCTCCCTCTTTCTTCTCTCTCTGTGTAACTCTGACTTTCAAATAAATAAATAAATCTTTAAAACAAAGTTTTTTTTTTCTTTTTTTGTTTTAATCTTTCTCATACCTATACACAAGTGTATCATTTTAAAAATAGCTCACCATACTTCTATAATTCAGGTAAATTAATTTTTTTCAGCATTTCACTTAACATTCATTAGAAAACTAGCAGTCATATATTCCCTTATTGCAAAGCTTAATATTACTACTTAGCTATTTTGGCCAGTGAAGTGATATTTCTGTTAAGAGGCTTGCTTTCTTCCTGAGATCCTGTTTCTCTAATACAGGCCCTGGGACAGCAACATAGCAAGGATTCATTGGGTAGCATAAAATCAGGTGGCTAAAAGTGATATTAAAGGAGACTGATGTTGAAAAAAAGGAAAGCAAATATAAGCTTTGGATATGTGTTATTGAGAGTCCACAAATCCTAATAGGAGATCAATTCCTTGTTTCCTTTGGGAAACTTATAGAAAAGCCATGAGAAAATACCAAGAGTCTTTCAGAGGAAGAAAGGTAGAGAATTTGATCTGTAAGTTTGTTCCATCTTTTGTTTCATGTCAGTCAAGGCATATTGCAGGAGATTTTAACGGACATCCACTGTGGCAGTGTTACCTTGTGTTTCCTGGCTGTTCCTGTGTGGTGTGATTATTCCTTTGAATCAAAAAATGTCTGAAGAAGATTCAAAGTTTCACAAGCTCTTCTTTGGAACACACTAGATTTAGAAGTGTGTCCAAATGAGACTTTGAAAAAAAAAAAATTCACTGTGCCACAAGTTTTGTTTCTTTAAATAATGAAATATCTTGTTATCTACAAGCTCATCTTTTAAAAAATGTCCAATATAAAGTGTAAAAATACTGTTTCAGTACTAGTTATAATATTACTTCACATTGGACAACACATTAAGGACAGATTCCACATGAGAAGTAAGTACACAGTGACTCCTGTTGTTGACTTAACAATTTGACACTCTTGTTTATGGCGTCAGAAATCTCCCTAGGCTCTAGTCATGAGTTGCCAAGGCTATGGAAGCCTTTAGGGTTTGCCGACTTCAATCTTATTCCGACAGGGTCATAGTCAAAGTGGAAGTTCTCTCCTCCCTTCAGAGAAAGGTACCTCCTTCTTTGATGGCCCCTTTCTTTCCACTGGGATCTCACTCAGAGAGATCCTTCATTTAGGTTTTTTTTTTTTTTTTTTTTTTTTTCCCCAGCGTTTCTTGGCTCTCCATGCCTAAAATACTCTCATGGGCTCTTCAGCCATATCTGAATGCCTTAAGGCCTGATTCTGAGGCCAGAGTGCTATTTAGGACATCTGCCATTCTATGAGTCTGCTGTGTATCCCACTTCCCATGATGGTTCGTTCTCTCCCTTTTTTATTCTATCAGTTAGTATTAGCAGACACTAGTCTTGTTTAGTGATCCCTTTGACTCTTAGACCTATCAGTGTGATTAATTGTGAACTGAAGTTGATCACATGGACTAGTGAGATGGCATTGGTACATGAAACACTTACATTGTGATTTAATGCTATAACTAGTACTCCAACAGTATTTTTCACTTCGTGTTGCTATGTGGGGGCAAACTGTTGAACTCTTTACTCAGTATATACTAAACTGATCTTCTGTATATAAAGAGAATTGAAAATGAATCGATGTGAATGGAAGGGGAGAGGGAGCGGGAAAGGGGAGGATTGTGGGTGGGAGGGAAGTTATGGGGGGGGGGGGGAACCATTGTAATCCATAAGCCGTACTTTGGAAATTTATATGCATTAAATAAAAGTTAAAAAAATGTCCAATAAAAAATACATATGAACACAGCTTTGTTTTCTCAGATCCTAAAACATTACACATTTAATTTATTGGATTTATACTTAAAAAGTGACATTGGGATATCATATAAGCAAGTGATAAATAAATGTTATCCAATTATCATACCCCAAGTGGGGCCTCTAGCAGGTGCATGTATGTCTGGCAATAGACAACTAGTATTCTTCCTGGACAAGGAACTGTATCTAACCTGAAAGAAGGAATAATTACATGGTGGCACACCTTCAAAATCCACTCACATGCTCAGTAGTTACAAGCTTTTCCAATTTTTATATAGGAACTATAGAGGCTAGTAACATTCCTGAACAATAATTCAAGCAAAAGTATGAATAGTAACTAGAATACATAGCCCTAAATCATGTTACCATAAAAATGAGAATTTTCTTTTTATTTTATATCATGTAGAAACTAGTTTTGTGTAAACTATTTGAACTCTTTTTTGTGTTTATTTGATGATCTATATTATCTCATCGAGTACAATAAAGATAGTACAATAAGGATAAATAATAAAACAGTTTACCACTGAGTGAGTAAAGTACAGATTTCACAATCAAACAAAAGAAACCTGGAACACTCACTGTTTACTTTTTGGCTTTCCTACCCCCTTGTCTCTTAGGTCCAGCCAATGCTATTATGCTATTATGTGCATTTCCTACTGTTTATTTTTTAAATCACCATATATACATATGTTTATATACATGTACAAGCATACAATCACATTATTCTTACACAAAGTTATATTGCATTTATTTTTAGGACAATATTTCTTATTCAAAAACACATCCAGAAGTTTATTTCAATATTTCTCTCTCATTCTAAATATATAGTTATTATAAAAGTACATTATATCAATACATTTAAACAATTAAATCTGTTATCACTTTTAAATACTATTGTACTATTCAATCTCATATTTCTCTGAACACTTCTCTGCATATTTTTTTCCTGAGCTTATCTTCTCATTATACTAGGAATATCCTTTGTTCTTTCTTTAACTGATGAATTCATACCCACCATTCAAGAATGATTTCAAATGTAATGTCTTTATAGATATGACTCTATCCACTCCTACTGTAAAACTGATGTCATGTTCTCATGACATTAATAGTATTATCAAACATTACAAACATACCTTTCTTATAATGCAGAAACTTTCTTTAGTGGTATAGTTTCATAATTTTCTTATTGTATCTTTATTGTCTTCCATAGTTAATATTTTCAGTTCATAGTAGATGCATCACTTACATATTGGAGATTTGGAATTTCATGACTTATAGGAGTCTAATGGCTACTAAAAACAGAAAAGAAAGAAGAAGAAATAGCTTAAGAATTTCACAAAGTTAAAAATAATTAGGGTGCTGGTGTTGTTGTGGCATCAAGAGTAAAGCTGCCTCTTATGAAACCAATATGGGTGCCAGTTCAAGTTCCTGTTCTACTTTGATCCAGCTACATGCTAATATACCTAGGACAGCAGTGGAAATAACCAAAGTCTTTGGGCCCCTGCTACCCACGTGGGAAAGCCAGAAGAAGCTCCCATCGGGCCCAGCTCTGGTCCTTGTGGCTATTTGGGGAGTGAACCAGCAGGTGGAAAATCTCTCTCTCTCTCACACTCTCTCTCTTGCTCTCGCTCTCTCTCTCTCTAACTCTGCCTTTCAAATAAATAAATAAATAAATAATTAAAAAATAATTAGGGCCGGCGCCGCGGCTCAATAGGCTAATCCTCCGCCTAGAGGCGCCGGCACACCGGGTTCTAGTCCCGGTCGGGGCACCGGATTCTGTCCTGGTTGCCCCTCTACCAGGCCAGCTCTCTGCTGTGGCCTGGGAGTGCAGTGGAGGATGGCCCAAGTCTTTGGGCCCTGCACCCCATGGGAGACCAGGATAAGCACCTGGCTCCTGCCATCGGATCAGCACGGTGCGCCGGCCACAGCTCGCTGGCCACGGCGGCCATTGGAGGGTGAACCAATGGCAAAGGAAGACCTTTCTCTCTGTCTCTCTCTCTCTCTATCCACTCTGCCTGTCAAAAAAAAGAAAAAATAATTAGGATTTGTGATAGATTATTTTCCTTTCTGATTATGATTGGTAATTATAGTAAATAATATTGTTTTACAAAATACCAGTCAGGTGACCAGTGCTGTGGTGTAGTAGGCTTAGCCTCCTCCTGCAGCACCAGCATCCATATGGGTAATGGTGTGTGTCCCAGCAGCTCCTATCCAGCTCTCTGCTATGGCCTGGGAAAGCAGTGGAAGATGGTCCAAGTGCTTGGGCCCCTATACCTGCATGAGAGACCTAGAAGAAGCTCCTGGCTCCTGGCTTCTGATCAGCTCAGCTCTGGCCATGGTGGCCATTTGGGGAAAGAGCCAGCCGATGGAAGCCCCCTTCTCTCTGCCTCACAAATAAATTAAAAAAGCACCAGTCAGTATGTAGATGATTTCTTACCTACTTATAAATTCATTTATTGGGGTGGATTTTTGATGCTGGATTTAAGATCCACTTGCAATGACTGCATCCCACATCAGAGTGTCTGGTTTCAAGTCCCAGTTCTGTTTTAGATTCTGGTTTCCTGGTAATGCAGCAGGTGATGGCTCAAATAGTTGGGTTCCTGCTGTCCATGTGGGAAAACTGGATTGAAATCTGAGTTCTTGGCTTTGGCTTATCCTAGCTCTGTTATGAATATTTCGGAAGTGGAACAGTGGATGAAGATGTCTCTCTGTATCTGCCTTTAGCAATGAATTAAAATAATAAAAAAGATATGTCCACACCCTATTCCCCAGAACATACGAATGTTATCTTAAAAACAAACAGAAACATAACTTCCATATTTTTCTGCCATATGTGGGAGTTTACAAATGAAGAGTGAGAGTAAAAAAAGAGATGGATGTCATATTATTTGGTACATAGTCATTAGTATTTTCTTTCTGAATTATACCCTCTACCTAATAATATATCCTTGTTTCCTCATTGTATGATCCTTGTCATGAATCTTACTTTTTATATTAATATCTTGACTTTCATATGAAATGAATATGGAAAATGCTAAAATTTAAAAAAATTAAAAAGTAGCATTCTAGAAAATAAAATTTATTCATAAGAAAATAGGGAAAATTTCTCATAGATTGTTTTTCTGTTTGTTTTCCTGAAAATAATCTGTATCTATAAATATGTTACACATACAAATACTGTGAATTTCAGTAATATTCAGAATTGCATATTCTGAATGAAACATGATTTATCTGGCTATCATGCATTCATCTGTGCTGTTTTTTTATTTTATGCTTATCTACATCTCTGGCTGTCCTCTCATGAAATATTCTTATGTCAGATTACCAGATCAAGTAGTACTTTATTTCCATATTATATTAAAAATTATAGACTATAAGTGACCTGAACTCTTTGATTTGTGGAATAGCTATTATTGTTTTATAGTCACTCTTCTTTTTAAAACAAAGTGCTTTGTCCTATTTCAAATGACAAGTATTAATTCAAAGCATCTTCATTTAGGGGACTATATTATGATAAATGAATTTGATACACTGTGTGCATTACATAAATAATCAGACCACCTTAAGGATGACAGACATCGTATAATTAATGTGGAAAATATTTTGGCAATAATAATTCTGTTCTATATTATCATTTATGAGAAGGACTTATCAGTGGGCCAATATTTTACACATTTTTCTGACCAGTTCTTTGAAACTCCCCTGTTTCACCACCAGAAAATTTGCTTGTCAGAAAAAAAGAAATAGATTATAATTTTGGGGCATGAACCAATTTTATTCTCAGACACAACTTAAAATTCAAGGCATAGAAATAAAAGGATCTAGCATAGAGAAAAAAAATAGGATAGAATAAAGGCTGCTTAATTGTGTTATGGATTTTCCCGTCTTTATCCAACCTAATTCAAATAATTGGCAAGAATCTGGTAATACTTATGACTCAGCTGGGACACAAATACCATTAATTTTGCCTGGCAATCCTGTCTTGTGTCCATTTCCCAGCACGTATTTATCACAGAAGCGGTCCTGCAGCATCAGCCACAAGCCTTTCAAATTAAAGGCCTGTCTTTTATATACTTCTGTTACTTGCAAAATCAAATGAAAGTGCTGTGCTGTTCTGAGTATCTGGTTAACATATTTTGTGGCAATTATTTTCCAGACACCGTGTTTTGGTTTCAATAAAAGTTATACATGATAACTTTCAATCTCAAAAATAAAATGGCTTTTCATGAAAAACTGTTATTTAAAAAAAATCACTAAATGAAAAGGGAGACACACGGGTGTTTCTCAATGTAACTAAAACATTAAAATCAAATAAAAGTTTGCTCAAATATTTGTTCATAGGGGAATTGCAAATTGTCTGAATAGTAAGATATTCATTCTATTCCCAGAATGACTACAATTAAAAGAAAGGTAATACTAAGTGTTGAGAAGGGTATAGAATGATTGAAATTCTCATATTGCTGGTAAGTATTTAATTTAATACCACTTTGAAAAACTGCTTGGCAGTATCTTCTTAACATGAATATATATATATATATATATATATATATATATCACTGGTTATGCTACAAAAAGATATGTTTTCAAACATTATTAACACTCATATTCAGGATAATCCGAAATTAAACCTATACTTTTTTTGTGATAGCAATAAAAGAAGTGAATTATTCACATATGTAGCAATATGTATTACACTGAAAGCTACAGTGTTATTACGAGAGAGAGCAAGAGAAAGAGAAAAAATAATCACTAGTTAAAAAACATAGTGTATGTTTTTAATTCTCTGAAAGTCAAGACCAAGTAAAACTAATTTATGGAGACCAGCGCTGTGGCACAGTGGGCTAAGCCTCGGCCTGTGGGAATGGAATCCTACAGGGATGCCAGTTAACATCATGGCTACTCTTCAGGTCCAGCTCTCTGCTATGGCCTAGGAGGGCAGTTGAAGGTGGCCCAAGTGCTTGGGCCACTACACCCCTGTGGGAGACCCAGAAAAAAAAAAAAAAAACGTCTGGCTCCTCATTTCAGATTGGCTCAGCGTCCATCTGGGGAGTGAACCAGCACATGGAAGACCGTTTTCCCTCTCCCTCCCCTTCTCCCCTCTGTCTGTAACTCTACCTCTCAAATAAATAAATTGAATCTTTAAAAAATAATTTATAGTGACAGAAACCAGAATACTTATTGCTCTTCAGTGAAGTAATGACTATAAATTATACTTGCTAAGACTTAGCTACCCTAATTAAAGAATATAACTAT
Source organism: Lepus europaeus (assembly GCF_033115175.1). Lineage (NCBI taxonomy): Eukaryota > Metazoa > Chordata > Mammalia > Lagomorpha > Leporidae > Lepus > Lepus europaeus. The sequence continues at coordinate 32,121,148 of NC_084842.1, forward strand.
TTAGCAAGGAACTTCTAAAGTACTTATTATTTGAGGAAATCATTTAAAAAAAATTGTGATGGCAGAGGTTGTGGTGCAAAGGTTAAGTTGCCTTTACCAATAATTGGTGTGGCTAGGTTTGCATCCTACCTCCATTTCCAATCTACTTCATACTAACATACCTGCGAAGGGTAGCAGATGATGACATAAGTACTTGGATCCCAGCCACCCATATGGGAAACTGGGTTGGATTTCCTGTCTTTTTGTTGCCATTGTTATTGGAGGCAGAGCTACCAATTGTCAGTCATGTGTAAACAAAGAGATTAATGCATATGGTAGGTCTTCAAACTGTTCATGAAAAGTGCATATTGTCACGAACTTATGCACAGATATAAAAATACATCAAAATAAACATATATTAACTCCAATTTTCCATGAAGTTTCTGAAATAGACTCATTTAATCAAATGTTCTAAACACGTTTCTAATTTTTCTCAGTGATAGAGTTATTAGAGTTCAATCGTATGTTCCCTCTTCAAAGCAGGAGCTTCTACCTCAGTAAAGACTCTTGAATTTGACTGCTATTCCAAACTTGAACCAAGAGAAATGTCATATGGTAAAGGGGAAGTGGGGTGCTTAAAAGGTATCTGCCAGGAAAGAATGTAACACCAGGGGGGATAGGCTTTTTGTGGTCCAATCAGTGATGGAAAATTTAGTTAGTTAGTTTTTTTTTTTTTTTAATCTAACATTTAGTTTTCATGTTACATATCTAATTTGTATTCATATTACATTGTGTGCTAAATCCAGTACAATTATGAAACTGATGGGATGTTTGAGAGGTTTCTGTCTTGTCACGTGGTCAATAATTTATATTTTAAGTCACTAGAAAAGAAGCATGCATTTTATTTTCACTTTTAGTATTTCTGAGTTTCCTTTGCACTCATCATAAAATTTGAGGCTTTAAAAGGACGCTTAAGATTTCATCATCACTTCTTGTACTTTCTGACCGACCTAATTGTTCCAAGGTGGTTGAAATCGTTAGCCCTTTTTTTCTCAATTTATTCTCCAAAACGATTAAGCCCTTTTAATCATCTGACGACTACTATATACATTTGTTAGTTCAGCAAATCAGTTCTTCTTGGCTCCTTTCTCTGCGCAGATGTTCTATATATGTCTGAAACCTAGTACTTCTGTGAACCAAACTCCAAAAAATGTGTGAAGGATGAACACTCTTCCAATCTGAAGCCACTCAATACTGAAATTCCTTTTTTTCTCTGAAATCAACACAGACTCTGAAATGATGTTTCTGCTTTAAAAACCTTTTAAAAATTATACACTGTAAAATAGTAAGGTTTACATTATTTGACATCTCTTATTAAAATGGAAGGCAAAATATAATTAAGGATTGAGTAGGCAACTTAAAATTCTCAGATTTTTTAAAAAATCTAAAATTTCACATATGGTATAATTTATAAAAGGAAGATAAAGGAAGGTAAATGAATGAAAATAGTAGAAATCGGTTCGTGGACCTCCAAACATACTAATTTCAAAATTTTTCTTCGATTTAATGAAATTCATAGGTATATGTGTATATGCATGTATGTTTTAATTATTTTCACTTCTATAATGTCCTAACATTTTTCAAATTAATATTCTCATCTGATTTAAATTATATAGTATTGACTAAAACTTTAATATTATTTCTGTATTAGAATATTTTATTACTTGGGTTTTAAAATCAAGACTTGGCCGGCACCGCGGCTCAATAGGCTAATCCTCCGCCTGTGGCACTGGCACACTGGGTTCTAGTCCCAGTCGGGGCGCCGGATTCTGTCCCAGATTTCTCCTCTTCCAGTCCAGCTCTCTTCTGTGACCTGGGAGTGCAGTGGAGGATGGCCCAAGTCCTTGGGCCCTGTACCCATGTGGGAGACCAGGAGAAGCACCTGGCTCCTGGCTTTGGATCAGCGCGATGCGCGGGCGGAAAAGGAAGACCTTTCTCTCTGTTTCTCTTTCTCTCACTGTCCACTCTGCCTGTCCAAAAAAAAAAAAAAAAAGAAAATCAAGACTTAAATCCTCATGTATTTTTGTTTTTAAAAGTCTTCTGATATATAAACTTGGACAACGGCAGCAAGAACCTAAAACTGTGTTTTTCAGTAGGAAGGCATTGTCAATTATCCAAAATATCAATTTAGGGAATAAAACAGAAACAATATGAAATACATTGTGTCTTAAGGGCAGATCTCACTTGTAGAAGAATAATCAAAGGCGGTAACATAGGTGGAAACATCTTTTGACTAGTAAAGGGGCACAGCAGTAATTTTGTTTGCTTTCACTTTACTAAAATCCTACACTGAAAAATTTTATCACACCTCACTCTTACATCTCTCCATCATGTAATATAATACAACTTCATAAAGCTTAAATATAATTTAATATTCTAATAGTTTCAGTCAAATATACAAGTTTGATAGGCTTAACAATTTTTTTTTAAAAAATTAGTCCAATTTTGTCTCATATATCTCATCTAATAAGATAGGTAGTCAGGAAATATTTTTCAAATCTTAGGAAGTGAAGCACAGATGTTAGCATCCAAGGTTTGTCCTGGCATTATCAGCCAGGACTTGGTCTCACTATGAGCAAGCATGATAGAGGTAAGCTTTGGTGTTCCCCTATGTTGAACATAAACTATTGTTTAGAACATCACCATTAGAACATCATCTAATGGTGATGAATCAAGGCATAATAATGTGTGAACCCAGATAAAATATGAAAATTTTTAAAGCACAAAAATGACCAAACTCCAAACCTAAACCCTATCCTCTATATTATGAATGATTGTTGCTCCTTTATGAATTTAATATTTACCTTTGATAAAGTCTTCCCTTCTTCTTGGTGAGATTTATTAAGATACTCAATTGTAAAATATTCATTGTATTCTGACTGGATGAAAATCCAGTTAAAGCCTCACTTCTTCAATTAAATAGTAAATTCACCTAGTGTAATTCCAAATCCCATACCATGTCTTTTCTAATACTCTCTAAGACACCCCTTGATTTCTTATATTGTTGGTTGTTCTTCCTTGCAATTAGGGGTAATAGCCCAGCTTGTCCTGGGTGTTTTTTGTTTAGCTAAAGGACAATGATAAATGATTGAATATGAATTTAGATACCTGTTACTGTTATATTAATTGATGTTCCTGCTTTCTCTCCTTTTTTTCTTTCTCTATAACTCCCTCAGACTTTCACACAACATATTCATGTACACAAACAATAACACCTGCATCAAAAATGCACATTAACAGGCAAGCATTTAGCCTAGCTGTTAACACACCCACTTCTCACATCACGGTACCCTGGTTCAATATTTGCCTCGGCTCCTGGCTCCAATTTCCTGGTAATGCAGATCCTGGGAGGCAGCAGTGATGGCTCAAGTAATTGGGTCCCCGCTACCCATGTGGGAGACCTGGATTGAGTTTCTGACTCCCAGCTTCATCTTTACCCAGTCCCAGTTACTGCAAGCATTTGGGAAATGAACCAATAGGAAGAAGCCCTGTCTCTTAAAAATATGAATTAAAATTCCATAAAACTAAATTCCTTAAAATCCATAACTTATCCACTGCATCATAGAAATACTACTCATAAATGTGTCTCTGTGCTCTAAGGGAAAAACAAATGTTATTGATGTGTAAATGTTGATAATAATGAATGTCTATAGTTTGAATATTGCCAACTGCAAGACTTTTTTTTTGTAAAATAGATAAATAAATAAATAAATAAACAAGTAAATAAAGGTAACCTATGCATCTTTTGGCTTCAGAGGTCAGTCAAGAAATACTTCATAAATAGGTACATGAAATCCATTAGGAGTTTTATGCCTCAATGTGAAATAATGTTGAAATAATTTTAAAAGCTTTGAGCAGGGGTAGGCATTTAACTTAATGGTTAAACCATAGTTAGGACGCCACATCCCATATTGGAGTACCTGGATTTCACACCTTCCTCCAGCTCCTGATTGCAATGTGCTGGAAATGTAAACCATGGGAGGGAACAGTGACAGCTCAAGTAATGTAGTTACTGACATCCATGTGGGAGACCTGGATTGAGTTCTTGGATTATGACTCCGGTGTGGCTAAAGCATATACTTTTGATATTCTGATTATAAACTAGCAGATGGTAACTCTGCTTGTTATTGTCTCTGCACTCAAAAGAAAAAAAAACTTATTCACAATATAGCAAAAATAAATTATTGCAAATGTCAGTCAAAATATTTCATACATAAAATTGTCTTCAATAGCTTTGGGTATAAAAATATTCTAATTGGATAATGAATAAAGCTTTTCACCTCAAGCAGTAACACAATCTTATTAATGATAAATTGAAAATAAATTAGGGCCAGACTGTGGTGTAGCCAGTAAAAGGCACCACTTGCAGTGCCGGCATCCCATATGGGCACCAGTGTGAGACCCTGCTGTTCCACTTCCAATCCAACTCTCTACTATGACCTGGAAAAGCAGTACAAGATGGTCCAAGTCCTCAGACTCCTGCACCCACATGGGAGTACCAGAAGAAGATTCTGGCTCCCAGCTTCAGATTGGCCCAGCTCTCACTGTTGTGGCTATTTGGGGAGTGAACCAGCAGATGGAAGACCTTTCTCTTTCTCTCTTTGCCTCTGCCTCTGACTCTCTGTAATTCTGCCTTTCAAATAAATAAATAAATCTTTAAAAAAAAGAAAATAAATTAAAATATTTAGTGGTATCTCATTCATTGTATACGACTAATGCTATTATATGTAGAATCTTCCTTCTTGTTCAATTTAAACAGTAAATAGCCATGTTAGTACACCTCTCTATCTAATGGCTTCCTCAAAGTTATTTATTTTTTTCGCAGCTTTTAAAATGACTTTGCATAAAGACCCATGGTGAAATATGCCACAATAGGCAATAATCTATTTTATGTATATATTTTTCTTAAAGGGCCATGCCTGTCTAAAAATTCTCTGTGGGAGAATGTACTATTTCCGTTAGTGATTCCTATTAATCACTGAGCTGTGGGATACCATTGGCAATTTAGAGAAGACTAATGCCCTACAGGTTAGAGACCAACAGCAGGAGTTGTTCCCATAAAGACAAATGTTCTAAAGATTTATCTGTTTACCTACATAATATTTTCCTCTTTAAGATACCTAGGGATTTTAGTGCTTCATTTGGCACTGATTTGTAAGATACTGTTGTCAGGAGAGGAAAAAAGAAAACAATGTTAGATTTCTCTCATCGAAAAGATCTCATTTGCTAGATATTTAGGGAATAGCAGAACCAATTTATCGTAAAGTTTTTATTTCCAAAGTGACATCACTAAAAACTAATTAGCTGAGAATTAAAGGACATCCATGATTGTATTTTGAAATCCCATCTAATAAACTTCATTCAATGCTTATTAAAAATAAAATGTTTTACTTTTTATCTTCACAAAAGCTTGAAATACTTTTGAAATACATTCTATTAAAATATATATATATATTTTATTTTTTTTGATAGGCAGAGTGGACAGTGAAAGAGAGAGAGACAGAGAGAAAGGTTTTCCTTTTGCCGTTGGTTCACCCTCCAATGGCCGCCACGGCCAGCGCACTGTGGCCAGAACACCACGCTGATCCAAAGCCAGGAGCCAGGTGCTTCTCCTGGTCTCCGATGCGGGTGCAGGGCCCAAGGACCTGGGCCATCCTCCACAGCACTCCCGGGCCAGAGCAGAGAGCTGGCCTGGAAGAGGGGCAACCAGGACAGAATCTGGCACCCCGACAGGGACTAGAACCCAGGGTGCCAGTGCTGCAGGCGGAGGATTAGCCTACTGAGCCGCGGCACTGGCCCTAAAATATATTTTTTTAAATTGTCATATAAATTGACATGGTATACACAAGATTATGTTTTTAAAAATGACATAAAGAATTGGTACTGAGCCATAAATATTTCACCCAATTGCATCTGCAGATACTACCTAATTATAAAAAAATAAGTTTAAGTACTTTCTGCTAGGTAACACAATGTGATGTACTGTAACATCAATACTCTCATTCACCTCTAAGTAAAATCACAAATATTAGATGATTTTAATGCTGTGATATTACTATGTGATGGAATTAATGGTTATTGCTCATTTACAACTCAGGATTATTTTTAACTTATTCTGAAAATGAGGAATGAAGGCATGGAAAGTTTATTCATATTTGTAGTGATCACAATTTAAAACTTATAAAAACTATATGAAAAAATAGGGGAGGAAAAATATTCTACTTGGGTATAAAGTGTAGACTTCGCTAGTTTCCTGTGTATGTCTATTTTTGAACCAATTAGCCATTATCTCTGTAATAAAACGTGATCCATTTGATACCCCATAGAAAGAAGATTACAGAAGAGAATAAAGAGAAAAAAGCCTCATAGAGAAATGTTTTCTCTTTTCTTTCTGTTCTCTTTATTCCTGTTCTCTGAGGATTTTATTATAGAACAAAAGATCTTTGCACAGTAGAATGGCATCCTCACCGAGTGGAAAGTTGTTTACACATGTACACTTCCAGCTTTGATGGTGTAGATGAGGCATTTTATGCTCCATGAAAGAGAGAACTGCTGTGCACTGAAGGTAGCATTATTCTTATGATACCCAGGGCACTTATTTAAAGATCTATCTTTAAACAACAACTACAAGGCCCATTTAAAATCTACTTTAGCTAAGAACATACTTGCAATTTAACTTGAAAATACCCAAATCACCAATGTACTATTCATAGACTGCAATTCTGCTTCAATCTACAGATCATTATTGACATCTAAAATTAGCTCAAAGGTATGTAAAATTTGGTCAGTAGAAGGTTAAATGTATTAAAAGAAGCCATTATCATATAAAGAGTTAAATGCTGACTCAATAAAGTCCTTCTATATAAGCAAAAATAGAAATCCAACTATTTGCTAGATATACTACAGCTACAATTTTAAACACTATGAAATTTTTACTATAACCCTCAAAAACTATTTAAGATAAACCCATTTCTAAGATCCAAAGAATTAAAAAAAGCAAAAAAAAAAAAAAAAAAGAAAGAAGCATTTGTGGTTTTTGAGTCTGATTGTCTTGTTTTCTGCTGGAGAGAATCTATAGCTTGAGTTTGATTCTCAAGGTTAACTGCAAGCTTGAAGATTTTATATTCATAACAATTGTTACCATTTACTAGAATAGCAGTTGAGAATTAGCTTCCCTTGAAGCATCTAATCAAAAATGGTTTTTATGTATGTAAAGATTATTAAAAATAGAATTACCACATCTCTCCAACACCAACTTGAAAATGTAAAATCATAATTAGGAAGGGAAACACAAATGAATAATGAGCATTTTCATGTGGTATCTTTTCCATTTATAACTTGACTATGATTTTTATTTTTCTGGCTATTTGCAACTCTCTTCTTTGCTTAGAACACCCTGCACAACAAATAAATATTATCTATTATTTTCAAGTATTAGAGGCACAGTTTTAGAATTTTGGATTCTATTCATTGAGCATCAAGCCAAGTAGGAAAGACAAATGGTAAAGAAATAATTTCATATATTATTTCAAATAATACTAAATACAGTTATAAAAACTGATCTGAAGAAGAAATTCAGGATTTTATTTAACTATTTAATAAACCATAACTGGGCACAAGGCAGAATAATCTCAGTGTATGTGAATAAATTCACATGTTCAAGAGCTTGGCATAATAAATATAATATTTAACAAAGCAACTTGATAAATTCCTCTAGTTTTCACTTCCTAAGGCAAGGTATGTTCTAAGAATCAGCCACAGTAACTTTCCTACTTGGTGAATCTTCAGGATGTCTTTTTTTTTTTTTTTTGACAGGCAGAGTGGACAGTGAGAGAGAGAGACAGAGAGAGAAAGGTCTTCCTTTGTCGTTGGTTCACCCTGCATTGGCTGCCACGGCTGGTGCATTGCGGCCGGCGCACCTTGCTGATCTGAAGGCAGGAGCCAGGTGCTTATCCTGCTCTCCCATGGGGTGCTGGGCCCAAGGAAGTGGGCCATCCTCCACTGCCCTCCCGGGCTATAGCAGAGAGCTGCCTGGAAGAGGGGCAACCGGGACAGAATCCGGTGCCCTGACCGGGACTCGAACCTGGTGTGCCGGCGCCGCAAGGTGGAGGATTAGCCTAATGAGTTGCAGCGCCGGCCTCAGGATGTCTTTTTTAGACAGTGTATTTATCTGTGTGTGGGTGCGTTTGTGTGCGTTTGATTTCTAGAACATTACCATTTATGATTATTATATTAGCTAATTCTTCCAGTTTTAATCTCTAAATAATCCAATCTTTTCTATTTCCATCTCCATATAGTTTGCATTTTATAGTATTTTAAAGGATTTCTAGTCAGAGCATTTCACAATGCATTTTGTGAATCAGTTCAAACTCTTTGACTTACTGCCTCAGAATTCAAAGTTTAACAATAATACCTAGAATGTTATTGTCTGCAATTCCATATTTTAAGATATTTAGATTTACTCTTACTGTTTAGTGTTGAGAAGTTGTTGGAGATTTATTGTCTTTGTGAATAAATTTTTTTGCTACCAAAGGCCACAAATAATATTTACCCTAAAAGTGCCTTCATCCTAGTTGCCTTGAAAGGAATGTTTTGACACCAAAAACTTCACTAAAGGTCTGGAGCACAGCATATAGTGTAATATAACTTGGCATTGTGCAACTGTTATGGCTTTGGCACTTTTGAATGATGCACAAGCTGAAGCTGTTTTTAGGTTTCCAATATGTAATTTATCAACTAAGTAACTTAGATTATGAATTTCAGAAGAGGGCCGGCGCCGTTAATCATCCACCTAGGGAGCCGGCCTCCTATCTGGGCGCCGGATTCTAGTCCTAGTTGCTCCTCTTCCAGGCTAGCTCTCTGCTGTGGCCTGGGAGGGCAGTGAAAGATGGCCCAAGTGTTTGGGCCCCTGCACCTGAATGGGAGACCAGGAAGAGGCACCTGGCTTCTGGCTTTGGATCGGCACAGCGCCAGCCGTGGTGGCCATTTGGCGAGTGAACCAAAAGAAGGAAGACTTTTTTTATGTCTTTCTCTCTCTCACTGTAATAAATCTACCTGTCAAATAAATAAATTTTAAAAAAGAATTTCAGAAGAATAGTATTGTGCAAAAAAAAAAAAAAAACTGTAAATGAAACAAAACCATAGTCCTATAAAGTGTACCATTTCAAGAGATGTTTTGAAATTATTAACAAAAAGGTTATTTTTAAAAAGAAAACTATACTATTTTTTCTATAGAAACAACTAACAGATATTGGCATTATTTTTTTTTTTTTTTGGACAGGCAGAGTGGATAGTGAGAGAGAGAGAGACAGAGAGAAAGGTCTTCCTTTGCCGTTGGTTCACCCTCCAAGGGCTGCCGCGGCCGGCGCAGTGCGGCCGGCACACCGCGCTGATCCAAAGGCAGGAGCCAGGTGCTTCTCCTGGTCTCCCATGGGGTGCAGGGCCCAAGCACTTGGGCCATCCTCCACTGCCCTCCCGGGCCACAGCAGAGAGCTGGCCTGGAAGAGGGGCAACCGGGACAGAATCTGGTGCCCCTACCAGGACTAGAACCCAGTGTACTGGCGCCACAAGGTGGAGGATTAGCCTATTGAGCCACGGCGCCGGCCCAGATATTGGCATTTCTAAGACTAATTACAATATTTCATTACGGACATGCATTTTTCTCTATAGTCATCCCATCTCAAGAAAACAAATATATCTTTTAAAGATTTATTCATTTAATATTTGAAAGGCAGAGTTATAGAGAGGCAGACAGAGAGAGAGAGAGAAAGAGAGGTCTTCCATACACTGCTTCACTCCCCAGATGGCTGCAATGGCCAGAGCTGGGCCGATCCGAAGCCAGGAGCCAGGAGCCAGGAGCTTCCTCCAGGTCTCCCACATGGGTGCAGGAACCCAAGGACTTGACCCATCTTCTACAGTTTTCCAAGGCCATAGCAGAGAGCTGGATTGGAAATGGAGCAGCTGGGACTTGAACCAGCTCCCATATGGGATGCTGGCACTGTAGGCAGCAGCTTAAATGCTACACCACAGTGCCAGCCCCAGGAAAACAAATCTATTTTAAAATTTTATTTATTTACTTTAAAGGCAGAATTAGACAGAGGAAGTGCTGGAGAGAGGGAGAGAGAAAGAGAGAAAGAGTGATATTTTCCTTCCTTTGATTCATTTTCCCAAATGCCACAACAGCTAGATCCAAGACAGGTCAAACTAGTAACTAGAAACTCTGCCCTGATTGCTTACTTGGGTGGTAGGGGCCCAAGCACTTGGGCCATCCTTCCTCTGCCTCCCCAGGTGCATCAACTGAAAATGCATTGGAAGCAGAACAGCCAGAACTCAAAATGGCACTAAAATATGGGATGTGGGCATCACAATTGGCAGCTTAACCCAGTGTGCTACCATGCTGGCACCAGGAAACAAATATTGTTTTAATTTCAATCATTGATATAGAAGGGTGGCTCTGCCAAGAGCATGGCTATGCATTGGAGCTCTGAGCCCCTGGTTGCCGTTCCCTTCAGAGATGACTGTGCTAAGCTCATTTGGAGAAGTTGATTGGATAGTGGACTAGGCAAAGCCTTTGCACAACCTATGGGTGGAAGTGACATAATACCATGGATTTTGTAGCCAGTAGTTACACTCCTCATATTGTTTGTCTCTATGTTTTGATATATTGCTAAATCTAAATACATATTTTTTCTGGTAAATTTTTGGAGGTAATTTCACTTTAATATATAAACATTTTATATGTCCTTATATTTGTTACTGGATGTGTTTAAGATGTAAATCATGAGATACACACACACACAACAACAACAACACACAGAGACACAGGGTGATTACTACAATTAAGAAAATCAGTGGAGGTTCCAAGATGGCAGAGTAGGGAGAGAGCTTACAGCTCTAGCCCAGGAGAAGATACTTTTAAAAAAATAGAGATAGTGTAGTCTCACGGAAGAGTTAGGGAAAAACCGGCAGAGGAAACTACTGAAATTAGAGGGACACGGTGGACCTACATGGAGAGTGTGGGCACCCACAACTCAGGACTCCAACAGCTGAGAGCCTACACACCAGCGCTGGAAAGTGAGGTGAGACCAGACTGCAGCAGCCCAAGCCACTGGTGAAAAAGCAGCAGGAAGAGCCTAGAGGGAACCAGGCTTGAAAACCCATGGGCGAAAGTGTACCAACCAAAATAGAGGAGAACAAAACAAAAAAAGATGGAACGGACACATTTCTCTCTCTCCAGTCACTTTACAAAGGTGTACTGTGACAAGCTGATAGAGCGGGCACCATTTTGGACATACATAACAGCTGTAACAGCTCATGTCTGCACCTGGCAATAAGCCAAGCAGAGACTCCTGACAATGGTGGGGAGAAATAATGGGGCTAGGAGCTTGTGATTGTGTGAAGCTTCTGAACAGAGACTGTGAAAAAAACTGAGGGTATGTGGGAGAAATCATGGTGTGGCTGGGACTTCGAGCAGTCTTAGCGAGAGATACCACAAGCTCGGAGATTCCTGGTTACCTGGTGAGAAACATTGCTTGGGAATCTGAACTTACACTGAGGACTGTGCAGACACTTTGTGTGGTCCTTGGGACAAAGCAGATGAATATTATACCCACTGAGGCTAGTGCTCAAGCACTGGGCTCCATTGAAAATAGCTCAGCTGAGCAGAACATACTTCCCTTCTGATTAAAAAAAAAAAGAGTTAGATAAGATTTACCATGCCAAACCTGGGTGTGTCACCTTAAAGGTACCTTTAACACTGCAGAACTGAACAGAGCTCTCTAGCCACACCCAGTACAAGCCTCTAGAGATTCACTGAAAGCAGACATCCCACTTATCTACAGAGTCATAGCACAATGATAAAAACTACCACAGCAAGAAAAAAAAAAAGAAGAAGAAGAAGAAGAAACAAACAGGTATCTCCAGAAATACCTAACAACAAATGCAACAATCCAAGAAACAAGAATAAGGAAGACAACATGATGTTCCCAAAAGAACAGGACACTTCAATACTAGATTGTGAAATTGATAAGATAAAAGAAATGCAAGAAATTGAACTCAAAAAATTGATCATAAGATTACATAGAAGTAATCAAAAGCAAACACATGAACTACTGAAATCCATGCAGAACATGAAAGAAAATTTCTCCCATGAAATTGAGATCTTAAAGAGAAATCAAACTGAAAGGAAGAATTCAGTAGAAGACATAAAAAATGCAGTGGAGAACCTTAAAAACAGAATCAGTGAGGCAGAAGAGAAAATATTAGACTTAAAAGACAAAGCAAAAGAAAGTACAGTCAAACCAAAGACGAGAAGAGTAAATTAAAAAACTAAAAAATGCTATTGGGAATCAACAGGATACTATTAAACAAACTCAACATTTGAGTTCTAGGAGTACCTGAAAGCATGGAGAGAGAGAAAGGATTATAAGGCAGAAAACTTCCCAGATTTGGAGAAAGAAAAGGATGTCCAACTATATGAAGCACACAGAACTCCCAATAGACATGACCAGAAAAAATAATGGCCATGACAAATTGTAATCAAATTCACTGCAGTGAAACACAGAAGATCCTAAAATGTGCAAGAAACACCAGATTACTTTCAGAGAATCTCCAATTAGTCTCACAGCAGATTTATCAGAAACCCTATAGGCTAGGAGAGAATGACAAGATATAGTCCAAATCCTAAGAGAAAAAAACTGTCATACCAGAATATTATACCCTGAAAAACGCTCACTTGTGAATGAAGGTGAAATAAATACCTTGCATAACAAACAGAAATTGAAAGAACTTGTCAACAACTGTCCAGGCCTATAAAATATGCTTAAGGATGTGTTTAACACAGAAACACAGTCATCAATACAATAAAAAATAAAGGAAGAAAATCAGTACAGGATCAAAGGAAGTTCAAAGTGTAAATTAGTAATATCTTTTGGAAAATGGCAGGGCAAAGTCATTACTTATCAATAGTCACATTGAATGTAAATGGCCTCAACTCCCCAGTTAAAAGCACAGACTGGCTGAATGGATTAAAAAACAAAAGCCATCTATTTGTTACCTACAAGAAACACGTTTTACCAACAAAGATACACACAGACTGAAAGCAAAACGATGGAAAAAGATATTCCATGCCAACAGAAACCAAAAAGGAGCTGGCATAGCCATCTTAATATCAGACAAAATAGACTTTAACACAAAAACTGTTAAAAGAGACAAAGAAGGGCACTATATAATGATTAAGGGATCAACTCAACAGGAATATGTAACTATTATAAGCATATGTGCACCTAGTTACAGGGTGCCTGGCTATTATAAAGAAATACCCCACCTTAAGCAACGGAGAGATCAACCAGATAGAAAATCAGCAAGGAAACATCAGACTTAATTGACACTATAGAACAAACTTCATACTTAGCGAAATAACCCAGTCCCAAAGAGACAAATACAATTTGTTTTCCCTGATCTGTATTGCTAGCACTCCTATAAAGAAAGATATAGAAGTGAAATTGACACTTTTAAAATCAATGACTTGAATAATCTTGTCCTGACTGTTGAGGGACAGTTTTTTATTGTTACTTTTTATTTTGTACTTTCTTAATTTTTCTTTTTCTTTTCTCTTCTTCATACTGTATGTTGAACACTTTACGTAAAACAAATGAATCATATATGTATTAAGCAAATTGGAAAAGTACCCCAGTAAAAAATAAGAGGGGGGATAAGACAGGGAGTAGGTAGTCTATAAATGTAAAGCAGTATATTCTGCATAGAGTCCTACAGATTTACTTTATTGGTACAGCCTAAAAACTTTTCATGGGATGCGAAACCCATTAAAATTGGTGTTACAAATGCCAACTTAATTGTTAAAATGATCATATTAAATGTTAAAGTCAATATATAGATAGGTTTAAGTGTAAAAGTTATCATGTACATGACATCAAGTATCTGGTAATAATAATAGAAATTAAAAGGAAGGAATGTCCAATATAGGGAGTAGTCCACACAGCAAACTCCTAGAATGAAATTCACTGTGAATAACACTCTGACCTCTGAATCAACCCTTATGGCTTCCTGGTCTGGCTGAAAGGCCTGTGAGAGCATTTCAGATATGGAAAGCCTAGACTCTGTAGCAAAAAATATCCTACACCAAGGATCTGTGTGAGACCTCAGTGGACAGAAACGGCCTTCAAAGAAGGATGTACTTTTCTCTGAAGGGAGGAGAGAACTTCTGCTTTGCTTATGGCTGTGTCCAAATACTGATGGAGTCTATGGTTAGAAAAAGCTTCCATAGATATGGAAGCCCATGGCAAGAGCCTCAGGTTATCACTGACATCACAAATAAGAGTGTTAATTGTTAAAGGAACAACAGAAGTCACTGTGTACTTACCCCCCATGTAGGACCTCCATCCTTAATGGGTTGTACTATGAGAATCAACTGCAAATCTTGTTCTCAAACAGTACTCTATATTTGTGTGTGTGTGCATGTGGGTGCAAACTGTTGAAATCTGTATTTAACATGGAATTGGTCCTCTGTATATAAAATCAAACTAAAAATGAACCATAATGAAGAAGGGGATGGGAGACGGAGAGGGAGATGAGATGGTAAGTGGGGTGGGAGTGTGGGTATGGCAGAAAGAATCACTATATTCATAAAGTTATACCTATGAAAAATATATTCATTTTATAAAAACTTTAAAAAAACCTACAAAAATGAGACATTAGGGAAACAGCACATTAAAACCTTGTTGCTCAGGTTTTTTTATACTATTTGTTGAATTGTTAGTGGGTGGTTAATCTTATGTGTATAATGTTAATTGAAGGGGCCAGCACTGTGGTACAGTATAATCCACTGCCTGCAGTGCAAGCATCTCCTATGGACGTCAGTTGAAGTCCCAGCTGCTTATTTTGTGATCCAGTTCTCTGCTATAGCCTGGGGAAGCACTGGAAGATGGCCCAAGTGCTTGGGCCCTTGTATCCACGTTGGAGACACAGAAGTTGTTCCTGGCTCCTGGCTTTAGTTTGATCCAGCTCTGGCCATTGTGACTATTTAGGGAGTAAACCAGTGGATTGAAGACCTCTCTATCTTTCTCTCCCTCTCCCTGTCTGTACTTCTACCTCTTAAATAATAATAAAAAAAAAACTTAAAAAAATTATGGTGTATGTACTCTATGGAATACTACACAGTGGTAAAAAATGATATCTTGTCATTTACAACATAATGGAGGAATCTAGAAAATATCATGCTGAGTGAAATAAGCCAGTCCCAAAGGGACAAATATCACATGTTCTCCCTTTTCTGTGACAAGTAACTGAGCATCTAAAGGGAAACCTGTAGAAGTTAAACCGACACTATGAGAAGCAATGACTTGATCAGCCCTTGTCCTGACTGTCAAGGAATAGCTTGCTATTTAATTCTTTTTAGTATTTTCTGTTTCTACTTAATACCATTGGTTGAACTCTTTACTTAACACGGAATTATTCTTATGTGTTTAAATCTAATTGAAAATTGACCCCTATTAAAAGTAAGAGTGGGAATAAGAGAGGGAGGAGATGTGCAGTTCAGCACACATTCCCTTGGACTTACCTCTAAGGTTAAAGCTAAAAACTTGTCATGGATCTCCAAATCCCATTAAATTGATTGGTACCGATGCCATCTTACTAGTTAAAGTGATCAGTTTAAGTTCATAAGTGACCATAAAGATAAGAATAAGTGTCAAAGGGATCATATAAATAAGATATAAATAAGACCAAGAGTCTGCTAATAATAATAGAATTAAAAAGGAGAGAATGGTCCAACATGGGAAGCAGGCCACACAGCAGACTCATAGAATGACAAATGCCCTAAATAGCACTCTGGCCTCAGAATGAGCCCTTAAGGCATTCAGATCTGGTTAAAATCCCATAAGAGCATTTCAGGCATGGAAAACCAAGATACTGTTCAAAAAATAACCTACATGAAAGATCTCTGTGAGTGAGATCCCGGTGGAAACAAGGGGCCATCAAAGAAGGAGGTACCTTTCTCTGAAGGGAGGAGAGGACTTCCACTTTGATTATGACCTTGTCTAAATAAGGTTGGAGTTGGTGGACACAAAAGCCTTCCAAAGTCTTGGCAGCTCATGTCAAGTGCCTTGACAGCTCATGTCAACAACTCATGTTGTTAAATCAACTAGAGTCACTGTGTACTAACTCCACATGTGGAACCTCTGTCCTTAATGAGTTGTACTATGAGAATTAATGGTATAATTAGTCTTCAGATAGTACTTTATACTTTGTGTGTCTGTGTAGGTGCAAACTGTTGAAATCTTCACTTAGTATAGAATTGATCTTCAGTATATAAAGATAATTAAAAAAGAATCTTAATGAAGAATGGAATGGGAGAGGGAGTAGGAGGTGGGATGGTTTGTGGGTGGGAAGGCAGGTATAGAGGGAAGAACCTCTATAATCCAAAAGTTGTACCTATGAAATTTGTATTTATTTATTTTTTTATTTTTTTATTTATTTGACAGATAGAGTTAGTGAGAGAGAGATACAGAGAGAAAGGTCTTCCTTCCATTGGTTCACCCCCAAAATGGCCACCACAGCCGGAACTACACCTATCCAAAGTCAGGATCCAGTTGCTTCCTCCTGGTCTCACATGCAGGTGCAGGGGCCCAAGCACTTGGGCCATCCTCCACTGCATTCCTGGGCCACAGCAGAGAGCTGGACCAGAACCCGGTGCCTATATGGGATGCCGGTGCCACAGAGGATTAACCAAGTGAGCCACGGCGCCAGCCCAAAATTTATATTTATTAAATAAAAGATTTCTATAAAAAAGGAAATCAATTACTACAATTAAGTAAAACATTATAAACTGCTCTTCTCTTTCTTTCCATCCTTCTCCCTTCCTTCCTTCCTCCCTTCCTATATCTCTCTTCTCTGATAAGTGTGACTAAAAGTACATATTTTCTTCTGGGAAATTACCCATATACAATAAAATATTATAGTATTAATTTTTACCTTATATGTCTATACTTACTCACCCTATATAGCTATAAATTTGTATCATTTTATGTATATTTCAAGCCCTCTCCTCCCTGACTCTGCTCTCCCTTATAACAACCATTTGAGCCTCTGTTACTATTATTTGATATTTTTTGTCTTATATTACACATATCAATGAGTTCATGTGGTACTTTTTTTTTTCCCTTGCTTCACATGTTCCACTTAGTATAATATCCTCTAGTTTCAGCCATGGTTTTGCAAATGGCAGGATCTTTGGGTTATTTTTTTTTCTTTTTTCAGTGTGAATACTGTTCTATCCTGATGGTATTTTATTTTCTTTGGGTATATGCCAAAAAAGGGAATTCCTGTGTCATAACATAATTGTATCTTTAAGTTTTTTTGGTAAACTTCATTTTTTTCTCAGTGGCTCCACCAATCTGCATTTCCATCAACATGGTATAGGTTTCTACCCTTCTGTCTACACTCTAGCTAATATATTTAATTTTTATAATTTTAGAAAGTCGGGAGGGTAGTTGTTTTTGCACAGTGGATAAAGCCACCACGTGCTACTCAAGCAATTCATACCAGAGGGCCAGTTGAAATGTTGGCTGCTCTGCTTCCAATTTAGCTCCCTTTCTAATGGGCCTAGGCAAGCAATGGAAGATGGTCCAAGTGTTTTGGGTCCTGGCACCCATGTGAGATACCATTTGGGGAGTGCATCAGCATGCAATATGTCTCTATCTCACCTTCTCTCTGCTTTTCAAACAAATTAATCTTTTAAAAAGATAAAGTGCTTATACATCAAAAAAATCATTATGGAATCATTGGGATATGTAGATGACTCATGATAATCTTTTATAAAAACTTTATTTATGTGAAAGTCCATGTTACAGAGAGAAAGGGGGTGACATGCATGGGCTAGCATGCACACACAACAAACACACAGAATCAGGAGAGGGGATAGAGTGAAAGAGAGAGAGAGAGAGAGAGAGAGAGAGAGAGAGAGAGAGAGAGAGAGAATCTTTCATCTGCTGGTTCACTCCCCAGATGGCCTCAAACTGCCAGTACTGGTGAAGCGGAAGCCAGAAGCCAGGAGCTAATCCATGTCTCCCACGTGGGTGATGGGTGGCAGGGGCTCAAATACTTGGGCCATCTTCTGCTGCTTTTCCCAGGCTATTAGCAGGGAGTTGGATCAGAAGTGGAACAGCCAGGACACAAGCCAG
This sequence comes from Lepus europaeus, assembly GCF_033115175.1. Lineage (NCBI taxonomy): Eukaryota > Metazoa > Chordata > Mammalia > Lagomorpha > Leporidae > Lepus > Lepus europaeus. Next base: position 32,139,384 of record NC_084842.1, read on the forward strand.
TGTACATATGGGATGCTAGCATCACAGGTGGTGACTTCATCTTCTATGCCACAATGCTGACCCCAGATGACATTTACATCAATGACAACATGGTGGTGTTTTCTGAGTATGCATGTCTGTGTGAGTGGGTTTATGTGTGTAAAACATATCATAATATTTTGGAATATATTCATAAAATACAAATATTTTTTCTATTTTGGCATAGATTTTAATTCATTAGCTTCAATTACTGACTAGTATTCAAGAAAATGAATACTTTTTTGATTTTTAATATTGAACTTTGATCATGATCAATTGTTTATTCAGTGTTCATTTACCTTATGTATAACTTGCATGATCCATAAATATATTTTAGTAAAGGAGAATATTAGTTTATGAGTTAGTCAAAATAATACCTATCATTAAGGCTGATTTACTATTTTGAGAATAATTTTGAAAATGTTAATTTGCTAAATACCCATAATAACCAGATCAGATACTATTGTTGACAGTTTTAGATAAGAAAAATAAAATTAATTATTGTACAGAAGGTAATTGACTAATTTTGGGTTTAGCAAGTATCCAAAAATTAATGTTAATTTGTGTAGAATTCTACTTTGAAATAATAACTTAAGGATCTTATTTTGTAGTAATATAGGCTACCTACATAGAGAGAATGGCTATAATTTTCTAATTTCCTTTAAAGCTCTGAATTAATACCTGTCTTTGGTCCTTACCCCATCACAGTAAGTAAAATGAACAAAATTTGGAAAACTTTAAAGGCTTTATTGCCTAGGGTAGATTCTGAGCCCTCCCAACAGATACTGTTCTTCTTAAAAATGAAGATGGCATAAACAACCTAGTTTGTATTTTAAATGCAATCAAAAAGGATAAATACCCATATATTTTGTACCATAGTGAAGTTTATACTTGCCAGAGTGACTATTTAGAGTGGCACATCTTCTGTGAAAATCAAGAGATAATGTCAACATTTTTCCAAAGTGTTGAGATTTGTAATAGAAATACTGGCTTCTCTATGGATTTTGACAAACGAGACTATTTCTCAATTTATGGTTCTTTTAGAAAAAATGATTACCCACATCTTGGGCTGAAAATTACAAAGCATCTGATTTTCTGGCTATTTAGCTAATAGGAATGTAGAATAAACTAGGCAGAAGGTCACTTAACTTCTCTTTCTTGTGGAAATGATAAATTTTGAGACTTGAATCACTGCTTAGAGTCCTCTTTCATTATTTTGAAATATACCATTAAATTGCAATGAGTGTTTTGAAAGATTTCCAAAAGTCACTTAGTGATATTACAAACAGTACTGATAATATGCCATGATTTAAAAAAAAAAAAAAAAAGGTAGTTCAAAGTCATGGAATTGTAAATAGCATCATCTTACCAGAAATGCCATCCATCCATCCACATCTACTACTCATTTGTAAAGTACTTGATGCCACTAAATTATGTTACTATATTAGAATGCCATGTTAGACTATTTTGGAGACCATGCTCTCAATATTTTACTGAGAGTACAAATACTTTGCAGTTGAGAATAAGGGTACCATAGAAGTTAGCAGGCATATATTTCAAGCATGTACAAATTGAGAGATGCTAAAACCCATGCACTCACTGTATTTGGAACTCACTGTCAAATGACAAGTATGTAAAACTAATGTGTAAATGATAGTATGAATCAGAGGTCTGATGAATCGCTGTGAAAGTTTCAAGGACAAAGCTATAAAATCAGGGCTTAGAGAGAAATCTTTTGTCTAAAGTTCTATTCAAAGAAGCAAGGACTAATGATTGTGCTTCCTAACAATATTTGAAGCAGTGACTGATAAGTGAGATGTCAGAGAAAACATGAAATTAATTATTATTTTGATTATACTCCTATCCCAGGAAATATGAGTTTCTACCAATAGAAATAAAAACTAAAATAAACTGAAAAAATAACTCATCAAGGTTTTCTAGGTGTACTCATTAAATGGTAATGTTTGCATTTCATATCTGCCTGCTGCCCTTTTTAATACATTTTGCATTTTCAATTCCCATCTATAAAATCAAAGACAATGATTGAAATGAAATGAATTTGAATTAAATGAGAAGCAAATATTCAAAGAATGAAGGTACATATATTTCACATCACAGGCAATTAATGTCAGTTTAATTTCACAGAATCTGGTAAAAACAAATACAATGAATTAAAAATAACACGCTTTCCATGGACAGTCTAGAAAAATGACAAACATTATGCGCACAAATCTTGTTTGATTTTTAAGCAAGGGTACACGCATATTTAAGTAGTACAAATCAAGCACTTTAGAAGTTCCCATTATATATATCTCCTATCACTCACCTCCAAGAACAAGTCACTCTTACCTTTATACTGTAGACTAACTTTAGAATTATATGGCAAATGTCTGATAACTAGTTTTTTTCATTGACATTGAATATGTCAGATTCATCTATTTCAAGGCCTGTATGTGTATTTACTTTTTGTTGTTCTATTGAGTTGCATTGAACATAGAGCTTCTTTTCCTGAAGCATAAGTTTGTCCCTACCTTCAGATAACTATGAGACCGGATCATGGAGATGGGAGAGGCAGTGTTGCATAGTACTGAAGAGCTCAGATTTTGGAAATGAGATTGTCCAGAGTTTGCCTGTGTGGTTTGGAAAAGTTAGTTAAGTTTTTGTTGTTGTTAAGATTGTCTTCTCATTTAGAACAGGAATATTGATGTTATCTAATTGGTTTTGAAGGGACGAATTTTACAAAAAAATAAAACAAAAAAATACACGAACTATTTATTCTTTCTTATATAAGGTCAAGACAGTCAAGCATGAGTAGCAAAATCATGGCAAGGATAAATTCCATTAATAGCTGCATAAGAAAACTAGGTGACATATTCCTTTAATTGGTACTTTGAAGCCTTGCTTAATTTTCTATCATTTTTAAACATAGATATAAACAAGTAAAATTTATGCTATCAAGAAGAGGAATAATTTATCTTTTCATGTTCTTTAAAATTCTCCCAAATTAAAATGAATAAAATACTTCACTTAATTTTTCCAAAAACGGAATCACTATGATAATTATAAAAATAGACTCTTAGTTTTTCCTTTTGAATTTACTACACAAGTGATAGTTTATTTTTATTATCAGAAAGGATTCAAATACAGTAGCTAGTCAAAATTCTGTCTCTAATCTGAATCTTCTCAGAAAACCTTTCCATTTTATTCTTATAGACCATTGCTAATGTTCAAATATTTTAATACATGGAAATATTTGTCATTACTGTATTTATTTTTCTATCACTGTATTTTACCTTTAAGTAACTTATCTGACTTACTGAGTCATACTTTTATGTGTTCAATTTTATCATTCAAAGAGAGATGAGCAGCAAAGGAAACACTATAATAAAAAGAAAATCTGAAGAATGGGAGAAAAATGGGCAAGTTATGCATCTGACAAGGGGCTTATAATGAGGACATATTAGGAACACAAACAACTGACTACCAAAGAAACAAGCATTCAAATTAAAACAATGGGCAATGATGGCCAACATTGTGACACAATGGGTTATGCTGCTGCATACAATGCCAGCATCCCTCCCAGAGCATTGGTTTGGGTCCAGGCTGCTCAGCTACTGTTTCATCTATCTGCTAACAAGTCTGGGAATGGCCAAAGTGCTTGGACCCCTGATACCCATGTAGGAGACTCAGTGGAGTTCCTGGTTCTGACTCCTAGCTTTGGCCTGGCCCATCCCTGACTTTTGAAGTCATCTGGAGAGTGAACCAATAGATGCAAGATCTCTTTCTCTGTGTCTGTCACTCTTTCAAATGAATAAAATAAATCATTTAAAAATGGGCAGCAAATCTGAACAGACATTTCTTAAAGTAAAACAAAATGACCACAGGTACAAGAAATGATAACATAATTAATCATCAGGGAAATGAAAATCAAAGCCACACTGAGATACCACCTCATACCAGTTAGTTTGGCTAATAACAAAATGACTAAAGATAATGAGTACCAGAAAGGATAAGAGGGGCCCACAGGGGCCAGCACTGTGGCGCAGCAGGTAAAGCCGCTGGCTGCAGGACCAGCATCCTATATGGGTCCCAGCTGTTCCACTTCCAATCTAGCTCTCTGGTATGGCTTGGGAAAGTGGTACAGGATGGCCTAAATCCTTGGGTCCCTTCATCCATGAGGGAGACCTGGAGGAAGCTCCTTGTTCCTGGCTTCCAATTGGCACAGCTCTGGCTGCTGCAGCCAATTGTAGTGTGAACCAGTGGATGGAAGACTCCCCACTTCCCCACCCCCGACCTCTCCTCTCTGTGTGACTCTGACTTTCAAATAAATAAATCAATCTCAAAAAGAAAAGAGAGTGGTCCACTGCACCATGTTTTTGGAAATGTAAATTAGTATACCTATTATGGAAAACAGTAAAGAGTTTCCTCAAAAATCTAAAAATAGAACTACCAAATGATCCAGTAAAACCATGTTTGGGAATATATCCAAGGCAAAAGGACTCCGTATGTTAAGGAGACATTTGTGTTACTGTTTGCAGAGGGGAGCACAGTTGTCAGAATGGATTTTGTGGGTTCTTTTTCTCAGCTCAGTACAGAAATAAAAATCTGGGAAACGGCCAGCACCGTGGCTCACTTGGCTAGTCCTCTGCCTTCAGTGCCAGCGCCCCGGGTTCTAGTCCCATTTGGGGTGCCAGGTCCTGGTTGCTCCTCTTCCAGTCCAGATCTCTGCTGTGGCCCAGGAGGGGAGTGAAGGATGGCCCAAGTACTTGGGTCCTTGCACCCACATGGGAGACCAGGAGGAAGTACCCGGCTCCTGGCTTCAGATCGGCGTAGCATCGAGCCATAGCGGCCATTAGGGGAGTGAACCAACGGAAGGAAGACCTTTCTCTGTCTCTCTCTCACTGTCTATAACCCTCTCTCTCTCTCTCTCTCTCTCACTGTCTAACTCTGCCTGGCCGAAAAAAAAAAAAAAAAAAGCTGGGAAAATTTGCAAAGAATCAGAAACACTTATTTGGTTGATAAGCAACAGTGAAGCGTCTGGTCTGAGAGGAGAACAGGCAGAGTGCCTGAAAAGGACACTGGCTTTTAGGAAGTGCCCAGGGTTTTTAAGGCATTACTATCTTTTTTTCCTGTTTATTTGTTTTTCTTAAACTTTTATTTAATAACTATACATTTCCAAAGTACAACTTTTGAATTATAGTGGCTTTTCCCCATAACCTCCCTCCCACCTGCAACCATCCCATCTCCTGCTCCCTCTCCCATCCCATTCTTCATCACAGTTCATTTTCAATTATCTTTATATACAGAAGATCAACTTAGTATGCACTAAGCAAAGATTTCAACAGACTGCACTCACAAAGACACACAAAGACTAGAGCACTGTCTGGGTAGTAGTTTTACTACACAACACTTTAAGGACAGAGATCCTACATGAAGAGCAGGTGCACAGTGACTCCCATTGTTAATTTAACAATTGACACTCTTATTTATGACTTCATAAGTTTGATTTATAAATAATATATAAGATCTAGATATAAGAAAGGAACTGTGGAGTTCTATCTCATAGTAAGTTGATGACAGATAATTGTTAACATACTATGTAACTCTATATAAAAAAAAGACTAGAAATAGGGTTTTGGATGTTTTCATCATAAAGAATTGTTAAATGTTTGGTGAGATAGATATATTTACCCTGACTGGACATTGCAAAATGTATATATGTATTTTAACATTAATAATGTATTCTGTAAATATTTATAATTTTATATGTCTGTTATCTTTTCAAATAAAAAAGAGGGAGGAGAAAATGGAGAGAAACAAAAATATCAAAATGTTGTGAGAAACAGAAATATAAAGTTCCTTCTGAGACCTTGATCTGATGCAAACGCACCTCCCAGTAATGTTAACATACACTGACTAGCTTGTTCTGTGTTCTGTTGTATTCTGTGTAATATTTTATAGATAAAATTAAATTTGTGCTAATTATCATATCAAAGTTAAACTAATTTCTGTTCAGGTGCTTCTCTTTACATCAAGACTCAGAAAATTCTGAGGGTATTTAATGAAAATGTACAACTCTTCTCAATCCATGTCTGTTCTCCAGAAAATCTATTTCCCCAGGTATGTCCAAATAAAGTGATACTCAATCACTATAGATTATGTCAAACAAAAATTCAATATAAAATATTTACAGCTTTTGCCTAGTGACAATTATTTATTAATTAATTAATTGTTATTACATGTAAATAACCATTTATAACAGTTTGAGATAACTATGTAGCCAAATATACATCAACAGCATTCCCTTTAGTATATATAAGTGTTTTTATTCTCTGTTTAAACAGTTTGCTAGTGGGGAGAGTAGACTTGCTTACAAATAATGACACAAAAGAAGTAGAAAAATAAATTGTATTTTGTTGAAAAATTACATTTCTGTGAGTGAGGTTAATTATTGTTTTATACACAATTACACATAATTTTGAAATCATCTGCTGTATAATTTTTCGTATCTTTTGCCTATTTTTCCTGCTGGTTGATTTATGACTTTTTATTCATTTAATCAGTGAGGTATTTTAAGATTAATTTGCATGAATTAATAAGTTACAAAACACAGACATTTTAGATTGCTATATATTAAAAATTTCAGTCTGCAAAATACATTTTACGTATTTTTCAAAACTGCATGAGACATGTTTTTCTTCAACAGCATAAATGCTAGCTGTGTGAATGATGTGTTCCTTGTTAGTTTCACTCACAGATATTGATCTATTTTACTGTCTTTATGAATGGATTCCTCTACCAGTGAGTTTTTAAGTAATTGACAGGATATATAAGAAATTCTTGATTTTCATTTGTTGATTTTCTATGGTCGTTGGTTTGAGTCCTGGTTGTTCCACTTCCAATTTGGCTCCCTGCTAGTGGCCTGGGAAAGCAGTGGAGGATGGCCCAAGTGCTTGGAAGAAGCTCCTGGCTCCTGGCTTTGCAGTGGTTCAGCTCTGGCCATTGTGGGCATTTGGGAAGTGAACCAGTGGATGGAAGACACCTCTCTATCTCTCTATCACTCTGTATGTGTGTGTGTGTGTGTGTGTAGCTCTACCTCTCAAATAATTTCTTAAAAAAAGGATTACTTCTAATATTTGTAATTTAAAATATTCTCCTGCATTACTACACTGAATATAACAATATTACCAGCATTAAGAGGTATTTTTCTTCACATGGGGTATATCTTTTTTTTTTTTTGACAGTTTCCAGAGGATTTTATTTTAAACCTATTCTTTTATTGGTACAGAAGCAGTACAATAGTATAAAAACTAGACAATACTACAGACAAAAGGATCCCATTCTTACCCCTGAGATCTGGTAAAACCTTGACTTTCTCTGTGTTCAGTTGTAGACCAGAAGGGCAGGGTGAAGTCATGATTTATATACAGCTCCTAAACTTGCTGTGTTCAACCCATGACCTCCATCGTTCTGTCTCAGTACATTTTGGTCTTACCTGACAACCAGACTGTACTTCCATTTGTGACCCCAGAAGTATTTCACCATTGGTGTATCTATACCAGACCCAGTTTAGGATCATGTACTGTGCGTGGATAATATGTCTCTTAAACTTTTTTTTTAACTTTTATTTAATGAATATAAATTTCCAGTATACAGCTTATGGATTACAATGGCTTCCCCTTCCCATAATTTCCCTCCCACCCGCAACCCTCCCCTCTCCCACTCCCTCTCCCCTTCCATTCACATCAAGATTCATTTTCAATTCTATTTATATACAGAAGATCAATTTAGTATAAATACTTCAACAGTTTGCACCCACATAGAAACACAAAGTGAAACATACTGTTTGAGTACTAGTTATAGCATTAAATCAAAATGTACAGTACATTAAGGACAGAGATCCCACATCAGGAGCATGTGAAGAGATAGATAGGTCTGGGCCTCTGAATTTACAAGGCCTAAAGCCCACCAGATTATTATCAAGCCCCTTCTATCAGGTTCTATTTGCCTCTCAATCAGAAAACTTAATTGTAGCTTAGACAGCACCTTTCTTAGCTCCTCTAATAATGACTCTGTCCTTTGTTCTAGGCCCTGTCTAGTGCACTTGGGCCTCATTCCTTTGTAATCATAACCTCTACTCTACCACCAATGGCTCTACTCCCAACCTGGGTGTACTGATGGTCCTCTTCCCCACTTAATGCTGTATAATTGTTCAAACCTGGTAAATGCCACTCTTAGGATCATTGGTTACTATCCTCACTCTGTCTTTTATGACCTTGTCTAAATATGATCAGAGTCGGCAAACTTGGAAGGCTTCCATATCCTTGGCAACTCATGACGACAGCCTAGGGTGGTTACTGGCGCCATAAACTAGAGTGTCAATTTGTTGGGTCAACAACAGGAGCCACTGTGCACTTGCTCCTCATGTGGGATCTCTGTCCTTAATGTGCTGTACATTGTGATTTAATGCTATAACTAGTACTCAAACAGTATGTTTCACTTTGTGTTGCTATGTGGGTGCAAACTGTTGAAATCTTTATACTAAATTGATCTTCTGTATATAAAGAGAATTGAAAATGAATCTTGATGTGAATGGAAGGGGAGAGGGAGTGGGAGAGGGGAGGGTTGCTGGTGGGAGGGAAGTTGTGGGAGGGGGAAGCCATTGTAATCCATAAGCTGTACACTGGAAATTTATATTCATTAAATAAAAGTTAAAAAAAAAAAAGAGGTATTTTTCCTCTTCAGTTTCTAAAGGGTGAAGACTTCATTATTTTACCTTAATGTAATGATTTCTGAAAGTTCTGTACTACATACTAGAAAAGGTTGAGAAATTTATTTGTTTATATTTATTAATATATATACATTTAAATTCAATAAAATTAATTGGATTTCCTAATCTTCTATAAATATTCTCATCATCTTATGAATTTTTGCATACTATTATATAATGGAGTGGACTGAATAAAAATATTTCTTGATGTGGAATGGGTTTGTATATATTTTATTCCACTGAACATGGTTTTCATTAATTTTTGGCTTGAGATATGCTAAAATTCATGTGAAATTTTTTATCAAATTTCATGAATGTGATTGCTTCCAACTTTTTTTTTATTATTATTATCTTGGAGTTGGTGGTGTTTCACTGAACTTATTTGGAGATGTTTAAGTAGCATACACATGATTTTAAATGACTTTTTTAATGAAACTCGCTTCAATAAATTAACAGATGTCTAATTATTATTTTTTTTGACAGACAGAGTTAGACAGTGAGAGAGAGAGAGAGACAGAGAGAAAGGTCTTCCTTTTTCCGTTGGATCACCCTCCAAATGGCCACTACAGCCGGCACGCTGCGCTGATCTGAAGCCAGGAGCCAGTGCTTCCTCCTGGTCTCCCATGCGGGTGCAGGGTCCAAGCACTTGGGCCATCCTCCACTGCCTTCCAAGGTCACAACAGAGAACTGGACTGGAAGAGGAGGAAGCGGAACAGAAACCCAGAAACCGGCGCCCCAACTGGGACTAAAACCCAGGGTGCCGGCGCCACAGGCAGAGGATTAGCCAAGTGAGCCACGGCACCAGCCAAGATGTCTAATTATTTAAACAGTGAATATTTGTCCACATTTTGTATTCCATGTATAAATATATATATATATATATATATACTTATTTCTAGATTAATTTTGAAAATTGCTATCATTAGAAAACAGTCAGTTCACTTAACTTCTCATATATTTTGCCATAAATTTCCACATGTGTAGACACATACATTTTTAATATAGCCATTTTTATGTAGCTAGTTTAAATGTTGTCTAAAGCAAAATTGTTGTGAGTTCCCAAACAAAATCCATTTTCATTCCATTGTACAGAAAAACCAATATAGGATCAAAAAGCGACATGGTGCATTTCTTTTATAAATTTATTTTTATTTCTACAGATGCTTACATAACTAGAGGACTGATTGTAGGATCTGCATTCTATATTAATAGCTAAATGAGAAGATTCAGGTCCAGATATGTGACTTTTGTAGTTGTGTCCACATAAAGGTTTCTATTTTTGTGTCCTGTTATTTTTCTATTTTTGTGTTTCTATTTTTGTGTCTGTTTTGTGTCCCAGTGTGACTTAAAAAGACAGACGCTTCTAAAACTGTTATTTTAAATGTTATCTTTATTTCCATTATATATATATCACAATATATTAGTTTAATAAAGTAATTTGAATTTTTTTCAGTTTAATTATCTATTATCAAAATTAATTTTGTCTGCTTATTTTCATTTTTTAGTGTGACCTGTTTTTTCATTTCTTTTTAAAATGTTTATTAATATAAAGAGAACAGATTCCATGTAGTTCATTGGTACAATTCTAAGAAGATAACCATATTTGTCTCCCTTCCTCTCTCCCTCGCTCAAATATAAAAATTTAATTAAAATTAATAGCAAATCAGTGTTATTAGTCAGTGTTAATTTCTTTTATTATTATTTTCAGTTTAACTGAAAGAGAAAGATGCAGACACACAGAGAAACAAATAAGAGATTCACTCCTCGGCTGGTGCCGTGGCGCACTAGGTTAATCCTCCGCGTGAGGCGCCAGCATCCCATATGGGTGCCAGGTTCTAGTCCCGGTTGCTCCTCTTCCAGTCCAGCTTTCTGCTGTAGCCAGGGAGGGCAGTGGAGGATGGCCCAAATGCTTGGGCCCCTGCACCCGCATGGAAGACCAGGAGGAAGTACCTAGCTCCTGGCTTCAGATCGGCACAGAGCCGACGGATTGCAGAGTGAACCAATGGAAGGAAGACCTTTCTCTCTGTCTCTCTCTGTCTGTAATTCTGTCAAATAAATAAATAAATAAATATTAAAAAAAAGAAGATTCACTTCTCAAATGCCATAATCAGCTAGAGCTGGGTCAAGCTGAAGCCAGAAGCCCAGAGCTGAATCCACATCTCTGATATGGTTGGCAGGGAGCCAAGCACTTGAGGCATAATCTGCTGCCTCCTAGGCTTTGTATCATCTGGAGTTGGATTGAAAGTGGAGTGATTGGGACTTGAACTCTGATATAGGATGTGAGTTTCTGAAGCAGTGACTTAACAATTGTGCCAAATGTCCATAACATCATTTTAATTTTTAAAAAATATTCTACTTGCAAGTTTGTTACATCTAATGCTTTTTAATAAAACCACGATATTTTAAGTGTTTTTCTAGTTTAACTATACCACTTCCATTATCATATAATGAGGCAATAAGTAATAAGAGAGATAATCATACAAACTTTTTATAGAATCAAAATCAAGCCCAAAACTCTTTTCATTAGAGCTGTATTCTATTCTACCTACAGAGATACTATATAAACATATCAATTTGGATATACTACATCAGTATAATAATAATCATACCAATGTTATTTACTTGATGCCTCAAAAATGTTAAATACTGTTGCTATCACACATTTTGAAGATAGATACAGATTTACCTTGGATATCAATGGAATGTTAAAAAAATTCTCATTTAAAAAAGTGTGATGTAACTCAGTATTTTGCTGTTTTCTGCCCTTTTCCCCTGAATCTAATGGTCCATATGGCAGAAAAAGTTCTAAGACACTATTCACTTCTGCCAAGATGCAAAAGGATGGAATAACATATCTTTCATTATTTGTATGTACATCATATATTTCTTACTTCTGCTTCCTAGTTCCCTTTAACTTAAAATCACTGCCTCTTTCTTTGAAGAAAAGCATTCATCCTTGTTATTAGGAAAAAAAAAAACTTATATCCAGATACTGTGCTTTTCTCTTCAAGTGAATACTAGGTGGGAATGATTTCCCCTTTACTTCATTTTGAAGCATGAAGATACAGGCTCAATATTTTCTCTATCAATTCCTTGGAGGTTCTGTTTGACAAACTCAGATAAAGAAGAATTTTCCTTCTCCCTCAGGCTTACAGGTTGTGCAATTCTCAGCGACTTCTACTGAATAACATTCAACAAATTCCTTTTTTGAAAAACCAAAATCAAAAGTAAGCAATGTACAGTGTTAGCAATAAATCTGTCTCTATAAACGTCATGGTCTCTTCCAGCAGGTTGTATTCCGTTATGTGCTTTTAACTGTTCATTTCTAACAATCACGATGTCTCAGAATATTTGGTGAATTCCTAAGAGTGTTTACACAAAATATCAAATAAAATAACATTTTTTAGACCCTTCAACATCTTGTTCCAGGATCTATGAGAGCTATACACTAAGTTAAAACATCAGTGGATCTATTCCTAGTTTATTTCTCACTCTCCTTTTAAGTGCTTTCTGGTTTTAACTGATTGTGTGACATCATTTCACTTCTTCTGACACACGTTTATACTCAGTCTTGTCTTGGTCTTCTAATCATTGTTTTTGAACTGCCAGGGTATGGAATTAATAAACCATTACTAGTTCATACATTTAAAAAGGTGCTTTGAGTAGTTCACGTACAATTTCAGCATTTTTTAAAAGATTTTTTTGAAAGTTATTTGAAAGGCAGAGCCACAGAGAGAGAGGGGGAGAAACAGTTCACTCCCCAAATGACTGCAATGGCCATGGCTTTGCCAGGTTGATGCTAGGAGCCTAGACTTCTTCTGCATTTCCTATGAAAGTGCAGGGGATGCTGGAGTCACAGGCAGCAGCCCAAGCTGCCACATCACAATGCTGGCTCCAATTTTAGCATGTATTTTAAAATAGTCTAAATCCACTGTCAAATAAAACTTTATAACTTCAAGTAATATATAGATACTGTATAACTAGTAATCCCAATATAGCTGTCTGATTCCTTATGATTTTATGGTTATTCACATCACTTATGCACTTGCTATAGCAATCCATTATAATCCCTACCCTTTTTCCTACTGCTTAAAGTGTTTTGCCCCTTCCCTTTGCCCAATTTCCTTCCACAATTTCTGTATGTGTTTGTTTTCTGTAGTTTGGTGATGATGCGAGTGTGTGGGCGTTTTTTATTTATCTTACTTAGAATTCTCTGAGCTTCCTTGATGTGTCAGTTTATAATATTAATTTCGGAAACTTCTTAGCCAGCCATTGTTGCTTCACATAAGTCTTCTGCCTTATTCTTTCATTATGATATTTCAATTATGATTATAATTTTATTTTAGTATTATTTTATATTTCTTGTATATCTTATCCTATATTTTAAATTCTTTATCCACCTTGAGTTTTAGCTGAAATGTTTATATTGACTTACCTTCTTGTTATTAATTTTTTCTCAACTGTCTTGAAATCTAATGAACAATCTTAGTCCATCCCTAAGCTCAATACAAAATTCCAGGGACTAAGTAATTTACAAAGAATAGAAATTTATTTTTGAAGTTTAAGAAGGCTGCAAGTACAAATCAAAATGGCTGCAGATCTGGTGTTGGTGAGCACATAAACAGTGCTACCAAAGTGGTACCTTGCATCCTCTTGGAAGAAAGAATTTGGTGTTATCACATGACAGAGAGTAGAAAAGGAAAAAGGAGACTAGCTAGGTCTCCCCAGCCCTTCCGGTTATTGAATACATTCATGAAGATGGAGGTTTCATGGTCTGATCATCCTGTTGCCAAAGTAAAACAAGAGAACAATAAAATAAAGAATCCTGTAGACCAACCTCTCTTATAAAAAAGGATTTAAAAATTCTCAACAAAATATAAGCAAATAAAATTCAGCTGCTCAACAACAAATTATTCACCATGTTCACGTAGGATGCAAGAATAATTCAACATTTGCAATTGGATAAACCAGGTATACCACATCAACAGAATGAATGCTGAAGTCATGTGATCATCTCAATAGAAGAAAGAGAATTATCCATCTATTGGTTCACTCCACAAATGCCTGGAACGACCAGGGTTGGGCCAGGTTGAAGCCAAAAGCCAGGAACACTTCTAATTCTCCTGCAGGGGTGTCAGGGACACATTTACTTGTGCCATTATCTGCTACCTCTCGGGATAGGATAAGCAGAGACCTGGATGGGAAGCAGAGTACACATGACTTGAAGTTGTACTCTAATATGGGATGCTGGGCACCTGAAGGGCCAGCTATGCCACAATGCCTGCCCTATGAACTTTGTGAAGTACTCTCATATTTGGTCATATGTGTGAATACATACATACATTTGTGTGTACATATATATGTAAATATGTATGTGTGTATAAATATAGATGTACATCCGGAAGTATAGAACACAAAATATTAACAAATGAATCTCATAAAAGGAGCTCACCAATGTGTCTATTAAACAGTGTTTCAATGATATAAATAAATTTAAAATGTTTGAGGAAAATGGAATGAAAATATGTTTGTTTTGTTGTAAAATATTAAAATTCATGCAAATAAGAGGTTTTCAATGTTTATGGAAACTTTTCTCTGAAAAATGTATATATTTCATTTTTTTACCAAAGTAAAATTATCTTTTAATCTGATTTTTCCTAAAACTTTGTAATGTACCCTAATATCTGCAAGGCTAAAGACAAAAGAATTGTTCTCATACAATATACACTAGTGGATTTTTTTCCTAACATGTAAGGAAGTTATTGTGTGACTACACATCTGTATAGTATCATTAAACAAAAAGTATTTTCTTTTAGTTAATGAGGGCCAAATTTCTCACTATCATAATAGAAAGTCACAAATTACAAGAGGATGCTTAGAATGAACTCATATTTGATTAAGTAATTATTCCTTATACGTTATCCACCATTATCTGTGTCTTAGTAAGAGATTGTTATATCTCCTAAATATACTACATGGGACAGAAGTTGCCTAATTTTCTCTGTAGTAAAATTAGAGATTTGGGACTAACAGAGGCCTGAGGTTAAAGGAATAAGAAAATAAAAACAAGGATTTTGTCCTTCTGTGTATACAATATCATGTGAATTGTTCAGTATTTTATATATTCATTTTATTATCTAATGGTTGACTTTCATTTTCTCTGATTAAGCACGTTTTCCTCCTTAGTCGTTCTTTCTTTATAAAGTTAATATTTTCTATTTGTATAGGTAACTCACATTTATAATTAAACTCACATTTATAATTATTGGCTTTCCTAGAGATAAGTGGTCTGAACTTTCAGCTGAATTTGTAACAAAAATTTTTGGTAATATTTTTTAACTCCATTGCCTAAAAATATGGGCTTTGGAATCTATTATGAATGCTATGGTCTGAATATTCTTACCATGCTTACTACATTTATCTCTCCCTTTCAACTTCTGATATTTCTTTTGTTTTTAATCAACATAATCATCACAGAGAATGTGAGCTTTGAATCAAGTTTATTTTCTATAGAAGGAAGAATAAGTGTGGCAAATATACAGCTATCATTTCTCGTTATGATAATTTAGGAGCAAACAATTTGATTCTGCTACATTTCTGTAGGCACATAGCCCTTTCAACATCATAGTTTACTTTTCATGTTACTCAATTGCAATTTATTTCTAACAGACTCAAAAGGTTACTTGGCATCTGTAATTGCTAGTACATGGAACAGCCTGGAATCACTATTCTGTCCTCTTAAATGCCAAATTCTCTGCGTATTCATATCCTGATATTTATTTTTTATGTAACTGAAAAAGTGTTCTTTAATGTGATAAATTCATCTGAAGCTTCATCATGTTTCTTGGAAATTCCTAGGTTCTAGGGTGATATTTTCTAAAAAGGCCAAAAAAGGAAATATACCCTATGTCAGTTTCAATGCCTTTGTGGATACTATGGACTCAGAAGCACTGGTGACACATGAGAACCTTAGGAAGAGAATTTGTCCTGCTGACTCATTGTTTGACCTTCAGCAGGTCACCATCCTCCTAAAGAGAAGGATTTGAAGTCTTTTGAGAGTGCATCATGCATTCCTAAATTAGATACTATTGGGTCTACTAATTCTGTCCCACAAAATGCAATTCAGTGATTTCATGTGTGAACTCTCCAGGAATGAGTTACTTGACTGCATCATCTGTGTGTACACAGAAGATGAAAAATTCAAGGAAATATCAAACTAGTGAGAATTTCCCACTTATGAGGAGATGAAATGCAGTCATTGTTACTCTGAAGAAGATACTAGCTAGAGCTGGAATTGTGGAAAATCAGGTACAGCCTCTGCCTGCTATGCCAACATCCCATATGGGCACCAGTTTGAGACCCAACTGTTTCACTTCTCATCCAGCTCCCTGCTGATGGCCTGGGAAAAGCAGTGGAGAATGGCCCAGGTGCTTGGACCTATGCCCTCATGTGGGATACCTAGAAGCAGCTTGTGGACCCTGGCTTTGGCCTGCCCCAGCCAACCTAGTACAACCATCTGGGGAGTGATCCAGACGATGGAAGATCACTCTGTGTGTGTGTAAAACTGCCTTCAAATAAATAAGTCTTTTAAAAATAGACACCACTTGTATCAGAGTTTCCCCTAATACAAAAATGTTATAAGTTTGTATTTGAAAATGTGTATGAAATTTCCTTGGAATTTTAAGAGAATGAAATAGAGCAAAAGATGCAGATTGTACATGTTAAAATTCTTCCCATGCAAAGATCCTGACCATATGGCCTGTGGATCTCTGAAGGTTCCCCAAGATCCCTTTACCACATGGAGATTTGCCCTGATGATGCAATAACAAGAATGGTAAATACAGTTACTACACTAGCGCACATCAAAATAGGGCATTCCTTTGTTTAGCAGGCATGTTGTTCTTCACTATTGCTTGCAGAAAATAGAGATGCCTGTTTCATGTATGCATATTCTTAGTAGAGAAATAAAAATTCAAGATAGCAATGCATGGCAATATTGTCATTTTGTAAAACAAGCTGGAAGCTCTCATACACATCTATGAATAAAGTACAAGGGTTTGTTGAGGAAAAACTCATACATGATCATTTGATTTTTAAAAAGACTTTATTTGAATGAGAGAGAGAGAGAGAGAGAGAGAGAGAGAGAGAGAGAATTTTCAATCCTTTGGCTAATTCTCCAAATGGCTGCAATGACCAGGTTAGGCTGAGGTCAGGAGCCTGCAACTCCATGTGTCTGATGTGGACGTCAGGGGTCCAAGCACCTAAGCCTCTGCTTTTCTAAGTAAATTGACAGGGAGGTGGATCATAAGCAGAATAGCCTGCACTTGATCAGCACTTTGATATGGTATGCCAGCATCACTACAAGCGGCTTCATCCACTGCACCACGGAGCCCACCCTATACATGATTATTTGTGTTGTGAACACAACACCACTTGTACTTACAAGAAATGGTATAGGAAAAACAGGATAGAAGTGGTTAGTGAGGGAAAAGATCATGGAGAACCTTTTGAGCTACATTTAAGGATTCTGCTAAATCTATAGCATAGGAACAAAGGAAGGGCATTAAAGGAACAGTACAAATAAGGAGAAAATTTCAATACTTAATTGATCAATTTTATATTAAAACAATTATTTCAAAGTCAAAGTTGTATGTTGGTAATGTTCCCCAAAAAATCATGTTTCTCTACCACATTTACTTTCTCACCCCATTGGTTAAGACTTGCTCTATCTTTTAATGCCTTCATCTTTCCCATATACATTTCCTTATCCAAATACTAAGTGATAATCTCATTTGTACTTCAGTAGCTAAAAAAAAGAATATTGAGAATAAAATATTGAGTCCTGAAAGATTATCTCTATAATCCTTTATAGATGAGAAATGACAGGCCTAATTGCGTACACATTTTAATTACAGATTTAAAAGCTAGCTTTAATGTATCCCAGCTTAGCAATACTTATACCTAAGATAATTACAAAAATATTGTTTAATCAACACAATGGAATTCTAATAAAAAATTATCAAAATATTTACATCTAAACACTAAAAACTAGGAAGTACTACATCAACATTAGATTTTGAAAGTGAATTTGAAGCTAAGGTGGTTTTTCTTCCTCCTTATTGGAACAATTTCCATTCCTAGCCTGGAGCTCTTATATCTTGGAGATAGGTGATGCCTGACCAAGACATTGAAAAAAAAATGAAAGAAACTCCCCTAATAAAAATCTTTTCCCACATCAACATTCTAGAAGGTCACTTTATTGTTTGTAGGCAATTTCAGTCAAGAACTAGAGTAAATAATCTCCAGTCCTTTAGGCAAGTCAAGATAGAATTCTTCTTTGCCATCATTTATTCTTATTGACTGTTATCCTTAACTTTCTGCTGAAATTTCTTGAAGGTTAATTTTGCTCATCTAATGACTTTCTTTACAAAAATGTGTTGGCTGACCCTGAAAATATTCTTCCAAATGTTTTGCTTGAAGAAGCCATGTACACTGTGAAAATAAATGCCCATTTTATATTGACAAAAGATTAAAAAACACACACACAGAACCAGGGGAATGGAAATAATGTCTGTCACTGAAGGGCCAGGGACATTTGTAAGTGGCTTTGTGATCAGAATGTTGATCAAACCCCTCCATATGCTACACATCCATACAGAGAGACAAACCCAGACTTCTCCATCACAAAACAGTCTGTTTATGTCCTAAATGACCACACTGCCATAGGACTTTATAATTTTACATTTCTAAAATCATAGCTAGAATAACACATATATTACATAATGCATTTTGTAAAGATTTGTTTATTTATTTGAAAGGCAGATTTACAGACAGAGTGGGAGACAGAGAGAAAGTTCTTCCATCTGCTTGGTTCACTCCCCAAATGGCCAAAATGGCCACAACTGAGCTGGTCTGAAGCCAGGAGCCAGGAGCTTCTTCTGGGACTCTCACATGGGTGCAAGGGCCCAAGTACTTGGGCCATCTTCCACAGCTTTCTCAAGCTATAAGCAGAGAGCTGGATAGGAAGTGGAGCAGCTGGGACATGAACCGGTACCAGTATGGGATGATGGTGCCACAGGCGGAGGCTTAACCCACATGACAGCGTTGACACCTCAAATTTCTTATTTAATTAGTCAGATGATTTTTTCAGTTTTTTCTTCTTAAGAACACTTTTTTATTATCTTTTAAAATTAATTGACATAATGATTGTATATATTTATGGGATGTGATTTTAAAAATAGGTTCACTTTATTCATTTGAAAGGAAGATTTAGAGGGAGAAACAGAGAGATGTTGCATACATGGGTTCATTCCCCAAATATATATTGCATTTTTAGACTAAAGATGTTTATTTAACACACACACACACACACATGCCTAAAGTGTTTAACTTTGAGGTTGACTGCCTTTTTCAATTTTTCACTTTCTATTACACATGAAACCTCTATAAACAAATGGCTCTGAATTTTTCGATTCCCATGAACCATAGGTTGATATAAACACACACACACACACACACAAGTAGTCCCAATTAGTCTATTAAGAATAGATCAGGTCATTCACAAACAAGTGTTTTTAGGGAATTTCCAGGCACATAAATTCAGTAGGCCTGTTTGTGGATTTTAATGATTTGCTATGTGTAACTTATTTTTCATAGCTTAGTGTTGTTTCTTTAGGAATAATTAATGGATTAAATAGATCTAAATAAAATCTACTTAATGGAAAATTCCCACTTTGGGAGACAAAAAAGGGAAATTAAAAGATGACATACATTTAATAAGATACATTGACTTGAAAAGGAAAACATTGGGGAAGGGATGGCAGGGAAGCACAATAACAATAAAAATGTTAGACTTTAAGCTGAGTCAATACAATGGTGAAACAACTAGCCAAGCTTCCCTGAATATGAAAGCAGCATTCCTGGGGAAAATTATTTTTGTGGAAGTCAGTTGCTGATTGGACACTGAATCCTATTAAATCCGTCCTTGCAGAGAATGGATAAATTTAAACATAAAGTCACAATAGTTTCATTAATTTTAATGAAAATTAATATAATTATGTTGGATTTAAGCTTACTGTTTTGTACATACAGAATAACCCAACATCTCCCATATGTTCTGTTTATCAGAACTTTCTCTTTTTTCCAACAGAAAATTCTTTCCATCTGTAGTAAATTTAAAAAATGGGTATCTTGTAAATTTTTACTCTCTTGTCATTTTGCAATCTATTTCATTAAGATGTGGCATCTAATTCTCTTCCTGTGTATGTAGTATGTCCTTGTGATTCTCTCTGTCCAACAGAACTTGTAGCTGAAATTATAGTGTCTGGTTTGACACTTGCTTTCTTCCATTTTGTCTCATTGAATTCCCAGTACCTCAGCTACCTGCTACAGAATGACTAATTGTGTAAACCAGAAATATCCCATTCATTTTGATGTAGCCAAAGCTGTAGACAAGAGAGGTGATCAAAATTTGTAAAACCAACCCTGCTGATGTGTATTTGGCAAACATGAATGAGAAAATCCTGCTCTGATCAAAGGAATCACTAAACTGAACCTTGCCTGAACTGGCAATCCATAGGATGATAAACTAAATATATCAATATCTGGAAAAATTCTGGATTATCTGTTATGCAGCTACAATCAACTTTTACAGATACCCCTGTTGAGATTTTAAATTATTACCAGGATGATCTACAAATGAGTTTTAATCAAGAAAACTTACTTTGTTTTCATTTCACTTCAATAGATATATGATACACACTATTCAAAACTTGCAGGTTTTATAAGGCATCACTGTTGGAGTTCTTGTGTTCCACTGCTGTTAATAAAACTTGAAATAGATAGAATTAAAATGAAGAAAGATAAAAAAAAGAAATTCTATGAATTATTACCTCATTTTCCTTAATTCTTAGGATTTTTAATTTTTATATGATGTACAAATTTATAGCAAATTATTCATTTATATCATTAAGCATGAAATTCTAGTATGTTAGAAATAAATGATCCATTGCTTATATTATAAAATTATTATGTAAATGCCATATTGCATATGAGTAAACAAGATCTCATAAATCATCAGAAATTTATCATAAATAGTTTCACCACTTATGTAATCTGTTTCTGCTTAGTCAATAGTAGAATGTACAAATAAATGGTACAAATTTAAAAGTTATGTTGAAAACTCAGCTCTTAAAATTATTGTACTTAGTAAACAATTACTATAAAACTTATACAATTGTGCATCATCTAAGAATAATTATACTAATATATTATTAAATAAAATATAATTAAGTAATCAGTATTCCTTCATTAATTTGTAGAACCTTGGAAAAATTAAAATCTAACAAATTAAACTTCTACAACTCCATAAAGTATCTTGTTCTGAGAACCTGAGCTTTCACCAGAACTCAGTTATAAGATCTTACGTGGAATTCACAGTATGAGGGGTGCAGCCAAAATGGCGGTATAGCAATGAGATGTCTCAGTAGTGGTGGAGGGGGGTGAATAGCCAGTTAACAAGGAAAGGGGATATGGGCTGGCTACAGAGCCTCAAGAGTTTTGAGTGGAGAAGCCTGGGAGTCTGGCAGAAACTGAGCAGGACCACACAAAGGGAGCAAAAAACCACAGAGACACAGCAGAGGTGCAGTGGAGAAACTGAACGGGCAACTGACACCATGCTCTCCCCGCCTCCCCAGGCAGACCAGGTGAAACATGCGGTGGCGAGTCCACAGAGCTGCAATTAGCAGTGGGTGGGAAAGTCAGGCAAACTGTGCTTGAAATTCCAAGAGGGAAGAATATGAGGACAGATGGAGAACTCAGGCACACCTCTACCCATCCGCATCTCTCTGACGTCCAACAGGACTTGCAGCTGGCTGAGAGAAGCCATATTATCTGGTTACTACCCCTTAATATAAACAGGATGCTACCACATTTGCCTCCTGTGCACACGCCCATCAGTTGTGGGGGCCACTTCACCACATCCCACCCACCTGGAGACAAGGATCACAGCATTTCAGAGTAATTTCCCCTCAACCACCACACGAGCTGTACAATGGGGAGTTCTAAACATTGAAATCCCTAGCTCGTTTCATACACCAGAGCCTAGCCCAAGTGGGTGGGGCTTAGTGCAACCAAAGCTCTCCTATCTGCCCCCATCACCATCCAGGTGGGGCCACGCATTTCCACTGACAATGCACAGACACATAGGAGCTCATAGCAGAGGGAAATCTCACCACAGGCGCCAAGGAACATATTAAAGATGAAAGGAACCAGAAATGCCGAAAAACAAGGGGAAAATTTTTAATAAGACTAAGGAAGATAGTATTAGCCCCAGAATGGAACCCTACATCACCTCTTCAATAACAGAAGCAGAAGAAGAGATTGAGGGTATGCCAAAACAGAATTCAGAAAATTAATCATCAGATTACTTAGAAGCCAACAGAAACAAATTCATGACCTAAGAAATTGAGATATTGAAGAGAAATCAGAATGAAATTCTAGATATGAAAAATTCAATAGAGCAAATAAAAAATACAGTGGATAGTCTCAAAAATAGAATAAATGAAACAGAAGAGTGAATATGAGAGCAAAAAGAAAAATTTGTGGAAATAACAGACCAAACACAAGAAGAAATTAGGAAATTGAAAAACACAGTTTGAGATCTGCAAGAGTTTCTCCAACAATCCAGTGTACAGATCCTAGGAATTCCAGAAAGCATTGAAACAGAGAATGGATTAGAAGGGCTTCTTAATGAAATAATAGCAGAGAAATTCCCCCTTCTATAGAAAGAAAGAAACATCCAAGTTCAGGAAGTACACAGAACTCCCAATAGAT
Source organism: Lepus europaeus (assembly GCF_033115175.1). Taxonomy (NCBI): domain Eukaryota; kingdom Metazoa; phylum Chordata; class Mammalia; order Lagomorpha; family Leporidae; genus Lepus; species Lepus europaeus. The sequence goes on from NC_084842.1 coordinate 32,162,005, forward strand.
ACAACAGAAAAGATCCTCTCCTCGACACATAGTGGCAAAGCTCTCCTCAGTAACACATAAAGAAAAGATCCTAAAATGTGCTTGAGGGAAATGCCTAATCACATTCAGAGGAAACCCAGTTAAACTCACCCCAGACTGCTCATCACAAACCCTACAGGCAAGGAGAGAATGGCAAGACATACCCCAAGTCCTAAGAGAAAAAACAAAACAAAACAAAACAAAACAAAAAAAACAAAAACAAAACAAAACAAAAAACTGTCAACCAAGACTACTGTACCCTGTAAAATTCTCATTTATGAATGAAGGAGAAATAAGGATCTTCCACAGAAAACAGAAATTGAAAGAATTTGTAGCTACTTGCCCAGCCATAGGAAACATTCTCAAACACGTGCTACACACCGAAACACAGAAACAGGTACATCACTGGAAAAGTAGATAATTACCCAATAAAATCAAACATCATACTTAGTGAAATAAGCCAGTCCCAAAGGGATGAATACCATATATTCTCCATGATCTGTGACAACTAACAGAGTACCTAAAAGATAACTTATGGAAGTGAAACTCACACTACAAGAAGCAATTACTTGAACAGCCCTTGCCTTGACTGTCGAGGGACAGTATATTATTTCATTTATTTTTTTTTATTCTTTTTTCTCTACTTAATACCATTGGTTGAACTCCTTACTTAATATAGAATTAATCATAGATGTATTGTCAATTAAAAATAGATCCCCTTAAAAATAAGAGTGGGAAAGAGAGAAGGAGGAACTGTACAGATTGGCACACATTCCCACAGACTTACTCCTAAGGATGAAGCTAAAAACTGTCAGAGACCACCCGACAAACCACACGGAGACACACAGCACTCAGTCAATTCATCACCACGTTTATTGCCTCATCGCGTTCCAGGCCAAAGTAGGGGGCCCGGCGATGAGGGACTGGAGGCAGTCTCCCTGGGGAAACCATTCAGTCTCCAGCCGTGAGCACCAAGAAATACAAGAATATATACCCCAGGCCTCATACAAATAACATTCATTGTGTGCAATCATGCATAGCACAGGAATGAAACAAGTTTACAAGGTAGCAAAGATCAGGGTACAAGCTCTGCTGATAGAGCAAAGAACATCATACACCTTCATCAGAAGTCATGTCCTGCCTGCAGGAATGTGTCTTGTGCCTTCAGAACAATAAGCACAGGAAACAGGATTAGATAAGGGACAGCCTCAGCCTGCTGCATCTCATGTCGGGCCAGGGCCACTAGCCCCGACAAAAAACTTGCCAAAATCCCATTTAGCTGGGTGGCATTAATCACATCTTATGTGATAAAGTGATCATATTAAATGTGGAGTTGATCATATAGTTGGGACCAAAAGCCAAAGGGATCATATAAATAAGAACAAGTGTCTGGCAATAATAATAGATAGAATTACAAAGGAAAGAAAGTTCCAACATGAGAAGCAGCCCACACAGCAGACTCATAGAATGACAAATGCCCTAAAGAGCACTCTGACCTTAGAATCAGCCCCTTAGGCATTTGGATACCCTTATGAGATGCTGGCATCGCAGGAGGTGGCTTTACCTGTTAACACCACAATGTCAACCCCACTAAGAATATGTTTTTAAAAATCACTTAGAACTAATAAGCAAGTTGGGAAAGGTCATATGATACAAATAAATATACAAGAATTTATACATGTTTATATTCTAACATTAAACATATACAGATTTGAATTAAAAATATACTATCACCTGTAACAAGTTTAAAAATGATGTATGTAATTATGCACCAAAACTTATCCCGCAAGGGATGTTCATAGTGATAAATGGGTACATTATGAAGAAAGGAAAGGTTTCAAAGATACAAGACAACTTTACATCTCAAGGAATATTAAAAAAACAAAAAACAAAAAAAAAAACAACAACAACAACAAAAAAACTAAGGCCAAAGTCAACAGAAAGAAGGAAATGACAAATTTCAAAGCAAAAATAAATGAACTAGAGTAGAAAACTAACAGAATATTAATGAAAATGAATTTCTTTTTAAAAAGAACAAGTTTTGATACTCCAACTAGACTAAGAAAAAAGGGAGTACACAGACACAACATATTATAAATGAAAGAGGGGACATTAAAACTGATACCACAGGAATAGGATCATAAGAGACCTCAATGAAAAAAGCAATAGAATAAATGTCCCAGACTATCTTCAGAACTCCTCAGGCTGTTTGTAAACCATTATGTGGGATGGACATTGGGGCTTTGAGTCAACCTAATTAAGAGTGAAGAATGAAGTAGCCGAATGATATCTGATGCGATAGTTCAAAAGTACTTACCAACAATTGTTTTCTTATGAAAATAATATTCAAGTTATAAGTATTCTTAGTGAATCAAGAATGGAATTAATATCTAGAATGTTAAAGAACAGAAATGTCAATATTCAAAACAAGTAAATGATTTTTAAAGTTTTGATTATAATAGCTCAGTGTATATTTATATTAAACATATATAGGAAAATTTTTCTTAACACAGATACTTGTTTAATTTAATATGCTTTAGTACAATATATATGAAAATTAAGGGCCATTAATAAGATATATAACTGAAATTCATGTTTCAGTTGGCCTACCTATAATGTCTTTCCATTGATTTTTGACTACTAGGGATAGTAGGGATAGTACTGTATTTTTTAATTATGAAAAAGGAACAGAAAGAATTGTATGAACAATTCACAATTTGTTTTACATTATTTTGCTTCCTTTATTTGTTGTAATGACACTTCCCTCATGACTAATTTTTGGCAACTAGTTGCAAATATTTCCAGTTTGGTAAAGATTGTAGTATATGTATTAAGAAGTGGAACAATACATGATCCCATTCTAAATACTTAGTTATTAATTCATGCTATTTTTGAAAATTAGTTTTCTTTAAGAGAGATGGTTATATAAAACTTCTTTCCTTTGGTCTAGTTAATGCATTGTCAAGTAAATCAAGCAAACTTCACTCTGATAACATAAGCAATGATCAGTAAATAAAGTCACTTAAAGCATAATTTAGGATAAATATTTAAAATACACATTCACAAAGCATAATGTGAATTCTAGTTAAGGCTTCATTAATCGATAAAGGATGACACTGTATCCATCATGAAAGAAAACTGGGAATACAAGGGAAAACAAAACTCCTTTTCTAATTTTTAATTCTTTAATGTACTAAGACTGAAATATAATCAATATTATGAATCAATGTTTGGGAGAAATATGTTACTGTGTTGGTCTGCATTTTAACTTTAATTGTTTAGTTATATATAAAGTGACAAAAGAAAGCAGAAAAAATAGATAACAGTGGGGGCACTAACATAGACACAAACAAACTTTATTAAATAATGTAGGATGCAGATACATAAAATGTATTTCTTTTCAATGCATCCGTTTAGTAATTGTTCTTAAAAGGCATAAAGAATTTTAATAAAAATCTTTTGTGAAAACTTTTGTCCTAGTTCTGTTACAATACATGTAGGTTTTATGCCCTGCAGAAAACCTGTGAAAAGCTCAGGATATCATCAGCTTTCTGCCCGCACTGAGAAGTTAGAATTTATTGAGTGAATTTTCAGGAATATATTAGTATTTAAAATTGTGAAACTGCTCAACTTCTTCCTCAGACAGTTTATTGTTTCTTAAAGGATTGAAGGTTCTCCTGTCAAAAGATGGTGGGAAACTTAACTCCTTTATTCCCTCATTCAGTCCTTCATTTCCTGTTCATGAATGTACTCAGCATCTTCCAAGTGTGAGACCCTCTGTAAACTGCAGAAATGCATAGTGAGAAAAACACTTGCAATTACCTGGAGTATGGAGCTGAATGTGCTGATTTTTAGTTTTGAATCCTTAAGGTTTTCATGAATATATTACAAGGAAATCTTTTGTCAAAGGCAAAAGTGGCCTAGGTTTAAAATTTTATTACTTTGGTAATATGGGAATTGCCGAAGTACTTTTGAAAAGTGAGCAATTTAAGAATCTCTGGGGATGAATTGATTAAATCAATGTAAGGATGTGTTGGGGGCAGGTAAGTATACTCATGATTCAGTAATTTGATAAATCTGAATTTGTTGACAAAAACACATTTATTTCTACTAAAGACCATTTATGTTTATTCTTATTGTGGTAGGGACACATAACAGAACTTCCCTGTTAACAAAATTGCAGGTGTACAGTACAGTATTGATAACTATAAGTGTAATGAGGCATGTACGATCTCTAGGATGAATTCACCTTGCATAAATGAAATTCTGCATATGTTGATTGAAAGTCCCCATCTTATTCTCCCCTCCAATTCCTGGTGGTCACCATTACATTTTTATTTTGATGAATTTACTTATTTTATATATTCCATTTTAGTAGAATTATGCAGTATTTGTCTTTCTATGCCTGGCTTATTCACTTTGCATACTGCCAACAAATCTCATCTATGTTGCTGCATATTGCAGGATTTTTTTCTTGCTTAAGACTCAAAGAAGAATGTCCCATGGTTTATCTACAACACATTTTCTATATCTACTCTTCGGTTGATGACCATTGAAGTTGTCTTCATAGCCTGGCTATTGTCAATATTCTGCTTTATTGATAGTATATGTATAATTTTCAAGATCTGGATTTTCATACTTTTTTGATAACTAACCAAAGGCATGAATGCTGTATCATATTTTAATTTTAATTTTATTTTATTTTTGTGGACATGTATACTGTCCATATTGACTACAATACAGGGATTCCAGTCTCCATATCCTTGCCAATATCAATCCTTTTTCATTTAAGAATGACCATCCCAAAATAACAGGTAATATCTCCATGTAGAATTTATCTGCATTTCTCTAACGACTAGTAATGCTGAATATTGTCTCATATGCTGTAGCCTATTTGCATGTCTACTGTGGAGAAATCTCCATGCTTGGCAATTTTCCTCCTAGTTTCTTTCTCTCTCTCTTACTCTCTCTCTCTCTCTCTCTGCTCCTCCCTCTCCTCTCTCTCTCTTCTTCTCTTTCATCTTTCTTTATCCCCTTCTTAACATTCTCATATTTTAAACATTTTTGCTATTGACTTGTAAATGTTCCTCAAATATTTTGACTATTAACAAATTTTCATATACATGGTTTGCAAATATTTTCTGCCATTTAATAGGTCACAATTTCATTCAGTTGTTTTCTTTGTTACACGGTAGTGTTTTTTTTTTTTTCCATGCAGTTCTATGTGTTTCTGTTTGCTTTTACTTCAAGGAAATTTGCACATGTCATATCTAAAAAATCATTACCAAGACCAAATGCCATGAAGCTTTGTACCATGTATTTTTCTGAGTTTTATATTGAAAATTGCGCTGTCCTCCATATGACATCCCTGCTTTACCATTATGAATTATGAAACAATTCATCTTTTCTTTGAAGTTGTACCTATATCTAGAGATTTGAATCTGCTCCACTAAAGAAATTTATAGTATGCTTTGAGATCAAGAAATCTTAACTCCTCTGCTCTTTCCCTGTTATCCTATATTTAAGATATTTTTTAACTGATCACATTGTTAAAGCATTACATCGCTTTACTTGTGCATATGAACTTTAAAGCCACCTTCATTATTTCATCTCTTATTTTTGTTCCTAATGTAAATTTATTCTTTTTATAGTTTGACATGAACAAATTAAAATTTTATTATTGTGAAATTATCACTAAGAATGTAATATGCATTTTATTTGTTTATGACATTTCTAGTTCTTCAGTAATATTTTGTATGTTTTTGTGTATATATCAAGGTAATCTTATAATTATTTTTTAGAGATTTTTATCAGTTTTGGCAATTGTAAATGAGCTGTGAATAGAAATATGTATATATAAACAGATGTAACTTTCTAATTAAATAAATTTGTATTAAATAAATGAATAAATTAAATAAATCTATCTAAAATTATAAAGCAATGATAAAAATCAGAGATGTTTAAATAAATAATCTATATACAAGAATGAAAAGTCTTGGCTGGCGCCATGGCTCAACAGGCTAATCCTCCGCCTTGTGGTGCCGGCACACCAGGTTGTAGTCCCGTCAGGGCACCGGATTCTGTCCCGGTTGCCCCTCTTCCAGGCCAGCTCTCTGCTGTGGCCAGGGAGTGCAGTGGAGGATGGCCCAAGTGCTTGGGCCCTGCACCCTATGGGAGACCAGGAGAAGCACCTGGCTCCTGCCTTTGGATCAGCGCGGTGTGCCGGCCACAGCGCGCCGGCCATGGCGGCCATTGGAGGGTGAACCAATGGCAAAGGAAGACCTTTCTCTCTGTCTCTCTCTCTCTCTCACTGTCCACTCTGCCTGTCTAAAAAAAAAAAAAAGAATGAAAAGTCTTAAGATTGTTAAGATAATTTCTTCTCAGATATTCCTTTCATATTATATTTTAATTTATATAATGTGAACAATCTCATGTATTTCATATACACAGATTTAAGAGAATAATCATACTTCCCACTCTACCCTCCCTCCTGCCCACCCTCTCAGCCTCCCTATTCCTCCCTTTCTTATTCCTTCTTTTAATTTTTACAGTGATCTACTTTCAGCTTACTTAATAATCATAAGATTAACTCTACACTAAGTAAAGAATTCAAAGTTAGAAGAAGAAAACACTGTTCCTCAATAGTAGAGTCATGGGCTGTAAACAATCATCAAATTTCAAAACATAAAAAAAATAAATAAATTTTGCTGATGGAGCCGGTATTTTGGTGTAGTTGGTAAAGACACCGCCTGCAGTGCCAGCATACCATATGGACGCCATTTTAAGTCCCAGCTGCTCCATTTCCAATCCAGCTCTCTGCTATGGCCTGGAAGCCAGTGGAGGATGGCTCAAGTCCTTGGAACCTTGCACCTACATGTAAGATCCAGAGGAGGTTCCAGGCTCCTGGCTTCACATTGGTGCTGCTCTGGCTGTTACAGCCAATTAGGGAGTGACCCAGTGGATGGAGGACCTCTTTCTCTCTCTCTCTCTCCCTCCCTCCCTCCCTCCCTCTCGCTCTTCTTCTCCCTCTCCCTCTCCCTCTCTCATCCCTCTCCCTCTCCCTCTCCCTCTCCCTCTCCCTCTTCTTCTCTCTATGCAGCTCTGACTTTCAAATAAATAAATAAATCTTTAAAAATTTTTTCTCATATTCATTACATTTTTTGGTACTCTAATAGTTACCACAGGACAGGGAAAACAACCAACCAAACAACATGCATTCAGGAGGAAAGCTAGCATTTCTGAAGGTCCCTTTTTCCCCAGTGCCTTTCATTTCTCTAGATCAAGGCATTGTTAAGGCATTACTTTGTGGATCAAATACAAAGTCAAGCCTGAGAGCAGTCTTACCTGTAAGGCCTGAAAATCATTCTAAATTTTATACTTTAGAGAAGAGACAGAGAGAGAGAAAGAGACAGAGAGAACTTTGAATGGCTTCTAGAAACTGTTGAAAAATAGAGTTGAAGATAATTTTAGTTTGGTTTGAATTTATGAATATATGTGCCAGATATTCTACACTTGATGCAGTAGGTCATGCAGATGGGAATGTTTCTAATCTCACTTCTTGATTACTTGATTATTTGGACTCAATAGTGGGTGCTGAAAGCTAAATTTGAGATGCCAGATATTCCTGATTACAAGATTCAATTATTGTTTATAGTCCTTGTGTATATTCCTGAGGAACAGCAGTCTCTGCTTTCTACTTGTTGAATTTTTTTACTTAGTAGAGGATTAGGTTTGTGATTATAAAGTAAATTGAAAGTATATCACAAACATTTAAAAAACAGTAAGAAAAGAAAGAGGGTGGGTGGAATGTATTACTAATGTATCAATATGTTCTTGAACTGTATATAAGGGAGCTGGCATTTTAGCATAGCAGGTAAAGCCACTGCCTGTGATGCCAGCATCCCATGTGGGTACCGGTTTGTGTCCTGGCTGCTCCACTTCCAATTCAGCTCCTTGATAATGTGCCTGAGAAAGCAGTGGAGGATGGCCCAAGTGCTCAGGCTCCTGTACCCCTGGAAGACCTGGAAGACGCTCTGGGCTCCTGGCATTAGTCAGCCCAGCCCTGGTCTTTGTGGCCATTTGGGGAGTGAACCAACAGATGGAAGATCTCTCTCTCTCTCTCTCTCTCTCTCTCTCTCTCTCGACCTTTCTTTCTGTAACTCTGCCTTTGAAATAAATACATTTTAAAGACAAACAATCTATATGTATGAAATATATGAAATCTGTTTTCTTTAGATAAGTAAATAAATTCATTACAATGTAATGAAAAATTTCAATGTAGAGAAATAAAATTTTAGTAGATTTATCAAGTGAAATATATATCACTTACTCCAAATTATGTCCTCTGAAGAACCCAGAGGTCAATTCATTCACCAAATCATTAAGAAATGCTTGTAAATAGACCTCCATGGTCTTTTAAAAATAGTTGTAGACTAATTGTTCCCATTATAGAAATACTTCTTCTAAATTGTCTTTTTTATTTCAATTGGATATGAGAATGCATTTTGTAAAGCATCATAGACATGATTGTGAGTTTTGCTTGTACCATGCCTCAAATGGAAATGCTATCTTATTTTTTACTGAATAACTATGCACTAGAAAACCAGTTTTTTTGAAATATTAACAATACAGAAAATATTAGAGAATGGCTTTGAGTTCCTCATGAAATCCAGCAAACTCTACACCTCTGATCCACTGTTCAACATGGGGCTTAATTTGTTCAGTGATACATATTTTCCCAGTGGGTCATTTTGAAATCGCACAAGACCCCCTAAAATCTGCACTGAAATGTGGTCCCTTAAAGTTCCCTAGAAATGCTATCCGGGGTGCCACATGTGCTACCAGAATTTGGGGTGCCTTACGATTTCACCACAGGCTTATTACTAAATCCCCGATATTAATAAGCCCAGGAGGGTTCTTGCCCAATATTTAGAGAATAATTCTAAATATCGGCACAGATAAACAAGGCAGCATGGTATGTTTTAAGCTTTTATTTAGTGCAAGAGGTATCTAGGAAAGTGAAGGCTTTAGTTCAGGTAGGAGAGAGGGGAAAGTCTGGAAACTAGAGTAGCATCCATACCACTCAGAGAGCAGGCCAAAGCCATGTGCAGCAAGCGCCTTGAGCTGTTATCCACCGCTTATCACTGGCAGCAACACAGAGGTAGAGAGCCTCTTGCGACACTCCCTGCCTTTATATATATTTTCCACAGGGGAGTGGCTTGTTGCCAGGTGGGTGCTCAGGTATGATCAGGTAGAGCCTGATGTCACATGGGGGCATGGTGGGGGTATCAGGTAGGGTTTAATGTCACAGAGGCATATTGAAGGTATCAGGTAGGGTGTGAAGTCACACAGGGGCGTGGCAAAGGCATGGTCTTCCAACTCACAAATCTAACCAATTTTAGCCTGTATGCCTGCCTGCTTCAATTTAATCACACCAAAAAGTATTAGCCTCTTTAATTTGTATTTACAACAGCATCTGGATGAATTATCATATCACCTTTAATCCTCAAGTAGTCATTGCAGCATGAGGAGCCAAACTGAAACACATTCATTTCAAAATAATTAATTAATGAGAATACTATTTGAAAATCATAAATATTATTTTTATCATAAATATTATTGTCATCAAATGCACAAAATGTGAAAAATATAGAAATTTATGTCACCATCAATAGTATAAAATGTGACACCTGTTTGTCCTCTGAAGTTTGTGACATCTGTTTGTTTCTCTGAAATTTCAAGAAAGTTAACCTTGAAATAAATATAGTGGGATAACAAACTTTATAAGTTGGACATTCCAAATTCAATGATTTTTCCTGATTTATCCTTTTTAATTGATCATATCAATGTAGTCCTGGAGTTAAAGCAATTATTCAACTTTTGAGTGCGGTTTTCCCCATCCCTCTAAAAATCAGAGAATAGCATGAACAGAAGGCAGAGAGAACAATGTGTCTTTCATTCTTTTATCTACCCTGTGATTCCATGACACAAAGCAGAATAAAAGAGCCTTGTTTGCCCCAAATCCTACAGAGGTCTATGGTATACATTATTTTATATCTCTGCAATTATAGAACTTGAAGAACATAGTATATCATGGATAATCCGTGTTATTAATGTTTATGGTAGGTACAAGGAAAGCAATTAATTCCAGAAAATAGGATCTATTATTTCATAAATTTCTGTTGGTCTAGCATGTAAAATAATCATTTATGAACTAAATGTAGTATGTCAAATAATCATTTCCAAACTAAATAGACATTATTCTTTATAGTAGTAATTGAAAACACAAACACACGTGTGTACAATTTAGTGTACTGATCTGACGATTTTAATGGAATGGAAACAAAACAAGGAAAGATTTCTATCTGTCCACTCTGCAGTTGTAAACATGACATTTATGGAGCATAAATATGTTGCTCTTGGAGAACTAAATAGTATTATATGATAATCAAGACTTTATTGACATATAAGTATTGTTCCTAAGTTAGTCCCAAAGTCACAGTTTCATGAGCAGTTTTCTCTTCCAGAATCCAAACATTAGCTATACTACCACCCTTTCCTCAATCCACACCCATAACCTCCTGCGAAATTCCCTATGACAAGACTGAGAAGAAAAAAGTCAAGCATGTGACACGTCATTCTAAATAACAAAAGATATCACCAACCCAACTAACAGCTGTGGCATCATAACGCTAACTAGTGATCCAAAGAAAGAGATGTGGTAAGTCATCTCAACTCAATTCTAACTAACATATGATGTTGACTTTACCAGAAATTATTTTTAAAGATTTATTTATATATTTGAAAGTCAGAGTTACAGAGTAGAAAAGACAGAAAGGTATGTGGGGGAGCAGAAGAGAGAGAGAGCAAGCAAAAATATGTGCCACAATGGCTGGGCCAGGCTGAGTCCAGGAGCCAGGAGCTTCATCTGTGTCTCCCACATGGGTGGCAGGGGCCCAAACACTTGGGCCATCTTCTATGGATTTCCCCAGAGCCTTAGCAAGGAGCTGGATTGGAAGTAGAGTAGGTGGGACACAAACTGGCACACCCGCATGGAATGCTGGCATCACAGTCAGTGGCTTTTACCCATTACATCACAGTGCCAGCTGCTCAGGAATCATTGCTGAGCTAAGATAAAGACTTGCTTTGCTTCATGGCAATAATCAATAAGTATACTCAGTGGCTCAAGGAAACAGAATTTGGAGGACTGCCAAACAGGAAGCTTGAAGCAATGGTGTATAGATGAATTGCTCAGACTTTGCCCAAAGTTGGAATAGCTATGAATTATGTGATCGCTCATTAAAGGATCCTCAAGGCCATGAAATCTTCCAGCAAAAAATATAGACATTGCAGCCTAGAAATGTCAAGAAGCCTTTCTACAGTCTCTTCCACCTCACCTCTTTTCTACTATTTCTCACTATATCAATTAATGACCAATATAATAACTTTGTCAAAGAGAGTAAAGAAAAGAGTCATTGACTTAGACTTACTCTCACGAAACAAATAGTCATATTTTTGGAGCACTCATATTCTTTCATATAAAATGCAGTTGTTTTAAATTTGGTTTCCTTTCTACCACTTACTTCTTTTAAAAATATTTATTTATTTATTTATTTATTTGAAAGGAAGAGTTCAAAGAGGCAGAGGCAAAGTTTGAGAGAGAGAGTTCTTCCATCTGCTGGTTCACTCCCTAGATGGCTGCAACGGCCAGAGATGTGCTGATCAGAAGCCAGGAGATAGCAGCTTCCTCTGGGTCTCCCATGTGGGTGCAGGGGCCCAAGGACCTGGGCAATCTTCTACTGCTTCCCCAGGAACATTAGCAGGGAGCTGGATCAGACGTGGAGCAGCTGGGTCTCAACCAGTGCCCATATGGGATGCCAGCACTGCAGGCGGCGACTTTACCCGCCACACCACAGCGCCAGACCCTACCACTTAATCCTAGTTCAAGCATACTTGCTTTAATTTTTTTTCAATGACCTGTACAACATTATGAAAATCCATATGATTAAAACATTTTATTTAAATAATTCATTACATGAAAATACTGTTAATACAATAGGTTGATTTTCATGCCATTCATTAGTGACATGACTTTAAATTTGTATTTGCCTGCAACTGTCTTTTTTTTCTAAGCTTTATTTATTTGTTTGAAAGGCAGAGTTACAGAGAAGCAGAGGCAAAAAGAGAGAAGTCTTCCATCCACTGGTTCACTCCCCCAAATGGCCGCAACAGCTGGAGTTGTGCCGATCTGAAGCCAGGAACCAGGAACTTCCTCCAGGTCTCCCATGTTGGGGAAGGGGCTCAAGGGCTTGAACCATTTTCCAGTGCTTCCCAGGCCATAGTAGAGAGCTGGATCACAAGTGGAGCAACTGGAACTTGAACTGGTGCCCATATGGGATGCCGGCACTGCAGGTGGTGGCTTTACCTGCTATGTCACAGTGCCAGCCCCAACAGTCTTGAATTGTACCAATTGTATGGCATATTTATAAGTATTACCCTAATTTCTCTCAGAAGTCTTGAGAATTTATTTCTGTAGCATAGTGTTTCTTTTTTAAAAAAATGCACCTACTTCATTATTCTTATCTTTTCCATCACGTAACAATAATTCTTATAATATGGAATGACAAATTGAAAAATTAGTAGTAAACTTAATAAGGTGAGCAGCACCATGGCATAATCCCTGTGACTCCTGAATCTCCTATGGGCACTGGTTCAAGTCCTGGCTGCTCCACTTCCAATCCAACCCCCTGGTAATGTGCCTGGGAGAGCAACAGAACATGGCCCATGAACTCGTCCCTGTCCACCTACATGGGAGGCCTGGATTCCTGATTTTCACTTGGCCCAGCACTGGCCGATTGGCTATTTGAGGAGTAAAACAGCAGATGGAAGTTTTCTCTGTCTAATAAATACATAACATCTTGAAAATAGTAATAATATATTTAGTGATTTGTTTGATGTCTTGTAGTCACGCTAGCTGTGCTTGATAGCATTTTCTCTTCCTTAGTGAGAAGGTATAGTTTGAAACACACATATGCATACACACAACTAGAGATGGGAACAGTAATCATGTCTTTCACTATTACATCTGATTATTCACTATTCTACAGTAGCATCTGATTGACATAGGAGTTTTGATACTCTAGTAAGAAATGCTTCATTAGTGCACACATATTGATCTCTTTAAAAAGGAAAATTTTGCACTAGTAAGCAACACCAAGAGCTATCTTGATGAATAAGGTGAATACTGTAGGGCACTCTGTAATGATTCCACTACGGAAAGTCAAAACACCAAGGGCTCAAGTCACCCAAGGTTAAAATTTTAGGTTATGCTACTGGTGACAGACAATATACTGAATTTGACTATCGTGTTTGTGTGTTTAAATTCCTAAAATGAAATATATATTATTCTGTATCAAAGTACTCTTCTGATATTGATACCAGGATAATGATGCTAAAGAACATTTATGTACTTTATTAAAATGTGCCAGACAGTGTGCCAAGTATATTTCATACATGACAATTTAACCTTACACTCTGATGCATTATTAAGCTATATATTATTAGGATGTGTAAATCTTAAAGTTGATGGCCATACCCTCCTAAAATGGGTCTTTTTTTGTTATGTGATAGAATGAGCATTTCTATGTAAGTTAAACACTGTTACATTTAACTACCAGAGAGGATTGAAAGTAAAAATAGACAAGGCTGAAACCTGACTTTTCTTGACATTTTAGCTCAATGGTATCATATTGAATTCTTCATCCAAACATGATGGCGTCACACTCACTCTTTTCTCCTCACCATTTTGCTCTTTTTAATTCAGCAATTTACTGATTAGAATCAAGAAAGCTACTGCTGCTAAATAAACATAAGTGCTATCATTATCTTTAAATAACTGTGTTGAAAAACATAGACCACCTTAAAAATCCTAAAAATAATTTAATCAATGACTTTGAATCTTAAAGCATATGAAACTGCTTGCTGAACTTTAACAGATGCAAAAGGAAAAAAAATCAGCTGTTTGAAAATATAATGATTATCTGCCAATAAGTGTTCTATATAGACTTATTTCTGATTTTTATACTGTCCAGAATTCTCTGAGTGATGTCTTTAATAGAAGAAAGGCTTTCTATCAGCAAACACTCACCAACTTTCAGCAGGCTTTGTAAAAGGTTTTCTGATTTGTCTTACAATCAGAGGGGCAATTGTTTCATTTTGATTCTCCATGAAATCCAATGTATCCATTTTAGTCTGAGTGACAGGCATGGATTTTTCTTCTGGTGAATTTTTCTGTGCCATTCTAAATGCAAGTCTGATGGACAAGGCTTTCATAAAAGGCTGGACATTTTTTTTATATTTCTCTAAAAATTGAAAGCATCAGTGGATGGTAAATATTTATGTAATATTCAAGGGGTTTGAATTCTTATATGAATTTATATTTATGTAAAATATACTATATGCATAAAAATCAATACATTATTTTTTGTAACGTGTGCATTTTATATGAAACGTGCATATAATGACAGTGTTTTGAAAGATCTAAATGAAATAAAGATAGCAGTTTATTTTAAATTGTTTAATATTCTGAGTATAAGAAATTTTATCTGTAAATAACCTAAAATATGCCTGCTATGTAAACCAACATAAGGAAGATCAACATCTAGAATGTATTAAAATTTGCACTAATTGCCTTCCTGTTTAATATATATTTTTAAAAAATGGGCCAGCATTGTGGCATAGTAGGTTAATATATTGCCAGAAATGCTGGCATTCCATGTGGGCATTGATTCAAATTCTGGTGACTCTGCTTACTATTCAACTCCTTCCTAATGTGCCTGGGAAGGCAACAGAAGATGACTCAAATGGCTGGGCCCTTGCCATTCATGTGGGAGATCTGAATGAAATTCTAGGCTCCTGGCTTCAAGCTGGCCAGTCCTTGGGCTCTTATGGTCATTAAGGAGTAAACCAGTGGTTGGAAGAGCTTTCCCTGTCTTTGCCCCCAGTCCCCAACTCTGCCTTTAATATATATAAGTGTTTAAAAAAATTGTGTACTTAGTACTTAAAAATCTTTGCATCCAGTCGCAGGTGGTGTGGCTAGTGGGTAAAGTCACTTCCTGCAACACTGGCATCCCATATAGATGTTGGTTGAGTCCTGGCTGCTCCATTTCCTATCCAGCTCCCTGCTAATGTCTTGGGAAAGCAGCAAAGATGGCCCAAGTGCTTGGGCCCCTGCACCCATGTGGGAGGCCCAGACAAAGTTCCATACTTCCGGCCCAGCCCTGGCCATTGCAACCATCTAGGGAGTTAATTGCACCTGTATAGAAGATACCTCTCTCTCTCTCTCTCTCTCTCTCTCTCTCTCTGCCTTTCCCTCTATCTCTGTACTTCATTCAAATAAATAAAAATGAATATTAAAAATTTAAAATAAATTTATCCTTACAGCAAATATATCACAAATCACGATAATTTTGCTGATGCTAAAAACATATACACACTTAAATAAGTGGTGCTTCAGAATAGTCATCAGGCTATGCAATATATTTAATCAAAAAAGCCAGTTTTTAAATATTTTTATATTTACTTTTAGATGTCCCTGGAATATTTTTACAGTGCTCTGTGGTGATCACTCGAATTGGTAGTATTCATTTTTTAAATACAGTAATCTATATTAATAATAATTTTGTCAAAGTAAGATATATATGAAGTAATCTTTTGTATATCACAAAATGATGATTCCAAATGTTTTTCCATTTGAAGGTGACACATTTGGAAAACAAAGGTTGTCTTGTCCTTTAAAGAAGTAAATTTGAAGGGACCATCTACATAAATATATACTTATGGTATGCATATAAATTAATCTTATTAATGTAACTTCATGCTTCTCAAAGATGGTAAATCATATAAGGTCATCTTTAGTAAAACACTTTCTTTGAAACTCCAGCAAATTCTCACTGAGAACATGTCCTTAACATTTCACCTTGGCAGGCTGGCGCCGTGGTTCACTTGGCTAATTCTCCGCCTGCAGCGCCAGCACCCTGGGTTCTAGCCCCGGTCAGGGCGCCTGATTCTGTCCCAGTTGCTCCTCTTCAGTCCAGCTCTCTGCTGTGGCCTGGGAAGGCAGTGAAGGATGGCCCAAGTGCTTGGGCCCTGTACCCGCATGGGAGACCAGGAGGAAGCATCTGACTCCTGGCTTCAGATCGGCGCAGCCCGCCCCAGCCGTAGTGGCCATTTGGGGGGGTGAACCAACGGAAGGAAGACCTTTCTCTCCGTCTCTCTCTCTCTCTCACTCTCTAACTCTGCCTGTCAAAAAAAAAATAAAAAATAAACATTTCACCTTGGTGATATCTTCTAAGAGACAGATAAATATTGCATTTAGAATATCTAGAGAAAAAGACTGTTACTTTGTTCACTTTCGGAGAAGATAATCCATCCAATATGGTCGTCACAGAAAGCAAATTATATCCTAAACATTAATGACTGAAAATAATTTATAAACTTTTAAAAGAAAAGGGAAACCAGAAAGGGATGATGGATCATCCCAGAATGAGCAAGCCCACAGCTGTTATGCCTGAAAGGAATGTCATGGGAGTATGCTAGTTTGCTCGTGATACCATAACAATTTAACAGATAGAGTGACTGAAAATAGGATTTTTCTCTTGATTCTGGAGGATTGAAATACAAAACCTGCCTGTCAACAAGCTTAACTTTTTCTTGAGGCTTTTCCCTTTGCCATGTAGATGACTGTCTGCCTTCTCCACGTGTCCTCACATGGTCTTTCCTCTGTGTGTGTTTGTATCCTAATAGCCTCTTCTCACAAGGACAATCACCATATTGGATTATAGCCTATCCCAACAACACAATTTAAAACCAACTCAATAAAGCCGCTATCTCCAAATACAGTCACATTCTAGGCACTGGGATTTACGATTTCAACCTGTGGATTTGAGTGAGACAAGCTCAGTCTGTAACAGGAAGTAATGCTAAAATCTGTCAGGTAAAGCTACAAGAGGAAATTATCCAGTGGAAGTCGTCTGCAGAGGATACAGCTGTTGCCAACATCTTTCACTTTTTTGTTCTTTTAATTCCTAGCTGAAGTCAAAGAGAAGTTAAAAGGGAGTCTAGCCAATGAATCCTACTAATGTAATGAAAATGATAGAGCGAAAGAAACCATGGAAGGACAAGTCTGTCAGTTAACACCATCTACCTCTTTTCCCCCTCTCATTTGTCTGAATAAAATACTTTCATCCCCAACACAGGGGACCCACACATTTATATCAGCCATTGAATTATCACAGGTGATTTTATTGTACTTGTGTTCCCCCACAAAAAAATATATATAAAATTCAAATGACATACATGAGGGAAGAGTTCCTACAAAATAAATCTCCATGAAACACAGCTATAAATTGTTCAATCCATAGCTTCCTTCTTTTTTTTAAAAGGTCAATACATTTTTTAAAGATTTATTTTGTTAATTTGAAAGACAAAGTTACACAGAGAGGTAGAGCCAGAGAGAAAGAGAGAGGTCTCCTGTCCACTGATTAACTCCCCAAATGACAGCAATGACTAGAGCTGAGCTGATCTGAAGCCAAGAGCTAGGAGATTCTGCTGGGTCTCCCATGTGGGTGCAAGGGCCCAAGGACTTGGGCCATCTTCTACTGCTATCCCAGGCCATAGCAGAGAGCTGCATCAGAAGTGGAGCAGCGGGACTTGAACCAGTGCCCATATGGGATGCCAGCAATGCAGGCCAGGGCTTTAACCCGCTGCGCCACAGTGTTGGCTCCCATAGCTTCCTTCTTACAGCAACATCTTCATCTTCCTCACCCAAAGCTCTATATGTTTGGTCAATATATGTTAATGTTCTTTCTGTTACATAACTGGTTAAATGACAATATTTGAAAATGCTACAATCCTGGAAGAAGGGTACACAATATATTGAATTCTTTATTTTTATTTATTTAAATGTATTGAAACATTTATTTATCATCACCATTATTAATTTTACTTTACTTTCAATTCATTCCACACAACTGGGATTAAAAATGGATAGTGTTTCCCTCCCTAAATATGGCTATCACAAAATGACTAGAGTAACATTTGAAGGTGTCAGTATTCTTGTTCTCAAAGGTTTCCCTTAGTTGAATGTGTGTCCACTAAAACATTCAGATGTTTAATCTTTATGTGTATAGTATATGAATTCTGACATATCCATCTTGACATCAAAATAGTTTTTCTGTCCTAACAATCATGTGATTTATTTATTCATCTCTCTTTTCCTGCCTCCTCCACAATCAATCCCTGCTGAGAATCTGATTTTAAAGAATCTGATTTTATTTGTACCGATTTTATATGAACAGAATGACGTATAACTGGAATCATAGAATGTGTGTCTATTAAGGGTGGGTTTTCATGCATTGGTTGGAAGTTTCTCTATATGAATAGAGGCTTGATAACTCATTAATTCTTATTGCTAAATTATACTGAGTCTCATGGATGTACCAGTTTACTTACTTATATGTAGAAGGACAACTTGGTTGCTTCTAAATCTTGTCAATTATGAATAAATCTGCTGTGAACATTAAAAAACATACAGGTATTTGTTACACATTTAAAAAAGCACTTCAGATCATGTGTAAGGTCAATTGTTAAAATTCAGTTTCCTGTGGGCCGTGTTCTTAATTTTCAATAACATGTACATTTCTAGATCATTTATGATTATTTTAATCATTTCCACAATTTTCTCCATAGAATTTAACTGCACTTCAAAACTCCAACTCATTATCTGTGCAAAGTTAATAGGAAAAAAAAATACCATCAAACTTCACATTTCCTAATGACACTTGCAGCCTTAATTATACTTCAAATATGACTAGGATAGTTAGAAATACTAATAAAACATATTGAATATGCCTTTGTAGTCTATTGATCCCAATGAGAAAATTGTTCTTTATATTAAATAACTCTGCATCTTGCTAAAAAGGAAAAAAGACTCATTTGTATAAAGCAAATATATTTGTGCTATTTGCAGGATTCCAAAGATGAGAGTTTAGCTTCTAAGAAGAAACTTCAATGACCATGTCACCCCAAAATCTTTTGTGGCATGTAACTATCAGTTGCCATATGCCTTTAATAAGTTTATTTTGCACTCTTATTATATTAGCTAATTTCAGTACCAACCAGGGAGCAAACATTTACCCATCTATTACTTTACTAGTTCTGCTAATAATATCCCTCAGATGGTATAATTAGGAAATGCAGTGACACTGTTATAATTTTTTAAATACAGATACTTAGAGATAGTTCACTTTTGGATGTTACCCATTAATTTCAGAGATCTTTTTAATCCATTGTATTTTATTTCCTTTGGTTGCCACAAGGGTCAGAGCTATGACTTTAGTGCAAATTTAATTGCCTTGGTTCATTCTTTTCCTAAAGTAGAGCTACCTTCTTAAAAATTGTTGAAATATAATATAAACAGTCAAGTATAAAGTATCAATTTTCTAGCTCCTATTAAATAATGGTACTATGATTGGCTTTAGAATTTTGTTCCAATTTCAAATAATAAAGACTAATAGTTTTTTGTTAAAGAAATCCAATTGTTCACAACATTTCTGAAGTTTTCTGTAAGAAGTAATCGCAAGGTCACTGTGAAGCCACATAATAAAACTAGTCTCATTAATTTGTACTTTCACCTCATCCTTTACCTAGATACTTTCATACAATTTATTCACTATATTAATTTCTTTCTTTTAAAAGAAATTACAACAATGTGCCAAGTTTCCTTTACCTATGTATGGACATTAAACTTGAAGCACCAAGTTTGAATCTAAGATGTCAGATAAGGACTAATATCCATAGGACATCACAGAAGTTGATGTAAGTAAGAATCTGAAAAGATTGGATGAGTAAAGTATATAAATTTAAACCAGGAGAATTTGCTAATGGAGATAAAAAATAAGATGACCAGAGTTTTGGGAAGAAAATGGTTGATGGAGCCTGCTTTGTAGTATAATGGGTTAGGCTGCTATGACCCGGCATCCATGGATGAAGCTGCTGGCTCTTGGCTTTGGCCTGGCCCAGCCCCAACTTTTGGGGCCATTTGGGAAGTGAACCAGCAGACAGAAAATCTTCTCTCTCTCTGTAATTCTCCCTGTTTTAAACAAATAAATCTTTTTAAAAAATGTTGATGTACCTCCAATATATCATATATGGATTTCTATTAATTTTTTTTCATATTGTGGAATCCATGGACCTCAAGTGCCTTCCATCTTTGATTGTACAAATGCTTTATCTTATTCAAGGTCAGGTAAAGTGTTATCACTTCAATCACACAGCCTGATTGATCATCTCAAAACAATTACTCTCCCTTTTATTAAAAGTTACAATTAGTATATCATCATATAACCAACATCACCTAGGGAAATGTTGTTAACTTTCATTATTTCATTTTACAAGTATACTCTGTGTTAATATATTTTCAAATCCTTGTACCACCGACCTCATGTGTTGGCACATAATAGATATAATAATTAAACTGAAAACAGTTCATATAATATGTATAGAAGCACTTGACAGCAATGATTGTAGTGAAATTCCCTGGGTTTTACTCCAACTTTATCAGACGTTCAGTATTTTTTTAATTTGTATTTGGTGTAGTTCCTCTGTCAGTAAAAACAAGAGTGATGTTACCTTTTAGGAATTAGTGAACTAACCTATGCAGTAATTTATGCCAGATCCAGGACAATAATAAGTAATCAGTAAGTATTGTTTGATAGCAACATTTATGTTGATGATACTTTTATGATGTCAAAAGTACTTATTTCATACATGAAAACAATTAATTACTGGGTGATTTACCTTTAGAATTATTACATATCAATTGCAATTACCAGAACAATAATTTAATCATAAAGTAGGAATTATGAAATATTCAAATAATATCTAGGCATTTTAATTCACTTTTGCTTCATTTCACATAACCTATATGGGTTTTCTTAATTTATCTTTATTTAAACATTATTAATTTTATTTAAGTTGTCAGTCATTCACATTGGATAAATTAACTTCTTGCCCTTTAGTATCAATGATCTGTTTACAGAGTACCCTTCCCTTACAGAAAACAACAACTGATCAGATTAAATGAGTAAATGAATCTGCCAGCTCTCTTCTGCAGAAAGAAGTTATGGGTAAATATCATCATCCCTAAGATAATTAGAGGTAAATTGATTGTGGTGTCAGATAAGAATAAACAAAATATTCATATCTGATCTCACATTTAGGTAAACTCTTGTATCTTTGGTTTTAGATCCAAGTGCTATCAACAGGGAAACCAAAGTGAAGTATATAAATAAATGTTATGGAAAAGAAACATTTTAAAGTATATATTTATTTGAAAGGTAGAGCAACCGAGAGAGATGACAGAGAGAGAGGGAGAAAGAGAGAGAAATTTTCCATTGACTGATTCACTCTACAAATGGCCACAAAAGTCAGGAATGAGCCCAGACAAATCCAGAAGCCCAGTACGATATCCATTGCTTCCAAATGGGTTAACGAGGATACAAGTTCTTCTACTGCCTTCCAAGGCACATTAGTAGGATGTTAGATTAGAAACAGAGTATCTGTATTAGAATTGGTACTCCAATACATGATGCTGGCATCCCAATTGGCAGCTTAACCTGCTGCTGCACAATGCTGGTCCTCAGACCACTTCTTTGTGCTATGTGGAATATCAAGGTAAGCAGATTATGATCCTAAAACCAGATAATTGGGAGAAAACTGTACAGTTAGTAGAATATCACATGTAAAATTTTAGGAATGTACATACACAGTAATGTGTTGGGGTTTGCTGCTTACTTATTTTTTTTTCAATACAGAACTGCTTTAAGTAAATGGAGAAGGGTTAACAATTGTCACATAACTACTCATAAGTCAGATTTTTATAATAAGAAAAACAAAGGAGCAACTTGAAGAAAAGGTGTATATACAACAGACACATTGTATAGTGTGATTTCTGGAGTACTTTCTAGAAATACACAAAGCATTGCCTTGGGTTTTTTCTCCAGAGAGTAGATTGAGGAGCTGGCTTAAACAAACAAAAAGAAAAGGTAAATAAAAAGTATGAAATTGGGAGAAATTTTTCAGAACATGTAGAGAAGTATATATTTTACATAATATATAGTGACCTCTGTCTAACTTTGGAAACATATCTCACTCTGTTTTGATAAAACTGGAACATGTAATACCTTTTCTGAAGGAACTGAAACATTCTTCATTTGAGATGTTTCAGTTTTAATAATGTTGCAACATTTAGAAATTGCAAATTAAAACCACATAGAAATGCATTGTTTTGGTTGTTTGTTTTTTCCCTAAGATCATCTCCCTTCACTAAATTCTCCTCTTTCTCTCTCAGACACACACACACACACACACACATACACACACACAGCTCTGGACAGTTTATTAAAGAAATGTTTTGCATGGTGTGTTTCTCACCAGTCTGTTCTGCCATGCTTCTAATGATAGATTCACCAGGATCAACGGTAGCCACTGTGCATATACCGTGGTATTTTTCACAATCTGTGCCTACTACAATATGTAGTGATGGATGCTAGATTTAACCAACAAGTCCATAATACCCTGTTGTGGATTTCCTCAAAGCTGCACAGTTGTTTGCCAAGATGACCAGATTCATTTTGCCTGTCTGACCATCTTTGGAGTTTTCATATACCCTAGCAAGTCATTTTCCATTTTAATAAGAAGTTGAGGACCTGCATTCTGCCTGCCGCATCAACATCCAATATGGGTGCCAGTTCATGCACTGGCTGCTCATCTTTAGATCCAGCTCTCTGCTTATGGCCTTGAAAAGCGGAAGAGAGCCCAAGTGCTTGGGCTCTGCACCTGTGTGGGAGACCCAACGGAAGCTCATTTCTCCCGGTTTTAGATTAGCCCAACTCCTGCCATGGTAATCATTTGGGGAGTGAACCAGTAGATGGAAGACCTCTCCTTGTCTCTCCCTCTATCTCTCTGTAACTCTGCCTTTCAAATAAATAAATGAAATCTTAATATATATATATATATATATATATATATATAAATATATATAACAAGTTGAAGCCTAGAGTTAATCAACTCCAGTGATGTCTTCATCTTCTTTGCGACCATCATCTTCCTCCCTTAGGTGCAGGATGGTTCCCAACCAACCATGACTACAAAGATGACTGGGGAACGAGACAGGCCCTTCACTCAATCTTTTATCTTAAGTTACGTTCATGATTAAATTTTAGTATTTTAGAATTTCCTTAAATTTCAAAGGAGAACTATTACAATTAACATATTTTCTCTTCTACTTCTAGTTCTCCTACTTCTGTATTTACAAAATTTAATGTTTTATACTCTTTGCAATGTCAGGAGAGCTACCATACACTCAAAAATCCAATATGTTCATGAATCAAGTTATTAGCTACAAGATATAGGTATATAAATGTGGACATGTTCGTAACAGCACAGTATAATTTCACTTAGTGAGATGAACTAATGATTGGAATCCAAAGGCACTGGAGATTAAATACTTCTGCTCTTTATATCAAAATTTATTTTTTATTCTTCTATGCAATCAACAGATTGCTTAACCTCACTATTGTTTTTTTGCAAAATAATTTGCTATTAAATCACAACTACCTTGAAAAAACAGATATATTTTTTAAAGTTTTACTTATTTATTTGAGAGGCAGAGAAAATGAGTAGGGCAAAATCCCATCTTCTGGTTCACTTCCCAATGCACACAATGAGTCGAGATGGGTAAGGCCAAAACAAGGCAGTAGTGAACCCAATCCAGGTCTCTCATGTGAGTGGCAGATCCCAACTAGTTGAACCATCATCACTGCTTCCCAGGGTCCACATTACGAGGAAGGTAGAATCTGGAGCTGAGGCTGGGAACTGAAACCAAGTACTCCAATGTGGATCATAGGAATCCTAAACAGACAGCTTAACCACTACACCAAACACCCACCCCAGAGAAGATCTTTTTAAATATTCAACTTAAAGTTGCTTTTGAGAATACAAAACAATATTAATTAATTTAAAGACTGCAGAAAATAAAATGTTTTATAATTTCTGTTATAAGTTTATGTATTTGCAGTTAGAAATAAATATTAACATATTTCTGTATTTCACAATGCTTCATATAAAAAAGAAACAGAAGAAAATAAAACATAAATGACATGGTATGCTAATTTGTGGTGTCAGTTCACTAAATTGTATAGTTATGCAGTTTCATATCTTAAGATTTTCTTTATTTCCTACAATTGAGCATTCTCTTACTAAAAATTTCTAGCATAATACTTGACAATGATGTCAAACATTCTATTGAAGGGATACAATCTAGAATTCATAATTTTTCCTGATGTGGAAGGCATAATTTTCCTACAGCTAACATAGATATTTACCTGTTTTGCATGTTTTTCTCTAATTGCATTGGAAGATTCCCATTATTGCCAATGAATGTTTAGATTTGTTCCTTTCTGTTTTCCACATAGAAATTTTACTTGCAAATGAGGTAAGAAGTAAAATACATACAAAAGATATTTATGCACATTTGTGAATAACCAGTTTTTGTTTATACTAAAATACAGGCATCTAAAATGAGATTTAAAAAGAAATTAAATATTTAAGGTAAAAATATCCATACTGTTTATTTTACTGATAAAATATAATTTTTCCACAAATCAGCATGTAAGTTATAGTCTTAAAATACTGAATCCATATCACTTATAGAATCCATTAAATTGTGTAATTATATATTATTTTATATAGTGTTGAAATTTGCCTATTTTACTTTTCTTCATAATATTTAAAGGAAATAATTATGAGATTTTTACAGAGGGAAAAAAGGTTGATTAACATTATATATTTTTGTATTTAATTGATATGTATTTTCAAAGTACTTCTTCCTTATATGATGTATGCTTTCTTCCATTTAACTACAGTTCAAAAGTTGGACATAATACTGGAATCCATGTAATTGAATGTGGAGTAATTCAGTAATAATAACTTGTAATTTACAGTATCCATGTAAATAAGAAATGATTAATGATTACTATTTTTCAAACTCCCTGAAATACTGTTGGTTAAATCAATTTAATTCAAAATGTTATCAACATATCAATATATCTATTTATCACAAATTATTTTGTGAAGCAAGTTACTATTTACTAAACTAATATTTTTAATCTCTTATTGGCTTCCTGATAGGAACTCAAATAGGACTAAGAGCCCATTGTGTTTAGATTGTTGCCTCAAAATTCTAAGAGGGAAATAAATCACTGAATTTTGTTATAAAAATAATTATGAATTAGTTGGAATATTGATAATGCTTATATATGATAAAACTATATCTTAAATGCACATTAGAGGCCGGAGCTGCAGCTCACTTGGCTAATCCTCTGCCTGTGGCGCCGGCACCCCAGGTTCTAGTCCCGCTTGGGGTGCCGGTTCTGTCCCGGTTGCTCCTCTTCCAGTCCAGCTCTCTGCTATGGCCCGGGAGTGCAGTGGAAGATGGCCCAAGTGCTTGGGCCCTACACTTGCATGGGAGACCAGGAGAAGCATCTGGCTCCTGCCTTCGGATCAGTGCAGCGCACTGGCTGTAGCAGCCATTTGGGGGATGAACCAACGGAAGGAAGATCTTTCTCTCTGTCTCTCTCTCTCAGTCTAACTCTGCCTGTCAACAAAAAAAATGCATATCAGATATATAAAAATTGTCAATAAAAGCACTTGAACAAAAGTGATATTCTTCTACAACACAGATTTCCAGAGCTTATTCAATAGAATTTAGAGCCCTCCTATTAATTAATGGCCCATCATGCTACAAGGCAGCAGAAAACATAGTAGTACAGTTTACTTATTAACATGCAGTCCATTCAGAATCCTGCAAATTCCTATCATTTACATTTTCCCTTTGTACATCAGTATCACACTTCACAAGAGAGAAACATTTACTGAGAGTATCTCAGAAACATTAAATAAAACATCCTCTCAGAGAGGTCTCTAAACACGCCAGTATGTTAGGCCTTCATTAATGCCCAGCCTAAGCACTCTTGCTTTCAAATCAGATCTCTGTCCACAGAACAATATATTAAAGACATCACAGTATGACCACATGGGAAACATAACTCATTGTGAATGTTTTTCCAGAGTGACACTCTGGGCTTAGCAAAATTTTTTAATTTCTGTGAATATTGATTATTTATATAAACCTCAACTTTATCTCACACAATCTATATTAATTTATCCACATTCTAATTAACCACACCATGTGAAATTTCAAGACAATGATGAACTATTACATTGATGAAACTATATGAAAGAAGTTGAAGAACACAATGATAAAATATCATTTATATTTTTAAGTATTTTTATTATGTATTTATTTGAAAGTCTGAGAGAGAGCTAGAGAGGTATCATCCAACCACTGGTTCACTACCCCAAATGGCCACAACAGTCGGGGCTGGGTTAGAGCCACGCCAGGAGCCGGGAACCCCATTCAGGTCCAAGAACTTTGGCAATCTTCTGCCTTCCCAGTTGTGTTAGCAGAAAGCTGGATTGGAAACAGAGCAGCCAGGACTTCAACTGGCACTCGAATATGGAATGCTGCTATTACAAGAGTCAGCTTAACCTGTTATACCACCATGCCAGCCCACTGGCTTATATTTTTTAAATGGACCTCAGGTACTTCTTAGAAAATATATTTTGATGAGGTTAAGATTGGAATTGAGAAGATTGAGTTTGTTACCAAAGAGAGAAACAAAGTGGAGATTGCCCTAACCTCCGGGGTTTTGTCACCTGGCAAGGTTTTCATTTGTTTTCAAAATTCAAATTTAAAAACATAGAAAGAAGAGCAGGTTTGTTAGAGTTTACAGAGTAACTTTTAACTGTGTTGAGGTTTTTTGTTCCTTGGACAAAGAAACAGTATTTAATACAATATAATTGATCATTAGAATGGGGACTCTAATTTTAAATATGATCAAGAATATAAATAAGTATTATTTTAAAGTTTACATTTACTCCAAAATAGCACACAATATTAAACTATTTATTTTAAGTACTAATTTAAAAAGACTTAAACATTTTATTCCCCAATTGAAATCAGAGTCTGATTAGATCATGGTATCACATTGATAGGAACACTCAGTGTTTTTGATGAACAGCTGGAGTGTCAGTGAGCACAAGATGAAATCCTGGGGAAAAAGTTTGGAGGCAGTGATCTGCATTTATTTGGTATTACTGTGTGGGACACCTCAGGTTCTCACAGTAAACACTCAGGAAAGAGTCTTTGTAGATCTGACAAGGTAAAGCAAAGACAATTATTATGAAATACATTCAGAACTTTCTTCATGATAAGGGGCTGCTGTCCACAGTAAAGGGTTTTCCAGATCTTTATTCCTACTAGAAGGAAATTATTCCCACTCAAATCCTCTGTGGTCTCCCTTATTCTCCTAAAGGGATATTGTAAAAGCAGGTCAACAAGGGTCAGGATGACAAAGAAATAGATTGGTAATGTAGCCAGGGAAGTTAGTAGAGTCAGAGAGAGAAAAAAGAAAATACTTGGAGCTGGCATTGTGTTGCAGCTTGTTAACTAGCTGCTTTCCATGTTGGCATCCGTGTTGTAGCACCCAGTCCAAGTCTCAGCTGCTCTAATTCCCACCCAGCTCCTACTAATATACTCAGGGAAGCATAAGAGGCCCAAGTATTTGGGCCCCTACCATCTGTGTTTATGACTCAGATAGAATTCCTGGCTCCTGGCTTCAGCATGCCTGAGACCAGGCTGTTGCAGTCCTTGGTAGTGAATAGCAGATAGATCCTCCCCCCCACCCCCCGCCCCCGTCTCTGTCACTATGCCTTTAAGATAAACAAATGAACAAGCAAACATTTTTAAAAATACTTTACCAATGAAGAAATACTTCTGAGGAACACAGCCAAGAGCCAGGGGATCATGAAGATGCTGAGATATAATCAGAAGTTTACATAATACTATCCTTCCAACACATCTTAACACAACAACAAATTTCCAGCACATTAAATGTGAATTTTAACTGAAAGTATTATATAATCCTGACTCTCTCTGAGGAAGTGTTCCTTGCAAAGCTTAAAGACAATATAGATGACACCTGAAGCATTTGAAGTCTGGTATTTATAGCTTCAGGAAATATTAAAAGCAGCCTAACTCCTAGCCAGATTAACACAAAACCTCCCACTAAAACCCTTTTTTTACTTTAGTTCCTTTCATTTGTTGCATCATTCTTGGCTTTCAAAACAACATAAATATTGGAAGACAGTTAAATGAAAAAGATATGTAGTCTGAAGCGTTGAAATATGAAGCAAATTCAGACATGAAGTTGAATTTGAAATTCTCAGTGGTTAAAAATAACTTTTTAGCCGGCGCCGTGGCTCAACAGGCTAATCCTCCGCCTTGCGGCGCCGGCACACCGGGTTCTAGTCCCGGTCGGGGCACCGATCCTGTCCCGGTTGCCCCTCTTCCAGGCCAGCTCTCTGCTGTGGCCAGGGAGTGCAGTGGAGGATGGCCCAAGTGTTTGGGCTCTGCACCCCATGGGAGACCAGGATAAGCACCTGGCTCCTGCCATCGGAACAGCGCGGTGCGCTGGCCGCAGCGCGCTACCGCGGCGGCCATTAGAGGGTGAACCAACGGCAAAGGAAAACCTTTCTCTCTGTCTCTCTCTCTCTCTCACTGTCCACTCTGCCTGTCAAAAAAAAAAAAAAAAAAAAAAAAAAAAATAACTTTTTAATATTATAAGATAACTAACGTAAAACAGACACAACATGTAAAGATAGTAAGGTAAGCAGACAGACAAAAATTAAGAAATAATAACCCAAGTGATAAAAATAAAAAATACTAAAAAATAAATGGAGAATGCTTCAATGAGGTTGTCAGTAAGCCATACACAGCCACGGAAAGAATTAGTGAATCTGAAAATAAGTTAACAGCAACTTCCCAAACTGAAATACGAAGAGAGAGAAAAAAAAAAAAGATAGAAAAAGGGCAATATCCATGAACTGTGGCACAATTTCAAAATTAGTAAAGTACATATTGTTTAGAAGATATGAAAAGGTATGACATTGAATAAATATCTGAAGGAGAAATGGCCAACTCCTTCCAAAAAGATGGACTGTCAATCACAAATCCAGGAAATTCATAGTACAACAAAAGTCAATACATAGAAAATTAAACACCAAGATATATAATGCCCATAATATAGAAAACCAACATCTCTTGCTTTCACTCTGGCTCTCCCTCTCTTGTTTTCTGTGTTTCTCTCTGCACTTCAAAATAAAAATCAATCAATATATAGCAAACTGGCTGTGGCACATTCAAATTTTAATAGCCACATCAATACAATAAAAACTATTGGGGTTTGACATGAATATAGAAATTATCTTTTACAGCATTTTAAAAATATTTTTAAATCTCCCAAATTATTCTTACATAAACAAAGTTTGAGAATGATTTATTTAAGTAATGAAAATGGTAACAAGATTGTATATATAAATCAATTAATTAAAATTAGTAAAAATGGTAGCTATGGTAGCATACTATTAAACCCATTGCTTATATTTTAATATAATATTTTCATTTATTTGAAGTGATATTTCATAATTAGAGTAAGCATAAACAAATGAATACATGTTGTGTAATTTTTAAGAAAAATAATTTGGCCGGCGCCGTGGCTCAACAGGCTAATCCTCCGCCTTGCGGCGCCGGCACACCGGGTTCTAGTCCCGGTCGGGGCACCGGTCCTGTCCCGGTTGCCCCTCTTCCAGGCCAGCTCTCTGCTGTGGCCAGGGAGTGCAGTGGAGGATGGCCCAGGTGCTTGGGTCCTGCACCCCATGGGAGACCAGGAGAAGCACCTGGCTCCTGCCATCGGAGCAGCGCGGTGCGCCGGCCGCAGCGCGCTACCGCGGCGGCCATTGGAGGGTGAACCAACGGCAAAGGAAGACCTTTTTCTCTGTCTCTCTCTCTCTCTCACTGTCCACTCTGCCTGTCAAAAATAAAAAAAAGAAAAAAGAAAAAAAAAGAAAAATAATTTTTAAAATTCAGATTAATATAAATATTATAATATCACAATGGCTAAAACAATGGTAATTAGGGCCACAGCAGAGAGCTGGACTGGAAGAGGAGCAACTGGGACAGAACCAGTGCCCCAACCAGGAATAGAACCCAGGGTGCTGGGGCTGCAGGCAGAGGATTAGCCAAGTGAGCTGCGGTGTTGGCCTATATACTCTCTTATCAATAACTCGTCTTGAAAAATATTCATTTCTTTTTTTTTGAATTATGTAACTATAAAAAATAAGTCCATATTTCTCCTAAAAGTTCACCAATATTTAATGTTGTATAATATTAATTTATTTTATATTGTGAACTACAAAATATAAACTAACAAGTCAGCTAAATTATAGTAATTATTCTGTTCCCTTAAATAAGTAGTTTTCCCACTTGTTTCCAAGAAGGTCCTGAATATTAAAGAAAATGTTGTTTTGGAGATAATACCTTAAGTACTAGTATTTTAACCCATACCTATAATCTATAAATTATATAAGTATATTAAGAATAGTTTTCAGTTGCAAATTTTATTTCAATATATTAATTTCATGGTTATTAATGCATTATGAAATAATAGAGTTAATTTCTTATAGATGATCACATGGTGATCAGTAAATATTGAAAGTTGGATAAAAGTGGAATGAGTAATATAAAACCCAACACAAACTGGACCTGACAAACTTGGTTTTATTGATTCATGTAAAGAGAAACTGCAGGGATAGCTCTGGCTTCAGTCAAGACCAAATCAAATGTCTCAAGTAATGTATCAAGGTCATAATCCTTTCTCTTTCCATGCTTTTGCTCCATAGGCTTCATCTTTGGGATATCATAAATGTCTTTCCCATGTCTTACCAACATTGATAATTCTACCCACTCCTCTAGAGGTCCAACCAGGGGTGGAGTTGCAGCTTCATTAGTGAGGGGTATATTGTGGTGGAATGAGAAGGCCATGCTAAGATGGTGCTGGTGAGCTAGTGAGATATGTGTTCAGCTACTCAGGAAATGGTGGCAGAACCCACCTAGTAAAGGTGCCTGCCTAGCAACAGACAGTGATTGGTTAAACAGCCCCTTGACCGGATTGGCTGCCTCAGCTATATAAGCTGCTGCACCAACTGAAATAAATGAGTCTGTGAGCTGCTTGCCTCTAGCCTGCTCTCACCAACTCCCAGTGACTCCGCACCTCTTGCCCCCACCAAGCTTCTCCTCTCAGAACAAATCCACAGCAACAGTGGATCATTTCTTTTCCCACTGACTATAACATTATCTGTTCATGCCTCTTTGTCTCTACTTGGCTAACAAGACCTTCCACTGAAGCTAAAGGGATGGATACACTAATTCACTTGCAGAAATCAAAGGCTACTTCTTTTGTCAGAAGTGGAAATAATTCTTCTCAAATATAATGAGTGAAAGTCAGAGATGTTTTCTTTTTTTCTACAGAAGAAAATTCAGATATAGTTTTATTAAAAGAATTGTTGCTAAGATTACTAAATATTGGTAAAGAAACAGAACAGATATCTATCATGTTCATTAACCAATATGTTAAATCTTTAAGATTAGCATTATACAACTCAAAATATGAAGAAATGCATTCAAACATATGCTATGCATGAAGAGGAGGAATATATAAAATTCAATATTTAGGTATGTTTTATTTTAATTAGTTAGAAACAGAAGGTTATTCTCAAACTTAATGAGTTTCTGGAATATCTGCAGAATTTTATAAATACACAGATTTTGATTTCTACACCAAAAGCGTCTTATTCCCAAAGTATATAGTGGATATTCAATTTTTTTAAAAATTTTTAGTAAGAATTGCAAGTCAGTCAGTCAATCTGCTTAAAATACTGTGTTAGAAAGTGTTTTTCTTTTAGTTCAAACTTATGTTCAAGTTCAGAATTTTAAATGCAAAGTTCAGGTACAGTAACACTTAGCATATATGTTGGACAGTTTTTATTGGAAACAAGAAAAATAAAACTCAAATCTGCATGAACAACAACAAAAGAGAATTGGTAGGTTTAAGAAAAGAGGATTAAAATAATCTCAGACTGATCTTTACGGGCTCTGTGGAATCTCTCAGTGCTGCAGTCTCTCAACTCATGGCAACAAGACAGCTGCAGCCTCAGTATTGACAAGTCTCACCCTGCCAAAACCCATGAAAATGAAAGAATTGTAACTTAGCAAAACCTTCAACAAATGTGTTCAATATTTGCCTAGTTCTCATTAGGTGAAGTCCTTATCCCTGAACCAAAAAACATTTGCTAGTACAAAATAAATATTGATGGGTCAGTCACAGCCAAAAGATACTGTCAATTTATCCAGCCCTCACTGATTGGAATGAAGGAGTTGTGATTTCCCAAATCAAAATCACAATATGCTCCTGGAAGGCTGGGAAAGAGGAAAGAATGGGAAAGTTGTGAGGACTCCACCAGAGGAAGGAAATGTCAAAAATAAGCAGTGTATTTAATTTCTGTTGATGCCATGAAATATTACAACTTAGTGGCTATGCAACAAAAGTTAATTATCTCAAAATTACTCAGTCAAATGTATACTTGGCTGTCACTGAATCAAAATCAAAGTGTTAATAATGCTGCATTCCTTTCTGAAAGGCTTGGGGATGGGATCCTGTTCCCATGCTCACTCAGTTGGCAGAATTCAGTTCCTTGCTGCTGGGGTACTGAGAACTTTACCTATTTGGGGGCTATCAGCTAAGGGAAGTTCCAGACTTCTGGAAGCTGACATTGGCCTCCTTTCTCCATCTTGAAAGATAGGAACAGAGTCTGCCTCACATTTTGCACTTCTCTTGCATTTTCCTTCTATCATCTCTCTCTGACTTTACCTGGGAAAGCTATTTCACAAGAGATTTTAGGGTTCAAGATAAAGCAGGAATACTTCCCATCTTATTAAATCTATTTTAATAATATCTGTGAGGCCCTTTTGGCTATTTCACATAACATATTCACATATTTTAGAAACTACAGCATAGATATTTGGAGGAGAGGGGTCACTATATCCTCTCCAAAACATCAAATGCTCTTTTGTACCGAAAAAATCTGAGCTTTGTATTTCAATACTGTTTTTGTTAACTCTATGTAAATTTAAGGCTTACTGTTAATTTAGAAATGGTGAGGATTTTGAATTTACAAGGCCTAAAGCCCACCTGATTATTATCAAGCCCCTTCTATCAGGTTCTATTTGCCTCTCAATCAGAAAACTTAATTGTAGCTTAGACAGCACCTTTCTTAGCTCCTCTAATAATGACTCTGTCCTTTGTTCTAGGCCCTGTCTAGTGCACTTGGGCCTCATTCCTTTGTAATCATAACCTCTACTCTACCACCAATGGCTCTACTCCCAACCTGTGTGTACTGATGGTCCTCTTCCCCACTTAATGCTGTATAATTGTTCAAACCTGGTAAATGCCACTCTTAGGATCATTGGTTACTATCCTCACTCTGTCTTTTATGACCTTGTCTAAATATGATCAGAGTCGGCAAACTTGGAAGGCTTCCATAGCCTTGGCAACTCATGACGACAGCCTAGGGTGGTTACTGGCGCCATAGAGTGTCAATTTGTTGGGTCAACAACAGGAGCCACTGTGCACTTGCTCCTCATGTGGGATCTCTGTCCTTAATGTGCTGTACATTGTGATTTAATGCTATAACTAGTACTCAAACAGTATGTTTCACTTTGTGTTTCTATGTGGGTGCAAACTGTTGAAATCTTTATACTAAATTGATCTTCTGTATATAAAGAGAATTGAAAATGAATCTTGATGCAAATGGAAGGGGAGAGGGAGCGGGAGAGGGGAGGGTTGCGGGTGGGAGGGAAGTTGTGGGGGGGGGAGGCCATTGTAATCCATAAGCTGTACACTGGAAATTTATATTCATTAAATAAAAGTTAAAAAAAAAAGAAATGGTGAGGATTTTATTCTACTTACAGGCTAACAAATATCCTAACACAATAATTATACACACACATAAATTCTTGAAAAATTTCATGGAAAATGAATATTATGAAAAAATTATGCAGGAAATTCAAAAATTTTGCATAAAAACATTTTAATTCTAACTTCCATGAACATTTTGAAATACATATATATATATATATTCAGTAAACACACACACATTCACATGATGTGTTTGGGTATGTATGTATAATTACATAAAGAAACAGTTATTGAGACAAATAAACAAACCTGTTATTAATCATAACACACATAACTGCCAAAGTAAAGTCTTGCTGTGATGATGGCCTAATGTCATCTGTGTATGCAGTACAGGAATGAAAAATAACCAAAATTAGAAGATGCTGAGCTTCTTAGGCTGTGGGCATATCTTCCCATCCTTTGTTCCAGAAAGATAAATACCTAAATATTCAATATTCAATAGGAGTAAATCTGTTCTGGGGTAAAATGGAATAGGTGTCTTGAGTTTATTACTATAGTATATGAATAAATATATCTAGAAAGTGAAAGGCAGCACTTGAAATTTAGTACCATGGAGAATACATCTTTAAATATTTCACAGGAGACATCAACTCTAGCTTCTTAACAATATCTTGTATTTAAACATGACTTTTTCTCAGAAGACTGATGTCAAGTGAAAACACAAGATATCTATAGTTTGTCACCCATTGGCAATATATTAATAACTCCTCATGTGAGTGAAAATCAAATATTCAAATCTTTAAGTAAAATATTAAGTAGAGGAAGTACTTTATTTCTATAGACTAATAATACATTAGTTAAAAAAGTTTAAAGATTGATAACTCTGATTTTGTTGAATATAATAATTAGTAATTGAATATATAACTTGAACAACCTCTTGCAACATTCTGTGTAATGAAGAATGGATCACCTATTGTATTCTCTATATGTGACAATGAAAACAAGAGTGCTATAAGCTAGTGATCACTTCAATCAAAACTCAAGATTTATGAATTTATCAAGAAGTTTTCAATTGCAATAATTATTAAGTCTTCTAATAATCATTTAACTGTTCTGGAAATGTACTTAATAAACTATGGGGAAACTTCCATTTCTGTAGTTTTTTTTTTTTAAACATTTATTTTATATATTTGAAAGACAGAGTTATAGAGAGAGCTAGAGACATAGAGAGAGGTCTTCCATCCACTGGTTCACTCCCCAGATGGCTGTAACGGCCAGAGCTGTGCCAATCTGAAGCCAGGAGCCAGGAGCTTCCTCCAGGCTCCCAACATGGGTGCAGGGGCCCAATGACTTGGACCATCTTCTACTGCTTTCCCAGGCCATAGCAGAGAGCTGGATTGGACGAGGAGCAGCCGGGACTAGAACCGGCGCCCACATGACCAGGGTGTTAACCCCCTGCACCACAGTGCTGGCCCCCATTTCTGTGATTTGATAATTCATTTATTAATTCTTTATATATGTATAGATAAAGTGCTTTTTAACTAGCCATGAAGACACTCATATCTATTTTCTGGATAGTGCCTCATCTCTTACAAGATCTGAAATCAAAACTAAGTGAGTTCTGATCATCACAACTTTAAGAAACATTTTCAATATGCCATAATGTGGTTCCTTACATCTTCTCTCATATTGTCAAAAGTAAAGTATAAATATTTAATACTGAATTTACACCAACACTATCTCAGTTGTTTCAACTAAATCTGTAAAAATTGAAATATTGCTTTATCACAGGATGTTATCACTCTCAAACTATTCCTACTTCTTTATGATGCCTATAAATATTATTTTTATTTAAATCATATTTATGTTATTTTTGATATATTATTTCAATCCTTTAAAAAAGCAAATGTAAAGGTTACCACTAAAACTTTAGCCAAGTGAACAAAAACTAAATTAAAATAACAAAAGTATCCAGTGGCTTTTCACATTTAAATATACTCTTTATTCCACACATGGAAATGGCATCTCATTTTTCAATGAGTCCCAGAACAGCAGGCATATACAACTCCATCAAAGCTCATGAATCAATAGACTAAACAAGCTACACAGTAGCAGTTTATACATCAAAAACACTTGTCTATTTCTGTGAGCAATATCATCAAAATCAATATATCCCCCAATCTACAGCTATTCCCCAAACTACTCTTTCATATTACATATTCAAACAGCTGTAAACAAATTAATAAATTGCTCTGGACTTTTGTTTTCTCTCCTCCTGAATTTTAATTGATTCATATCACTGGGAAATCCATGCAGGCTTGTTATTTCGGCTTTTTCCCCCCTTTTCTGGCATAAAGATGAATACAGTGAATAAGAACTGCAACCTCACACTTCACTAACCACTTGTAGTTTTGATGTTAAACTCAAAGAGGGTTCTTCTGTTAAACATTTAGTATGTAATTTTCTCCTATCATTGAAACACAAAGCAAAAGAGTTTTCTTATCCAGACCATAGTGATGAGTCCTATAATGCCAGTGAAGCACAAAATGTACAGATGTCATTAGAAGGCATCCAATTTATGCAAGCGAATAAAGTAGTGATTTGGTAACTTACATCTGCAAGAACAGTTAATTGCTGAATCTCTTACTTGCATATTACATTTAAGAAATTACCCTACAGAATTCCTCCTTCTTTTATTTTTTTCCATATTGATTGTGTATTTTGTATTCTGACACTGAAGTGGTATTATTTAATTTTAGAATATTATACTTGGGGAACAAGCTTCAGCCAACTCATCAATGTTTATAACATTTATTTATGTATGTATTTGAAAGGCAGAGTGACAGAGAGACAGAGGGAGGGGGGCCTCCATCCACTGGTTTACTCCCAAAATGGTAGCAACTGTCAGGACTGGGCTAGATTGAAGGCAGGAGGTTGGAACTTCATCCAGGTCTCCTAAATGGATGCAGGAACCCAAATATTTGGACTATAATTTGCTGCTTCTCAGAAACATTAGAAGGGAGCTGGGTTGAAAGTAGAGGAGCCTGAACTTGAACCAGTGCTCAGATAAGGGATTTGAGTGTCCCTAGAGACTGCTTAACCCACTGACTGACAGTACTGACCCCCAACTCAATTATTTAACTATATTTAGTCTCTTCTTATTGTTAATAATCATGATGTTGACTTCAATTGACACTTGTATTAAGTGCAATCCTAGGTATATGATTGAAGGTACTGGGTGGTAGAACACAATTGAGTACAAAACCACGTTGTTGAATTTGGATATAACATTGCTGATAACCTGCTATGTTATGTGACTGACATTAGCCGCAGGATGTTCAACTCTGAAATGATGATAATGATATCTACTTTTTAATGGTTATCTTCAAGTTTAACGATGGAATCCTTTTATTATTAGGATTCCATGAAACTACTTTTCTGTATACCCTCATTCCATCACATTTATGAACTCAGATAATTGAAAGAGTCCTAGTTCCTTATGGTTAACTTTGAGTGGATGCAAATCCCAGGGAAAAATTTGACAGACAGTTTATCCAATATTGTAAATAACAGATTTGATCAAAAGTCCCTTTTGTTATCTAGTATTCTGGGGATTAGGATGTGTTTTCCTTTGCGGAGTGGTTTATCCAGCCTGTCTCCATCGGTTTAAGCATGTTTCGCAGTGACGTTTAATTCTCTGCAGTGTCATGAAAGGAACAATACTTCTGTATAAAATGTTACTGAAATTTTGACACTGTCCTTTCCAGCTGGGTAAACAAGCAGGCACTGTCTCACCTTCAACCTCAGTTTCTCGCTTGGGTACCAGAGATGAATATTTCACTTGCTGCACAGAGTAGTTGATAAAGGGTAAGAGGAATCATCTTTGAACTCTCCCAGTACCTAGCCATCAGTCGGTACCTAGAGGTTGTTCTCTTCTCTATATTACCCTCTCATGGAAGGCACTTTTTCCAGTTATAGAATCACAAACCTTTGTTAAATTCACAAATCTGCAAAGTAGCTACTATTTCTGCTTATTTTTCCGGGTCATCTACTAATGAAGAGTCGAACAGAGGTCACTGTTTCTGAAATCCATGCTGTTGAATTGCAGTGAAATGCATTGCAATGACAGCTCAGAAGAAGAGTTGTCCGATATCATAATTTTTTGATTCCTCAAGTGTAATTCAAATATAGGGAACAGGAAATATTTCCCTGCCTGCAGTTGCCTGGAACAGACTAATAAGTGCTTCCAATCACTGCCTCCCACTGCTCTTTGGGGCATGACATATCCATATACATCAATAACTCTAAAATACAGTATCTCACTCCCAGGACTAAAACCATATCACTATTATACTACACATTGCTTCATTCATTTATTTACTTAGTGGGTACTGTTTGATATACTATTGCCAAAGCTTACCGTCTGTGAGCACAGGTGATCCACTCTATACATTTTTCCTTATCTGCCCTGATTTGTGCTGCCAGTGGTTGAACCGCTTAGAGAAACTCACCTGTTTTTTAGCAAATTTTCTGTGGGAGTTTAACTAATGGGATTTATTGGAGGGTGAAGAAAGAGAAGCTATGGAATTTCTCTCTTGTTTCCTCTGCCTTTGGTACCAGTTTTGCCACAGTTGTCTACCACCTCATCTCCAAAAAACAGACCACCCCACTTCCTCAGTACATATATATGGCTGACCTTGGTTAGCAATCTACAAGCAGCCTTGCTTTTGGTCTGAGGGTTGGCAGGGTGGATACATCGTCGCCCATCAGCATTGTTCTCTTACAACACAGGTCTGGGAAATGGCCTGAGTAAAACAAATGAGGACCTTGCGCTCCTAACAGACTCAAGACTTGCAGGAATAGGAGAGACCCAGGGTCCAGGGTGTGTAGAAAGATGTGACCCTTGCTTCATAGCCCTCATCTTTGTTCATTTCTTGCTATCAAATTTTGGCAAAGGTGAGTAAATCATCCTTTTAAAAAGTTGATGTATTTATTTGAAAGGGTAGAAGAGGGAGAGAGAGGCGAGAGAGAGAGAGATCTTGTATCTACTGGATCATTACCCAAACAGCTGCAGTGGCCATGGCTGGGCCAGCTGAAGCTAGAAGCCTGGAATGAATTTTCCTTCCTTTCTCCTTCCTTTCCCTCCTTCCTTCCTCCCCTTTCCTTCCTTCCTTCCTTTGTTCATTCCTTCCCCCTTTCTCTCTCTCTCTCTCTCTCTCTCTCTCTCTCTCTATTATTTATTTAAGAGACAGAGTTACAGAAGAGAAAGGAAGAGACACAGAGAGAAAGCAACCTTCCATCTGCTGTTTCACTCCCGAAATAGCCACAAAGGCTGGAGCTGGGCCAATCTGAAGCTAAGAGCCTCTTCCAGGTCTCCCACATCAGTGCAGGGGCCCAAGCACTTGGGCCATCTTCTACTGCTTTCCCAGGTCATAGCACAGAGCTGGACCAGAAAAGGAGCAGCTGGGATAGGAACTGGTGCCCATATGGAATGCCGCAGGTGGAGATTTAACCCACTATGCCACAGCGCTGGACTATGAAGCCTGAAATTTCATCCAGATATCCAACACAGGCGGCAAGGACCTAAAAGCTAGAATCATCTTTTGCTGCTTTCACATTTTTATTAGCATGGAGTCAAATTGGAAGTGAACCTGAGACTAGAACCAACACTTTGAAATGGGATGCTGGCACAACAGCTAGTGGTCTAACCTGCTTTACCATGATGCCCACCCCTAAATTCTCCCTTTGAATCATCAGAAATTTGGGAAAGGAAGCAGACATCAGCTTCCTTTTACCAAGCGCAACTCTGATTTATAACCGGTCTTCTCTGATATGCAGAGGAACTAATCAATATTTTTTATCTCCCCCTTCCATGAAGAGATTAAGGATGAGGATAGATTATTTACAGATTTCCCTCCCCAAAGGACAGAAATGCCATGGGCATCTTCTAATATGTTGTATACCTTAGAGAGAGGATATGTATAATCCCTGTTCTGCTGATCCTGAGTCTCCCTCTTGGCAGTTTCCGCATTTGGTATTTGATACATTAATTAATTCAAAATATGAGCTATTGAATTACATCATTCTCACTTTGTAGTATAATAATCAATTGTTATAACGATAGAGTAGATGCCAATAATGAATGCTATATCTCTACAAGTTAGCTGTTTATGGAAATCTCAAAATAGATCAGGTTATCTACCCTGAAATTTTGTCCTTTGGTAATAAATTCCATGGTGCTGAGTTTTTCTAACTTAATTTAAAAATATTTGTGGACTTGAACCATATTTTGACATTTTAATTACTGTACCCTCAGTATCTAGCATAGTACCTGGCAAATAGTAGTAGGTGCTTTTCTGTTATATATCAAGATATGCATATGATACAATAAATACACTGGTATGTTAATGTAAAAGTTTATCTCTAGGGAGCCTGTGCCATGGCAACACTAGCTTAATCTTCTGCCTGAGGTGCCCGCATCCCTTATGGGCACTGGGTTTTAGTCTTGGTTGCTCCTCTTCCAATCCAACTCTCTGCTGTGCCCTGGGATAGCAGTGGAGGATGGCTCAAGTTCTTGGTCCCCTGCACCCGCATGGGAGACCAGGAAGAAACTCTTGGCTTCTGGCTTTGGATCGGTGTAGCTGAGGCCATTGAGACATTTGGAGAGTGAACCAAAGGAAGGAAGACCTTTCTCTCTGTAAGTAAACTCTATCTGTCTGTAAACTCTATCTGTCTGTAAACTCTATCTGTCAAATAAATAAATAAATAAATAAATAAATAAATAAATAAAAGTTTATCTCTAAGACAAACTTTCTGGATTGCCACGCATCACATAAAAATATGATCATTCCAGTAGCATAAGTCAATTAAAATAAGCCTTTTTTATAAAGTAAACATGATTTTATGAATGAATCAGTAAGATGTTAGAACCAATTCAAAGGAATTTCAAAGTACACAACTTATATGTTATTAGTTGAATCACAAATGCTGAAATGAACTCAGATACAAAACTGGCTTTTTCTACCAGAGCAAGGCTACAGATAAATCCATTAGTTCTCCACTCCATAGAATGTTCAAGTCTATAGACAAATGTTAGATGCACTGCTCTCAGTTAACTACAGTTTACAGAGTTGTAAAAGGGGCCTTCATAGAATCAGATAGCCTGAAAAATGTATGCTGGGTGGTTTATTTTCCTTTTAATTCACCCAATAATCCTTTGATCTCTTTTAAAATAATTCTCTCTGGTAGAGAGAGAATGGTAGTGAAATGCAATATCATGTATGTTAAGTTGAACAGAAATATTAGTAGCATCTACTCTCTGCTCATAGCTCTCTTAAACATGGTTTCATAAAAGCATAGTTTTTAGATGAGTCATTATTTCCTTGAGAATGGATTTGATTTCTGCGATACTACAATGGTTACACTTCACTATGTCTTAGACGTAAATGCATTGTTATTTTTTCTCCCAAGAAGGGTCCAAGGAAAGTTTTGATATCAACTTAAATAGAGAGATTTGCTGTTCAGTAGTCTGTGGCAGGAATTAATACCTTTTACAAACTTGTCTCTGCACCACTTTTGTAAAAGGGCAGTGCTTCT
Source organism: Lepus europaeus (assembly GCF_033115175.1). NCBI lineage: Eukaryota > Metazoa > Chordata > Mammalia > Lagomorpha > Leporidae > Lepus > Lepus europaeus. The sequence goes on from NC_084842.1 coordinate 32,203,611, forward strand.
GCCACAGAACAAGGACAGTTTGGTTAACTGTCCTCTTCATCTCAGCTTGTAACATCACAAGACGCTTATCTTTAATTGGCTGTTCTCTATGGACCTAGTCCTAGTATTGACGATTTAAATTACTTTTCGTTCCAACATTTTATCTTGCTTAGAGAGACAGGTATAGTAAATCACACATTCTTCCTACTAGTTATAATAATCGGGGTAAAATTACCTGAGCTTCACAATGCACTTGTGCTGAAATTCACTCCACTCCGTATCTAAATGTAAATATGCCAGTTGCTCTCTATTTTGCTTTCCTAATGATAGAACTTTAAATATTATGTAGAAAACATCGTTTTCATATACAATTGACATTTTTCTTTATTCCTGTTTGTCTATTGAGTTCTACGCAAACAAAACACTTTAAAATATATTTAAAAATGTATCTTCGAGAAATACAATCTGAACACAACAGAAGGGGTACAGAATTTTCACTTGATGACTACTTTGATCGTATACCTGCGCACTCAGATCTCAAAAGAGTTCTCCTTGAAGGGGTAAATATTTCTTTTCTGTGGATGAGAATTGAATAGGATAACTGAGTCACTCATTTGAGACCGTGCATATGTTGGGAAGTAGGGTAAAATTCCATCCTAATTCTGTCAAGTTCCAAAGTACATGATTTTTTTACTTAAAAACACTGATATTTTAGGAGGATATTTTCTACTGCTCATATAATCTTTTAAATTTGGATATAATCCTTTTTAAATTAAAGCATCTTAATCTCCTGTTATGATAGAAAAATGTCCCATTTACTTTTTTTTTTCTCTTTAGAAGCTCAAACCTAATTGATCACACTGTACTTATTTGAGGAGGAAAATTGGCATCCTAATGAGTGGATGTTTTGGAGTGGTTATAACATACTAATCGCAAGTTAATTTTATCTGAAAATTTTGACTGCTTTCTCTGAAAATTAGGCTTTGGGCTGCAAGCCAATATTTTATTAAATGAAAGAAGTAACATTTGAGCCAATATTAAATATACATGGATATCAGCACTCTTACTACAATTGTATATCTTCAGCAACTTATCACATTTAATTCTCTTTATTATGCTCAGTTCCAGTTTCCCTCAAATTCATATTTTACATATCAGGAGGAAACAATCCAGGAGAGTCTCTTGAGAATTTTTGGCCATTTGCTAAAATTGAGCATTTTTTTTTCTGTGATTCTAGAGACTTTTCAAAATAAATTCATCAACTCAGGTGCACTTTAATCCTCTGGAGCCTTTAATTTTTATAGACTTTTCCAAGTAATCTGGCCACAATTCATTTTTTTACTTAAATACTCTTCAGATTAAAAACTCTACAGTCCTATCCATTCTGCTCTTTGCTAGTCGGAGAGAACTTTAATTTAATGACATATGTGCCCTCAAGGTAGTTTTTCACAGGAATTATTTATGTTTATGGCTCAATTCTTCCTATTTCATTCAATATCTCTATTCTGTTTCTGCACCTGTGTTATTCTTGAATAAGTTCTGCTTCACACAGCTATTCTGTTTCCCACACTGGAAAGGAACTAACAAATTACTTGTTAGGTGTTCCAAACCCCTGGGGTTCCTTCATGTTTGAGAGAAAAGACATGGAAATATGTATTCAGAAATGCTGATGGTAGTAACCTAGTGCTTAATATGCCCATTGTGATGACTGTATCCCTCATCAGAGTGACTGAGTTTGTATCTCAACTCTGCTCTTCAGTCCATCTTTCTGCTACTGCCTATCCTGTGAGGCAACGACAGTGCAGTCAGTTGGGTTTCTACTTCCTGTATGAGAGACCTGGATTGAGTGCCCAGCTTCAGACATCAACTTGACCCAGCCCTAGCCATTACAGACATTTGAGGAATGAGGAAGAGTAAAGAGCCATGGGAATCTCTCTGCCTCTCTGCCTCCCTCTCTCTCTCTCTTTCCTCTCTCTCTGTGTATGTATGTGTGCATCTCTCACTCTCTCCCTCCTTCTAAAACAGTGACTCACAATAAACTGTCATAATTAATTTGATGTGGAACCCTGAGGACAAAGTAATATAATTTTAGATATGCATGATTTTTATCACCTAGTGAAAGTAGACAGATGGACTTGATCTGAAATGTTTTAAATATTTCTGCAGCTTTGCACATTGACACTTATTAAAATGAATAATATTGATATTTATAATGTATATTAAAACACAAATGAAAATGAATATGGAATAAATATTTTCAAGACATATTTTATCCGTGTACATGAGAATATCATCAGGATAATTTACACAAGTTAAATATGACTGTGAATTTCTTACTGCCTTGCATCTTCACAACAAAATAAAGTAACCCTGTGATCTCATTCCGAAAGTAACCATATGGAACTGACAAGTCAGCTGACTCATAACATATTTTGAAATTTCCAGGAAGCTTAGTTAATCAGTGGCATGATTTTCAAATTGCTCTTATAAGCTTACCGGTCAAACCCCATGAGGTTGGAAAGACAGTTTGGCAACACTTTACTTTTAGGTAAATGAAATTGTATTATTTAAATCTGTGTTCAGAATAGGGAATGTTAAAATGAACTAAAAATTGTTCCACCATTCAAATGACCTAATTTAAAATACAAATTTTTGGTTTACTTTAATGCCAATATTACTAAAAGTATGTCACAATTTCCTTACTATTAAGGCCAAATTGGTTATCAAACCTGTTCTGTCAGTATTCAGCTCAAATGTCACCTCCTACAGCATTCTAGACCTGCAGGCTTGGAAATTTGTTGCACTTAGATCATGCATCTATGTTAAAACGTTATCTTTTTACATGGTTATTGAGTCACCAATCAGGTTATTATTTAATGATATTTTGTAGTATATGTTGGCATACTTCTGAATAAATTCTATCAATTGAACGACCCTAACATTCACTTTCATAGACAATGAGCCTGAGCTACTGTGCAATAGAATAATGTAGGATATTTAAATTTAGCTTTACTATAGTAAATTGAAGACTGAGGGAGATTTTAATGCTATAACATTTACTTCTATTTCTCATGTGGGCAGAGTTGTCCCATAAACGGAAATTAATCCCTACCTTGAAAAATTAAATACATGTAGTTGATCAAGTATGCTTTGATGGGAATTCTGACAGTAAATACATGCATATGTTACGTAAATATTCAGCATTGGGAGTTGTTAAAGGTAATAGATTCTGGAGCCATACCACATTGTTTGGAATTGTTCCACTCTTCACTTTGTTCAGGTGAAAAAAAAGAAGCAGTTTCTAACTCTAGTATTGTTTTGTGGAATGAATCATATTTTACATATTTTAAAATGTCTTCTAAAGTTTCACCAGTCTTCAGAGGAGACACTAGCAGTTTCAATTCCTAGATTTCAAGACAAAATTTCAACATTGCAAGGTAGGAAAGCGAGCCCTCAGCCCCCTGTTTAAGGCACTGGCAAACAAACCTGCATCCCACATCAGAGAGTCAGGAATGTTCTCTAGCTCCAGCTCCTGAGTCCAGCTTCCCACCAAAGTGTACTCTGAGAGGCAGGGTTTTGACACAAGTAATTGGGTTCTTGCCAACCTCTGGAAAACATGGATTACATTCCAGGCTCCTAGCTTTGGCCTATAAACTTTCTACAATACCTGAAGTAATAAATATATAAATGTGCCAAGTAGAGATATAAGTCACATGGAATAAGAAATAATGATGGCATCAGCACTTAACTCATAACTCCTGTCCCTGAGAAAACAGTGAAGTCTTTGGCTGAAATGTGGATGATGCTATGTCAACACAACTAAGAATTCTTTAGTGGCATACTGCGGGAAAAGTTGTTGAATCTTCTATAATACATTGAAATATTACATAAATTGTGCAATTTTCTTCTGATAGGGTTAATTCATATATTTGGAAAAAAATAGAAATAAATTTGCAAATATATAAAAATTTTACAGGACAGGAAAAGTTGTCATTATATGCAGGTGATATAATAAATGCCTGAAAAATCCAAAAGAATCAATCAGAAACTGTGATCAAGTAGCTCAGCAAGGTGCTTATTATAAAATAATCAAATAATTATCTCAAATAATTATAATCAGAAATTATAAATCAATGAAGAGCTCATTCATGCTGTGTAACACATTTTCAGAGACATTAGTCTCCAACTGTATTGTAGAAGCTAAATAAATGCAATATATTGCTATACTATATTATATAATATTAAACTTCAGCCAGACAGAACCAAGATATATTACATAATTTGAGAAATTTGAACACAATTTCTCAATGACTTTTAATAAGTATGTACCTGACAAAATTGTTCCTATTTCAGGATAGTATTTCCAAGTTTTCTTTGGTTCCAGGCTGTTTTCTAACACACTTCCTTTAAATCTTTGGGCTATACAAATCTTTTCAAAACATTTCCTTTTGGATTATGCTATCCAGACTTAGTTTATATTGAACATAGTCAAGAATCCTGGATGCTAGGCAAACAAACATTAGAAATAAATACATGTGTGTTTGTGGAGGAGGGGTATGTCTGTGTATATTACTGATAAAGTTGGGTTCATCAACTCCCATTCTACAGTTTGTTTCATCAAGAATATGTATTCATCTGAAATATGTCTTCCTGGCAATTAGATAATATAACCCTCTTTCTCTTAATGAATTGTACCCTAATAAATGACTATATTGTTTTGAAAGTAATAATCTTTATCCATCATCCTTTATGACTAACATTTGAGTATAGTTTGAAGTATTTTTAAAAACCAAAAATGAAATATTGCATGTCTATATTGTATAAAATATATTTCTGATTTTTGACACTTAGGTATTTAATTTATGAACATTAGTCCACCATTAGGTGACAGATATTTGAAGCATACACAAGACTAGACATTTTTCAAAAAAATTTTTCTAAGTTAATTTATTATATAGATTTATATGCTATTATTAATGTATTTTATGTAGTCTGGCTTATATAGTTCTCATACAAATGTAATTTTCAGAATTCAAGGCAATTTTCTAGGACTACTCAATTAAGTAAAAGGAATAAATTATAGAAATAACAAAGTATGGTCACATACTTTCCTGATAAATATAGAATGCATGTGCATGTGTACATACACATATACACACAAAAATATTTTGAAAAATTAATCCAAACCATTTCCTTTTTTTGCACAGGTAGAATGGTTACCAAAAATGTTTAAATATTTCTCTATTGTATTGTAAAATTACTTTTATAATGTTAAAATGTGAAAACATGAAAATCAGGCAATACCATTGTGTGTGTTTATTATTATTCCAATCCTAAAAATACTATGTTTAAAATATCAGAATGCACTTAAACCATGCCCAGAGATCCAGGTAAGGGACCCACCGAATCCCGAAGCTCTGGCTTTGAGATGGTTCTATAAATGTCAGGGAAACTTGTGCTCTACATGGGTACCTGGAGAAGGCCCTATCTGCATCATTTATCCAGGCTTGTACCTCCCGGTACACAATCACCAGTATAAACTGTGATCAATCTGTGGGACCTGATAAAATACTCTCCAAGTCCTAAAGATACAAGAACTGTTGGGGTTATTTTCCGGAGAGCCGCCTGAGTGATCCCCTTGGGACCTGCTGAGAATGCTGTCTACAATTGCACTACACTAGTCCCTATTCCCTAGTATAATTTATATTTGAAATGGAAAGACCTGGATAAGGTCTCCCTTGCATCCTGCAGCCGGGGACTATGTCTTGGCTCCATAAGAACTGGAGTTACCTACATCTGCCCTGGCAGACTTCAGAAAACTCTGTCTCCACTTGAAAGCTGTATATCCATGGCTACCACTGCACAATTCCCAACATAACCTACACGTTTTCTGTGGGACCTGGTCAAGTTACTCTACCTACACTGTTCTAGGACTGTGATTATTAGTACTGTATTCCCAAAATCACCAGAACCTATCCTGGAAAACATTGGAAAATCCCTATTTGCATTCCACTGTTCTATGCCCATTCTTGCCAGTGTTCAATACCCAGCATAATCTAACTTCACCAAATGGAATGCGTCCAAGGTTTCTTCTTATCTTCAAGTACTATAACAGGCCTTTTGTGCTATAATCTCCAGTATCACCCACACCCACAGAACAGGAACTAAGGTATGGCCCATTCACATCACACAGTTACTAGATGACAGCTATTGTTGCCACATTCCTCAGCATTATTCAGGCACATCTCTCAGGGCAAGGAGATAGTCCCCTCTACATCCTACATCACCAGGAATGTGGCTACTGCCATCACCATCACAAACCATAGTGTGATTGACCTAAAACATTCAAGGGCATGAAGATACTTACCTTTGGAAGCCTAGGTCCACTGCAAAGTCATATTGCTACCTCCAACAATTGCTCCACAAAAAGCAACTATAACGTTTTTAAACACAGATGACATTTATCACAACTAAATAAATCACTCAAAGTTTATACTTCTGAATCCAACTACAACCATAGCCAAAGCAACTACCCAAATGACACCCTATATGTCACCTAAATAAAAATGTCTTTTCCAATGAAAGCTACTTTATAGAGCAGTAGGAATTGTTGTACCACATGGGCAGATATAAATGTACAGACACAGGAAACATGAAGAATCAAGGAAGTAAGATACCTCCCAAACAATGCAATAGTTCTAGAGAAACATATTCTGATTTGAAAAAAGTCTCAAAAGTCTCTGAAATTCCTGAAAAAGATTTCAAAATAATGATCACAGGAAAACTCAATGAAATGAAAGAGAATAAAGATAGATAATTCAAAAAAATAGGAACCATAATGCATGAGAAATTCAACAAAGAAATAGAAGTGATTAAAAATAATCATTCAGAAATTTTAGAGCTGAAAACTTAAACAATGAAATAAGAAACAAAATTGAGAGCTTTAACAATAGAAAAGATCAAGTGGAAGGGTACGTATTTGATCTGAGACCAAGACTTTAAATAAAGAAAGTTAATCTAAAAAATAAATAACAATACAAAAAAAACTTTGAAAATATAGACAAAAATATCCAGACCAACCAAAGCAAAACAAAAAAACACTTAAATAAATATTCTTAGAGATTAAAAAGGAGACATCACACTTTATACCACAAAAAAAAGAAAAGGGTCATAAGAATATACTATGAAAAATTATATGTCAATAAATTGGAAAGACTCAAAGAAGTGAATAAATTACTGAATACATACAATCCACAAACATTAAATCAGGAAAGTAATGAAAACATCTAAACAGGCTAGTAAAAAGCAATGAGATTGGAACAGTAATTAAAAGTTTTCATCAAAGAAAACTCCAGAAGCTGATGGCTTTACAACTAAATTGCACAAAATTATTAAAGATAAATTAATCTAAAACTGTGAAAAGTGTTCAAAATTTGGAAAGGATGGAACTCTGACTCACTCTTTCTGTGAGGCCAATATTAATCTCATATAAAAACCAAGCAAAGACAAAAAATAAAAAGTACGGACAATTAGCCGTTGAGTGTGGATACAAAAATAATTGACACAATATTAACAAATTGAATGCAACATTATATCAAAGAGAACATACGTGATGATCAAGTAAGGTTTATCCCAATGATGTAAGGATTAATCTACATTTGACAATCAATAAGCATATTAGATCATTTCAAAACAACATAAGACAAAATCCATAAGATTATCTCAAAAGATGCAGAAAATCCATTTGATGAGGTTCAACAACCAATTCATGAGGCAAACTCTGAAAAAATTGGAGGAAGATACCTAAAAATTAGAAAGCGTGTATGTTAAAAAAAAAAAACCTGCAGCTAATATCAGAGTGAATGGAGAAAAGTTAAAAGCGTTTCCTCTTAGATTTAAAGCAAAGATGTCTGATTTCTTTTTTTTTTTTTTTTTTTTTGACAGGTAGAGTGGATAGTGAAAGAGAGACACAGAGAGAAAGGTCTTCCTTTTTGCCATTGATTCACCCTCCAGTGGCCGCTGTGGCTAGCGCATCGTACTGATCCAAAGCCAGGAGCCAGGTGCTTCTCCTGGTCTCCCATGGGGTGCAGGACCCAAGCACTTGGGCCATCCTCCACTGCCCTCCCGGGCCATAGCAGAGAGCTGGCCTGGAAGAGGTGCAACCGGGATAGAATCCGGTGCCCCAACCGGGACTAGAACCCAGTGTGTCGGCGCCACAAGGCGGAGGATTAGCTTGTTAAGCCACGGCGCCAGCCAAGATGTCAGATTTCATTATGCTTATTTGATATAATATCCAAAGAATTAGCAGGAGCAAATTAGCAGAGGGGAGAGAGAAATAAATGGTATCCATATTGAAAAGGAGGAAGTCAAAATATTAATGGTTGCAGATGGTTTGATTCTGTACATGGAAAAACCAAAGTGCTCCATCAAAAACCTCTTTGAACTGAAAAACTAAGTAAACATAGATGCAGGATTAAAAAATCAATAAACAAGAAACAGCTCAATTTATATACATCAATAATAATTTTGATGAAAGACAAATTAAGAATGAAATACCATTGACAATACAACAAGACAATTAAATATTTAGGAATAAATTTAAGTAAAATGTCCACAATGAAAATCAGAAAACACTGATAAAAGTCATTGAGGACACAAAAATATGTACGAATATTCATCATTCATTGATTGGAATAATTAATATTGTTAAATTTAAATACTACCTAAATAATTTACAGATTAATTGCAAACCCTATCCAAATACCAGCAATATTTACAGTAGAAAAAAAATCCTAAAATTCATATGGGACCACAAAAGACCCAGAATAGACAAAGTGATCCTGAGCAAAAACTAACTAACTAAATAAATAAATCTGGAAGTATCACAATACCTGATTTCAAAGGATATTACAAAACTATAGCAATGAAAACAGCATCCTACTGGCATAAAAACTGACAGAGAGACCAATGGGAAAGTATTCAAATCCAGAAATTAATGCACATACATATAGTCAACTGATTTTGATAAAGTTTCCAGGGCCATACATTGGAAAAAGTATAGTCTTTTTCAATAAATGGTATTAACAAGACTGGATCTACACATGTAGCCACTTCCTAGTTGTGTGACTTTTCAGTATTTCATTTGTCTGAGCCTACATTCTTATCTTGAAGGTTACTATGGGAAATGATTTCATGGCTCTGCTTTGTACCTGATGAGTTCTGAAAAGGCCAGAGTTATTCTCAGTGTCCAGCTGATTTTCTCCTTCTCCCACTCGCGCTGGGTGTGGGGACAGTGGACCCAGGTGGGTTGGTGGCAGGACAGGAAGCCAAAATTATTGCTTGCTCATGATGGAGGGCAGTAGGATGGATAATTAATGAATGTAAATTCCTACCTCTCACCATAGACAAAAATCTCCTCAGGATGAATCAAAGACCTCAATGTATTGCCTGATATTATCAGATTAAGAGGAGGTTCTCGCTTCAGCAGCACATATACAAAAATCAAATTAAGAGGGGAAAATACTTTAAGACTTAGATGTAGGCAATGCCCTTTTGTATAATACCCCAAAATCACAGGCAACAAAAACAAAGGTAGATAATTGGGATTATATCAGACTCAGAAACTTCCCCACAACAAATGAAGCAATAGATTAAATGGGCAACATACAAAATAACAGAAAATACTTGCAAGCTTCTTATCTGAGTAAAGAATTTATATTCATAATATATAAGGAACTCAAAAAGTCAACAACATAAAAACAAAGTACCTGAATAGACAGTTCTCAACAAAGAAATACAAATGGCCAACAAATATACAAAAAACTGTTCAATATAACTAGACATCAGAGAAATACAGATCAAAATCCCAGTGAGCTACCACTTTACACTGTTAGAAGAGGTATCAGGGGAAAAAAAAGAAAAGAACAAACACTGGCTAGGATGTGGGGAAAGGGAGATTCTCATTCACAGTTGATCGAAATGTAAATTAGTACAGTCTTCATGAAAGACAGAATGGACATTTCTAAAAAATCTAGAAACAGAACTGCTGTATGATTGAGCAATCTCACTACTGAGTATATTTCCCAAAGGCATGGAATCAGTGTCTCAATGCTTGCATTGCAGCACTGTGCACAGTATCTATGATATAGAATCAACCAAGGTGTCCATCATGAGAAGAATGGGTAAAGAAGATGACATGCGTGCACACACACACACAGAGAGAGAGAGAGAGAGAGAGAGAGAGAGAGAGAACTATTAATTATAAAATGAAGGAAAGTCTGTTTAATTGCCTGAAAGTGGTTGGACCAGGAGACACCACTCTAAGTGAAATGAACCAGAAACATAAAGACAAGCATTGCATGTTCTCCCTCTTCTGTAGAAGTTAAATACTCAGTCTGAACACAGAATGATAATAGTAGGGGTTGGAAGGAGTGGTAAGGATACTGGGAATTTGGATAATAGGTACCTAATCAGAGGTAGATAGAAGGTTAAGTTCATAGTATTACATAGAGAAGATATTTTAAAATAGCCTATTATATAGTGTATGAAAAAAATAGAAGAATGAAGGTCCAAGTCTCTAATAATAAAGAAATATCAAAATAGGACATTTACCCTACCCATTAATCAGTACACATTGTATACATATATTAAAACATGTAGTGAGAGACTGACATAGTGGTGCAGTGAATTCGCTACCTCTTGAAACACTGGAACTACATACCAGAATGCTAGTTTGAGTCCTGGATGCCCTGTTTCTGATCTACCTTCCTGCTGATATACCTGGGAAGGCAGCAGAAGATAATCTAAGTAGCTGGGCACATGCCACCTGTATAGAAGACCAGGGAAGAATTCTGGCTTCCAGCTTCAGCCTGGCCCAGGTCTGACTTATGTGGCCATTTAGGGAGTGAACTGGCACCAACTTTCTGCAAATATGCATTCTGGGAAGCAGCAGGTGACAGCAGATGAGAGCTCTCTTCCTTAATCTCTTTTTGCTGTTGATTTATACTGCTGATTTACTACCCAAATGACCACAATGGCCCAGGTTCAGGGTTCAAAACTGGGAGTCAGGTATTCAATCCAGATCTCCCATGTTGGTGTCAGGAACCCAAGTATTTGAGCTGTCAACTGCTCCTGCCCAAGGTACACATTAGCAGAAACTTGGAATAGGGGCCGGTGCCATGGCTCACTAGGTTAAACCTCCGTCTGTGGTGCCAGCATCCCATATGGGCGCCGGGTTCTAGTCCCGGTTGCTCCTCTTTCAGTCCAGCTCTCTGCTGTGGCCTGGGAGGGCAGTGGAGGATGGCCCAAGTGCTTGGGCCCTGCACCCGCATGGGAGACCAGGAGGAGGCTCCTGGCTCCTGGCTTCGGATCGAGTAGCTCCGGCCGCTTGTGGCCATATGGGGAGTGAACCAGCAGAGGGAGGACCTTTCTCTCTGTCTCTCTCTCTCACTCTCGGTAACTCTACCACTCAAATAAATAAATAAAAATCTTAAAAGAAAGAAAGAAAGAAAGAAAGAAAGAAAGAAAGAAAGAAAGAAAGAAAGAAAGAAAGAAAGAAAGAAAGAAAGAAAGAAAGAAAGAAAGAAAGAAAGAAAGAAAGAAAGAAAGAAAGAAAGAAAGAAAGAAAGAAAGAAAGAAAGAAAGAAAGAAAGAAAGAAAGAAAGAAAGAAAGAAAGAAAAAGAAAGAAAGAAAGAAAGAAACTTGGAATAGGGAGCAGAGCTGGGGTTCCAACACAGGCATATGATATGGTGTGCTGACTTCCCAAACAACATCTTAACTGCTATATTAAATGACTGCCACTTGTCAAATTTTTAAAACATTTTGTTCACAAGTAAAGTGGCAATTACTTAACTGCTTTCTTCTTTTTGTGGTTCTCTGCAACAATAAACCCTTCACTAATGATGCAATGGTTAGAGTTCTCAAATGTTACATTTTGTCTTTAGGTATACATTAGAATTCTGTCAGTTATATGGTCTCCTAACAGTCACGTTGCTAAAGAAAAGTCACTGTAAAGAGTAGCATTGAAAACATATCCTACATGTGATATTTCTTGAAAAACAGTGCCAATTAATGCTGACTCATTCAGCTAGTAAAGAACAACAAACTCCTGTTAAATGCAAACACTTACTCCTGACTTACCTTGTCCCACAAAATGACATTAAATAAAATGGTCCAGGAGATTGGTAAAAGAATGATGGTCACAGGGCCGGCTCTGTGGCACAGTGGGTAAAGCCGCCGCCTGCCGTGCCAGCATCCCGGATGAGCGCCAGTTGGAGTCCCGGCTGGCTGCTGCACTTCTGATCCAGCTCTCTGCTATGGCCTGGGAAAGCAGTACAAGATGGCCCAAGTACTTGGGTCCCTGTACCCACGTAAGAGACCCAGAAGAAGTTCCTGGCTCCTGGCTTCAGATCAGTTGGGGGTGAAACAGCAGATGGAAGACCTCTCTTTCTCTCTCTGCCTCTTCTTTTCTCTCTATGTAACTTTGACTTTCAAATAAATAAAGAAATCTTAAAAAAAAAAAAAAAAGAAGAATGGTGGTCACACAATTGCTGAATAGTTGATTTCCTATTGGAACTGTGCAGTTTCAGTCTGCTGGTCTGCTATGGCCATATAGGAAGATTAACATTAAGGGTTAAAAACACACTATTAAATTATCTTTAAATGAGATGTAAATGTGTGGAGGAATACAAACCCATACACACACATACATCAGTGAGAACAACATAACCAACATCATATTCTGAGACAAATATTGTAAATAAATATTCATTACATGGCATGTGAAAGAAAATAAACTGATATTTAATTGTCCTTTTAATATTAAAAAGAGAAATAACTCAAAACATCTGAATTTTTTAACAGTTAGGCTCACTGAAAACTTCGAAAAACTACAGACATATAAATTGAAACTTCTTGAAGATGTACACTTCTCATCCAGGTATTAAAAATGACCTGGCCATAGGATACTCAAAACACCTTAACTCTAAGATTTATAAGAGACTAAATTACATATAAATTCACTTCAGATTACATTTTGAAGTTAAAATAAAACCAAGATCCAAGTGATAAAGTATTTTCAGTTGGAGAATATAAAACCTTTGATAATTAAATAAAAAATTACTTTGGAATTCAAACTTTACCAGATTTGATATGGAAGTTGGTCCCTGATGTTTAATTTAAGTTATTTTTTAGTAAATCAATATATATAATGTTATTGCGAGCTACTCTACCTTTCGATAACTCTTTATTGACTTGCTTGCCATTTTAACTTCTAAGATAAGGCTTTGCAACTTTTTCTACATTATGCTTTATCTAGAATTATTTTTAAATTTTAAGAATGTTGTGTAATGTGTTAGATTATTGTTTCATCAAAAGAAAAAATATGAATTTTTCTATTAAATATCTTTATATTTATAGTTATTAGATGGGCTAGTTTTTGTGTATGTGTGTATATGTTTGTGTGCTTTCTCAACTTCTCTTTATTGATCTAACCATATTTTTCTCTATTCATATTTTTGCAAGCTCTGATAATGTCTGCTCTAGTTCTTGTTTCTGGTATTTTTCAATATATTTAGCTGGTAGCTTGAATTTTTTTAATAAAAATTTAAAAATGTCACTCTATTGTGTTTCAACTTACAAATAAAATTTTATCATTAGTCCTGCTGTAATTTAAAGTTTAAACCTCAGTACAAACAGAGATTTTAAAATACACAGAACAATTTTCTGGTCAACAATAAAGTCTATAACAGTAGGAGGTGTTTTGGAATTGACTGTGTTTAATGATTGGTTCAGATAAGTTTGGGCACTAATAGAAAAGCTTATTTGGGTGAGACATTTGATAAGTTTTAACATTCTTCTTTTACATCTCCTGTGTTTCTCCCAGTGGAGGAAGTGAATTCCAATGGAAAGCACTTTATAAAAAGAATAGAGTGAATCATATTCTATATCAGTTCTATAACTGGCGTGCTAGCTATTTTAGTAATTTTATCTTTGTATTTCTAGTTGAAAATGTTAAAGCTCAAATAAGCTTTATCACAAAACACACTAGAGAGTTTTGAGATGATTGGGAGAAGAAAGATAACTTTTTTCTAATAATTGAGTTGTATCTCTGAAAGATTACCCATCACTATAATATTAATTTCATTTGTAGGTTATTGCTTTATTTTGAGACTGTTCACAACAAATGTAAAAAGTTTCTAAGTGATCTATTTTATAACCACATATACATACATATTTTCTATGATGTACTGTTACTATACAATATAACAAATTTTCATTTTTATTTTTAAAAATATTTATCTATATAAGGGGGCTTGCAACAGAATTGTATCTTGAATTTTCTAATATTAAACACTGTTTTCTTACGATTGGAATACTATACCTAGAATTAACATAAAAATTACACATAAATACAGAAAGCTTATATTATCCATGGGTAATACTCTTGAGTTCTTCAATTACATCTGGCATGTATATTCTCTTCTAAAGTGATACTTTTTCATCAAAGCTATTATGCCCTAATGATCTATGACTCAGGGTTATTTATTTCTCTTAATATCTTCCACACAGAAATTCATGTTATAACTCTACAGTCACATGACATATATTCTTTTCTTTTGAATTATATCAAAAGATGTCAAAAGTACTTTTGTTGGGGGAGTATGTCGCTGCACAGTAAAGTTGAATCCATATAACATTGTAATTTTAAAGTTTGAAATTCTATTATTGTAACAATTTTAAGAAAATTACTAAAAATAACCTAGAATTAAAACAATTACAGAACAAAACAATATATAGTATATTATTTTACTATATTAAAATATGCATAAACAAAAGTGTGCAAATAATAGGTATTTAGTTGAATTACTTATCAAGAAAAGGAGAGTTACCAGAGCTCTAAAACTTCTTTATTTACTACTATCAATTACCATCTCACAGTGGGTATTCACTACTTTGGATTCTGACACCATAGTATAGCTTTATTTTTGTTTTTGTTTTTTGAACCTCATATACATGGAGTCAGTATGGACTCTTGTTGTAAAGAAAATTTAGGAAATTTATCCTTTTTATTGAATGTGGTTTGGTTGGTTCATACTATTGCAAATGATTATTTTGATGGATATACTACAAAGTGTGATTTTTTTGTGTATTGAGAAAGCTTTGACTCCTATAGATATTATTAATAGCATCATATATGTTTAGGTAAATATTTGCTTTCATTTATTTTGGGTAGATGTTTATGGGATGATAGCTGGTGCATGAGGCATGCATATACTTAATTAAAACAGATGTTGCAAAAATTGTTCTCCACGGTTATTTTTTTCAATTTGAGTTTCTATCAGCAGACTACAGAATTCCTGTGGCCTCCATGTTAACTCCAAAGCTAGATATTTTCTTTTTTATTATATCCATTCTTGTGGCTATGTAGTGATAGTATATGTATATATTTATACATACATATTTATATATCATGCCTAATAATGCTCTCATATTATGAGCACCACTTAGTGTGTTTATTGGTCCATGGAGATCTCCTTTGTATAACACCTTTCCATATATTTTCAACATTTTCTATATCATGTTGTAATCTTTTACAAAGACTTATTTATTTGAAAGCTAGAGTTACAGAAAGAGAGGAAAAGAGGAAGTGAAGGGGGAGAGCGGAGAGAGAAAGAGAGAGAGAGATCTTCCATCCTCTGGTTCACTACCCAAATGGCCACAACAGTCAAAGCCAGAAGCCAACTAGGTCTTTCAGTTGACCAAGCCTTGGGCCATCTTCCACTGCTTTCACATGCATATTAGCAGGGAACTAGTGAAAAAGCCATGATATGAAATGACACCCATATGGGATCCCAGCATCACTGGCAGTGGCTTAACCCTCTGTGCCACAATACTGACCACAAATTTCTTCTTGTTTTTGTTTTTTTTTTCTTTTATGTCTGTTATATTTTTTTTAAATTTAAGGTAGACAAATTTCATGTGATTCATATACACAGATTTAGCAACATGGTGATACTTCCCACCTTAACCTCCCTCTCATCCACGCTCCTATCCTTCCAATTCTCTTCTTGCCTACTTTCAGTTTATATTATAAGATCAACCCTACACTAAGTAAAGAACTCAACAAATATTTAAAAAAAGAAGAAGAAGAAGAAGAAAAAACTAAACTAAACACTATTCCTCAACAGTAGAGACAAGGGCTATAAATGATCATTGAATATCAAAATGTGAATTTCACTACTATGCATTACATTTTAAGTTTTTTTTATTTATTTATTGGAAACACAGAGTTACAGAGAGAGATGGAGACAGGGAGAGAGAGAGAGAGAGGGAGGTCTTCCATCTGCTGGTTCACTCTCCAGATGGCCTCAATGGCTGAAACTGCGCCAATCAGAAGCCAGGAGCCAGGAGCTTCTTCTGGGTCTCCCATGTGGGTGCAGGGGCCCAAGGACTTG
The DNA here is from genome assembly GCF_033115175.1 of Lepus europaeus. Taxonomy (NCBI): domain Eukaryota; kingdom Metazoa; phylum Chordata; class Mammalia; order Lagomorpha; family Leporidae; genus Lepus; species Lepus europaeus. The sequence continues at coordinate 32,220,045 of NC_084842.1, forward strand.
GGCCATCTTCTACTGCTTTCCCAGGCCATAGCAGAGAGCTGGATTAGAAGAAGAGCAGCCAGGACTAAAACCAGTGCCCATATGGGATGCTGGTGCTTCAGGCCAGAGTTTTAACCTGCTGCGCCACAGTGCCAGGCCCTATGCATTAAATTTTGGTACTCCTTTAATTACCACACATCAGAGAAAACATATGGTATGTATCCTGTTGGGACTGGCTTATTTCACTAAGTAGATAGTTTCTCGTTGCATCCATTTTGTTGCAAAAGACTGAATTTATTCATTTTTAATGGCTGAGTAATATTCTATATTATATATACATATGTGTGTGTGTGTATCATACTTTATTTTTGACTTACAAAAGTTCTTTGTATGTTTGGGAGATACTAACTTTTATATTCCGTATTTTCAATATCTTATACATTCTGTAAGATGTCTTTTATTCCCATTATAATTAACTTTGTTAAATAGAAAATATTTATCTTGACACAGTTCAATAATTAAATTCCATCATGGGAGATGTTCTTTATTTTTTTTTTTTTGCTATTTTGATTTATTTCAGAAATCCTTGGCTCATCCAAGGTTATGAACAACATATGTGATTACCTAGTATAGTCAGATATCAAATTTCAATTTTCCTTAACATCTATTTTTCAAACATCAATTATTATACTATTGCTGGACTATCTCATATCTACACAAGTATTACTTAAATCTCTGATAGTAGGGAACTTGTCTATTTCCTAATTGTCACCTGCATTTTGTCATTATTCCTGTTGTTAGTTTTCTAGTTTAATTCTTTATGATTAAGTAGACATTTGAATAATTTCAATACTTTGAATTGTGTTTAGAATTACTTTATGGCCTACATGGATGTGTTCATGTTGGCAAATATCTCATATTCAATTTAAAAGAGGCAGTAGTGAGTGCAGGCCTCATTACATATGCCAGTTGGGTCAATACTGTACATCATATATGTTATTGATATCCTTTGTAAACTTACTAAAAATGTGCTGCCTTTATTTACTGCTATTAAGAATGGAATGGAATGTGTACATTTCAAATTCTGATAGTGGATATCTGTTTTTTTGCCTTTAAATCCTTGAAAAAAATTCTATGAGGTATATTCACGTTTTATTAGGCAAGCAGAGCAGTTAGTACTGCGATTCATTCCTTTAGGCCTGTACCCATAACAATTGCTATGAAATGATAGTTATGTGTACAATGAATTTTGATTAAAAGACTACACTGGTCATAGAACTTTTATCAGCCTTCTTTCCATTAGTCTTTTCAGCTCACACAACTTTCAGTGTATTTACTTTTAAAAAATATTTATTTAGGCCGGCGCCGTGGCTTAACAGGCTAATACTCCTCCTTGCGGTGCCGGCACACTGGGTTCTAGTCCCTGTTGGGGCTCCGGATTCTATCCCAGTTGCCCCTCTTCCAGGCCAGCTCTCTGCTATGGCCCGGGAAGGCAGTGGAGGATGGCCCAAGTGCTTGGGCCCTGCACTCCATGGGAGACCAGGAGAAGCACCTGGCTCCTGGCTTCGGATCAGTGTGATGAGCTGGCCGCAGCGGCCATTGGAGGGTGAACCAACGGCAAAAGGAAAGACCTTTCTCTCTGTCTCTCTCTCTCTCACTATCCACTCTGCCTGTCAAAAAAAAATATATTTATTTATTTATTTGAAAGGGAGAGCTACAGTGATGTGGAGGGGGGCGGGGGGAGACCTTCCATCCACTGGTTCACTCCCCAAGAAGCTACAATGGTCCGAGCTGGGTGGATATGAAGCCAGAATCCAGGAGCTTCTTCTGGGTCTCCCACGCGGGTTCAGGGGCCCAAGGACTTGTGCCATCTTCCACTGCTTTCCCAGGCTATAGCAGAGAGCTGGATCAGAAGTGGAGCTGCCAGGTCTCAAACCAGCACTCATATGGGATGTCGACACTGCAGGCAACAGCTTTATCCACTGTGCCACAGCACTGGCCCCAGGTGTTTACTGTCAAACTCTCTAAATTACATGTTTTGTGTTCTTTGGGGGATTATGTATTTTCTTCATGCTAGAAATATTAGAATTATATGAAATATCAATTTCACATTTTAGTTCATTTGGACTGCTATAAAAAATGCCATAAATTAATTTGTGTGAACAACAGAAATTTATTTTCCATAGTTTTGGAGGCCAGGAAATTCAAGATCAAGGTATCAGCTGTTTGACATCTCGTGTTGTAACACTTCCTGGTTCATAAATAGTGCTTTCTTGCTATTTCCTCACACGTTGAAAGGGGAAGTTGTCTCTCTTGGATGACTTTTATAAAAACTGTAATCACTGGGGCCAGCGCTGTGGCATAGTTGCTAAAGCCATAGACTGCAGTGCTGGCATCCCATATGGGCGTTGGTTCATGTCCCAGCTGCTCCACTTCTGATCCAGCTCTCTGCTATGGCCTGGGAATGCAGTGAAAGATGTCACAAGTCCTTGGGCGCCTGCACCTGAACAGGAGACCTGGAAGAATCTCCTGGCTCCTGGCTTCAGATCAGCCCAGATCCAGCCGTTCTGACTATTTCAGGAGTGAATCAATGGATGGAACCGCTCTCTGCCTCTGCCTTTCAAATAAATAAATAAATCTTCAAAACAAAACAACAAAAAAACCCACAAACAAACAAACAAAAAAGCTGTAATCACTGTCTCTCCTCCAAATACCATCCCTCTAGGTGTTAGCATTTCAATAATTAATTCTGGAGGGGTATAAGCCTTCTCTTCTATTTCATTGACATAAGTTGATTAGTGTAAGAGTTATTTTCAAAATTTCATACAATCTCTCTCTGATGAAGAGGCACAGATTTATGCATGGGGAGGTTACAATAGCTGAATCATGTAAAATAGAAACACTAATGGGCTGCAAGTTTTGACTTGTTTGTTTTGCTTTGTTTAGTTGGTTTTGTTTGTTTTGTTGTTATGCTGACTATACTGGAAATCTTCATACAACCCTAAAATCTGACAGTTCAGCTTAGGACCCTGGCAGAGGGTGGCACTTGGTGGTTGTAGAAAACATCATATATTGGTGTTCTGGAAAGGCATGGGTCTCAAAATTAGAGTATTTAAGGAATATCAAACAGTGGTACCATTTCCACTATTTTGCATTTCTCAATTTTTAAATTGTGGGACACAATGTTAAAGACAAAAGAGAAAACACTCTGAAAAGCAGTACAAATGTCTCCATAGAATGCATCTCACAAAAAGACAATAATGTGAAAAATTTTAAACTGATAATCACAGAGATGAATGCCTTAGCAACAGGAATATAAGATATAAAAATCAACTGTACCAGAACTTCACATACCGGAGTCAATGATTGGAATAAAATAATAAGTAAATTTCCTCGGTCTCCATGCAGTCTAATTTACACAGTGTAAAATAATGATAGATAAAATGAAATTAAACTTCTTAAACTTTAAAACAAAAGTATTGGTATTCATAAAATGCTGAGTATAGCCCCCTCCAAATCTAGCTTTATTATACACAATTATAAAATGGAAGTAAATATATAAAATATCCAGGTATTCATTATTAATATTGATAATAATATATCTAGATAAAGTAGATTAGAATAAGCAGAATGGGGGTGGACTTTGATGCACAACAGGTCGAGTTGCTACTTGGGATGCCTGCATCTTGTATCAGAATCCTGCTAACCTGCTTACAGTCTACCTCCCTGCTAATATGCCTCAGAAGACAATGGAATCCTTTGTACTGACACCCCCACTCCAATCCTACCCATGTGGAAGATTGTGATGGAGTTCCTGGATCCTGGTTTTGAATATTGACTGTTGCTGGAATTTGGGGAGTGAACCAGTGGATGAAAGATTCTCCCTCTCTCTCTCTCTCTCTCTCTCTCTCACACACACACACACACACATACAACCTTATCTTTCAAATAAAATAAATCTTTAAAAAAATAGAATAAGTTCAGAAAATTACTAGATAAAATTAGCATATTATATCATCAAAGGCATAACATGCAGACTAAATTAAAGAAACCTTACCAGGTACTACTTAGCACTCCCACTATAGTCAAATTACAGGACAAACTACGGTGGGTATAACTGTCAAAGATTAAACTTCTACCTCTTGAATCTTCATAGATTCACATACTGAACATGTCTGTCTACTCTTGTGAATCAACTGAAGATCTAAATTACCTCTTCAAAAGAAAAAAGATAAAGTATTTTGTTGTGTTGTAGCAAGGATGTTACATTTCATGGGGGACATGCTTTAGCTACCTCTTCTCCTGATTCTCCCAGGAAGCTGCTATTGGCAGAAAACCTCCTTAGTGAGTTCTTCCATTATAATAGTAAAAGATCCTGTTATGCCTCACAAAGTCACTTTTAAAAATCTGTCTACTATCTGGGGCAACCTAGTTTACACAGCAGGGCAGCTTTTACAGCAAGTACTCAGGTATGTGGATGCTCTAAGGGAGTCATGGACAACCAACGAGCTTTAGACTATGTGCTATGTGCTGATAGTACAAGGAGAAGCATGTTCAGTGATTAATGGAATCTGCCACATCTCTTCTAATAGTAGTATGTTGACCGAAAGGATATTACAAATCTTTATGCCTGGGTTACATGGTTATATAATAATTGCCAAGACAATCTTATCAACACCACTATTTGGCAAACAATAGAATATAGCTTTCCTTTCTTAAAGGGAATTTCACCTGCAATTAATCTTTTTTCCAATCATGCTCATCCTGATTGATAAATTATATGTTGAATAATTAGACAGCTTGTCAAAACAATGATAAACATGTGGGGGTCACAGCCATTGGCAGTGACTAATGACAATCCCCTGGCTCATGAGATGGATCTATTAGATGAGATAGGGATATATTTTTGGACCCAGAATAGGCAAGGCCTAAGTCCTTTGTCAGCAGGAAGTAAACCCAAAAGATACCTCATCAGCTTTCAATAGCCCTTACAGTTACAGGTCAGATATCTTTGTGAGGAGGGTGATATGGAATAAGGCAGGTAGATATGTATGTATACTGAACTGGAGGCACCTGCCAGCTGCAAGCCTCTACCCCATCTAATTCTATCTTCCTACTTGTCCAGTAAACCACCCCTTCCCAGGACATATTGCCTTCACCTGAACCTGGAGGAGAGGCACCAAGTGCTTAGCTACTTCTCTTCTGACCTCATAAGAGAGGGCAAAACTAGGAAAGGCTCTCCACTCTCTGCTGACCAATATAGAATGTAGTGCTGTTATATCTTTACTTCTCCTCCCACCTTTTTTCTCTTTCTGACCAACTTCACGCCTGTAAGTGTGTATGTGTGTTGTATGTTTGTTTTCTCATCTTTTATTTTTAAAGATTTTATTTATTTATTTGTGAGGTAGAGTTACAGAAAGTGAGAGAGAGAGAGACAGAGAGAAAAGTCTTCCTTCCATTGGTTCACTCCCCAAATGGCTGCAATGGCCAGAGCTGCACTGATTCAAAGCCAGGAGCCAGGAGCTTCTGTGTCTCCCATGCGAGTGCAGGGGCCCAAGCACTTGGGCCATCGTCTACTGCTTTCCCAGCCCATAGCAGAGAGCTGGACTGGAAGAGGAGCAACCGGGACTAGAACCGGTGCCCATATGGGATGCCGGCGCCACAGGCAGAGGATTAACCTAGTGAGCCATGGCACCGGCCCCTGTTTTCTCATCTTTTGAATAAAATTTACTTTACATATAACAACATTCAGAATTCCTCTCCTTATGCATGACAAGGGCCTAGAACAAAAATTAAGTACCACTCTTTCCACTTCAAAACCCCTTTTATATATTGTGTCTTTTGTATAATACTAAGAAGAAATGAGGCTTATGAAGTTTATACTAAGGATACAAGTGACTTACTATCCAAAGACCATTAAGCAGATTTTTACTTCTGAGAAAAGGGAGTAAACATGTTTCTCTAAAACCTCCTGCTAAGCGGCTAAATTCTCACTTAAAATACAAGCAATGGCAAGTTCCAAAATATGGAAAGAAGAATGCTAACATCATCAACAACAACAACCCATGGTATACTTTCTCTATCCAAAGTAACCAGGTGCAGACATTTTCACTATTAGTTTATGACCAGGAGAATGTTCATGTATTTTACCAAAGGGCTTGGAAAGTGGTATATAGAAGTGGTATGTCAATTTTAATCTGAACAAAAAATAATTGACAAAAAAGAGCACACACAGTATAATTCTTATTTCGTGACTCATACAGTATAATTTCATTTTGTATTTGAATTTAGGAAAAAATATTTACTCTTCTCTTAATAACATTGATTGACATGTGAAATAATGAAGGATGTTATCAAAAAGAAAAGGACTAACAAATACTGATTAGGATACAGAGAAAGGTGAATTATTATATAGTGTAGGAATGTGATTTAGTATAGAAAATATAAAAAACATTATGGAGATTCCATAAAAAATGAAAAAAGAACTTCCATATCATCTACTAATCCAACTGCTGAAGATGATACATTTTTTTCCAAAGACATGAAATAAGTATAACAAAAAATTACCTGCACTACCATGCTTATTGTAGGACTGTTCACAATAGCCAAGATATGGTGTCAACTAAGGTGCCACCATCAGATGAATGAATAAAGAAAATGGGATTTCTAAGCACAATGGGACATATAAGCACAATGTAAGCATGTAAAAGCACATAAAAGAATGAAATCATTCCACTTGCAAAAAGTGAATGGACATGGAAGACACTAAGTTATATGAAATAAGCCAGACAAAAACACCATTACCACATACTCTTCCTCTTATGAGGAAGCTACAAGAACCTCAGTCTTGCTAGAGAGCAATAATTACAAGAGGATGAGAGAGGTGTGTCGAGGGGTAGATGGAGAGGTATTGGATAAGAGTCACCAAAGCAGAGTTAGATGGAAGGAATAAATTTCTAGCACAGGAACACAGCATAGTGAGAGGTAAATATAATTCTCATAACTATTATATATTCATGATGAAGTAAGAGTGAGATTCCATGGCTCTGGCAATAAAATAATATCAAAAGTGAGAAGTTTTGATTGTCTTAACTTATCACTACACATTGCCTATATTGTATCACATAAATATGTGCAATTTTTTATCAGAAAACTTAAAAATATACATTGTAGTATATCGGGAAGAATGTATTTGGAAGATCAATAGCTTATCAAGTATAGGGTTCTACTAATCTGATTCAGCAAACCTGCCAGATTTGGAGCAACTTCACTCTGTATAAACACATGAGTTAGCAATAGTACACTCCTGTTATTATTCATGATTATTTTGGCATTTGCACAAACCGAAGATGAGAGTGAATTATAGTTATAATAGAAATCATCATTTCTTCATATATTAGCAATATATAACTTCACTAACCTACAGAACTTCCTCAGGAAATCAATATTACTTTCTGTTTAATACTGTGGTTTTTTTAGATGAAATTACCAATACTTTTACTTGACTTTTTAAAATTGATTTCTATAGTCCCTTTTTAAGAGTTATTTATTTATTTATTTACAGATCAGAGTGAATAACAGAAGGGGACAGAGAGAGCAGAAGAGGAGAGAGAGAGAGATTGTCCATCTGCTGGTTTACTTCCCAAATGTTTGCGACAGGAGGGGTTCAAATACTTGGATCATCTTCTGCAGCATTTTCAGATAAATTAGCAGAAGGCTGGATCAGAAGTAGAGAAGCTACCGCTCTGATATGGGATGCAAACATGCAAATATTGGCGTAAGCTGCTGTACCCCGATACCGCCCTGATAATCATAGTATAAAGGTTTTTGAGCCAATATGGAGATTCTGAAAAGAGCTGTTTGTTTTTTAAAACATGTTAAGAAAGTAGGAAAATAATTGGAGTCTCACAGTGAGACTTTTTTAAGGATTTATTTTTGTGTCTTTGAAAGGCAGAGTTAGAGAGAGAGAGGGAGAGGGAGAGAGAGAGATGGAGGGATAGAGATTTTCCTTCGACTGTTTAACTCCCCAAATGGCCACAAAGGCAGGGGCTGGGGTAGGCCAAAGTCAGGACCCAGGAGCTTTATCTGGGTCTCCCATGTAGATGCAGGGCCGCAAGATCTTGAGCCATCTTCTGCTGCTTTTCCAGGCACATTAGCAGGGAGTTGAACTGGAAGTGGAGCAGTGGAGACTTGAACCAGTGCCCATACTGGTTGCTGATATTGCAGGTGGTAGCCTTAACCTGCTACACATCATGGCTGGCCCCAATACACGTTTTAAAATTGTGAGACACATCTGTGTCAAATACATTTGTTATCTGAACTCTCTAAGTCCCTGCCCTAATTAGTTGACAGTGGATCAGAATTAATTCAAATGTTATGTCTAATAATTCCTAAAATTTTTGAAAATCTCCCTATGCCAGTGTACAGTCATCTTGGTAAATCAATATACCATATATTGGCTATGTTTAGAAGATGATTTACAGAGAGATGTGGCAGAGTTTCAATTTCATTTCTAAAATAGAAACAACCTCCATTCTGTCGAAATATATCCCATATATAAGTTGGTTAAGACCTTAAACCAGAATGAAGGTCTTTGATTTTTAAAGATAAGGTACATCAGGTGCACTGGTCGAGGCCTGGAGCACAAGTCCATGGAAGTGGCCTGGCCCTGATGTGAAGCTGGGGCCTGAATTAATGGAGGTAGGCCTGGGTTGCAGGGGTGGTACTGGAATCCAGGTTCCTGAGGGCCAGCCTGGCACCATGGTATGTTGGAGTAGGTTTGGAATCTGGGCCTCTTAGAACATGGGGCTGCAGGGTCTGACCTTGAGGTAGGTTTGCACAGACCAGATTGGTAGCAGGAAGGCTTGTAGCCTGTAGCCTCAAGTGTGGGCCAGGTGTCTGAGGCCAGGAATACTGATCTGGTACTAGGTCAGTACTGAAGCAGAGTGGACCTAAAATCTAGGGTCCCAGAAATTGGCCTGGAATTGGGTGGACATTCAGCGTAGATCCATGGGGATGTGCATCTTTTCTTATTTCTGAACTTTCACCTGGTGCTGGAATCACTCACTGGTTTTCTCAGTGCATGAATTTTCATGCATGAGAAGTTACTCAAACTGTTCCTGGGGGTTGATGAGCCCTAGGAAGTCCTATTCTGCCTCTTGCCGACATCAATCTGGACTTCAGCTCAATTAAAAAAAAAAAATAGATGACAAGACAGACTTTTCCTCAGAGCTATCGTTTTCTGACCCCAGTCTGGTTAATTGGTATATTAACTATAGGTCACTATAGGTCTCCCATAGGCACAAAACAGAACACACACATAGATGACAAAATGAGAGCAGAGCCTTTGGAAACCATCTAGTCTATCTCCTTGTTTTACAGCTTAGAAAGCAGAAAATAGAGGTTAAGTATCTTGCCTCAGGCCAACCTGCCTTTAACTGGTGGGCCTAAAGCTGAGGATCAGGTTCCAAATCCTGACCAATGCTCTTTAAGCTGCACCATACTGCTGCTCTCTCTCGTCCCTATCTGCATAATTCCAAATTATTCCAAAGACAAAGAAGCAGTCTGGCAACATGGCGGACAGATGTCTCCAACCCCCAAAGAAAACCTCACCATGCCTTCCTGTTTCCTTCTCAGATAAGATCATTTTCCCCTGGCCGGCGCCACGGTTCAATAGGCTAATTCTCCACCTTGCGGCGCTGGCACACCGGGTTCTAGTCCTGGTCGGGGCACCGGATTCTGTCCCGGTTGCCCCTCTTCCAGGCCAGCTCTCTGCTGTGGCCCGGGAGGGCAGTGAGCCCTGCGCCCGCATGGGAGACCAGGAGAAGCACCTGGCTCTCCTGGCTTCAGATCAGTGCGGTGCGCCAGTCGAAGTGAGCCGGCAGCAGCGGCCATTGGAGGTTGAACCAATGGTAAAGGAAGACCTTTCTCTCTGTCTCTCTCTCTCACTGTCCACTCTGCCTGTCCAAAAAAAAAAAAAAAAAAAAAAAAAAGAAAGAAAAGAAAAGATCATTTTCCACTTAAGTTCCTGCACCTATGTGCTATGTGCTATGAAGCACTGGAGCCCAGAAGCACTGATTCCTCACCACTTCCCATCACCTCATTTTGTTTACATGTGTTTGTGAAAGTTTTAATGGAATAAGAGAAAATGACTCCTTTAATTTCTCAATAAAATATTTTATTTAGTATTTAAATATTAATATTTAAAAGTAATAAATAATGTGTCAAGTTTTTGTACTCTAGAGTTACAATTTTACTAACTGTAGTAACAAAGTATAACTTCTGTTGCCATCTATTTCTTTCCCAGAAATACTGGAAAAAATGTCCAATGGAATCGATCTCTTTTGTTCTCTACATTTAACACATTTAACATAGCTTTAAGTTTTTAATCTTATGTTTTTGAAATTTTTGATTTGTAAACAGCATGCTCATATTTTCAAAATTCAATATGTATATCATTTTTTGCTAACTGGATATATTAACCCTTCTATATTGATTATAATTAGTGATATAGTTATAATAATTTCTATTATCTTAATTTATATTTGTCAATTGTTTCTTTTATTAAAGATTTATTTTTTAAAGCATTGATGTTTTATTATTATAATATAAAAACATGTTCAAACACAATAACACTATAAACAAAGTAAATTCATACTAAACACTGGCAAAATCTCTATTATTTACCACCTGTCTATAATCCATTTCATATATATACTTAAGATTATGAGGACTAATTTCCTGAACATGTGTAATATACAATTATTGTAAAAAACAAATAAGAAAAAGCAACTCAGTAACAAAAGTGTATTTGGAAAAGCATATTTGCAGACAGGTCACAATAAAATAAATGTAGATGGCAGAATATCTTTGGTGGGATTTGGTTTTGCTTTCTTCTCATTTGCGTCTCATATTTATTCCAATCACCAGTCATTTTGGTGTCCCTACCTCTTATGGTAGCACCCTAATTGAACTCCCTGTCTCCAGTATTTCTGTCATATTCCAGTGGTCATGAACTCACCGGTCAAGTTACCTTCCGAAAAATTTCACTTGGATTACCTGATTCTCTTGGTCATAATGTTACTCCTTCCTTGTCCATAGAATTATTTCTAATGAGCCTTCTATAATAAGGTCCTTCCATTCAAGTCAATCTCTTGTTTTCTGTTTCTTAAGTTTTGCCTTCTGCTTCACCCACATCGGCATCTTTTCTGTTTTGTGGGTTTTTTATTTATTTATTTTTTATTTTTTATTTCATAAATGTGAATTTACAAAGTGCAAATTTTGTATTGTTGTGGCTTCCCCCCCAACCTCCCTCCCTCCCTCCCGTGGCCCTTCCCTCTCCCTCTCCCATCCCACCCTTTATCGAGTTTCATTTTTAATTACCTTCATATACTGAAGATCAACTTAGTATATACTAAGCAAGGATTTCAACAGGCTGCACTCACACAACCGCACAAGGTATAGTGTATTGTTCGACTAGTAGTGTTTTTAAGTTTCATAGTAAAACACATTAAGGACAGAGATCCTACGTGGGGAGTATGTACCCAGTGACTCCCGTTGTTGATTTAACAATTGGCACTCTTATTTGTGACATCAGCAATCACCCGAGACTCTTGCTATAAGCTGTCTAGGCTATGGAAGTCCCTTGAGTTCACCGACTCTGAACTTGTTTAGTCAAGGCCGTGTCACAGTGGAGGTTCCTTCCTCCCTTCAGAGAAAGGCGCCTCTCTCCTTGATGGCCTGTTCCTTCTGCTGGAGTCTTATTTTTATCTATTTGAAAGACAGTTATGGAGAGAGGTAGAGACAGAGAGAGGTCTTCGATCAGGTGATTCACTCCCCAGTTGGCCACAACGGCTGGAGCTGCTCCAATCCAAAGCCAGGAGCCAGGAGCTTCCTCTGGGTCTCCCACACAAGTGCAGGAGCTCAAGGACTTGGGCCATTTTCTACTGCTGTCTCAGGCCATAGCAGAGAGCTGGATTGTAAGAGGAGCAGCTGGGACTAGAAACGGCCCCCATATGAGATGCTGGTGCTTCAGGCTAGAGTTTTAACCCACTGCACCACAGCGCTGGCCCCTCTTTTCTTTCTTTAATTCTGATTATTGCCTTTAATGGATCCTTGCATACATTTTCACCCCTTTCCAGCTTGCTGTTATTATTCCTATTAATCCAATCAACTGAAATTTGCAAATAATTTAACAATAAATTTTGATTAATATAATCAAATATAAAGTGCAAAATAACAATTAAATAGGGTAATATAGACTGTACTCTCTTCCAAGCTAAATGCCCCTGATATATAGGGATATACATACATATTATCTTTACATGTTGGTCTATGCACTCAATATTTATTAGGTTTTACTAACAAACTTAACTTTCCTTTGTGAGTCATTGGTTTTTGTTATCTCAAACCTTCTTGTGAAAATTTTCGTCTTCCTCAGACCTCTATCTGAAGCTGTCTGTCTTGTCCTTTCCATTTGATGCCTTTCCAATTTCTTGATGTAGGCAGTAATTGCTGTAAACTTCTATTTTAAAACTGCTATTGCTGAATTCCATGGATTTTTATTTGTTGTGTTGTTGTCTCTCTTCCTGTCACATGGAGTCTTACTGGTTTTTCAGTTATTTGCTGAAAATTTCCATCAGTCAAGTCTCTGAAATCATGGTCCTTGCTTTGTTCTTTCCATATTTTAGAACAGCTGAAGTAGGTGTGACTACACCCTACTCACACATATTGATGTTTGCCTCCTTCTAAGGCACTGGGAACTCAGCAGATGATGACCTAAGTGACTGAGTCCCTGCCACCCATGCGGGAGACCCAGATGGAATTTGTGGCTTCTGATTCAGCCTAAATCAGCCTTTGCTGTTATGGCCAGTTGGGAAGTAAACCAGCAGGTAGAAAATCTCTCTCTCACTCTCTCTCTTTCTGTCACTCTGTATTTCAGAGTGACAATTAAGTAAATACCTTGCATTTAAGTAAATAAACAGATATTTACAAAATTATCTAAAAATATAAAAATTAGTAATAACATTTATAATTATTATTGACATTACAATGCATGTATTATTGGAAATATAGGAAATTTTCACATATTTTACTGTCAATACTAATTTTTGTTTAGAATATCTTCTCAAAATTTTATACAAAAATGGTTTATATCTCTAGGGATTAGAAAAACTTGATATTTTGATTCTCTCAATGAAAATGCAAACATCTTTCAGTATATTTTTCTCATTCCTTTCCTTAATCATTTACAATATAATCATGATATTTTTAAATGACTGAAGTTTTATGCACATTGCCATGTAAAAATATATCATTTAAGTCGTTGATGTCAGTTCACTACCAAGTATCAGGAAGGGAGATAATTGTAATAATTGTATTTTCAAGATTGTAGTACTTTATAAATTTCCAGAAAAGTTTGAAAGTACAAAAAATTATCTTGGAGAAAACACTCCCTTTATTTGAAAGATCATGGACTTAGAATGATAGAATTCTTAGGACTAATAATAGAAAAAGAATATAGCTGGGCTGGCATTGTGGCATAGTGGGTAAAGCCACCACCTGTGACATCAGCATCTCTTATGGGCACTGGTTCTAGTCACAGCTGCTTCACTTCCAATCCAGCTCCCTGCTGATGTCCGAGAAAGCTGCAGAAGATGGTCCAAGTACTTGGGCCTCTGCCTTCCCTGTGGGAGACCTGAGTGACGCTACTGGTTCCTGGCTTCAGCGTGGCTCAGCCCTAGTCATTGCCAACATCTGGGAAATTAATGAGCAGATAGAAGATCTCTCTCTCTCTCTCTTCCTCTCTCTCTCCCTTTCTCTTTTCCTCCCTCTCTGCCTCTCTCTCTCTCTCTCTCTCCATATATCTCTGTAACCCTGACTTTCAAAATACATAAACTTTTTTTAAAAAAGAAAGAAAAAGAATATACTTAGTAATAAAGGCTGGCACATTTGCATTTATGCTTTTTTACAATCAGGTATTTAAAATTTTTAAACAAGAAGCAGGGGCCAGCATTGTGGTGCAGCGAGTTAAGCCACCTCCTGTGATAAGGACACCCTATATGGACACCAGTTCCAGTTCCGAGAGCTCCACTTTGCATCCAGCTCCATGCTATATGCCTGGGAAAGTTGAGGAAGGTGTCCTAAGTACTTGGGCCCCTGTCACCCACGTAGGAGATACAGAGGAAGTTCCTGGCTTCTGGGCCATTGTCACCATTCTGGGAATGAATCAGCAGGATGGAAGATCTCTCTCTCTCTCTCTCTGTAACAATGCTATTTGAATAAATAAAGACATAAATAATTTATTTTAAAATTATTTTAAAAATAAAATATGAGGGAAAAATTTAGACATATTTTGTAATACAAAAAAATGATAGTGTTGGGTCTTGGTTTTGTTTTACTTGCTCACTTGACTTTTGCATTTCAGCTTAAAGAATTATTAATTCACAATATAATTTATCACCGATTCAATTATTATTATCTCTTAATATTTTTCATTTTATACTGGGAATTTATTTGTGAACACTAGGTCATTTATTGATAAAATAACTAACTCAATAGATATTTGCAAATGAAAATTGAAAGCAAAACTTGGTTTATTTGATAATTCTTCTCTGAGGGACCAGCACTGTGGCACAGCAGGTTAAAACCCTGGCCTACAGCACCAACATGCTATATGGGCACTGGTTCAAGTCCCAGCTACTCCACTTCATATCCCGTTCTCTGCCATGGCCTGGGAAAGCTGAAGATGCCCCAAGTTCTTGGGCCCCAGCACCTGCATGGGAGACTTGGAAGAAGCTCCTGTCTTCAGGCTTAGGATCAGCTCAGCTCTGGCCTTTTGCAGCCATTTGAGGAGTGAACCAGTGGATGGAAGACCTCTCACTCTCTCTGGCTCTACATCTGTCTGTAACTCTGTCTTTCAAACAAAAAACAATAAATCTTTAAAAAAATTCTTCTGTGAGTTATGGCTTATGAAGTCAGTTACTAATAACTGAAAAAAAAATCTACTCAAAAAATAACTGCGATATCAAAAATGACTCCTATGATGTCATGCTGTTACTAATGTGTATACAGTGTTTGCTTATAGCATTTTATTAAAATACTTTACATTTATGTCTAGTCTATTTCTCAATAAACACATTAAAGATAAAATGCTGAATTACTGGATTATAATGTTATTTTCCCAAAAACAAATAGATATGCATGTGTATTAATGCCTTTGGTAATCACAGTCTTAATCTGTAGACATCCTTTCTATTGCTAATTACCTTGCAAATAAGAAATTTCAGCAAAAAGAAAATAGAGTTTATGGAATATAGTGATTGTTATAAAAGTAGGCCCTGAAATCATGTAGCAATACACAGTTTTAATGTAGCAATCTATATTATTTCAAATTTGTTAATTGTTACAGCACATAAAAATGAAATGAAATATAAATATTCTGTCCTTCCCTCCCTCCTCCTTATTTTCTTACATTTTCTTTTAATTTTTACAATGAATACTTTCAGTATGTTACAAGCTTAACCCTCTACTAAATACAGAAATCAACAATTATGAAGTAGAAAAACCATTGTCCCTCAAGAGTATAGACAAGGGCTGCATACAATAATCAAACCTCAAATTGCCAATTTAGCTCATATATACCATATTTGGGAGCAAGTAAGGTAGGGTAGGGTAGGAAGAATAATTTTACTATTAAAGTTGTATATATGAAATACATGAAATTTGTTCCCTTAATATACATTTTTAAAAGTAAAAATAAATGAATATTCCCCCCAAATTTCACAAATCAATATCTATGAAGTTAATCACATATCTATTTGTTTTAAATATTTTTATTTATTTATTTGAGAGGTAGAGTTACAGACAGTGAGAGGGAAAGACAGAGAGAAAGGTCTTCCTTCTGTTGGTTCACTCCCCAAATGTCTGCAATGGCCGGAGCTGCGCCAATCTGAAGCCAGCAGCCAGGAGCTTCTTCCCGGTCTCCCACGTGGGAACAGGGGCCCAAGGACTTGGGACACCTTCTACTGCTTTCTCTGGCCACAACAGAGAGCTGGATTGGAAGAGGAGCAGCCAGGACTAGAACCGGTGCCCATATGGAATGCCGGCACTGCAGGCAGAGGATTAACCTAATGCACCACGGTGCCACTCAATCACATATCTATTAAGTTAAGACTGAAAACCGTAAAAGTATTTGGATAGTATAGTTATCCACAAAGGTGGTTAAGTTTTTTAGGTATCAATTACCAATTTACTGAGGAATTTTAGAATGCTAAATGACAATGAGTAAAGAAACCAGGAAAGTTCTCAAATATTTTAAGTTGGAATAAAACAAAAGAATGAATCTTATGAAACATATTGTGGAGAAAAGAATGTTTGCTCTACATATTATTGACAAAACCACATATTAAAACTGCTTATACTTAAAAATATAAAACAGGCTGGTGCCATGGCTCACTAGGCCAATCCTCCGCCTGTGGCGCCAACACCCCGGGTTCTAGTCCCGCCTCCGCCTGTGGTGCTGTAAGACAATGCCCTGCCTGCAGCAGCCAGCATCCCATATGGGCGTCAGTTCTGGTCCCGGCTGCTGCTCTTCCAATTCAGCTCTCTGCTATGGCCTGGGAAAACAGTAGAAGATGGCCCAAGTCCTTGGGCCCCTGCACCCACGTGAGAGACCCAGAAGAAGTTCTGGGCTCCTGGCTTTGGATCTGCACAGCTCCGGCCGTTGCGGTCATCTGGGGAGTGAATCAGCAGGTGGAAGACGTTTCCTTTTCTCTCTCTTCCTCTCACTGTCTGTGCCTCTACCTGTCAAGTAAATAAGTAAAAAATAAATAATCTTTTTTTAAAAAAGAGAAGTAACTTCAATTACATAAAAAAATTTAAAAAATAAAATGATATTATGTTTTAAAGTAACAATTTGTCCTTAACCAAAAAAAAAAAAAAATGCTGCATTATTCAGAGAAGCTTAGATGAGGGTCCAAGGATTGTAAGATTTGGAATACTTCAAAAACTAATAATCACATTTTATACAGTTTGACAACATATGATCTGCTCAAAATGAAGATTTCATAATGTCAGCACTCACAGTTTTACAAGAAACCAATCCTATACAAGCAAACCAGTGTTGTAGAGGAAGATTTATTTTTTTCTAGAGATAAAAGTTCATCAATATGATCAGGGAAGCAGGATCCAAGTAACATGGCCTCAAATGTTTATGATGAGGATTAGACCTTCCACAGTTGTAGGACCTGGGAAACACGTTACACAGGCAGCTGAATCTCTACCTGTTGATGAGTCCATAATCATTATACATCCTTGGGATGTGAAGTTAGGAAGAAAATGGAAATGAAATGACTTGATGCTCAGGACACACTAGAGTCCATTAGGAGAACTGGAACCCATGAGTAAACCTTGGAAGTGATCTTATATAAATATATAAATAAATAAATATATAGGGTCATCTGCTTGACTACTTTAACTTGAGAAGGTAAGTGTACCTGGTCCCAATGCAGAAAGGTTAAGAAAGAATATTCAGTGAGAGAAGTAGCAGCTATGGGCCTGGGCCACCTCTTACTGCTTGCCCTCCCTGCTCCCCACACCATCCCCTCAAGCCATACATATCCCCAACAGTATAAGGAAGCAGATCACTGACAACATGTGCACATTGAAGCAGGTTCTGATCCCTTTTCCATTCTTTAGAACTTATGTTGTGTTACCCTAGCTCACATACATTTCTCTTACAGCTGATCCAATCGCAGACCCCCACAGGGGGGGAAAAAATTGAGAGCAATTAAACAGCTTAAGTTGACACATGTAAAAATCACCAAAGAAAAAGTAACAATTACCACTTTTATAATAAACAGATCCTTTAATATACTTGGATTATGGGATAATATACCACTGTTTAAATTGCTTTCAAGGTTATTTTACATAATAGAAAAAATGTTACCTGCATATTCATCCTTGAAAAAAAATTTATAATTGAAGATGTAATATAATGACAAGGATTAAATGAATAAAAGACAACAAGTGCTCTCATAGTAAAAGCAATTATAAAGATATGGCAGAGTAGGGAATGACTAAATGATTCTTCTTAACTTTTTCATAATTTCAAATAAGTACACTGAAAATGTATTATGTAGACAAAGTAAACAGGAAAGTAATTGTATTTCACTTGTTAGAAAAAAGTTATTTCAAACCTTCAGTTCATAACAAAGATAATCCATTCATATAAGGATATGTCTCTACTAGTATAAGGGATATCATATATACTACATATGCATTCCTAGTCATTATTCCCTTTGTTTCGCCTACTTTCATATCTTTCTGGTGTCATCATTTCTACATTTGTCTAATTATTGGTCTGAAAGAAACATTTTGTATGAAAAGATAGGCACTCATTCATTACCCATTTCACACCATCATGAATTACCTTTTTTTAATTTTTTTTTTTTATTTTTGACAGCAGAGTGGACAGTGAGAGAGAGAGAGACAGAGAGAAAGGTCTTCCTTTGCCATTGGTTCACCCTCCAATGGCCGCCACGGCCGGCGCACCGTGCTGATCTGAAGGCAGGAACCAGGTGCTTATCCTGGTCTCCCATGGGGTGCAGGGCCCAAGCACTTGGGCCATCCTCCACTGCACTCCCGGGCCATAGCAGAGAACTGGCCTGGAAGAGGGGCAACTGGGACAGAATCCGGTGCCCCGACCGGGACTAGAATCTGGTGTGCCGGTGCCTCTAGGCGGAGGATTAGCCTATTGAGCTACGGTGCTGGCCATGAATTACCTTTTCATCTTATCTGTACTGAGTTGTAAGGTCCACTGGGAAGAATCTGGAAATAAGAGTATCTGCTTTCTGATAAAGTTGAACTGTTTGACATGAGTATTTATGCTGGGACCCCTGGCAAAGCAGACACAAGAAGTTGTGCTGCTACCCAGGTCTTATCACATGAGAGATGCTGGAACAATACACGGTGTCAGAGTATGCATTATCTACATTTTTTTAAAAGATTTTCTTTATTCATTTCAGAGTTAGAGTTACAGACAGAGAGGGAGAGACAGAGAGAAAGGGCTTCCCGTCTGTTGTTTCACTCCCCAAATGGCCGCAATGGCCGGAGCTGCACTGATCTGAAGCCAGGAGCCAGGAGCTTCCTCTGGGTTTCCCATGCAGGCGCAGGGGCCCAAGAACTTGGTCCATCTTCCACTTCTTTCCTAGGCCACAGCAGAGAGCTGGATTGGAAGAAGAGCAGCCAGGACTAGAACCGGCACCGGATATGGGATTCTGGTGCCACAGGCAGAGGGTTAACCTACTGTGCCACAGACTGGCCCCACATTATCTACATTTACTGTATTGACATATCTAGTACTGGAAGGGGTTACCAGTAAGTAACTTGGATTTTTCTGGTCAAATTTGACATATGGTCATCCTTGGAAGTTGAGGTAGTTAACCTGAGTAGCTAAGTTTTATATTAAATAAATACCTGAAGTCCAAAGGCAGATGGAGCCAATTGAATCCCCTAACTGTATAAATGGGGTTTACCACACACAATGAGGTAGGAAATATTATTCACCATATTTATAAACAGAGAAATGAAAGTAGAGTGTTCTATTATGTGTGACAGTATGTTTGAAGCATGATAATAATACTTCTCTACTATATTTCAAACTCAATCAGCCAATAAAAGCGTAAACAAATGAAGAATATAAATGTAATTAAAGTGCATTGAAGCTGATATTTGAGAATTTGGTAGAATACTCTTGAATTTTAAATACTTCATAACAGAATTAGATTCAAATGAATGCATACAATCCCATAGGGGCAGAAACTTTAACATTAGTATCCGATAGCATGCTCAACCATCGTTAATAGGGTTTTGTGTTTCTTAGATGTGATCCCAAACAGAATAGTAGATCCATATATCTTGTCACCTTCTTCATCCTAAAGTCACTAAATAGATGAATCATACTACGCTACCTACAGAGGAAAAAGCAAGTAGACAGCCAGAGTCCAAGAGCATTATACAGTGAAGCTCCGTCTACATGGAAGAAACATTGGGGATGAAATTCTTTTGATAACATCCAAATTGTTTTCAAAAATTCCTTCTGTCACAAAAATGCTGTAGTTTTAAGGTATAAAAAAATGTATGAATGTTTAAGGAGGCTTTAATATTCCTATCAGTGGAATTATTGGACCAGAGTCTGGGCGCATTTTTAATCTGGGTACATAATGATAAGTGTGCTATAAAAATGTTGTTTTGATTTATACTTCAATTCACACAAGAGAAATTTTAAAGGTAATTTACAATTATGAAAACATAGGAACTGCTAGAAAAAGAATAAGGTGTTGGTATTTGTTTGAATGTACTGCCACACTGGTTTATTTTACCCTGCAAAAACACAACATGAAAAGGAAAATTTCTACATCCAATTGTCAATATAGAATATTATCTAATTTTTTCATTTGTTGCCAGTCCAATACATGTAAATGTTTATATTACTATCATTTGATTTGCTTTAGTTAAGGGTAACTATGGACATATTTTAAAAGTTTATTGATTTTTTACCTACTAAAATGGTAGAGTCTCATACACATACACACACACACACAGAGTGGGGTGGAGGAAGAGAGAGAAAGAAATTGCATTTGCTGGTTTACTCCTCAAATTGCAGTAACAGTCAGAGTCAAGCCAGGCTGAAGCCAAGAGCCTGGAACTCCATCCAGATGTCTCACACAGGGTGGTAGGGACCCAGACACTTGAGCCATCATCTCCAACCTCTCAGGATACATTGGCAGGAAATTGGTAACAGGAACTCAAACCAGCACTCAAATATGGGATACAAGCATGCAGGTGGCAGTTTATTCCACTATACCACCATGCTTACCCTGGGCATATTGTAATATTTTACTTGTTATTTTTGAAATCTTCCCATTTTATTTGTTTCCTTCTATATTTTGTATTTTCAAAAGAATTTATAAGTTCCTAGTAAACTAAAAACATACACTGATGTTCTTTCTATGTTATAAATGGTGTCCTTATAAATATATTTTGAAAGAAAATTAGTCTCATGGCATATCAGATTTTTGAAATTCAAAATTCTTCAAAATTTTTTAAATTGTAATGAGTCTCATTTTTCATACAGTCTTTATTGATTCTTGATTGTCTTTCTTCCAAAATCTCAACCCTATGGCTAAAAATAAACTCAAATATTTTATATATTTCTACCTATATATGATAGTCTGTGTGGATTTCATAAAAGTTATTATCACTATGTAATTCATTTCAAGGTTAAAACTGAAATAGTGACCGAAAATTTTACAACTCCTATCACAGTCTATCTAATAATTTAGCTTTTTTATAATTAATTTGAATGATCATTTTCATCATTTATAAAATACTCATAAATAACCCTATTTACAGAGTGATATTTCATCTCTGCTTTACTTACCAAATTCCTACCATGATGATTATGGTCCTCAACGTATCACTGCATTTACTCTTTTGATTTGTGCTATTGGAACAATGATGTTTGATAAATCGTTATGGCAATGGCACAATTTACAACAAATGTGCTAAACAAATCAAAAGATTTCTCTGTGGTTATTTTTAAATGTTTATTCATTTTATTTATTTGAAAGAGAAAGAAAGAGAAGGGAAGGGGAGGGAGGGGAGGGAGAAAAGAGAAAAGAGAAGGGAAAGAGAGACAGTGAGAGCAATGCAGCATTCCCATGTAACGGTTGATTCCCCCAGTGCTCACAGCCGCCCAGATGGGCCCGGCCAACACTAGAGTTTAGGAACTCAGTTGGGGTCTCTCATAGGATTGTCAGAGACTCAGTATTTGAGTCATCATCTGCTGTCTTCTAGACACTAACAGAAGCAGAGGCAAAACTCAGTTCTGGGCTCTCCACTATGGGATACAGACACCCTAATCTGTGGCTTAACCCATCATGCCACAATTACCACCTCTTTGCAGTTATTTTGTCTTTAGAATAACTATTACCCTGGGTGTAAACAATCCTAGTATTATTTTACACTTATCTAAATTGTATGTATAACTATTATCAATTTGACGCTGAGTTGGGTTTTTGTTATTGTAAAGTTATATTTTAAAGTCTTCTCTCTCATTTTATATTTGTTTTATACATTAGAGAATTTGTTTCTAATGTGCATATCATTAACATGTTCAGTCAAAATAACTTTCTATCCAGCTTTTATTCACACTCTTAGAAACATTGTTATTAGTTTTCATTATGCTTTCTCCATTTCTTGTATTCTTTTATGACAGAAGCAAGCACATACATTTAAATATATTTAATCACTTTATAGTATTCTGCAACATGGTGTTTTTCACTGCACATCATTTCATTATACCCATAAAGGTTTTTCTCTTCTTCGTTTTTATTTTTTTAACTGCTGCACAATATTCCATTGTGTGGCTCTGAACCAATGATCTTCTCTGTGAGTGTCTGTGAGTGCCTTCCAATCTATGAACATAAATTCTGCCCAAATAAATATATATTTGTATTTTCTTCAAACGTTTCAAAATATGTCCTTGGAGTTTTATCTAGAAGTAGGATAGCTGGGTCTACCTGTAAATGCATATATGGCTTTGTTGAATGGAACCGAATTTGCTTCCATATTCTATTTGTCATTCCTATAAGCAATGCATGAGATAATATCATTTTCCACAGCCTTCCTCACAACTTATCACTTTGTCATGAATTTTTAAAGATTTTCATAATCTACTACATGAAACACTTTATCCTAAGGTGATGTAGTTTTATTTTGCACTTCTCTTACTATGTATGAAATTGGGTAAAAGACTGTGTGAACTCTGTTCATATGATTTATTTCTTTTCTGCAATTTTCCTCCAGCCTCTCAATAATTATTTTATATGTTAGGAAATTTGGTTTTCTTTTGTTTGGACTGCTTACAGCTGGTGTTGCTTTTGAATATTCTGATGCTTATCTGAACCATGCAATTTTTTATATGATTTCCTTTTTCTCTGGAAGGGTTATAAATGTGTTGATGTTCTTTAACTAAAATCTACTGTTTGGCATTCCATGAAGTTTGTAAATGGGAATTTAATCTTTCTTTAATTCTGCAAAATATAGCCATGTTTTTTCAAGCACTTCCTCACCAACTCTATTAATATTTTCACTTCAGAACTCTTACTGTTATAGTGCATTTATTTTATATATAACCTTTTTATCCCCTCTTGCTGTTTTCAAAAATGCTCTTCTCAGGAGGATCTAAGGAGGCTGAATAGTGAGAAGCCACACTGACTTCAGCCCTAGCACAACACCACAAAAACAAAGGAAGACCAAATTCCCAGGGGACTGACAGAGATCTTCAGTGGAAAAGTTTCAGAATAGAAGGAAGAATCCATGGGACAGTGAGGAAAGAAGATACACATGCAACCCTTCATCTGTGCAGCCAACTGCTGGCTGGGAAACATTATCTTCCAAGTCAAGGAAAGAAGTTGTTGCATCCTCTGCCATCAGCAGCTACAACTGAGAGAGAAATCCACAGTCTCCCACTGCCTTCAACTGCAGCCTGAGGAGTTGACTGGGATTTGAGTGACTACTTTGCACCAAAAAGGGAAGCCATTTTGCCTCCCTCTTCTCCCCTGTGTACCACCCCACCCACCACCAAAGCACCTGACTTAGTTGGCTATATAGAGTTGCACCTGATCTCTGTTTTGGCTCAGCAAACAACAAACAGTTCCACTGCTGCCAGAAGCAGCAAGAGCCAGAGGCGGGGCAGTTTACAAAGCAGAGAGCAGACCCCTATATCCTGTAGTTGTGGCAGTTTGGGGCATAGGCCTCAAGGCTGCACTCACTTATTCCATGTGATCCAGGAGGTTCCCCTCAGTTTCTTGGGGGAAACTGAGCACCAGCAACAACCCATAAAAGAATTCTAGACACAACCTGAAGAAGTTCCCTCTGCACCACTAAGCTCACAGTGTCAGGAGCCTGTGGCACAAACCGCAGGTTCACCCTTGCATTCTGTGTGGGAACTGGGAGAAGTTCCATCTATGCCTTGCAGAACTGGGACTACTGATGTTGGCAGTAAAACATGTGGAGTAATTGAGCTCACACACAATATCTGGAGTCCACTATCTGCATTGTTATGCTTCAGACAGATGGCTACTCCATCCCCAACACCTGGCTCCCACATTGGGAGACCTGGGTATCAACCCCATTGTATCCTGCAACACTGAGACTGTAAAAATAAGTACTAATTTCCTTATAACAACTGGAATATACCTGGTGGGACCTAGGGAAGATCTGCCTACTCACATCTCCTATTTCTGGGACTAGGGCTATAGGTGTTAGGAGCCCCAGCACCAGTTATACTCTTCCATCAGGACCTGGGAAAAGTCCTATCCACAACTTCCTAGAGCCACAGCTATTGGTGCTGCAAGTCCTAGCATCAGGTAGGCTTACCATTGAGACAAGTGGGCAGCTCCATTTCTATGCCTCAACAGCAATAAAGAGGCATTCAATATAACAATCCCTAGTGCAACTGATATCTAACTTCCTGGGGACTGAGAATAAACAGTCTAGGAAATCCATATTCACCTCAAAGGCACACTTCTAACTCTATGAACTGCTGTAGACTAAACCACAGTGTCAGTAACTGACACAGCTGATGATTAAAACAAACAAACAAAAAAAATACTCAGAGACTAAACTTCTGGGCTCATGTAGAAAAAAGCCAGAGGAACAAGGCAAGTGACACACTTCGCTCTGTCTAAATCATATTTTTACCAATAAAATGTACTATATGAATAAAAAGAAACTATTATACCAGATGAAGAAACATCAGTAGAGGAACACAAGAAATATGAATAAGCAAGGTAGCATGACATTTTCAAAAGATCAAACTTGTTCTCCAAAAACAATCGTGATCTTAAGAAAATCTATGAAGTACCAGAAATAGTATTCAAAATAATGGTTAACTGAAGTCTTATTGATAGAACAGAATATAGATAGACAACTTGAAGAAATGAGGAAAACAATACATGATATCAATGAAAAATTGGCTAAGGAAATATAAATCACTAAGAAGTACCAAATAGAAATTTTGGAAATGACAACTTCAATCAATGAAATAAACAATATTATTGAAAGCTTAAACAGCAGAAAAAACAAAATGTAGGAAAGAATTTCTGATCTGGAGGAAAAGACTTTTGAAATAACCCAATTAGACAAAAATAGAGAAAAGGATTAAAAAGAATGAAGAAAATCTGGCCGGCGCCGTGGCTCAACAGGCTAATCCTCCGCCTTGCGGCGCCGGCACACCGGGTTCTAGTCCCGGTCGGGGCACCGATCCTGTCCCGGTTGCCCCTCTTCCAGGCCAGCTCTCTGCTGTGGCCAGGGAGTGCAGTGGAGGATAGCCCAAGTGTTTGGGCTCTGCACCCCATGGGAGACCAGGAGAAGCACCTGGCTCCTGCCATCGGAACAGTGCGGTGCGCCGGCCGCAGCGCGCTACCGCGGCGGCCATTGGAGGGTGAACCAACGGCAAAAGGAAGACCTTTCTCTCTGTCTCTCTCTCTCTCACTGTCCACTCTGCCTGTCAAAAAAAAAAAAAAAAAGAATGAAGAAAATCTATGTAAAATATGGGGTGCCATTAAGTGACCAAATATTAATATTATAAAAGCAGACTAGAAGGAGAAAGATGTTGAGAACTATTACATGAAATAAGAGTTGAAAACTTCCAAAATCTTGAAAGGGATATGGACTTTTAAATACAGGAAGCTCAAGGTACCCCAAGCAGACTCAACAAAAAAATCTTCTCCAAGTAATATGGTAGTCAAATTGTCAAACGTTATGGTCAAGGAGAGAATCCTAAAGAAGTAAGAGAAAAATGTCAAGTTATAGAAAAAGGAAAAGCAACTAGACTAACATCCAG
Source organism: Lepus europaeus (assembly GCF_033115175.1). NCBI lineage: Eukaryota > Metazoa > Chordata > Mammalia > Lagomorpha > Leporidae > Lepus > Lepus europaeus. The sequence continues at coordinate 32,245,936 of NC_084842.1, forward strand.
TTTCTTAGAAGAAACTCTACAGGCCAGAAGACAATGATATAATATATTCTAGGTATTCAAAGTTTGGGCTCTGCACCCCATGGGAGACCAGGATAAGCACCTGGCTCCTGCCATCGGAACAGCGCGGTGCGCCGGCCGCAGCGCGCTACCGCGGCGGCCATTAGAGGGTGAACCAACGGCAAAGGAAGACCTTTCTCTCTGTCTCTCTCTCTCTCTCACTGTCCACTCTGCCTGTCAAAAATAAAAAATAAAAAAAATAAAAAAAAAAAACTTCCAACAAAGAATATTATATCTAGTGATCTTTGTCAGTGAAGGAAAAATAAAATCCTTTAAAAATAAGCAAAAATTGAGAGAATTCAGCACCACCAGAGCAGCTTACAAGAAATTATGAAGTTAGTAATACTTAGAAGCAAACAACATGAAAACACATGACACCAAAAAATTCACTAATAGAGCAGGTACGATCAGTAACCAATTGATAAAATGTTAGGTGTTAGGTTTTTTTTTTTTAAGATTTATTTTATTTATTTGAAAGAGTTAAAGAGAGAGGTAGAGACAGAGAGAAAGAGGTCTTCCATCCGCTGGTTCACTCCCCAGAGGGCCGCAATGGCTGGAGCTGCTCCAGTCCAAAGCCAGGAGCCAGGAGCTTCCTCCAGGTCTCCCACGTGGGTGCAGGGGCCCAAGGACTTGGGCCATCTTCTACTGCTTTCCCGGGCTATAGCAGAGAGCTGGATTAGAAGTGGAGCAGCCGAGTCTTGAACTGGCGCCCATATGGGCTGCCAGCACCTCAGGCCAGGGCGTCAACCCACTGTGCCACAGTTCCAGCTCCTATAAGTGTTAATTTATAATCTATCAATACTAACCTTTGTTGTAAATGGATTATATTCCCCAGAGAGAAGATTTAGATTGACTGAATGAATAAAAATCCAAGACTCAACTACATGCTGCCAACAGGAAACTCACTTCACAAATAAAGATACATGTTTTTAAAAATCTTAAGTTATACAAGTTTCATGTTTTTCATATACACAGATTTAAGAAAATAGTGATACTCCTATCCATCATGCACACATGTCAGCCTTTCTTCCTTCTCCCTCCTGTATTCCCTCCATTAATTATTTTAAAAATATTTATTTACTTATTTGAAATTCAGAATTACACAAAGAGAGAAGGAGAGTCAGAGAGAGAGAGAGGTCTTCCATTTGCTGGTTCACTCACCAGTTGGCTGCAATGGCCAGAGCTACACCTATCCAAAGCCAGAAGCTTCCTCCAGGTCTCCCACATGGGTGCAGGGGCCCAAGGACTTGAGCCATCTTCTACTGCTTTTCCAGGCCATAGCATAGAACTCCCAATCTTAATTTTAATGGAGATCTATTTTCAGTTTACTTAATGATCATAAGGTTAACCCTACACTAAGTAAAATATTTCAACAAATAGTATGAAGGGAAAATAAAACAGTTCTTCAACAGAAGAGACAATCACTGAATCTCAAAATGTCCTATCAAAATATCAATGATATTGTTTACAAAATTAGAGAAAAAAGTTCTAAAATCCATATGAGGTCGACTGAGGTTTCTAAGAGCAGAAAGTAATTTGAATCAATTGGTAATTTACAAAAAAGAGTTAAAGATTTTAAAAGCTATTGCTGAAGCTGCTTTATTGTTCTATTATGTTGTGTTGTATGTGTGTACATGTTGTGTGTCTACATGGGAAAGTTTATTGGGAGTTTTGTTTTGATTGGCTTGTAGATGGAAGATTGCCCATATATTTAGCTGCTAGAGTTGTTAAAGGATACGTTTTGATTCATGTGACCTAGATCTCTGTCATATGTTTTGAACTTGTTGGTGGAAAGAAACTAGAAACATTTTATATGCTTGTGCTTGAATTTGTTGGTTGAGCGGGTTGCACCATGTTGGATATTCGGGAGATGTCTCCAGATACATGTATTCTTAAGATTTACGGAAGGCATTGGACCTTCTGGTAAATGTTTACCTTGGTTGTTGCATAATGGTTGAAACTGCTTTCTAAGTTTTCATTTGATACTGCTATTGTCAGTAAGTGATCTGGGATTGGCACCCGCATTTCTCTATTCTAAGCCCAACTTGTTCTTTCATTCCTCTATTCTCTTAAAGGTGGGAAGCTAATTCTGTTCTGTGGTACTCTCCAAGATGCACAATTTGATTTTTAGATCTTATAAAGGAGTTAGCTAGCATTTTCTGTAGTAGCATGGCTAAGATGAAAGCTTGAATTGTAATTTCACAGCTAGATCTACTTCGCCACCAGCACAGTAAACAGGGAAGACCTCCCTTTCAGACTAAAGGGAGAGAAAGTTTTAAAGTAAGAACATGTTTTCCTCATGGGCATTGTCTATCTCAGAAAAATCACTACAGAACATGCCTGTAACTATAGACTTCTAGTTTAGGCCAGCGAAGATTAGAGATGGGATTTGAGCACCCCCTGGACTTGCATCCTCTGGTCTGCTTTAACAAAAACCAGGAGGAAGGGAAAGCTAAACAACAGAAGCAATGTAAAGATAGGTGGCAGGCCTATTAAATGTAGCTCTGTACAGTGATCTGCCATCAAGGAGACCCAACAGGTCAGTCCACTGCAGTGGCTTTCAATGTGGTAAGCCTGGGCTTCAGCAGAAGTCAGCTTGTGAAGAGCCCTGGCAGCTCTGCCAGCCAAGAGTTGGATCACTGGAAATGGACCTGCCCTGGAGTCGAAGGATGCCCAGGTCAGAGCCACAGATCTTACTGGCTCCAAGCTGAAAAGCCCTTCCCTCAGCCCAGCTCCCAAAGTGACCAGCACAGCTGAGAAAATGGCCAAGTAGGGTCAGTAACATTGCAGGCAGAACTGTAAATTTCCTGTTAGAGCTGTCACCTACCTTTACCTGGCCAGCTCTCTCAGGCCAGCTAGGTTCACGCCTCCCTTAGGATGTACCCCATATGAAGAGATAGATAGGTCTGGGCCTCTGAATTTACAAGGCCTAAAGCCCACCAGATTATTATCAAGCCCCTTCTGTCAGGTTCTATTTGCTTCTCAATCAGAAAACTTACTTGTAGCTTAGACAGCAATTTTCTTAGCTCCTCTAATAATGACTCTGTCCTTTGTTCTAGACACTGTTTAGCACACTCCTGGGCCTCATTCCTATGTAATCATAACCTCTACTCTAATATCAATGGCTCTATTCCCAACATGTGTGTATTGATGGTCCTCTCCCCCACTTAATTGTCTCTACAGACAAACCCCACTACCTGCAAAAGTTGAGTGGCTTTTCTCCTGGTCTTGGCTGGGATCAGCTTTAAGCCACATCCATCAAGCTGTCCCCACAAGGGTCCAGAGACTCCCCCATTTCCTCTCCTCTATGAAATCCTCTCATTACCTGGTTAATGCTACTCTTAGGATCATTGATTACTATTCTCAGCCTGTCTCTTATACTACATTGTCTTTTTAAGTGTTTACAGCAGGTTATAATGGAACAAAGGCCTTCAGCAACCAGGCAGTCAACCAAATGCTGCTACAGGGATATACTCAGCTCCCCACCCAGGAGACAGCGGCTTGAGACATCGCCCCATGCCAGCAAAGAGCACCTGGTCACCCCATGTCAGCAGGAAGTAGCTCTAAAGACAGATCATCCTCCTTCTACCCCTCCTGGACTTTTGGAACTAATGTAATCCCATACAACTCCTGCTTTTTAAAAAATAAAAGGGGGGAGTATTAAGAAAGTGGCACAGTTTTATCTATGGCACGATCTACATCCTGATATACATCCTAGGCTCTAGCCCCCACTGCCATTGCTGGAAGCCAGGTGGCCACATGGACCAACCACTGCTGTCAAGCCCCACCCCCATCCTAATGGGATTCACTGCTCCTGCTTCCCTGCCCATCCTGCAGCAAAGTTTTAAAAGGGCCTGTTCCTGGTGGCTCTTCTTGGCTCTTCTCTCCTGCTCTCTTGGCTCCTCTCATCTGCTCTCATCTCCTCCTCTCGTCTCTCTTCTCCCTGCTCTTCTCTCCTCACTAGCTCCTCTCCTCTCTCTCTCTCTCTCTCTCTCTCTCTTATACTCTGTTTCTCTCTCTTATCCTTTTTCGTCTCTCCCCTCCAGCCTGCTGGGTTTTCCCCAATAAACCCTTTCCCTTACTCCGGTGTTTGGTGTGCTTTGTGATGGCTAACAGTGGGTAAAGCCGCCACCTGCAGTACTGGCATCCCATATGGATGCTGGTTCAAATCCCAGCTGCTCCACTTCCCTTCCAGCTCTCTGTTTATGGCCTGGGAAAGCAGTGGAAGATGATCCAATTCCTTGGGCCCCTGCACCCATTTGGGAAACCCAGGAGAAGCTCCAGGTTCCTGACTTTGGATCAGCCCAGCTCTGGCTGTTGCAACCATTTGTGGAATAAACCAGCAGTTGGAAGATCTCTCTCTCTCTCTCTCTCTCTCTCTCTCTCTCTCTCAGGAAATTGGCACAGTCTTATCTATGGCACTATCTACACCCTGACACCATCCTAGGCCCAACCACCAGTGTCAATCTCCACCCCCATCCTAATGGGATTCTCTGCTCCTACTTTCCTGCCCGCCCTCCAGCAAAGTTTTAAAAGGACCTGTTCCTGAACACGGGGCTCCTCTCTCTCTCTCTCTCTCTCTCTCTCTCTCTCTCTCTCTCTCTCTCTCTCCTTCTGCCTCTTCCTCCCTCCCTCCCTCTCTCTCTGTCTCTCTTGATCTCTCTTATGCTCTCCTTCTCCCTCTTTCTCCTTCCTCGCCCCTTCCCTCCAATCTGCTAGGTTTTCTCCAATAAACCCTTTCCCTTAAAAAAATCCATATGAATTACCCATAATAGCCAAGGCCATCCTGAGAAATAAAAAAAAAAAAAACAAAACAAACTAAATAAAACCAAACTGGAAGCATCACAACACCTGACTTCAAAGTGTACTACAAAACTACAGTAATTAAAGTGACACAGTAGTGGCATAAAAGCTGACACACTGTAACAGAATAGAAAGCTCAGAAATTAATTCATATACATACAATTAACTGATTTTTGATAGAAGTCCCCAGACCATCCATTGCAGAAAGGATAATCTCTTTAATAATGATGCTAGCAAAACTGGATGTATATATGTAAAAGGACAAAATTAGATCCCTATCTCTCAGCATATATAAAAATCAACTCAAGACAGAGCAAAGGCCTAAATTTAAGTCCTGAGACTGAGACTGTTGGAAGAAAATGCAGGGTCGGAGTAGTGGTGTGGATAAAGCCACCTCCTGTGATGCCAGCATCTCATGTGGGTGCAAGTTCATAGCCTAGCTGTTCTACTTCTAATCCAGCTGCATGCTAACAGACTGAGAAAAGCAGTGAAAGATGGCCTAAATGCCACCCATGTGGGAGACCCAGATGAAATTCTTGGCTCCTGGCTTTAGTTGATCTCTTTCTCTCTGCAACTCTTTCAAATAAATAAATAATCAAAAATAGAAGGGTGACACTTCAAGACATTGGTGTAAGTGATGACTTCTTGGATAAGAATCCCAAAGCAGAAGAAACAAAAGCAAACTAGATAAATTGGATTTTATAATACTCAGAAGTTTCAACACATCAAAGGAAATAATAAAAAGAGATAGCTGACAGAATGGGAAAAAATTTTTTCAAGCTGTTTTTCCATTAGGAATTAATATCCAGAATACACACACACACACACACTTCAAAAAACTCAAAAATAAAAAAGCAACAAGTCCAGTGAAAAAAGTGGGCAAAGGATCTCAATAGATAGTCCTGCACATAAGAAATACAAATAGCTAACAAATATATGAAAAGAATGCTCAGCATCACTAATCATCAGAGAAATGCAAATCAAAATCATATTGAGATATCACCTTACCACTGTCAGAATGGTTATTATCCAAAAGACACAGCAACACATCCTGGTGAGGATATGGAGAAAAGGGAATTAATACACACTGTTGGAAGGATCTAAATTGTAGCAGCCACAGTGGAAAACAGTATAGAGATATCGTTAAAAACTAGAAAAAGACTTGCAATATAATTCAGCAATCTCTCCTCTCGGTGTATATCCAAAAGACATGAACACATGGTACAAAAGGGATAATGGCATTATATATAATAGCTGAAATATGGAATCAAACCATATCAAAATATGGAATCAAACCAAAGTGCCCATCATCAAATGAATGTTCAAAGAAAATGATATATAGATATACACAATGAAATTTTTTCAGCTGCAAAAAAAAAAAAAAAAAGAAATTCTAACATTTTCTCAAAATGTTTGTAACTGCAGGACATCATATTGAGTGAAATAAGCAAGCCAGAATTAGAAAGACAAATACCACATGTTCTCTCCTTACATATGGTATCTGTTTTATTTTTTTAAATCAGAAAACAAAAACAAAAAAGGAAAGGAATGTCTATGAACCAATATTGCAGCAAATATAATTTTGTCAAGCTTTGTTTTATATCTTTGCAAAATAAATGATTAAGAGTGGTAGACAACTATAGCTTTAAGAATCTGTGATTATTTTAAAATTTACTATATATTTACTATATAAGACTATATATTTACTATATATTTTTAAAATTTTTAAAATTTAAAACATACTATATTTTAAAATTTACTGTATATAAAATTTATTATATATTTTTTTAATATAAATGAAATTGATGTATTTTCAATTGATAATTGTTTATATATCTTGCCTACATTCCTGTTGAAATGCAGGGTTTTTTTTTTCCTTTTTACTTCTTTAAATCTTTATTTAGTGGAGCGTTAAACCTATGACTATAAAATGAATTAAAGATATTTCACCATGAAAAAAAATACACTTCCATCTTTTGTTTACCAGTTACTTTTGAGCAAAAACAACCCACTATTTTTTGTCCTTCACATCAACAATATTTACATGCTTTCCTAAGTCTTCTCTATGCCTATTTGCTCTTTTTCATATTGTTCCTATCATCCCTTCTCTTGATATATTCATCCTACTTACTTTATATTCTCATTGCACATGTTTACATAGTTTTACCTAAAGGATAAATATTATCCCAGTTTATTTTCTATTTTGAAGTCTTTTATTTGCCAAGTTCTGTGTTATTTATTGCCCATGAACTCTTGCTCTTCTAGGTGTGGTGACTGCCATTTCTAAGGAAATGTATCAGAAAGTTGTGAGGTAAAACTTTAGTTTGGGTTGAAAGATACAGGTATATTTAAGGACAAAGATAGGAAGGCTTTCCATAGAAAATTCCTCAGACTCCAGAGACAATGGTGACTCCACACCCTTTGCAACCACTTAATCAGACTATTTCCTCTGGTTCAAGGTTATACCTTAAAAATCAGGGAGGATGACAGGTGTTTGTCTTAGTGGTTAAGATGCCTGCAAATCACTGAAGAGTTCCTGGGTTTTCATTCCTGGCTCTCATTCTTGACTCTAACTTCCTGCTGGTGCTGAAGCTGGGGTAACTGTTACGGCTTAAGTATTAGGTCCTCACCACATATGTGAGAGATTTGTGTTGAATTCCTGGCTCCTGGTTTTGGCCTGAACCATCGCCATTAATTTTTCTAACATTGAGAGTAGGCAAGGGCAAAAAATTCCTGCATAATTCCTCACAGCTTTCTCAAGCTCACGCTGCACTGTGCAGTAGCTGCCCATCCTTACTTCTGTTACCCGTGCAATACAACTTTCACTTTCACTTTCATTGAGGATTTCTCCTTTTCAGCTTGTGTTTGAAATTCAAGTTTTCCTCTTTGTCTTCTCTTCACGTGAGTTTGAAGTAAAAGGACACTAGCTCATGCTGGTTTATCTTTGAAAGATGTAGAAACCACCGCTTGTACTTTTTAAAGAAGTACAAGTCAATTCTCACATTTTTGATCCCTTGGCTTGTTCTTTTCTGAGTGCTTCCAAGCTTACCTTTCATCAAGATCTTAAATTCTTCCTGGAACTCACCAACTATGCCTGAACCCCTGTCCTGCATAAATCAGTTCCTAGCACAGGGATTATTACAGCAGTGATGTTCAAACTGAAGGGATCACTGATATGCTCAAGGCAATTTTAAATGAAGATCCTCAGACATCAGTCTCATATGTATTCAGTATGACTCTCTGGGGCTATGGTTTAGAATGTGTACAGATATGTAAAACTCCTCAGGTGACTGTGGTGATCAGCTTGATGTGGGAATCACTTCTCTAAATCAAGTAATGAGGTGTCACTCTATTTCACACACACATATATTTTCTTCCTCTTGTAAAACATATTAATTCCAACATGACAGGAAGGACTGTAAGAAACATCGACACAAACACATGATAGCATGTACAAAATGGAATTGAGCTAAAACAAGTATTGATTTCATGTGTAAAGTTTAATACCGAATAATCTGCTTTGTTTCATGTTTTTGAAACCCACACATTCAACTGTGGTTTGTGCTGATAGAGCACTACAGACTAAATTTTATATTATTCATTTTTTTCATTTGGTCAATAAATAACTAATACTTGCTCCACTGCACTCCTGGGCCACAGCACTTGCTATCTGCTAGGCATTGTTTTAAGTGCTTCAATTCAATAGTAAACCATACAAAGGCCTCCCTCTGGTGACATTTCCATTCTGCATAGAAAGGGAGATATGCAACAAACAAATGAATTAATTTAAACCATGTCAAGTAGTGGTAAGTAAGGAAAACCTGGACAGGATGGGGCTTGCTATTTTAGATAGGGCAGTTTAGGGAAGACTTCATAAGACAGTGACATTTTATAAGAAACAGAAATGAGGATTCTGTCATGCATACAGATGAGGAAGAACACAAAGAAAGCAAGTGGTTCTACAATTTTTCTCTGCCTTCCAAGGAATAGCAGGATGGCCAATGTGTCATCCAAGGATGAGGGAGAAGAAATATATTAGAGGATGTGTTTAGAGAGGCACCTGAAAGCCAGGCCATGCTGACCATTTTGTCTCCAACTCTCTTTGTATGTAGGATGGCATACATACATACAAAAGGTGTCTCAATAGGAAAGCAATGATTGGATGCAGTGTAGCATCTTAGAGCCCATCTGGTCTCTTAGAACAGAAAAATTAAGGTCAGTATTTAAGAATTTGTGAAAAAAAATGGCATCAGGTATGGAAGCTCTGTTCTAAGTATTTGTGGCCATATTAACATGTAGGATCTTGTTCTGGTAAGAAGGGAAAATACTTGATGGCTTTGCATTTACAACTTAAGTTGAAGAAATTTCACTGGTATTACAAATTCATATTACTAGAATATCTATGATTGGGTACTTTCTTCTTTATTTTTCCACCCTTCATACTACTTTTGGCAGACTTTCAAATTTTCCAAATGTCTTCTTCTATGGAGGTTTCAAAAAATTTCATGTTTTTCCTCTGAGAACCCAGGATTTTGATAAATCTGTGTCTTGAGTGTGCTTTTTTCTACCCCTTTATTGTGTATCCTGCCCAGAGTCTGTCTTTAGTGTTCCATTCTCATCCTATATTCTCCCTACAATTCCATATTCAAATATGTGAATGTCACATATAAACTAATGATTTTCTCATATTTATTACCAGGTCAAACTTCTTTCCTAATTTAAAAGAAAACCAATTTCTGCATAGAAATTACACTTAAAGTACATATTCTCCTTTTTTATTTTTTATTTTTTAAATTTTTTTTGATAAACAATTTTTTTTATATTTAGTAAATATAAATTTCCAAAGTACAGTTTATGGATTACAATGGCTTTCCACCCATAATTTCCCTCCCACTCATACCCCTCCCATCTCCCGCTCCCTCTCCCATTCCATTCACATCAAGATTCATTTTCAATTCTCTTTATATACAGAAGATTGATTTAGTATATATTAAGTAAAGATGTCATCAGTTTGCACCCACATAGAAACACAAAGTGTAAAATACTATTTCAGTACTAGTTATAGCATTACTTCACATTGGACAACACATTAAGGACAGATCCCACACGAGAAGTAAGTACACAGTGACTCCTGTTGTTGACTTAACAATTTTATACTCTTGTTTATGGCGTCAGTAATCTCCCTAGGCTCTAGTCATGAGTTGCCAAGGCTATGGAAGCCTTTTGGGTTCGCCGACTTCGATCTTATTCAGACAGGGTCATAGTCAAAGTGGAAGTTCTCTCCTCCCTTCAGAGAAAGGTACCTCCTTCTTTGATGGCCCCGTTCTTTCCACTGGGATCTCACTTGCAGAGATTTTTCTTTTAGGTCTTCCTTTTTTTTTTTTTTTTCCAGAGTGTCTTGGCTTTCCATGCCTAAAATACTCTCATGGGCTCCTCAGCCAGATCCGAATGCCTTAGGGGCTGATTCTGAGGCCAGAGTGCTATTTAAGACATCTGCCATTCTATGAGTCTGCTGTGTATCCTGCTTCCCATGATGGATCGTTCTCTCCCTTTTTGATTCTATCAGTTAGTGTTAGCAGACACTAGTCTTGCTTGTGTGATCCCTTTGACTCTTAGACCTATCAGTGTGATCAATTGTGAACTGAAATTGATCCCTTGGACTAGTGAGATGGCATTGGTACATGCCACCTTGATGGGGCTGTATTGGAATCCCCTGGCACGTTTCTAACTCCACCATTTGGGGCAAGTCTGACTGAGCATGTCCCAAATTGTGCATCTCCTTCCTCTCTTACTCCCACTCTTATATTTAACAGGGATCACTTTTCAGTTAAAATTTAAACACCTAAGAATAATTGTGTGTTAATTACAGAGTTCAACCAATAGTACTAAAACAAAAAAAAATACTAAAATGGATAAAGTATTACATTGTACATCAACAGTCAGGACAAGAGCTGATCAAGTCACTGTTTCTCAAAGTGTCCATTTCACTTCAACAGATTTCCCCTTTGGTGCTCAGTTAGTTGTCACCGATCAGGGAGAACATATATTATTTTTCCCTTTGGGACTGGCTTAATTCACTCAGCATAAGCCACTATGAAAGTCAGTCTTGAGATTCCTCAGAAACCTGCATATAACCCTACCATACAACCCAGCCATACCACTCCTTGGAATTTACCCAAAGGAAACTAAATTGGCAAACAAAAAAAGCTGTCTGCACATTAATGTTTATTGCAGCTTAATTCACAATAGCTAAGACCTGGAACCAACCCAAATGCCCATCAACAGTAGACTGGATAAAGAAATTATGGGACATGTACTCTATAGAATACCATACAGCAGTCAAAAACAATGAAATCCTGTCATTTGCAACAAGATGGAGGAATCTGGAAAACATATTCTCCTTTTGATCAATATAATTGTTTGCAGCAAAGTACTCCTCTTCATGTGCATCTATACTCATTGACACTGCCTGTGACTAAAACCTTTGTTATGCTCACACATCTTTGAATAACTCTTACCCTTGACACAAATCAACTGCTTCATTGTCTTATAGATTCAAATGGCAACATATTCTCCCAAATGTCACCTTCTCTCTACTTCTGTTGTTACAGCAATGTTGAAATAAGTCACGATCCTTTTTATGAAACTGTTGCAAAGCAATGGGTTCATAAAAGAGGAATATTTTGAGTGAAAAGAGAACAGATTGAAGAAATCAGAAACAGATAAAGGAGTTACACTGATTACATTTATGCCTCCATGTCATCCAGTGGCTTTGTACCTTGCTCTTAGCATAAAACCAGGATCTGAAATCTACTTTCCCTTTAGTCTTAGGTCCCAAATGTCTCTTACTATGTAAACATGCCTTCATTGAACATCTTCCTAGGCTATTAAAAATGTATTCTTCATACACTATGGATTCCAACAGTAAGCTAGCTACCTGTATCTAGCCGTAGGCAGAAAGAATCTTTCACTAGCCACACAGAAAGACAACTGGCTATTGCTACACCATTTTCTTTTTCTTTTTTTTTTTTTTTCTTTTTTTTTTTTTTTGACAGGCAGAGTGGACAGTAGAGGGAGACAGAGAGAAAGGTCTTCCTTTTTGCTGTTGGTTCACCCTCCAATGGCCGCCGCGGTAGGCGCGATGCGGCCGGCGCACCGCGCTGATCCGATGGCAGATCCCTGGTCTCCCATGGGGTGCAGGGCCCAAGAACTTGGGCCATCCTCCACTGCACTCCCGGGCCACAGCAGAGAGCTGGCCTGGAAGAGGGGCAACCGGGATAGGATAGGTGCCCCGACCAGGACTAGAACCCGGTGTGCCGGCGCCGCAAGGCGGAGGATTAGCCTACTGAGCCGCGGCGCTGGCCTATTGCTACACCATTTTCAACCAATAGTTACTAAGTATAGGATATTTGACAGGCATGATTACAAGTCCTAGGAATGCAGGAGTAAATATCATCAATGAAATCCTAACTAGCAGAAGCAGGTGTTTTTTTTTTTTTTTTTTTTTGCAGACAGGTGCTATGTTAACATATATGTCATATTACCAAATGATTTCATAGGAAATATTGATTATATGTTATCTTTACCTTAAGTAAATGATAAGTTTGGCATCAAATTCTTGTGTGTAAATGACTCCACTGTAAGATGTTTGTGATCCCTCCTTCCCCACCCTCTAATGGGTTTGTTTCTCTCTTTCCATCTAATTAATGCTTCCCATAAATGCCAAAGAGCCTTCCTTCTCAACTCATATATTACCTTCTTCATTTTCACTTGGACTCCTCATCTATTCTTAAAAAAATCCAGACATCTTCGTGCTTGCAGTCATGCGCAAGTTGCAGCCTTATTTCTTGATTCTCTCCCCTTTTTCAGTTTAAGCTCTGGCTAGAGTGACATGCTAATTGTCCCTCTGACCTCGCAGTGAACTTCCTGGACTAGAAAGGATTTGCATTCCATCTCCTTGCCTGACACACACCACACTTGTGTCTACTTGGCATAATACTACCTTGCTGTTTTAGTCAAATATCACCTTTTGTTCTCTACTCTGTTCCTGTACACTGACTCCCTAAGGACGATGTGGAGCTTTCTTCTCTTGTACTACAAAATATTCAGTGCACTTCTCCAATATAATCTGTAGCTTGTCATTCTCATTTGGTCATGCTTTTATCCACTCTGGGCTATCAGCTTCATTTTGATATCAAATGACTCATTTTTTTTCAATATTTGCATTTCTGTCAGAAGCTCAGTTTCTGGTGTGTGTGTGTGTGTGTGTGATGTATATACAAACACACACAGAAGTACACATCCAAAAGCACACGGAATAACAGAATAAAAAATGTGTTTTTATATAGCCAAATAATATCCCACTGTGTGTTTGTGTGTGTCCATTCATTTTTTTGATCCATTTATCTGATGATGGACACCTTGGCTGATTCCATATGTTGGCTCTTGTAAACAGTGCTGCTATAAACACTGTGAAGCTAGTATCTCTTTTAGATCTATACCCAATTAGTAGGATTGCTGGATCATATAGCAAGTCAATTTCTATTGTTTTTAAAGAAATCTCCAAATCATTTTCCACAATAGCTGCACTAATTTGAATTTCCACTTGATTACAGTTTATAGACCTTGCCTATATTCCTGTTGAATTATTTCTTTTTTTACTTTTTACTTGTTACACACTTATTTAGTGGAGTTTCAAGCCTTTGACTATAATGTAAATTGAAAATATTTATCTATAAAAGAAAGGGAGGGAGGTGGAGAGGGAAAGAGAGAAGGAAGATGGGAAGTATCATATACTCTTAGAATTGTATCTAGGCACTATAGTGAATTTGTTCTTTATTTTATTATCACAATAATATGAGATGTGATAAAATTCTATTGTAGGAATTATCAGGCATTTGCTGTGGACCTGAGAATCTAATGTATTAATCAATTCCTCTAAATAAGAAAATAAATTTAAAAATAGGCCTGTCCATTTTCAATGACACATTTAACTTATACATATATATTTGTATATATATGAATGTGTTTGTGAGTATGTGTAGCTTTTCATAAGTGAATACACACTGGGATCTAATATATAGATAGATATGCTCATAGATATTAAAATACAGGAGAGAACATTATCTTTCTTTTGGTAAGTTAAGTAATGAGAAATGTATACCTAAGTTTGAATTGATGGCTATTAGAGTAGTTCATAAGAAAACACATGTATGAAAAAGAGGATATAAAGAGAAACATGGAAGATTAAGACTTACAAGAAAGAGATAACACATGCAGAAAGAAAATATATTACTTTGGTGAAAGACAAAATAATAATTTTATGTCTTAGCAACCATAGCATAATTTCACTCAAAAAGTGTGTTTAGTTTCTGAAAAACTCTTTGTACTGAAATATTTTCAATGTCAAAGATTTATTTTGTTTGCATGCTGGATAACAAAAATACAGAATATATTTCTATCTTTATGAGGATATTAAAATACTTTAATTTTTTAAATTCAAATAATCTTTAAATTTCTGAATTCTTTGGGAGATATCTATAATTCTACTTGATATAAGTAATAGCTCTGTACTTTAGCCCTTTTAGTATTTTTTGTTCTACTTAATACTATTGGTTGAACTCTATAATTAATACACAATTATTCTTAAGTGTTGAAGCTTAACTGAAAAGTAATCCCTGTTAAACATAAGAGTGGGAATAAGAGAGGGAAGAGATGTACAATTTGGGACATGCTCAATTGGACTTGTCCCAAATGGTAGAGTTAGAAATGTGCCAGGGGGATTCCAATACAATCCCATCAAGGTGGCATGTACCAATGCCATCTCACTAGTCCAAGTGATGAATTTCTGCTCACAATTGATCACACTGATAGGTCTAAGAGTCAAAGGGATCACATAAACAAGACTAGTGTCTGCTAATACTAACTGATAGAATCAAAAAGGGAGAGAACAATCCAACATGGGAAGCAGGATACACATCAGATTCATAGAATGGCAGATGTCCTAAACAGCACTCTGGCCTCAGAATCAGCCCTTAAGGCATTTGGATCCAGCTGAAAAGTCCATGAGACTATTTTAGGCATGGAAATCCAAGACACTGTGGCAAAAAAAAAAAAAAAAAAAAAAAAACACATGACCTAAATGAAGGATCTCTGCGAGTGAGATCCCAGTGGAAAGAACGGGGCCATCAAAGAAGGAGGTACCTTTCTCTGAAGGGAAGAGTGAACCTCCACTTTGACTATGACCTTGTCTAAATATGATCAGAGTCAGTGAACTCAAAAGACTTCCATAGCCTTGGCAACTCATGACAAGAGTCTAGGGTGATTACTGATGCCATAAACAAGAGAGTCAATTTGTTAAGTCAAGAACAGGAGTCACTGTGTACTTACTCCTCATGTAGGATCTCTGTCCTAAATATGCTATACATTGTGAATTAATGCTATAACTAGTACTCAAACAGTATTTTACACTTTGTGTTTCTTTTCTTTTTTTTTTTGACACGCAGAGTGGTCAGTAGAGGGAGACAGAGAGAAAGGTCTTCCTTTTTGCCGTTGGTTCACCCTCCAATGGCCGCCGCGGTAGGCGCGATGTGGCCAGCGCACTGCACTGTTCTGATGGCAGGAGCCAGGTACTTCTCCTGGTCTCCTATGCAGGTGCAGGGCCCAAGAACTTGGGCCATCCTCCACTGCACTCCCGGGCCACAGCAGAAAGCTGGCCTGGAAGAGGGGCAACCAGGACAGGATCAGTGCCCCGACCGGGATTAGAACCCGGTGTGCCAGCGCCGCAAGGCGGAGGATTAGCCTGTTAAGCCACGGCGCCGGCTAAACTTTGTGTTTCTATGTGGGTGCAAACTGTTGAAAGCTTTACTTAATATATGCTAAATGGATATTCTGTATATAAAGATAATTGAAAATGAATCTTGATGTGAATGGAAGGGGAGAGGGCTCGGGAGAGGGGAGGGTTGTGTGTGGGAGGGAAGTTATGTGGGTGAAAAAGCCATTGCAATCCATATGTTGTACTTTGGAAATATATATTCATTAAATAAAAATTTAAAAAAGAAATGCAGTGGAGAATTAGAGGTTAAATGTCATAGTGTTTGTAATTTAAATGAAAATACTGCTGAAAAATACAGAAGTAGAAAAATGTGAAAAAAAAGTAATAGCTCTGATACAAACAGCGATAATTTATGTTTCATAAGGCGTTATAGTTCAAGCAGCACTTTAAAATACACTAATCATAATGAATCACAGTAACCCTAAGGAGATCTTAAGGGTGGTGGGTGTGATATTAACCCCATTTTTCAGACAAAATAATGGACATGGAGGCACTAAGTTGTGTGATGATTCAGTTGATTCTAGATGGATAACACCTAAATCAGATCATCATTTCTTAACCCAATACTTCTCATTGCACAAAGTAACCCATTGCCATAAAATCACGCCATTGAAATGTCTTCACAGGAAGGTTCAAATAAAGTTGGCAGTGCTTCTTACTCATAATTTCCCAGAACTTGTAACCTGACAATGGGTTAAACATTCAGTTTGTTGTGTAAAAGGTAACATTTTAAATTGAAAGTACTTAGGGTGCTACATTTAATGAAGAACTTAGCTACCTCCATACAGGCTTCATTTTGGTACCAAAGTACCAGTTTTTACCACCATGACAACAAAGATCCAATGGAAATTTTCTAACTTCTATGAAAACATCAAAAACATCATGCTTTTGGTGTTTGAAATTTGTTTTTATAGAGCTTATTAGTATTTCAAAGACCTCATTTACATTAAAAAGGTTATATAAGATAGAAAAGCTTTTCTGAAATAATGCTCTGATAAACTTTTTAATATAAAATTTAATAATCTCAATTTTGAGGTTCCAAATTTTAACATATATATTAATTTAAATGGAAATATGAAAGTAAACACCTAATTAGAATTGGTTAACTACACTTGTAATAAACATTAGGGAAATATATTTTGTGTTATTCTCAGTTGCTTAGTAGTGGCATGAGGTCAGTGCACTTATGGTTGGTAATTAGATAGAAGGTTCAAAAACATATTACCAGCCATGGCTCATTAGGTTAATCCTCTGCCTGTGGCACTGGCATTCCATATGGGCGCCGGATTCTGTCCCGGTTGCCCCTCTTCCAGTCCAGCTCTCTGCTGTGGCCCGGGAAGGCAGTGGAGGATGGCCCAGGTGCTTGGGCCCTGCACCCGCATGGGAGACCAGGAAGAAGCTCCTGGCTCCTGGCTTGGGATCAGCACAGTGCTGGCCATCGCGGCCATTTGGAGAGTGAACCAATGGAAGGAAGACCTTTCTCTCTGTCTCTCTCTCTCTCTCACTGTCTAACTCTGCCTGTCAAATAAAAAAAAAAAAATACCCACATATCACATTTCCAGTTTTAATTAAATTATATTTGAAGACATGGCAGGTCAAGAACCCAAAAAAGTTAAATTGTACTGTATATGGAATTGTGTTATTATTTTGGTTTAATCCTTCATGGTAAATGATCATTTGGGCTACAATAGTATTTATTCCATGTGCTGATTAGAAGAATGTGTATGCTGTAACTGTAGGTGAAATGATCTATAAATATCTATTAAGTCCATTTGCTCAACAGTATGGTTCAACTCTGATGTAATCTTCATTGACTTTCATACTGAATGATCTCTCCATTGATAATGGTGAGGTGTTGAATTTCCCCTCTGTTATTACACTGGATTCTATCTTTCCATTTAGTTGTAATAATATTTATGTATATATTTGGGTGGTCCTGTGCTGAGTGCATATATATTTATGACTTATATATTCCTGCTGAATTTATCCTTTTATCAGTATATAATGTCTTTCTTTTATGGTTTTTTTGGTTGAAGTTTGTTTTTTCTAATATGAGTATGCCTATTCCACCAGTTTCAAGTTTCCCTTTGAATGGAAAATCTTTTTCCATTACATCATTTTCAGTCTGTGGATTTTTATTTGTAAAATAACTTTCTTATAGGCAGCATGCAGTTGAATATTAATTTTTATCCATTTAGCCAAACGTTTTGACTGGGAAATTTAATCCACTTACATTCAAGATTAATTGAATTGCTCTGTTGGTGAATTTGGTACTATGATGTGGGTTTTGGTTTTTTTTTTTTTTGGGGGGGAGATTTATTTATTTATTTGAAAGGCAGAATCACAGACAGAGAATTCTTCCATCTACTGGTTCACTCCCCTAAATGGCCTCAATGGCCAGAGCTGGGCCACTCTGTAGACAGGAGCTTCTTCCATGTCTCCCACATGGGTGCAAGGACCGAAGCCCTCAGTTCATATTCCAATGCCTTCCCAGGCCATTAGCAGCAAGCTGGATCAGAAGAGCAGCAGGGACACAAACCATTGTCCATATGGGATTTTAGTACTGCAGGTAGAGGGGAGGCTCAACCTATTACTGCAGAGTGTTGGACCCTCCCACGTGTCTTCATGATATTTACTTCTAAAGTAGGACTCCCAAGAGAATTTCTTGTAAGGCTTATATGAGGAAGATGAATTCTCTCAATTCTTGTTTGTGTGAGAATATCATATTTCTCCACTTTTAAAGAACATCTACACTAAATACAGTATTTCTGGTTTGCTTTCTTTCAAGACCTAGAATGTAGCATCTCATTCTCTTCTTACCTGTAGGGAATAAGCTGAAAACTCTACCTTTAGTCTAATTGGTTTTCCTTTATATTCAACTTGACATTTTTCTCTTATTTTAAGATTTACTCCTTTCCTTAATTTTGACAATTGATCATACTATGCCTTGGAGAAAATCTTTTTGGGCTGAATCTGGTTGAGGTCTTTAAGCTTCCAGTATGTCAATATCTGTATCTGTTTCCAGACTTGGGAAGATATCAACTATTATTTCATTCAGTATATTCTCAATGCCATCTGCCACAGTGGTAGGGGTCATATCACTCTCTGCTTGCCTCTTCCTGTGAAAAGTACATCCCTCAGCTGGAGAGCTGTAGGAGTGGTGGGTAGTGGCAGTAGATGTCATAGTTTGTTTCTCTTTCTACTGGCCTTCATAGTATCCATGTTATTTGCCGACCTCACTTCCTTACTGAAGATTGTTCCTTCTGTCAGTCTCCTCAGTTCTAATGTTTTATGTATAGAATGCTTTCTCTGGCAATATTTTGTCCACTAGCTAAGCAGCCTAGATAGGAGTGGTGGGCAGCTATGGTAGTGTCATGCTTTTTTTTTTTTTTTTTAATTTCTCTGCTGGTTTTAGAGTTTTTGTGCTACTTTTGCAGTTTTAAAGCTAACAGAGTTATTACTTTTAACTAATTTACATTGGAAAAAAATCACATTTTTACTCAAAAGAATACAGATTATAGCATCTGTATGGCACCACCATTAGGTTAGGGAAATTCTCTGTAAATTTGCAAAAAACATATCTGTCTCCAAGTTGATATGCTTTGCATTTGTACTATTGCTTTACAAAAATCTGAAGGCCAATGATAGATTAGCAATTTATAATTGAATACATTTTAAGAACAAAGTACAAAAATTATTTTAAAGAATAATTTTTCTATCTAGAAAATTCATTTTTCTTTAAAGGGAAACAATTTTAAATCAGATTTGTATTGTCGACTTAACCTTTCAAAAAATTAAAATGATATGACCAGCATTATGGTGTAGTAGTGTAAGCTGTAGCCTCTGGTATCAGCATCCCATATCAGAGTGAGGGGTCCAGTCTTTTTTTTTTTAAACATTTATTTATTTATTTGAAAGGCAGAGCTACAGAGAGGTAGGTAGAGGTAAAGGTGGAGGTGGAGGTGGAGGTGAGGTAGAGGTAGGTAGAGGTAATCTTCCAACCACTGGTTCACTCCCTAAATTGCTGCAATGGCTAGAGCTGCGTCAAAAGCCAGGAGCCAGGAGTTTCTTCAGGTCTCCCATGCATGTGCAGGGGACCAAGCACTTAGGTCATTTTCCTCTGCTTTCCCAAGCCATAGGAGAGAGCTGGATCAAAGTGGAGCAGCTGGGATTGAACCAGCACCCATATGCGATGCCAGCACTGCAGGTGGTGGCTGTATCCACTATGCTACCATGCTTGGTCCCAAAGGGTTCTATTCCTGACTGTACTACTACCAACCCAGTTAGCTGCTAATGCCCCTGGGAAAGCAGAGGATTATGTCCCAAGTACTTTAGTCCCTGTCATCCATGTGGGAGACTGGGTTGGAATTCCTGGCTCCTGGCTTCAACTCAGTCCAACTCCAGATGTTGTACCCATTTGTAGAGTGAACCAGATGATGGAAGATCTCTTTCTCTGTCTCTCCCTCTCTGTGTGTCACTCTGCTTTTCAAATAAATGAAATAATATTCATTAATAAATTAAAGGTCTTAATTAAGATGCTTACACTATTTATGATAGGATAGAGATCTTGTTACATAGGGTATAGATGAAAGCATGAATTTCAAAAGGGAATTTTTCAACTAGAAACATTTGTGGTAAGTAGCAAGACTTATATAGGTTGCATGTTAGTAAAATAAAAATATAAGCTTATTTCATACCCTATATACATATGTGAATATATATATCAGATAAATATATGCATATATGTTAAATATATGTATATATATATCATATAAGGTGGCTTTGTGTTTAAGTGAGGTTTAATCATAAACTGAGAGGTGGAAAAGATCATCTTGAAAAGTATTGTAATTTGATTTCATTCATTATTAAATTATAAGCCTGTTGAACATTGAGACACAAAATAATAGTGCTCTGTTCTCTGCCCAAATATAGGCTGGATTTAGAATACCAGCACAGGAGTCTGGCCAATGTAGAATAATGCTTATTTTATTCAAACCTAGACCTGTGCAATTACTTTATCACGATACAGTGTAAACAATTATACTGCCTTCATGGTCATAGGCTCTACTGAAGGTATTGAAAAACTGTGGGCCAGTGCCACAGCTCACTTGGCTAATCCTGCACCTGCGACACCAGCACCCTGGGTTTTAGTCCCGGTTGGAGCGCCCGATTCTGTCCCGGTTGTGTCTCTTCCAGTCCAGCTCTCTGCTGTGACCCAGGAAAGCAGTGGAGGATGGCCCAGGTCCTTGGGCCCTGCACCCGCATGGGAGACCAGGAGGAAGCACCTGGCTCCTAGCTTCGGATCAGTGCAGTGCACTGGCCGTAGCAGCCATTTTGGGGGTGAACCAATAGAAGGAAGACCTCTCTCTCTCTCTCTCTCTCTCTCATTGTCTAACTCTTCCTGTCCAAAAAAAAAAGAGAGAGAGAGAGAGAGTAAAGAGCTTATCTCTTCACTATTATTCCTCAGAGATTACATAATTGTTATTCTCTAAGAATAATTAAGCAATACCTTTTCTTTAGAATTAGAGATGAGTCACTTGACCTCTGCAAATATATGCTGATCAATTTTTTCGCTTAGTCATCTTAATCAATATTATGAACCTTATGAAGAACACTGGTCATTGTTAACAGAGTAAACAAAATCTGAAGGGTGTTCAAATATCTGGCAGGAACAAGTAACACTATGATATACCCCTAAGTTAAACAGAAACTTGCCCTTTGTAAAGAAATATGATTTTTATGTGATGATATGAGTATCTGTGTGAATATATCTAAATTTTGATAAGCTTTGTACTATGTGCCAAATCAATACTAAATTTAACCTTGGCTCAGCAATAAATCTATTGCAATTTCAGGAAAATGTTTGGAATTTAAAATTCCTTATGTGAATATTATCCTGGGAAAATTATAAACAAATAAAATCACAATAATTTGATGTATTGGGCTTTGAAGGGTAATATTTGTTACAGGTGAATAGAGAATTTATTATTTTCCACAGTTGAACAACATTTCTTTAAGAAATGTAATTATTCTGTACACAAGAATTCAGAATACAACAGAGGAGGAAAAAACAAAATGCACTTATCCTACATTATAACAAGCTTACTGAGGCTTTAAATGAATATATATTTATAAAATTGCCTTTGACAAATCACACGATCTGATTATGTGGCAGGATGCTCTGACAAAGGATTTGATTAACTAGTGCATTGAGCTGTGGCTAGTAAATAATAACCTTCCCTGTTCAGGCTTCTACTTGTTATTGTTGGGAAAGAGACAGAATATTGAAAATTAGTTTGTATCAAAAACAAATCAATTATTGATGCAAGATCTAAGATGGCATGACATTTATGTTATGCCACTGAATTTTATGAATGGATAATAACACTTTCTAATGTGAATGTTAATTTAGATTAGGCCAACTATGTTATGATAACTGGTCCATGTCACAGATTTCCACCATCTGTGCTAAATGATTACACAGGTTTGCAATGATATTTCTAAGGTGAAAGTATAAACAGCATTGATAGTGTTTTTATATGGTAAAATTTACCTGAGACTCTATATTCATATCCTGCACAGGGGTTTATTATGTGTTCATTGAAATATTAGACGAAGATATTGACATTTAGGATGGAGAATTTCAGAAAGATCTGCCATATTAATGTAGAAAATCATAATTACTTTTAATATAATCATCGAATAATCTAATTTTCCTTAATGATATAATTGCTATAATGAATGTGTTCTTAGTAGAAAAATCAATGCTATGGAAGACTCCACCAAACTCAGATTAAGATTTTATGTAATGATAAATGTTTGTGTGAATATTTTCTATATTTCCAGATGCTCTTAAGAAAGTAAATAAATTTTTTGAAACCCATCCATATTTTTATTACACACTTTCTATTAACTTTTTGAAGACCCCCTCATATATATTGATTTTGAAATTTTACACTAAAAGAACTTATTTTAATGCCACGTTCCATTTTGTATATCCATTATTTATTTGAAAGGCAGAGAGACTGACAGAGACACACAGAGAAACTCCATGCCCTGGTTCGCTTGACAAATGCCCTTAACATGGCTGAAGACAGGTACCTGAAACTCAATCAAGATCTCCCACATGAGTGACAGGGATCCAAATGTTTGAGCCATCACTTTCATTTTTATTTTATTTTATTTTATTTTATTTTTGACAGGCAGAGTGGACAGTGAGAGAGAGACAGAGAGAAAGGTCTTCCTTTTGCCGTTGGTTCACCCTCCAATGGCCGCCGCGGTAGCGCGCTGCGGCCGGCGCACCGCGCTGATCCGATGGCAGGAGCCAGGGGCTTCTCCTGGTCTCCCATGGGGTGCAGAGCCCAAGCACTTGGGCCATCCTCCACTGCACTCCCTGGCCATAGCAGAGAGCTGGCCTGGAAGAGGGGCAACCGGGACAGGATCGGTGCCCCGTCCGGGACTAGAACCCGGGGTGCCGGCGCCGCAAGGCAGAGGATTAGCCTGTTGAGCCACGGCGCGGACCTTGAGCCATCACTTTCAGACAGCTGGAACTGGAAGTGGAGTTGGGACTGTAACCAAGCGAAAGATGTGGCTGTCTCAAAGGACATTTTAACAACACATCCAAATGCTTGCCCCTCACCCCCTGCTGCATGTAGGATCTCTGTCTTTAATGTGCTATACACTGTTATTTAATGCTATAACTAGTATTCCAACAGTATTTTTTTTACTTTGTGTTGCTATGTGGGGGCAAACTGTTGAAATCTTTACTTAATATATACTGAACTGATCTTCTGTATATAAAGAGAATTGAAAATGAATCTTGATGTGAATGGAAGGGGAGAGGGAGCAGGAAAGGGGAGGGTTGTGGGTGGGAGGGAAGTTATGTGTGTGGGGGGGAAGCCATTGTAATCCGTAAGCTGTACTTTGGAAATTTATATTCATTAAATAAAAGTTTAAAAAAAAAGAATACTGAAGGAAGGAATGAAAGTCAGATATGCAAAAAAAAAAAAAATTCTCATCGTTTATTTCCATTTGTTACAGTGCCTGACATACAAAAAGCTCAAGAAGTATTCTTTTGCTTTTTACTTTGAAATGTAAATAAATTCACATCATCTGATGTAGACATAGCAAATAATTTATGTAACTTTTAATAATAAAGATTTATATGGGTCCATGCTGTGGCACAGCAAGTTAAGCTGTTGCCTGCCATGCCAGCATCCCATAAGAGCACCCCTTGAGTCTCAGCTGCTCCACTTTCTAATCCAGCTCCCTGATAATGTGTCTGGGAAAGCAGAAGATGGCCCAAGAGTTTGGGACACCTGCCACCCATGTGGGAGACCTGGATTGTGTGCTAGGCTCTTGGTTTCAGCTTGGCCCAGCCTCAGCTGTTGCAGCCATTTGATATGTGAGACAGCAGATGAAGATCTTTCCCTCTCTCTCTCTCTCTCTGTATAATATATATATATATAATATATAAAACATATATTAATATATACATATATCTGCATTTCAAATAAAATAAATAAAATCTTGAAAAATAATGAATATTAATACATTTTAATAGTTTCATTATCTTGTGGCTGTTACTGCTCTTGCTTTGGCATTTTATCCAATTTCATTCCAGACTGTATTATGGAATATTAGAGAAGGTATACAATAAATTTCATAGACTACTTTTCAGCTCCAGTTTTTAAACAGTGTCACTGAGACATAATTGACATATTATAACTGCACATATATAATATGCTCAATTTGTTAAAAGTGGAGTATGCAAACGTCCTTGAGAATATCATTACAATTGAGGTAATAGCTATATACACCATGTCCCAGGGACACCATGTTATATAGCAGAGCTGAAGTTCATCTAGCACAGCTAAAACTTTACAGCCATTAAGCAAACCCCCTCTGTCGACACTCTCCAGTCCCTTCAAACCACTATTGTATTTTCTGCTTCTGTGAGCTTGACTGTCTTAGGTACCTCACATAAGTGGAACCCTGTAAGTTTACCCTTTTATCCATGGGTTATTTTACTTGAAGTTCCCAATCTTGAAGTACTGGCTCTATCTTGGTTCCAATCTGGCAGTCATGGCATGGGGTCTAGAGTTAAGTGAAACGAAGTTTACTTCCTGATACCCAGATTGAAACCAGTTGTGCTCCTGAAGGCAAGTTTGAAAGCTGACTTTGTATCCAGAAAGTGGATAAAATTAAACAGCATGTATCCATCATGAGCCACAGTAACTTATCCAACAAAATCGAAGTAACAGAACTCACACTTGGGTGTTGTAGCACAGGGTGTTAAGCTTGCCAACACCTGCATCCATTAAGGGTTCTGGTTCCAGTACCAGTTGCTGCAATTCCAATCCAGCTTCCCACGAATGCACATAGGAAGGCAGCAGAGATGGCACAAATGTTTGGGCCCCTACCACTCACGTGGGAGACCCTGAAGAAGCTTCCAGCACCTGACTGCAGCCTTGCCCAGCTATGGCCATTGTGGCCATTTGTGGAGTGAAGCAGTGGATGGAAGATCTCTGTTTCATATTCTCTCTCTCTCTCTCTCTCTCTCTCTCTCTCTCTGTGTGTGTGTGTGTTTCAAATAAATAAGCTTTAAAAACCAAAATACTGAGGTATCTCTATTATCTGCATTTGAATTTTCTGCACAGATTAAGTTACTTGTTAAAAACCTTTTGTGATTTTCAACGTGGGTATTTGGTGCAATGGTTAAGACACTGCTGAGGACTCAGCACCCCATATCAGAGTTCCTGTTTTCATGACCTGGTTCCACTACGGATTTCAGCCTCCTGTGAATATGCAACCTTGAAGGCAGGAGGTGACTACTCATATAGTTAATCAGTGCCACCTATGTGGGAGAACCAGACTGAATTCCAGGCTCCTGGATTGGGCCTGGTTCAGCTTAAACTGTTCTGGGCATTTAAGGAAAAATTCAGTGTATGGAAGATCCCTCATACTCTCTTTCTCCCTCTCTGTGTGTGTCTCTGTTTTGCAAGTAAATATAAATGAACAGTTTTTAAAAACCTCTATATGACTTCCTGCAGCTTAATTTTATTATGCATTTTGTTGCTTAAAATTTAATAGGTGGGATTTTAAAATATTATTAAAAATTTAATGCATGATACATTTTAGAAGTTTTGGTGGATTAGTACAATAACACATTTTATTTTTGATCAATAAATATTTATTCAGTGTGGTTCATATGACAGATGCTAGAGTAGATGTGGTATATTTGAAAAAAAATTAGACAAAATTACTTATTGCTAAAATAGAGAAAAGAAATTAATATGTAGCTCAATAATACAATACAAGTCACATTTGAGATTATGAAAATTGTTTAGTGACTTTTCAGGCAGACATATCCACATAATAGACACTATAGAAATTAGTCAAATCCTAGAAAAACAGGAATGGAGTTCCAGCAAAGCTCCTGCCGATATTATACATTGAACTTTTTTTCTACAGCAATAAAACATTTAGTGTTGCTAGTCCATAAAAATACAGAGATTTGAGGCTATTTGAGGCTTACTAGTCAAGTTAGTTACATCCTACGTAGAAAAGGTGTACAATGGAATGATTTAAAGTAGAAAACAGTACTGCTGTTTGTTAATTCAAATTATTTTTAAAAGATCTTTGAGGAGGATAGGCCAAAGAGATATCAACTAAGTTATTACTGAACTAGCATAGGTAAGAAGAAGTTAGATGTATTGAACGTAATTAAAAAAATCTTCTATGTTCTGTCTGAACCAGGATCTAGAAAAGGTTTCTAAGTTGGTTGTAAAATTTTAGACTGAGCAAATAGATAAATGGTTACAACACTGATAAATTTATAACCAAAATATAGAAAATACTGGTGTAAAACCGACTGAGATTGAAACTTGGATGGGATAATAAATGAAGTTTTATACAATATCAACCTAAATAAACGTTCTCATGGATATTCATGAAGTGTCATTTAAAAGGTTGGTTTGAATTCAACTGAGCTGACAGTTGATGACATGGTTATGTGTCAGGATACATTCATCTTGGGACAGAGTTTCAGTTAGGTATTCCTAAGGATTACTTCTAGAAATTTCTCTGATATAATTACTTTGGTCAACCAACATGCCAAAGATTGAGGTTTTGTTTCTATATGCTAATATATTTAGTAAATTTATACCAAGTTTGTTAAAGGTCTGCTCTATTATAGATATCATAATACTCATATCACTTGAACACCTTTTTCTTTGATCTTATAGTTTGCTACTGAGGAAGAAACTGTACTTCTTTCATGAGTCACTGGATTATAACTAAATAGTCCTTGCAAACAAATGTATTCTTTCTTTATTGAAAACCTAAAATTTTATTCTGGAAATACATAGCATAGTATAATCATTTTTTTTTCCTTTTATGTTACTAGAATTGTTTGTTAAGCAATGTCAAATTGCTCAATGTTAGTATTATTAATATTGTTCCTCACAAAATAGAGTTACATGTATTTTCCAAAAGCAACAGTATTCTGGAGACAACTGAGATTTTTTTAAAAGATGAACTCATAATTAGCATATTTGTTTATATCTTATAGATATCTTATATTTTTCAAACATTTTCACAACCTAGCACATACACAGACAGATGCGCACACACACATGTGTACAAGTATATACACAAACATATAGAAACTTATTGGCACTATATAATTTCATGTCAAATTACACCACATTGCTTAATATTGTGTAAGTGAAACTTTCAGAGAAGACTAAAGAAAGACAACTGTGAATTTTTTGTAGTGTAGAAAAAACTTTTTACACATTAAACTATTCATAATTATTGTACAGTACAGATTCAGAGTTATTATTTGGAAACTATTATAGGCTGAAATATTTTTGTATAAGGCAGTTTGCAAAAAGGAATTATTAACAATATAGAAGGTTTATGATATAGATGACAATAAAAATAAGAATAATAATAATTACTTATAAAATAAACTTTTAAATTACTTGCTAATAGCCCTATAGGTGATTTTTAAAATATAATGGTATAAAAGCAAAGTAGGATTCTGGAAATTGTACTTGGATACACTACTGTGTGAAACTTACCTTTTTTCATTGTATTTCACTATAATGAAAAACAAACAAGCACATAAATAATGCTGGCAAAATTTCCTTGTTTCATTATTGATTTGATAAATCCTAACCAAAATAAAAATCATTTAAAATATAGCATATTAGCATTAACTGGCAGAACAGAACTATCCATGTATTTTAGTATCACTGACGTAGTAAACCAGTGGTAGGTGAGCTCTGTTCCTATATCATTTTATTTATTAGAAAAGTAGCCTTGAGCTAAGAACTACATGTTGGTGGAAGACATCAATTATTTTATTAATAAACTGTGAATAAGTATAACTTGATGTTTGAATTTATTAATAGATGAATATAAGTGTTTTCTTAGACAGTAACTCTGAAAATTGGATAATATTTGTTTCTATGCATTTGCCTCAGGAAACATGCTTCCTAATAACAGCAAAAGAAAAAAAAATCTCATTAAACATTGAGTGTCAGTTGAAGAGGACAAACGTTTTTTAAGTGCTTTCCTCATCAAATTCAAAACTAAAGAATAGTAATATGGTGATAATAGTGGAATTATATCTCTATTTTTATAATAGTTACTTTATCCCATAGTATATTTACATATATAGATATAGCCATGTAAAATAAAATTGGAAAAATGTTCAATTTTTAATTATAGGAAAAAATCTTTTTGAAATTGAGTGGCTGGTGCTGGTGCTGTGGCACAGTGGGTTAAAGCCCTGGCCTACAGCTCCAGTATTCCATATGGGCACTGGTTCTAGTCCCAGCTGCTCCACTTCCAATCCAGATCTCCACTAATGTGCCTGGGAAAGTGGCAGAGGATGGTACAAGTCCTTGGACCCATGCACTCATGTGGGAGAGCTGGAAGAAGCTCCTGGCTCCTGGTTTCAGATTGACTCAGTTCAGCTCTGGCCATTGTGGCCATCTGGGGAGTGAATTTGTGGATGGAAGCCATCTCTCTGTTGCCACCTTTCTCTGTAACTCTATCTCTCTAACAATAAAATAAATCTTAAAAAAAAAAGTGAGCAGCAAAGGCTGTGGCAAAGGTTTTACAGGTTGGGCACTGTGCAACCACCACACTAATATTCAGCAGTCTTACAGACAATACATACAGAGTGAACGGATACAGAGAATACTATTGGCAATTTTAAAAGCTCACCCAGAAATAAAACAAAAACACTTAAATTCTTGCATAATTAACTATGTATTTCAGACATAAAATATTGGGGATATGCTGTCTGTCCATTGTTCTAATAATCCATTCCATTTTTGACTGCTGAGTGTGACTTGTAAATGTAATTTTGAAAATAAATGTGAAATATAGGTCAAAAATTTTAAAGGATGAGATTTTTGATATTGTCAGTTTTGCTTTTGAATTATATATATGAAGTAATGCTCATGTTCTAATGGATAGTAGTTTTTGTGTTGCACCACATTTTTGCTCCTCTTAGTACTAAGTTTTGAAATAAATATTTATAAGTAGGCATGTGTATGTATGTAAACTATTTAAGAGGTTACCCATTCAAACAAAAATTTGGATATGTATAAATAATATACGTGGGATATTATACACAAATGCATAAAACACATAGCTAATTTATACCCTATGACAGGTTAATTGGAAAATATTTAAGAATTGAGGATCATCTGGAACAGTGACCTTTTATTAAGAGTGACATACTCAAAGCCAAAATCAACAGATGGGTTTGCATCAAATTGAGAAGCTTCTATACTGCAAAAGAAACAATCAGCAAAGTGAAGAGGCAACCAACAGAATGGGAGAAATTATTTGAAAACTAAACAACTGATAAAAGATTAATAACCAGAATATATAAAGAGATCAAGAAACTCTCTGGTGATGGCATCCCATATGGGCCCCGGGGTTCTAGTCCTGGTTGCTCCTCTTCCAGTCCAGCTCTCTTCTGTGGCCTGGGAGGGCAGTGGAGGATGGCCCAAGTGTTTGGGCCCCTTCACCTGCATGGGAGACCAGGAAGAAGCACCTGGCTCCTGGCTTTGGATTAGCATAATGCCGGCCGTAACGGCCATTTGGGGAGTGAACCAATGGAAGAAAGACCTTTCTCTCTGTCTCTCTCACTGTCTGTAACTCTACCTGTTATGTATTGTTAGCCGTCACAAAACACACCGAACACCGGAGTAAGGGAAACGGTTTATTGGGGAACACCCTACAGACCAGAGTGAAGGGGCAGTGAAGGAAAGAGAAAAAGAGTATAAGAGAGATAGAGAGAGAGACAGAAGAGATGAGCTGGAGAGAAGCCAAGAGAGCGCAGGAGAGAAGAACCGAGAGAGCAGGAAGGAAGAGCCAAGAAAGAACCAAGAGAGCAGAACCAAGAGAGAAGAGCCAAGAGCCAAGAGAGGCCAAGAGCGCAGGAGAGAAGCCAAGAGAGAGCATGTGTTCAGGAACAGGCCCTTTTAAAACTTCGCCTGAGGGCGGGCAGGGAAACAGGAGCAGTGAATCCCATTAGGATGGGGGTGGAGCCTGGCTCAGGTAGCTGGGCAATGCAGCCACCTGGTTAAAACTGCGCCAGTTTCCTAACACTACCTGTCAAATAAATTAATATATATATATGTCTATATATATGTATTTTATATCATCTATAGTCATCTATTGGGATCCACTGTGAAGCAGGACACAAGTTCTTTATCCTTTCTAACAGTATCCATTAGTTAGGTTTTACTCATCCTTTCCTCACTTATTTCCAACCCCTTTTAGCCAACATTGTATTCTTGATGTTGTAAGATAAATATTTCAGATTCCAGATTTGAGTGAGATCTTATTATACAACATCAAAACACAAACTAGGGTGGGGATGTGTAGACCTTACCTTGGGAAGAAATTTGCAGTAAGAGAATGGCAGATGAAGCAAAACCTGGAGGAGTGAGGACAAAGCATTAACAAGGCATTGCCAATATTTTAGTAAGTCATCATGTTAATGTGAAAAAGCAATAATGCGTAACGACAATTGAATTGAGAATATATGTCAGATCTTAATAACAAGTGGCACAATAAAGCATTTGCCGTTTTGCTGGAAGAAGTACAGTTCCATTGAATAATTTCTAGAAATTGAAAGTGATGTTTAGAAGAATCCTTTCATTTAGAACAAAACTCAGCAAACTGCTCTACAAAATGCCAGATATTAAATGTTTTAGGCTTTGTTTACAATACAGTTTCTGTTGAAATCACTCAATTCTAACACTGTATCTTGAATGCAGCTGAAGACATTCTAAAAGGATAACATCTACGTCCATGCAGTTTACAAAAACAATAGGGTTAGATTTGAGCCACTGGCTGTGATTTGCCAGCCACTAATTTAGAAAGATCATGCTGGTCTCAGTGAGGCTATGAATTGCTAGTGGGGACATAATCCAAATATCTGCAAGCTGAAGTGTAGAGCTTTTGGAATGATGGATTACATCTCAATGATATTTAGGATATAACATACTAAGAACTCATCAGTAGGTTATTTATGAGAATTCAGGAAGCGAATAAATATGCATGAATCCTAACTGAATGGCAAAGACAAGCAGTTGTGTAGTGGTTTCAGGAATGTGAAGATAGATAGAGTCTTTTATTTTAAAAAAAATATTTTATTTGTAAGAGTTACAGAGAGAGGTAGAGACAGATAGAGAGGTCTTCCATCTGCTGGTTCACTCCCCAGATGGCCGCAACAGCTGGAGCTGCACCTATCTGAAGCCAGGAACCAGGAGACTTCTCCAGGTCTCCCATGTGGGTTCAGGGGCCCAAGGGCTTGGGCCATCCTCCAGTGCTTTCTCAGGACATAGCAGAGAGCTGGACCAGAAGAGCAGCCGGGACCAGAACCGGCACCCATATGGGACGCCTGCACCCCAGGTCATGGCCTTAACCTGCTGCGCCACAGCATCGGACCCAACAGAAGTCTTAAGTAAGTCTTAGTTCCTACTAGATACCAAAGAAAGCTTTCAAGTAGTCCCCCTCCCCCTCCAAGCATTATTCTGTTATTTATTTGAAAGGCAGAGTTACAGAGAGGAGGTCAGATGGAAATGATGAGGGAGATAAGGAGATGATGGAGATGGAGAGATAGATAGTCCATCTGTTTGTTCACTCCTCAAAAGGCTATAGCAGCCAGGGCTGGGCCAGGTCTAAGCTAGGAGCTTCTTCCAGGACCCCCAGGTGGGTGCAGGGGCCCATGCACTTCAGCCATCTGCTGCTGCTTTCACAGGACCATTAGCAGGAAAATGTACTGGAAGTGGAACAGCTGGGTCTCAAACCACCACCTATATGGGATGCTGACTTCATAGGCAGAGACCCAATCTGCTGTCCTACAATGCCAGCCCCTCAAGTAAGCTTTTTAAGTGTCACTCTTGGGAGAAAGTTTTAATCTGGGTTTTAGCATGTGAGGGCTTCTTGAATACAGGAAATAAGAAAAACTACTTAGTGTAATACCTAGTATGGAATGAGAGAAGATATTTAGGAAAATATCTTTAAAAAGTTCAAATTAAAGTTATAGACTAGAAAAATAAGTGTACAAATAAAAATTAGGCGGAATAGCTAGATTAAAAATAACCATATAAATGGTACATTAAAAGTTGAAGATACTGTGCGTTATGGCACAGCAGGTTATTCTTCCGCCTGCAGTGCCGGCATCCCACATGAGTGCTGGTTCTAGTACCAGCTGCTCCACTTCTGATCCAGCTCTCTGCTATGGCCTCAGAAAGCAGAGGAAGATGACCCAAGTGCTTGGGCTCCTGCATGCACGAGTGAGACCTGAAAGAAGCTGCTTGCCTCTGGCTTCGATTTGGCCCAGATCTGGCCATTGCCACCATTTGAGGAGTGAACCAGATGATGGAAGACCTCTCTCTCTCTCTGTGTCTCACTGTCTATAACTCTACCAATCAAATAAATAAATAAAAATCTTTTAAAAAAAGTTGAAGATAGATTTCTATTAATGGGTTTAAAGAGCTTTAGTGGAACAATAAAAATAAAAATCTCAAAGAAATTGTGGCATTCTATGTATTCAAATCCACTGGAGAACAGGTGGTAGAGAAATCCACTGGTCCAAGTTCTGAAGAAATGTGACAGTGGGTGTCTGTAAGAAGCATGGAAATGAAAGTCTGAGGAAGATACACTTGGACAAGGTTCAAACAGAATTAGCCTTGAATAGTTGAAAAATAAGTGAAAAACGAGTTCATTCTGGCTGGACAGTGTTAAAACCCTGGGAACTACCAATATCGAGAAACTTGCCACTCTTTCTACCTGAACTCCTCTGGGAAGCTCCAGAAGATACAGCCAGAAATGATAAGAGGTGTGCATTATGGACTGGAACTTGAAAGAATGGTAGCTTACATGAAGGATGTGAAATTCTGCCTGTATACTTCTTAATTTTTTCTACTAAAGGTAAAGAGCCTTAATCTGAAGGAGGAAGTGCTTTGCTACAAACACATTGCAAGGGAAGGAAGAGAGCAGACAAAAATCCTAATAATTACAATTGCATTTGAGAAAGGTGCCAAAAAACTAAGAAGCTCAGACTCCTAAGATCTAGGGAAAGTAGTTAATGTCTATACCAAATCTATTCTGGGTAAGAGAGATGTATATCATGCAATCTCTCATCAACAAGCTAACATGTTTGAATAAGAAACAAGAAAAAAATTTATGTAGGGATGAAAGGAGCAAGTATTAATGAAGATATCCTCTCTAAAACATAGCACAAAACTTTAAAATTAGAATTTAGCATAAATGCTCTGGTAAATTAACTCCCATCTTTTAAAAATATTTAGTTATTCAAAAGGCAGAGTTACAGAGAGGTATAGACAGAGAAAGAGAGGGGGTTCTTCCATCCGATGAAAAATATTACAGTAAACATGTTAGAAACCATGAAAACAAAGAGTACAGTATTATTAAAGTACAGCAAGAAAAAATGTCACTCTAGAATTCTATATCTAGTGAAACGATAAATAAAAAATGAAGGATTTTTTTGAACAAAAAACACATATCCACTCTGTAAGAAATGCTGAAGGAATTTCATCTGATAGAATAGAACATCAAACTGAAACTTAGACCTATAAATTGAAACAAAAGGTTATATGTAAATAAGAATAAAGTGTATTTAATTTTGGAGTTTATTTAATTGCTATAAAAGATTTCGTGCTAAGTCTAAAACAAATGCAGTCTATTGTTCTATTAACTTGAAAAAGTAGATAGTATTAAAAACAATAGCACAAAGAATGAAAACACAGAGATGGGAATACAGAATAAATGGTTTTCACACCACACATGAAGCAGTATGATGTTATTTGAAGGAGGATTAAGGGTACTTAAGAATATATTTTATAGAAGTTACATAAACCACTAATTTTTAAAGAAGGTATAGTAAACATAAACAGATTAGATAACACAGAAGTAGACAATAGCATATTCAACTAATAAAAAGAGAAGGTCAAAAGTAGTGAAAAATCAAATAACAGGTGAAACTAATAGAAGACAAAGTTGGAAGATAATTTAATGAATCAACTTCAAGGTGAATAAAATAACACACTAGTGAGAAAAGACTGCCAGATTGAATAACAAGATCCAAATGTATGCTGCCAACAAGAAAATCACTTTATATTTTTGTCAAACCAATGGTTAAGAATGATATACTACTGTAGTTTTAATGATCTGTGATTGTTTTAAAAATTACTCTATATGAGTGAAATGTACATCTTCTCATTTGATTATTGTTAATAGTTTTTGACTATAGTACTGCTGAACACTGGTCTTACTACTTTATACATGTTGAACTCTTTATTTAGTGCAGTATGAAGCCTTTAACTATAATGTAAATTAAAAATGTTATCTCAAATATTCAAAAAGAAAGAAAGAAGAAGGGAAGGAAGGAAACATGGAGGGAAGGAAAAGGAAAGTATCATTCTATTTTCAGAATTATATCTATGAACTATATGGAATCTGTTCTCTTTGATTAATATCACATTATTATGAGAATCAATGAGAATTATGTTGCAGTAGGCATCATACATTGACTGTGACCCTGAGAATCGAATATAATAAAAAATTCCTTAAAATTTCAAAAAAACCCGCAAAATATATAAAGCAAATATCAAGCCACATTTCTGACATATAACTTGAATTCAGATTTCTTTTAAAGCACTCAAAATAAATTAATAATGTAACAACACCAAAGCTGAGGGGCTAGCATTGTGGTCATGTGGTCATTTGGGGAGTGAGTTATTGAATGGAAGTCCTTGTGTACTCTCTCTCTCTCCCCCTCTCTATCACTATAAATCTGCCTTTCAAACAAACAAATAAATAAATAAATATTATTTTAAAAAGAAAGCTTCATTGTCTAAAAACCATACCAACAAAAGATGCTAAGGAAATACAAATTGTTATGATGTTCAAATGTATCCTTGAAGTAATGAATAATTTACTTGGTAGGAAAATAATTTCTAAACTATTATATCTAAAATAGCAATGTACAAGTAAAATGATGCATTCCTCCACAGCTAATTTTCTTTGTGCTTACTATTGTATTCTATTTATATATTTGAATATCATATGACTTTAGTAATGAAGGAAAATGAGTTTTACTCTGCTTTTTAACATTGCATTTATTCATTCAAATATGGAACTTGGGCCTGGCAGCTTGAAATTCTCTGGTTTCTTTTTAATTGGATCAATGGATTCTTTCTGAAGGATGTTGCCACCTGATAACACTTGTTTTTACTTCACTTAGGTCTATGTGTTGGTTACCACATGCTGAAAACTTTGCCTACTTCCAGTGTTTTCACAGGAGTCATGGCTTTTTGGGGTCAAAAGACAGACTTCATGACTGGGAGAATCTTATGATATTTTATAGATCACAAATCATTTAGCATTCTCCATGTCACACTCAGTTTATATCCTGACTCCAAAAAGGAGCACTTCATAAAAAATTTATAGGCTCCAATATTACAGTCTTTCCCATTTTCTCTCCAATAATCACAAGAGGCACCAGGAGAGATTTCTGCTGTTTTTCTACCCATGGAATTTGTTTTCCTCCTTTCATATCCTAAGATTTACAGCTCTATAAATATACTCAGCATTAATTATCCAAATATACTCACTGACATTTTGTGTGTCGGTGAGGATTCAGGGTTCCCAAAAGAGGAACTTGAAAATAAGGTTTTCCAAGTCAGTGAATTGTGTTACAAAGAATACACACAACCAAATAAAAACAACAATATTAAAATATTATTGCATAACTCTCTCCATTCGGAGTCTTCTTTTTATAGGAGATGTCAAATTTCTGGCAGAGAATGACAGAAGTACAGGATTAAAATTTGATTTGAATAGCAAGTTTCTATATGATTAATGACAGTACCTGCAAGTAAACTATACAAACATCCCTAAACATCTATCAGATGACAATGCTATGAATGAATAAGTCATTTTTCCCTTTATTGCTTCCTCTTCTTTTGACCCCAAACTCAGTATCCATTGAGAAGTTTTTATGTGTTTGCCCTACTGACTTCCTACTTGAAAGGGTTCCTTTGGAACTGTATCCAGATGTCTGTTGTCCATATCTAATTTTCCTAACCAAGTAGGTTCCTGGGATTTCCAGAACACTAGTCTCCACTAAAATATTTCCTTTTAAACCTGCCCTGTCCAATACTATGCTGGACTCTTCGATTGTGTGCTTTCTAAACTTTTATTATTTATCCTTATTCTTATTTATTTATTTGAATGGGAGGGGGAGAGAATGAGAAGAAGAAAGGGAGAGAGAGAGTGCTTATCTACTGGTTCACTACTCAAATGCCTACAATGTCTAGGGCTTAGCCAGGCTGAAGCCAGGAACCAGCAACTCATCCCAGGTCTTTCATATGTACATCAGGGCCTCAATCACGTGGGCTATCACCTGATGCCTCCCAGAGTGCAAAATAACAGGACACTGGAATCAGGGCTGAAACTTGGACTCAATCTCAGGGACTTTGATATGGGATGTAGACATCCCAAGCAGCATCTCAGCTGCTATGCCAAATGCCAGCCCCTTAACTCTTACAGAAACACAGATTTATATTTTATTTTCTCTGGATCTAGTAGTTTCAAATTCTTTTCCAGTAGTAAATAGAGTCTATCTCAAGATATTCTCTCTCATATTTTTTAAAAACTATAAGGAGGCTTGTAAAGAATTATTTCTTAGTTAAGGAAGAAGGTGGCTGTTAATACCAGTAGATGTGACAAATACCGAAGGAGAGGTGGTTTTAGGAAATGTCTAATGGCAGTGCCCTTCATCCAGCAACTAAGTGATACATATCTGTACTTGCACCTCTCAACACCATGCAAGGCAAGACCTTGTGCAAATAGAAGCTTGCTAGAAAGCCAATAACAAAGCAATTTATTTCACAAAAATTGTATTGTATTGAAGGATATTGATATATTAGTGCAAGATACTAAAAGTAAGGTTTACTTCAGCTACATTTAACAAAAGGGAATAAATGGTCAGAGACTTCCAAAATAAAATAAATTGTAAATAACATATTAGAGCAACATCCTTTTATAAACTCGTTATTTTAGCACAAATATACATATAATGGCAGTTTGTATATTTAAAGCTAATTGCGGCCGGCGCCTTGGCTCAACAGGCTAATCCTCTGCCTTGCGGTGCTGGCACACCGGGTTCTAGTCCTAGTTGGGGCACTGGATTCTATCCCGGTTGCCCCTCTTCCAGGCCAGCTCTCTGCTATGGCCCGGGAAGGCAGTGGAGGATGGCCCAAGTGCTTGGGCCCTGCACCCGCATGGGAGACCAGGAGAAGCACCTGGCTCCTGGCTTCGGATCAGTGCGAAGTGCTGGCTGCAGCGGCCATTGGAGGGTGAACCAACTGCAAAAAGGAAGACCTTTATCTCTGTCTCTCTCTCTCACTATACACTCTGCCTGTCAAAAAAAAAAAAAAAAAAAAAAGCTAATTGCAACATTAGGATTCTATGCTATAAGAGCAATTTTGTTTCTCCTTCTCTCTTTGTACTTCTGCCTTTCCAATAAATAAAATAAATCCCAAAAAAAGTTCTTTGAAA
The DNA here is from genome assembly GCF_033115175.1 of Lepus europaeus. Lineage (NCBI taxonomy): Eukaryota > Metazoa > Chordata > Mammalia > Lagomorpha > Leporidae > Lepus > Lepus europaeus. The sequence continues at coordinate 32,283,755 of NC_084842.1, forward strand.
AAAGGAATTAAAAATAATTTTAAAAAACAAAAATAATTACCCTTTGTATAGTAGTTTCAGTGAGGAGATACTTTTTCAATATTCAGCAAACTTCTGTTTTCATTAAATAATATAAAGTGACAACTTTTATAGATGTGAGCTCACCTTCATCTATTGCATGCTGAGAGCACAAAGGAAAATGAAAGAGTACCAGCAATGGCCCAGATGGTCTCTTGACTGGAATGTTAAATATGTTAGTGTTTCCAAATGCTACTGTGTCAGAAAGAGGAAAATGGCACTGGTGTTTCAAGAGGCTGAAATATAATATGCTATAGACAGCCAACTGAAGGGGAAAAGTAGGTGAAGAATTATGATTTGGAGAGTTTACATATGAATACAAATTGCCTACTATGGAGATAGATTGCACTTCTTCTGGCATTTGATATTAGAGTGGGATTTGTTGGGAATGAATACTAAACATCCTGTTGGATATTCTTCAGAATATTCCCACAGAAACAAAACCATGTAACATTTATCAACTGCTAGCATCTGCCACTAATAAAAAGCTATACGGTGTTCTTTATTATGTGTCAAATATAATAGAAGACACAGAAAAATGCTGAATAGTTTAAATCCATATGAAAAAGAAAGCTATGGGACAAATGGGATTGGATTGGATTAAGATGGTAGAGTAGGGAGGGAGCTTAATGCCCTAGCCTAGGAAAGGATTGTTTATAAAAGTGGAGAGAGTGCAGTCGCAGGCAAGAGTTAGGGAGAAAATGGCAGAGGAAACGCCATGTAAATTAGAGGGACACTGTAGTCTGTGTGAAGGGTGTGGATGTGCCCAACTCAAGACCCTAGCAGCTGAGAGCCTCCACACCTGCTTTGGAGAGTGAGGTGGACCAGTCTGCAACAGCCCAAGACACTGGTGATAAAGCTGCAGGAAGAGCTTGGAGGGACTCAATCATGAAGACCTGTGGGAGATTGTGTACTTCCTAAACTAGAGGATAAAAAAGGAGGGCATATTTCTCTCTCCCTGATCACCCTGCAATGATATTCTGTAACAAGCCAATAGAGAGTGGGTGCCATTTTGGACAAACATAACAGCTGTACCAGCTCATGTCCATGTCCAGCAATCAGTTAAGCAGAGACTCCTGAGTCCAACCTGGGTGTCACTTTGGACACTCCCATGACCTTGGAGCACTGAACATATCTCCCTGGCCACACCTACCACATCCCTCTAGGTATTCTCTGATAAAGTAGGCATTCCACTAATCTGCAGAGGTTTAGTCCAAAAATAAATGCTGCCACAGTGAAAAAACAAAGAAGAAACTAATGAGTATCTCTACAAATACCAAATAATAAACAGAGAAATTCAAGAAACAAGAATAAGGAAGACAATATGACACACACAAAAGAACATAACACTTCAATATTAGATGGTGAAGATGAAGAGACTGAAGAAACACCAGAAATGGAATTCAAAAAAATTGATTGTAGGATTATGTAGAAGTAATCAGAAGCAAATGAATGAACTAATGAAATCCATACATGACATGAAAGAAAATTTCTCCCATAATATTGATATCTTAAAGAGAAATCAAAATAAAATCTTGGAAGTGAAGAATTCCATAGAACAAATAAGACATGTAGGGGAAAGCCTTAACAACAGAATCAGTGAAGCAGAAGAAAGTATACCCGACTTGGAAGACAAAACACAGGGAATTATACAGTCAGATGAAAAACAAGAAGCAACTGAAAACTAAAAACACTTCTGGGAATCTACAGGATACTATCAAATGATCCTGCATATGGTTTCTAGGAGTTCCTGACTACATTGACAGAGAGAGAGTACTAGAAGGACTTCTTCATGAAATAATATTCAAAAACTTCCCTAATTTAGAGAAAGAAAGGGACATCCAAGTACGGGAAGCACTTAGAACTCCTGATAGACATGACCAGAATAGATCTTCACCACAAGGCATTGTAATCAAGCTCTCCACAGTAAAACCTAAAGAAAAGATTCTAAAATGTGTGTGAGGGGTATGCCAGATTACTTTCAGTCAGAGGATCTCCAATTAGACTCACAGGGAATTCTCATCAGAAACCCTATAACCTAGAAGAGAATGGAAAGATATACTCCAAGTCTTCAGAGAAAAAAAAATGTCAGCCAAGAATATTGTATGGGGCAAAGCTCTGATTTATGAATGCAGGTGAAATAAAGAACTTCCATAATAAAAAACAAACAAACAGAATTTGTCACTTCCAATCCAGCCTTTAGAAAGATGCTCAAGGATGTCTTGCACACAGAAATACAGAAACATGGTCCTCACTATGAAAGAAGGTAAAAGAATAAAATCTCCTATTAAAAGTACAAAAAAATCCCATCAAAACAAACAACCCACTTAAGAGATGGGCCAAGGACCTCAATAGACATTTTTCAAAAGAGGCAATCCAAATGGCCAATAGGCACATGAAAAAATGTTCAAGATCACTAGCCATCAGGGAAATGCAAATCAAAACCACAATGAGGTTTCACCTCACCCCGGTAAGAATGGCTCACATTCAGAAATCTACCAACAACAGATGCTGGAGAGGATGTGGGGGAAAAGGGACACTAACCCACTGTTGGTGGGAATGCAAACTGGTTAAGCCACTATGGAAGTCAGTCTGGAGATTCCTCAGAAACCTGAATATAACCCTACCATACAACCTAGCCATCCCACTCCTTGGAATTTACCCAAAGAAAATTAAATTGGCAAACAAAAAAGCCATCTGCACATTAATGTTTATTGCAGCTCAATTCACAATAGCTAAGACCTGGAACCAACCCAAATGCCCATCAACACTAGACTGGATAAAGAAATTATGGGACATGTACTCTATAGAATACTATACAGCCGTCAAAAACAATGAAATCCGGTCATTTGAAACAAGATGGAGCAATCTGGAAAACATTATGCTGAGTGAATTAAGCCAGTCCCAAAGAGACAAATATCATATGTTCTCCCTGATTGGCGACAACTAACTGAGCACCAAAGGGGAAATCTGTTGAAGTGAAATGGACACTATGAGAAACAGTGACTTGATCAGCCCTTACCCTATCTGCTGATGTACAATGCAATACTTTATCCATTATAATGTTTTTATTTTTTGTTCTAGTACTATTGGTTGAACTCTGTAATTAACACATAATTATTCTTAGGTGTTTAAACTTTAACTGAAAAGTGATCCCTGTTAAATATAAGAGTGGGAAAAATAGAGGGAGGAGATGTACAATTTGGGACATGCTCAATCGGACTTGCCCCAAATGGTGGAGTTAGAAACGTGCCAGGGGATTCCAATACAATCCCATCAAGGTAGCTTGTACCATTGCCATCTCACTAGTCCAAGTGATGAATTTCAGTTCACAATTGATCACACTGATAGGTCTAAGAGTCAAAGGGATCACACAAACAAGACTAGTGTCTGTGAATACTAACTGATAGAATCAAAAAGGGAGAGAACGATCCATCATGGAAAGCGGGATACACAGGAGACTCATAGAATGGTAGATGCCCTAAATAGCACTCTGGCCTCAGAATCAGCCCTTAATCAGCCCTTGAGGCATTCGGATCTGGCTCAAGAGCCCATGAGAGTATTTTAGGCATGGAAAGCCAAGACATTCTGTCAAAAAAAAAAAGACCTAAATGAAAGATCTCTGCAAGGGAGATCCCAGTGGAAAGAACGGGGCCATCAAAGAAGGAGGTACCTTTCTCTGAAGGGAGGAGAGAACTTCCACTTTGACTATGACCCTGTCATAATAAGATTGAAATCAGTGAACCCAAAAGGCTTCCTTCCATAGCCTTGGCAACTCATGACTAGAGCCTAGGGAGATTACTGACACCATACACAAGAGTGTCAAATTGTTAAGTCAACAACAGGAGTCACTGTGTACTTACGTCTCATGTGGGATCTGTCCTTAATGTGTTGTCCAATGTGAATTAATGCTGTAACTAGTACTGAAATAGTATTTTACACTTTGTGTTTCTGTGTGGGTGCAAACTGATGACATCTTTACTTAATATATACTAAATCAATCTTCTGTATATAAAGATAATTGAAAATGAATCTTGATGTGAATGGAATGGGAGAGGGAGTGGGAGATGGGAGGGGTATGAGTGGTAGGGGAATTATGGGGGGAAAGCCACTGTAATCCATAAACTGTACTTTGGAAATTTATATTCACTATAAAAAAAAGAAAAAGAAAAAAATACTACAAAAAATCCAAAGCAAACAATAGACATATTTATGGAAAAATGGTAAGGCAAAGTTTTTACTTATCAATAGGAATGTTGAATGTAAATTTCCTCAACTATCCAGTTAAACACACAAACTGGCTTAATGTGTTAAAACAACAAAACCCATCTATTTGCTTCCTACAAAAAACACCTCTCACAAATGTGCATGCAGAATGAAAGTGAAAGGATGAATAAAGATAATCCATGCTAACAGAAAGCAAAAAAAAAAAAAAAGAGAGAGAGCTGGAGCAGCTATTCTAATATCAGACAAAATATACTTTAACACTAAAACCATTAAGAGAGACAAAGAATGGCACTATGAAATGATTAAATGATTAATTCAACAGGAAGATGCATGTAGCTATTAGAAATGTATATGCACTTAATTACAGGACACCTGATTATTTAAACAAAAGGTTAAGGCATCTAAAGGGAGACATAGACTCAAATGCAATAGTAATGAAGAGTTTCAATACCCCACTTTCAGCAAAGGACTGATCAACCAGACAGAAAATCAGCAAGGAAAAAACAGAGTTAATGGTACTTTAGACCAACTGGAGCTAACAGATATCTATAGAACTTTCCATCCCACAGTTGCAGAATACACATTCTTCTCAGCAGTACATGGAACTTTCTCTAGGACTGACCGCATGCTAGGCCATAAAGCAAGTCTCAGCAAATTAAAAAAAAAATCAAAATACATGCATCTTCTCTGATCACAGTGGAATGAAGCTAGAAATCATCAACTCAGGATTCTCTAGAACATATGAAAACACATGGAGACTGAACAACATGTACCTGAAAAAATAGTGCGTCATTGAAGAAATCAAAAAGGAAATTAAAAAATTTCTGGAAATGAACTTATGGGATACAGCAAAAACACTTTTAAGTAGAAAGTTTATAGCAGTCAGTGTTTACATCAAAAAATTGGAAAGGCATCAAATAAATGAGCATCAATACTTCTGAAGGATCTAGAAAAATAGCAATCCAAGCCGAAAACTAGTAGGAGGAAAGAAATAATTAAAATTAGAGAATAAACAAAATTAAATACAAAAAATACAAAGTTCAGCAAAATGAAGAGCTGTTTTTTGAAAAAATAAACAAAATTGACACACCATTGGTCCAACTAACCAAAAAAAGGAGAAGACCCAACTTAATAATATTAGTGATAAAAAAGGAAATGTAACAATAGACACCAGAGAAATAAAAAGAGAATCATCAGAAATTACTACAAAGAGCTATAAGCCAACAAACTGGGAAAGCTAGAATAAATGGATAGATTGCTGGACACATACAACCTACCTAAATTGAGCCATGAAGACATAGAAAACCTAAACAAACTCACAACCAAGGAATAAATTGAATCAATAATAAAGACCCTCCCAAGAAAGAAAAGCCCAGGACTGTATGGCTTCACTGCTGAATTCTGTCAGACATTTAAAGGACAACTAACTCCAATTCTTCTCAAGCTATTCAAAACAATTGAAAGGGAGGGAATCCTCCCAAATTTTTTATAAGAAGTCAGCATCACCTTAAATCTTAAAGCTGAAAAAGATACAACATAGAGAACTACAGACCAATTTCCCTGATGGACATAGACACCTAAATCCTCGAGAAAATGATAGCCAATCAATTCCGACAACACATCAGAAAGATCATTCACCTGGACCAAATGGGATTTATCTCTGGTATGCAGGATGGTTCAACATTCACAAATCAATCAATGTGATACATCTTATTAACAAAATGAAGATCAAAAACTATATGATTATCTCAATAGATAATCAGAAAAAGCATTTGATAAAACACAACACCCTTTCATGATGAAAACTTTAAGCAAATTGGGCATAGATGGAATATTCCTTAACACAATCAAGGCAATTTATAACAAACCCGTGGCACCCTATGTTAGAAGCATTCCCACTGAGATCCAGAACCAGATAAGGATGCCCCCTCTCACCATTGCTATTCAATACAGGCCTGGAAGTTTAGTCGGAGTCATTATGCAAGAAAAGCAAATAAAGTGGATACAAAATAGGGAAGGAGGAAGTCAAACTATCTCTACTTGCAGATGACTTGATCCAAAAGACCCCACCAAGAGACTACTGGAACTCATAGAAGAGTTTGGCAAAGTAGCAGGATATAAAATCAATACATAAAAATCAACAGTCCTTGTATACACAGAAGATGCCATGTCTGAGAAAGAATTTCTAAGATTAACCCTATTCACAATAACTACAAAAAATATAATACCTTGGAATAATTTTAACCAAGGATGTTAAAGAGCTCTATGATGAGAATTACAAAACATTAAAGAAAAAAAAATAGAAGAAGGTACAAGAAAATGGAAAAATCTTTCATGTTCATGGATTGTAAGAATCAATATCATCAAAATGTCCACACTTCCAAAGCAATTTACAGATTCAATGGAATACCAATCAAAATACCATAGACATTCTTCTCAGATCTAGAAAAAAAATGATGCTGAAATTCATATGGAAACACAGGAGACCTCAAATAGCTAAAGCAATCTTATACAACAAAAACAAACCTGAAGGCGTCACAATATCAGATTTCAAGACATAATAGAGGGCAGTTATAATCAAAACAGCCTGGTACTATTGAAAAACAGATGGATAGACAAGTAGAACAGAATAGAATCTCCAGAAATCAATCCCAACTTCTACAACCAACTTATATTTGACAAAGAAGCTAAAATCAGTCCCTGGAACAAGCACAGTCTCTTCAACAAATGGTGCTGGGAAGACTGGATTTCCACATGCAGAAGTATGAAGCAAGACCCCTACCTTACACCTTACACAAAAATCCACTCAAATTAGATTAAATCCCTAAATCTACAACCCAATACCATCAAATTATTAGAGAACATAGGGGAAACCCTGCAAGACGTTGGAACAGGCAAAGAGGTCTTGGAAAAGACCCCCTGAGGTGCAGGAAATCAAAGCCAAATTAACAAATGAGAAGCTTTTGTACTGAAAATGAAACAATCAGCAAAGTGAAGAGGCAACCAACAGAATGGGAGAAATTATTTGAAAACTATACAATTGATAAAAGGTTAATGACCAGAATATATAAAGAGATCAATAAACTCCACAACAACAAAATGAACAACCGAGTTAAGAAATGGGCCAAGGACTTAAACAGACATTTTTCAAAAGAGGAAATCCAAATGGCCAACAGACACATGAAAAATGCTCAGGACCATTAGCAAACAGGGAAACGCAAATCAAAACCAAAATGAGTTTTTACCTCATCCCAGTTAGAATGGCTTTTTATTTATTTATTTATTTATTTATTTATTTATTTATTTATTTGACAGGCAGTGTGGACAGTGAGAGAGAGAGACAGAGAGAAAGGTCTTCCTTTTGCTTTTGGTTCACCCTCCAATGGCCGCCGTAGCTGGCGAGCTGCGACTGGCACATCGTGCTGATCTGAAGCCAGGAGCCATGTCTCCTGGTCTCCCATGCAGGTGCAGGGCCCAAGGACTTGGGCCATCCTCCACTGCACTCCCAGGCCATAGCAGAGAGCTGGCCTGGAAGAGGGGCAACTGGGACAGAATCTGGCGCCCCGACCGGGACTAGAACCCGGTGTGCAGGTGCCGCAGGCGGAGGATTAGCCTATCGAGCCACCAGCCAGAATGGCTTTCATACAGAAATCAACAAACAACAAATTCAGGAAAGCATTAGAGGAAAAAGGTACTCTAATACACTGTCTGTGGGAGTGTAAACTGGTGCAGCCTCTATGGAAGACAGTATGGAGATACCTCAGAAATCTGAATATAGACCTACCATATGATCCAGCTATGCCACTCCTGGGTGTTTACCCAAGGGAAATGAAATAGCATATGAAAAAGTTATCTGCATACCATGCTTATTGCAGGTCAATTCACAGTATCTAAGACATGGAATCAACCCAAATGCCTGTCAACTGAAGACTTGATAAGACAATTATGGGATATATACACGTGGAATATTATACAGCAGTAAAAAATGAAATCTGGTCACTTGTGACAAAATGGATGAATCTGGAAAACATCATACTTAGTGAAATAAGCCAGTCCCAAAGGGACAAATACCATATATTCTCCATGACCTGTAATAATTAATGAAGCACCAAAAAGGCAATCTGTAGAAGTGAAATTGACACTTTGAGAAGCAACAACATTGAATAGCCTATGCCTTGACAGTTGAGGAACATTTTTTTTTTAATACTATTTGTTGAACTCTTTATTTTACATAGAATTGATCATATGTGTATAAAGTCAATTGAAAATAGATCTCAGTAAAAAATAAGTGTGTGAATAAGAGAGGGAGGAGGTAGAAGGGTGGGAGTATGGGTGGGAAGGCAGGCATGGTGGCAAAAATTACAATGTTTCTAAAATTTTATGTATGAATTGTATGAAGCTTGTAACTATTAAGCTGTATAGTTCTGCATATATTCATACAGACTTACTTCTAAGGTTAAAATTTAAAAACCTGCCATGGGGCCCCAAATCCCCTTTATCTGGGTGGTAAAATACCATCTTAAGTATTAAAACTCATCATATGGATAGGTTTGCATGTTAAAGTGATCATTTAAATAGGATAAAATATCTGGTAATAATAATAGAATTACAAAGGAATGAATGCTCCAACATGGGAAGCAGTCCATACAGCAGACTCATAGAATGATCATTGCTTTAAGCAGCACTCTGACCTCAGTATCAGTCCTTAAAGCATTCTGGTGAGGCTGAAAATCCCATGAAGGCATTTCAGGTATAGAAAGCCAAGACAATGTTACAAAAAATGTCCTACATGAAGGACCTTGGTGGGTGGGGACTTCAATGGGAAGAAGTGGTCATCAAAGGAGGAGGTACTTTCTCTGAAGGGAGGAGAAAACTTCTACTTTGCTTATTACCATGTCTAAATACTGACAGAATTTGCGGATTCAAAAGGTTTCTATAGCCTAGGTAGCTCATGTCAAGAACTTTGGATGATCACTGACATCATACACAAGAGTGTTAATTGTTAAATTAACAATAGGATTCACTGTGAACTAAACTTCCCATGCAGAACATCTGTCCTCAAAGAGTTGTATTATGAGAGTTAACAGTAAAACTTGTTCTCAAAAATTTATGGCAGTTTAGTGTATCAAGTGGAAGATATCCTTATGTCCCATAAGTTTTAGTTATGTCTAAATGTCCAACTCCATTGCTTGTTTCCTTAGATGCTTTCTTAATTAATGGTAAAACTCATTCTCAATGACTTTCTTTTAATATATTAAATGGAGGATATTCTTATGTCTCATAAGTTATAGTTATGTTTATGTGCTCACAAAAGATGCATCACTCTTGAGTGCTTCTTTAAAGTTAATTGTTTCTTAAAAAATGGAAGTGAAATCAACTTTGAGATGCAATGACTTTGAACAGCCCTTATCTTGACTGTTGAGGAACCATCTTTTTTTCAGGCAAATTGTTGAACTCTTTACTTAGTGTAGAGTTGTTCTTCTGTGTATAGAGTTAATTGAAAATGTATCTCTGTGGAGGATAGGACTAGGAATGAGAGAGGGAGGAGGAGGTGAGGTGGGAGTGTGGTGGGAGGGCATATATGGAGGAAATAATCACTATATTCATAAAATTGTACATATGAAAGCATGAAGTTTATATTCCTTAAATAAAAGGTTTGTTTGGAACAAATAAAAATAAAGAAAAAGAAAGCTATGGATGGTTGTACCATTCCCAAGTTGAATTTATTGTTCTCCCAATGTAAACTTCTATAGCTATGACCTTAAGAATTATATGCCAAATTAGCCATGACAGAAGAAATCTTAATTTTTTTTCAATTTTATTGTATTTATTTTCTAATTTCCCATGGCTTTCCACATTTTTATTGTCATTGTCTTTGTCTATTTCTCTTCTTCCATCTTCTGTCTTTATTCACTTTGTTACCCTGCATATCACACTCATATATTTCTTATAGTTTCCATTTCTACTTCATGCTATTGTCTAATACCCTGTCTTTGTCACTTAGCTCCCCTAACTCTACCCTTGCCACTCAAATATGTGAGTATTTAATAAGTAATAAGGATTTGGATTCACTTCCTAAGATACAGATCACTTTTTCATAAATTCCTAATTTTTTTAAATTTATCATTAAATTCATACTCTTTTGTATTTTCAGTAGCTTTACATTTTACATTTGAGTATGTTGATTTTGAATGAAAAATTAAAGATTCATCCTTTTAAAAGTCATCATTCCTCCATTTGTGATGTTCTGTTTGTTGAAATTCACTGGACAATATATGTGAAGATCTGTTCTTATATTGACTATTATGTTCAATGATGTATTTGTTTACCACATTATACTAAGGCAGCATTTCTTTCCTTACTACATATTAGTATAATTTTTAAAATTTGGTAGTATGATTCTTCTAATTTGAATATTTTAATACATGAGCTCACATAAGAAATGGGGACAGAGTAGATAGAAAAAATCAATCCATATGAATGGGTACTAAAGAAATACTGATATTCACCTATTAGGTTGATGTTACCTAAATGTAGAGCTTTCTCAGTTTGGTTTACCACTGTATATTCAGCATCTTTCAAGATGTCTCAATACAGAATTCTCTTGGCATCTATTTTCAGTGGTAAGAAAGAATGTAAAATCAATTGAAATCTATGAGGTGTCTTTCTTGCTTCCAGATTGTGCAGTGTTTACAAACAGCTTCTGCTACTCAATTGCAAGAGAAATATACTAGAGCAGTCCTTCATTTTTTCTAGATTGTGAACCTGGATATTTTAGTAACACTTTGCATTCTTATTATTTTTCCTGTGCAAATTTTAGAAATAGTTTTATCTGCTTTATGGCTCGTTTTAAGGATGAAATGTGTTTATACTTGAAATGCTTAAAAGGTTTACTGCGATGTAGTCAACGCTAAGAAAACAATAATAGCAAGTATTAGCAATATCATTATCACAGCCTTTAGCATCACCAAGTCATCACACAAGGACAGACTCCCTCTGTGGGGGAACAAATGGCAAATAATATTTCTGACTAGATCTAGTGCTTTAATTCAAACATATTTTCTTCTCTGCGGTTGAGCTGCTGCCTATTTTCTGTTCTTTTTCTTTGAAGCAATGCAATCTGCTTTATATTGTCTTCTCTTCAACGTTGTACCATGCTATTAATTGCTTGTAATTTTTTTCCTAACACTGACACTGTCAAGCAACAGAAGTACTCTTCCATCCCTCCTCCTTTTTGCAGGCCTCATGAAAAGCAAAGACCTGGTAACAGCCAGCAGTGATTTTGTAGCTAATTGGATGAAACATGGGTGAGTTACAAACCTTGAAACCTTAAATTGATTGTACAGTTTTGATGTTTGTCTGTACATTTGATTTTCTTATTAAGACAATAATTGAAAACCAATGAAATTTCATTATTTGGCTTTTATTTCTAATATGGGGGTTCACAAAACTCCCTAAACTACACTCAAATTGCAATTTTCATAAACAAGTATCACTATCTTGTCAGAGAACTAAGTTCATTCTCTTTCAAATCATGGTAAGGAAGCTGAATAAAATAATATGCTGTTTGTCTCAACAGACTGAGATACATTTCTGAATTATCACGGATTAGTGATAACAACTTAATAGAAATTGTATCTTATGATTATCCATTTGCTCTGAGTCTTAAAAATGGGAATTGTTAACTGTTAGGTACTGATAGACTACAGAAAGTCAAAGATATCTGACGAAAATAATGAGAATATGGGGTGCTCTGGAAGAAGAGGAAGGATTTCTGACTTTGGCACGGACCCAGTTGATATACTGAATCTAAGACTCTCAGTCTAGTAGAGGGCAAAACATACGCTTTCCAAAAAAAAAAAAAAAAAAAGAAGAAGAAAGGAAGAAAGGAAGAAAGAAAGAAAGAAACGAATTTAAGGTTATCAACTTGTTCTTATCTAGATCATTCTATAAAAATATTTTAAACACATTTGTGTTCCTAAAGGCCTTCGGCAGCTGCTATGGAGACCACTGATGAATTTTCAGATCAGAGGAAAATAAAAGGCAACAGAGTTTACATTTATGTTTTTCTTGACATTAAGCAATCAGTGTGTATGGGAAACAGTAGGCACCAGAACAGGTAAACAATGTGAGAAAAATTAGGTACAAATTGATCATAAGTAACATAAAGAGAATGCTTACAGCAACTGTTTTAACATTTCAAGGATATTTTACATAGATAACTATATTTTATATAATGTAAATCTACATATGTCAAATACTTTTGAAATGCAGTTTCATAACCCTATATATTTTTTACACGTTGTTTAAGTACTCAATGCTCTTTAGTTATTTACATAACAAGGAAGGAAGCCAATGAGCTTTTCCTTTTCTCCTATAATATAAACAAGTAAGCTTTTCAGTTTATTATTTACTTTTCTTTCAAGTTTTATAGAAACTTTTAAAATTAAGGCTCTTATCAGTGAGCCTGATTCTCACTGCATTATATTTAGTAACTTTTCTTAGAGTGGTGAGCCAATATTAGGACATTTTTGACCTAATACCATGCATTATCTGGAAATATTTACCTCATGCTCACTTATTCATAAAGTACTTTGAATGAGATGCTCTATGTCCTTAAATAGAGTGCTATAGTATAATTTGTGTCATCAAATCAAGTACTGTGTGATCATCCTTCTCTTTTGCACACAAGAGCACCTAAAAATACATAATATGCATTATCACAGTTCAGTCACTACTGAACTACTTAATGTTAAATAAGAGCTAAATTTCAATTTTTCCTTCACCTCATAATTTTATCAGTAATTTGAGTGCTGCTTGAAAAACAGGAGAGGTTGAAAGATTTAGTCACAATGGAAAATGAATGCAGTTAATATTCTCAGCATTTTTATAGGAAGCACACCCTGGGATTTGACATTAAAGTCCACCAATTAAAAAACTTTATAAAAGTTTCTCAGAACATATAAGTAGTGATGGGTTTATAATCTAGTTTTAAAAGTGTTTATTCACAAAAAAATATAATGTAGTGGGACTAGTACAAGTACCTCTATTCAATACAATGAGGCTTTTTATGTCTACCCCAATGCTTCTGACTCCATTATTATTTCTCAGGTCTCACATTGCACTTTTCCAAATTATTTTCCTTAGAATTATATTGAGATACTGGAAAGTGTATAATTTTGAATAAATGTAAGCATTAGGATCAAAGACTGCTTTCATCATGGTGACCAAACTCTTATTATTAAAACAATGTAAGATTGATAAAATTCACCTACACAAAAATCATGAATACCAAAATTATTCTAAAATATAGGAATGGAGGGAAGCAGGTATGACATATAGCAATCTAATGCATATCACAAATTATACTCTAGTAAGTATTCATAAAACTGATACATCAAGTTTTATTAAATTAGGACAAAATGGTGGTTAAAAATCTTAGTGGGACGCAATCCTCATTTCTCAGAAAAAAAATACTTGATAAATGCATATAGTATCAAATATGCAAATATGTTAAAATTATAGATTATGACCAAAAACTTTGATAATTCTATGTCATACTTAGTCCTTTCTAAAAGAATTACTCTTCCTTTTTAAAAAAATAATTATTGTGAAACCATGAAATTATGCCTCTACCATTTAAAATGTACTTTATAACTAGAAAAGAGCACCATGGCTGTTAAAACTCTGTAATTAAATATGATCTATGGCCATCCCTATTTGTAATTTGTAATATTAAATTATCTAAACCATGGGTGAAACTTCTGTGCATTCTCTTATATATATACATATATATATAAACACATATAAATAATGTGTGTATGTGCACATATGTATTTAATATCCTAATTTTTTGAAAAATAAAATGTTGCATAGAAAAGTTTCATATTATGTTTTACAGCTAATTACAGGTAAAGAAAGCACTAGAATCTAAATCCCCACAAATTTGAACTGAATTTTCATATTCTCCCAAGATTGTCTTTCAAATATGCCAAATTCCCACCTTCCTGTCCTCTGTTTCTGCCAATAGCTGAGTTTGGAATTTATGCACCATCACAACTATGATTTTGTATTTTCTGTCATCGTCACTCCACCTCCTCTATATTCTCAAACATTTTTATGCCACCCTTTGGAATTCTCTGTCTGATCATGAGTCATCTCCTTCTTGTTTGTTTGTTTTGAGGTTACTTATTTTTCTGCCTTCTTAAAATTTAATTTTATCTAAATCTGGTTTTTAATAGCTGTTATTACTGATTTTGTTACCCTTGCAGTAAGTAAATATTTATGTTTGATTTGATTTAGTTTGTTTTGATTTTTCATCTTTATGCACTGTAAATAATCCAGGTTTTTTGGGGAGATAGGTATTATCTTACTTTCTCATTACTGCTGATTCCAAATATTTCTTATCATTCTCCCTTCAAAAACACTTTGCTATGGTCATCTAGAGGCCTTCAGATTAGTTCTACTTAATCACATGTTATCACAAACAAGCTCAATATCTTTCCCTAAATTGCTACTGATGTTCGTTGTCAGTACCATATGAAACATTCCTTCAAACAACCCACCTAACTTCTTTCCTCTGTTATTCGACATCTTCACTTTAATTATTTTCCCTGCATCTCCCCATATCCCTTATGATCTATAACACTTATCATCATCCATTATTTCACAACCCCAAATTATAAATACTCTACTCTCTGTACATTTCCACTATTGTTCCAATTTATTTTTTTTTATCATTTTAATGAACACTTGATCCAACAGAACCCTCTGTTGACCAAAAACCGTCCATCCATTCTTCCCTACTTCCTTCTCCCTCCCTCCTGTTTTTCCTCCTTCCCTTCTTTTGCTAACTTTTTGCAAAAACATTTTTAATTTACTTTATGATCAAAGACTAATACTTCACTAAATAAAGAGGTCATTATTTAAGAAGTTGAAAGACCACTGTTCAGCGTAAATATAGACAGGGCTATAAATAATAACCAAATCCTAGGATGGTATTTTCACTCATAAACATTTAACTTTTTATATACTTGATATATTAGCTACCACAAATCAGAGAAAAATGTGGTATTTTTCTTTTGGAGTCGGGCTTATTTTACTAAGTACAATAACCTTCATTTTAGCTCATTTTGATGCAAAAGTCAGAATTTCATTCTTTCTTTCTATGGGTGAGTAGTATTTCATAATGTAAATACACCACATCTTCTTCACTTAGTCATTAGTCTATGAACATCTAGATTAACTGGAAATTAAAATACATAAATGCAAGATATCTTAACTTTTTAGTCACATTTAAGCATTTTAATACTGCACATTGAATCAGTTTATAAAGTTATTAATATAGAGAACATTGTTTCCATTGTAATTACTTCTTATGGTGTAAAATTTCAGTGAATCTAATTGCATTCACATTTTTGATTCTCCCTTTTGAAATATTGTTGATAGTCCTTATCCTCATATTCTTTGAGTGACTCTTCTTGTTTATTGTTTTTTGTCTCTTTATTTTTTCTATGCTCCATTTTCTGCACATGAATTCAAATTCATCTCTTTTTAAATTAAGAAAAAGTAACTTGTCATTTCTTATATTCCTCAGTTCCAGCTCATTTTTTGCAGCATGCCAGTGAAAGAACTCAATTTCTAATGAATTTTGTAACCTCCTAAACCTCAGGAATCAATTTACATTATTCTAAAACTACAGTAATATACTTTAATTATAAATACTAGAATTAGGAAATGTAATGAGGAACAACAATTTTAATAAAACTTGCTTTAAAATTTCTAGAATTACAAGATTTTTTTCAAGTATGTTGTTTTATGAAATTATTTAATATTCACAAATGCTACTGGTTAAATATAGCTCTAGTTCTGTGCAAGAATTAATAAAATGTCTATACTACCTAAAGCAATCTACAAATGCAGTGCAAAATACCAATGACATTCTTTACAGAATCAGAAAAAAAGTCTGAAAATCATGAAATCACAAATGACTAATAATGTCTATAGTAATCCTGAGCAACATAAATTAAGTAAGTAAGTATAAATAAAAAAATAAACTTTGAGGCATCATGATACTTGACTTGAAAAAAGTATGTCATTGAAAAAATAAAAGAAAAAAAGACAGTGAGGAGGTTGGAGCTTAGGAAGTATATTATGTTTTTAAAACTGTATAAATCAATTTTTTAAAAAAGCATACTAAAAGCAATTATAATTAAAACACTCTGATACTGTCATAAAAACTGGCACACGAATCAGTGGAACAGTCTAGAAATCCCCAAATTAATCTATATACACACTGACAAATGGTTTCTAACAAAGGTTTCAAAGACTTACAATGGAGACATGATGTCTGTCCCATATATGATGCTGGGAAATTGTATAAATAAATGTAGAATAATAACATTATATCCCTAACTCTTATCAAATAAAAAAATCAACTGAGTATGAAGCAAAAGATTAAATGTAAGACCTGAACCTATGAAATTGATAGAAGAAAACACAGGAAAAACACTTCAAGACATTGTTATAGGTGATGTCTTCTTGGTTAAGATCCTAAAAGCACAAGGAAGCAAAAGCAAAACAAGGAAAAATGAATTAAAAAATTTCTGTACAGGAAATGAAAAGTAATAGAGTCAAGAGATCTGACAGAAGGGAAAAAATTATTTGCAAGGTACTTATCTGACAATGGAATAATATCAAGAATAATCAGCCACTCAAAACACTCCAACAATAAAAAATGCAAATCCAAACCAAAATCTCTTCAACTAATTATAATGGTTATTATCAAAGACAGACAGCAAGAATTGCTGGCAAGTATGTGAAGAAAGGTGAACTTTTATACACTGTTGTGAGGAAATGTAAATTTGTCTAGCAACTGTGGAAAACAACATGGAGATTTTTTTAAAAACTAGAAAGAGAACTGTCATTTTGTTACCAGGTATATACTCAAAAAACATGAACTCATTGTATCAAAGGTGCTCTACCATATTTTTATCAGCATTGTTACTAAAAGCCAAAATAGGGAATCAAGGGCCCATTATCAGATGAATGGATAAAGAAAATATGATATATATACATAGTATAAAGCTATAAAAAGAATAAAATCCTGTCATTTTCATCATGCTGGTGGAAACTGGATGAAATATAGGAGAAACTACCTGTACTTCATGTATTATGGTAAGTTTATTAATTAACTGGGAGGGATGAGTTGTATAGAAAACAATTTGGATGAAAATGGGAAACTAGCTGTAGTTTATCATGATAAATTTATTAATTTGAGATGCTAATAAGGGAAATGGGGTTAAGGATATATGGGGAATGCTCTGCATTACTTCCTCACAATTTTTATTTTGAAAATTTAAATATGATCTTACATAAATATATTAATAAAATAATATCTAGCCACAGAGAAAGGCTAGCTCCATACCTCTTATCTTAAAATCTGTACTATATTATTCCTATCTGTGGAGTATAAAGTGAGCTTGTTTTGGTAATATATTGGCCATAATAGTGGAAGATAAATTATGACAGGTGTCTTTATTTGAAAGGAGAAATGAAAGAATAGGAAAAGTGTCAAGACACAGACACAGAATGTAAATGAAAAATTCAGTAGTCACTTTGTACATATGAAATAATTCAGGTTTAATGTTAGATTTTAAAATATTTGACATAATCATTTATTGGATATTATAAAAATTTGAAAAAATATCTTTTTAATTCATATAGCATTAGCTCTTTTATAGTCACAGACTATATTATTTTAAATGGAACATGTATTCAAAAAAGAGCATTGACCATTTCTGATGGAGATTTTTCATATTACATGCATATAATGATTATTGATGTCCATTATATTTTTATAATCTCTATCAAAGATGAATTATTTTCCTCTGCATGCTTCATCATTTCTATTAGGAGCTAAAAATATGAGTTTCCATTTTCCCTGGTACCTTTTTTTCTAACATACTTGTTTCATCTATATAAGAAGCTTCCGATTTCCTCCCTACTGGAAATATACACGTACACACGCTAAACATGTCTCACACACACATGTACTGCACAAACACATATACAGTCACACACAGAGATAGATCCCAAAGAATAGTTTACAAGAAGCTATTCAGCTCTTTCTCCATTGTGAAATAATTCCAGCCACAATATAAAGTTCTTAGTTACATCTTTTCACTGAATCACATCAAATATCTTTGTACTACATACAATATCCAAATAGAAATGGTGCAAAGCTGTAGCCAATTCTCATGGTAGTCTTTTAATAAACACTTCAGCATTTGCTACACTGTACTGTGAAAGACATGTTGACATGTTGATCCCTCATGCCTGATTAACTTTTAAAAGGAGGAATGAAATAAACAAAATTAACAAAATGAAAAAAAAAACAAAATTAATATTATGCATGGGATGAGAATGGATAGTTTTATTACCTTTTCAGATTTTCTAACACATCTAATTTTAAACATTATTTTTGAATAAAGAATCTACCATTATAATAGCCAATACACCAAACTCCAGTGTCCTTTTTCAAGTGTTCTGCTTAAAAAAACCAAATCACTTGAATACACCTTCAGTTGAGAGCTCACATGTGAAATATATCCATCCCTAAGAAGCCTTTCCAAGCAATCTCTTTGCAATGAGTGACTTCCATGTGGAATTTTAGAGAAATGCTCCTAGAAGCACTCAGAGTGACCTGGATCTGCTGTGTATAGCCAGCATAGTTACATAGTAAGGTAGTCTATCATACACTGGCATTCACACAACCTCTTCTGTCATTTATTTTAGTGTATATTAATTTTTATGGCAGATTCACATATTTCAATATTCACACATATTATTTCTATGCACCAACCAAGTGATTGGTGACTGTTTTTATTCCCTATCATGTGCAAAATATTATATTTAAGTTCAGTGCCTATTAAATAACTTCACAAGTAAAACTGCTATTGAACTTCAGTTCTCTTATTCAATTTCAATTGGTTCAATGTTTGTTTGCATTGAGGTTAGGAAAATCAGAGAACAGAGAACATTCCTTAAGAGCCTTTGGTCTGAAACATGATTTAAGGTATGTAATTAATTTTAAAAGTTGTCTTAGTTTGTAGAGTTTCATAAAATATTAAGCAGCTGTGTACACATGAGAGTTTTCAGCCTCACAAAGTATAAGATCATCCAAATTTATTTTCTTTATCTGCCATCAAGATAAAGAAATGTCATAAATGTAATGTTAAACTTTTTCTGCCTTAATTGATTTATAAATGAAATCAGAACATATGTAAAATCTTACTTCCTAAGTTCCTTCTATATATTTAAAGTTTTCGTAACTGTAAATGTTTATTTAAGAAATGTTTTATCACTTGTAGCACTGCATTTTATTTAAAATAGTATTTGAAGGATGAAAACAATATTAATAGATATTAATAAAATATAACACTTAAAAAGCATTACTTTTCAAATTGCCACAGATGATAAATAATATGTCCAGAGACATCACAAGTTAAGGAAATAAAATGGAATAAAAATTTCATATTAATTATTGTATCAAGAAATTAAAATTAAATGACTAAAACTAAATTTTTTTGAGTTTGGTATATTATGGTCACCCTTTTTGAAATATTGATTATACTTACAATGTAGCAATATTATATATTATTTATGATTATATACACATGGTGTTTTAAAGTTACTTTTTTTACACTTTCTCTTTCAGAACCATGAGAAATATATGTGAAAAGCAATTCCATGCTAATGTAACAACAAGGTAACAAATCTACACATATATGTCAGAACAGAAAAGTTACAGTTCTCATGGTAACATTACATCTTCAACATTATACAGTCTGCACAACAATATATATATTTAGAAACCTAACTGGTAATTTAAAATACCACATGTTATATATATTAAATTGGTATAAGTTAACATCCCTGGGAGAACCTTAACTTTTCCATATTTGTATTAGTATGACTTAAATTAATATATTTTACTATCAGAAGGTTCTAATCTACAGATATAGCTTGGACTTCTTGGTCCTTTCTCTCTGTTCATAGATTCTCTACAAATTGAGTTCAAAGATCTAGAAATGCATTCAGATGATGATAGGTTTTTTACATTATATTATTAGCCTTGCATTTTTTCTAAGATAATGTTCTATTATTACCATATTTTATGATAATATGCTTACATCTGATAGAAAAACAAATTAGATGGGAACCCATACCATTAAAACATCCAGATGCAAGGCTTCTATTCTTGAATTCTAAGTAAAATATTTATGAACTTATTTAAATAATAATGAGGTAGAATCCACAAAGTGTCATCGTTTAAGAATTATGCTACATATGTGATACTAGAGGGACTCATCAGTACAGAAGACCTAGGTTTCCAGCTGGGAACCAGAATTCACGTCACACAGTTCCAACCAGGTTATTCAACAACAGGAATTCATTGAAACAGACCCATCTAGATTTGTTTTATAGAACTGTTTGTTGCACAAAACATTTTGGTGTGCCACTTTACCTACAAATGCATATAAAAACATCCATAATATATATATATATCATTTAAATTCCTGTACTTAAATGGCTTTTAAAAATCTAATATTAGAATTAATTTATGATGCCCTTTGAAGCATTACAGGTAGTTTATTCAGAAGTTCTCTCGCAAATAAATCTGCATATGTAATCTAAATTGAATCTATAGAAAAGGTTTACGTTTCAAATATTTTTGAATTAGAAATGCTTTCATTTTTGGTTTCTAAATATATTTCAGAGTTTCCAAAGAAATGCATTAAGTTGGAGATAATAAAAGTCACATTTCATTTTTCAAAGAAATTAAGGTGGAAACTCTTAGCTATTTGTTTTCTGGCCAACTCCAGTTATCTAGGAATAAATTCTCTGACCATTTTGTCTTTTTATTTTCTTCTTCTCTATTCTGAATGTGAAGGGCAAAAAGGTGATTGATATTCATTTTTTTTGATACAGTGAAAAGGATATGATTGAATAAAGCCATAAAGCAAGATATTCTTTTATCATTTGCTTTTGTTTCACTATTGGAAATACTCAAATAATCAAGAATATATTTTAGGTAATGTTGTCTTTTCACATTTTACACTTTATTTGAAAATTAAATTGTAAAATCTGATAGAATGTTGAATAAATAGGAAACAAAATAAAAACTGTGCCCCTCTATGTTAAAAAACATCAGAGAAGTAAACACCTCAGTATCTATGAGACATTATAAGTTACTGAAAAGCCAATTTGTGTTAAAAAAAAAAAAACTAAAAAGTAGCATTTGTAAAATTTTCAGTAGCTACATAACTTAGTAAATGCTGCTATATGAAAATATTTGCTGTTAACATAATTATATTTGTAAATTCGGCACAGTGCTCTATACATGAGTTGACACATTATGAAAAACAATGTGCTTGAAATGCTCTTCAGAAACTTAGTAGAGTGAGCTTCTGGTGCCGCAGCTTAACTCTCTGCTTGGGATGCCCACATCCTGTATCGGAGCTCTTGTTTTGAGTACCAGTCACTCTGCTTCCAGTCCAGCTTCCAGAAAAAGCATACCCTGCAAGGCCGCACATGATGGCTCAAGTATTTGGTCCCTGCCACCCTTGTGGGAGAAGAGGATGGGATTCCTAGCTCTTGACTTCAGCCTCTCCCAGCCTTGGGTGTTGAGAGCTTTGGGTTTATACAATAATTTAGAAATTTGACTCTTTCTTAAAGTGTTCTTTATCTCTTGATCATAAAAAATGTAATTTAGAGAGGGAGGACACTGAAAGCCTGCATCCCTGGTTTTGTGTATGCCTGGTTTGTGTACTATGTACTATGTAGTATGCCTGGGTTTGTGTACTAGTTCCACTTCCTGTTCCGGCTTCCTGCTAATGTGCACCCTGGGTAGCAGTAGCTGGTGACTCAAGTAATTGGGTTCTTACCACTCATATGATACCTGTGCTGAATTCCAGGGTTATAGTTTGGCCTGATCCAACTTTGGCTATTATAGGTATTTACGCAGTGAATCAACAGGTGGAGAATGTCTCTGTCTCTCTGCCATTCAAATAAAAATAAGTGAAAAAAAAAGTAATTTTGAAGGGTCTTCTTTTTAAAAGGAATCTTTACATTGTAATAAAGATACATTTTAATGATGCTCATACTTTTTAGTATGTTATCAGATCTATCAGGCTGTTAAATATGACTTCAACAATCACACTCTTACCTGAATTTTCAGAAGAGCAAACACATCTCTACATCTCTTTGGAGAGGAAAAGAGAACTGAGAATGTGTCTATATGTGCAGTGCCACACCCAGATATTGAGAAAACATCCAAAATGTTGACATTGCTTAAGAAACATATGTAGTGTCAAATTGTTGAATCAGCAACAGGAATCACTGTGTACTTTCATCTCATGTGGGATCTGTCCTTAAAGTGTTGTCCAATGTGAAGTAATGCTATAACTAGTACTGAAACAGTATTTTTACACTTTGTGTTTCTGTGTGGGTGCAAACTGATGAAATCCTTACTTAGTATATACTGAATCAATCTTCCGTATATAAAGATAATTTAAAATGAAAAAAAAAACTTGGTTTTAAATTGGAAATTGCATAGAAAATTAATCAACTTTAAAAAAAAATCATGTAGGATCTCTGTCCTTAATGTGCTGTACATTGTGATTTAATGCTATAACTAGTACTCCAACAGTATTTTTCACTTTGTGTTACTATGTGGAAGCAAACTGTTGAACTCTTACTTAATATATACTAAACTGACCTTCTGTATATAAAGAGAATTGAAAATGAATCTTGATGTGAATGGAAGGGGAGAGGGAGTGGGAAAGGGGAGGGTTGCGAGTGGAAGGGAAGTTATGGGGGGGGGGGAAGCCATTGTAATCCATAGGCTGTACTTTGGAAATTTATATTCATTAAATAAAAGTTTTTTTAAAAAAGAAACATATGTAGAATGCAGGGAATTTGTGGACAGCAAAATTTTGTACAAGGATCTGATATAAATTTTACCTCAGACTGTCCAAAGTATTCTTTGATATGAAATTTTAACAGCATATCCTGCTTTGGACAAGAACTTGAGTTATCAGTTTAAGGTGTTTGTTTATCTTCTATTGCTGCTTATCAAAGAAATTACCAACAATATAGCAGCTTAAAACAACAGCTGTTGACTAATTCATCCTCTGCTCAGGTTCTCACAAGACAAAAATCTAGGGGCTTGACCTACTGTATTCTTATCTCAAGCTCAAGACACCTTTCTGGGGCTGGCGTTGTGGCATAGCAGGTAAAGCTGCAGCCTATGATGCCAGCACCGCATGTGGTCACTTGTGCGGGTCCCACCTGTTCCACTTTCCATCGAGTGCCTTGCTAATGTGCTTGGGAAAGCAGCAGAGAATGGCCCAAGTGCTTGTGCCCCTGCACCCGAATGGGAGACCTGGAGGAAGCTCCTGGCTCCTGGTTCACATTCAGGTGCTTGCCATGCAGTTTCCTACATTCTCAAGCCAGAGGAGGAGTCAGGACCTACATCAGCACTCTGACTTGGAATGCAGGTATTGCCAAGTGGTAGCTTAACCCAGTGTACCACCATGCCCCCATCAACACCATCAAAGCTCACCTGATCACTGAAGATTGTCTCCTTTAAAGTCAGCAAGGCATTTAAAGTAATGTAATTACATTGTGGGAGTTGCTATCCCATCTTCTTTACAGTTCATGTATATAGGCAAGGAGGGATGATTTTACAGAGCATATAGATCAGGCAGTGGGAATCTTGGGGTTATTGCTTTAAATCTGCTTGTCACTGTTAGGTTAATATATTCCAAATACCTTAAATAGCTACTTAAAATTATGTAAGCTATTATCATCTATTGTTGTTGAAAATATTTTCTCACAATGAGCTTTTTCTAAACATGGTAGGAAATTTAATGCTTAGAAGTATTTCTGACTCCAAAGAAAAATATATTGTTTTAGAAATAATAAACAAAAATGTAATATCTTTGCTTATTTCTAACTTTAATTTTTGAAGATTTCAGTTTGAAATATTGAAATATTTTTGACAGAATTTTCATTATTGTTATAATGCTTTATCACTTAAAAGGTTTTTGTAACTGTATTCATTTTTTTACTGTTTATTAGGTCTAAACTCATTACCTTATTTTTCCCCAAGTTCTTTATATGCAAATGAGGATTCTGAACTGTATATTATCATTGTATACATAAACTGTATGTATAATAGTATTTATGTTAAAATCATAAGACATTTGTGTTGTTATTCAAATATGAATCTTACTGTGATATGGCACAATATATATCTTTTCTGAATAATTATTCTGACATGTTTCCTCACCCCACCTCTATCATCAAGAGCATAATTTTTTGTTCCAATTAAAATGTAAATTTCATTGGTAACAGAGTAGAGAAAATCCACTTTAAAGTAATACACTACCAATGGGCAAAATATGTCAAGCAGTATAATTTCCAAATCATGGTTACAAAATTGTATTATTGAAGTATAGGGACAAGTAGAAAACAGTCTCTTTAAGATGTATGGGAATTATAATTGTAAATGTTAATTGTCCCCAAACTGATTTCAGAATTTATACATGTAACACTTGAATATTTAGGAGAATTGATAGTATAATATTGGCATTTACATATTTAGTTGTTAACAAAGAGAATACAGACATATCATGGCAGATCTGATGTGATATAATTTAAGATAAGGACAGCGAAGCAAAACAGAAGGGAATTGTCTGTCTTCTGTAGTCTCACTAGAACATTGTTTAAAATCATATCTGTTTTTGCCAACTGCCAATTCTGTGTCTCTCATGCCTAGAAAAAGTCACATTATATTATCTTTATATATCAGCCATCTTGTGTTATTGTGGTCTTTAAATACTTCCTTTTCTGGGGTCATATTGGCCCTTTTGGTTAACATTTTATATTTTGATATAGCTTTATTCTGGCATTTAGTATGGCTCAAAAATCATGCAGGTGTCAAAACAATGAATTTCTAGAGGGTATTTCTTTCCCTTTCTGTGTATTGTTAACATCAACAGGAAAAAGAATTACAGTGAATCATAAAGTAGAAATATAGTTTTTTGTTCTTTATAGGTAGCTGGCAGTAATTCTCTTAATTTGCTATTGTAATAAAATAGAAATGACAATGCTTTTCCTAAAAGGGGAAAACATATTTTCTAATAGTGGATAGGCCAAAGTAGTAATATTTTTAAGCACAAATCCTACTTAAACAGCAGGATCCCAGATAAATGTATCAGAGTATTTTACTATGTAAGTTATTGTCTAAACTCTCAGAAGCCTACTGTAGTGAGAACAGATGGTTTGAGTTTATATCTCTTGTGCTTCTCAGTTATTGATGTGGATTATAAGAGAAGATAATTGCCAGAGTTCTGCACATAATTGATATAAAATGCTATTTAGGGTCCAATCTGATTGGTCAAGTTCTAGGACATCTGGGACAACAATCTCCTGGATTATACTCATATATAGGAAAGATAACTTTCAATCATCTGCATGCTAGAAGCAAAGTGCTATAAAGCTTTGTAATTTTTCTGTGCATTTCACAAAAGTTGTAAAATAGGCTTGATCTGATGAAAATTGCCTGATTCGGAACTTAGAAACCATTAATTTTAAAAATATGCCTTTTTACTTTATTTGTTCATACACAAGAATATGAAACGAAGTAAAAATTAAATCTGATTTAACCACAAAGAAAAGAGAGCTGTATAATTTAAAGTAATCTTTTTAGTACTATGATACACAGGGCATTATAATGATTTCACATTTACTTTTTTTTTTTTTTTTTTGGACAGGCAGAGTGGACAGTGAGAGAGAGAGAGAGAGAGAGAGAGAGAGAGAGGTCTTCCTTTTTGCCGTTGGTTCACCCTCCAATGGCCGCCGCGGTTGGCGCAATGCGGCCGGCGCACCGCACTGATCCGATGGCAGGAGCCAGGTGCTTCTCCTGGTCTCCCATGGGGTGCAGGGCCCAAGCACTTGGGCCATCCTCCACTGCACTCCCTGGCCACAGCAGAGAGCTGGCCTGGAAGAGGGACAACCGGGACAGGATCGGTGCCCCGACCGGGACTAGAACCCAGTGTGCCGGCACCGCAAGGCGGAGGATTAGCCTAGTGAGCCGGGGCGCCGGCCTGATTTCACATATTCTAATCGTTTGTTTTGAGACTTGAAAACATTGACAGATATGAATAATGATAATCTTCATAATAGCAACCACAGTTGACATTGCTACACCTATTTAAATAGATGGAATATGTATTTTATTATCTTCTGTTTCTCTATGATCCACATTCCTCTCAATTACTCAGCCTATGTTTTCCACAGATAACACACTGTTATCAACCTATCTTGATACCTTTTCAAAATCCAGCCTGACACACACTGGGAATTCTGTCTCTTTTGCTTCTCTGTCTAGTTTCAAGTACCATGTTAGATTTAGTAAAGCTAATAAAAGAGATATTGACCACAGACAGATATTTGATAAGTTTGTAACATGTGGAATTTAGGAATTTAAATATGCACACATGCACATATGCACACAGATTTTGACCCAGATGAAGAAATTTTAAAGGAAGCTCTGTAATTAAGTTTCAGAAGCTAGAAAATCAAATTCAAAAGATTAATGAGTAAGCATACATTCACAGAGAGTCCCACTCGTCTGACTTAACTTTTACTGTAATTATTACAACAGTATAGGTCAATGTTAGCAAAATTTTAAATAGTCATGTATTTATTTTTATTTGAAAGTCAGAGAAATAGAGACAGACAGTCTGACAGAGATCTTCCATCCTCTGGTACAGTCTTCAAATCCTTGCATCAGTTAGGGCTATGCCAGGCCTAACCAAGGAGCCCAGATCTCAACCCTGATCTATATGGGTGGCAAGAACCTAAGTAGTTGAGCCATCATCTGCTGCCTTGTCATGTTGTGCATTAGCAGAAAGCTAAAACCTCAAGCTGATTCATAACTTGAACCCAGCAATTCCAATGAGGGATATATACATCTCTAGCAGCTTTTTAACATTAGCTCAAAATGCTTGGCTCCTAGCCCAGTTTAAAATAATTTTTATAAAGGGAAACAAATTCAAATATTTCATATATACACTTACTTATACATCCTACCCTCCCTTACTCCCCTGTCCCTCATCTTTCCTTATTTTCTTATAATTTTTACAATGAAATTTTTTTTATGAACTTACTTTTGAAAGCATTACAGAAAGAACTGGAGAGAGAGAGACAGAGAGACAGAGAGAGAATGAGAATCTTCCAACAATTGGTTCACTCTCTAGATGGCTACAACAGCTAGGGCTGAGCCAAGTTGAAGCCAAGAACCAGGAGCTACTTCCCAGTCTCTCACATGGGTGGTAGGGGCATAAGCATTGGGCTATCTTCTGCTTTTCCTAGGCCATTACCAAGGAGTTGGATTTGAAGTGGAGCAGCCAGGACACGAACTGGAGCTCATATCAGATGCCAGTGGTACAGGCAAAAGCTTTAGCCATCACATCACAATGCTGTCTACAAATATACCTTTAATTTACTTTATGATCATAAGCTTAACTGCCTGCTAAACAAAGAATTCAACAAGATTCAACAAATAGTAAGCATAAAAAACTACTGTACCTCAAGAATATAAAACAAAGGCTATAAATAATAATTAATCTCAAAATGTCAATATTGCTCACATTTATTAATTTTTTTCTTCTCTGTATATCTTAGTTATTGTGAGTTGAGTTGATTTTTGTTTTTCCTTGCTCTTCCTTGATGACTCGTAATCTTGGGCATCTTTTCATGTGTCTGTGGCTCATTTGTATTGCAATTTTTGAAAAGTGTCTGTTTATATTCTTAGCACATTTCTTAACTAGATTGTTTTACTGTGGTTTTGCTCCTTGAATTCCTTATACATCCTGGATATTAATCCTTTATCAAATGTATATCCTTTGTCAAATGTAAATATTTTCTCCCATTCTGTCTTTACTATATTGAGTGTTTCCTTTGCTGTACAGACTTCTTAGCTTGATGTAGTCCATTTGCCTATTTTTGTCTTTATTGCCTGCGCATTTGGGGTTTTATGCAAGAAGTCTTTGCTATGCCAATACCTTGCCGTGTTCCCCCTGTGTTCTTTTATTACTTTGATGGTTTCAGGTCTTAGATTTAGATCTCTCTATCCATTGAGTTTATTTTTCTATAGGATGGAAGGTAGAGGGGTCTTGTTTCATGCTTCTGCATTCAGAGACCCAGTTTTCCCAACACCATTTGTTGTAGTGACTGTCCTTGCTTCAGGGAGTGATTTTAACATGTGTGTCAAAGAGTAGTTGGTTGTAAGTGTGTGGAATAATTTCTGGGGTCTCTATTCTGTTCCACTGGTCCACATATCTATTCTTTTTTTTTTTATGGTCCACATATCTATTCTTGTACCACTACCAGGAAGGATGTTTTGATTATAACTGCCTGTTATATATCTTGAAATTTGATATTGTGATGCCTCCAGTCTTATTTTTATTGTTTAGGATTATTTTAATTCTTTGGGGTCTCTTGTGAATTTAGGGTTGTTTTTTGAAGATGTGAGATGAACATCCTTGGTATTTTGATAGGGATAACATTGAATCTGTACATTGCATTGGGTAGTATGGACATCTTGATGATATTAATTCTTCCAATCCACATGCATGGAAGATTTCTCATTTTTGTGTGTTTGTTGTTCTGTTTCTTTCCTCAATATTTTGTAATGTCCAGTTTAGAGATTGTTCACATTCTTGGTTAAAGTTATCCCAACATATTTAAATTGTTTGTAGTTATTGTGAATGGGACATATCTGTAAGTTCTTTCTCAGCCAGAGCATTGTTTGTGTATACAAAATCTATTAATCGTCGTGTGTTGATTTTATATCCCATAACTTTCCCAAACTCTCTTAGAGGAGTCTTTTGGTTCCTCTATGTATCGGATCATATTGTCTGCAAACAGGGACAATTTTACTTCCACCTTTCATGTTTGCATTCTTTTGATATTTTGTTTTGCTTTGTCTAATGTCTCTGGCTTAAACTTCCAGAACCATAATGTGGTAATAAAGTATTATTTTACTGACCAAAAGAAGAGGGTGAACACCCAAATTAATAAAATCAGAGATGAAGACAAGAGATATAAATGGATATCACAGAAACAAATCGAAACATGTAGAACTGGATAGATTTCTGAACACATACAATTTAACAAATTGAGTCATGAAGATATATAAAAACTAAATAGACCGTTAACCAAGATGGATATTAAATCAATAATAATGATCCTCCCAACAAATAAAAGCCAAGGACAGGATGGCATTACTGATGATATCTACCAGATTTTTAAAGAACTAGTTTCAATTCTCAAAACTATTGAATGGTGGGATTCCTCTCAAACTCCTTCTATGAGGCCAGCATCACCTTAATTAAAAAACTAGAAAAAGATACAATAAAGAAAGAGAACTATAGACCAATATCCTTGGAGAACATAGAAGCGAAAATCTTCAAAATAATAGCTAATTGAATACAACAACACATCAGAATCAGAAAGATTATTCTCCTAGATCAAAGGGATTTATCTCTGGTATGCAGGTATGGTTCAACCTGCAAAAACCAATAAATAAGATGCATCACATTAACAAAATAAACAAAAAACATATGGTTATCTCAATAGATGTAGAGAAAGTATTTGATAAAATATACTATCCTTTAATGTTAAAAAAAAAAACTAACAAAATTTGAGTATAGAAGGTACATACCTCAACATAATTAAGGCAATATAAGACAAACAGCCATCATCATCATATTGAATCTGGAAATCCTGGAAGCATTTCCACTAAGATTCAGAACAAGGCAAGAATGCCCAGCCAAATTTTAAAGAACCATATCAAACTATTACAGATAACAATGGAAAATATGGCACATATACTATAATTAATTACATTTAGCTTTATTACAATCATACTCCAAATGTAGTGAATAATAGCATCTCAGTTAAAACCAAATCACAGATTTTTATCTTTAAAGCTGTGCTACCAAAATAAGTATACTAACTACATTTTATAAACCATTTTATCTTTATGTAACTGCATATATTATTCTTTCTTTAGTTTCCAATGATCTCTTAAGAACATTATACACTTTTTCCATGCACTATTATATATATATATATATTTTTAATTTTTTTAGAGAGACAGAGAGAAAGGTCTTCCTTCCAGTGGTCCACCTCCCAAATGGCCGCTACAGTTGGCACGCTGCACTGATCCGAAGCCAGGAGCCAGGTGCTTCCTCCTGGTCTTCCATGCGGGTGCAGGGCCCAAGAACTTGAGCCATCCTCCACTGCACTCCCTGGCCACAGCAGATAGCTGGACTGGAAGAGGAGCAACTGGGACAGAACCCGGCACCCCAACCAGGACTGGAACCTGAGGTGCCAGCGCCGCAGGCGGAGGATTAGCCAAGTGAGCAGTGGTGTCGGCCATTATTATATTTTTTTTATTATTTGCAGTTCTCTAACTCTTTGAAGTTCTTTTCCAGTCAGAATCTCTACAGTGTAATATCATAATGTCTAGTATTCAATCAGGAATCATGAGATAGAGAGAAAAATATAAAAATGTTATACAAAGGCTAGAAAGAAATGCAGTCAGTAGAAATGAAGCCAAATTACTGAGATGGTAGTTGAACTGAAAAGAAATTCCCCATATGTAGAGATATACTAAAATAATAAGGCAATTTTCCAAATACATGTTTGACTTGTGATTAGCTAGTTCTACTGAGCCATACTCCTTAAGGAAAATATGAAAGGGTCTAAGGTCTTTACATTTCTTTGCTTTGACTCCCTTCCCAGAAACTAAAAAGTAAGCAGTGAGAATTATGCATAGAAATTACCTTCTGACTTGTCATTTCCTTTCTTCATTGCCAGAAATCACCAGCTACATACAGGCTGGAGAATGTAATCTAGTTGAATGTTTGGGTAAAGTTTTTTCAGCATCTGGCTAATTCCTGCTAATCTTTTCACCTTTTCACCCAGTTCCTCTCTGTTTCATTAAATCCAAATTAGAAGCTGTCCTTAATTCACGTTCTGCACTTCTTGTCTTTCCATTTCATATTCTTTCTTAGAATGATCATCCCTACTAATGTATTTAAATGAGATGTCTATATCAGGTATTTTAAACAGGCCTTAAATAATAGGAATATCATAATTTACACTTTAAATTTTTTATTAATATGAAGAGAGATTCCATGTATTTCATAGATACAATTCTAAAAAGATAGCCATAATTTCCTTCCTCCCTCCCTTACTTAAAACTTGACTGCAATTCACCATTCTTTTGCAGATCACTTAACATTTCTAGAAATGTGTGGATAAAATTTCCTTCAAAGTTTTAGCCCCGCTATTCTCTTTTATCTGCCTTTGAGTTCTTATTTTTCTCTATTCTGTGCCTGATCATCGTTTCGACTCTAGGTTCCACCTCTTCACCTAAATTTTCTAGAAACTTGAGCTCAGTGTGTACAGAACTGAAATCTCCTCTCCATTTAATCTGTCACCTGCACTTTGTTCCATAAGCAAACTAATGACAGGCTCCTTTAAATGAAACTCAAAAATATGAAATTTGCATTTTCTTTCCCATTAAGTTAAAATTGTTAGCATAACAATGCCAAATAGAACATGACATCTTAATGTGTTCTTAAAGCTTTTACTCTTGCACTTTTCAGAGCATTGACACTTAGGATGTACTTCTGAAACTCCTGTATCCTAGATTTCATTGTGAAATCTAAGTTCCTTAAATATATATTGGTGAAATCCAGTTCATTATAATTTATATAAATAATCTTATGTGAAGTTTAAAGTGTATAAAAATTTTAAGAACTCACAATCTAAAGATATAGCATGCATGCTAATTTTAAAAAAAGGAGTACTATACTCAGAAAAGTAATAGTGATCTCTGTTTCTGATGCATGTCAGGAAAATAGAAAGTAGATAGGGTATATCAGACTATATAAAAGTGTCATAAGAGTTACTAGAAACCTGAAGACCAGGAAAACAAAGTAACTTAAGGAATATAAGAAGTAGCCCACATTATTTATTATGGCAAGCAAAATAATTAGGCATTTGAGATAATTCTCTTCACATATGTCAGAGCTATGCTTTGCCAAAGAGAATATCTTTATTATTTATTCCAGAGAGCAGAACCAAGACACCTAGTTAGGAAATATCAGAAAGTTACATTTTATTCTTCTGTTAAAAGACTTTTCCAAATGAGCCATTAATAAATGGAATGCAGATCTCATATTCTTCAACCACAGTAGAATTATTACTAGGACAAAAAATGAATAAGAATATTTAATATATAAAATCCCACCTAAATTTCTATAATAGCCATGTATACCAGTTCAGCACATATAAAATTTATTTAGAAATGTTTGAAAATAAAATTATCATTTGACACTAGTGAATTTTAGGGGCCTAGGAACTCATATTGCTAAGTACCTAGAATGCAGCTTTATCTGCAATGGAGGACAGATAGAGTAATTAGTGTATTTCAGAGAATTCCAGAAACATTGTCTCATATCTTTTAGTTTTCAGTATAACACTGAAGTAATCATGGATAACTAACATAGAGGCTCTTTAGAGACTTGAAGTTCAATACCAGTGCTGATGCAAGGAGGCTATATCTGTAAAGGGACAATTGCTACCCTGTTGAAAATATAGTCAAGTGATCTTTGTGGAAAAGAAGTATTTCAAGGGCCTTTATTTGAAAAACCTGGAATATTTGCTTATGTTCTGTGAATGAGGTTTTAAAATACAGTCTTATAATCTCTCTTTTTATACTTAATGCAAGTGTACCTTTGTCATTGTTATGTATTCTCCACAAATACATCTTGAAGAAGGTCTCTTTATAAAACAAAAGCCAACATTGATATGTTCATTTAAAAATGTTTATTTTTATTCTTAATTATTTAAAAGAGTGAGAGAGCAAGAAAATATGAATCTTCTCTCTACAAGTTCAATCCTCAAATGCCCAGAACAGTCAGGGGTGGTTAGGCTGAGGCCAGTAGCCAGCAATTCCATCCAGGTCTCCTGAGTGAGTAGAAGGAAACCACATACTTGAACCATTATTGGCTGCCTACTAGGCACATTAGCAGGAAGCTGGGTCAGAAGTGGAAGCAGGACTCAATACCATGTCTTCTGTGATATAAGATATGGTATCCACAGTGGTTACTCACTGTATCATAGTGCCTACCCCGATGTGCCCATTTTAAGCTACTTTCTTCAGATAACAATCATTAGGTCAATAGCATAAAATGGTCACAGAAAATATCAAACAAAATTATAGTATACATGAATCTAACGTGTTTAAAACAGTTCCTGGGGGCCGGTGCTGTGGCGCAGAGGGTTAACACCCTGGCCTGAAGCGCCGGCATCCCATATGGGCGCCAGTTCTAGTCCTGGCTGCTCCTCTTCTGATCCAGCTCTCAGCTATGGCCTGGGAAAGCAGTAGAAGATTGACCAAGTCCTTGGGTCCCTGCACCCACGTGGGAGACCCGGAAGAAGCTCCTGGCTCCTGGCTTCGGATCGGCACAGCTCCGGCCATTTTGGCCAATTGAGGAGTGAGCCAGTGGATGGAAGACCCCTCCCCACCTCTGCCTCTACTTCTCTCTAACTCTTTCAAATAAATAAATAAATCTTTTAAAAAAATACAATTCCTGGAACTGAGTGGGTCCTCAATGATCATGTATTTAGTGACAGGAAAATAATAGGGGGAAGGAGATACTGAATAGAGTGTCCATCCAAAGAAGTAGCCTTTCAGCTTGGATTTCAATGGAAGGTAGAATAATAGAAAAACAGGAGCGTAAGTTAAAAGACATAGGAAACAGCTCAGCATACCTAAAGTCTGGGAAAAGAACATATGGCGATAGCAGGGAGGAGACAGTACAAAGTCCGTGAGTGCATTTCAAAAGGAAAAAAAAAACACTAATGGATGTTTATCAAGGTGGAAAAAAAGTCATTTACATTTTCAATAAGATATCTTTGTCAGTTCTAAATCAAAGTGAAGAGAGAATGAAAAGTAGAAACCCCAGATTGAAGGCTGCTAGAAGTTGACTGAAGTAGACCCTAAAATAGATTTGCTCATGAAATAGATGTGAAGGTGGAGAAAAGAATGACATGAGAACAGTGACTCATATCTCTTGTTGAACCAAATGTAAGGTTTAAGTTAATCGAGTAATATATGTATGCAATATATGTATATGTTTGTGTGTGTGTGTGTGTGTGTGTTAGGATATGGAACTGTTTCAAAAGCTGCAGTATTTATGAAATACCCAAGTGAAATGAATGTCATAGGGATTATTACAATTAATATTTCATATATTTTATCTGATTTGTGGCAGTTAATATAAAATATGAAAAGATAAATACAGAACACATATTTTGTGATATGATTGTCAGTTTTATCCCTTGTCTATAGTCCCTTGGAACTGTGGTCTACCTATTTTTTACTTGTTGAATATTACAGATGGTGGTAAATTATACCTGTGATTATAGAGTGGATTAAAATTATGTCTTTGCAAAAAATCAATGAATAGAAAAAGCAGGGGGAGTGGAGGGGGACTGAATCAGGGAGAGGGGAAGGGAGAAAATTTGGTTATCTTCTTAGAACTGTACTCATGGAATACATGAAATCTGTTCTCTTTACATTAACAAAAATTAAAACAAAAATTTCATGGTTTTCAATCCTTCCCACTGTTGTCTCAAACAACGTTTCTCTTGTTCTTAAAGTCTTAAACTCTTAAATTTCATTTCAGGTTGCTTGGATTTATTCTCTCATAATATTTTTCAAAGATGATACACCTACAAAATTCTGGAGGCCACAGGTATCTGAAAATTCTTTTATGTCTACTTCAATTGCAGATGATATCTTGAATGGAAATAGTAGTATTGAGAAATATAATTATTCATTAGAAGCTCAACTTTGTTGTCTTGTTTATTTTTAATTTTTAAAAATTCTATGTTTAAATGACAAAAGTAATATATACTTGTTTTAGTAAATTCAAGTGTATAAGGAAATGGAAAGATGGCATCCTTTCCCTTCCTCAGACTTCCCTGTCTCCAGAGCACTCTACTGTGTATAAGTACATCTAGTGAATATTCTTACAGGTTTTTTTTATCCCATACTTTTAACAAAAGTAGAGCCCTATATTTGGTTGCTTATTTGGTAGTACTCCAAACCTAATTTTAGATTTTTTTCAAAGCTGAGTCTTAACCACTGAGCCAAACACCGGCTCACATACCTGGGTTCTTCTTCTCACTCTGTCACTGATAGGATGGGAGAATTTGTGTGAGTCAATCATTTATCTGAAACTGTCTTCCTATGAGGAAGTTTGTTCCTTCCTTCCTTCCTTTCTTTCTTCCTTCCTTCCTCCCTTGTTCCCTCCCTCCCTTCCTATTTATCATCATCATTGTCATTGTCATCATCATCATCTATCTCCTACTGAATCTCTTTTTCTGGACAACCATGATTAATGCGTATGACTTGCCTTTATTCACCTTCCAAAGAAAGAATCAATGTCCTTATAGTAGCCTACATGACTTACTTGTTATGCTCTAATTTTTATGATATTCTTTTCCAACAGTGTTTTTAAATTCACTCTAGTCTGCCACATGTGTTTTCTTGTGGATATTTGACTACAGTAAACATATCTCTGACCTTAAGCCTCTGCTACAGTTGTTCCCCCTCTCTGGAGTATTTCTCCTGTTACTCTTCCCTGTTAATTCCCTCAACTCCAATACAGCTCATTTTCTCAATATTTTCTACTCTGAATTCTCCTTCCATTATAATACAACTGATAGGTATTGTTTTAATTAATCATTTTTATTAACAGTTTTTAAAATATGCTACATAGTAATTCATTTCTTAAAGGTGAAGTATTTATTGACGTCCCTTCCAAACAGTATGTGAATCTTAGGCAAATAGGGATCTGTTTTCTTCCATTAATATATCCCAATAGCCAGCTACAGTTTATTTTCACCTATGTTTCTATTTCTATATGCGTCGCTATATTATAGGGACTTAATTTCTCAGGTAGTTTTCCACTACCACCATAAGTTTTAGACTCCTTCCTGATAGTTTCAGATTATATTTGGATGTAGAAAAAGAGTAAAATGGATAGGGAACATATTTGGTAAACTGCTGTGCCTCGTTTTACTCTGTACTTTTTGGTAGGTAAAGACTAAAAAATAGAGAGCAAGAGGTTGCACCTTGGTAAATAAGTGAAGGGCAGCCATAACCAAAAGATATACAACCATTCAGAGTCAGTAAACATACTCTGAGAAATTCAATCATTGATATCCTATCGTTTTTTTTCCCAATTCAGAAACTCTGTCTCATGAGAGGGACTCTGGGGATCTCTTATCAGAAAGTCTGCATAGGTAACTCTTTTGTGTTTTCAATTTTTTAATTTATTTTATATATTTGAAAGGAACAGAGACAAAGAGGGAGGTGCGGAGAGTGAGAGACAGAGTTCTAGAGCTATCTCTTATGCTTTTTCATTCCTTAGATGTCTACAACAGCCAGGGCTGGGCAAAGCTGAAGAATCAGGGGCTAGGAACTCAACCCAGATTTCCTACATAGGTGGCAGGGACACAAGTACTTGCATCACCACCTGGTGCCTCCCACAGTATGCACTGTCAGGAAGCTGCAGAGCAAAGCCAGAACTCAAACACAGAAACATAAAAAATGGTATGCAGTTTTCTCAGGCAGCAGCAGCTTTATCACTGTGCCAAACATCTGCCCCAGATAGGTAATTGCTTTTTTATCCTAATTACTTCAAGACATTTATTTCCACAGCAGGTCACAACACTATGCTTTTGGCCCATTCTGCCATTCTCCAAACTGCAAATTCTTGCACACTAGATGATAGGCACTCTCTTGTTGCATGTCTGAAAACTGATCAAAGGGCTACATGAAATATTCAAATAGTTTTCATAGAAACATGGTTAAGTGTGACCCCCGTCTCCTACTTTTTTATATTACTATGTTAACCCTATGCTTAACAAAGGCATTTCAAAACTGGCAGTAATTTAGTTTAATTTCCCTCCACCATCCATTAATTCAGGCTACACTCACAATCAACAGCTAAAGAATGGTATATATAAATTGATAGCAGAGGAAGCAATGTTGCAGGATGCCATTTCGTACTCATCCGAGCATAAGACACAAACAGAGCACTGACGTCCTGCTCATCAACCACGGTACGGATGTTGTTCCACATTTCCTGCATGGGTTGCCATGTTGTTCCTGATATCATACAGTAGACAATCCATCTCTGGGATCTTTTGAGAGCAGAAGCAGCAACAGTGTAGGTATGCATGTTCTTAAAAAGCATCAAATCACCCACATGCAGTTCAGGCAGGCCAAAGAGCTCAACAATCCAATGAAAGCAATCACGTGTGGGTGTCAATGTCCTTGATGAATCATGCAATTTGCTTCATCCAAAGTAATAGAGTGTAGTTTGTTTCATTATTTTCAGAGTTTTTATTTTATCTTCCTTTTAATTTTTGTTGTGTAGTAATTGCCATTGGAATTTAGAGGACACAATATCAGATGTTGCTTAGCCACATGTCGCCAAAGACCTAAACAAACATTTTTAGATGCAGCAATCAGTGCACATTCTCTTGTCCTCTGCCTTTATGTCACTTTTACCATTAAAAAGTAAACCTCAGTGAGCCAAAAGTGGACAGCTTCAGCCAGACTTGCTGTTATTAGGAGACATTTGAAAGAATCACAAAGAAGTAATTGTAGTCTAAAGGGCATTGCAGGATTTGAAGAGACACTGTAGCACTCTGATCAGGAGTTTTTATTTTCCTTTAAATGTCAGAAAAATTGATAAACTCCTCCCAGTGCAGCAATTCAGAGGGAGAGAAGGGACTCTGAAAGCAGTCATTTTGCCTATTAGAGAATAACTTCAGATCTTCTTGCTCGTATGTGCCTGGGGATCCATGCGCCAATTATTAAAAACAAGAATGACTAAAACTGAAGCAATTCAACTTATGTACTTACCTCTTTAAAGTCCTAACTTAAAAAAAGAGCAGACGGAGACAGATGCTTCTCTGCAATTAGTATCAATCAGTCCTGACACAGAAAGTGACCCATCCAATGTCAAAGTGTTTTTGATCGATCAGCAGGGCCTTTTGCTGAGGTGGGACATAGAAAAAGATCAGGAACTGGTACAGAAAAACGCTGCATCAAAAGAGGATCAGAGGAAGCCAGGACAAAAGTGTTTCTCATGATACCCTCACTTACCTAAAGTCTCAATAATATCTGTGGAAAGAGAATTACTATAGTTTGGGTGTACTACAATTAAATAAATTTTATTTGTATATCCTTAATTCCATAGTGTTGGTATAATTCTCTTTGAACTAGTCTTGTGATTGTTGCTTGTGATATTGTTGTAATCTTTCCAGTTACTAACTGGAGATCTAAAGTATCTTAATTATCAATGACCTTGAAATATTAATGTTAAGATTATGTAGAAAACAGTCCTTAATGAATGGTGCTTGTTCAGGGTTCATTTCACTCCAGAATATATATTTTATACTTTCACATTATTTAATATTGCATTGTAGCACATTGTCTTGTTTACTAACTTATGACTTCCACATTTCATTCAGTTATCATTCATTTATCATTGGGTAAACTCTGATTTCTGCTGAAGTGTGTTATCATTACTGTTGCTTTGGGGGCTGGCATTGTGGTGTAGTGGGGAAAGCCACCAGCTGCGACTCTGGCCTCCCATGTGGCAGCCGATTTGAAATCTGGCTGCTCCACTTCCATTCCATCTCCCTTCTAATACACCTTGGAAAGCAGCAGAAGATAGCCCAAGTGATTGGGCCTCTGACACCCACGTGGGAGACTTTGACGATGCCCCTAGCTCCTGGCTTCCGCCTGACCCAGTCCTGGCTACTGTGATCACCAGGGGAATGAAGCAGTGAATGGAATCTCTCTCTTTCTCTTCAGCTCTTTCAAATCAATCAATAAGTCTTTTTAAAAACATTGCTGCTTTTAATGATTAAATAAATAATTTACCTTTTTACAGGAAAAAGTCTGTAATAATAAATGTTATATATAAAATAGCCTTTAACAGATACCTACAATTAAGACCATTTTATTTTATCCCTTTTTTATTTATATTATGTACAAATAAATGTACTTATTTGATTACATGTTTTGTATATGAATACTTTTGATACATGACTTTAGATATAAATACTTCCATACTTAATAGACTTATCATCAAAATTTGGCATCTATAATAGATATATACAATGATTTTTCTTATTTTGGAATATGTAAGTTTAGATTATTTCCTTAAGATATATTATTTTATTTATTTTTTATTTATTTATTTATTTTTTTTTGACAGGCAGAGTGGATAGTGAGAGAGAGAGACAAAGAGAAAGGTCTTCCTTTTTGCCGTTGGTTCACCCTCCAATGGCCGCTGCGGCCAGCGCATCTCGCTGATCTGAAGCCAGGAGCCAGGTGCTTCTCCTGGTCTCCCATGGGGTGCAGGGCCCAAGCACTTGGGCCATCCTCCACTGCCTTCCCGGGCCATAGCAGAGAGCTGGCCTGAAAGAGGGGCAACTGGGATAGAATCCGGCGCCCCGACCGGGACTAGAACCCTGTGTGCCAGCACCGCAAGGCGGAGGATTAGCCTGTTAAGCCACGGCGCCGGCCAAGATATATTTTTAGCCACTGTTGCTGAGGTACAGTGGGTTAAAACACTGTTCTCCATGCCAGCATTCTATACCAGAGTTTGAGTCCAGTTTCAATCCAGCTCTCTACGAATGCTCCTGGGAAAGCAGCAAAGGATGACCCAGTACTTGGATCATCCATTTCAGAGACCTACATGGAGTTCCAGGCTCTTTCTTTCTCACTGTTTCTCTTCCTTTCAAATAAATAAAAATAAATATTTCCTAAAAAGATATATATTTAGCGTTTAACTATACAAATGTTTTAAATATCCTGTTAGTATTACTTAAGTTGTCTCTGGAAAATATGTTTTATTTCCATATTTAGTAATTGGGTCAGTCCACCCTGAATATTGGCTATCATAAAAATAAATTGTATGACAAAAATACACATTAAATCAATTTTTAAAAATGTGAATATCATTTATTTTTGGTTAAGAATATTTTCCCCATTTTGAGAACATAATATCCATAGGCTACCTATGTTCACATTTTGGTTGTTTCAAGATTAGATTATTTGATTTTAACACTTTAAGAAATCTAGTAATTAATTTGTTTACCCTTTGATGTTACTGTCATTTTAGTTATCCCCTTCTGATTTGTGATTTAACTGCTGCTTAAGACACTGTTAAATTTTTCACATTCACACTTTATTCCCTCAATATACATATGCCCACAATCACCATAATTTACTTTATAATTGCATGTGTACATATATGTACACATACATACATATATATTACTATACTTTTCCTTATGGAATAATTTCAAATATACATGAAAGTAAAGAGCAAAATGGAATAAGGTTTTTTTTTACACCAGACTGCTTTAACAATTATCAATTTTCCATTGTATTGTTCCATCTATTTCCTCCAAATAATTTTTTTTCAGTTTGGAAATTGAAACTCTAATATGCAATACAGAGTTCATATATTTGATGTCTCAAATGTACTCATTGTCTTTTTTAAATGTACTATTCATTCAAAGATGCAATTACTTTGTCATAATGTTTAGCATATTAAAAGTTCCATGTTTTTCACTTTTTTACATTTTTTAGAAAAAGATTATTTACTTGAAGGCAGAGTTAAAGAGAGACAGGCAAAGAAAGATATATCTTCCAGCCACTACTTCTCTCCCCCAAATAGCCATAACAGCCAGGGCTAGGCCAAACCAAAGCCAGTGTCTGGACTCCACCCTGGTCTGCCACATGGGTGGCAGGAGACCAAGCACTTGGGCCATCTTCCACAGTTTTCTCAGGAACG
Organism: Lepus europaeus; assembly: GCF_033115175.1. Classification (NCBI taxonomy): domain Eukaryota; kingdom Metazoa; phylum Chordata; class Mammalia; order Lagomorpha; family Leporidae; genus Lepus; species Lepus europaeus. Next base: position 32,325,085 of record NC_084842.1, read on the forward strand.
TTAGCAGGGAGCTGGATCAGAAGTGGAGAATCCAGGATTTGAACCAGCACTCATGCTGTGACAGAATGGCAGAAAGCAACTCTGCCATGCCACAGTTCTAGCCCCACTTTCTCTCTTTTTTTTTTAATTTTGAGAAGTTAAACTGTTTGCTTTAAGAAAAATAAATAAATAAAAAGGTGGGGCCGGAGCTGTGTCCTAGTGGGTTTAGCCATCTCCTACAGGGCCAGCATCCCATTTGCGCACTGGTTTGGGTCCCAGCTGCTCCAGTTCCGATCCAGCTCTCTTCTATGGCCTGGGAAAGCAGTAGAAGATGGTCCAAGTCCTTGGATCATGCACCTGTGTAGGAGACCTGGAAGAAGCTCCTGGCTCCCAGTTTCAGATTGGCACAGCTCCAGCTGTTGCAGCCATCTGGGGAGTGAACCAGCGGATGGAAGACCTCTCTCTCTTTCTCTCTCTATCTGTCTCCGCCTCTGCCTCTGCCTTTCTGTAACTCTGCCTTTGAAATAAAAATGAATCAATCCCCCAAAAAAAATTAAAATAAAAATAAAATTTAAAAAGGCACAAAATCTTGATATTTCTGATTATTTTCATGATAAAATTTCATAAAATAATATTTGGCAAAACAACTGTAGAGGTGATATTAAATCATGTCATAAAAGTTCTGTCAGTTTGTTTTCATGGTTACACTGAGTGTTCACTTAGTTGTGGTGGTAATCACTAGCTTTCCCTACACTTCCCTTTGGAATTCATACTTAATCTGAGTGAGACTCTATGGATGTCTAACTCTTCCGTAGTTGCAGTTATTAATTGCCTAAATTAATATTAATTGCCTAAATCAATCCGGGTACTAATTGTTTGAAGCAGTTAACACACTTTATTTAATATATGGTGATGGTGATTTTCTTCTTCTCTCATCCTTTATATTCTCATTACCTGGCAATTTTTGGTACGGACAAGCTTTTTCCACCTCCTCCTAGCTCTCTTCAGAAGTTTTCAGTGTTAAAGTCTAATGTGATTATAGATTATTTCTCTAGTCAAAGTGTTATAAAACACAAATATCATTATTCTTTTCCATGGCCAATTTCCCACATGTGGCCAGTAGAAGTCATTCAAGCTGACTGTAGTGTGGTTTTTGTTTGTTTGTGTTTTTTTGACAGGCAGAGTGGACAGTGAGAGAGAGAGACAGAGAGAAAGGTCTTGCTTTTGCTTTTGGTTCACCCTCCAATGGCCGCTGTAGCTGGCGAGCTGCGACTGGCGCATCGTGCTGATCTGAAGCCAGGAACCTGGTGCTTCTCCTGGTCTCCCATGGGATGCTGGGCCCAAGCACTTGGGCCATCCTCCACTGCACTCCCAGGCCACAGCAGAGAGCTGGCCTGGAAGAGGGGCAACTGGGACAGAATCTGGCGCCCTGACCGGGACTAGAACCCGGGGTGCCGGCGCCACAGGCGGAGGATTAGCCTATTGAGCTGCGGCATCGGCCTGTAGTGTGGTTTTGATCCAACTCCAAGCCTTTTGTTTTATTATTATCTTTTCACTCATATGTATCAATTTTTGTACACTATATATTAGCTATCACAAAACAGAGAAAATGTGTGATATTTTCTTTTTGGGTCTGGCTTACTTCACTATGTTTCATGGTCTCTAGTTTCTTATTATTTTTAGAAGTTGATAAATACTTTCTTCAAAAAGCACTAGTTTCTGTTATTTGGACACCAACATCTAGGCAGTGTGTTTGCTTTGCAGCTTGTTTCAGAAGACAGCACCAAGAAACACATTTTGTAAAGGATCGTGTCTTCACAGTAATTTCTCCAATTGCAATTCAACATCACAGGATTCTTCCTTTTTCTCTGACTTCCTATGTTTGTTTTCCTACTGTTACAGTGAAAATGATAATTCTAGAATCAATATTTGAATACTACCAGAAAATAAGGAAAAATCATGGCTATCTGGAAGATTATTTATCCTGAATGTATTTCTATCTACCTAAAGACACACAGAGATATAGAAGATATAGATATCCAAGCACTACTCTAAAATTTAAAGCCATGTATATTTTAAATACATTTATTATTTCATAGTTCACATTTTTCACAAATGATGAAAACATTAATATTTATTTATTTGAAAGGCAGAGCTACAGAGAGGCAGAGAGAGAGAGAGACACTAACTGTCTGCTAATAACAATAGATAGAAATAAAAAGGAGAGAATGACCCAACGTGGGAAGCAGGCCACACAACAGACTCATGGAATGACAAATGCCCTAAACAGAATTATGGCCACAAAATCAGTCCTTTAGGCATATAGGCCTGGCTAAAAAGCCCATGAGAGGATTTCAGGCATGAAAAGCCAAGACACTGTGGCAAAAATTGACCTCCATGAAGGATTTCTGTGAGTGAGATCCCAGTGGAAAGAATGGGCCATCAAAGAAGGAGGTACCTTTCTCTGAAGGGAGGAGAGAACTTCTAGTTGTCTTATGGACCTCTCTAAATCCTGACGGAGTTTGTGAACTCAAGAGGCTTCCATAGCCTTGGTAGTTCATGACAGAAGCCTTGGGTGATCACTGACTTCAAAAATAAGAGTGCCAGTTGTTAAATCAACAACAGAAGTCACTGTAGACTTACTCCTCATGAGGACCTCTGTCCTTAATGAGTTGTACTATCAGAATTAACGGTAAAACTTGTCTTCAAACAGTACTTTATACTTTGTGTAGCTGCAAACTGCTGAAATCTTTACTTAATATAGAGTTGGCCTTCTGTATACAAAGGTAATTAAAAATGAATCTCATGGGGCTGGAACAGTCTTGTAGCAGGTAAAGTTGCCGCCTGAGGTGCCGGCATCATGTATTGATGCTGCTTCAAGTCCTGGCTGCTCCACTTCTGATCCAGCTCTCTGCTGTGGCCTGGGAAAGCAGTAGAATATGGCCCAAGTCCTTGGGCCCCTGCAAAAGCGTGGGAGATCAGAAGGAGGCTCCTGGCTTCGGATCAGTGCAGCTCCAGCCATTATAGCCAATTGGGTAGTGAATTAGCAGATGGAAGACCTCTCTCTTTTTTTTTTTCTCTCTCTCTCTCTGCCTTTCCTTCTCTCTCTCTTTAACTCTGCCTATTATATAAATAAATATTTTTAAAAATGAATTTTTTTAACTTGTATTTAATAAATATAAATTTCCAAAGTACAACTTTTGAATTATAGAGGCTTTCCCCCCATAACCTCCCACTCACCTGCAACCATCCCATCTCCAACTCCCTCTCCCATCACATTCTTCATCAAGATTCATTTTCAGTTATCTTTATATACAGAAGATCAACTTAATATATACTAAGTAAAGATTTCAACAGTTTGCACCCACACAGACACACAGGGTATAGAGTACTGTTTGAGTAGTAGTGTTACTGTTAATTTGCATAGTACAACACATTAAGGACAGAGATCCTACATGGAGTAGGTGGACAGTGACTCCTGTTGTTGATTTAACAATTGACACTCTTATTTATTATGTCAGTAATCACCCGAGGCTCTTGTCATGAGCTGCCAAGGCTATGGAAGCCTCTTGAGTTCACAAACTCTCACCTTATTTAGACAAGGCCACAGTCAAAGTGGGAGTTCTCTCCTCCCTTCAGAGAAAGGTACCTCCTTCTTTGATGGCCCATTCTTTCCACTGGGATCTCACTCGCAGAGATCTTTCATTTAGGTGTTTTTTTTTTTTTTTTTTTTTTTTTTTTTCCAGAGTGTCTTGGCTTTCCATACCTGAAATGCTCTCATGGGCTTTTTAGCTGGTTCCGAATGCCTTCAGGGCTGATTCTGAGGCCAGAGAGCTGTTTAGTGCATTTGCCATTCTGTGAGTCTGCTGTGTATCCTGCTTGCCATGTAGGATCATTCTCCCCTTTTTAATTCTATCAATTATTATTTGCAAACATTGGTCTTATTTATGTAATCCCTTTGACACTTAATCCTATCTTTTTGATCAATTATGAATTTAAACTGATCACTTTAACAAGATGGCATTGGTACATGCCATCTTGATGGGATTGAATTGGAATCCCCTGGCACGTTTCTAGCTCTACCATTAAGGGTAAGTCCTAGTGAGCATGTGCCGAACTGTACATCTCCTCCCTCTCTTATTCCCACTCTTATACTTAACAGGGATCACTTTTCAGTTAATTTGAAACGCCTAAGAATAATTGTGTGTTAATTAAACAGTTTAACCAATGGTATTAAGTAGAACAAAAAAATACTGAAAGGAATAAAATAATAAGTTGTTCCTTGACAGTCAGGACAAGGGCTGATCAAGTCATTGTTTCTCATAGTATCCTAATTACTTCTAGTTGTTCTGTGACTAATAAAAAATAGGTCAAACAAATATAGCATTTTTCTGTAGCATTTGTTGTAGTTTTATTTAAGTACAATATGCAAAATGTGTCGATAATGGAAAATTACCAGAATGAGAATGAGGAACAGCTGCTCTGATATGAAAAACTTATATTCTAATCAAAATAATTACATTTGTTGAACAATTCATGGAAAGATACAAGATTAAGATAAGTGTTCATTGGTAAAACTCCAAATTCCATAAAAGTCAATTCATTCCATTTTAAACAAAGGAGGTTACAAGTTGTAAACATAACAATCCCTAGAAAATAGTGATGCTGGTGATGATAATATATGTATAGGAAACTGATAATGAAACTGGATTTATCTCCTTATTAATAGAGTTTGCAATATTTTAGGAACAACAAATGCTAATCACAGTGTGTAGTTGTTTTTTTTTTTTTTTTTTCCTAAAGGATAGACTTTTAACAAATATCCATTTTGTTTATGGTCTTGTCCAAATACTGACAGAGTTTGTGGACTCAAAAGGCTACCATAGCTTGGGGAGCTCATGTCAAAAGCCTCGGGTGGTCACTGACAGCATACTTAAGAGTGTTAATTGTTAAATTAACAATAGGAGTCACTATGCACTAACTTCCATGCAGAACCTCTATCCTCAATGAGTTGTATTAGAAGAGTTAACTATAAAATTAGTTCTCAAAAAACAACTGTGTCAATTGTTGAAATCTTTTTTCAGTACAGAGTTGGTCTTCTGTGTACAAAGTTAATTGAAAATGAATTTTAATGGAGAATGGGTCTGGCAAGGGGAAAGGAAGAGGAGGAGGAGTGGGAGTGTGTGTGGGAGGGCGGGCATGGTAGGAAGAATAACTATATTCCTAATGATGTACTTTTGAAATTCACATTCCATGGCCAGCGCCACGGCTCACTAGGTTAATCCTCCACCTGTGGCGCCAGCACTCCAGGTTTTAGTCCCGGTTTGCAGGGTCTTAGTCCACCTGAACAAGGATGGACTGGGTCTGAGGAAAGGTAAGTGTGCTGCTCGCCTGTTCCCCAGCCTCCCTTGATCCCAGAGACAATCAGACACAGCAGGGAGTGAAGTCAAGCAGGGACTCATTTATTGCACACTTAGCAAAGCCTTTTAAAGCACAAAACCGCAGGATTATTGGGGCAGGGCATAAGGACCAACCAATTACTTAAAAGGTCATTTTATGGGGCGATTTTTTACAGGATCAGCCATATGTCTGTACACTTGTCATCAGTAATCGTCACCTCTCCTGATGCTGAGTGGACAATTAGCTTTGGTGTTAAACAACTTTGGGTTCCGCCCACCATACTTCCTTTGGGCGCCATCTTTGGATTGCCTCGTGTGCCTAATTTCCCTGCACCAGTTGGGGCAACGGGTCTGTCCCGGTTGCTTCTCTTCCAGTCCAGCTCTCTGCTGTGGCCTGGGAGTGCAGTGGAGGATGGCCCAAGTCCTTGGGCCCTGCACCTTCATGGGAGACCAGGAGGAAGCACCTGGCTCCTGGCTTCAGATTGGCACAGCACACTGGCCGTAGCAGCCATTTGGGGGGGTGAACCAATGGAAGGAAGACCTTTCTCTCTGTCTCTCTCTCTCTCACTGTCTAACTCTGCCTGTCAAAAAAAGAAGAAAAAAAGAAAAAAAAGAAATTCGCATTCCTTAAAGAATAATAAATAAAAAAGATAAAGTTAAATAAATAAATAAATAAAATGGTGAAACCACAACAAAGAAAAAGTAGCCAAAATCAGAGACAAAAGGAATTGTGGTAGCTAGCACTGGGAGAGGGTAGCATAGGAAGTTAGATAATATTCACAGGGAGTAGAGTTCCAGTCTGAGAAGATGAGAAACTTCTGGAGTTGGAAGTTGTAATGGTTGCTTAAAAAAGTGAATGTACTTAACGCTGAAGAACTATACACTTAAAAATTGTTGTAACCCTAAATTTTCTGCTGTGAATATTTTAATGCAATAAAAATATTAAATTGTATTCTATTAAAAAATAGAATACACATCTTAAATTCAGAGAAACACCATACTGTTTATAAGATAGTTGTTTCAATGTACCTCCCAATCATCATTTGAAAGCTCCAGTTCTATATTCCTGTCAATAGTTGACATTTTCAGATTTTTAAAATATTTTGTTTGAAAAAGCAGAGAGACAGAGATTGAGACACCCCCAGATGTGCACACACACACATAGTTAGAAAGCACACGAGAGAATCTTTCATCTGTTGGCCAATCCCCAAATACTTGCAATAACCAGATATAGGAAAAAGTGAAACATTAACATGAAGCTGTATCAGAAGGGTGCAGTAGTTCAGACTTGAACTGGCACTTTAAAGTGAAATGTGGATGTCTCAAGCAGTGGCTCAACTTTGTAATACTTTTTGTCTTCTGTTTATCTTCTAAAATGAAATTGCAGTGTGCTGTTGTAGCCACCAGGTTAAGCTCTTGCTTGTGACACCAGCATTTCAGGGTTGCTTGGCTTCTGATTCTACATCCTGCCTATGCCCTTGGGTAAGGCAGCAAATGATGGTGCAAGTACTTGGGCCCCCTGCCACCATGTGGGCATCAGGATGGAGTTCCTGGCTTCTGGCTTTGTCCTGGCCCAGACCTGGCTGTTGTGGCCATTTGGGAAGTCAACCATTGGATAGAAGCACACTATGTCTCTCTCCCTCCCTTTCTCTCTCTCTCTCTCTCTCTCTCTCTGTGTGTGTGTGTGTTGCTCTGCCTTTCATATAAATAAGTAAATGTTTAAAAATAATGAAAACTGGAATTCTGGAATTCTGAGTAATTACAGAGAACTTTCAAACCTAAAATGGTAGTAGGAACTTTAAATTTATAGTTAATCAATAATGTGGGTGCCCTCTCCAGTGAAGGCTGCCATCTGAATTAGAGGTATTCTTGTTAGGTAGTATGTTCTCTCACTTTGTCTACATTAACTCCAACTGGCCAGCTCCACAAATGAATTATAGCTCACAGTACATCAGATTTTTAACAGATGAGTGGCAATACTGCCCAATAGTGGCAGTATCTGAAAGGCATGTGGAAACTGACAGCTGAAGGAATTGAATGCAATATAATAGTAGTGAGAGTGTTAGTAGCAGCAGTTATAATAATAATAATTAAACTGAATCAATAACATAAGAAGGAGGTTATTTTGAGTATTTCTGTTATATTCCTGAGAGCCTTTGTCTATTCCAATGGTTCTTTTTCTTTCTTTTTTTTTCACCATCTTGTATCTCACTCCTCCCTCAAGATTTTCTATTGAGGCTCTGTCCTAACCCCAGTTCAGAAGACGTCAGCATATCTACATTTGTTACCTTATGCTATGCCTGTCTAGCAGTAGAGTAGTATGATCGAAGCTTTTTGGTGGTTCTGGCTTTTGGAGATATTGAAAACACCATTATATGACAATGATCCTTCATAACCCAGATCCTGCTTATTTTTTTTCTAGCCCTATCTTTCTAAACTCTCTCTAACTCTAATGCTGCTGCATTCAGTTCAAGTTCCATTGCCTCTCTTGTCATGGTAAGTGATTTAGTTACTGAAAATGTTTTCACTCACCTATGTCCAAAGATAGAAAAGCACAAAGTAGCTGATCAGTACTATAATTTTAATTTATAGATATGTAGGTGACTTCTAAAGTTAGGTGTCTTTACATGATTAGCTATACAACTAAGGAATTAAGCCAAAGTCATGTTATGATTTTGTATTTTCTAAAATTCCTCAATATCATAGCTATTGTTTGAATTACACTGTCAAGAAAAAAAAAATAATTCCAAGTTGTTACCCCATCAACACTGTTTATGGGCTCTTGGTCCAGGCGTGTGTGTGTGCGTGTGTGTGTGTGCAAGAGAGAGAGAGAGAGAGAGAGAGAGAGGGAGAGAGAGAGAGAGGCAGCGTCAAGTGGACGTCCTCCAGATGGTGTGGTGGGTAGAGGGATTTGTTGCCTTTTTTCCTCAGCATTAAAGCCCTGGATGTCCCCGTGGCTATGCATGAGGAAGGTATCCCTGTGGCTATGTGTGAAGTTTAAAAGCTTTATTCTTGTTTTGTAAAAAAGTTTCCTTTAGCATAGCAACATTCAGAAATGAATCTAAAAGCAGAATAACTTTTAAGCTTGGAGTTCTTCTATGAAGATTACTTTCTTTGGTAAAAAGAATCCCAAATAGTGTCTGAAAACAGGTCTCCATGGGCACATTTTATGATTTGAAAGTCATTTTTTTTCTTCTTTTTCTTAGAAAGGCTGTTTAGAAGCCTAAATAACTAACTTTAGTGAAAGAGAAAAAGAGCTCACCAACTTTGGAAAGTAGGAAAAGTATCTTACACTGACTACTGGAGTCAACTACTACTCAGTTAAAAGAGTGGCAGTCACACCGCCTATGATCAAATAAGATAATTTTCTAACTATCAGTTTCTAGGTATATAATAATAGAATTTTTCAATACATCATTTTATTGTGTTAATATTTTCTGAGGCTATCACATTCCACATAATTCTGAGTGTCCTCTTCTCCTTTAGTAAATTTGCTGCTCTTAGGTACTAATTTGGATTCCTTTGGTTCATCTCAGCTATTATTTCAGCCAATGTGGGGGTTGGAACTGATACTAGTATCTATTCCTTGTTCCATGCTGTAGTACATCTTGCATTACAACCTTTGCTAGCTCAGTTCATGTAGGATGTTACAGGAACTCATGCTACACCAATGTATACATGACTCAGAAATGGGGGCAAGTTAACTACACATGGGTTAAACATTGAGCAATGGGAAATATGGCCTAAAAGATAAATTATTGCCTTTTCTCCACCATCCGAAAAGGAAAAATGTAAGATACAGCATATGTTACTTCCTCAGTGGTACCAAAGATAAGAAACCAAGTGCTCTCAGGGCAAGCCAACCCCATGATACAGTTCTCCCTTTCTTCCTTTCTCTCCTCATCCTCATTCCCTTTCCCCAGTATTATAGCCCAACTGTCATCTCCACCAAATATTTTTATATATGCAATTACTTTAGGTTCTAACTTCTAGGGAAAAAACTAAAATACTTACTATCACATCTAATAAACTGCAAACTGCAAATCTCCCAAAAGGATACTATATTCCCAGTGAGACCAAGTCTATCAGAACTTTGGTGAAGAGTCTCATCACTTCTCACAATACCCGCTTGCCTGTTTTCCCTTAACTCATTTCTCAAATATTTTGCATTATGATCAGTGTTATTTTTCAAAAAACGCAACCCCCACGCACATCTCTTTATCTACCTTGATTATTATCTTTGATAGCCTGATATCTGAGCTTTTCTATAAACTAATCATGCACTACATCTGTAGCCAAATTCCTTCAATTATATGCTCTGTTTCCTAGCACATACATATTGTATTTGGACGAAATACAGATTTATAGAGGCAAGAATGGGGCATTTCATAAATGCCTTTTATTCTATCACAAGGAACTCATAATCCAGGTATAAGCACACATACACACATATATACACACAGATATATATATATATATATCTGTGTGTATATATATATGTGTGTATATATATATATGTATATATATATATATATCTGTGTGGATATATGTGGATATACGTGTATATCTCTGTGTGTATATATGTGGATATACGTGTATATCTCTGTGTGTGTATATATACACACACATACATACATATGCACATGCACACTTGTGGCATTTGTTTACATGTCCGTATACATGGTCATAGCAATTCTACCTTCTGTCTAGTGCATGTTTCATCCTCAAAACATAATCAGGCATTACTTGACCTGAAAATTCACTTTGATCACCTTTCCTAATAGTAGATTGGTTACTAATTTTCTGTACTGTTCTGTCACTGTTCCTCCATCTGTTATACCATAAATTACTTTATCTTCTTTCAGATTTTGTTGAATTGAAATGGATCTTCACATGACAACATTTCTTTATACTTCTCTATTTTAGTATATTGCTATGGCAGACAATCTTTATAGTTTACTCAAAATTTATAAGCAGAGACTGAGGCTACACTTGAGATACTGTCTAAGGGCCTTCTTTTATATTGAGAAGGAATTTGGATACAATGACTTTTATTAGATCTGCCATTATCCATATTTGGTGCTAAAATAGAGAAGAAATAACAATGAAGGAAAAGCCCTTTTTAATAAATCATATCTAATACCTTTAGATTTTCACTAGTAAATATAAAACAATTGGTCTCAAACCTTTTCCACTGATTAACTTCTACTGTCAAGATTTAAAATTAGAGAATTTCCTTGTCATTACACTATTATAGGTAGCCATGACAGTTAGATCTGCCCAATGATAGGCACAGAAAATTAACATTGAGGTGTTTGGTAAAAATATTTCTCCTTATATTTAATCCATGCCCAGTAATTAAAATACCCCCTATTTTTTTTAGCTTTTATTTAATGAATATAAATTTCCAAAGTACAGCGTATGGACTACAATGGCTTCCCCCTGCCATAACTTCCCTCCCACCTGCAACCCTCCCCTTTCTTGCTCCCTCTCCCCTTCCATTCACATCAAGATTCATTTTCAATTCTCTTTATACACAGAAGATCAGTTTAGTAAAAAGATTTCAACAGTTTGCACCCACATAGAAACACAAAGTGAAACATACTGTTTGAGTACTAGTTATAGCATTAAATCACAATGTACAGCACATAAGGACAGAGATCCTACATGAGGAGTAAGTGCACAGTGACTCCTGTTATTGACTTAACAAATTGACACTCTCGTTTATGGCATCAGTAATCCCCCTAGGCTCTTATCACGAGTTGCCAAGGCTATAGAAGCCTTTTGAGTTCACCAACTCTGATCATATTTAGACAAGGTCGTAGTCAAAGTGGAAGTTCTCTCCTCCCTTCAGAGAAAGGTACCTCCTTCTTTGATGACCTGTTCTTTCCACTGGGATCTCACTCATGGAGATTTTTCATTTAGGTCATTTTTTTTTTTTTTTTTTTTTTTTTTTTTTGCCAGAGTGTCTTGGCTTTCCATGCCTGAAATGCTCTCATGGGCTTTTCAGCCAGATCCTATTTATTTTGTCACCCTTGTTTTCTTTTCCCTTTAGGTGAATTACAATGAGTACCTGAGATTTAGAACTACAGCCACTATATTGATCTCATGAGATAAGTCTAATGAAGAAAATTGAACACACTGTAGCAGGAAGATGTAATGTTAGGGTCTTGAATAGAATCATGGAAACTACAATTTTTGTTCTTATGAATTGTGGTTAATGAAATAAATTCCCGTGTACCTCTAGCCCTTGTTAGCAGTTTCTGTTATTTCATTTACTATTATTTAGTTAAATAAAATATATATGGAGTTTCACACTATAGTAACAATTTTGTGCAACTGAAGGGATTGTTAACAGCACAAACACAAAATATTGCTGCCTTCAGGGAGCTTACCCAGTAGTAGGAAGAGAACTTGTAATTGAAAAGTGATCTGCTGTGGCCTGGGAAGGCAGTGGAGGATGGCCCAAGTCCTTGGGCCCTGCACCCGCATGGGAGACCAGGAGAGGCACCTGGCTCCTGGCTTCGGATCAGTGCGGTGCGCCAGTCTCACTGCACCGGCCACGGTGGCCATTGGGGGATGAACCAATGGAAAGGGAGAACCTTTCTCTCTGTCTCTCTCTCACTGTCTACTCTGCCTGTCAAAAAAAAAAAAAAAATTGATGGATTGATGGAGAATCTATCAAGAAAATAATGTGGGATAAAGAGTCAACATGAAATAACAAAAATTAATTTGCCTTTGCATAAAATCCATGAAACATTGGACAGGGCATCATAGTGATCTTTGAGAGATGATAGTGATGGGGAGGAAAAATGAAATTACATGTTCACACTAAGACGTATGCATGAAAGTTAATACATGCAGTATCTCTATTGGAAAAGATAAAACAGAAAGAAAATATTCTTCCATCAAGTAAACGAATAAAAAAATCTATGACTATATCAATACAATGGAATACTAGTTAGTCATGAAAAGGAATGGACTATTGATAAACTAAAAAATCTGGATCTCAAAATAATTGTTCTGAGTAAATGAAGTCAAAATGGCACCAAGCAGGAGATAAAATGACATATTGCATGATCCTGTTCAATCCTGTCCATACATGTTTATAGAAAATGAAAACCAAGTACATTTCTCTAGTGGGAGAGCATTTTGATAATGGAATATATTAGTTATATCCCACATACAGTACCTATCTACATTTTATACATATATGTGTGCATATACATTTATTCTATATCAATTACTTGTCAATAAAGTCATATAAATAATATCAAGTCCTGAATGACTATATGTTCTTCATGGGATGATGTCTCTTTCTGTGTATCCACTGCCTAAATTCACCTAACAGTAAACATTTTAAAAATAATTTTAAAAATAACTAAAATAAGCCAAAATTTTATATGCCAGGCAGAGAAAAGGATTCTCCATATATTAACTTTGCCTGAATTTCCTCCCTGATTTGGGACACATTTGATTATCTCTTAAGTGTGTGTGTATGTATGTGTGTGTATATATATATGTGTGTGTATAAATTTTATATAATTATTTATTTATATATGATATATAACTCATAAGCAGGTATGCATGCATGTGTAAATATATATGCTTATGTTTATGGTATATAATGCACATGCATGTACATACATATGTATGCATACACATATATGTATGTGTAGATCTGTGTGTATACATATATATGTATGTGTATATTTTCATGTATATATATATATAAAATTAAATTCATACATTAAATAGGTGACAAACTTGAATTTTTTTTCAAGGGTTCATAAGAATATTATATTTAACATATGTCACTAGTTATGACTGATAAGTAATTTGGAAAATAAAGATTTTTATTTCAATTTTACACCTTATATAATTTAATTTCTAGATTAATTAAATAGAAAGTGTAGACGTTAATAGTTGAAAAGTGCAGGTGATTAGCTACATGGAAATTGAAGTGTAAGTGACAAATACAATGAAGATATGTTTAAATTTTTGAAGTCTTCATTTTTAACAAAGCAGTCACCATTTATAAAATTTATTCAATCATTCTTGGCTTACAAGCATTTAATTTTTTTGGTCCAATTATGTTGGTGAAAACATGTAAATCTGAAACAGATAAAAAATAAATATTTCTGGCACTACTAAATTTTTCCAGATATTATATACACAAAACAACTCTTTTTAATTTGGGTTAATTCTAAGAGTGGCATATCATCTTAAAGACAAAAATATTTATAAAGCAAGCAATTAAATTCTTAAAACTCATCACCTAAGGTTTCCAGATCTCTTATGTTATCAATACTGTCTGTTTTAGTTTATTAACATAGCATAAATGATAGTTTAAAGGATCATATTTATTTGGGTTTCGCAGAATATGCCAAATAGAATCTGCCAATTTGTTTTGTAAATAGGGCACACTAACATGTTGCACATATTCCATATTCATGTTCCTTTTAAGACATTTCGCAGATGGTGAACTACCTACATACAGATTAGTGAGAAAAATATGAAGACTTTTTTTTAAAAGAGAATGTCATCATTCCCTTCCAATTTGATTCCTTGCATATTTATGAGCCTCTGACCATGTGCAGGAGATATGTGTAGCATTTCTTAATGCCTTTTATTTCTGTTTTTTTTCTTCATGTTTTTGAAAGCATAAAATCATGTGCAAACTACATCAGTAAGTCACATCAATCAATTGCATATTTTTATATGACTCTCTTCCTGGGACTTCCAGTATATGGTTTTATATTGTTGTATCTCATTCTAAATTGTATAAAATAAATAGGAATTAATCTAACTGGATAATATAAATAATATAAAGTTATAATCAACATTTTCCTCAGCAGCCTCTTAACAAACTAAAATAATAAAACATTTAAGAGAAGTTTTTATAGGATTGTGATACAATTGTGGATTTTTCAAACATCTTTGCTGTATTGTGGCTGTCAGTTGGCTTATATTACTTGATATTCTGTTTTATAATATGGCTACAACCTCTGAAAACTTATATCAACTCTGCTCATTTAAAAAGCTAAAAGAAGATATGAAATGCAAAATTATTCTATTTTTTGCTAATAGTATTTCCTTATGTATAATCATGCATAGGTATATATATATATATATATATAATCTACTATTGTATTTGTTAAATACAATAAATTTTATTTTTTAAAATTGAATTTCCTGAGGTTGACACTTTGGAAAATATGTTATCTTATAATGAATCTCTTCCATCAGATCCCACATGAATTCCCATTGATTTCTGGGTCATATTACTTGCACATAAACAGTGAATACATAGTGGAAAGGAACACTTTACTTTCCCACTTATAGGTATATTCCATTCATAAATCAAAAGTATCAGAATTTCCAAATTCTCAGGATATTCAACATGTACAAATAAAGTAAATGATTAAAAAATGAAAAGGAAATTAATTTTATTTGTTATGGAATTATACAGAGAATTATCAGAATAGTCTAGCATTTCCAATGATTGACTGCTTTCTCCTGTCCAAATGTTTGCTTACTCTGAATATTTGAATATATTTGAAAACATAGCATTATGAAAAGATAATCCTCACATGTAAAAATAATTAAAAATGATCTATTTTATTAAGACAAAATGTTATAAATGTGATATTGGAATATACAGAAAATTTGGGAAATAACACTTATAAACAACCACACACACACAGAGAAATATATATATATATACACACACAAGTTCCAAAAAGCAGAATAATTACTTCAACCACAAATTTTTATGGCAGTCTATCAAAATGATATTATAGTTTTTAATTTGTCTCATTTCTCCTGCTCAAAAAAAGGCAGAAGAGCTATAATAAACAAAATTAACAACCTTCAACTAGACAGAAGGACCCAAATAAATAAAATAGATGGAAACAGAGACAATGCAACTGATACCATATACTACAAAGGATCATTAGAGACTATTGTGGGCCGGCGCCATGTCTCACTTGGCTAATCCTCTGCCTGAGGCACCGACACCTCAGGTTCTAGTCCCGGTTGGAGCACCCGGTACTAGTCCCAGTTGCTCCTCTTCCAGTCCAGCTCTCTGCTGTGGCCCGGGAAGGCAGTGGAGGATGGTCCAAGTACTTGGGTCCCTACACCCGCATGGGAGACCCGAAGGAAGTACCCGGCTCCTGGCTTCAGACTGGCACAGTGCCAGCCATTGCGGCCATTAGGGGAGTGAACCAATGGAAGGAAGACCTTTCTCTCTTTCTCTTACTGTCTATAACTCTCTCTCTGTCTCTCTCTCTCTCTCATTGTCTAACTCTGCCTGGCTAAAAATAAATAAATAAATAAAGACCATTGTGAACGACTCTATGTCAATAATTTGAAAAACCTAGAAGAAATGCATAAATGTCTGGACACATAGAACATATGTATTAAACCACAAAAGGATAGAAAATCTTAACTTACCCATAATGAGTATTAAGATTTAATCCCCAAACAAAGAAGGCTTCACTGCTGAATTTCACCAAAGATCTGTATGATCTCAATGGTGAAATTTAGAAAATGTAGATAAAGAAAATTAAAGAATTCACAAAAAGGAAAAAAAAATCCCTGTTCAATAAGTTGAAAAATAATATTGTTAAAAAATACTTACTACCTAATATGACCTACAAATTCAATGCAATCCTTGTCTAAATAACAATGGCATGCTTCACAGAATTAGGAAAAACAATCCTAACAATTTTATGAAACCACGAAAGACCCTGAGTACCCAAAGCGATATTGAGGGAAAAAAAGAAGAAAAAAATGCCAAATAAGCTGGAACAGCACAATATCTGACATCAAAATATACTACCAAGCTATAGTAACTAAAACATCTGTATTGGCACAAACACTGATACACAGCCCAGTGGAACAAAGTATTGTTCCAGATATTAATCTACACATCTACAGTCAACTGATTTTCAACAAAAACAACAAAAATGTTTATTGAAGAAATAATAAATTATGATGTAAGGCATTAAATTCTGTAAAAATCAATATTCATTTATATATTCATAATATATAAATGTCAACTCAAAATGATCAAAGGCTTAAATATAAGAACGGAAACTATGCAACTGCTAAAACAAATATAGGAGAAACACTCCAAGACATCAGTATTGGCATTGATTTTTTTGGATAAGACCTCAAGACCACAGGCAATAAGAGCAAAATAGACAAACATGATTATTTCAAATATAGAAGCCTTCACATGTCAAAGGAAATAATCAGAAGAGAGAAGAGTGAAAAAACAAAGTACAAAATGTGAGAAATGCCTGAAATATCTAGAATATACATATATGCAAAATGAGTGAAAACAGAATGAGAGAAAATATTTAAATTAAATATATGTATATGAAGAACTCAAAAACACTCAATAGCCTGATTAAAATATAGACAAATAATATGAGTAAACATTTCACAAAGGAAGATACACAAATGACCAACAAATACATGAACAAACAATCAATGTCCTTAATCACCAAACAAATGTAAATCAAAACCATACTAAATACCCTCAATCTCACCTCAGTTAGAATAGTAATTACCACAGAGACAAAAAACAGATGTTTTTGAGAATACTGAGAAAGAAGAGTTCCTATGTACTGTTGGTGGGATATCATAAGACAAGATATATGAAAAGTAGTATTTGAATTCCCCAGAAAAATGAAAACAGCGCCATCATATAATCCAAATGTACCACGCCTGAGTACTTATCTGAGGAATGATATTAGTAGGGGAAGAAGAACTTCATTATTAGAAGATTCTAAGAACCTAAAAGGTCCTGAAACCCTCTAGGGGATACTTTGCGTTGGTGGGAGTGTGAGAGTTGGTGGCCTCTAGGGAGCTACCTGGGAGGCCGGATTTCCTGAAGTGCCCTCATAGCTTCCTTGTGACAAAGAGGCATCTGTTCACTCTTCTTTTGAATTCTCTTAAATGCTGACCCTCAAGGCACCTACCTGCTTACTGGCAACAGCTTCAGCAAAAAGAGCCTCTATCCAATTTGTGCCCTAAAATCTGCAATGCTTAAGGGATCTACAGCGAGCTGTCTCCTGCATCTTGGCCTATTGTTGTAGCCCATTGTTTCCTGAATATGAGAGAAGTTCTGTAGGAAGGGTTATCTTCTCTTAGCTGGGGCATGTTGGAGAACCATCATTTCTGTAAGTGAAAGAAATAGGGAAAGCACACGGGCAATAGTGGTTGCCGCGGGGAGGGCTGTCAGTGGGGGGCCTGAAATGTCACATCGAGCACAGTGACAGTGACTGGGCAGTGCACGCCTTCTTTCCCAAAGGGACTTTTCCCTCTGCCAGCAGCCTTGGCCTGCTCATTAGTGTCACTTGTCTCAGCAACAACAGGACACAGAGTTTATATTAAATCCAAAATTGTGTTCGTTTCCACTTTGCAGGAGATTTCTCTCTCACAAATGAATAGCTTGCTTAAAATTTTGAAAAAGATTTCAGTAAATCAATTTCCTCTATTTTGCCTCTCACACTTCCTAAAAATGACTAGTCCTGTGTCATGCTGTCTAAGTAAACCCAATTGTAATTATCCTTAATCACAAACAATCTTTAATTAAACTAGCAATTCTCTCATTCTGCACATTCCCTTCAATGTACTAATCTTTCTAAATAACTGGAACATAGAATTTCTCTTCATACTTAAAACTGTCAAACCTCACCTATACTTATATGTGATAAAACAAAGCAAATTAAAGACAACTCTAACTACAGGTGATTCTAAGATAGTTTTCCCCTGTTCACTTGATAAGGGGAATGTAAGGGGAAGAAGCTGACATTACAGGGATTTTAAGGTAATTTGCTGGCATAGTCCTCATACGAAGATGCTATAAAGTGGTATTGTGCTGAACCAGCCTATTAAAGAGTTAAATACAGGAGATGTGGACAAAAAACAGATGTGTGCTTCCTGCAGAGCTAGTCGTTATTGACAGATTGGGGGCTGAAACGGAAACACTTCCTGACTCTATAGAGGGTTCTTCCCGTAATTTTAGGTTTAATGTCCTTAATGTCAATTTTAAATCTCTTGATTATCCTCAGAAGCAACTGGATAGAAATGAAGGAAAGCTAATGGACAGCAGAGGATTATTTCTTCTTTTTCTATTTCCTAAATGTACTTGAGAAAAGCTCTCCACTCTCTGTTTTTGTTTGTTTTTTGTTTGGATTTTTGTTTTCATTCCTGCTTTTGTATTACTTTACTACCCTAAATCCCTACTACTTAGTATCCTTGGAAATAAAAAGATTTTACTCACACTTTAAGTAATAATTTGAAACAAATTTCACTCAAAATTAATATGCTTTGGCAGTTCACAGCTGTTATTTAAGCAAGGCTCACATATGCTGCTTGTTGAATATAATGCACACATTTTGGTTTTGACTACACATCTGGCAGTAAAATTTGTTCAGATTGGGCCAAATGACATTTATGGTCATCTGGAATTATGTTATCAAATAGCTAAAATGCAGATGATTAAGTTAACTACTCTAACTATCAAAGAATTTCTGGAATCACCATGAACAAAGGAGAAAGAACATAAACTAAAATTTTTAGCTCCTACTGCTGAAAGTTTTTTTTAATTTTATTTCCTTATAAATTTAAAAGGCAAAGAGACAGAGACACAGAGAAAGAGATAGAAACAGAGAGTCCCATCTTTTGTTTCATGCCCCACAAAAGTCTGCAACATCTGGAAACAGGCAATACTGAAGCCAGGAGCTACACACATTCCAGAGCTCCCACTTGAGCTGCAGTGAACGATGTGCTTTGTGCTTACATCACCTGATGCCTTTCAGAGTGCACATTAGTAGGAAGCTGGAGTGGGAGAGGAATTGAGTCTAGAACCTAGGCATTCCGACATGGATTGTGGGCATCTCAAATAGCATGTTAACTGTTAGACCAAACTCCTGTCCCTTGCTGAAACTGTTAAGATACATATTACAGCTTCAAAGAAAAGTTACAGGTACTACAATTTTCCTTCAGTATTCCTTTGCATCTTTTCATCTCTAACACATTCCTTAGCCCACCTGGCACTCAGATACTCTTAAACTGACCCCCCTGGGCTTGTCAGTGATAACTCACTGAGACACCACTTCCTCTGTTTTGTCTTCCAAAGTTAATACTTCTTTTTGTTCAGGTTGGTGTCATATAATACAGCATGAATAAATAGAGACAAGAAAAGAAATCAAGTCATGCTAAAATTAAGAGACTAGTATAACCCTAATGAAAAATATTTTGTCACAACAATGTGACTCCTAGTAATACATTAGGTTCCTCTCCATGTTCTTTAGCCTGTTTGTCCTTGGAATAACTTTTTATCCTTTTGTAGACAAGACCAATAATTCATGAGAGAATTGGGAATAGAAAACAGTCCTCCCTATTCCCTGCAGAGAGTCTTGCAACTAGATTATAGTGAGTCTTTATACACATTAGCCATTTCAGTTGCACACTGAAACAGATCAGTATTTTTGATTGAGTTTGACATTTTGAAATTTAACTACAATAGCTTACCCTATAAACAGGAAGTGACTGTAAAACAGATGTTCTTATTTAGAGAAGATGTTACCAAAAGAGCAAATCACTAAATTTGTCCTTGCTATAATTGTGTCATTTAAACCAAGAGGAAAAAGTCAGAGTCCTCAGACTGAAGAAACCCTGATAGGAAAATTATGCCATCATTCAACGTTATAAGATGTCAACTGAAGAAAGAATGTGATTTAAGGTTCCACACTGTTTTCCTGTGATATGAATACCAATTTCCAAATCCTGCTATGCAATTACTGAGAAAAAAATCCAGTAGGTGTGGAAGTAATGATTTGTGAATGGTTTTTAATGAATTAGGAAAAAGTCTCATCTTCAAATCACAGAAACCATTTTATAGTGAAAAATAATGCTGTGCCTTCATTAACTATATTCTTTACCCACGTAAGATAAGCAAATACTTTCATCTTTTTAAAAGATAATAAATTTTGAAATAAAAATAATCTATTTATATTAATATATTTTATGGAGTTTAAGCACTATTGAAAGTTGCTTAGGAAGATGAAATGAGTATTTTGAGCACAATTTCTTAAAATAATATTAATGACTATCCTATAAATTCTGAAAGATAATCTACACTCATGCATAACCCCTTAGAAGGAATGGGCCTGGGGCCATATTCAGGTTTACTGAATTTATTCATGTGTTCACAGCTGATAGAACTATGACAAACAGACTTGAGTTGCAGCAAGGTATTTGGAAAAAAACATAGTGAAGAGTTGGTCAATTACCCATCAGAAGCCAACTAATACATTTTTTTGAGTAGGCGAATGAAGCCAACACTAAAATGTTGCTGTAAGAGAGATAATATAAACTTGGTCCTTGCCTTTCAGACCATGTCCCAGTATGATCTGCTGGAATTAACTTCTTGGTTTTAAATGATGCAGCATCTGCTAAAAATCCTTAGGAAAATTAAATAAATAAAAACTTAGTTTTTTAAGCCACATTAGTCATTGTTTTAACATGGTAATATTCCAAACACTGTAGTGAGTCTGGCATTCAGATATGCAATCCTAAAAATGTGCTTCTAGAACTAACTTTATTATTTTGCTTTTTACTTTGGACATGCCTCATGGCAGAGCATTTTATGTAGACACTTTCAGTCTTTCTATTAAATGATCTGTTCAGGATATATAGATTAACAATATGTTGTTTCAGAAACTTCATCTTAGGCGCTCCCTGCTGTTTTAGTTATTAATATCCTGAAGAGAGCATGGATCTATCAAAGGAGTCCCCCCTCCAAGAAGTTACTTATGGAACTGGGCAGTTGCCAGTTGTGGGCATTAGATGGAACAGGGATTCATTTTATCTCTGAATAAGATGGTTCTAGGCTGGCATCAGCTACAGGTTTTTTTCATCATTTCAGAAGGAAGACACTTTATTGTGGTGCATATCAGTGATTCATTCAAGTCTGCTGGGCTCAGACTTTCAATCCTCTGATACATTTGGGTACATATTTTATCTTCACTGAACTAGTGACATCATGCTGCATTTCTCTGATGTGTGACTTCTTGAATCATGAGATGATAGAACAAGCTTCAGACAGTACTAACTTACTAGTTCAGCAGGAAATGTTAACAATTTTTTCATGAACTGAAACATAGAAATCATAAATGAAGGGATTAGCAGGGGCAACCTCTCATATCTACATGTACCATATGCTATTTGTCCATTTTCTTCAGATAATAAAATGGAAATTTTTCAGCAAAATTCCTCTTTCAAAATATCCCCATTTGCTCAAATTAATCCTTAAAATTCAAGGCTATCATCTTAGTTTTTGATTATACTTTCAGTATCGAATGGAATCTTTCAGCCTGTAATGCTTAGTTTTATGTGTCAACGTGTCTAGCCATGGTCAAATTTTATTCCGAGTATTTCTATAGGTTCTTATGAATGAGATTACATTTGAATAGGTAGATTGAGCAAAGTGGATTACATCCATAACTTCTGCAGGCCTAATCTAGTTAATTGAAAGATCGAATAGAACAAAAGATTGACTTCCTCCTTCCCCATGGCTACCCCTGTCGCTCCAGTAAGAGAACTCTGAAGTAGGAGGCCTTCAGACTTCTGCATTCTCAGCTCTTCTTAGCTCTAAAGCAAACTGCATGTGGACTGGAATTAGAAGTTTTCACTGAACCTTCTGTCCCTCATCCATCAGGTTTTGAACTCACCAAATCTCCATACTTATATGCGTCAATTCCTTAAAATATTGATAGACCACAGATTGATAAATCAATGATAGATAAATGATAGCTAGCTTGTTAGATGACACACTCGAACATGCACACATCATGGCTATTTCTCTTGACACTGCTGAATAATACAGACCCCCAAGGAGTTTGTTTTGTTATTCTTCCTGAATTTTAATTTATTTCTAGAAACCATGTCACAGTAGCTGTTAAACATTAGTTAATTAGTCGAAAAGATAAACCACCATGGAAACACCACAGAATTTTACACATGATTTGCAAAAGGTTATAGAACTGCAATAAAACAATATTTTAACTTTTATAAAGGTAGGTGTATAAGAAATTGATGGTCAACTGAAGGAGTAAAGGATTAAAAATCATTGAGAAAAATTAATAGAAATCCTATGATAATGACAAAACACTAGAAATAACAACAGTTGCCAAGTTATATTGGGATGATGTCTATAAGAATAAAAGGTGAACAAGAGTTCAGGTCATTCATCAACTTTTTATCTTTGTCTGTAAATTTCCATACAAGTCATACCATAACCACAATGGACAATGATATCATGTATCAAAACAATAGAAAGCATTTTTACTTGGTTTTCAGGAAATAAATTGTCTTAATATATTACGCCAATTTTCATATGTTCACCTCACTTGTTCAGTTCTCTACTTTATACAGCCTAAGTTCTGAAATTATTAGGAAAAGTAAAAGGTAAATGATTCAGAACAATTTGCATCTATTAGAAAGGTGAAATGAATGAAACACAAAATGTTTGTTCACACTTCTGTATGTTCTTCTCTGATAACATGTACCTTGAGGACAGTAATAGACTTTAGAAGGGATCACAAGACAGTGTAAACCTATAATTCATCTTGTTAAACATGCAAGATTTTTACATTGTATCTGAAAGCATTCAAGAAATGATCCTTTCATTGCCTCTCAGCTGGAAATAATATAAGCATTATTAAAGTTCAAGAATGTAACTCAATAGTAAACCAGTAATTTACTTGTATGAATGTTAGTCTTTCTTAAAAGCAGATTTCTATAAGCAGATCAGATAAGTCATATCTGCAAAACTACTATAAATATATCCAATAAAGGAAAAAGATGTCTTCAAAGGATATCAACAGATAGTTAAGCTGCAACCTACAAATAATACAAATGCTTTGTTAATTTTATAAAATGATGAAATCAGATGTTAAATGTAGAATATTTAAATTTTATGTACTTATTATTTAATTTATTTGGAAAGTGAGAGCAGATGGAAGGACAAGAGAGACTGAGGCCTTCCATCCGCTGTTCCACTCTCTAAATGCCTGCAATGGCCAGGGCTGGGTAGGCTGAAGCCAGGCACACAGAACCAGTCTGCATTTCCCACATGGGTGGCAAGGTCCCAAAGGTGCACATTATTAGGAAACTGAAAACAGAATAAGAGCTGAAACTTGCCTCCAGAGTCTTCAATGTACGATGTGAGTGTCCAAAGTGGCCTCTTATCCTGCTGTGCCAAATGTCTACCCTGCATATTTTCATTTTCATTTTTTAATTTATACTTTTAAAGATTATTTATATGAAAGAGTTGCAAAGAGAGGAGGAGTGACAGAGAACAAGAGTGATCTTCTATCTTTTGGTTCACTCCCCAAAAGCTAAGGCTAAAGCCAGGAGATAGGAGCTTCATCTCGGTCTCCCACGTGGGTACATGAGCCCATATCTGCTGTTTTCCTAGGCATGTTAGCAGGGAGCTGGATCAGAAATGGAGCAGCAGTGACATGAACTCTCACACATAAGAGATGCTGGCATCACAGGTGGTGGCCTAACCTGCTGCTCCACAACACCTACCCCTTAACATTTTCATTTTCGAAAAGCATTACTCTCAGGATCTTCTGATTAAGAAGCTTTATGAATAACTACAGGAATAAAATTTTACCATTAATTTAAAATAGTCAAGTTTTTATGAACAGAAAGGTAACTGTGTATTACGCACACACACACACACTTACACACATCTTTCTGGCAACCTTCAACCTCTTTGAAAATCATATTTTAAATGATTCAATATTTAATATGGTTCAAGGGTGGTCATTATTTTTGGAATGCATCCTTTTGAAAGAAATCGGGAACTCTTCAAGATGTATTGAGAGTATTTTATCAAGGTTTTGTATGTAGGGAATAATCCTGATAATGTTGTATCATTAGAAAAATGAGGAATTTCTGATTTGTTTCTTGTAATGTCAGAGAAGAGGAAATGAATGACTCTAGGAAGTAAACAGCCTGCACCTTTCTTGTTGATATTAAATTCTTCTTAGAAAATCACCCAAAGCTTACATAATCCCTCTATTATTCAACAGAGGTTGGGAAAGAAAATGCTGCTTCCTGGCAACCTAGACAAAGTCCCAAATCTGGTCAAGGTAAAGTAGATTCAATGAATCCCATCACACTTACCAATTCCAGATTGTTAAAAACCTTTTATGAACAGACTCTCGTATCTTACCTGGCCTTCCATTTCCCATCCACTCCCACTCCTCTTTGGAAAAAGGAGTGAATGATACAGTAAGTTTTCTCCCAGTTTCCTTCTCTGGCTTTTTTGAATTTTATATCTTCCTAAGGAGCCTGGCAAAAGGATTCCCCAGTGGTCATTATGTATTCTTTCTATGTAGATGTTTCTGGGAATGCCTTTTGTGTTTTGTTTTGTTTTTCTACCTTTTTCTTTTCACACTGAAAATTCTTTCCAATTCTATTGTTATTCCTTCCAAATGGATCTTTAAAAAAAATTCCCTTTGCTTTGTTCCACAAATCCTATTTAAGAGAAGTAGGTTCCAAAGAGAGTTCCATAATATAATGTGGACTCAAAATTTTGGAACAGGATTTGCTAATCCTAAAATCAACTATGATTTTATTCCAAAGTAAACGACAAAAAATTAGGCTAATTATTTTGGTAAGCCTCAGGTTAAATGTTCAGTTGAGTTAATGCACCAAGTTTCTTAAATGTATATTAGCCCAACACTTAGCATTAAGACTACAAATCAACCATAACAAGAACAAGAAAAGCTATCATCTAAAAAGATTCACATAAAGAAATTTAAAGGAAGATATGCACATACCACCCATTTTTGCCATCATGTTTACTGTGTCAGATATTCGAAATATAAAATTTGACAGTCTGCTTGAAATTAGAAATCAGTGCTTTTCCTCCACCTCACATTTGGAGTTTATTTTATGAAAATCATCATCTGTAATGATGGTAGGGCCCAGATATTTTTTTGATTCTGCAAATGCTTCAACTTCATTGGTAATATTAAAAATAACAAGGCTTACAATTGATAGATATTAATATAATCATCAAATACTTAATGTTTTTTCAGGAATTCAAAAGAGATGAGGAAATTCTTTTCTCCCTCAAAGTACCTCCTCTAATATTTGCAGTCTGATTAAACTGATTTCCCAGTCTTCACTCCTTTTAAATAGAAGTGTTCAGACTCAATTTCTCCTTTTCACCATTAAAACTCTTCCTTCAATTTCCTTTCAATTTGCCCCACAGTACATTCTTTTTCCCAAAAAATGAAAGGATTATACTCCTCTGATGGCATTAATTTACTTTGAGTACTTCTGTTGATCTGGACTCCAAATTCTTCCTATTGTTTTACTCTTTCCAGGATCTTGTGGCAGATTCTGAATTTTAGTTTAGGAAAATAAAGAATGGTTTAAGATTTGACCCAAGTAATGGACAGAGCTTACGATATCCCACTAATTATAATCATAAATCTGGATCAAGTGGGATTAAAAATAGGTTCTGGTTGTTTTTAAGAGCTTCCATGTGTATGGATCCCATTCCCCCTGAGTTATGCTACCAAATTTTACCTGTATAGAAATAACTTTTAGCATTTTAATTTAAAAAGAGCAATTAGGCATATACTATCCTTAAAAGTACAGTACCTTTAGGTGCTATTTGATAAGAATTATATAACAATTATTATGTGGTTGGTTGTTCCTACAAAATTACATAGACTTACATGAACTACTCAAACATTTACAATTGGCTTATTATGTATGGAGGAAGAAAAAAATCTATCCCATTACTTGATAGAATCACAAACTTTATTTTCTTCTGACATAATACCTGGGAGTATTATGAGAACTGTAGTTTTTCTGACAAAGAGAAATTTCCTCTCCTTCTCCCACATAAAGACTTATACTTTTTTACTGTTCTTTCTCTTCCTCTTGTATGTCTTCCTCTCTTGCACATACACACACAATAGCAATGATGCACTCTGTACCTAGAATGATTCCTCTCTTGCTATTTGCATGGTTATACAGCATCCTATTGTCAGTGAAGAGACTAATGAACAAGAATAATGTGCTCACAGCTATTAAAACTTTAATTGCTAGTGCTGACTAATTTCTTCTTCCCCCAAAAGTTCAAATGGCAATGCTTGCCCCAGTTTGGGTGTTTGAAAACTTATCTTAATTTCTAAAATAATTTAGTATATAAGAGGTAGCCATTTAATAGCTGTAATAATTTCTTTAGCAATCAAGCAATTATACCTAATACATAATTCAATCATTTACTTATTTATTTTATGAATTAAATATTAAATGTTAAGTAAGAGACAAAAATTTGGAGACTATAGAGGTGAAATTTGATTTTCAAGGATGATATCTTTTAGTTTCAGTTCTATCTAACACTATTTGCATCCAAATGCTGATTCAGAAGAATTCCATCCTCAGTTAAGTATGTCCAGTGCAGAGAGAACATGTGCAGTACATCTGTAACCCACTGAGAAAAATTCCTTTATAATATTTAAGAGACAGAGAGACAGAAAAACAGTGAGATACAGAGAGAGATGAAGGGTTACCCATAGTACGGACAGAGGATGAAAAGCATAGTACTATAGTTATTAACCATTTGAATTTTCCTTGGACTAATGGGCTTCCATGGATCTAAACTAATAAATAAGTACATAAATAAATTAACTAGAAAATGCTAAGCAAACTGAAACAATTGCTGAATGAATGACTAAAGCCAGAGTTTTAATTCTGAACACCTAGCATGCTTCAGGTACATGGGGGGCTTGTTAAAATATAAATTCCTCATGTGTTCAGCAGAATTCTAAGATGATTCCCAAAATTCCTGGTCCAGTCCTCCTGATATACACCTTATCCCATGTTTTCAAACACCAATTAATTGTTATTGTGAAGGAATTATTGTGTACATAAAATAAGTCCAAAGTCAGTAGATATTTTAGGTGTACCTCTCCTAATCAGTGAGCCCTTTAAATCTGGATAGAGTTCAGAGGCACTGGGGGAGGAAATTAGAAGCATGAGAAGAACATTGCATGCACTCTGTCTTATAGAAGGAAGGGGTCATGCAGCAATCAATGAGGGGCTTTGTAGAGCTGTGAGTATTCTCTGACAGGGAAACAGTAAGGACATAAGATCTCTGTCCCATATGAGTAAGGAACCAAGTTAGTCCAAAAAGCAGAATAAGTTTAGAAGTAGATGTTTCTATAGAGTTTCCAGATAAGAACCCATCCCAGCCAAAATCTTCATTTCAGCCTTGGTAGAACCTGAACAGGAAACATAATCATAATGTTGGGTTTTGGCCTTCAGATCTGTGAACTAATAAATGAGTGTTGTTTTAATTTACTATATAGCATTTTTCATTATTTGTTATGTGGCATTAGAAATCTAATACAAAGTTCCTGGTGATGTTCTCCTTCTTTTCCATAATTTGAGAACATCTGTAACAGTATACCAGACTTTGGAGCATGAATGATACAAATAAGAAAAAGTAACTCAACAGATGACTGAGACATGCATTGTACAAAGTCTTTGAGTCCATTCAGTGGCAATGAAACCAAATATGATTAAATTGATAATCCACAGTACAGATTATTTTTGATCTTGTTATTCCTGTTGGAGACAATGATTGTCACATCAAAAGCATAACAACTTTGCTTTTTAGTTCTACTTTAATTGTCACCATTTATTGTTACCATCAAGGAACTATCCACTTTATAATAACACTGTGACATAGACTGTTAGTATAGATTGACTGTTAATGCATTTGGCATATAATGGCATGCCATAGTGAACAGAATAAGAGAACAATTTTGAGGGCTTACATAGTCATACATCTTGACTCTGAGTGAATACTTTACTTTTCAATGTGTAAATATACAACACATATAAAACTGAGAGAATATCTTAATGAACCTGATGTACTCATCAACCACATCAACAAGCTTTAACAATGATCAACAAACACATGGCCAATTTTTTTCATCCACATCCCTACTCAATTTTCTCCGGACATATTTGAAGCTAACCAAAGACAACATATTATTCCATCCTTAATGACAATATTTATTACTAAGTGAATGCTTGAAAGTACAATCACAATCCTATTATAACATCAAATAAAACAATATAATTACTCAGTATCACTTTGTGATTAATTTTTATTAATCTCCAGATACATGGGTTGAAATGATCTCTCCTGTCTAAGGAAAGAGTTTTCCCTGCTTGGAATGTATAAATAAATCTATGTAATATAGAATATTCCAAGTCATTAAAACATAATTTAAAGAGTTCTTTACACTGTCAAGGAGATATGATTGATATTAAAGCACTGGAAACAGGCCTGTGGAGAATCCTTATAATTTATCCTCCTAGTAGTTTTGCATGATTACTACATGCACATATATGACAGCTGAATATTTTTATTGGTTTTAAATCAGAAAACTTTTCATTACTGTGGCTCTGCTCCATCATAGGCTCTTACATTTTTCCTGAGATTGTAATAGGTTTGTGTATGTAAATTGAGAGTGAGAGCTGAGAATAAACAAAATGTTCCACATAATCAACAAAGAGCTCGGATTGCACATGAGAAATTAAGAAGTGAGCACGGAAGACAAGACTGGACAAGAAAGATGGTTTTGCACCAAAGAATTGAAAAGAGGTCTAAAGAAATTCAGGCATCTCACCCATCAGTGATGTTCAAAACTTCAGCTGCTTCTAGAATCACAAATAGAAAATGGTGTGATTGCTTTTCTTGAGAAAATCAGTTTTGGGACTGAATATCACATCTTTGATATTGAAAATGAAAAAAAAAATGCTAGGTACAAGTAAAGGCAAATGAAGGTAAAGAATCTGTAGCCAAAGAAAAATCACTGAAATTTCACATTACCATCAGTCTTATATGATTTTCTGATTTTTCTATTAAAACGGGTTTACTAAGAATGACAGCAGTCCATTAACTTGCCTATATTAGGAATAAAATAAATGAGTAATGTTTGAATTTTACTTTCATTTTAGTTGCAAACATTAAACCATGTATATAAAGCTCTGAGTAGTATTTGTTAACAAAATTTCTGAGGTTTACATTCTACTGGATGCACTTTTGAAATGATGAACAGCATTGAAAAATGTGAATACTGCGAGGACATAATGAGGTCTCTGAAAAAAATTATCCTAAAATATAGGAAAATGTCATATTTTTAAAATCACTTTTTTTGCAACACCAAAAATTCATATTGCGTTTGTTGTGAATCTGGGAATGCTCATTATTTGTGATAATAGATGAAACCTAAGTCAGCAGGAATTGCCTCATTATTCATTCAGTACACAGATGATATACTTATTATAAATGCTAGTAAAACTATAAATCTCCAGGATAGTCAGAAAATATCAAAAAATCTTCTCCCACAGAATTGAGGACTTCCAAAGATGTATATGTACCTATAGTACAAATTGTTATAAGCCTTGTTTTTCTATAAGCTTAAGACATGACTTGTAACCCCAGGTGCACCATATTAGCAAAGATAGGCACCTTTTTAGAAACAAACAAAAACAAAATAAAGGAATGTACATATTTACATTTATGTGATTTGGTTCCAAGTCATCTCTGGTACCATCACTTAATACCTCATGCACTCCATCTTCCACACCATTGAACTACAGGGTTATTGTGTGTTAGAAAATCATTAGATAAAGCTTTGAGTCTTTGTGTACTATATTCCCATTGCCTGAAACCTTCTGTTATCTGGTTCTTTCTCTTATTCAACATTCAGCCCAAGTTCAATTTCAAAATCTCTATTCCTCTACCCCTTCTGTCTTCTATCAACAAATGTAAAAATTTCCTAGTTAATATTACATAACGTTTTAATACCTTCTGTTTTCTTATAATCTACATATTTAAATAGTCAATATGCCTACAAAGTAATAATTACTTAAAATGTCAAATGAGGAAATGTATGATTCATGACTATTATGAAGCCAAAAGAATTTACAGATAAACTAATATATGCTACTAGTAGAAACTGTATAGTTGTTCAGAAGTATTTTCTTCTTTTAAACATAATCCTAGACTGTTTTTCCTGGTCAAAACTGCCAAGTCAGGCCCTGTGACAAATATTTTTTTTTTGTTATACGAGTGGACATCATGTGCAATGGATCTTCAAATAAATCATGGGAAATGGCCAGCGCCATGGCTCACCAGGCTAATCCTCCGCCTTGCGGCACTGGCACACAGGTTCTAGTCCCCATCGGGATTCTATCCCGGTTGCCCCTCTTCCAGGCCAGCTCTCTGCTATGGCCCGGGGAAGGCAGTGAAGGATGGCCCAAGTGCTTGGGCCCTGCACCCCATAGGAGACCAGGATAAGCACCTGGCTTCTGGCTTCGGATCAGCGCGGTGCGCCGGCAGCAGCGCGCCGGCCGTGGTGGCCATTGGAGGGTGAACCAACGGCAAAGGAAGACCTTTCTGTCTGTCTCTCTCTCTCACTGCCCACTCTGTCAAAAAATTAAAAAAAAAAAAAAAGATTCATGGGAAATGCACATTATCTTTCAATTCACTATATAAACATTTGAAATGCTCTCATGTAACACTGCTAAACACAGTAACCAAACTATTTTCTGCATGGCTCCCTTTTTTCTTTGTCTGTGAGCTGGATCTCAAATCCCTGAGTACTTTTGAAATCCATGTAATTATTTTAAATCCAATATCCTATTCTAGAATGGGTGATTCAAGTTCCCTCTCCACTCATGTAAACTTTTACTTGAGCAAGAAATAGACTTTTCTTGTTGCAACAACTATCATTACCTCAATAAATGTAAGAGTTTTTATTAAAAGTGAGATACCGCATAAAGTTTTTAAAATGTGTCAATGTTTTTGAGACACTAGGCTGTAAGGACACTGAAAACAGATATGGATGGAGAAATCTATTCTGCAGTGAAGAAACTAATGATCAAAATATCTGCAGGGACCAGAATGGTGGTGTAGCAGGTGGGGCCCCAGCTTTGGATGATGGCATCCCATATAGATATCGGTTTGTATCCCAGCTGCTCCGCTTTTGACCCACCTACCTGCTGTGTCCTGGGAAAAGCAGCGGAGAATGGCAAAAGTATGTGGGTCCCTGTAGCACATATGGAAAACCCAGATAAAGCTTCTGGCTCTGGCCTGGCACAGCACAGGCTGTTGAGGCTATTTGGGGAATTAACTAGCAGATGGAAGAATCTCCGTCTCCCCCTCACCCCCTCTCCCCTTCTTCCTTCTTCCCCTCTCCCCCTCCCTCACTCCCTCTGTCCCTCTCCTTCACTCCCTCTCCTTCTCTCTATAACTCTTTCAAAGTAAATAAATACATCTTTAAAACAAAACAAAACAAAACAAAACAAAACAAAAAACAACTATGATAACTACAATGGACAAGATACCCATTAAACCCCTAGCATTAACTGAAAAGAATAGAAAACAGAAATTAGTAAGCAATATATTTGTGGAGCTACTGATAATTACACCCCTTGCAAGCAGAAACAAAAGGGAACAGAGAAAATGAAGGTAATTGAGGTCATAATACAACAGCTGTTAGAGTCCAAACAATAAGTAAAACTAAGAAGTATTTTGAACATTGAAACTCTTCTTTTTCTGTAAAGATTAGAGTAAGAACAGCAGTTCCGAGGTCATTTATATTACCTCAAAAAAAAAAAAAAAAGATAATGAGGACAAGACAGTAACATAATAAGGAAAGTTAAGAACTATAAAAGATACATGGAACAGACTGAAAGCAATATATATATTAGAATGATATTCCATTTTGAGGGGGATTTGCTGTCAATGAAACCGTACTCCTAATTAAAAAGACTATTTGACTATTCTGGTCCTAATATTTTACCAATAGGAAGTTGGTTACAAAGGTTACAGGTCCCAAGAAAGGCATTTTCTTTGATACCCACCTTGTAATGTGAATTAAGGATTAAGTACAATCCTTCCAGCTGGTGGATTTAGGGTTTAAGAGAGGAGTATTGTAGGCATGGAAAGCCAAGATACCATGGAAAAGAAAAAAAGAAGAAGACCTAAATGAAAGATCTCTGTGAGTGAGATCCCAGTGGAAAGAACAGGGCCATCAAAGAAGGAGGTACCTTTCTCTGAAGGGAGGAGAGAACTTCCATGACTATGACCCTAGTGGAATAAGATCAAAGTCAGCGAACTCTAAAGGCTTCCATAGCCCTGGCAACTCATGACTAGAGCCTAGGGAGATTACTGACGCCATGAACAGGAGTGTCAAATTGTTAAGTCAACAACAGGAGTCACTGTGTACTTACATCCCATGTGGGATCTGTCCTTAATGTGTTGTCCAATGTGAAGTAATGCTATAACTAGTACTGAAACAGTATTTTTACACTTTATGTTTCTGTGTGGGTGCAAACTGATGAGATATTTACTAATTATATGCTGAATCGGTCTTCTGTATATAAAAATAATTGGAAATGAAAAAAAAAAAAAAACCCTGGTGTTAAATTGGAAATGGCATAGAAAATTAATTAATTTAAAAAAATATTATGTAGGATCTCTGTCTTTAATGTGCTGTACACTCTTATTTAATGCTATAACTAGTACTCCAACGGTATTTTTCTTTCACTTTGTGCTGCTATATGGGGGCAAACTGTTGAAATCTTTACTTAATATATACTAAACTGATCTTCTGAATATAAAGAGAATTGAAAATGAATCTTGATGTGAATGGAAGGGGAGAGGGAGCAGGAAAGGGGAGGGTTGCGGGTGGGAGGGAAGTTATTGGGGGGGGGGGAAGCCATTGTAGTCCATAAGCTGTACTTTGGAAATTTATATCCATTAAATAAAAGTTTTTTGTTTTGTTTTTTTTTTTTTTTTAAAGAGAGGAATGCTCAAAAGATTCCTCCCAGATACTAGATCCCAGATTAGGATTCAGGGCTGCATGCATCCTGCCTGCCACATGCCTGCTCAGGAAGATTTCCTATAGACCCTAGATGCCTGGGACTTTTATGTGCATATTTTGAATTACAGTTTTTGCTTTTGTTACATTGTCCCTTCTTATTATATATCTATTGTTCAGTAGCAAGTTGCAAATAAATTTTCCTTTTACAGAGCTTCCAAGACCCAGAGGTTGATGTAGCATCAGTTGTGACTCCCGGAATCTGAGGTTATCTTCTTTGTTAGGACCAAAAACCAACCAACAAACAAGTTGCTTGGTGAACAGAAGGGCAGGAGGTAGAGGATGCCGGAGTATGGCAAACTGTTACCTTCTCCAAACTTCTTGGGCACCCAACTATATCTTATGTGTCATCCTCTTTTTCATGTTTCCAGATGACATAATTCTGGTCAGCAGATTATGGTTAGAAATGGTATATGCTACTTTTAGTTAAAATACCTTTTCCCACACATATAGAGTAAAATTTATCTTAAAGAGTAAAAGCAAATTTCCTTGTAGTCACCTACTCGTCCTCCCAACCTGTCAGTTGAATGGTGTTAAAAATCTAACTAGATATTGTGTGATGAAAATGGCAGGTTCCTATCAGCTCAGGTTGCTAAATGGTTATTTGAAAAGAAATTGCCTTCTCCTCTGCATCTCCCACTTACCCCCTACACAAACATACATTGGATTAGATTTACCTGAGCAAGAAAGATTTTTATTATGTTAATTCACTGAGGTTTGGGTATTTAGCTACAATGGCTATTAGTGTCATTTTAACTAACTCAACAACTTTCACTTAAAACCACATGTAATGTGTTATTCTTTTAGAAAAAGTTAAAATACAAAATCCCCCCAATGCTATGTTAAACAAAGATTTTACTTTCATGCATTTCAATCCCCTTTATACTTAAAAAGCATTTACATTTCTCAAACTACAAACTGTTGCTATCTTTCCTGCTGATCTGACCTGGGATCATACTTCACTATCCTATCCTCCAGGCTGACAACATCAATGTATTTACCCTGGGGCAACACTCCTATAACTGCTTTTTGGGTCCCATAGGAATTTTTATTTTCCTGCCTTTGAAGATAACCCCTTTTAACTTGTTTCAGTTTCTCATCTCCTGTCTGAATCACCAAGGAGATGGCTAAAAATGATCAGTAAATCTAAATAAACTACACTGAGATTTTGAGTAATTTTTAGTAAATATTTTATTTGATTCACACATAAAAACCTGTGTTAGAGGCAAGGTAGTTGCCTGTAGTCCAATTTTACTAATAAGAAGCAGCCTGGGAGGGGCTGAGTCTTAGCTCATCCAACCAGGGTGGAGCTGGCTCCAATCTTCAGATTCCTATTTCAGACCACTTTTAAACTCATCATCCAAGTTCTTTAAATTTTTAATTGAGTGTAACAGATCACTGCATGCTCTCTGTATATGTACGTGTGTGTGTGTGTGTGTGTCTGAAGACTGGAAAGGATATCATTCTCATGTATTCTTCAGATGCCATCATCATTTCTCACATCTATAGGCCTCATTTTATTTTATTTTATTTTTTTTTAACTTTTATTTAATGAATATAAATTTCCAGTGTACAGCTTATGGATTACAATGGCTTCCCCCCCCCATAACTTCCCTCCCACCCGCAACCCTCCCCTCTCCCGCTCCCTCTCCCCTTCCATTTGCATCAAGATTCATTTTCAATTCTCTTTATATACAGAAGATCAATTTAGTATATTTCAACAGTTTGCACCCACATAGCAACACAAAGTGAAACATACTGTTTGAGTACTAGTTATAGCATTAAATCACAATGTACAGCACATTAAGGACAAAGATCCCACATGAGGAGCAAGTGCACAGTGGCTCCTGTTGTTGACCCAACAAATTGACACTCTAGTTTATGGCGCCAGTAACCATCCTAGGCTGTCGTCATGAGTTGCCAAGGCTATGGAAGCCTCCCAAGTTTGCCGACTCTGATCATATTTAGACAAGGTCATAAAAGACAGAGTGAGGATAGTAACCAATGATCCTAAGAGTGGCATTTACCAGGTTTGAACAATTATACAGCATTAAGTGGGGAAGAGGACCATCAGTACACACAGGTTGGGAGTAGAGCCATTGGTGGTAGAGTAGAGGTTATGATTACAAAGGAATGAGGCCCAAGTGCACTAGACAGGGCCTAGAACAAAGGACTGAGTCATTATTAGAGGAGCTAAGAAAGGTGCTGTCTAAGCTACAAGTAATTTTTCTGATTGAGAGGCAAATAGAACCTGATAGAAGGGGCTTGATAATAATCTGGTGGGCTTTAGGCCTTCTAAGTTAAGAGGCCCAGACCTATCTATCTCTTCACATGGGGTATATCCTAAGGGCTCATTTTAAAGACATGTTCATTAGTTTATTGTTCCCTTCACTAAGTCATTCATTCATTCATTTTTCAGGAAGCAGTTACTCTTGACCTTCCTGTCCATTCATACAATCATTTTCTGTTTGAAATTTATTTCCATTTACAAGCTTTTTTAAAAAAAATAAAATGTATTACCTCTGTTAGAAGGTACTTAGGAAAAATATTAAGAGATCTAAACTTTAATATAGTTAAATTGTGTATCTGAAATCTTTGAAGAAAATGTGGACAAATAAGGTAATTTTTCTTAAATCTACCTAGATATTTACATATCTATAAAAGTAAGCAGGCTAATATCAGCCCTACCAATATTTTAGAAAGGCATGAAATTTTCATTAGCTTATTATTTCTTTAAGCATTATCACTTATTGATTATTTGAAATTGATTATATTGTTTGGTTTATCTGTTTAGGATACAATCAATCTCACAGGATTGATTAAGGATTAAGACAGCAATTTATGAAAAAATGATTGTATAAAGGATATGGTAATCCAATATATTGTTACTGAGCGTTTTTCAGACACAAAAAAAGAAAGTTTTTAACTTAAAGCTTTAGAATTATTAAGAGGGACAGTGAAAACAAAAACAACTGTATCGTAACTCAATGAGGAAACTTGCATTGGAGGAGAAAGGGTTAGGAGAAAGTGTCTCTGTTGCTCCACTCCTCAGGCTTTTTATTTGAACCACTTGGTGCTATGAATACCCGTGATAATTGGCTATGCCTTATGCTCCAGGGCAAATGGGATATGAGCTGCTCTTTTTACTGGAACATTATGACTCTCATGAGGATCTCCCAAAAGCTGGGCTGTACCAAATTCTCCAGAGAAGCCAGAGCTGGAAAGTTTCGAGTCAATGTGAGATAAGTGGTTCCAGAGGACACTTGGAGCCGGGGAGAGAATTCTGTGCCAGGCAAAGTCACTTAAAAGTCAGTTCACCTAAAATCACACTGAGTACTCTTAGAAGAAACATTTCCAGGCTTTGAGATGCACCTATTGCCTTCTCTTCAATAACTTCCAATACATCTGCCTGAGATAAACCTGTTGTCCTCAAATCACACCTGCCTGCTTCTGTAGCCCAGTTTCTCAGAATCATCTTGAATTCACTTCTCGCCACAGCCCCCTGGTGCAGTTACTGTTATCCTCCTCTTTCAGATAGAGAAACTAAGTAGTTTCCACTCATAGAATAAAATAAAATAAAATAAAATAAAATAAAATAAAATAAAATAAATCACCGAGCTGGTGATGGGAGGATGTGAATATGAATAGAGTGTTGTATTTTGTTCTTCACAACCTGCCTTTTCTTCATAGTAAATATGTAATCACTTTACAGAGGGGCAAACTGCAACTGAGAGAGATTAGCTGACATCATGACATTTCATGGCTCAGCCTATCAGGCCATGGTGCTCTCTCTAGTTTCTCAGTCCAAAGCTGTTTTGATGGCACCCCTTTTTTTACTTAAAAATGCAATTTCACATAAGCATCACATAAGGATTTTTAACTTTCACAGTTATAATTATTATGTAAGATTATATACTGTAAAACTGTATCTACACCATAGTTGTATAAATGCCCCTAAGATTATGCTAACCTCAAAGTATGAAGGTTTTGGTTTGAAGTTAAAAAAAATTTTGCAGCATTATCCATAAAGTTCTGTATCTAAAATACAGGAAGCCTCATCAATTTGATCCTTTTTAAAAATTGTTTTAAAAGTCCAAGAATCATTTTATGGAAGTGCAGATAATACAATACTCCTGTCACAATTTTCTAATGAATTTTCATGTCAACAAACTATATATTCATTCTCTGTGCTACTTGAAGTAGGAGCAGAAAAATATTTCTAGCTTTATCCTATGGCAAAGTGCCATACCATGGGTCCATTCCTAAGCAGCCATATGGCAACAGTACTGCCATCTGCTTATCCTGATATTCCTTTCCTGGCAAACCTTGGACCCATATGGGTTCTTTGTGTCTCATCTGTGTACATCACAAGGAGAGGCAAAATCAATATCTACACTTTTCCCTAGAAATGAAATTTGTAATTACTCTGAATATAAAGATCATTTTCTTTTCTATTTACCTTCCTCTCTAGTTTTCACACAGCTGCCTTCTAATAGAAGCAGGAACAATTTGATTTCAGGAATATTTGAAAGCTGTCAGGGCAAGCTGTCAGGTTTGAGGTATCATAATCACCTCAAAAGACTGAAGGCCTGTTCTTTGTGGATTTGAACTTCATCACTCAGGAGATAAAACGATCCATCCTTTTACATGTTGACAGGGTAGCAATTTTGTGTCAATGTGGAGAGTCACATATTCAGACAATAAGACAACACAGAATGTATGAACAGAACTCATATTTCCATTGACAACCATTTTCCATAATGCTTAAAATATTTGATGGTCTGTTTAGAATGATTTTAAGAAACTACGTCAATTTCTGGTGTGACACTCTCACACTTTGTTTAAAAGATGGTGGTGGCCCATTTACCAATCTTGTTAATATTCTCCTTCAAGCTAAACAATTAGTGACATATTTCAATGCACATATAATACTTGTATTATTTATTATTATTATTTTAAACTTTTATTTAATGAATATAAATTTCCAAAGTACAGCTTATGGACTACAATGGCTCCCCCCCCCCATAACTTCCCTCCCACCCGCAACCCTCCCCTTTCCCACTCCCTCTCCCCTTCCATTCACATCTAGATTCATTTTCAATTCTCTTTATATGCAGAAGATCAGTTTAGTATATATTAAGTAAAGATTTCAACAGTTTGCCCCCACATAGCAACACAAAGTGAAAAAATACTGTTGGAGTACTAGTTATAGCATTAAATAACAGTGTACAGCACATTAAGGACAGAGATCCTACATGATACTTTTTAAAAATTGATTTTCTATGCAGTTTTCAATTTAAAACCAAGTTTTTTTTTTCATTTTCAATCATCTTTGTATACAGAAGATCGATTCAGTATATACTAAGTAAAGATTTCATCAGTTTGCACCCACACAGAAACACAAAGTGTAAAAATACTGTTTCAGTACTAGTTATAGCATTACTTCACATTGGACAACACATTAAGGACAGATCCCACATGGGATGTAAGTACACAGTGACTCCTGTTGTTGACTTAACAATTTGACACTCTTGTTTATGGCGTCAGTAATCTACCTAGGCTCTAGTCATGAGTTGCCAAGGCTATGGAAACCTTTAGGGTTCACCTTAAATTCACTTGGAAATCTTTTTGTGTTTCTTCAAGCTAAAAACTAGCTTCTTTATATAAAAATATGAAAAAAATCACTACTGAGAGTGATTGATTAAATATGACTACTTCGTAAACTTACTGTTTACATAAAAGAAAGATTTGATCCATAGCCTTGCTATCAGCAAATGTATGTTACAGAGAACTGATGCTTTAGCATTCAGGATCGTGATTGATACAGTGTGCACAAGGGTAATGTTTCCACAACATAGTCTTTTCCTTCTGGAGCCGTCCCCAGCCCTGATGTAAACAGTCACTGTACTTGAGAAATTATCATGTATTCCTCGGTTCCTTGGCAAGAGTCTCTGGCCTCTATGTATTTCTCTACCTATTTCTTCATTCTAACTTCAAAACACTGAATTGCACAGTGAGTATGTTTCTAATGAAGATAGATTTTAAACTTGAGAAAACAGTTGTTTGAAACTTTTGAAAGCTGGAAGATTTAAAGCAATATAAATTATATATTTTAAAGTGTTGTTAAAAAGAAAGATGACCACTTAGAAGAAAGTGAATGGAACGATAAAAATAGGAAGTTACAAGGTCAGTGCCCTAAATTTGCATTTTGTGTTCTTCCAAAGAAGTGAAATACATCATAAGCAACAGAGTAATAAAAATGCCCATAGTGATTCAAAATGACTAAATATATTTATTTATCCTATCTAACTTGCCAGAAACAGCTATGTAAAGATCCATATAGAAGTAAAGTTTACTATTGGATTTGAATTTATTTGCAGTTCTCCAACATTCAGACTTCATACTAGTCATATATGATATCAGGTAGAAATTTGTATTTTTGGGGGCCGGTGCTGTGGCTCACTTGGTTAATCCTCCACCTGTGGCGCTGGCATCTCCTATGGGCGCCGGGTTCAGAGTCGCGGTTGCTCCTCTTCCAGTCCAGCTCTCTGCTGTGGCCCGGGAAGGCAGTGGAGGATGGCCCACATGCTTGGGCCCTGTACCCACATGGGAGACCAGGAGGAAGCACCTGGCTCCTGGCTTTGGATCAGTACAGCTTGGGGAGTGAACCAATGGAAGGAAGACCTTTCTCTCTGTCTCTCTCTCTCTCTCACTGTCTATAACTCTACCTGTCAAATTTTAAAAATAAATAAATAAAGTTTGAAAAAAAAGAAATTTGTATTTTTTGTGCTGTATTCATGGTGCTCAGATTCATGACTTCACACAGAACTGCATGTGGTTGAGGTTTTACAGAGATATATTCCAAATGCTTATAGGAACTGACTTTCTTTTAAAAAAAAAAAAGTCATAGAGTGGCCCTATTTGTAAAAAAAAAAAAAAAAAAAAAAAAAAAAGATTGTTTACTTTTCTTATTTATTTGAAAGTCAGAGTGCCAGACAGAGAAACAGAGTGAGAGAAAAATACAGAGGTTTTCCAGTCCTTGTTTCACTCCCCAAATACCCAAATACTCAGGGCTGGCTAGACCAAAGCCAGGAACCAGGAACTCCATCCAGGTCTTCCACATGGGAGGCAGGAGCTCAAGTACTATGGCTATCATCTGCTGCCTCTTGGGGTGCTCTTGGGCAGGATGCTAGATTGGAAGCAGAAGAGCCCAGAGTGGAACCAGCCTTCCTATACGGAGTACAGGCATATCAGAAGGCCACTTAACCTGCTATGCCACAGTGCCTGCCTTCATTAACCCCATTTTTAATACAATTCTGGAGGCAAAATTGACCACGTTATTTAATAAACAACACAGGCCAGATTATAGATGTTATATGAGGCTAGAGTATCAGGAATTAAGAGGCATTGGAAGGATCATTTCAGCAACCACAACCTCAGATTACCAATGATTAGTATGCAACAAAATCCAGGAGTCAGAGTCATACACAGTTTTAATAGCTGGCTGCACTCAGGCACAGCCTTTGCGTTCCTCCATAGTTGCAGTGTGTGTATGAATCAGAGTGCAGTGGAGGATGGCCCAGGTGCTTGGGCCCTGCACCCCACGGGAGACCAGGATAAGTACCTGGCTCCTGCCTTCGGATCAGCGCTGTGCGCCGGCCACAGTGCTCTGGCCACGGCGGCCATTGGAGGGTGAACTAACGGCAAAGGAAGACCTTTCTGTCTGTCTCTCTCTCTCACTATCCACTCTGCCTGTCAAAAAAAAAAAAAAAAAAAAAAAAGAATAAAGAAATAGAACACACACACACGCACACGTGCATAGGGGCTCAGCAAATAATCAGCTCATGAGTGTTGCGTTGCGGTCTTGAGTGCTGATGCAGACCACCCAAAAGCTAAAGTCAGAAAGGGCCCTACTTGAACTTCACTCACTTCCCTCCCCACTGACGCTCTGATTCTCAGTGCATCTCTGTGAGAAACTGAGACATGCAGAAACTGTAGCATTATCCATTAATTCCCTTCTTTTTGTTACATAATAACAGAAACTGAAAGCACCCTGTGTTCAGGGGGCAGTGAGAATCCAGCTATTCTTTAGATACTGATTAGCTCCCCCCCCCCCCTTTTTTTTTGTTACGGCTTAGCTCAATGATCCAAGAAGATTTAAAATGCCTGCACATGACTGATCCATATTTGGAAAAATGGCTGGAGTGACTTCATTTGCGTTACCAGGGTTCTACCAACCAAGTCACAAGGCCACACATCATGTAGTTTGAAGAACGCAGATTTACTCACATAGAAGCCCAGCAGCCACTTTTCTCACAAGGAAACTGTGATTGTTAGGAATTTTTAGAGATTTATAGGCTGCTTTTACAAAGGTGCTTTTTGATATAAAAATTAATATCAAAGTTTATTTCTTCTGCATAAAAACTGTTCTTTATTTGTTTGTTTTTAGCAGCAATTGCCTATACAATTTCCTTAGGAACTGTGGAGGAGCCACACTGTGGTGTAGCAGCTAAAGTCATCATCTGCTAGCCTTCATCCCCTATGGGTGCCAGGTCCTGTCTACGTCGTTCCATTACCAATCCAGCTTCTTAGTAATGGCCTGAGTAAAGAAATGGAAAATGACTCAAATGTCTGGGCCCCTGCCAACTTGTCAGAGATCTGGATGAAGCGACTCGCTTCAGCCTGGCCCAGCGCTGTCCATTGTGACTAACTGGGGAGTGGACCAGCTAGAGAACCCCTCTCCCTTCCTTCCACCTCTCTCTCTTTCAAAATAAATAAATAAATCTAAGAAAAGAGAAGAATACATGAAATCAACAAGTAGCAAAAAATGTGTATAAAATGAAAATGTCTGTTTTTCATGGTTGCTTCTTCTCTCATCCTACTCATCAGAAGCAAAATCTTTTTCCAATGTTTTTGTTTTCCTGTACTATATATTCAAAAATGAGGAATTTGATCTTCATTTCTTTCTACCTAAGTTCAACACTGCAGAATGATGAATTAATTATTACATGTATATTAAGGAAACTAAGTAAATTAAAATTTCCAATTGAGTTTCAATGACTAATGAAATGCATTTAATATGATAAATAAAACATCCTCATGGTTAAATTGAGATCTATGCACGACAGTATAAATGTCCAAGTAAAACATGTAAGGACAACATTCCAAAAAATATTCACTAATATATATATTTTCCTTTTCCAACATCTCTCACCCCAAACACACACAGATAGACACACACTGAAATGGACACAAGTGACACTTTCAGATAATACATCTACAAACCTCTGAGTATTAATCATTAATCCACAGTGCAATCAACATTTCTAATAACAGCAATCTACCAAAGTTCACCTGTTGAATTCCTATCATCCTGTTACACCACTATTTCACTATTCCTGATAGATCTCGAAGAGAATAATTATTTCCCTCTACTGAATCTAATTCTTCTGTTCGTGTACAAGTGTTTCCATTGCACACCAGGCATTATAGCCTTGTTTGAGACATTTTTTTTTTCCTATAGGGGCTATGAACACATTTTAGCACCAAATATGTTAGGTGAGCCAAGCCTTTTCAGTAAGGTACTTAATACATCACTCTGACAAAAATGATCAATTCAGGGGGGAGGTCACATCAGGCTAAACAGAGCCACTAAACATTCCCTGGCTCTGTTGGCCAGGAATACTTTTATTTTCTCAGTGGTTGTGACTGTGAAATGATTACTTTAAGTCATTTTTGCTTTGGATTATATAGAGTCTAAATACAGGGAAAGTATAAAGGGAAACATTGCTGCCAGAACACTTCAGCACATCATCATGTCTCAAATCAGCTCCACATGAGTTTGCCATACTCATACATAAGCCATTACAGTCATTTAATTCAGCTGAGTATCTGAATGATACCATTTTTATTATAATCAACTAAATATACACACAACATCAGCACTGATATTACTACAAAATTATGCATTTTCATTGCCTATTAGGTGTAAATTATAACAATTGCTCATGTGTTTTATTTGTTTCAGCTTCTGCATGAATGGTCATTTTGGAGATGTCAAAAGGATGATATAAATGGCACTTCCTACCTATTTTATTAGAGAGTAATGAAATACTCAAAATTGTTTTGTTTTTGTTCAGATATTAATCAGAAAATTATGAGATACAAGGATAAATACAAAACATCAACTTAGATCACTATTTAGGATTTGGATTGCAAAATCTTAAGTTTTTCAGGGTACATAATGTTATATTAACTAGGAATTTTCAGCTCTAATATGTTGCAGCTTTTAATATACAGTCATGTTTCTAGGCATATATACATAGATGTATTAGTGCTGATATCTTGTAGTGGCAAATATAAAAATTTTGGTGACATATTTTTACCTCAAACTTATATATGTTTTTGACAAGTGGCTTCATTGCTGAATATAAAGGTACTCATCTATGTTGTTGTCTATAGTTCATTATGTTTATTGCTGAGTAGTACTCTATTGTTCCAATATCCTATATTTTCATGCATTCTCCTATTAAGGGAAATTCAAATTATATCCAGTTTTTGTTAACTAAACAAAGGTATATGAGTGAAAATTTGCAGACATTTTTACTCAAACTTACATATTCTCCTTTCTCTGGGATAAATTCTGAGTAAAATAGTCAGATTCTATGGTATGTATACCTTTTTCTAATAAAGTTTAAAAGTGCTTCCAAAATGGTGATACTATTTTATAAGCTCATCAGTAGTATAGGAAATTTCTATTTCTTCCACATCCTTACTAACACTTGATAGGTTCAATTTATGTTTAATGGTATACAATGACATTGTTTTGTATTTTGCTGATGAGTCGTGACATTGAACATACATCTTTTTTTGCTATTATGTTCAAGTATTTGCCCATTTAAAATTAGTTTATGGGGATGATGCTGTGGCATAGCTGGTAAATCTGCCACCTGCACCTGTATGGGTGCTGATTCTAGTCCCAGCTGCTCCACTTCCAATCCAGCTCTCTGCTATGGCCTAGGAAAGCAGCAGAATATGGCCCAAGTCCTTGGGACCCTAAACT
The DNA here is from genome assembly GCF_033115175.1 of Lepus europaeus. Taxonomy (NCBI): domain Eukaryota; kingdom Metazoa; phylum Chordata; class Mammalia; order Lagomorpha; family Leporidae; genus Lepus; species Lepus europaeus. The sequence continues at coordinate 32,369,544 of NC_084842.1, forward strand.
CACGTGGGAGACCTGGAAGAAGCTCCTGGCTTTAGATTGCCCAGCTCTGGCCTTTGTGGCCATTTGGGGAATGAACCAATGAATGGAAGATCTCTCTCTCTCTCTCTCTCTCTCTCTCTGTATGTGTGTGTGTGTGTCTGTCTTTTCCTTTCTGTAACTCTCCCTTTCAAAGAAATAAATAAATCTTTAAAAAATACTTTGTTTTGAGAGTTGTTTACACAAAACAGATAAAAATCTTTCATGATATATGTAATTTAGGGACCAGTGATGTGGCCCAACAGATTAAACTGCCACTTGGGGTGCCAGCATCCCATATGGGTGTCAGTTTCAGTCCTGGCTGCTCCACTTCTGATCCAGCTCCCTGCTAATGCGCCTGGGAAAGCAAGCAGCAGAAAACAGCCCATGTACTTGGGCCCCTACTATACACATGTGAGACCCAGAGGAGGCTCTGGGCTCATGGCTTCAGCCTGCTGGACCAGATCGTTGCATCCATTTGGGGAGTGAACCAGTGGATGGAAGATTTCTCTCTTTGTCTTTCCTTCTCTCTCTCTCTCTCTCTCTCTCTATATATATATATATATATATATATATGTAACTTCGTCTTTCCAGTAAATAAATAAATCTTTTTAAAAATGTGTGTGATTTATTATAAATATTTTCCCCAGTCTATGGCTTTCCTTTTCTTTACTGTAAGCTTTGTAGAAACAAACTTATTTAATCACGATGAAATCCAACTTATCAACATGTTCTTAAATGGATTGTCCTTTGTTATCATAGCTCAAAATAATCATGCTGTTTGAGAGAAGCTGAAACAAGTATATGCTATACAATCCCATATATATAAAAGCCTAAGAAATAGAATATTCATATTTACCTATAATGCCAGAAAGGCAATCAATGATTACCTACAAAGTAGAATTAAAAAGGGGATATCTAGAAATTTTGAGACCAGAGAATAGTACCATTATTTTGATTGTGGTGATGATTTTTTAAATAAGTTTAAATATGTGCAGTACATTATATGTCAGCTTTAATAAAATTTATTTTAAAAAAAATCATGTACATGGCATGACAACATATGTGAATCATCTGTTGAAACTGCAAATAAAATTGAATAAAGCATAATTTATTTTTAACTGCTTTCAATGTGGCTTGAATACTTCTTGAATGATTTTTTGAACTTCTAATTCTTAAACTAAGAGGAAAAACTGACACTCAATGACCATCACAAAAGAACTGAAAGGGTAATGAAACACATGGATATTCAAGTTTGTAGTTTCCAATTATATGGTAAAGTCCATCTTTTTTTTTTTCTAACTACTGAGACAGATCTGGCCATATCCACTAGTAATAATCACAGTGACAATGTTCCATTACCAAATCCCCTTATTTTCCCCTAGGTAACTTATTATTTCACTGAATTACTGCTAAATTCTGTTTCTGTAGCTTACATTGCAGCCAGAATGGAGATTGTTTATTTTCCACAAGACTGGCTTTGGAATAATTCCTGGTCATAGTGCTCTGACAGTTTCTTTAGGCAAAGAAAAAAGGTAAAGGAAAAAAAAATCAGTAAAGGAAGGCCAGAAGATATAGCAATGAAAATTATAATTAATTTTCTTTTATTTAGAAAGGGAAACAGAGACAAAAAATCAAAATGTGCTTAGTTCCAAGATAATTTGGCTTAGAGAAGATTTTCACTTCTTTAACAACTAATGCTGTTGCCTCTGGCATATAAATGGGAAAACCAGGAGTAATAAAGGCAAATAAATCTCAGCCCTGTAGTTTATTTGTTGAAAGACTTTAGTAAGGCATCTAACAATAATGTATTTATAAAAATATTTTAAACTAGGGAAAACATCAACTCTTCTTTTCTTTTACCAGTCTTAAAGCTATAATTGTTATCCCCTAAGAATTGCAATTAAACAACAAAGAAATTTACAAGCCTTCTAAAAACAATACATGGAATTAAAATATAATATCTAATGGTAGTACAGGTAGATTTTTTTTATAGAAAGATGTATTTTTGGGGCCGGCGCCGTGGCACAGTAGGTTAATCATCTGCCTGCGGCACCTGCATCCCATATGGGTTCTGGTTTGAGTCCTGGCTGCTCCTCTTCCAATCCAGCTCTCTGCTATGGCCTGGGAAAGCAGTGGAAGATGGCCCAAGTACTTGGGCCCCTGCACCTATGTGGGAGACCGGGAAGAAGCACCTGGCTCCTGGCTTCGGATCAGTGCAGTGCATTGGCTGCAGCTGTTCAACATCCAGGGCTGTGCCAGACAAAATCCTGGAGCCAGGATATTCTTCCAGGTCTCCCACATGGTTGCAGGGGCCCAAGGACTTGGGCATCTGCTCCTGCTTTCCCAGGCACATTATCAGAGAGCTGGATCGGAAGTAGAGCAGCCATCATTGAAACCCTATAGATGGCAACTTTGTCTCACAATGCCAACCCTAGGTAGCAGATGTTTAATCTGAGATGGTTGTGCCCCGTATCAGCAATTCTTAATCCAGCTTCCTGCCAATGTAGCCCCTAGGAGGCAGCAGTGACCCATTATGTAATTTGGTTCCAGTTATCCATGCAAAAGATTTAGCCCTGGCACAGCCCTATCTGTTGTAGGCATTTGAGGGTTGAAACAGTGAATGGGATTTCTGTTTTTCTATCTCTGTGCCTGGTAAATAAATTTAAAAAAATAAAAATAAGCAGTGGCACAAAATATTGGTTAAGAATTGAAACAAAATGTGGGAAATTAATGACAATACTAATTCACAAAAAAATCATTAACTGTGAAAAAACAAGACTCCTTTGTGTTTTGCTTTATCAAACATCAATTCTATTCTTCAAAGTTAGAAAAAACAGAAAAACATCATTTTATCTGAAAATGTTCTCTGCACTCTTGCATCCAATATATCTTTTGTAAACTGCTAGAGTGTCCAAGCCACTCAAATGACTTCTTATTATTCCATTCATGATTCAAATACCTTTCTCTTAAAACAAAATAAAAACAAAAATGAAAACACAACCACTCCCCATTCTCCTCCACTGAGAAATCAGTTTTTTGCAGGCCAGGTTTATAATTCCCTTACAGCTTAATATGCTGTACAAAAACACAATTAAATCTATATATTCATATATTGAAGTAGAAAGACATTTAATCCAGGGAACTGTGTGATTACAGATCTTTGGGTTTTTCAATCAGCTTTCTGAATGCTGTAGATTAAGGTGGCTGCTGTTAGATTACTGACTGCATTTAAAGACATCTTCATAATGGAGATGACAATTCTTCACCTACACTATCATTGCATCTGCTCCTCTATCCAAAATGCCAATGATGCAACACTGTGATACTGAGACCAATAGGCTCTGAAGTTCTCATATCTCCCTATAGCACAAAATATGTTCACTCTCTTGCACTTCCCATATCTCCTGAAGTGTTTCCAATTAAAATAATTCACCTTGAAGGATCTTACATGAAAGAGTTTATTGAAATTTTCATCTATATCTCTGCCATTCACACATAGACATAAAACCAAATCAAAATAAGGCTCACTGCCAATGGACTGCATCTATCATAATCCAGCCTTGGGCTAACTCAGTATCCAAACACACACTTCTACTTGCAATGATAAAAATGTACATCAAAGTAATTTTTAAAAAAAAAACTCTTATATACAAAAAATTCACTCCAATTCTTCCCCCAAAAGAAATATTTAGCACTCAACAGATATTTTCTTTTTCTCTGAGAGATGCTCTTTCCTCATCTAGTTTAATCATGATCATGTTTGGTTTCAATTTCAGGTAATTAAATATAAAGTTGACCGGCAAAAAAAAAAAATCAGCTTAAAGTATAAGAGTGTTTTGCAAATACATACGATAAGTTAAATTTTTAAAAATCCAATGCTACAGGAAGAAAATGCTAGGTAAACTAAAGTTTTCTTGAACCCACCAGAAAGTTGTTACTCATACAACTAAGTGGCATAAAAGTTGTAGGGAAGACACTTCAAAATGATGGAAGGAGAGCATGGGAAAATCTGTGGCAAAGAATATGAAGGAGAGATGCAGGGAGGCATACAAGCAATAGGAGCAGTCAGTGTAAGTTTTTACATATTAGCAAATGTTGAACAAAACATAATAGAAATTCTGGCAGAGACATGAGCTGAGTTAGTACCCACCCACATGATCTACTTTACAAAGCTCCACTAACAAATTCATAACAGTAAGATATGTGTCAAGATATTTAAAAGTTATATTGATTTCAGCACTAGTATCAGAGAGCCTTAGCATTGATAACATAAACATTATTATGTGGACACTCCTGCCTGAAACGTAGATTTAACAATTTATAATCCATTTAGTTTCTAAGAGCAATTCATTTGTGCTGTGTACCAACTACATAATTAAGAAATGCTACTGTGAATACAATTACAACTTTGGGAGATCTATTGTTGGGTGACAAGTAGAGTACAGCTCTGCAAATCATGTTTCGTCCTGGACACTCAAAAGCTGAAAAGCTTAAGCATTAAAACCCCAACCTATATGGATAAATGTAAAACAAGTAGACCATTTCTGGCTTATTTACTTTTGAATGGAGTTACAAAGAAAAAAATATATTGCTTTAGTTATTTATTCACCATGGGATATTTAACCAGCATTAAACATTTTTAAGTAATCAAATTTATCAAGGGTTCTATATGAAAATGAGAAATTAAGATAATTTACTGAGCTCAATATGCAATTAACCTCAGAAACATTAACCAGCATGTGAATTTGCACCAGAGTACATATGAAAATAATTTTTGCTTCACTGTCTCATATTTAATATATCTTTCTGCTTAAATTGCAGATCAAAATTTAGCATGTAGGTTTATAATTTTTATATGTTGTAAGTCTGCATTTGTTACTCCTGATAAAAATAAATGATGTTAATTCACATAGCTTAAAAGATCAAAATAAACAAAACCTCATCTGAGTTTAGCTATATGATGCATAACTTTTCTGGGAGTAGGAATGTTGTATTCAAAGAGAAAAATCCAAATGACATCAGTTATAAACATGAAAACATAAAACAAAACATGCTGTGGTGTTTCATATGTAATCTCAATAATGGAATACCCTATAGGTTGTGTTCATCATTACTTCCCAAACATTCATGTTTTCTAGTGAAATGTTAAAGAAGAAAATGTAATTATTAATAGCCATATCCAAAAAGTTCTACCTTATGATATACCACTTGGACTTTGAAATGAATAAAACGATGAAAAACAAATTCATACATTGAAAACCCAATATGTCTCTTCACAGATATTCTTCTTGTTCCATATTTTTATCAATATTATGTGGTTGCTATCTTTATTTACTAGGAAGTGAGGCTAATAATTCTGAAGCAATGTTGCCAAGATTACAGCTAGAAAAATATTAATCTGAACATATTTTCCAATGGCCATTTTTTCTACATGAGAACTTAAACCTAAACTACTTACCAGTTCTAAAATTGATAAGCATAATAAGCAGAAGGCAGAGGCATTTTGTGCCTTCTAAACATACCAATCATTCAATTGTCACACAAATAAGTATCCAAGCATCTATGAATGTACAAATAGTATATATATTTAATCAAACAATTAATTTATTAATACTAGTATAAATTGAAGAGTTTGCTTTACTTGCAGAATATGGTCTATATATGATTCTCATGTTCTTATCACAATCACTCAATAGCTTCTTCAACAGTTTCCTAAAACTTAAAAATTTTGTGGGAAACTCTACCAAACCTATTCATTTAATTCTCAGTAAAGACTTCTTATATGAATCTTTCCTGTGTATGCAAACAAAGAAGAGAGGGGAAAACAAAATATTGGGAAAACGGGAGTTTTTTTCTCCTTTCCATCTAAGTCCTGATATGATCCCTCAATTAAATAAAAGTTTAAAAAAAAAAAAAGAGTAAAAGAAACTCCCTAGGAAGATGAAGACAGCACTTCTCAAGCTTTCTCCTTTCAAAGTCCTTCAGTTCTCTTCTGAAAAATGCCACTCTGCAACAAGATAGATCTCCCTTCCAATAACCATGAGAATGCTGTCTTTTTCTGTCTTTGCCCCTTTAATGCATTCTTGATAGGACACTGAGCCACGGAATAAAAATATGGAGTCATTTTTTAAAAATTCTCTTCTGGTGGGGCACATCTGTGGCTGTGTGCATTCTTTCATGGAAATAGTGCTTTCTTTGATTATAATTCTTAAAATGTAGAATCAGTCCATCAGTTGATATTGCTTAATCAAATCATAGTAATAAGCTTATGAAGTAAATGTACTATGGGTTAGTAATTTTATATTAATATTGAAAACATAAATCTGAGATTTTCCATTTCTGTATAGAATGTTGGCAATTGCATTTAATCATAAAGAGACATCATTAGGATGATGAAAAACCAAGGTGTCCTTCACATAAGTAACTTTTTTAGGAATAATAGATAGTTTTAATTATATACCTAGATAGAGGAACAAAATTCCTATAAAGAAAAATAATACAATACAGTAAGAAAAGCATATTGGTTCATTTAATAAAACATCTTCTTGTCTGGCCCATTTTATATATAAATTTGTTTGGTTTTGTGAATACAACTTTTAAAAATGTAGTAATAATAACAAAAATAGCTCTCAAATGCTTATTCTGTGCAAGGCTGGGTATATAGCTTTATGTTCATTATCACATTTAGTCCATAGGACTACTCTCATTATGTATTATAACCCTACATCATTTAATTTACTTAAGTATCAAACTTAATTGATGATCAAGTTAAAAATGAATCAAGTTGTAATGGCAAGCATTGTGGTACATTGGGTAAAGCCACAGCTTAGGATGCACACATCCCATTCCAGAGTGCCAGTGTGAGTCCTGGCTACTCGATTTATGATCCAGCTTCCTGCTAATGTTCATTCCTGGGAAGCAGCAAATGATGGCTCAAGTATTTGGGTACCTGCCACCCATGTGGGAGATTATGGCTTCAGCGTGGCCCAGCCCTGGCCCTTGGGGACATTTGGAAATGAACCATTAAAGATTAATCTTTCCTCTCTCTTTCTCTAATTCTGTCTTCCCTGCACCCTACTCCATGTCTATTGGTATATCTTTTAATACATAAAAACAAATGTTAAAAATAAATTGATCAAAATGTATTTTCTAATGATTCATTAACTACTCTCATATTCATGCTACCTTTTAAATTATTTTCTTTTTTTTTCCTTTTTTTTTTAGTAAATATAAATTTCCAAACTACAGTTTATGGATTACAATGGCTTCCCTCCCCCCCCATAACTTCCCTCCCACTCGCAACCATCCCATCTCCCGCTCCCTCTCCCATTCCATTCACATCAAGATTCATTTTCAATTCTCTTTATATACAGAAGATCGATTTAGTATATATTAAGTAAAGATTTCATCAGTTTAAACCCACACAGAAACACAAAGTGTAAAATACTGTTTCAGTACTAGTTATAGCATTACTTCACATTGGACAACACATTAAGGACAGATCCCACATGAGAAGTAAATACACAGTGCCTCCTGTTGTTGACTTAACAATTCGACACTCTTGTTTATGGCATCAGTAATCTCCCTAGGCTCTAGTCATGAGTTGCCAAGGCTATGGAAGCCTTTTGAGTTCCCCAACTTCGATCTTATTCCGACAGGGTCATAGTCAAAGTGGACGTTCTCTCCTCCCTTCAGAGAAAGGGACCTCCTTCTTTGATGGCCCTGTTCTTTCCACTGGGATCTCACTTGCAGAGATCTTTCATTTAGGGTTTTTTTTTTTTTTTTTTTTTTTTTTTTTTTTCCCTGAGTATCTTAGCTTTCCATGCCTAAAATACTCTCATGGGCTCTTCAGCCATATCCGAATGCCTTAAGGGCTGATTCTGAGGCCAAAGTGCTGTTTAGGAAATCTGCCATTCTATGAGTCTCCTGTGTATCCCGCTTCCCATGTTGGATCGTTCTCTCCCTTTTTGATTCTATCAGTTAGTATTAGCAGACACTAGTCTTGTTTGTGTGATCCCTTTGACTCTTAGACCTATCAGTGTGATCAATTGTGAACTGAAGATGATCCCTAGGACTAGTGAGATGGCATTGGTACATGCCACCTTGATGGGATTGTATTGCAATCCCCTGGCACATTTCTTTCTTTTTTTTTTTTTTTTAAGATTTATTTATTTACTTGAAGGTCAGAGTTACACAGAGAGAGGAGAGAGAGAGAGCTCTTCCATCTGCTGGTTCACTCCCCAGCTGGCTGCAACAGCTGGAGCTGCGCCCATCGAAATCCAGGAGCCAGGAGTTTCCTCCTGGTTTCCCACGTGGGCGCAGGCGCCCAAGGACTTGGCCATCTTCTGTTTTCCCAGGCCACAGCAGAGAGCTGGATCAGAAGAAGAGCAGCCAGGACTCGAACCGGCACCACATGGTATGCCGGCACAGCAGGAAGCAGCTTTACCCGCTACACCACAGCGCTGGTCCCTATCTTTCACTTTAATACACACACACAATATTTTTTTCTGAACTTTTTGAGAGTTTGTTTTATTCATCATGTCTTTTTACTCCTTGATATCTTGGTGTGCATTTCCTAATATAATAACAACAACAATAATAACAACAGGATATGTTCTTATGTAACCTCAGAATACCATCAAGTTGAGGAAATGTAATACTGATGCAATCTTTTAACCCTCAGCCGTCACAATCGTGCCCCTTGGGGCACCCTCAAGCCACACACAGGGTGCAGTCCAGCAGCATGGTCTCATGTAATCTGGGACAGTTCCCTTTTCGTGCAGAACCCCAGTATTCACGCGAATACAGGGCGGCTGTTTGATAGGTTTCTGTTCAGTCTGACTGCTATTTCTTCACGAGGCATTTTTGGCTCCACACCCACAGACGCGTCCTACTCTGAGTGACCTCTGGACGCACAGCACGCCCCGCGCACCTTACCTGTGACACTGTCGATCATTCGGCTGCACTGTGTGTCCTCCACCACGCGGTTCGTACGTTTTGTAATTCAACACGTTTTCCCTCTGCGTGTATCGTGCCCAGTTCAGCACCCCTGGATTAGTCTTGCCTAAATCAATGTCTATGACAGTCGCAGGTGATTTTTCTAGGTGTGTCTCTCCGAGGTTTTTAGCCAGCAAGCCACCGTTAGAAAGCTCTGTCATCGGGCACGGTTGATTCCAGCTGTCCCTCGTCTGGCCTGAGGGAAGCCTCTCCGGCGCGCGGCGGCGTCGTTCTGGGCCTGACGCCGGCGGGAATTGGCGGTCTCGCGGGACAGAGCGGGAAGGCCCGCCCACCATGTGGCCGGCGCTGCTGGCTGGTGGGCGGGGACCCGGATGGACCAGGACCGCTGCTGCTGTGGGCCGTTCTTTTCTTGCCCTGGGGCGCGGGGACTGCAGGTTTGTAAGGGTTTGGATTCTGTGAGGTGGCCCCGCGGGCCTCGGGGCTCAGGGGCGTCCAGCCTTGAAGCGAGGGAGGCCCCTGGCGTCCCGGGCCCTGGGCTCGCGCGGCGCCATGTCCTGTCAGAGCTGCGGTGCCGGCCTCCACAGAGCGTCTGAGGGGGCATCTCAGGCTGCACGGTCTCGTGAGAGCCAAGTCCCTGGTTCAATCCCCTCTCCCCCACGTGTCGTTCCGTGTGTAGGGGCTCCAGAAACTTCGTGAAAGATGAAATGAAAAGATGTTTGTTTTGGTTAAAAAATACAGTAATTCACAATTTTTTTCTAACATTTTCCTTCACTTTTTGGAAGAACCCTTATACGTATGGACTTCAAAAAAAAAAAGTTTGGCACCAAATTAAACTTCCGATTGAGCATGTGCCAAACTGTACATCTCCTCCCTCTCTTATTCCCACTTTTATATTTAACAGGGATCACTTTTCAGTTAAAATTTAAACGCCTAAGAATAATTGTGTGTTAATTACAGAGTTCAACCACTAGTACTAGAACAAAAAAAAATACTAAAATGGATAAAGTATTACATTGTACATCAACAGTCAGGACAAGGGCTGATCAAGTCACTGTTTCTCATAGTGTCCATTTCACTTCAGCAGGTTTCCTTTTTGGTGCTCAGTTAGCTGTCGCCCATCAGGGAGAACACATGATATTTGTCCCTTTGGGACTGGCTTAATTCACTCAGCACAATGTTTTCCAGATTCCTCCTTCTTGTTTCAAATGACTGGATTTAATTGTTTTTGACTGCTGTATAGTATTCTATAGAGTATATGTCCCATAATTTCTTTATCCAGTCTACTGTTGATGGGCATTTGTGTTGGTTCCAGGTCTTAGCTATTGTGAATTGAGCTGCAATAAACATTAATGTGCAGACGGCTTTTTTGTTTGCCAATTTAATTTCCTTTGGGTAAATTCCAAGGAGTGGGATGGCTGGGTTGTATGGTAGGGTTATATTCAGGTTTCTGAGGAATCTCCAGACTGACTTCCATAGTGGCTTAATCAGTTTGCATTCCCACCAACACTGGGTTAGTGTTCCTTTTTCCCCACATCCTCTCCAGCATCTATTGTTGGTAGATTTCTGAATGTGAGCCATTCTCACTGGGGTGAGGTGAAACCTCATTGTGGTTTTGATTTGCATTTCCTGATGGCTAGTGATCTTGAACATTTTTTCATGTCTGTTGGCCATTTGGATTTCCTCTTTAGAAAAATGTTTATTGAGGTCCTTGGCCCATCTCTTAAGTGGGTTGTTTGTTTTGATGTGGAGTTTCTTGATTTCTTTGTAGATCTTGGTATAAACCCTTTATCTGTTGCGTAGTTTGCAAATATTTTTTCCCATTCTGTCGGTTGCCTCTTCACTCTCCTGACTGCTTCTTTTGAAGTACAGAAACTTCTCAATTTGATGAAATCCCAAATGTTAATTTTGGCTTTGACTGCCTGTGCTTCTGGCTATCCTTGTTTTACCCAATGGCAATTTTATGAACCTCTAGGGATAGAATTAATTTCTGGGGTATAGTATAAATACTTCTTTTCAAAGAAGTCTTTGCCAGTAGCTATATCTTGCAGGGTTTCTCCAATGCTCTCTAATAATTTGATGGTGTCAGGTCATAGATTTAAGTCTTAATCCGTGTTGAGTGAATTTTTGTGTAAGGTGAAAGGTATGGGTCTTGCTTCATGCTTCTGCACATGGAAATCCAATTTTCCCAGCACCATTTATTGAATACACTGTCCTTACTCCAGGGATTGGTTTTGGATCCTTGATCAAATATAAGTTGGCTGTAGATGTTTGGATTGATTTCTGGTGTTTCTATTCTGTTCCATTGGTCTATCCATCTGTTTCTGTACCAGTACCATGCTGTTTTGATAACAACTGCCTTGTTATGTCCTGAAATCTGGTATTGTGATGCCTCCGGCTTTGTTTTTGTTGTACAAGATTGCTTTAGCTATTTGAGGTCTCCTGTGTCTCCATATGAATTTCAGCATCATTTTTTCCAGATCTGAGAAGAATGTCTTTGGTATTTTGATTGGTGTTGCATTGAATCTGTAAATTGCTGTTGGGAAAATGGACAATTTGATGATATTGATTCTTCCAATCCATGAGCATGGGAGATTTCTCCTTTTTTTGGTATCCTCTTCTATATCTTTCTTTAAGGTTTTGTAGTTTTCATCGTAGAGATCTTGAACATCCTTGGTTAAGTTTATTCCAAGGTATTTGGTTTTTTTTGTAGCTATTGTGAATGAGATTGATCTTAGAAGTTCTTCCTCAGCCGTGGCATTGCCTGTGTATACAAGGCTGTTGATTTTTGTGCATTGATTTTATATCCTGCTACTTTGCCAAACTCTTCTTTGAGTTCCAATAGTCTCTTAGTAGAGTTCTGTTGGATCCCCTAAATAAAGAATCATATCATCTTCAAAGAGGGATAGTTTGAGTTCTTCCTTTCCAATTTGTATCCCTTTAATTTCTTTTTCTTGCCTAATAGCTCTGGCTAAAACTTCCAGAACTATATTGAATAGCAGTGGTGAGAGTGGGCATCCCTGTCTGGTACCAGATCTCAGTGGAAATGCTTCCAACTTTTCCCCATTCAATAGGATGTTGGCCGTGGGTTTTTCATAAAATGCTTTGATTGTATTGAGGAATGTTCCTTTTATACCCAGTTTGCTTAGAGTTTTCATCATGAAAGGGTGTTATATTTTATCAAATGCTTTCTCTGCATCTATTGAGATAATCATATGGTTTTTCTTCTGCAGTCTGTTAATGTGGTGTATCACATTGATTGTTTTGCGCATATTGAACCATCCCTGCATACCAGGGATAAATCCCACTTGGTCTGGGTGAATGATCTTTCTAATGTGTTGTTGCATTCTACTGGCCAGAATTTTATTGAGGATTTTTGTATATATGTTCATCAGGGGTATTGGTCTGTAATTCTGTTTCAATGCTGCATCTTTTTCTGGCTTAGGAATTAAGGTGATGCTGGTTTCATAGAAAGAATTTGGGAGGATTCCCTCTTTTTTGATTGTTCTGAAATAGTTTGAGAAGAATTGGAGTTTTTCTTTAAATGTCTTTTAAATTATTTTCAATATGATGATGATACTATGCCTGACTAAACTGATTTAAAATATTCATATTCCTGAATGTGAATCTTCTATATCAGAAATGTTATTTAATGAAATACAACATTAATATAAATTTGTATTATTTTTTAAAATATCAAATATATATGCCAAGAGTTTCCAGATATTTAAAATAGGTACAAATTATATATCAAATTACATATTATACATCTTATTAATTTCACTTTTTATTGGAAAGTGCTATCTTCCTAGAATTTCTTTCTTCTCTGAAACAAAGTAATTTTATATATCACTTCTTTGTGGTTGCTTAATAGGACTTTTAATGATATCATCACCATTCATATAGTGGAACATTATTAAAAAAATGTGATTTGGTTTTATTCCCTGAGATTATTAACAAATTCAAAGTGAATCAATGTCTTTGATAATTCATTACATGTTTATCTAGTAATATCTATTTGCTTACCTAAATCATTTTAGCTTTAGAATGAAATGTTGATAGTAAAGTGGCAATTGTGTATAGAATGTCACTTATTTTTTATATGGATAGGAGAACAGTCAAGATTATATTTTTATAGTCCTCTAAATAGTTTTTACACATAATGTGAGTAAGAACTTTTCCATCTTTATTATCAAAACTTGCACATGTAAAATTAAAATATTAACACTTAAAATCATTAATACAATTATTAAAAAGCATATCTTTTATGCGACTTGAATTCTAATTATTTCCCAATATCACTTATATAATTTTTCTGAATTTCACTATTTGAAGAAATAGTGTATACAGGAAAAATCGGAGAGGGATTTGATTGCCTCTGTTGAACAAAAACAACAAAAAAAAATCCTATAAAATAAATTTGACAATTCATATATTCCAGGAATGATTTTTTAAAATGTCTTCAAATAACTCTTATTATCCAGAGATATTTGAGCATTTCAATATCAGGTAAACAACGTAGAATACATTTACTTCACTTATTTGTACATATTCAAAAGTTCTTATCTACCATCCAAACACAAACAAGAATGACAAAAGTAAGCATATAACACTAGTTAAATAATGCTTAAGGGTAAAATTTGCAGTTCCATGTGTTCATGGAAAAACTTGATTACATGAAAACTTTTCTAGTATTCTCAGAATGGTAAATAAAACGCAGATGTTGTATCTATATCATAAAGATACATAACTAGAATTTTAAAGAGACATCATTTTGTGGAAAGCAGGTCATGTATTGCTTAACTCTTTCTGAAATAACTGACAATTTGTAATGAGAAAAATATATTCAGTGTTTCAGATAAAGAATATGTTAAAACTGAAAAGAAATGTTATGTCATAGCTCTGTGTTACCATAAACTAAACTGAACCTATAATTCAAAATACTTTCCTTTCTAATTTTAATTAAAAACATTTTATTTTTAGCCAACACATAAAACGTATTCATATACGCATTGGTCAATGATATAGCTGGTGTGGAAAATAGTATGGCATTTTCTCAAAAATTAAAGAAAAATTAAAATGATCCAGCACTCCTACTACTGAGTTTATATGCAAAGCAAGTGAAATCAATATGTGGAAAAGATACCTGCACTCATATGTTTACTGCAGCACCATTCACAATGGCCAAGATATGCAAACAACTTAATGTCCATTAATTAATAGGAAGATAAAGAAAATCTGGTACATATACACCATTAACTACTTACTCATCCATAGAAATAATGAAATGTTGTAATTTGCAACGTTATGGTAAGTGACCAATTTTTCCTTTCAAATATGAAATCATCGGTTTGGTCTCTAATGATGTTTAAAGTGATCCAGAAACCTAGCTTTACCAAAATGTATGTTTTCTTGAGTAAGAATATCAAATTTGACAGAAGCTTCTCTGTAAAATAACAGGCAAATATTGCTTTGGCATATGTTGCATTACTTGAACGATCCTAGTCATATACATTATTAGTGAGAGAATTGATCTTAGTTTTGGAAACTCATCCATGAAAAATAATTTGGCAATTTTTCTTCTATTGAGCTATCCATGTTTTACCCAATGGCAATTTTATGAACCTCTAGGGATAGAATTAATTTCTGGGGTATAGTATAAATACATTTGTAGTACATATAATCTGCCCACAATATTTTCATATATCAGTTGACAAGTCTGTGCTTTTCTTGGGGAATTAATATTCTCTCAGATGATATAGTACTCATTGAGCCACCAGTCATAATATTAAAAAAAAAAAAAAGGTTCAAAATGGATAGACAATGGTCGGTGCCATGGCTCACTTGGCTAATCCTCTGCCTGTGGCACCGGTACACCGGGTTCTAGTCCCGGTTGGGGCACCAGGTTCTGTCCGGTTGCTCCTCTTCCAGTCCAGCTCTCTGCTGTGGCCTGGGAAGGTAGTAGAGGGCACCCGCATGGGAGACCAGAAGGAAGCACCTGGCTCCTGGCTTTGGATCGGCACAGCGTGCCGGCCGCAGCGGCCATTTGGGGGGTGACCCAACGGAAAAAGTAAGACCTTTCTCTCTCTCTCTCTCTCTCTCTCTCTGTCTAACTCTGCCTGTCAAAAAAAAAAAAAAAAAAAAGGATAGACAAGTGATCTATAATAGGTCAATCAACTCCTAAATTACATAAATATACAAATCTAGGAAGTCATTTTAGCTGAGTTGCCCCATGGTAAACTTTAGTAAGAGAATTTTTTTATTCTTTTAATTTTGTTAAGATATCTGAATCTGCCTCAGCTTTCTCTTTGACTTTTCTTGAGTTGTGATATTTTGTAATTACCACAAGCTAATTAAAATCCATCAAATGAATGGTTTTTTTTTCTTGCTTAAATTAGCTTTTTCCTGTTTTAAACAAGTTATTTGAAATATGTATCAATACAAAAAAAAAGCTATCGTGATTCTGGTAAACTGAAACATATTACATGATTTTCACATCACAGATCAGAAATGCATTCATTCAAACCTTCAGTTTATTTGGCCTAAGCTGATCTAACTTTTAGTCATAAAGAGAGAGCTACAGAGAGGAGGTGACTGGGAAACCTATTTGATTGATGGGATATAGTAAATGCAGGCTTGTAAGAAGTTATCCCTTTACCCCCACACACAAAATCTGCAAAAGTAAATCAGCAAAAATTGATTGTGAGAGCATTATGCATTTGTATTCAATAAAGCCACATGGCAGTGAGGATGATATAAAAGTTATAATTTTGTTATCCTGAAAAAATGCTACATATTCATTTAATCTTATTGTAAAAGTATATCTTCATTTTTCAATGGTTTGGATAATAACATTTATAACTTGACACTTATGGATAGAACGAACCATGGCACACATGAACTGCCTGTATTGCAAGCCTGTCTTCTCACCTTTGTCATTTTTCAGTACTCCCTCAACCCTTCCTCAATGTTACTTTTCTTTTAATCTTTATTTTAATGGTACATATTTGTGAAGATATGATGATGAACCATTCCTGTATTTTCCTGTCACATCCTATTTTAAGCTCTTGTCTTGGTATAATTAATGACAATATTATTAAAAGTGTCCAGATGTACATGAGAAACTGTATGCTCAATGTCCATTTAGTGTTGCTAAAACATAATACCTGATGCTGTGGTACTTTTTAGAGTGAAGATTTTTATTCAGTTCATACTTATACAGCATGAAGGTGCAAGGTTGGGTGATCCCACCTGCTGGCCTCTGTTGAGGGCTCCCCTGGCTGCTTCACACCATGATAGGGAAGTGTGACCACAAAATGGCTGCAGAGAGACTGAGCATATAGAGTGGAATTGCTTTATAAGTCTATTCTAGAGGTACTTCTTGATGAGAAAGAATGTACACTCCATGGAGAAGAGCATTGAGCCCTTCCTGAGGGCAGTGTCCTATTAATGTAGTCTCTCCTCAAATATATCCCCCAACCTCTTTAAAATACCACCACCTCCTAATGCTTCCCCACTGGAACCAACCTTTCAGCACATGAGACATGCTCAAGTCATAGCAAACCATAGCATTCACCATACCACAGGACAAGAAACAAGGAGATTAGTAGGCCACATGTAGGAAGAATGGTTATCATAGCACAGAGATTTCTATCAGAATTATTCAAACTCTATAGAACTCCAAGCAAAGAAAAGTAAATCATAAAATTTGTAGTTAAAACATTTAGCTTCACACGTAAACTTTTGAAAAAAGCTTTCCAAGTGAAAGGAAAAACTGAATAATATTCACAAAAACAAATTGAGACATTTCATTCATAACATTCAAGAAAAATTGCCTGCCTGTGTGTGTCACAGAAAGTAACTGGCATATGAATAATAGATTCAGAGAAAAATTTGGAATTTTGTCTCCTTATGCTGATGACTATTCAATAATATGAAATATTAGTAAAAAAATCCTTGCTGCTTGACTTACAAAATATGTTACACAGCCCTACTTTATTTGTGTAGACATATGCATAATTACTCTGATATCTAAATAAGATAAAAAATAGGTATTTTCCCAGGGTATATTTTATTTATACTTTTAATTAATCTGGTGATTTTATATGTTTCCTCATAACAAGTCTCATGTGGAAATGATTCTAAACAGATTTCCTTGTTTCACAGAAGAAAAAAGAATATGAAAGTATCTGATATAAATTTGCATAGTCATGCACAACCAGAGTCAAGCAGTTCTAGAGTCTATATTTATAACTTAATTATGTCACTATGTCTCCTGGCATTTTATGGTGAATAGTTACAGAAATACAATGTAACTGCTTGGTCACACAAATTATGTATTTTAAAACTTAAATACCTTAAAGAAGGTAAGATTCAATTGCTCAATTATTTTTAAGTAGGATGTCAATCAAATAAACTTATTTTGCCTTTGAATTATATTGGAGACAGACATGTACAAAATTTCTGAATTCAAAAATTGTGGATATAAATAGTGGCTGCAGAGGCCAAAGTCAGCTAGAAAGCTATCAAGGCTTTACACAATTCTTGGGATCTGTGCTGTGGCTTAACTGGTAAAGTTGCCACCTGAGATGCCGGTGTACCATCTGGGTGGGCAGCAGTGCAAGTCTCAGCTGCTCCCTTTCTGACCCAGCACCAAGCTAATGTAACTGGAAAAGCAGTGGAAGATGTCCCAAAGTGCTTGGACTCCTGCCAACCATGGGGGAGACTCAGAAAAAGCTCCAGCTCCTGGCTTTGGTTTGGCCCTTGCAGCCATTTAGTGAGTGAACCAGCGGATAGAAGATTTCTCCTTTCTCCTCTCTCTGTAACTCTGACTTCCAAACAAGTGTTTTTGAAAAAAAAAAAATAGACTTCCTGGGACCGGCACTGTGGCATAGCAGATAAAGACACCACCTGCAGGGCCGGCATCCCATATGGGTGCCAGTTCGAGTCCCAGCTGCTCCACTTCTGATCCAGCTCTCTGTTGTGTCCTGGGAAAGCAGTAGAAGATGGCCCAAGTGCTTGAGCCCCTGCAGCTGTGTAGGAGACTTGGAAAAAAGCTCGTGGCTCCTGTCTTTGGATCAGCTCAGCTCTGGCCGTTGCGACCAACTGGGGAGTGACCAAGTAGATGGAAGACCTCTGTCTCTGCCTCTCCTTCTCTCTGTGTAACTCTGACTTTCAAATAAATAAGTAAATCGTAAAAAAAATATAGATTTCTTGCAGTTGCTTCCCAGATAACAGGACCTTCAACCTCAACCTTAATCTGAGAAATCTCAGCCATGAGCAAGAAACATCTAATGTATGTTAAGAAGTGAGCGGTATGTCTTCGACTCATAGTAGGAAAAGAGACTGATAAACCCATTTGGCCTCTCTTTGCATACAGATAACATCCTGTGTTGCAATGAGTGTGTGAATGAAGTATACCTTCCCGATACAGCAATCAAGCCTGTTTGCTATTTATTTTCAGTAATTTTTCAACAAGGTACTGTTCAATTTTCAGTGTGATTGACAACCATACGCAAATACATATTACATAAACTGGAATCAATATGTGTACTCACCATCTAAGAAATAATGAAACCTGTAACCAAACTCAGTTCTGTGGAAATGCCAACTCAGGTAAATGATGTCTTCCTTGTTGAAATCCTAACTTAAACTAGCTAAATAACTAAATAAATGACTTTGAGTTATGCTAGAACATTTGTTATTCCTGATGAAAACCCAAAGTATAATAGTTGCCCCTTTTCTGTAGTGGTCACTTTGACTGATTTTTTTTTTAATTTATTTGACAGGTAGAGTTATAGACAGTGAGAAGGAAAGACAGAGAGAAAGGTCTTCCTTCTGTTGGTTCACTCCCCAAATGGCCGCTACGGCCGGTACTGCGCTGATCCAAAGCTAGGAGCTGGGTGCTTCTTCCTAGTCTCCCATGCGGGTGCAGGGCCCAAGGACTTGGGCCATCCTCCACTGCCCTCCAGAGCCACAGCAGAAAGCTGGACTGGAAGAGGGGCAACTGGGATTAGAACCTGGTGGCCATATGGGATGCTGGTGCCGCAGGCAGAGGATTAACCAAATGAGCCATGGCGCCGGTCTCCCCGACCAAATTTTTGTACCTCCAGCATTTTGAATTGACCAAAAGTGCTATTCAACTATATCTCATAGCCATGACCTTTAAGTCAATAGAATTCATGATGAATGTTGAATTCCCATTTTTGGATATTATTATTATTATTATAATATTCTGCCTCATGATAGTCCTCCAACTCATCAAAACAATTATTTTATCTTTTGTTCTCACTTAAATAATAAACATTTCAATAAAGGCAACTTATATGAAATAAGCTAGCCAAATTTTGAAAGTGAAATATTCATTTATCATCATCAATGAGGTAGTATGTTTCATCTGTCAAGTGAAGATGAACTGACTTCCAGATAGTGAAAACCTGATAGTAAATAAGATTTTATGACAAATTATTTGGCAAAACTTTATTCATAGGTTAAAAAGTGATATTCATTTATCTGTAGATCAGAAACTGAAATTTTCATCATTGGACACCATGTACTTCATGACCTGACATACCCATCAAAAACTAGGTAAACAGAGAGATTTCATTGTCACTTGAAATGAGATAGAATCAATTACTGAAGTAGAATTTCCTATAGATCTATGGATACACTACACATTAAAACTATTTACAGCCACCCTACTGTGCAATAAAACCCCAGAGCTTATTGATTGATGGGTGCTAGATTATAGCTAAATAGCAATAATATAAAATTTTTTAATGAGTCTGTTTTTACAGAGAGAGCATTCTGTACCATTTATCAACACATTGCATTTTTTAAAAAGATTTATTTATTTATTTTAAAGTCCGAGTTACACAGAGAGAGGGAGACAGAGAGAGAGGTCTTCCATCCGATGGTTCACTCCCCAACTGGCCTCAACGGCCGGAGCTGAGCCGATTTGAAGCCAGGAGCCAGGAGCTTCTTCTGGGTCTCCCACACAGCTGCAGGGCCCCAAGAGTTTGGGCCATCTTCTACTGCTTTCCTAGGCCATAGCAGAGAGCTGGATAGGAAGAAGAGCAGCCAAGACTAGAAACGGCACCCATATGGGATGCTGGCGCTTCAGGCCAGGCATTAACCCACTGTGCCACAACGCCAGCCCCAACAGATCGGATATTTTCAGTGTTACATTTGAATTCACAAGTGTCCTTTCAGCTAACTCAGTAGTATATGAACCTCTTCTCATTGGTCAGAACTTCAAGTAGAATATCAATTGGGTCAATTTTCTTGGATTAGATAGAGGTGCTGCATAACGAGTTAAGATTTCTCCATTTGTTCTGGGAATTGGAATGGATATGATAGGATATTATTGATCAAATAATATGATTGAAATTAAATTTGTGATCTTCAAAAACTTTTATTAATTATTGTAATCACTATAATTGTCTTAGAATATCTACTTCTTATCATAAAATCATTAGAAAATATAATTTCTATTCATTTATATTCTCATCAATTCCTGGCGATGATATTTGTCAAATTAATTAGTTGATCAATATCTGCTTAAAAATAACTAAAAATGAGGCTGGCGCCGTGGCTTAACAGGCTAATCCTCCGCCTTGCGGCGCCGGCACACCCGGTTCTAGTCCCGGTTGGGGTGCCGGATTCTATCCCGGTTGCCCCTCTTCCAGGCCAGCTCTCTGCTATGGCCCGGGAAGGCAGTGGAGGATGGCGCAAGTCCTTGGGCCCTGCACCCACGTGGGAGACCAGGAGAAGCACCTGGCTCCTGGCTTCGGATCAGCGAGATGCGCCGGCCACAGCGGCCATTGGAGAGTGAACCAATGGCAAAAAGGAAGACCTTTCTCTCTGTCTCTCTCTCTCTCACTATCCACTCTGCCTGTCAAAAAAAAAAAAAAAAAAAAAAAAAAAAAAAACCTAAAAATGAATATTAAAATGAAAAAATTAAAATTTAAGATACTAATACATCAATAGTATACAATTGTTTTTTAATTATTAGATTTGACTGTCTTAACTAAAAGGAGGATAAACCAATATCTGTGTTCTATTCAGTTCTATTCCATTTGGGAATTTCCCATAGTCTTATTTATGTATTATATTTGGGACATGCAGAAATAGAGTTTCCTTCTACTGTTCACTCCCAAATGTCCGCAATAACTGGGTTTGGCCAGATCTGTATCCAGGAGCCAGGAACTCAATCCAGGTCTCCAGCATAGATGGTAGGAAACCAATTACTTGAGTTACAACTGTTGCCTCCTAAGGTCTGCATTGGTGGGAAGCTGGCGTCAGCAACCAGAGTGGTACTCAAACCAAGGCCCTACAACCTGATGCAGGCATCTTAATCAATAGGCTAAATGCCCTCTCATACATATGTTCATTAATCTATAGAATATAAAATGCATTTTGATTTATATTTCTTTTTAAATTTTTATTTATTTATTTATTTTGGACAGGCAGAGTGGACAGTGAGAGAGAGAGACAGAGAGAAAGGTCTTCCTTTACCATTGGTTCACCCTCCAATGGCCGCTGTGGCTGGCGTGCTGCGGCTGGTGCACCGCGCTTATCAGAAGCCAGGAGCCAGGTGCTTCTCCTGATCTCCCATGCGGGTGCAGGGCCCAAGCACTTGGGCCATCCTCCACTGCACTCCCTGGCCACAGCAGAGAGCTGACCTGGAAAAGGGGTAACTGGGACAGAATCCGGCGCCCCGACCAGGACTAGAACCTGGGGTGCCGGCTCTGCAGAAGGAGGATTAGCCTATTGAGCCACGGCACCGGCCTGATTTATATTTCTTAATACCTGTTCACTTATATGAAAATAACTCATTATTGGTAATGTGAAAAAACAGAAGCACTGTTTGTACTACACTTCAAATATTACTGAGCCAGCTTTATTACAGTGAGTGCTTGCCCATTTAGACTGCTGATTTCTGCTGTTTTCACAATTACCTGCATGTAAATAGACTGAAAAGTAGTTCTTCCTTTCCTTTTGAATATTCCTGGGGTACTTTTGTACTGACTTTCTTGGTGTTAACAGCACACTATTTTAAAACATAAATAAACATGTTTGTCCTATATGCCATGTGTTTGATTTAAATTTGTAGCTATGAATCTAATTGTGATTAAAATAAAAGCCTGTTGGCATTTTTATGTAAATTAGAATGTTCTTCATTTCCAAATCTGTTTATCTTTTATAATTAGAGGGTTTTTTTTTTCTTTTCATTTCAAAGAATTTAAAATATTTACCTGGAGTTTAAATTAGTTGAGCAGTTTCTTGGGTTCTTGTTAATTAAACCAGACATAATTTTGTTAATATATGATAGATTGCTTTACATTTTCAAATGCCATAAACATCTGAACTTCATCTTAAAGAAGAGTAATATTTGTTTTAAGAGTAGATAGATGACAGACAAGAGATAAAATGTTTACTTTTTGAAATTAGATCACATTGTACTAATACTGTTTTCTCATCAGAATTTCATAATATATTTCAAAATATTATTCACGTGCTAGTCACATTTCATTTTTAAGTTCTATATCTTTAGGTTAGAAATTTATTTATTTAAATACATTTATCTATTTTTTATAAAATCATTCCAAAAAGAAATGTTTCAATATGTTAATGTCCACAACAGCATTAGATGTCTAATAGTCAGACTATAAATGTTTTTATAGGCATCAATGCAATTTTGAAGAATTAGTCCATTTCAAACTTCTTTCCAAATCGGGGAATGCAGTTCCTCTACTTTTCTTCTGTTTTCTTCCCCTGGTCAAAATCAGCATATCTTTCCCTTATTCAACCACTTTGTTAAAGAAAGAATTGAGATGCTGTGGAGCAGCATGTTCAGTACAAGCATACTACACTGAGTGGGTATATCACCTACAACTCTTACAGATGGAAGATGGTTAGATGACATCTTTGGAGAATGAGGTGAGAGCAAATTGTCACTGGTGATACTGCCTGAGGGCGAATCCTGCAGACTACACTGACTTTGAGTCTGGTGGGCAGGGTACTCAGCTAATCCTCTGTACAAAGAGCACGCCTCTTTCACCTGGTCCCTGGACAAGGGTACCTGGTGACCAGCAGGGAGAAAGCACCATTTTAACGCAAGTAGAGGCTGCAGTAGCTCATGTGTGTGCATGACTAGGAAATTTTTATCAGAGAGAGAAACCCATGTTCCCCACTGACTTTGAGTCTGGACTGGAGGGTCGCCAGGAGGTCTGGGTACTCATTTAGGACGCACTCATCCTTCCATTTTTTTTTTAAGATTTATTTATTAATTTGAGAAGTAGAGTTACAGACAGTGAGAGGGAAAGGCAGAGAGAAGTCTTCCTTCTGCTGGTTCACTCCACAAATGGCCGCAACGGCCATTCTTCCTGGTCCCCTGTGTGAGTGCAGGGGCCCAAGCACTTGGGCCATCTTCTACTGCATTCCCAGGCCATAGCAGAGAGCTGGATTGGAAGAGAAACAGCTGGGACTAGAACCGGTGCCCATATGGGATGCTGGCACTGCAGGTGGAGGATTAAACTACTGTGCCATGGCACCAGTCCCATCCCTCCATTCTATCATATCTCCGGGGCTCAAACTGCCAAGGTGGTGAATCCAGAGGCAACTGGCTCTGGGAATGCCTCTGCTGCATGCATGTATGGTACAGGCTCATGGGGCTGAGAATGGATTACCTGCACCCAGTGACTGTGGGAGCCCTGCACACCACGATTGTGGGAAATCTGTGACTGCACAATAGAGCTGGGGGGGTTGGAGCCTCTGAGCAAAGAAATCAAGAAACTCCACAACATCAAAACAAACAACCCACTTAAGAGATGGGCCAAGGACCTCAATAGACATTTTTCCAAAGAGGAAATCCAAATGGCCAACAGACATGAAAAAATGTTCAAGATCACTAGCAATCAGGGAAATACAAATCAAAACCACAATGAGGTTTCACCTCACCCCAGTGAGAATGGCTCACATTCAGAAATCTACCAACAACAGATGCTGGAGAGGATGTGGGGGAAAAAGGACACTAAACCAGTGTTGGTGGGAATGCAAACTGGTTAAGCCACTATGGAAGTCAGTCTGGAGATTCCTCAGAATCCTGAATATAACCCTACCATACAACCCAGCCATCCCACTTCTTGGAGTTTACCCAAAGGAAATTAAATTGGCAAACAAAAAAGCTGTCTTCACCTTAATGTTTATTGCAGCTCAATTCACAATAGCTAAGACCTGGAACCAACACAAATGCCCATCAACAGTAAACTGGATAAAGAAATTATGGGACATGTACTCTATAGAATACTATACAGCAGTCAAAAACAATTAAATCCAGTCATTTGAAACAAGAAGGAGGAATCTGGAAAACATTGTGCTGAGTGAATTAAGCCAGTCCCAAAGGGACAAATATCATGTGTTCTCCCTGATTGGCGACAACTAACTGAGCACCAAAAAGGAAACCTGCTGAAGTGAAATGGACACTATGAGAAACAGTGACTTGATCAGCCCTTGTCCTGACTGTTGATGTACAATGTAATACTTTATCCATTTTAGTATTTTTTTGTTCTAGTACTATTGGTTGAACTCTATAATTAACACACAATTATTCTTAGGTGTTTAAATTTTAACTGAAAAGTGATCCCTGTTAAATATAAGAGTGGGAATAAGAGAGGGAGGAGATGTACAGTTTGGCACATGCTCAATTGGACTTGCCCCAAATGGTGGAGTTAGAAACATGCCAGGGGATTCCAATACAATCCCATCAAGGTGGCATGTACCAATGCCATCTCACTAGTCCAAGTGATCATCTTCGGTTCACAATTGATCACACTGATAGGTCTAAGAGTCAAAGGTATCACACAAACAAGACTAGTGTCTGCTAATACTAACTGATAGAATCAAAAAGGGCGAGAACAATCCATCATGGAAAGCGGGATACACAGGAGACTCATAGAATGGCAGATGTCCTAAATAGCACTTTGGCCTCAGAATCAGCCCTTAAGGCATTTGGATATGGCTGAAGAACCCATGAGAGTATTTTAGGCATGAAAAGCTAAGACACTCAGGGAAAAAAAAAAAAAAAAAACCTAAATGAAAGATCTCTGCAAGTGAGATCCCAGTGGAAAGAACGGGGCCATCAAAGAAGGAGGTACCTTTCTCTGAAAGGAGGAGAGAACTTCCACTTTGACTATGACTCTGTCTGAATAAGATCGAAGTTGGAGAACTCAAAAGGCTTCCATAGCCTTGGCAACTCATGACTAGAGCCTAGGGAGATTTCTGATGCCATAAACAAGAGTGTCAAATTGTTAAGTCAACAACAGGAGTCACTGTGTACTAACTTATCAGGTGGGATCTGTCCTTAATGTGTTGTCCAATGTGAAGTAATGCTATAACTAGTACTGAAACAGTATTTTACACTTTGTGTTTCTATGTGGGTGCAAACTGATGAAATCTTTACTTAATATATACTAAATCGATCTTCTGTATATAAAGAGAATTGAAAATGAATCTTGATGTGAATGGAATGGGAGAGGGAGCGGGAGATGGGATGGTTGCGAGTGGGAGGGAAGTTATGGGGGGGGGGAGGGAATCCATTGTAATCCATAAACTGTACTTTGGAAATTTATATTTACTAAGTTAAAAAAAAAGAAAGAAAAAAAAAAGTGAGAGGAGAGAGAGAAACTCGTGTCCGTATTGGTCACTTTTTTTTTTTCCTCTTTCTTCTATTTAGCCTGGTGAACTTTTCCCCATGGGGTTTCAAGCCTCATTCCCTCTAGTCTCCTCTTTCCGCTTGCCCACCAGTGTCTTGGGCTATTGAGGTTCGGCTCACCTCGCGTTCCAGCGCTGGTGTGTTCATTCTGCCACTGGTGTCCCGAACCATGGGATCCCACGCTCTCCACGCAGGTCCACTGTGAATCACTAGTTCTGGAAGAGTTTCCTCTGCTGTTTCTTCCCCTACTCTTCCTTGAACCTGCAGTATCTCCACTTTTATTAAACTGTCTCTTCCTGGACTATCAGTGTGCTCCCTTCCTATTCTGCCATTTTGCTGCTTAAGGGATAGTACAAAAGCAGTGTGAAGAAGAATGTTTACAGCAATTAGTGTGTCCATCAAGGAAATAGGCATTAAGTAAATTACCTAAAAATGCTTCTCAATTACATAGAAGAAAGAATGTGAAATCAAATCAAAATTAGTTTTATAAAAGAATTAAAAACAAGAAGAAATAACCACAAATGAAACAAAAAATTACAAAAGATCAGTGAAATGAGGAGCTATTTTTTTAAAGAAACTAAAAATTGGCACACCATTAGCCAAATTACCCAAGAAAAGAGGGAGAAGACACAAATCAATAAAATTGGAGATGAAAAAGGAAATTCAACAATGAAAATCATAGAAATGAAATGAATTATCAAGAATTACTACAAACAGTTATATGACCACAAAATTTGAAAATCTAGAAGAAATGAATAGATTTCTGGATGCATGCAATCTACCAAACTTGAGTCATAAAGACACAGAAAACCTAAATAGATCAATAACAAAGATAGAGATAGAATTAGTAATAAAAACGTCCCCAAAAAAGAAAAACTCAGGACAGGATGGCTTCACTGCAGAATTCTTCCAAACTTTTCAAGGAAAAATTAATTCTAATTCTTCTTTAACTATTCTAAACAATCTAAAGGGAGGAAATCTTCCCAAAGCTTCTATGAGGCCAGCACCACTTAACTCCAAATCCAATATCTCTGATAAACACAGATGCAAAAATCCTCAACAAAATACTAACTATTCTAATCCAGCCACATATCAGAAAGGTCATTCACTCAGACCAAGTTGGATTTATCTCTAATATGTATGCATATTTCAACATATGCTAATCCATAAATGTAATACATCACATAGCCCTACTTGGAATGGCCATCATCCAAAAATAAAAAAAAAATGCTTGTGAAGATGTAGGGGAAAAGGTATCCTAGTATATTGTTTGTGGGAATGTAAACTAGTACAACTATTATGGAAGACAGTAAGATTATTCCTCAAAGATCTAAAAATTTGACCCATCCATCCCATTCACTGTAATTTACCCGAACAAAATCATCAGGATATGAAGCAATTATATGTACCTCCATGTTTACTGCAGATCAACTCACAATAGCTAATTTATGGAATCAACCCAGATGCCCATCAACTAATTACTGGATAATGAAAATGTGGAATATATACACATTGGGATATTACTCAGCCTTTAAAAACAATGAAAACCTTTCTTTTACCACAAAATGGTTGCAATAAAATAAATCAGCCTGAAGAAGGTAAATATATATTTTCTCTGAAATGTAGCAGCTAATATAGAATACAAAAATATGCATAGGGATGAATTGGACAGTTTGGGATATGATTTTCATTTTTAGCTCTTATTTTTACTCCTGTGAAACTGTTGTCTTCCTGCTGTTTCCTTGTTGAATATTATTATTAGTGATGAGTTAAGTCTGTGAGTACAGATTGGATTAAAATTAAGTCTTTGTGGAGCCAGCATTGTGGCATAGTGAGTTGGGCTACTGCCTGTGATGCCAACATCTCATAACAGTACCAGATCAAATCCTAGCTGCTCCACTTCTTATACAGATCCCTGCTGAAAAGCCTGAGAAAGCAGCAGAAGATGGTCCAAGTCTTCATTTACTAGTACCCAAGTGGGAAGTCCAGAAGAATCTTGGAGCTCTGGACTCCCGGCTTCTGGCTTTGGCTTGGCCCATCTCTAGCCATTGTGACCATTTGGGAAGTGAGTCAGGGGATGGGATATATATCTCTCCTTCTCTCTCTGTTGCTCTTTCAAATAAAATAAATCTTTAAAAAATATGTCTTTGCAAAAAATGATGAAGAGAAGGGAGGGAGGAGGATTGGCGGGGGTATGGGGGAGTAGGGAAGTATGTTTGTTTTCTTGGAGCTGTATCTGTGGAATGCATGAAATCTGTTCTCTTCATATTAAAAAAATTAAAGAGTCAATTTATTTCTATGAGACTGCACATTATTGCATATTTCCATTTAGTTTTTTATCCCTCTTCCCTGGTTCATTCATTTGGTCACTTGAAAAACATTTATTGAGTGTTACAATATGACAGACATTTTACATGTGACTGAACACACAATAATTATCTGCTTTCATAAAAATTCTGTCTTGCATGATAGGAGGGCAATAAATAAGATGAATAATACAAAAATGAAGAGTATGTTATACTGAAATTGGTAGTAATGACAAAAGTAAATTTGGAGAATGTTAATGTTGAGAAAAGCAATCTTAACTAATTCCCAGGAATAAACATCACTGTCATCTAAGTAATGACTAAAAGGAAGCAGGGAAATGAGCTGTATATCCAGTGGGAAAAGAGAATACCAGGCAGATGGAGTTACAGGAATGACAAAGGTAGATTTCTTGGGAAGAAAAGTTACTTAACAAGGTCAACAAAAATTCATGGTACCCATGAGACTAGCTCAACATAGGAAGTAAGAATAAAGTCACATCAGTAACAGTGAAGCATCTTGGGAAGGCTTTTGATTTATTGTATGAATTTCAGCTTTTTTTTTTTTTTTCTGAGTGTTATGAGAATCTGCTACAACACTGAGCAGTAGCCCGGTCTGATTTAGATTTAATAGGATCACCAACTTCAATGATGAAAATAACATGTTAAGGAGGCAAACAACTGGAAACAGGAACAGATAAGTGGCTTGTACAAAACTGCAAATGAAAGATGATTGGGAACAAGAAAGCTAGTAGGGAGAAGATCCCCTAATTCTTAGCATTTGACTTTTTTATACAGCTTTCAAGTAATTCCCATGCACTGTTAACCAGTTTCCTTTGCCCAAACTACTCTGAAAGCTTAGCAACAATCTTCCAAACACAAAAACTCAGTGTCATAAACTCTATTTCTGTGACTTATGTAAAATATTATTACAGTTGGCTTGGCTTTTATTGTTAAAATGATCTTAATTCTAGTCTTCTGGTAGTATCCACTCTCTCTTTTGCCTATTCATATTCCTTCTTTATACCACATACACACCATCCACCTCAACTCTCATCTATCACAGCATATTCTCATACTCCTTACACAAGAAATGTTCAACTGCTTTACTAACAAAATCAGTTAGGCCCTTTTACGAAATAAATTCTCCCGCAAAAGTTTTCTTGATTCCACCCAAACCCTCATCCTTCATAGCATGATTTATTCAGAATTTTACCAGTTGATCTGTATAAGATCCAGGAATATTATGTCATTTCTAATCTCTACAAAAACATAATCAAGATTATGCAATCCTCCTACCCTCCATAAAGGGCTTTAAGATATAGAGTATAAGTGATGTGTCAAAGCTGTCAAAGGCAGTCCCACTGGTAACATACAGGACTTTAAAACCAGTGCTATTTTACCTCAAAGCTGAAGATTACTTCATGATGCCACATAGCTGCCCCATGTGTAACTTACAACATGTATAAAGTTTAACATATGTGTAATAAAACAGCAATAATTTATGTTAAATGAGAATACTCTGAACTACTTCAGGAATGAACTTTCTCATCTAACTTGAAATTGCCTCCACTGCTCATGTGGAACCTTGATTACAATAAAGATCTTTGTTAGGGGCTAGCATTGTGGCATAGTGAGGTAAGCCACTGCCTGCAACGTCAGCCTACTATATGGTCCATGGTTTAAGCTGCAGCTGTTCCACTTCCAATCTAGCTCTCTGCTAATGTAGCTAGAAAAGCAGCAGAAGATGCCCAAAGTGCTTGGGCCCTTGCATCCTTGTGAGAGAGTTAGAAGAAGCTCCTGGCTCCTGGCTTCAGCCTGGCCCAGACCTGGCTATTGTGACCATTTGGGGAATGAACCAGTGGGTGTAAGATCTCTCTCTCTCTCCTGTATCTGTAACTCTGACATTCAAATAAATACATAAATTTCTTAAAAAAAAATTCTGGAGGAAAGAGGGTGTGAAGAAGAGAGGGGGAGAGGGAGGAAGGGAATATCATTGTGTTCCTAAAAGTGTATGCACAGGCCGGCGCCGTGGCTTAACAGGCTAATCCTCCGCCTTGCAGCCGCCGGCACACCCGGTTCTAGTCCCGGTTGGGGTGCCGGATTCTATCCCGGTTGCCCCTCTTCCAGGCCAGCTCTCTGCTATGGTCCGGGAAAGCAGTGGAGGATGGCCCAAGTGCTTGGGCCCTGCACCCGCATGGGAGACCAGGAGAAGCACCTGGCTCCTGGCTTCGGATCAGCGAGATGCGCCGGCCGCAGCGGCCATTGGAGGGTGAACCAACGGCAAAAAAAAAGGAAGACCTTTCTCTCTGTCTCTCTCTCACTATCCACTCTACCTGTCAAAAAAAAAAAAAAAAAGTGTATGCACAAATCACATGGAATCTGTTGAAAACAATTAAAAATGAAAATGAAAAAAATTTAAAAAGATTTCAGTTAGTTTAAATGTCTCTCTTTTGATAACATTTAATGATATCTTAGCGGTTTACTCTATTAAAAATAAAGTTCCATTATATATGAGTATTGTAATTTTGTATCCATCTCTGCTCTACTTTCACTTTTCCTCTTAAATTTTAATTTACATTTTTTCAAGTGGGGTAAAATGTGGGATATGGGTGCTCATAAGTCTATTCATATCTTAAAATTTAAAAATTAAAATTTATGTAGTGGGTATTGTGGGGCAGTGGGTTAGGCAGTGCTGCTTTGAGTTCTGCCTCTGTCTCTACTTCTGATCAAGCTTTCTGCTAATGTGTGCCCTGGGAGGCAGCAGATGGGCTCAACCACTTAGATTCCTGTCATACAAATGGGAGGTCAGCCAGGAATCCTGGGGCCCAGCTTCACTCTTGTGTAGCCCTGGTTGTTGCAGGCATTTAGGAAGTGAATCAGGTGATAGAAGACCTCTCTGTCTTTTTCCTTCTCTCTGTTTTTCTAACATTCAAATAAATAAAAATTAATAAATTTTAAAACAAAAAGAATTAAAAATGATTAAATAGGTACACTATAATGTACATGTAGTTTAAATAATTCTCAAATTTCATTTGAATCAAGATCTATAATTAAAATTATAATAATACAAATTTGCATCAACTTATATATTACATTTTGAAAGATTTATGGTTAACAATTACCTTGATAACATTATTATCATTAATATGACTACTAAATTTGTGAGATCATTTCAAATGACTAATGCTAGGGATTCTAATTTTAAAATACATATTTTCATATATCTCATAATTTCATTAGTTGAGATATGCCTAAGATTTGACAAAATATCTTAGGAAGATATTGCCAAAACCAAATATTTCGAAGGGAGAGTAAAAAGCTACAGCACCTGTGTTTCTAGAGCAATCCTAAATAAAGATACTCCCTATCCTTCAAAAGCATTAAATGTTTACAGGGAAATGAGAACACATTCTGGGGTTTTACTATAATTATTTAGCTTTCAAATATCATGTTCTAAAGAGCACCTTCAATATTCTCTGTGCAAGAATGTTAATGAAGAACATCTTTAAAATTTTTAAATGTATAAGAAAATAGAAGTATATGACTACCTATTTCTAATTTTATCATATGATTAATTTTAGACTGAACGTCTCTAAGATCAGCAGAATTAAAGAACAAAAGCATAATTAAACACTGAAGGAATTTATCTTTAAAAGTGTAATTTTGATGGCCATGCCATTTCTTTAATTTATCTGTCTAAAACTTCATTAACTCTCTTGGCATTAAGAAAATCTTATACAAAGTTTTGAATAAATGATAAATGGCTATATTTCTTATGTATTTTCAAAGTTGTACATGAAGTCACAGGCTTTTCTCTTATTTTTTTCTAAAAGTTTGATCAACTTAAATATTTAAATTCCTATTGTTGCAGTGGTGTTATGGTAACAGTTATTAAAAGTAATATATATATTATATAAATATTAAGTAAAAGTATTAAAAGTATTACATCTTTATCTATGACTTATAATAACTTAATTCCATTGATAATATTTTTCTCCAAAATTTTTTCTTTAGAGTTGTAGCATTTTTAAATGCTTTGGATTGAACAAGTTATAGTCAAAAGGTCAATTGCTACCATTTTATACCACTGTTTGGTATGGTAAACATTGATGTCAGGAAAATAAAGCCCCTCGATTTAATTATATTTCTCTTACCAATCTGCTTCTTTATTGTAATCCTCATAAACAATCAATTCAATATAGATTTGAGTGCTTTCTGCATCCTATGTGCTAAGCACTTTAGAGAATTTAAAAATGAATGGAAAACTGTGCAATTTATTCTATACTCTATTTTGAAGTGAATTGTACAAAGAGATGTGGTAGACTGAAGAAAAACATGCACACTTTTTATAAAGTATAAATTAAATAAGAAAGTATGTTTCAAAAAGATTATATGATAAAAGTCATATTTAACTAGTAAAATGAAATTTTAATGAAAAGAAATGCATGTAAAACATTCTATAAATGTACCTAAAATTACTGTATGATTATTTCCTGATATCTGTGTGCATGGCATATGTTTCAATTTTGGTACTTCCAATTTGTTTCTCTTTACACAGTACAGATTTGGATATACATTTTGTAACTGATAATATTTTCTTCTTCTAAAAAAAAGATTTATTTATTTATTTATTTATTTGAGAGGTAGAGTTACAGACAGAGGGAAGGAGAGACAGAAAGATAGATATTTCCTCCAGTGGTTCATTCACCAAATGTCTGCGATGACTGGCTGAGCCAATCTGAAGCTAGGAATCAAGGGCTTTTTCCACGTCTCCCATGTGTGTTAGGGGTCCAAGCACATGGACCATTTTCTAGTTCTTTCCCAGGAAATAAGCAGACAGCTGGATCAGAAGAGGAGCAGCCAGGACACAAAGCACGCCCAAATGGGATGCCAGCTCTGCAGGAGGAGCCTTAGTCTACTACACCACAGTGCCAGCCCCAACATTTACCTTTCTTAGTGAGTCTTCATCCATTTATTTTTAATATCATTATTTACATTTCTGCAGAGATTACATTTGTGGTGTATTATTGTTTCTCTTTTCCTCTTTTAATGCATTATTTTTTGAGTAGATGACTTCTACTGTAGTACTTTACTTCCTTAAAGCATTTTAAAATTGTATTTTTCTATTTTTTTCAAATTTTGCATTGACTTGCATCTTACAAAAATCATCTTTATAATAACAATACATTGACAATATGTTTCTCCAATATAGTTCTATCCTTTCCTTTTCTTGCATCATGTATATTAAGCCTACATATTTTTCAAATAAAATAATACAATACTACAGTTATTACTTTATATATTCTTATGTCTTCTTAAAAAATGTAAGAGGAAACCAGCATACTAGGTTAAACCACTGCCTGTGATGCCAGCATCTCAAATGGGCAACAGCTGGTGTCCTAGTTTCTCCACTTCTGATCCAGATCCCTACTAACACACATGGTAAAGCAGCGGAAGATGGTCCAAATGCTTAGGCCCCTATCAACCAAGTGGTAGCCGAAAGCTCCTGGATCCTGGCTGCAGCCTGGCCAAGCCCTGAACATTGAGGCATTTTGGGGAGTGATCCAGCAGATGGAAGATCTCTCTCTCTCTCTCTCTCCCTCTCCCTCTCTCTTAACTCCCTCCAACTCTGTCTTCCAATAAAAAAAAAAAATCTTTTTTTTTTAATGTAAGAGAAGAAGGCAAGTATTTATAAAGTTCTTTATATTAATCTTTCTGTGACTCTATTAAGGCTGCTATCTCAAAATGGCTGGGTGGCTTACCAATGCACTCTTTTTCTCACAATTGTGAGGACTGGAGCATCTAAGAACAGGGCGCTGAAAATTTCAGTGTCTGAGGAGAGCATGCCTCCTGGTTTCAATATTTGCTTTCAACTGTGTCCTCCCGAGATAGAAAGAGCAAACAAGCTTCTTCAGGCTTCATTATATGGGCACTAACCACACATACAAAGACTCTACACTCATGATCTAATTACTTTAAGGAAGCCATACCTATAAGTACATCACATTGGAAATTAGATTTCAATCTACAGATTTGGGAAAGACACAAGCATTCAAGTCATAAGAACTTACTTTTTCCCATTTGTGATTCTGTTCACATTTTCCCCCTAGAAACTCAAGTTACTACCTGATGTTATTTCCTTATTGCCATACATCTTGGTTCTCATCTATATCCACTGTGTTGTCATGGTTAAACGTGAGCTTTCTTCAAAGACTTAATGGAAAATGTGCATTAAAATGACTATGCATGGGGGTGGGCAAGGGAGACACTGATGAAGCTCCTGGATCCCAGTTTCAGCCTGGCCCAGCTCTGGCCTGTTGAGGTCATTTGGAGAATGAACTTGTGGATGGCAGATCTTTGTCTCTCCTTTCTGACTCATTCAAATAAATAAACAAATAAATCTTTTAAATATCAAACAAATAAAATTGTGAAAATAAGAAGTTATTTTAAAATAGATTCATTATATAGAAATATAAATTTTCGTTAACAATTTTATTTCACTCACATCTTTTAGGAAAACGTTGAGAGCTTTACTATGTAAAAGAAGAGTGCTTTCTTTCTAAGACATCTTGCTGCACAACGTCTTAGCTTTTTTTTCTAGTTTAATTATTGAAAAGCAATTCAATGCACTCAAAAATACTTCATTTTCTTTATGATAGCATGGATGTCTTTTAATCCTATTCGCATAGCTTCCAAAATCATTTATTGCTCATTACATTTTATTTCAAGAGTTAGTAGTTACTTTTCTCTTACAGCAATAACCTTTATGCCTACTGATTTACATGACAAGAATGTGTATAATTATGGCTACCTGGTCCGCTAAAATGCCATTTCAACAAAAGCATTACATTTATTTTATCTAGATGCATCCAGATTATGAAACTCAGCTAGTTTTAGATAATCCACATTAATATGAATGTCCGAGTAGGGCTCAAAAGAATAAAATTAATCTTCAGATGTTTGTAAATCAAATCAAATTTATAACATCTGTCATCATAACTGATAGTTATAGTAATTCTTCCAGATGTAAAGGTTTGCACCTTAATGTTAAAGGAAAATTTGTTTCAGCAATTGCATTACTAAGGTCTCCTGATTATAAGTAATAAAATAAAATAAAATAAAATCCAGAGGGGCTAGCTTAAACGATCGAAAAAAAAGCAGGGGGAAATTTATAATTTATTAATTTGTTTCTGATTTACATGCATGAATACTACTATAAAATGCAAATACTATTGTAAATGCAAATACTAATATAAAAAAGAGGGATGTAATTGTGAAATTACAGAGGTGATTCATAGATTTGGGCAGGGGCCGGCGCCGCAGCTCAACAGGCTAATCCTCCGCCTTGCGACGCTGGCACACCAGGTTCTAGTCCCGGTGGGGGCGCCGGTTCTGTCCTGGTTGCCCCTCTTCCTGACCAGCTCTCTGCTGTGGCCCTGGAGTGCAATGGAGGATGGCCTAAGTGATTGGGCCCTGCACCCGCATGGGAGACCAGGAGAAGCACCTGGCTCCTGCCTTTGGATCAGCGCGGTATGCAGGCTGCAGCGCGCCGGCTGCGGCGTCCATTGGAGGGTCAACCAACGGTAAAGGAAGACCTTTCTCTCTGTCTCTCTCTCTCTCACTGTCCACTCTGCCTGTCAAAAAAAAAAAAAAAAAAAAGAATTTGGGCAGGGATGTATTTTGAATTCAGATAGAAACTAAAATTAAAATGAATGTTCTTCAGAGTATTGCTTCCTAAATATTCATTTTATTTAATTAATTATATTTTCATGTGCAAACTACTATTAGCAATGATGTCTGGATAAAATATTTCTCTGGGATTGCCTGTGATCTGGGAAATTGCCTTTCAAATGAGCTCCCAGAAAATATTTATTCCCTCTAATTCACCTTATATACACTGATTAGCAAAGGTCTTGACAACTAAGGAATTCACTGTTGTTTCTTAACATCTAGACTTCAGTTTCCCTGACTAAATGTTTTCTTCCATTAAGTACTGGTTATCTCTTTTCTAGAGAAGAAAACTGAATCATACTTAATCAGTTATATTCCTTCTCTAGACTTTGGGCTGTTGTGCAATAAAGCACAGAGTTTGGGTACTAATGATATGATCTAAGTTGATAATTATTATATGGAATTAGAAAAACTGTGAAGCTTAGGTGCAGATTTTCTAATTATAGAGAAAATTGTACTTAATGTCAATCAATTATAATCGTATCCTCAATGACACATGATAAAGATACGGTACTCTGGAAAACCATACTTATCATTTGGGAATAGAGCTCAGAGAATCCATAAATATCCAAACTTCTCTTTTCAGAGAAGCTAGATAATAATTAATGTAATGTGGAGTTGTCATTATTGAATATGCTGGATTTTTTTTGTATAGCATTATTAATTAAAGAAAAGTATCAGCTTTACCATACTGGACTCAGAGGTTACTAAGAAGATGTAGATAAAGTGAACATTCTTCATCAAACTGTTCTTTATGTCATCAGCTGTGACTTCACTTGAGAAATTCAGAGGCAGAGACAAGTTACCTGTGTTTCTAGAAATAATTCTCTATTCCATTGATTCTTCCTGTGCTCCAGACTATCAGTCTGCTTTGGAAGGTAGCCAAGATAATTCAGAGGCTTCTCTAACTCAAGGAATGTTTTAACTTCCTGGTAGAAAAATATCCCTTCCATTTGGAAGTTTCTACACTCATACATAAATTATTGAGATTTTTTTCTTTATTTCCTAGTATGTGATTGAATTGGTTGTACCTTTTGCATTTTAAATCCCTTAATGCGATTTTCTAGTCACAACTCTCTGAAATTCTTTATTTTGAATAAATAAAATCCTCAAGAATGTATGGGGATGTTCAAAGACTAAAATCTGAATCACTTAAAATCTTAATGATGTTAATGTTTCCTTTGTATCAATTTCAAAACCAGTTATTCTAACTGATAGAATCAAAAAGGGAGAGAAGGATCCAACATGGGAAGCGGGATACACAGCAGACTCAGAGAATGGCAGATGTCCTAAACAGCACTCTGGCCCTCAGAGTCAGCCCTTAAGGCATTTGGATCTCACTAGAAGATCCATGAGAGTTTCTCAGGCATGGAAAGCCAAGATACTCTGGCAAAAAAAAAAAAAAAACCAACCAACCTAAATGAAAGATCTCTGTGAGTGAGATCCCAGTGGAAAGAATGGGCCATCACATCAAAGAAGGAGGTACCTTTTTCTGAAGGGAGGAGAGACCTTCTACATTGACTATGGCTTTGTCTGGACAAGATCGGAGTTTGTGAACTCAGGAGGTTTCCTTAGCCTTGGCAGCTCATGACGGGAGCCTCGGGTGATTGCTGACGTCATGAATGAGAGTGTCAATTGTTGGATCAACAACAGGAGTCACTCTGCACCTGCTCCCCATGCGGGATCTCTGTCCTTACGTGTTGTACTATGTGAATTAACGGTAAAACTACTACTCAAACAGTACTCTGTACTTTGTGTGTCTTTGTGGCTGCAGACTGTTGAAATCTTTACTTAGTATATACTAAGTTGACCTTCTGTATATAAAGATAATTGAAAATGAATCTTGATGCAGAATGGGATGGGAGAGGGAGTGGGAGATGGGATGGTTGTGGGTGGGAGGGAGATTATGGGGGGAAAGCCGCTATAATCCAAAATTTGTACTTTGGAAATTTATATTTATTAAATAAAAGTTGAAAAAAACACTTATGCTAGATTATATTCATAACAATATATCCTTATCTATAAGATCATAATTATTACTGTCATTCAATATCAATAAGTGTGAAGAAATAATAGCAAATAAATTTAGTTTTATTTATAGCCACGTGGAAGTAATTTTCATTGGGAGTCTGTAAAACAGTCAATTTTATGACCATAGACTTTACTGTGATATTTGGAGAATATTTATTTTAGACTTATTCTCAAATTAAAATGTTAAACTAAATGACATATGGACAGCAAAGAACCTAAAATATCTGGTGGAAGTGAAAATCAGGGTGACCAATTTTCACTTTTTAAAAAGATATTGAGTATACATATTTACATATTTATAAACACATACAAACGCGGGAGTATATATACACATAAATAGAAACATAATTTCACATAAATCCTATGTCAATAAATATTGTTTTTAGTTCTATCATCTCTATTTTCATATTACTCATTTCGTATTTTAAGAGGCAATTGCTAGCCGGCACCGCAGC
This sequence comes from Lepus europaeus, assembly GCF_033115175.1. Lineage (NCBI taxonomy): Eukaryota > Metazoa > Chordata > Mammalia > Lagomorpha > Leporidae > Lepus > Lepus europaeus. The sequence continues at coordinate 32,407,754 of NC_084842.1, forward strand.
TCACTTGGCTATTCTGCCAGCGTTGCCGGCACTCCGGGTTCTAGTCCCGGTTGGGGCGCCGGTTTGGTTGCTCCTCTTCAAGTCCAGCTCTCTGCTGTGGAGCAGGAAGGCAGTGGAGGATGGCCCAAGTGCTTGGGCCCTTCACCTGCATGAGAGACCAGGAGAAAGCACCTGGCTCCTGGCTTTGGATCGGCTCAGTGCCCGGGCCATAGCAGCCATTTGGGGGGTGAACCAATGGAAAGAAAGACCTTTCTCTCTGTCTCTCTCTCTGTCTAACTCTGCCTGTCAAAAAACTAAAATAAAAAAAGAGACAATTGCTAAATATTACATTAACACAAATGAAAGCTTTAAGGGAAATGTAATATTTCCATACTTCTATTTCATCAATAATAAAATATACATAAGCTTTTGTTCCATGTTAACATCTACTATGAGGAAATTAAATACATATATTTTTTATCCTTTACTATCATGGAGAGATTTTCAAATGATAAACAAGACCTTGAGGATTTTACAAATGCCATGTAATTTTTTTAAAAAAACAATAACATAAAGAATAGATTTTACATATTTCATAGGTTCAAATCTAAGAAGATGATCATAGGTCTCTCCCTTTCTCTCTCCCTCAGTCAATTCCCATCCTGAATTCTTTTTTTTTTTTAATTTTGATAAAAACTTAATTTCAATCCACTATGTAATCACAGGCTTAACACATCACTAACAATAATATTCAACAAGTAAACACTAGAAAACTTCCACAGGAGTATAAACAAGGACTAACCAACAATAAAATCTCAACATGTTCATTTAATTCTTATACTTCTTAATTATATACTAAATATCACATATCAGACAAAACATAGGCTATCTGTATTTTGGGGATTGGCTAATTTCACTAACTAAATAGATACAACTGGAACCATTATGCTTATATAAATCTTGATTATTCTATGGCAAAATAGTTTAAATCTAAGTGGTAATTTTCAAAAATTATTTTAATAAGCATATGTATTTTCACTAACTCAAAACATAATTTATTAAATGAATTTTAAAATATTCTGAATGCTTGGACAAGTAAGATTTTTTCATTATCAATGGAAATGCTGGGTTTTGAATGAAATATCAAAATCAATCATTTGGTGCAGTCTAATTTCCTTGCAACAGTGAATACCTTATAGCTGCTAAAACACTTGTAATATCTATGTTACTCCATATATACTCTGTCTCTAAAAATGCAAACAAAGATGTTGCACAGTCTATTAGTAAATCTGTCATCAAATTATAATACCAGTTCTTTGAAAGGGTTGTTCTAAAATCATTATGAAACTCAATATTTCAACTCATTTTCATTTTTAAAGTTTTAAATGACACATAAAAATTTCACTTAAAGGGTTGGGGACACGGCATAGCAGTTAAGCTGCCATCTGCAGCACTGGTATTGCATATGGACACTGTTTCGAGTCCTGGATGCTCCACTTTTGATCCAGCTTCCTTGTAATGTGTCTGTGAAAGCAGTGGAAGATGGCCCAAGTGCTTGGGCACTGCACCCACATGGAATTCCTGACTCCTGGCTTTGGATTGGTACAGCTCTGGCCGTTGTGGCCATTTGAGGAATGAACCAGTGGGTAGAAGATCTCTCTCTTTCTGTCTTAATCTAACTCTGCCTTCCAAATAAATAAAAATAAATCTTAAAAAAATTATACCTATGTAGTATCATGTGATATTTTGATATATGTATACATTGTGTAATGTCGAATCTTGGTAAACATCTGTTTATTCAAACATTTTATTTTTGACTTAACTTGAATGCTATAAAATATCCTTGAAAACTATTTTCTCTATAACAATTATTTGTGAAATTAATATAATATGTTCAGTTTCTTCTAAAACACATAAGAAACTGTATTTACTCTTTACTGAACATGAGAACGTTCTGCATCCTTATCTTTGTTCCTTATAAGAATTATGCAACAAAAATAGAGATTAATATGTTTATTTTCAGTCCAAAGAATTAATACCTCTTTTATGTTCATTTTAAAAGTAATGTAAAAATCTTATGCTCACATTTTTACTACTTTCTGTCACTTATTATCTTAAGAATTTTGAGAGATATTACACTAGACAGTTTTTAAATAATCAGACTTTGATAATTTAAATAGGTTAATGCCTAATTACCACAATTTAATAAAAAGATTAAATTTTAAGATATGTATAGACCACATACAGTTTTTATTAACTTTTATTTCCCATTATTACTCTTTTGAAATACATTTAGAGTTCATATGTTAGAGTTATGACCTCATAATTGTAGGTATTAGTATCTCTAGGTCAAAGTGTAAGAGAAATTATTCATGTTTTAGTACTTCAATAATAAGATGTAAGATCATAATCTTCTATCAAAGGAGTTGCCAGAAATGACTGAATCTCTAGTGATATGATGTCAAAGCCCTTTAAACGTTGCCCTCTTGACTCAGAAGTCCCTGTTACTCCTTATTCATTTTAAAATATTTTGTATAATACTATGCATGCATATAATCTATAAGCATAATTCAAAATGAAAATAAATTCAGGAAAAATCACATATACACATTTCAAATTATATGTACATATAATTTTGATTTTTATGATATACATAAAAATTTTTTAATAACCTCCAATAAATTGTTAGGACTGCAATAGGTTGCATGACAGAATTCTTTGCTTGATCTGTTGCCTATATATAATGGCTTTGAGGACATTTAAAGTATACAAAGTTATCCACATAATGATTTCATATTCAATGGTGTTTTAATTGAAGGAGCTATAAATTTGCAAAGCACATACCAGTCAGGGTTCCTATACATAAAAAAATCTGGTAGAAAAATGTATATATATATATATATATATATATATATATATATATATATAAACAAAAGATTTGTCTTAATGTCTTGGCTTACAAAATAAAAGGAGAATAGCTATACAAATCTGAAATTCACAGGGCAGGCCATAAGGAAGAGCATTGTAAAACTTTCTGGCAAGAGCTTCAGATGAAGACTGAATCAATAATACAGACCCTTCCAACAAAGAAAAGCCCATGATTGGATGGCTCCACTGCTGAATTCTACCACACATTTAAAGAAATAGTAATTCCAATTCCTCTCAAATTATTCACAATAATTGAAAGGGAGTGAATCCACTCATAATAGATCTTTGATACCAACACCACCATAATTCCAAAACCAGAAAAAATATACGAGGAAGTGAACTGTAGATCAATATCACTGATGAACATAGAATCTAAAATCTTCAACAGAATACTAGCTAATAGAATTCAACAACATATGAGAAAGATCATTCACCTAGACCAATGGGATTTAATCCTGGTATGCAGGGATGCCTGAACATTCACAAATCAATAAGTGCAATACATAACTTTAACAAACTGAGAAACAAAAAACATACAATTATTTCAAGAGATACAGAGAGAGCATTTGATAAAACACAACATCATTTCATGATGAAAACCTGAAGCAAATTTGGTATAGATGCAACATTCTTCAACACAATCCAGGCAATGTATGGTAAACCAAAAGCCAGTACCTTATTGAATGGGGAAAAGCTGGAAACTTTTCCTCTAAGATCCAGAACCACACAAGGAAGCCCACTATCATTATTGCTATTCAATACAGTCCTTGAAGTTTTAACAAGAGCCATTAAAAAAAAAGGAAATAAAAGGGATACAAATTGGAAAGGCAGAATCCAAGTTACCCTTATTTGCCGATGACATGAATCTATATATAGACGAACCAAAAGACTCCACTAGGAGACTATTGAAACTCATAGAAGAGTTTGGTAAACTAGCAGGATACAAAATTAACTTACAAAAATCAGTAGCCTTTGTGTACACAGACAATATCATGACTGAGAAAGAACGTCTAATATCAATCCCATTCATAATAGATCAACACATTCACAATACCTGCAAAAAAATTAAATATCTTAGAAGTAACCCAGGAAGTCAAAGATCTGTATGATGAGAACTATAAAACATAAGAAAGAAATAGAAGACACAAAAACATGGACAATATTCCATATTAATTGATTGGAAGAATTAATATCATCAAAATGCCCATACTACTGAAAGCAATTTACAGATTCAATGGATCCCAAAATACCAATGAAATTCTTCTCATTCCTAGAAAAAAAATGCTAACATTTATATAGAAACACAACAGACCTTGAATACCTGAAGTAATCTTATACAACAAAAACAAAACTGGAGGCATCACAGTAGCAGATTTCAAACATACTACAGAAGAGTTATAATTAAAACAGTCTGGTACTGGCAAAAAGACAAATAGGTATACCAATGGAACAGAATAGAAACAACCAACTTATCTTTGACAAAGGGTCTAAAATCATTTCTGGAGAAAGGACATTCTCTTCCACAAATGGTGCTGGGAAAACTGGAACTCCATATGAAACAAGTATGAAGTATGAAACAAGACCCTTACTTTACACATTACACAAAAATTCACTCAAAATTTATGAAATACATAAATCTATGTCCCAATATCATCAAGTTGAGAACACTGGAGGAAACTCTGCAAGACACTGGCATAATCAAAGACTTTTTGGAAAAGACTTCAGAAACACAGCAATAAAGAAAATATGGGAAATTGTATTATATCAAGCTGAGAATATTCTGCACTGAAAAGGAAACACTCAGCAAAGTGAAGATGCAATCAATAGACTAGGGGATAATATTTGCAAACTGTACAACTGATAAAGGATTGTTATCCATAATCTATAAGGAACTCAAGAAACTCAACAACAAAAACAGAAACAATCCAGTTAAGAAATGGTCAATGAATTTGAACAGGCAATTTTCAAGGGAGGCAATTCAAATGGCCAACAGACACATGAAAAAAAAAATGTTCATGATAACTGGCCATCAGTGAAATGCAAATCAAAGCCACAGTGAAGTTCATCCCAGTTAGAATGGCTTTCATATAGAAATCAACAAACAACAAAAGGCTGGCAAGGATTTGGGAAAAGGCTCCCTAATCCACTGTTGGGAATGTAAACTGACACAGACACTGTGGAAGACAGTATGAAGATACCTTAAAAATCTGAAAATAGGTCTACCACATGACTCACCCATCCCACTCCTGGGAATTCACCCAAACAAAATGAAATCAGAATATGAAAGAGTTATCTGTACCCCCATGTTTCACAATAGCTAAGGTATGGAATCCACCCAGATGACTGGATAAAGAAATTAGTATATATATACACACTATGGAATGCTATTCAGCTGCAAAAATAATGAAATCCTGCCTTTTGCAACAAAATGGATATAACTATAAAGCATTATATTTAGTGAAATAAACCAGTCCCAAAAAAGACAGATACCACATTTCCCTGATATGTGGCAACAAATAGAGTACCTACAATGTAATGTATTTGAGTGAATTGGACATTTTGAGATTCAATGCTTGTTTATAACCCTTGTCTCTAAGGTTGAGAAACAGTGGTTTTTTTTTTTTTATTTTTTCAATACTATTTGCTGAACTCTTAGTGTAGGGTTAAGCTTATGAGTATAAAGTAAACTGAAAATATATCTTTGTAAAAAATAAGAGTGGGTATAGTAGAGGGAAAAGGAAGAAGGGTAGGAATATGGGTATGAGGGAATTTAGGGTGGGAAGTATCTCTGTGCTCTGTGTTCAAATATCAAATACATGAAATTTTTATACCTTAAATAAAATTTTTAAAGAAAGACCTGAAGCCAGAGATACAACTAAAATTCCTTTTTAGGGAAGACTTGGTTCTCTAAATAAGATCTTTCAATTGATTGAATAAAGCTCATCAAAATAATCTGTTACCTAAAATCAAATAATTGTGAATTTTAATCACATTTACAAAATACTTTCACATCAACATCTGTATTAGCATTTGATAGAATACCTGCAATAAATAGGTTGACATAAAAACCTGGCCATTTAGATTATTTCCTGGTTTTATACAATTAAAATTATCTTGATACCAGAAAGATTAAAATATGAATGTTTAAGTCAGCTATCAGCTTATCAGGAGATCTTACACATTTAATACCATGAAAGCATTTATTTTTGCCATGTATTTTGGTATTTTTTACACATTTGAAGACTATAAGGCTAATAGATGCTTAAGATTTTAATCTCTGTTAATCAACATATTTGGACCAAGATCTAGACATACTAGTTTAATTAACTTTGTTTATGGTCAAATAACAAAAATAAATTTATATCAAATTACATCATGTCTATTTTTCCAAATGTAGATATTTTTTTTCTGTATTAGATATGTATACTGATTAACATACCTATGACTAATAACAATGATGTGTCTTGCATATAAGAACAATCTTCTAGTCTACATAGACACCAATATAAATAGATAAAATTAATCTTTAGTTTAAAAATTCATAATTATCACTTTGATAAATAATAGGAAGTAAGACTTCTATCTTTAGGATGTAATTATAAATTGTAGAAAATACATGAAATTATTTCAAAAAGTTTGAGGTACATGAAATGTAAGAGTATATTTATTTTGGTGTAAAAATTATTAAGATCCATGCATATTTTTTCATAATATATGTATTCTATGAGCTTTTTGAAGAAGCTTTTTATCATTTGTCTCTTTATTGCTTTTTCTTTTTTAAAAATTTATTTATTTGAAAGGCAGAGTGACAGAGAGGCAGAGGCAGAGATAGAATGAAAAAGAGAGAGAGGTCTTGCATCCGCTGGTTCACTCCCCAGATGGCTGCAACAGCTGGACCTGCATTCATCTGCAACCAGGAGGCAGGAGATTGTTCTGGGTCTCCCACACAGGTGCAGGGGCCCAAGAACTTAAGTCATCTTCTACCACTTTCCTAGGCCATAGGCGAATGATAGATCAGAAATGGAGCAGCTAGGAGTTGAATCGGCGTCCATATGGGATGCCAGCATTCCAGGCAGTGGCTTTACTCGCTATACCACAGCACTGGCCCCACCTTTTTTCTTACAAATAATATATTTTTATTTAACAAATATCATAGTATTTCTCTAAATCCCTACATTTGTTTTCTTTATGTTATGTGTTATTTATTGTTGTATAACAATTTGTACATGTTTAAGCAATACAAATTTCTTATCTGATAATTTCTATGCATCAGTATTCTAGGTAAGTCTTATGGGCTCATCTGATATTAATCTCTTACTTATGTGTCAGCCAGGGCTGTCATCCCAGCTCACTAGTGTCAGAATTCATTTCCTGGCAGTTGTAGAATAGAAGTCTTCTCCCTTTTTTTTTTTTTTTTGTTTCTTTTTGCTGGCTGTTGGAATTAAGCTTGTTCAAAGCAACTAAAAGCTGCCTTTAGATTCTTATCACATGACAATCTTTTTGGTAGATCACAATACTTGTTTGTTTCTCAAAAGCTAAGAGGAGTACCTCTTTTTCTTTGGATTTTTTCTGCTACTTTGAGATTACTTAAATTCCATCCAGGATAATTAATTAAAACAAAGCCAACTGATTAAGTATCTTAGTTACATTTGCAAAACAACTTTTCCCAATGTAATTGAACTACAAGAGTGATAACCTGTCACATTCACAAGTTTTGCCCATGCAAAGAAGAGATTATGCAATAATCTGAAAGATCATAGAAATTTGTCTATCAGGGTCTGGCACTGTGGCACAGTGGGGTAAACTGTAACTTGTGATGCCACCATCCCACATCAAGGGTGCCAGTTAGAGCCCAACGGCTCTGCTTCTGATCCAGCCAGCATCCTACTTGGAAAAGCAGTAGATGATGACCCGAGTCCTTGGGCCTATACCAGCAGATAAAAAATCTCTGTCTCTGACTCTTTCTCACTCACTGGTGCTCTGCCTTTGAAATAAGTAAATGATTTTTAAAAAGGAAATTTGCCTATCATGTCCTAAAATAAAAGTTCTCAACAGCATGTTAAAATAGCATGGTAATATACACAAATTTGCTTATAGATGACTTGTTTCAGGATTGTGTTTATGATAGGCTCTTATGAATACATAAAAGTATTAATAAATGAATACATCTCTCTATTCCTTTTAATAGTCTTATGAACAAAAGCTAACTACTGAGCCTGTGACTTACTAGACTATCTGTTCAAAGATAAATAATGCTTGCTTGTGAATTCCAGAAACTAGCCTTGGGAAAGCCAACTAAACTTGCAAAGTAATCTGGTAACCTGCCATCAGCATAATCAGAGGACTGAATTTATTATATGAAGGTAAAGGTGAATAAATAACTAAGAACACAAAACCATCAGCTCTGGGCTGACTGGGTTTTATCCTGTTTAAATAAACACTGAAGACTTAAAATAATACTTCCCCTCTTTTAGATCCCAGCCAGGTAACAACATTTTATAGGTACTCAGGTGTGCTGAACATTCTACTATAACCTCATGATAAAGTCAAGCTATCAAGCAAGTTTCTAAAGAAACTGTGTTGACATCCAAAATCGATAAAATGCCCTGTTAGCAGACTGACAACTAGCTTCAGCACCCGACTATCTACTGCTTACTTGCCATTAGTCAAAGTCATCAGCACCCAGCCTCCCTTTTGCACTTCTTCAAAACCCCAGACAGCACTAAGGAGCTGAACTGCATTCCTTGAGACTTTCAGTCTGCCTGCATTTTCATCTTCATGAAGATTAAACCTTCTCTTTGCTTTATCCTCAACTCTTTTTCTTTATTACTTTCATTTAGCATTGTTGACAAGGACTGGATTTTCAGTAACAGGTTAAATAGGAATTTTTAAAGTCAGCATTTCAAAGATATAATCAACTATTAGAAATCACATTTTTCTTTCTGCTATGATTTAGATATGAATTTGTCCTCAGTGAACATATAGTTGAAGTTTAGTCCCCATTGTGGTAACATTGAGAAAATAGAACTCTTAAGAAGTTAGGCCTGTTGCAAAGCAATTAGGTCATGGATCTGCTAAATTCATGAGTTAGTTCTCTCTTGAGTAAATGCAGAGTGTCTAGTAGGAGTGTATTAGTTTGTGTGACAGCAGCTATTGCAAAAAGGAGCAGTACTAGCCCCTTCCCAGACTTGTGCTTCCAGTTCAGCAATTTGACCTCTGTTTCCCTCTGTGCAGGAACTCCTGCCATTCCTATGCCATCTAATATGAAAAGTCCAGCAGAGGTAAGCAGATGCCACTGTCATGCTGTTGAATGCCATAACTTTGAGTTAAATAAAATTATTTTATCTAGACTCAGGTATTTTGTTATAGTAATCCAAACAGATGAAGACACCTTCATTTAGTCAACTCTGAGTTAATATGCAGCCTTACATGAAAAATGTAAAAATATTCAGCAGGCAGAATCAGTTTTCAGGCAGATATATTGCTTTTATCCACTAAAAAAATAAATAAATAAAAATTGGGCCAAACTGTGGTATGGCTGCCTAAGCTGTGGCCTACAATATTGGCATTTCATTTTGGGGCAGCAGTCCAGTTCTAGGTTCACTGATCCAGTTCCCTGAAAATGTGTTCAGGAAAGCAGTGGAGGATAACTTAAATACTTGGGCCGCAGTCACCCACATGACAGACCTGGATGGAGATCCACACTCTTGGCCTTAAAACTGGTGAAATCCAAGCCATTGCAATCATTTGGGAGGAAAACACTGAATGGAAGACCTCTCTCTCTCTCTCTCTTCTCTTTCTTTCTTTCTTTCTTTCTTTCTTTCTTTCTTTCTTTCTTTCTTTCTTTCTTTCTTTTTCTTCCTTCCTTCCTTCCTTCCTTCCTTCCTTCCTTCCTTCCTTCCTTCCTTCCTTCCTCTCTTTCTTTCTTTCTTTCTTTCCTTCTTTCTTTCTTTCTTTCTTTCTTTCTTTCTTTCTTTCTTTCTTTCTTTCTTTTCTTTCTCTCTCCCTCCTTCCCTCCCTCCCTCCCTCCCTCCCTTTGTCCCTCCTTCTCTCCCTCCTTTCCTACTTTTCATTTCTGTTAAAGTTTTCTTTATATAAGGTGAACAAATTTCATGTAATTCACATCTACAGAGTAAATAGCATAATCATACTTCCCACCTTGTTCTCCCTCCCACTCATGCTCCTAACCCTCTCTTCTCCTTTCTTTTAATTTTTAAAAATATTTATTTATTTATTTGAAAAGGAGAGATAGAGAGAGTCAGGGGCAGAGGCAGAGGTGGAGAGAGAGAGAGCGAGGGAGAGGGAGGAAGGGAGGGAGGGAGAGAAAGAGAAAGAGAAAAAGAGAGAGAGAGAGAGAGAGAGAGAGAGATTGAGACTTCCATCTGCTGGTTCAATTCCCATCTGGGCCAATCTGAAACCAGGAGCCAGGAGCTTCTTTCAGGTCTCCCACACGGGTGTAGGGGCCCAAGCACTTGGGCCATCTTCTACTGCTTTCCCAGGCCATCAGTAGAGAGATGCGGAAGTGGAGCATCCAGAACTTGAACTGCTGCCTATTTGTATGCCAGCACTGCAGGCTGAGGCTCAACCTACTCCACCACAGCGCCTGTCCCATCTGGCTTTATTTTTATTGTTTTAGATTACTATAGCTATTTTGAATTTTTTGTGCTTCCCTATGTATTTTATCACTTTTTAACAATATCTAAGAAGAGTATCATTGATATTTTGATTGAGATTGCATTGAGTCTCTTACTTGCTTTAGATAATATGAACATATTGATATTAATTCTTTTAATTCATGAATTTTGGAAGATTTTTCCAATTTTTTTTATTAAACTTTTATTTAATGAATATAAATTTCCAAAGTATAGCTTATGGGTTACAATGGCTTCCCCCCTCCCATAACTTCCTTCCCGCCCGCAACCCTCCCCTTTCCCGCTCCCTTTCCCCTTCCATTCATGTAAAGATTCATTTTCAATTCTCTTTGTATACAGAAAATCAGTTTAGTATATATTAGGTAAAGATTTCAACATTTTGCCCATATAGCAACATAAAGTGAAAAAACTACCATTGGATTACTAATTATAGCATTAAATAGCAATGTACAGCACATTAAAGACAGAGATCCTACATAATTTTTTTTTCAAATTAATTAATTTTCTATGCCATTTCCATTTTAACACCAGGTTGTTTTTTTTTTTTTTTCATTTCCAATTCTCTTTAGATACAGAAGATCACTTCAGTATATAATTAGCAAAGACCTCATCAGTTTGTGCCCACACAGAAACGCAAAGTATAAAAATACTGTTTCAGTCCTAGTTATAGCATCACTTGGCTTTAGACGACACATTAGGGACAGATCCCACATGGGGTGTAAGTACACAGTGACTCCTGTTGCTGATTTAACAATGTGATACTCCTGTTCATGGCGTCAGTAATCTCCCTAGGCTCTAGTCATGAGTTGCCAGGGCTATGGAAGCCTTTAGAGTTCGCTGACTTTGATCTTATTCCGATAGGGTCATAGTCAAAGTGGAAGTTCTCTCCTCCCTTCGGAGAAGGGTACCTCCATCTTTGATGGCCCCGTTCTTTCCACTGGGATCTCACTCACAGAGATCATTCATTTAGGTCTTTTTTTTTTTTTTCCATGATATCTTGGCTTTCCATGCCTGCTATACTCTCATGGGCTTTTCAGCCAGATCTGAATGCCTTGAGGGTTGATTCTGAAGCCAGAGTGTTGTTTAGGACATCTGCCATCCTATGAGTCTGCTGTGTATCCCACTTCCCATGTTGGATCTTTCTCTCCCTTTTTGATTCTATCAGTTAGTATTAGCAGATACTTGTCTTGTTTGTGTGATCTCTTTGACTCTTAGAGCTATCAGAGCTATCAATTGTGAGCTGAAATTGATCACTTGGACTAGTGCGATGGCATTGGTACATGCCATCTTGATGGGATTGTGTTGGAATCCCCTGGCACATTTCTAACTCAACCATTTGCGGCCAGTCCGATTGAGCATGTTCCAAATTGTTCATCTCCTCCCTCTCTTTTTCCACTCTTAGATTTAACAGGGATCACTTTTCAGTTAAAATTTAAACACCTAAGAATAATTGTGTGTTAATTACTGAGTTCAACCAATAGTACTAGAACAACAACAACAACAACAAATACTAAAAAGGATAAAGTATTACATTGTACATCTAAAGTCAGGACAGGAGCTGATCAGTTCATTGTTGCTTATAGTGTCCATTTCACTTAACAGGTTTCCCCTTTGGCGCTCAGTTGTCACCGATCAGGGAAAACAAATGATATTTTTCTCTTTGGGATTGGCTTAATTCACTCAGCATGATGTTTTCCAGATTGCTCCATCTTGTTGCAAATGACTGGGTTTCGTTGTTTCTCCAATTTTTGTATCTTCTATTTCTTTCCTTATTGTTTTGTAATTTTCATTTTAGAGATTTTTCTCATCCTTGGTTAATTTGATTCCAAGGTATTTAATTTTTTGTAGCTATTGTGAATGACGTTGACCTTATAAGTTCTTTCTCAGCCATCACATTATCTGTGTACACAAACTTTTGCTTTTGTGTGTTAGTTTTATATCCTGTGACTTTATGAAATTCTCTTTTGAGTTCCATTAGTCTCATAGTGGGGTATTTTTGTTGCCCTATATGTAGGATTCATGTCATCTGCAATCAGGGATAATTTGACTTACTTGTTTCCAATTTGTATCCCTTTGATTTCTTTTTCTTGATTAATGGCTCTAACACTTACAGAATTATATTAAAGAGCAACGTTGAGAGTGGGCATGCTCAACTGGTTCCTGATCTTAGTGGAAATGATGCTGGCTGCAGGGTTGTTATATACTGCTTTGATTGTGTTCATGAATGTTCCTTCAATACCCAATTTTCTTACAGTTTGTAATATGAAATGATTCTGCATTTTATCAACTGCTTCATCTGCATCTATTGATATCATATGGTTTTTACTCTTCAATTTTCTACTGTGATTGATCACATTTATTGAATTATTGAATCATCCCTATTTACCAGGTTAAATCCAGCTGGGTCCAGGTGAGTGATCTTTTTGATGTGTTGTTGGATTGGATTAGCCAGTATTTTGTTGAGGATTTTTGCATCTATGTTTATCGGGGATATTACTCTATAGTTTTCTTTCTTTCTTGTATCTTTTTCTGATTTTGGAATTAATGTGATGCCAGCCTTATACACGGAGATTGAGAGGATACCCTCTTTCAACTCTTAATAATAGCTTGAGAACAACCGGAATCATTTTTCTTTAAAAGTTTGATAGAATTCAGCAGTGAAGCCGTCCAGTCATGGAATTTCTTTGTTGGGAGTGTCTTTATTACTGGTTCAATCTGTCTTGGTTATTGGTCTCTTTAGGCTATCTTTCTCTTCATGACTCAATTTTGGTAGATTGTATGTGTTCAGGAATCTATCCATTTCTTCTAGATGTTCTAATTTGATTGGATATAGTTCTTTATAATACTTCATGATGATTCTTTTCATTTCTGTAGTATTCATTGTAATATCCTTTTCATCTGATTTGATTAACATGGGTCTACTCTGTCTTCTTAATGTGTGTCAATTAAGTTTACTTTTTCAAAGAAAACCTGCTCTTAACTTCATTGATCTTTTGTTTTTTCTTCAGTTTCAATTTTATTTCTTCTCTAGTGTTAACTCTGTCTTTCCTTCTACTAATTTTGGCATTGGTTCTTGTTTTTTGAGGTCCATGAGATGCACTGTTAGATCATTTGTTGGATGTCTTTCCAATTTTGATGTAGACAGTAGTTGCTACAACCTTCCCTCTTAACAATGCTTTTGCTGCTATCCCATAAGTTTTGATTTGCTGTGTTGTCATCCTCAACCACGTCTGGGAATTTTTGCATTTCCCCTTTGTTTTCTTCTTGTTTTCTTCTATGACCCTCTGTTCATTTAGGAGCATGTTGTTTAGTATCCATGCATTTGCTTATTTTCTAGAAATTCTTATGTTATTAATTTCCAGCCTCAATCCATTGTGATCAGAAAATATATATGGTATGATTTCAAGTCTTTTGAATTTGTTGAAACTTTCTTTAGGGACCAGAATATAGTCCATCCTACAGAAAGAAAGTTCCATGCCCAGATGAAAACATTCTGCAACTGTGGGATGAAACGTTATGTAGATATCAATTAGGTCCATTTGGTCCACTTACGTCCACTTGGTCTGTTGCTTTTTGTTGATTTTCTGTGTATCTGATCAGTTCATTGATGAAAGTGGGATGTTGAATTAACCACTACTAATTTTTAAGATTTTATTTATTTTTTGAGCAGTAGAGTTACAGAGAAAAGTGGAAACACAAAGGTCCAGCGCAACTCCTGCGGTTGTGGCCATCTGAGGTATGAACCAGCAGGTGGAAGACTCTCTCTGTCTCTACCTATCTTTGTAACTCTGTCTTTAAAATAAATAAAAAATAAATCTTAAAAAAATGTAAAAGAATAGGACAAGAGAATGGAATTTTAAGTAGATTTTTAAATCTGCTATTTTTGAATAATGCATATTTAAAGAAAATAAGAATAGCAAAATATTTATTTCTATCTTTAAAAATTTAGCTTTAAGGTAAATCATAAGTATATCATAGATATGAAATGCTTTAGGGGATCTATACTTCACTTATATACTATAATAAATATACTGTTCTTTTCAATTACTATGTATTATTAAAATTTTCAACATAGTTATGTCTTGCTTTATGGCCCTTAAATACAGAGTTTTTTCATGTAATATATTTCAGTTTTATATTAAACAGTAAAGGTTTAATCAAATTTCACTTTATAAGAAATTGATTTCCTTTGACTCATACAACTGATAATACTCACTGTATATTATTCATTGCTTTAATGTGTTTGATATTGCCCTTTGTGAAAAAATGCCTCTGTCTCAAATTCTTACAGTAGTGCAAAGTAGTTCTATGCCCTTGTAGAAACAAATAGTATATGTTGTGAAGTAATTTGAAAATACATTAGAAATTATAATTTTTGAGTTTAAAAACATGTATTTATGAGAAACAGAATAGTGTTACAAAACATTAAATATAAGAATTAATTACTTTCATCAGACTGTATAAATTTCAAGTCACATTTGAGTAATTCACTACAAAAATAGGCAGATAATTAACTTTAATAAAAATTATAGGGTTTTTATTTCATGTAATTAATCACAAATAATGCAAACTATTTGCTCATAATAAAATAATTATTATAAAATAATTTACTTTATTAAAAATAATTTATTTGTTACTGTGATAATTTTTAAGAAGTACTAATACATAAATTTTTAATATCCTATTATTAAAGCTAAATAAGCATGCACATTCATAAGTAAAAATTAATGATATATAATACTGGTGACAATATAGTTAGGAATATTAAAAATGCTTAGATAAATTTTTTTAAAGCAATCTTAATGGATTGTTGCCATTACTCATTATTCTTGGATAAAGTTGTATGCTACATCATAAAATGTGTGCTTTGCAAAATAATATGACATTGAAACACCATATGAGTCTGAATAGTAAACCTTTGGGAAATGATCTAATGGTACCAATTACACAACATATAACAGAATCAAAGTTCAACCATATGAATATTGATGGTAATTATCTAAGAATTAAATGCATGGTTAATACTGTAAGTGCCATAAGAGAATTAAATACTTCAGAAGAAATATTGTTTGGAAATATAATGAGACACAATTTTATAAAATGGTACAATATTATAAATGCATCATTACATAGAGATTTCAATTTGATAGTCTTAGAGCAGGTTACACAGTTCATTCAAAAATGAAATGATGCTCTTGGGGGAATTCAGAAGTAGCTTGAACACATACAAAATTATGAAACAGTAGCTTATATAAGTATAGCACCTAAGTACTAATATTTAATTTAAAAATATCAAGTTGAAAAAATATTGTTTCATGAAAAAAAATTACAAGTCTTCATGTACATTGTATTATGAGATTATTCAATGTCATGTGTGAAAAATTTGAAATTAATATTATCTGCAAATCAGCAATATTATTTTAGTTTAAATGTACAGTCACATTTCAATTTTATCATGCATTATATTCAAAGTTGTATAAGACACAAACTTTTACAGACTCCTTAGATTTATTTGCATTTTTAAGAGAAGTTATGGTATTCACTTTACTATAATTACGTCACTTGACTAATTACCATAAACATAAATTTTGCATGTAGAATTGATTCACTATTTTTTAAAAAAGATTCATTTTTGATAACAATAATCACATTACATATGAACGAAAATATCTAATAAGATCATATATTTTCAGAAAATAATATTTATTTTAAATGGTATAAGATATTCCTCTAGTGCATTGTTTCAGATTTAATACCATAGTAATTTTCGTCAATAACAAGCAAATGTGGTTAAATAATTTCAGTAAACAATGTATTTGTAAAAGATTTTGTAACCAAACAAAAAATAAAAATATTTTCTATTTGTAGTAATTTTAAAAAGTCATAGGGGAAATGTACTTTCTAAAATGCAATCTAAAATAATAGAAAGGAGAAAAATTATTTAAGAGTTTTGTTCTGGCTTAGGTACTCCCCTCAATGTAATGTACATCTATTTTTTCAAATTATTGTGGCTTATAAACTCCTTATTGAAGACTAAAACACAACTTAACAAGAGCCACAACAAAAAGACCACTGATGTGTATGCTAATTAAAGTTCTGTTGAAGAAAACACATTTTAAAATAAGGTAAAAAGCAAAATTCTTCTGTTATACTCACTGAGGATTATTTGAGCTTAACAATGGTTTGACATACTTAATGACAACAACAACAAATTACTGCTGGACTCATGTATTTGTAGAAAGTAAAAAAAAAAAAAGAGAGAGCGAGAGAAAGAAAGAGTAGAACCAAAAATGAAGACATAAATATCATTCTCTGTAATACATCAGTGATTATTTTCTTCATTGGATAAACGACTTTAAATTGACTCTAAAACAAGACACTTTCTGAACTGTCTCAATTTTGTTTTCTTTCAAGTTTTAATTAGATTCATATATTTCTATGAATTTTATGTTTGAAAAATTGAGGCATTTCTGCTCTGTATTACGCTTCTTAGTAGAGTGCAATTAAATGCATATTCAGTTTTTGATTTGCTGGCTTCACTGCTTTCAGGTAATACTGTTTTTAAAACCAGATTATAGTGATTTTCATTTTACAATTGCTAAGCCATTAGAAATTCGTACAGATTTACTTCCATACAAGTGATACACTTAATACTGTTTTAAATTTTTTGCTATGAAAAGGATGTTTTGGTTGATTCATGGCTGGAAATATTTCATGGAGAAAGGACTAATGAGTATGTGATTGTGTTAGGGCAGAAAAAGGTAAGACACAGAAAGTCATGCAGAGAATGATGGCTATGCCAATGATGATAACTAGCCTTAATTGTTATCTATCTGTGTAGCAGGCACTAAACAAATACATAAAATAATTTAGTCCTCACAATCCTATGAAATACACAATCCTAAGGAATACACAATTAATATTGCTGGTTTTCTGATGTGTACCATTAGAGATCTAACACTTAGCCAAGTCCAAATAATACAACACATTTAATCAACACAATATTCATGCAAATAAATGTGTAATTATAATAGCTGATTGCATAATGGAAAAAATAACCTAAAAAAAAAAAAACACTTAGATAGGAGAAGAATCCCTTAGAAAGGATCATTAGGTTGATATCCAAAGAAAGAACTCACAAAGGCTGCTTAAGCACTATTTACATGTCTATTTGAAAATTAACAACACCAAAATCATAGAGAAAATATTCTAATATCTAAGTAAGTAAACAGGAGCTACATTGTGAAAAGATATTGACAAGGAAGAGGGGTGTGTATGTAAATTCAAAAATAGTCTCTTTTGGTTGGAGAATGGACATAGATGGTATAAAATATATATCATGGCATTATATTAAAAGACATCAATATGAATCGAATGTGAAAATCATAGGGAATAGTGTGACAGAATAGGACTGGAGTAGCAGAAAGCAGACTGGGCAGTCTTCTGTTATGTGTGATATTTAATTTTTTTTCTTGGACCGAATGAAATTCACCAAATATTTTTAAGCAGGTGTAATGTAGCATAATCACAAATGTATTTTGAAGACAACACCCTGGCTGTAATGGATGTGGGAATACAGGTAAGGAAGCTAAGTGTTGAAGTAAGAGGGAATAAAAGTTTGGAAAAAGAGTGAAAATGGAAACTGAAATGACATAAAAATTGACAGATTAGAGGATGCTTTGGGTTTCTTGCCATAATCCACACAGTTTGTGTCAAGTTCCATACATGTTGAGAGAACACTGTGTATCTCTGTCTCAAAATGTTTTCTTGCCAACAGAAAATGTTCTAACAATTTGTGGAGCAGGTGGGATCAGCTACAGAATTAATGTTCCAGTAACAGATCCTCAGATGGAAGGAGGCTGATGGAAGAACATATAAATTCTTCATCCTTCCAAAAACAGGAACAACTTGGAGGTGTACATTATGTGTCTATCACAGGTTCCCGAGAAAGTATTTGCAGTAGTAATCTCCCTGATGGCACAACTATTACTGCCCTTTCTCCTTTCCTATTAATAATCCATACATCCTTCCCACAGAGCTTGATAAATTCTTTCCCCAAATAAAATCCTTTCTATCCAATTCATCTTTTAAGCATATCTTTGTTGGAAACACAAACAAAAATGATAAGATGTGGTGATTCACTGGCTATGGAAAAGCAGGATAAAAGGAAAAAGGTGCTAATGATTCTGACATCTCTGCCAGCAGGACAAATGTTGCAATTTTCTCAATAGGGATCATTGGAGAATGCTTATGAGATTCATGTTTTAACATTTCGTGCTTGACTTGTGGAGACAGTAATGACAACATCAGAGTGCAAATCTATTTGCATGGATATAGGACAGAGTTAAGAGTCTTTAGAAATCATTAGCATATATGTGATAAAATTCTGGATGAAATTGCCCAGGCAGAGAGTATACCAAAAGATGAGGATCTAGAAGGTAGTCACAGAATCATCACATTTCAATAGCAATTGGAGAAGACTTAACTTGAAGAAAATATGGGAAATAGCAGATTAACTCACATCTGAGAAAATGAGAGTGAGATATCAGAGAAACAAGAAAAGACTGCCTTCTTCCACACTGTGAGTCTTACTGCAAATATCCAGGGGATTTTCAAGGCATATAAGGGACTGTGCATGGGAACAATTCACTGACTTCAGATTTTTTTTTTCCTTTTAGAGAATCAGCTAATTACAAATTTAGAATATGCTACTTTAATTCTATATTTAACAGTCCTGTGTAAAACACGGACATCATTACCATTTTTTTACATTTTATGCATACTAATGCACAGTACAGTGATGCTTTTACTCACTGTCAAAAGAAAGGCCATCTAGAAAAAGGCAGGACTCATTTAAATTACAATCTCCTTGGATTGTATAAAAGAAATAATTACAGAGCAATCACCAGCAGAAATGCTTGAGTCATTTCTGGTGAAAAATTACAGAACTAAAAATCTAAAACTTTTATTTTTAATGTATCATTAATCGCATTTTTATTTCCTTTTCCAAAGGGAGGCTTATTAGGGGAAGGGTTAATGACATTGACCTTGAACACCTGCAGTTATGTTCATTTAATCTATATCACTTGTCCAGAAAAGAGTATGACTAATAATTCTATGCATGCATGGCTTATTAGCTTATTGGTCCATCAGTGCTATTTTGAGTTTATAAAATGTCCTATTACTAATATTGCCTAAATATTTAATAATCTTATTCATAATCAGTAGAGGAACATCTGAGAAACTATTGAATCATATATGATTACTCAAAACTCAAGTGATGGTCTTCTGATTGGGGGTAATTCAGGATATTGAATAAAATATTTAAAAGAAAAATTATCACATTTTTGATGTGGGATGAATAGGCAGGAAGCTAGATAGGTATGCATAGCTGAAGTCTGTAAAGTCCAAATGCAATTCCAAATGTGCTACTTGTTAATCAAAATGACCCTCTTCAAGGATGCACTTGTTCAATACAGGAATATGAGAAGATTTGGAGAAAAAACAGAATAGTTGATGTAGTATAAACTTGAAGGATTAACAAGAAGTCCTAACTGTGACTAGGATATTTTTGAGAATTTTTTATTATTTTAAGTATTTTTCATATTTTAAAGAAAGAGAGGGATGTCCCATTTCCTGATTTCTTCCACCAAATGCCTACAACAGTTAAGGCTGGGTCAGACTGAAGTCAGGAATCTGGAACTCAATCCAGGTCTTCCAGATGGATAGCATGGAGCCACACTCTGCTATCTCCCAGGACCTGCATTAGCAGAATTAGGAAGCAGAGCAGATTCCTCTTCTTGTGCACCCACAGGTGCAAAATTTCTCAACAAAGTAGTAGCAAACTCAATTCAAGAATGCATTAAAAGGATCATCTGCCCTAATCAAGTGGTGATTTCTTTTGAATGCAAGAGTTTATTCCTACCTGAAAATAATTTCCAAACCAACTTGGAACAAAATACACAAAATCAGTAGCATCATTTATCTGGTTTCAAATCCACAGCAAGTCTACAGCAATCAAAACATTATGATCTTGGTATAAAAATGGACACTTAGACCCAATGTACAGAATAGAGGGCTCAGAAATAAATCCACACATTTATTTTAAGAAAATCATGCGTACTAGACATGGCTGTCACAGTCTAAAACATTTAAGAGATAAAAGAAAGAAGCAGAGATCTCTAGGATTATGTCTGATATAACGTATTAGAAACTTATTGACAGATGCATATCATAGGCAGCAGCAAGGTATGAGTTCCCAACACCACAACAAAGAAGAAAAAGGGTTTATAAGGTAAAGAAAGCTGACCTACATCCAATCATAATGTACATGGCCTTTTTCAAGAAAGATGAACATTTATGAGATATTCAAGTTGTCATATGAAATATATTCCAAGTATTAGACAAGAACAGAATATTATCTTAATAGCATTATTTATCCTATAGGGATTGGGATAACTGCCAGAGACATTAAGATGGCAAAGTTGTGGTAATAATCAGGATGGCCTCTGTCATAGCGAGCTGGGCACCTATAACATTCTTAGTTGATTCATTTTCAACACAGAGGTCAAGAACACTCAATGGGGGAAAAAGTAAATGCTAATAAATAGCACTGGGAGATCTGCTTACAGAAGAATAAAACTAGATGTATTTAATACTATGTGTTAAAATCATGTAAAATGGAATATGAAATGCATTCAATTTTATAATTCAATGAAAGAAGAGGTATCACTACAGAAGTGGTGAAAATTAAAAGCATAATATGGAATGTTACTGCTCTATGTAAACATGTGATAACTCAGAAGAAATGAGCTAATTCCTTCCTTAATCACACAATCTGGCAGAATTAAGTGCATTTTATAATCAGCAGGTATCTACTGAAGAAATTGAAATAATTATTAATACCATTTCAAAATAGAAAGTATAAACCCAAATGGGTTCACTCTTAAATGTTTCCACACACATTAAATGAAGAAATTTTATCTATTATCTGTAATTGAAGGATGGATAAAAAGAATACTTATTTATTCAATATATAAGGCCAGCATTACAATAATAACCCTGATACCCCCAAATTTAGACAAAAAAGAGAGAAAATCAGCAGGCCAATATCACTCATAAATATACATGCAAAATTTCTAAAATAAATATTAGAACACTGAATTCAGCAGTGTATAGAAAAATGTTTATATTAGGATCAAATGAGTGATATTTATTGCAAGTATGACAAACCAATTCCATATTCAGAAATCAAGTAATCTATTTTATTTATTTATTTATTTATTTATTTATTTTATTGACAGGCAGAGTGGACAGTGAGAGAGAGACAGAGAGAAAGATCTTCCTTTACCGTTGGTTCATCCTCCAATGGCCGGCGCAGCCGGCACACCGCGCTGATCCGAAGGCAGGAGCCAGGTGCTTCTCCTGGTCTCCCATGCGGGTGCAGGGCCCAAGCACTTGGGCCACGGCAGAGAGCTGGCCTGGAAGAGGGGCAACCGGGACAGAATTTGTCGCCCCAACCGAGACTAGAACCTGGTGTGCCGGCGCCGCAAGGCGGAGGATTAGCCTATTGAGCCGCAGCATCAGCCAGAAATCAAGTAATCTAATCCATCACACCTATACATTCAGAGAAAGCATTTTAAATAAAAATGCACCTTCTGTTTGATGTCAATAGAAAACCCAGAGCTACTTACTAAGAGAAAATACAAGTGTATCCAAAAGGATCAGGACAGAGGTAAGGGTATCCTCTATCACTACTCCTGTCACATCATACAGAACTTGTACTTAGTGCAATAAGACAAGAAAAGTAAAAATAAGGTATTCATACTAGAAAAGAGAAAATATTTTCTCTTCACTTTCAACTGACATGATCATCTTTGTAGAAAGTTTTTACATTAACAGATTATAACTAAAAAGTAATAACAAAAAGGTAAAAGATTACAAAGCTAATATATAAAGCTACTTTCTTTCCTACCTATTTATCATAAACAAATGAAATTCAAAAATTCAATATAAAATACAATTAACATTAATACTATAGAAAAATAAATCTAACAAGATATGTATAAGATCTATATAAGAAAGAGTACAAGACTCCAATGAAAGATGGCCTAAATGAAAGATCTCTGCAAGTGAGATCCCAGTAGAAAGAACAGGGCCATCAAAAAAGGAGGTTCCTTTTTCTGAAGGGAGGAAAGAACTTCTACATTGACTATGACTTTGTCTGAATAAGATCGGCGAACTCAAAAGGCTTCCATAGCCTTGGCAACTCATGACTAGAGCCTAGGGAGATTACTGATGCCATAAACAAGAGTGTCAAATTGTTAAGTCAACAACAGGAGTCACTGTGTACTTACTTCTCATGTGGAATCTCTGTCCTTAATGTGTTGTCTAATGTGAATTAATTCTATAACTAGTACTGAAACAGTATTTTATACTTTATGATCTGTTTGGGTACAAACTGATGAAATCTTTACTTAATATATACTAAATTGATCTTCTGTATATAGAGATAATTGAAAATGAATCTTGATGTGAATGGAATGGGAGAGGGAGTGGGAGATGGGAGGGGTGCGAGTGGGAGGGGAGTTATGGGGGGGAAGCCATTGTAATCCATATACTGAACTTTGGAAATTTATATTTACTAAATGAAAGTTAAAAAACAAAAACAAAAAAATGAAAGAATTAAATACAGAGAGACATTGCAAGTTTATGAATAGAAAGCCTCAGTATTTTCAAATGTCACATTTCCCACCTTGATATATGGATTCAATGTTATCTGAGTTAAAATTCTGGCAAGTTATTGCATGAATATTGGCTTGAAAATTTATATGGGGAGACAAAAAAATCTCAAGCAGCTAGAAAAATGATGAAGGGTAAAAAAGTGGGGGGACTGACATTAAGAAAGACAGTGTGGTACTAGAGGAAGAAATATGCTAAATAAGTCAGTGAAACAGAACACAGTGCCCACACCTTGACATACATAGATAGATGATAGAGAGAGAGAGAGGGAGGGGGGGAGAGAGATATAGAGAGATGCTATCAATATAGCACCTGAGAGTTATGATGTGAAAAGAGCACCAAACATGCATGTGGCTCAAAATAAGCAATGAATATATTAATTATCTGTAAACTATGTCTCTAAAATTTAACTAGGAGCTGAAACTATTCTCTTTTTTTGTACTTTGGAAATTTATATTTATTAAATAAAAGTTGAAAAAAATGTAATGAGGGTGAAACAAAATCATTATTTTTCTATACAAACTTTTTACATTTGCAAAAGCACAGTATCTGTTTTTTTTAAAGATTTATTCACAGGCTGGCGCCACGGCTCAATAGGCTAATCCTCCGCCTGCGGCACCAGCACCCAGGGTTCTAGTCCCGGTCGGGGCGCCGGATTCTGTCCTGGTTGCTCCTCTTCCAGTCCAGCCATCTGCTGTGGCCCAGGAGTGTAGTGGTGGATGGCCCAGGTCCTTGGGCCCTGCACCCCATGGGAGACCAGGAGAAGCACCTGGCTCCTGCCTTCGGATCAGTGCAGTGCACCGGCCGCAGCACGCAGGCCCCAGTAGCCATTGCGGGGTGAACCAACGGAAGAGGAAGACCTTTCTCTCTGTCTCTCTCTCTCTCACTGTCCACTCTGCCTGTCAAAAAAAAAAAAAAAAGATTTATTCACTTATTTGAAAGTCATAGTTAAACAGAGAGAGGAGGCAGAGAGAGAGCGAGGTCTTCCATCCACTGGTTTACTCCCCAGGTGGCCGCTCTGTTCAGAGCTGCACTGATCCGAAGCCAGGAGCCAGGAGCTTCCTCCAGGCCCCCCACATGGGTGCAGGGGCCCAAGGACTTAGGCTATCTTCCCCTGCTTTCCCAGGCCACAGCAGAGAGCTGGACGGGAAGAGGAGAACTGGCTCCCATATGGGATGCTGGCGCCTCAGGTCAAGGCGTTAACCTGCTGCACCATAGCGCCAGCCTCTGAAACCATTCTTTGAAGTTGTATTTTTACACTTAAAATTCTTAATCTGCAACCATAGGTGAAAAGTTATCCAAAATCTGCAGCTACAAGGAAAATGAACATCTTTGTTAAGTATAGTTGCAGAGTAGAATATATACTTCAATTTGTTATTGAAATTACTTAAAAATCATCTCATTTATGCAGTGACATGTCTTCATTAGGGATATTTCAGGACCTGCTTATAGGTTTTGGATTGGTTTATCAAGAATTTTACAAATGAATTATATAAAATACAAAATGAAAACAATTTATAAAATGAAAAACAATTGTTTTACAAAATGAAAACAATTGTTTTTTCTTAGTACAACATTCTAGAAAGTATCGAGCATAAATATTACCTACTGTTTCTCTAAAGATTTTTTCATAAGATGCAAAACTAAATTTAGTACATGAACTAAGTTTCATTCACTGAGAATTCAACAATGATAAATATTAATTAAAATTTTCTTTTAATTGTAAAAAGGGAAAACAAGCTGTGAAAAATAATGCATCAAATTTACAGAGCCTATTTTTTTAAAGATTAAAAACTAAGTGAATGCTTCGTTGCTCTTTGAGTACAAAGCTAAATTGATAAATCTCAAAGTCTGCTGTGTTGTAAAATACAAAGAGCAAAAAAGTTGCAGAGCAATGATGACTAAGTTAGTGGATTTCCTCTAGGACAGCTAGATTCAAACCTCCCCATTCAGATCTGTTCTCTTACAGATGATAAGTTTTTACTCATCCATCTTTTGTCAAGAATCTAGATTGTAGCTGTTTCTTTTTAGACAGTTTTTACAAACTTCACTGTACTTAATTTTATTACATATATGATCAAGATTTATGTATAATTGTCATATGGAAGTCTTTCAATTTTCTTTTCCTGGAAGACTTGAGGTAAGTAATTTTGAATTTGCTCATTAATTTTCTAAGGTAACACACTCTGGCTTTAATATGGTTCTGACAAGTGAATGCTGCACTATCTTGGAAATCATTGATCATTCGAAATGATTTTACCATTTTAATTATAATGTGAGTGATTTTTCTGAAGTAAAATATTTTTCCAAATGTTAGAAATACCATATAACATCATACTATGCATATCAATTTCCATTTGCCCATTATCTTAGCATTTTAATCAATATAATGTATACTTCATATCATTTACATTATCATTTAATATGTAAAGCATTATATATTTACATTTACATTACAACTTAATATGTAGACATACAAATTTATGACATTCATACATTCTGAAAGACAGATACAGAATCTCCCTTAGAGCAGAGGGAAGTCTGGGAAAAGCATTATACAAATATGTGCACAGAAGTATTGCAAGGATTTGAGGAAGTATTAGGTGTGCAAAAGGAAGTGGGGAAAGGGCCGGCTCAGTGGCTCACTTGGTTAATCTTCCACCTGCAGTGCTGGCATCCCATAAGGGTGCCAGGTTCTAGTCCCAGCTCTCTGCTGTGGCCCAGGGGGGCAGTGGAGGATGGCCCACGTGCTTGGGCCCCTGCACCAGCATGGGAGACCGGGGGGAAGCACCTGGCTCCTGGCTTCGGATCGGCACAATTCCAGCCGTAGCAGCCATTTGGGGGGTGAACCAAAGGAAGGAAAACTTTTTTCTCTGTCTTTTTTTCTCACTGTCTATAACTCTACCTGTCAAATAAATTTAAAAAAAAGGGGGGGGGGTGGAGATACATGCTTTTGGTCTGGTGGTTTCCTCTGCTTGAGACACCCCCAACCCATATGGGAGTGCCTGGATTCTAGTCAACACTCTGCTTCTGATTCTAACACATACTTGGGAGGTTGAAGTGATGGCTCAAATACTTGGGTCCCTGCCCCCAACTGGGAGTGAGCCAGTGGATAGAGCTTTCCCCATGTTTCTCTGTCCCCAAACTTAAAAAAATAATTAATGAATTAATCAATTTTAAAAAATGTAGAAAGGAAAATAAATTTTAAAAAAAGGCAAAGGCATTCTAGTTAAAGAGGGACATAAGCAGAAGATATGACACAAAGTAACATGATATGCTTGAGAAAAATCAAACTTCAGTGTACCTAGAGTGTGGAGAAAAATAGTTGGATATGAAGCTGGACCAATGGGCAGTATTGATCTCAAGAGGTATTTTTGCATAATCAGGCATTTATATCCATCTTGACAATAAGGGAGGCAATGACCTTGTCAGACTGGCATTTCACAAAGACCATGCAGCTTGTGATATAAAATCTATTCAAAGCTGGGAGACAGGAAGGTGAGAACGGGAATCATATTATAAAATCAGTACAAAATGTCAGAAGAAAAAGTATATTTGAAAGATAAAGAGAGAAAAGGACAATACTTAAATTATAGTTTGGGGCAGTATCATCAAGTTTTGGTGATTACTTGATTGGCAGTGTGCATGTGAGGAAATCTGGGAATGCAGATTACAGATTTTGGCAGCAAAGTGATTTTTCTCTACATTAAACAAGACAGAGACTCCTAGTAATGAAAAGAGGCTGGGTGAATGTTACTCCCTTAGGCACTCAGGAATGGAAGTTTCTGTGGGGATATCCAAAAGAATATAACCAAAAATTTAGGGTTGATATGTGAATTTGGAAATGAGTACTTCACATATGATAATGTAAACAGAATTGAAAGTATCAGAAGTAAAAAGGCCAAGAATGTTGCATTAGGGAGAAATTCAGGGGGAAATGACCCCCACTCCCAGTTAAAGAGTTCTCAGATGAAGACAAGCCCATGAAGAAAATTGAAAATGGATATCCAGGGAGTTATGAAAGAACTATAATAGAATGATGTCAATTAGTAATATTTCTTGACCTTTGTAACAATTATGTTGTTCTTGATGACTAAGATCATTAGTCTAATAATGATAATTAGTTATAATTATGCAAAATGGGAATGTAATTTAATGTGTTCTCTACTTACTGTTCTCAATAGATCTCATTAATAGTGTTTATGAACAAAGTGTTTATCTACATTCTTAGACCATCTCTAAGGTCCTTCCAGCTATAAAACTAAGAGGCACATGAATTCATGCTATATTTAGAACTAAAGATTGTTTACTAGGCATGTAAGTGACTAACATAGGACTCCATATATAACAGCTGCTGAAAAACTTTAAGGGACTCATTTAACAGATAAGTAAATCAAGCCCAGAAAGGTAATTCAAAAGTTCAAAAGGATATCAATTGTCAGAGTTAGGATGACAACAGAGATACATTTATTTCCTGTGTTATCATCCATGTTTTTTTCTCACAATAGTATACCTCCTCCTCTTAGACCATTAGGGGTATTTTCAAATCAATAATTCTTAAGTGATGATAATGGAAACTATTAAATGAAATGTGATTTTTAATAATATGCTAAACTTACATTGCTCCAAATACCCATTTTTTGTTTTTAATCACTTAATATGATGTCTTGATATTACATAAACATAGATGACTCTGACCTTTACAAATAGCATACCTATCCCCATAGTCATAAATAAATGGTAGGCTAAGCATTTTCTTTCTTATTATGTTGTCTTATCTAGTAGCCAATTTACTTTACACGTATACTTTATCTTTAAATTGGCTCATAGTGATTGTAGGTAAATATAGGGTACACTGTGACAGTTTCTGTATATAATGAATAATGATCATTTCCTTGTGCTGCAAACATTCAAAATTGTTGATAGCAGATTTTTAAAATAAATTCATTGAATTGTTGTCAACCCATATTTAAATTTATGACTCACTCATCCTATCCAGTTGCTTCCCCGTACCCTTTAACCATCCTCTCTTCACATTCTTTTCCCTTCCTAGACATCATTCCGGATCATTGCTGGAACTATATGAAAAGCTAGGTAAACAGGTTGACTAATAGTGTCAAGATTGCATGCTCCTAGGCCTTCTAATCTATGCCTCTATGGCACCTGGGCAGGTCCCAGTGATAGATACATTTTCTCCTGGTCAGTAGGCCCAGTAAGGCTTATACATCTTCTGCTAGGGAACTCCTTGGCTAATGGCCACGACTGTTTAATCCTGTATGTGAAGAGTCAACCCTTGTGGTCTGCTTCTGCTGTGTTCTTGTCATCTATGTGCAGTTGCTACTCCTGGCTGAATGGAAAATGACTCATCATACCTATAGCTCCACAAGTGTTCTTTCAGTTCCCAGCCTCAAGTGCCTCATTGTCCAGAAGGCAGAGGACAGGTTCATCATCACTATCCTTTTCTCTACTTCCATTAAATCAAATTTTGAGCTTCAAATATAAATGAGAAGATACAGTGCTTTGCTAAGCACTTTAAGATTATAAGATATTCCTATTACATCCTATGAACTAAGTTATTTTCATCTATTTCTACTCTATATGTGTCTACACCTCTAATTGTACTGAGAAAATCAACTTTGAGCCCAACTGATATGAGGGTGCAAGAACCCCAGCACATGGAAAAACCATTAAGCCAAACCATCCAGAACTCCATGCCAATCTACCACTTAGTCCTCTACATTGGTACCATAGCTGAAATACAAACTGAACAGATTCTGTTTTATATATCACTTTCCAAGGTGCTAAATTTTGTGGGCTTTTTGAGGGGATATATTGCTATTTATGGATTATAGAATATATATAAATACAAAAACTAAGGGGTGCTTAGAAGCATCTGATAAAACTGTCCAAATAGTGGTTCTCTACCTTTCCTGCTGAGTTATACTTTCATGATACACAAGATTAGTGGTATCTGAATACCAAAGGGTAATATATCTTTAAAATAATTCGTGTTGGGGTCAATATCGTGGTAAAGTGCGTTGAGCTGCAGCCTGCTCTGCTTCCAATTCAGCTCCCTGTTAATGCACCCTGGAAAGCATCAGAGAAGGTTCCAAGTTATTTGTGCCCTTGACACCCAAGTGGGAGACCTGGATGGATTTCCTGGCTTTTGGCTTTGGTCTGGCCCAGCCCCAGCTGTTGCAGCCATTTGGTTAGTTAATCAGTAGAAGGAAAAATTTCTATATCTATCATCTATTTGTGTGTGTGTGTTCCTCTGTCTCTGTAACTCTGCCTTTCAATAAAATAAATCTTAAAAAATCCTTGTCAAATATTTATAAATAGATGAAATATTTATAGTATATTCTACTCTTCAAACTGAAAAAGTTGAGTATTTCATAACACTTTTAAATACACTGATCCTTAAAATATTCTTTTAACTAATAATTATTGATTGTGAAAGTGAACATAAATATATGAATACAAATCATGTTAGCAATTGTAATGGTATAATGGGAAGCAGACATTTTTCATTCAACTATCCACATAGGTAGTCAACTACTTTTACACACACTAAAGATGCATTTGTGCAACAGTCTACCTTAATTTTAATGAAAGCTCTTTCTAAAGGTAATTTGTATTGGAAAAAATAGGTTTGCTATAAAAACATGGAAACATAAGATGTTTATAAAACCATAAAAATGAACATATCAGGATTCTTTGAGCATTTATTTATCATACAAGAAATTGAGTTTACAGTGTATTAAAGTCCATTTACTTATAAAACATCAAAACAAGATATGTGATTTTCATACTTAAGCTAAAAGCATTTTTAAAAATAGTATTTTGTGTTTATTCTGAGGAGCCTCACAAATCTCCAAATACTTAAATGTATTGTATAATAAAAATTGATATTAAAAAGAGCGTATTGAGTACTCTGAAACTGCTGTAGCTACATACACAAGATATTTAAAGCCATCAATCTACAAAGTATATACACAAGACTAGACGATCTTTACAATCAAAAGAGGAAAAATGTCACAACTAAAGTGCTTCTACTCTGCAAAGTCTCTAAAAATCTTGCACGATTTTGTGTGATCATTTAAATGGTAGAAAAAAATAAGGATGAATATTGAAAAGCAATATAATATCCTTTTGTATGTTAACTCTAATAGTCCCTTAATAAAGCAGCTAATAAATTCTGAAATATTTCACTCTGTAAATCAAATTTGTTTTTCATGCAGTTCTTGTAACTTGTTTGAGAGACGATTCACATTGATGTTTAAAATTACTGAAACTCAAATAGAGTTTATATAGAGGTTATAAGTCCAAGTAAGATCAGAACTGACATTAGGAGTCTGACAGTCAACTTAGTCCCTTGTCCTCTAATCTTCCTCAAACCTTCTTCCTTCTACAAAATCCTCTTGCTAACTTAGAAACTGGGAAAAGCTGTTTTGATAAAGAAATCTTTCTTTTTCCCCCAATATCATTAAGCCTTTGGAAAAAAATTTATTTCTTTACACAAATTCTTATATCTGTTTAATTGGCCTTCAAGCAACTCACAGCACTGGCCTTTATTTTCTGATATAAAAAATTAAACTAAAATTGATTTTGTCCTCATAAAGTAGTATTTTAGGACTGTGTAATTTAATGTTTCACTTAGAAATTGAGGAACCATCATTGTTTAATGATTCTAGAATCACCAGTCATGTATGAGTTTTGAAAGAAGAAAGGAACTTGATAGTGTGCATACCATGGCACGGATCTCTTTTGGGTCATCGTAAGGGAAGTAATTTATTAGATAGAAGACATTATACTAAGTCACATATTTTAAAAGAACCATTAATATACTGATGTAGAAATACCTAATACTGCAAGAATACAGAAGTCTCAAACTTCTGCTGACTTGAAACATTCAATAAAACAAAATTTAAAAACAGTTTCCACCTCACAAATTCCAAGGTTTTAGCAGAGAGAAACTCAATTACAAAAAAAAAAAATGAGTGTGATTGCCTAGAAGCAGCTTACAGGCTTCATTTAACATATTTGTTGGCAGCCTCTGTGGAGGAACTAATTATTAGGGAGAAAAGCAAGCAAATAGAAAAAAAAAAAAAAAGATGAAACCAACTTAAGCACCAGTGTGAGGCTATCACTTCTTTTACGGAATGACAATCTATAATATTAGAATTCAAATGACCTTTCCAAAGTACTGAAAACACAAATACAGAAACAAATTTGGATGAGCTTTATGATCCCAACTGTAGAGAAAAAGGAAAACAAAAACCAAAGCCTTGGACCTAGGACATAAAGAAATCCTGAACGTTTTTACAAGTACTAAAATTTTATAGATGTGGTCCTTTGGAACAGTGCAAAAGATATGAAAACAAAAAAATGATACTTAAAAAATCCCTAATGACCTAGAAATTAGACTTCAGAATATCTGAAGAGTTAAAGAAAAAAATGACTGGGGCCAGCGCTGTGGTGCAGGTTAATCATCCGCCTGCGGTGCCAGCATCCCATATGGGCATCGGTTCTAGTTCCGGCTGCGCCTCTTCCAATCCAGCTCTCTGCTATGGCCTGGGAAAGCAGTACAAGAGGGCCCAAGTGCTTGGGCCCCTGCACCCTCATGGGAGACTAGGAAGAAACACCTGGATCCTGGCTTTGGATCAGCACAGCTCCGGCCATTGCAGCCATTTGGGGAATGAACCAATAGAAGAAAGACCTCTCTGTTTCTCCCTCTCACTGTGTGTAACTCTACCTCTCAAATAAATAAATAAAAATCTTAAGAAAAAAATTAAAAAATGATATGAGAAAACATTTTGAAAAACTGATAAAGTCTATATTAAAATTGTATATGACAGCTAATACACTGTCTATAAGAAAATCTTTTGTCTTAAATGCATTTCTTAGCAATGAAAATTGAAAAGTTAAGTTCTGAAACCTCCTCTTAACAATTTAGGGAATAACAGAAAATCAACATAAAGAAAAGAAACAAATCACAAAGACAAGATCTGAAATTAATGAAATAGAAAAAACAAAGCTAAAAAGTAAATCAACACAGACAACAGTATATTATTGATTTAAACAATGTTAAGTCAATTAATTTGTCATTCAGAATGCAATAAAGGGGTACCACACTGTGGTGTAGAAGGTTTAGCCTCTGCTTACAGTGTCAACATCCAACATGAGGGCACTGGTTTCAGTCTCAGCTGCTCTACTTCCAATCCAGCTCCCTGCTGTTGCACCTGGGAAAGCAGCAGAATGGTCCAAGTGCTTGGACCCCCGCACCCAGGTGGGAGACATGGAGGAAGCTCCTATTTGGGCAATGAACCAGTAGATGGACAATCTCTGTTTCTGTCTCTCTCTCTTTCTCTCTCTCTCTCCTTCTTTCTGTATGTCTACCTTTCAAATAAATAAATCTTCAAATAAAAGAATGCAGTAGGAAATTTATCAAAAAGGCAGCATTATTTTCAATATCATCAAATAGTTAATACCTAAATCCACTGGCAAAAGTTATGTAGATTATGTTATTTATTTATTTGAAAGGCAGAGCAACAGAGAGGGAGGATGTGGGAGAGAGAGAGAGAGAGAGAGAGAGAGAGAGATTCAATCTTTCCTTAACTTTTTCACTCTCCAAAGGCCCACAACAGCCAGAATTTGGCCAGGTTGAAGCCAAGAACCATATACTCCACCACAGACACATAAACAAGAAGGTGGATAAGAAGCAGGGTAACTGGAATTTGAACCACCACACGTACATGCTAGGGTTGTATGCAGCAGCTTAACATTCTACACATGTGCCCAGGCAAAAAATCTTAAAATCACAAAATTATTTTGAGGTAATATAAAGAGTCTATATTAATGCAAGAAGCATATCATGTTTATAGAAGTTTAATACTATACAAATAACCATAATTTTCTAAACAGTTAACTATTGTTAATGAAATTCAATTTAAAGCCAGTCACATTTGTGGGAGAGCAGGTAATAGACAAGCTATTTCTAAAATTTACATAAAATAGTGAATGGCCAATAATAGCCATAGTGGTCACAGAAAAGAACAAAACTGGAAGA
Organism: Lepus europaeus; assembly: GCF_033115175.1. Lineage (NCBI taxonomy): Eukaryota > Metazoa > Chordata > Mammalia > Lagomorpha > Leporidae > Lepus > Lepus europaeus. Next base: position 32,441,120 of record NC_084842.1, read on the forward strand.
TATACTTTATCAAGATCAAGAAAACATAGAGGCTAGAAACAGAGCCATAATTCTAGATCCATTTTACAAATGATAAAAGCTATAGAATGCTATGAGAAAAGCATTCTTCAATAAATTTGTCTAGTTTAATTAGATATTCTTGTTAAAAATAAAATGTATTGTGATCCATATCTTAACCTCTATATATACATACATTCAAAAGATGAATACAAATGATAAAATAGATATCTACAGATGGAAACACAAATTAACAACTCTGTAACATTTTTTTAAGATTTATTTTATTTATTTCAAAGATAGAGTTACAGAGAGAGGTAGAGACAGAGAGAGAGGTCTTCTATCTGCTGGTTCACTCCCCAGATGGCCGCAATGGCCAGAGTTGTGCTGATCCAAAGCTAGGAGCCAGGAGCTTCTGACAGGTCTCCCACGTGGGTGCAGGGGTCCAAGGACTTGGGCCATCTATACTGCTTTCCTAGGCCATAGCAGAGAGCTGGATTGGAAGTAGAGCAACTGGGTCTAGAACTGGCGCCCATATGGGATGCCAGCACTTCAGACCAGGGCATTAACCCTCTGTGCCACAGTGCTGGCCCCCAACTCCATAACTTTGATGTAGGGAAACTTTTATCAAAGAAAAAGAACCAACTACAGAGGGAAAATAATACATGGAGATGTACTCAGATTATTGAGATGCATTCATCAAGATACATTATTAAATGAATGAAAAGGTATGCTACAGGGGTCCAGCACTGTGGCTCAGTAGGCTAAGCCTCTGCCTGTGGTGCCAACATTCCATATGGGTGCTGGTTCAAGTCCCAGCTGCTTCTCTTCCCATCCAGCTCTCTGCTATGGCCTGGGAAAGCAGTGGAAGGTGGCCCAAGTGCTTGGGCCCCTACATCTGCATACAAGACCCTGAAAATGCTTCTGGCTCCTGGCTTCGGATCAGCCCAGCTCCAGCCTTTGTGGCCATCTGGGGAGTAAATGAGTGGATGGAAAACATTTCTGTCTCTCTCTCACTCTGTCACTCTACCTGTCTCAAAAAAAAAAAAAAAAAAAGTAAGCTACAATATGGGAGGAGATATTATTTTGCAATAACAGATTGCTTCCAAAAAAGTAAAACAAAATTATAAACTCATTCAACAATTTATTCAAATTGGCAGTAAATGCATAAAAATATGCTGCAACCTTCCTTAACTATAAGGCAAGTGCAAACAAGATAGGCGGTAATGCATTTGTAACAAAATTACTAAAATAAAGAAAGGGTAAATTCTTGTTCATGGCTGGTGAGTAAACTACTACAGTCACTTTGAAGTTATCTGACAGAATGAGGTGCTTCAGAATGTTCAAGGGTACACCTATTTAGAAAAATAACTGCATGAAGAATTTAAAAATGTCTTCTAGCAAAACTGACTTCTTGTTTTATTTAACCAATCATTTGATTATTTTATTTGAAAGAGAAACAGAGAGAAAGGTAGACCAAGATGGATAGAGATCTTCCATTGGCTGCTTCATTCCCATGGGTGGAAGGGAGGGGATTTTTACAAAATCCATCGTCAATGAAAATATTTTTTTATATTCTTCATTGAAACCTAGAGTAGTTTAAAACTCTTTAAATGAGCTTTGAAAAATATTGCACCTTTAAAAACATTCCAAAGCAAGAAACAAGCTATAGATTTGGTTGACATTTTACAATCTCCTCCTGCTTGTAAAGCCTTGGGTTGAAAAACAATTTGTTTCCCTATCAATGGCTTATAATGAGGGTCACCCTGGCTGACCCCAGGCATAACAAATTAGGCGTAGCTTTTATAATTAATTGTTGTGATTTATGGTCCTCACACTCAGATATAAATAAGCTATAATTTTGTTTTCTCTAAATCAATTCAATCTTTGACTCTGAATCATTATTCACTTGCATCATTTGGAAAACCAGACCTCAACTGTTTTCTAATATTCATACTGTCCTAAGGACCTGAAATGCCCTCTTGCTCATTGCTGTAGACTCAATTTTCCTTCCAGTTACTTCTTAAACAAAAAGGCATTCTCCTTCCTATCCATGGCATTTGTACATGCCACACCCCTGGCATTTGCCCTAGTTACAATTCTGTAGATCCTGCAGTCTCAGATGTCCTCAATATTACTTTTTAAAATTGCAAATCTTCTGGCAAAGATATTGGGGGGGAGGTACCCTAATACACTGTTGGTGGGAATGTAAACTAGTGCAGCCAAGTGGAAGACAGTAAAGGGATTCCTCAGAAACCTCAAAATACATCTACCATATGACCCAGCTCTCCCACTCGTGGAAGTTTACCCAATTGAAATTAAGTCAGCATATGAAAGATTTGCCCGTACCCTATGTTTACTGCAGATTAACTTACAAGAGCTAAGATGTGGAATCAACAATCAACCCAGATGTCTATCGATCATCAATGATGACTGAATAAAAAAATTGTGGGATATATATATATATATATGTGCGTGTGTGTGTGTCTATATATATCCATATTTATCCCATATATGTTTATATATCATATATATATATATATATAACTCAGCCATTAAAAAGAATGAAATCCTACTTTTGCAACAAAGTGAATGAAACTGGAATTCATTATACCAAGTGAAATAAGCCAGTCCCAAAATGAAAAATACCATATATTCTCCCTGATCTGTGGTAACTAACAGAGTACCAAACATGTAATTTATTGGAGTGAAATGGATATATTGAGATTTGATTATTGTTTATAGCCCTTGTCTCCACTGTTGAGGAACAGTGTTTTTTACTTCATACTATTTGTTGAACTCTTTAATTAGTGTAGGGTTAATCTTTTTAGTATAAAGTAAACTGAAAATAGATCCTTATAAAAATTAAGAGAGGAAGGAAGAAGTAGGAGGGAGGTGGGACTGTGGGTGGGAGTTTAGGTAGGGTGGGAAGTATCACTATGTTCCTAAATCTGTGTATATGAAATTTGGTCACCTTATATAGCTAAAAATATTGCAAACCTTCAACATTCACTATAGCCACTTCACTGCACCATGTTTTTTGACAGTAGTTATCATCATCTCACTTCATACATTATATTCTATATTAACCATCTCCCTTTTTCCTAATCCCCTGTAGCTTTCTTTTCAGCATCTAGTGTGATGCCTGGCACAGAGAAAATGTTAACAGAATACTTCTTGAATAACTGAATTAAAGAATTGTGCAGCAGCAGTGCATCTAAAAGTATTTCATTTCAGGTCCCAGTCTTTGATTCCTAAGGTCCAAGTTTAGCTACCCATCACTAAGTCTACATGGTGCTCAGAAAGCATTGGTTGGTTCTCTGTAACCTGTATGCAAACTGTGAAGCACAGTAAACTTACATTGCCTTTGATTGTCCTGGTGACCCAGGTTCTTCCACAAAGCTATTTTTCACCCCACTTTTGCAGCTGCCCTAATAATACCACTTAAAAGGAAGTTATAATTTTACTTTGCTTTTGACTGGGGATTTCTTATTCTATACTTTCAAAGAACTAACTTTCTAATAATGTATGCACTTCTTAAAATATTTAAAATTTTTCACCCATGTAAAATTGGTCATGCTCCCATGTCTTGATCATACAGCTTAAGAAATAGAAACTAAGCTTGTTTTATAAAAGACTGTGTGCATCCTATTTATCCATGTACATTCTAAAACATTGTATTTTACTTGTCCTCAATAATTTCTTATGTTCAGTTTCTTTATCATATACAGAAAATGCCAGTTTAATACATAACCCTAGATTTTAGATACAATAAATCAAGGCACTCTCACAGGAATGTGATTGGTACACTATGATCAAAGTAGCAAATAGTTGAAATTATTTTTAGACTTTTTCCTAAGGTATATTCTACTATGAACATATTAGAGTACTTTAAAAAGTTCATTAAAACATAATTAAAGAATAAGTATATTTTGGAACAAAACAGTTTTGAAATACATTTTCATAGTATTCATTCTCATGAATTTTGGGGTCTCCTCATAGATTCAAAATTATATTTTAAGATCTCATGAAAAAAATCCTCAGGATGTATTATGCAAAAGGCACATATACTAATATTAGTTTTATTTTCTTAATATCATTAGTGATTAACATTTTAGTAATGTAGAATTTTTATTTATGGAAAGGATTTATAAAATTCAAAATCAAATTCTCTGAAAAAAGTAAACTTCAAAAAATTTGGCTTCTAATCTTGATTATCTCTAAACTGGGCACTTTAATTCTTATGCCTCTACCTTATGTGTAACCATTTAAAAAAACAATTTGGAGATACACAGACAAGACACACACGTATGTACACACATCGTCTAAATGGATTTAAATTCTTAGATAAGTAGTGACATATTATACACACTGTAGTGTGCTTTTAAAATAACGTATATTGAAAATAATCTCATAGATCATATATAAAAATACATCTTCCTTTTCATGGCTGCCTAATACCTCATTATATGTACCATGGTTTCTTTAATGATTTTCTGATTGATACACACTTGGAGTATTTTTGTAAATACTACAAAAATAAACGTAAACACTAATACTAACTTAAAGACAATTCAAAGTTACTGTAAACAAGAAAGATGCCAATACATACACAAAAGTTTTTGTACCAACTATGATGCTTGACACACTTTTTCCCAGTTGACTATATTATATTTATATATTTTTTTATTTGACAGGTAGAGTTACAGACAGTGAGAGAAAAAGAGAGAGAGAAATGTCTTCCTTCCGTTGGTTCACTCCCCAAATGGCCGCCACAGACGGTGCTGCGCCGATCCAAAGCCAAGAGCCAGAAGCTTCCTCCTGGTGTCTTATGCGGGTGCAGGGGTCCAAGCACCTGGGCCATCCTCCACTGCCTTCCCGGGCCATAGCAGAGAGCTGGACTGGAAGAGGAGCAACCAGGACTAGAACCTGGCACCCATATGGGATGCCGGCACTGCAGGCGGAGGATTAACCAAGTGAGTCACGGTGCCGGCCCCATATTTGTATTATTTTGATTGAGCTATAAATCCCTGGGCATGCTGAGTCAGATGCTATTTTAGTTACTAACATGCTAAATGCAGTGTTGAACATCAGTTAGCTATTGCTCACACTGTAGGCAATCCTCTGAGTGAAGGAGGGGACAACTGAACCTCCAATGATGCCGAATCCTAGAACGTAAGTTGCAGGATAATGGGTACTTGGTGGCTTCTGTCTAAAGTCAGCTGCCCAGTGGGAGTACCTCATTGTATTTATAAGCCTTTTAATTACCTTCTGCTATACAAAAATTGCAGGTTAATTATGAAATCTTGTCACAAATATCATTCATATTCTTTACATACAAAGAAAAATCCATGTTTGCTAGTTCCTAATTTATGAGAGGAAAACTTATATAAATGGTGAGAAATTCTTTTCTAACAAAGGAACTTTCAGCAGAGATTTAAATACATTACTTTTTCCCTCGTCATAAGGGTAGACCTAGGCTGTTTTTAATAATGGGACACCAAAATTTAGCAAACCTTAAGAATATGGTTACGGTCTAACAGTCCTATTACTTTCTGCAAAGAGAAACAATTTCAATGGTCTAGTTAAGTCCTGAATCCAAATCTGAAGAACTATCTGATAGTCTTACATAATTGCAAGAAAAACAGAATGGTTTTGCAAATCCAGTCTTTATCAAATTTCTGTATTAAAAAGACTTTAGTGATTTAGCTTATTCAAAAGTCTCCATTGGAAAATATTCAATAGTTTTCACATTAGCTGCTTTAGATGTACATGTCTAATGCATGTTTTAAAAAATATACTATTGTTTATTATTATCATTTCATTCTTTTAGGTGAAAAACCTTGAATATTTATCATATGGAATTAATCCCTAGTATCAGTATGCTCTTACATATAGAAAATTCCATTTTAATTATAACTACTATGGTTGCTGCTAATGTTCAGCTACTTTCCAAAATAAAAACTGAAAACAATCTGGAAGTGATAATCTGGTGATTTAGAAATGAAAAAAAAAACATTATCTTTTTTATTGAGACTATTGTGTACTTCATTAAAAAATATTTTGGTAGGGGAAATTTGGGAAGAAATTTCCTTTTTATCTACCTTTCAATTCTTTGAGATAGCCTTCTTTTGATTAACTAGATTTATCTTATTAATGCAGTATTTTTGTAACTAAATAGGATTTCTTTTCAGTTTTAATGGTTAAAACTAAAAACATAAAAATGTGGAGCAACTCTAGCATTCTTAGTGTAAATGATGTTTCTGAATATTTTATGTGCTTATTGTTTTACCTTTCTCTTTTGTTTAAGATCGAATTTTTAATATCTGATTCACTAATAAATCTGCATTTTATTAATGAAGGAGATATATTATTAATATCATGAAATTGTTACTAATGAGAAGAATAATAATTATGCTTTATGTCCAACAATCTGTATTCATAATGCCAAAATCTGATCAATTTATTTTAAAAGTTGATACATTAAAAGACAGTCTATATTTCTTAAGTCTACAGATATGTAACCAAGTAAGATTCTTAACTAGAAATTTACATATGAGAAAAGAGAATTTTCTCTTGTATTTATTGAAGTCTTTTAGCATATGTAATTAAAGTATATTCTTTTGAGGTTGTCAGCAGGAAATGATAAATCAGTGAGTAAATGATGACTTCATAACCTGCAATTATGCACATAAATAAATTAGAACAAAATGAAGCATTATCAATCTTAATGCACAGTACAAAATTGATAGAAACATTTGTACAATGACAGCAAATTAGTTGTTTGAGAATCAGTGATGTTAGATTTACTAAGACATATTTCATAAATAGTGCCTATATAGTGAGATGCTAAATCCCATCTCCAACCCCTTAAATATAGCTCACACATTATTTGACCACAAAACATTTGAAAGAGACTTTATATACAACTGGGAGTTTCAATAAAAGGCTATTAATGATCCCAGAAAGAGGCCTACTCTTCATGTATCCTAGTGATTTTTTCAGAAAGAGAGCACACATTGCATAAAGTAAAATAGCATAACGCATTACCGAACATTTTACCTATACTCAGAACTAATAATTTTGCAGAAATGATGTTGCAAAAATATTATTCAGAAGACTCTCAAATTTCAGATAAATTTTGTAATAATTTCTCATAATTCCCTTAACATAATAAACACAATACTACATGATAATAATTAGGTTATCTACTTTGTTAAGAATAAGTAAAATTGAAAAAAGTAGTTTACTCATGATTGCATATGGTCTTGCAATTTCTTATGCATCTTACCAATTTAGGTATATATTGCAATAAGACTATATAATCTTGAATTTTATAGTGTCTTTTCACCTAGACACAATAAAATAGAATGCTTTACTCATAAAAATATAGAACACGACAGACACAGAATGGTCTAGTATGAGAACTTGATTATGTTTAGCTATACATTTGGTAACATTACCTGTTATATAAATATTACAAATATCCCCATTAGGAATCCTGGTTTTACATCTCAAAATGTCAGAAGATAAACATGAGAACTTTAACCCTCTCTAACCTTGTTAAAATTTGTAAATGGGCTTTATTTTTATATTAGATGTATAATACTCCTGTTCTTACTGTTACAATAGCTTCCATGTAGTTTATTCCTGTGTTTTTATGTTTGCCTGCCTCCTATTGGTTATTCCTCTCCCCAAAATGTATATTATGTATTATATATTATGTATAATTATGGGAGGTTATTATTATATAATGTATTATATATTGTAATATATATTACATAATATATATTAAATATATATTTTATAATATTATACAATACATAATACATTATATAATAATAATCCCCCATAATGCACATTGTGTATATGTACCATTTTCCTCTGTCAGATCTTGATATTGTGTCAGCAATTGATTTAATGATGGTCCATCAAATGATTTATATATCTTATATACATTATTTTATAGTTTTCATAAAACCTGGAATTTTTGCAGTCACTGTTTTTTGAAATATTTTTTGATTCTCCATCATTTTAGTACTCTAATTTATTTTATGTTAAACTAGGGATCTCTTTTGGTGTGTATCTGAAAATCTGTTTATTATTTTTAGTCAAGAATTCCTTTTTGAGAGTCTATTACTATGTGCTCAGTTGACTAACATTTTATTCTATGATGCCCCATCTAACGTTATTTAAACCCAGTTAATTTTCTATTTCCAATGTCATACTTTTAAAATGTTTCAGAGATTAACATATATATTTGTGTATATAACTTGCTAATACAATCATCTTTCATTTGTGAACTCCCTTATATTGTGAGGCATATTTTCTTGAATTTTGATTAATATAAAGTGAAGCAATTTCATAATTCTAAGAATATATCCATACCTTCTTTGCCCATCATCCTCCTGAATTCCCTTATTCTTTTCTTGTATTCTTTTAACTTTTGCAAAAATGTAATTTAATTCACTCTGTAAATATAGACTTAAAGCACCACTAACCATAATATTTAAGAAGTAAATAATTAGAAAGACCAGAGTTCAACAGGAGCATAAACAAGAGCTAAAAACAGCAATCAAATCACAAGATGTCTGTTATATTCCTACACATTTTTCTATCCTACATTAACTATCATATATCAGAAAAGACACAACAGTTGTCTTTTTGGGACTGGCTTATTTCACTAAGCATAATGACTTACATTTGCATCCATTTGTCACAAAAGACAGGATTTCATTCTTTTTTACAGTTGTGTGGTATTCCATGGTGTATATATACATTTCTTTATCCAGTCACCAATTGATGGACATCTGGGGTGATTCCATATCTTAACTATTGTGAATTGGACTCACCAAACATGGGAGTACAAATAACTATTTCTTTTTCTTTTTTTTTTTTTGACAGGCAGAGTGAACAGTGAGAGAGAGAGAGACAGAGAGAAAGGTCTCCCTTTGCCGTTGCTTCACCCTCCAATGGCCATGGTAGCCGGTGCACTGCGGCTGGCGCACCGCACCAATCCAAAGCCAGGAGCCTGGTACTTCCTCCTGGTCTCCCATGTGGGTGCAGGGCGCAAATAACTATTTCATATGCGGGTTGCATTTCATTTTAGTAAATATCCTGGAGTAGCATACGTGGAACATAGAGTAGATATAATTTCAGATCTCTGAGGAATCTCTTACAGTCTTCCATAAATGCTGCACCAGTTTACATTCCCACCAACAGTGTATTAGGGTACCTTTCCTCCACATCCTCACTAGCACTTATTATGCTTCGATGATAGCCATTCTGTTTTTTTTTTGTTTTTTTTTATAAATTTTTTATTTAGTAAAAATAGATTTCCAATGTACAGTTTATGGATTACTTTGGCTCCCCCCACCCATATTTTCCCTCCCACTCATACCCCTCCCATCTCCCACTCCCTCTCCCATTCCATTCACATCAAGATTCATTTTCAATTATCTTTATATACAGAAGATTGATTTAGTGTATATTAAGTAAAGATTTCATCAGTTTGCACCCACACAGAAACACAAAGTGTATAATACTGTTTCAGTACTAGTTATAGCATTACTTCACATTGGGCCACAATTTAAGGACAGATCCCACATGAGAAATAAGTACACAGTGACTCCTGTTGTTGACTTAACAATTTGACACTCTTGTTTATGGCGTCAGTAATCTCCCTAGGCTCTAGTCATGAGTTTCCAAGGCTATGGAGGCCTTTTGAGTTTGCCAACTTAGGCATGGAAAGCCAAGACACTGTGGCAAAACAAAAAAAAAAAAAAAAAAAAAAAAAAAGAAGAAGAAGAAGAAGAAGACCTAAATGAAAGATCTCTGCGAGTGAGATCCCAGTGGAAAGAACGGGGCCATCAAAGAAGGAGATGCCTTTCTCTGAAGGGAGGAGAGAACTTCCACTTTGACTATGACCCTGTCGATGATAGCCATTCTAACTGGAGTGAAGTGAAACCTTATTATAGTTTTTATTTGCATTTCCCTGATGGCTAATGATCCGAAGCTTGTTTTTTTTTTTTTTTTTTTTTTTTTTTTTTTTTTTTTTTTTTTTTTATCTGTCCAGTAACCATTTGAATTTAATTCTCTGAAAAACACCACTTTGTGTCCTCTGGGCATTTCTTAACTGGACTGTATTTTTTGTTGTTGTTTTGAGTTTCTTTTTTTAAGGATATATTCATTTATTTATTTTGAATAGCAGAATTATAGATCCTGAGAGAGAGAGAATGGGGAGACAGAGAGAGAGAAAGAGATGCTGCAATGGCTAGTGAGGGACCATTCCAAAGCCAGGAGTGAGGAGTTTCTTCCAGGTCTCCCACATAGGTTGCAGAGGCCCAGGCACTTTGACCACCCTCTGCTTTCCAAGGATTATAAGTGGAACAATCAGGACATGAACCAGTGCCCGCATGAGATGCTCACATTATCGGTGGAAATTTAACCCATTATGATATAATGTCAGCTCTGTTGTTGAGTTTTGTGATCTCTTTACAGACCCTGGAAATTAATCTTTTTTCATTGCATAGACTGCAAATATCTTCCTCCATTCTGTCAGCAGTCTCATCATTTTGTTGTGTGCTTCTTTCACTGTGCAGAAGCTTCTTAGATATATGTAATCTCATTTGTCTGTTTTTAGTTTTATTCCCTGTGCTTTTGGGTTCTTTTTCAAGAAGGCTTTGGTTTGCCTAGACCAATACCTTGGAGTTTCCCCAATATTTTCCCCTAGTAATTTGATGGTATCACTTTATAGATTTAGATCCATGATCCTTTTTGAGTTGATTTTTTGATAAGGTTTAAGACAGTGATCTTGTTTCATACTTCTGTACATATAGATCCAATTTTCCCAACACCATTTGTTTAGGTGACTTTCCTTTCTCCAGGATTCAATTTTAGCTTTTTTATCAAATATTAGTTGGTTGTAGATGCATGGATTAATTTCTGGGGTTTCTATTCTCTTTCATTAGTCTACATGTCTACTTTTGTGCCAGGACCAGGCTGTTTTGTTTATAACTGCCTTGTAGTATGTCTTTAAAGCTACCATTTTGAGCTTGACTTATTTTTTTGTTGTTGTTGTTTAAGATTGCTATAGCTATCAGAGTCTCTTGTGTTTCCATATGAATTTTAGCATTGTTTTTTCCAGATATGAAGTCTTCAATAAAATACAACATCCTTTCATGATAAAAACCTAAAGTAAATTAGAATAGGAGGAACGTTCCTCAAAACAATCAAGGAAATATATGACAAACTCACTGCCAGCATCATACTGAACAGAGAAAAGTTGGAAGCATTTCCACTAAGATCCACTGGTGGTCCATATAGTCCTGGAAGTTTTAGCCAGAGCCAGTAGGCAAGAAAAATATATCAAAGGGATACACATTGGAAGAAGGCAATCAGATAACATAATTCTACATATAGGAGAACCAAAAGACTCCACTAAGAACTATTGGAACTCATAAAAGAGTCTGGTAAATTGGCATGACATGAAACTAACACACAAAACTCAACAGCTTTTATATGCACAAGTAATGCTATGACATAGAAAGACTAGCACGATCAGTACCATTCACAACAGCTAGCAAAAAATTAAATACCTTTGAATAAATTTAACCAAGGATGTAAAAGATCTATTATGAAAATTATAAAACATTAGAGAAAGAAATAGAAAAAGACACAGAAATGGAAAAAAACTACATGTCAATTGACTGGAAAAATTAGTTTTTTTAAAAATGCGTTCCTTTTCCTGTAAGGCAATTACCATATAACATATCGGTTTGATTGTTTGTATAATTTTTTGAAATTTATCTATGTATTTTAAAGGCAAAGTGCCAAAGAGGCAGCTACAGATGACTCAAGTGTTTGGGTCCCTGTCATCCATGTGGGAGACCAATATGGAATTAATGGCTCCTAGATTTGGCCTGGCCCAGACCTGGCTTTTGTGACCACTTAGGAAGTGAGCCACTTGATGGAAAATCAAGACTGAGAGACTAATCTTTCTCTGGCTCTCTCTGCTTCACAATCCTGTCATCCTCATACTCACCCATTCCCTCTCCTTCTCCCTCTCTTTTTGTGACTCTTTCAAATAAAAAAATAGATACATCTTTAAAAAAATAAGAATTCATTCTTGCCTGTTCTTGTGAGGTTTCATGAGAAACTTTGTATTTAGCCAAAAATCAAAGAGCTAAAAACAGCGACCGAATTACAATATTTTTTTTAGATTTATTTCATTACATAGCCTTCTCCTGTGTGGAATTCCACTCTACAAATTCCAAATGTCTCAGGAGTGTTTAAAGTATATTATTCTGACATCTCAGATATTTAACTTAAAGACACATGAAAAGCAGTAAGTGTAAATACATCATTTTGACCTCTGTGCTGTTTCCTTAAGAGCAGAATGTGAAATTGCCATATAGGAGAAGGAAATGCAACAACATCCTGAGCCTCAAGGGAGAGTAGTTAAAACAAAAAGAATTCCTTACAGACTCCCCACATATCAACATGATATCTACGCTTCATAAAAAACAAATCATGATGGCTGCTATCATATTAACAGTGTACCATGAGGCACAAAATATTTGCTAGTTGGTGTTTCTTACAGCAATCCATTAATTTATGAATAATATGATGTTCTCCCATTAATGGCAGTTTTAACAACAAAATATTGTAAGCATCTTTGAAAAAACTTTGTTTTTCCTAACTTGTGTAATAATGGCTTACAGCTTTCCTCCAAACATGTATATAGTTTTCCATTCTATGAACCAACGTTGCCATTTTCAATTGCTGTTGGTAAGAAAAATGTCAGTTTATTTCCAAACTTTTAAATTCTATTCTGAGAAGCATTAAAAAAAACTAATATTTTATTTTCACACATCTTTGCTTGTTTATCTATATGGATTTTAAAAGTAAGCAGTCTTTGGAGCTCTCTATTTTACAATGACTATTATGAGAGTGATAAATATTAGGTCTAGGAAGTGTTTAGGCATTTGAATACCCCATTTCTTAGTAGTCTATAAATAAAAGGTAGCAACATAACAGTTGTTCAAAATGTATATCAACAGGAAAGCAATTTAACAATAGTGTTTTTTAAAAGAACTCTGCCATTCATGCTTCAGTATATTATTTAATCTCCATTCCCACAGAACTGCATTTTCTACATCTTTCTGTTTTATGATTGTCTATTGTGTATCTGAAGTTTAAAATGTATATAACTCATACAATTCTCTTTACATTGCTTCTACTGTTAATTCCTTTTAGTCTTTCCATTTTTTGAACTAGTTTTAACAATCTAATACTTTACAAAACTTACAAGCTTAACTATCTGTCTCTCTCCATTGGAGAGTGTTATCAAAGAGATCTCTGCATCTTACTTGCACTGTGTTCCAGTTATCTTATATATTATCTAGCACAGTGCAGTCATGTAAAAATGTTTGTTAATTTGGATATTTCAGAAATAGCTCACAGGTTGGCGCCACGGCTCACTAGGCTAATTCTCCGCCTGCAGCACTGGCACCCCGGGTTCTAGTCCTGGTCGGGGCGCCGGATTCTGTGCACTGGATTCTGTCCTGGTTGCCCCTCTTCCAGTCCAGCCATCTGCTGTGGCCCGGGAGTGCAGTGGAGGATGGCCCAGGTCCTTGGGCCCTGCACCCACATGGGAGACCAGGAGAAGCACCTGGCTCCTGGCTTCAGATGGGTGCAGTACGATGGTCGTGGTGGCCACTGAGGGGGTGAACCAATGGAAAAGGAAGACCTTTCTGTCTCTCTCTCTCACTGTCCACTCTGCCTTTCAAAAAATAAATAAATAAAAAATAAATAATTAAATAAATAAAAAAGAAATAGATCACAGAAAAACTAACTGCTGATAATAATACATCTAGATGTGCCCAATATTGTATACTTTGCTCTACCCAAAGTTGCTTCACGAGGGAGACTCACACTTTGTTTTAGATTACAAACAGATTGAATTCCTACTAGTTCACAACTCAAACTAAATAGACAAACTTGCATTTAAAAAAATACACAAAAATACTATAATGAACTCCTAGTAACCTAATTAAATTGCATACCCCATTTGTATTAAATCAGGTGAGATTAGGGGTAAAGGAAACAGACATCATGGCTAAGCCTCATCACAAACATGTTATGAGCATTACACGGTAGGATAGCAATGAGGTTAGCCCCCGCTGAAAAGCAAAATTGAGAAGAGAGTGTAGAGTTTAATTCCCAAAGCGAATAAGGAATGGCTCTTCAGCAAATAGTCATTATAAATACTAAGTTGCTAGAACAGAGTTAGCTTTTAGAAATCACAATGAAAAATGCACATTCATCTATAATTATACAACTATGATTAACTTAGATAATATTAAAATCAGCTACATAAATAATCTCATATTAACTGACAACCATTTGCCATTCCTTCTTGTTATTCCTTATTTGAAAATTTGTTAAAAGAATGTGTTACTATGTATGTTACTTTACTGAATTTATTTGTTTACATTTCTTTTTTTTTAAGATTTATTTACTTCAAAGTCAGAGTTACACAGAGAGGAGAGGCAGAGAGAGAGAGAGAGAGAGAGAGAGAGAGAGAGAGGTCTTCCATTCGATGGGTCACTCCCCAATGGACCGCAATGGCCAGAGCAGCGGCCAAACCAAAGCCAGGAGCCAGGAGCTTCTTCCGGGTCTCCCACGTGGGTGCAGGAGCCCAAGGACTTGGGCTATCCTCCACTGCTTACCCGGGCCATAGCAGAGAGCTGTATTGGAAGTGGAATAGACAGGTCTCAAAGGGGCGCCCATATGGGATGCCAGCACTGCAGGCCAGGGCCTTAACCTGCTGTGTTACAGCACCAGCCCCTTTGTTTACATTTTCACAAACTGATTGAAAGTTATAGTTTGGTGCTTACACTTTAGATGTGTGGTAAACAGTTAAAATATTATTGTATTGAAAAATTTATATGTGGGCCGGCACTGTGGGCTCACTAGGCTAATCCTCTGCCTGCGGCACCAGCACTCCAGGTTCTAGTCCCTGTCGGGTTGCCGATTCTGTCCTGGTTGCTCCTCTTCCATTCCAGCTTTCTGTTGTAGTTCGGGAAGGCAGTGGAGGATGGCCCAGGTCCTTGGTCCTTGCACCCAAATGGGAGACCAGGAGGAAGCACCTGGCTCCTGGCTTCGGATCAGCGCAGCGCGCCAGCAATTTTGGGGGGTGAAACAATGGAAGGAAGACCTTTCTCTCTGTCTCTCTCTCTCACTGTCTAGCTCTGCCTGTCAAAAAGAAAAGAAAAGAAAAGAAAAGAAAAGAAAAGAAAAGAAAAGAAAAGAAAAGAAAAGAAAAGGAAAATTTATATGTAAATTCCATTAATAGGAGAGGTAGGAAAATTTTTCTTTCTCTTTAATATAAACACATACACATCAAATACATAGAAAAAGTAGAAGATATTGAGAGTAAAATAGCAAGTGGTAGAAAAGAATGAATAGCATTCATCTCCAGATAATTAGTATCATATATGCACTATATATTTAGATATATTGATCTTCTGATATAGATGGATAGAGAGATAATCTCTTGAAAATGGTTTTCTGTCAAGGCATGTAAAAATGTAAAATAGTTTAGAAAGAGTATTTGAGATTTAATAAAGCAAAAAAAAAAAAAAATCTAGTAAAGAATTCCTGAGCTCGCTCTCTCTCACACACACACAGACATCTTTGTATATTATTTGTTATTCTAAAAGGAACAGAATTAATAAAAATTATAGAAAATGCATGAGATAAAAACAAACATATGGAGGTGTTTTAATTAAATTGTCAAAATTACATCATTTGCATCTTAAGAAGCTATTTTAAACAACTGTCAAATTAAAACATGGAAGTAGAAAATAATAAAGGCAATAATTAATTAATTTAAAGCCAAGAAAACAACAGAACTGACATTGTGAGACTTGATTACTTTTTCCTTTTTGGTCACAAAGTCTATTCTAGAATACACAGAAGTATGGTAATTTAACAAATGCTTTCAGCCCTAAAGAGATGTCTAGTCATAGTATAGAACACTATTCTATTTCCATTGAAACATTTTTTGATCTGACACCCATAGTTGGCCTTTCCCTTATAATTGTTTAATTTAAAGTAACTTTTCATTTCCTCTCCCTTAAATAAACCTGTGAACACGTTACTTGTAAACTTTACCATCTTCTTTAATAAATTACAAAGAGCTCTTTCTGCCTCTTACCAGCTACATGGCCATTGTGGAACTCATTCCTTCATTAAAAATGGTTGTTTCCATGTCTCTCACCTCTTTGTGCTCTGAGCCTTCTGAGCATAGGTTTTTTTGTCCCCTTCATTCATTGCCTGTAAGATGTGTTGAATATAGGGAAAACTAATTTGTATTCATTGAATTAATGAATGAGTGTGTGTGTGTGAGAGAGAGAAATATACAGAGACAGAGAGAAAGGAGAGTTAACTCAAAGGTGCATTGCATATAAGTAGGTGTGACTAACTACTTAAGTTGACAGATGGGGGTAAGTTTGATCCAGCATAATACACATATTATCAGATATACTTTTCTTCATTGAATATTTTCAGGCTTTTGTAACCATCATTATACAGTATCAAACAATCTTGATTTCAGCTCTATCGAAATATATGGCAATATATACCATTCCAGGTATAAAAAAAACCTAATTGTATATTTCGTTGTACTTTCTATATTTAACATTATCTGTAAATAATGAATAACCAAAAGCCAGAATTTTTGCTTAAAATAAATGAATTTTACAAGTGTAATCATAACTGGCATTGTTGAAGTTCCTAGAGTGAGTTTAAATCAAGAGCAAAGAATGTTTTATTGATTAGTGTCTCCTTTCCTGCCAAACAAATAACTTAGTTGTCTCCTGAAACCTCACAATATTCCAATGAACATTCAGGGAAGTTCTGTGGTAGGTTTTTCATAAACAAGAAGATACAGATATCACATGATGTGCTCTACCTTTTTTTTCATTTTTTGGTACAAAATTTAAAGTACAACTTAAATGTATGGAAAGACCTTGCCCAAAGCTAGAGATACAAATGATCACCTATGCAGAGAAATACTTTTAATCATTAGATTATCCAACAGGAAGGTAAAATTCTTGCTTGTTCAGCAGTTTGGCAGAGCATTTCTGTAGGTTATTCTATTCACAAATACTAAAAATATCTTTCCAACTTCCCCTGGCACTTGTTTCATTACTTTTAATTCCTCTACATGTATAGGAAATGCACCTTTCACTCAAATAAATTAGACTGCAAATCTCCTAAGTGCTTTTTTCTCAATTTACTGCAACAACAGATAAGGAAACAACAGGATTATAATTTCAGTTCTTATATCCTATTTTAAAATTATAGAACCATTATATTAGAATTGTATCTATGAACTATGATGAATCTGCTCTTTAATATTACATTGGCATGAGACTTGATTAGAAAAATAATGATAATCATAGGTTCTAAGACATCGACTCCTCTTTTTCAAGTTTTTAGTAACAAAAATGTGTTATAATTAAAGCACACACACACACACAGAAATTTCGTCTTGAAAGATGATTTGATGATAGTGTCATACTGGATTTGTGTTTTTAATTTTTGTGGTTTTTTCTATTTATTTAATTAATTTTAAATGCTGAGAGTTTGATTGATTGCTTAATTGACTGGTTTTCCATCTGCAAAAGCAGTGATTTGGAAAACAATGCAAGTCTTTCAAGTGGGTGGCAAGAACTCAAGTACTTGTGACATTATCAACTGCCTTTCCCTGGAATGCATTAGTAGGAAACTAGATCAGAAATGGAGGCAGGACTCAATTTCGAGCCCTCCAATATGGAATGTGGATGTTTCAAGCATTGGCTTTATGTACTGTGCCACAGCATCAATTCCTCATTTTTCCATCAACAATAATTTTACATATTTTTGAGTACAGTTCAAGATTTCAATACATGTATACAATAGGTACTGATCAAATTAGGATAATCAACGTTTCCCTGTCATTGACATCACTTTATGATTGAAGTATTTGCTCATAAAATACATGAGTTTACTGTGAACAGTTGTTACCCTAGTGTGCTATTTAAAACCAGGAACATAGTCTTTCAAAACAACTCTGATAGCTTCACTTACTCTGAAAAGTATTTTTAATATATTTATGAATATTGTGATATAAACAGGTTTGATTTCTATCTTGGAAAAATATTAATTTTTGTTCAGAAGACAAAAGAAAATTATGGAAATAATTCAATTCTAATAGTAAAAAAATTTTGTTGAAACCAGTAATTATCAGTTGTATCTGCTAGCAAATTTTTTATATCAATCATTATATTTTTCAGACAACCTTGAAACTGTCTCATGATCTTCTAATCATATCACTAGATTATTAGATAATCTCTTTAATTTCAAACAGCAAAACATAGGTGATATATTAAGATCTGATGTGACTTTCTACCAGCTCAAATTTAAAATGCTCTTAAATACAGACAAAAAATTCATCCCTAAAATATGTTTCTTTGGAATAAGGATTACTAAAGTACTAAAGGCTCTGATAAAACAATAGATCTAAGAAAGGCATTCTAATCTCCTTTATTTTTCCCTAAAACATGAGATCAAAAAAGCATATACAAGATGACCTCCTGCACCATGAGAAAATAACTTTCTTGTGATGGGGAGATGTAGCCACAAGAATGAGGCACAAACATATTTGAAAAATAATCCTTGGGGGTGACGCTGTAGCACAGGGGGTTACAGCCCTGGCCTGCAGTACTGGCTTTCCACTTACTCATTGGTTTGAGTACTGGCTGCTTCAATTCCTACCCAGCTCCCTGCTAATGGCCTGAGAAAGCAGTGGAGGATGGATCAAGTCCTTGGGCCCCTGTACCTACTTGTGAGACCTGGACGAAGTGCCTGGCTCCTGGTTTTGGATTGGCCCAGCTCTGGGAATTGTGGTCATCTGGGGAGTGAACCAGCGAATGGAAGACCTCTTTCTCTGTCTCTATCTCTCTCTGTACCTGTGTTTTTCAAATAAATAAAGTAAATCTTTGAAAAACTTAATAATCTTTATCTTTCCTGTGCAATTGAGGTACTTTTCTTCAACTGCCTCATTTTCTTCATCTGAATATAAAGGCATTTAGTTCTTTGGTCTCCATTGTATTATGAGGACTCCTGTGTCACATTAAAACTTAAATGCATTTTATTTCATCCTATTAATCTTTCTACAACCTTAATTCTCAGACCAGTTGGAAACACAGAGTAGATGATAAACTTTTCCTTTCCTGACTTTACAAAACAAGGAAATAAAGAAGAAATTTAAAAAGGAATGAGAAAATAAGAAATAAAATTATTATCCACATAGCTCTTACTTTCTTTTCTTCACTCCCCATATACTATAAATTTTTCTTTTATGGCTCTTATTTCTCAGGTTAGGAAAAATAAAATAAAAAGAAGATAAATCACATCAAATGCAATTCATGGAAGTATTTCAGTATGAAAATGTAAGAGCAAGGAAGAAAATAAAATGGAAGAAACATTGTTCCTGAAGAAATAAACAGTTGAATTTAGAAATAAAAGTTTAATATATAAAAGTGATTACAAAAGTAAAATTAGGAAGTATATATCAAAAAGGTATAAACATTTTAATATATTATTAAGCAATATAAATCGAACACTGCTGATGCTCATCTGTGTTCCAATTATATTTTAACTCAAATCCACTTGTCTACTTTCTCAGTTCCATGTACATAAAATCAGAATTGGGCAAATATTAAAAATGTCTGAAGTAATCTACATTTCTGCATTTTGAAATTCAAATATCTATGCACATTAAATAATACTATTCCAAACAACAACAAAAGAAGTCTCCAATTTCTACAACCAAAGCACCCTCTGAAACAGGTTGGGAAAGATGTCTGAAGATGCTACATCATAACGCTTTTCATCTGTTTCATGAAGAAGCTGTGCCCATTCAGTGGAGAGCCAAAGGCCAGCAATAACTGATAGGCTTCAGTTAAGTGCACCAAAATCAACATCATCAACCAGTTGGCGTTACATTTGGGTTCTGTCAGGTGCAGTTGATTCAAAGGTTTTCAATGTGGCTGTGGTATCAGAGACACTGGAGTTTGCAAAACTCTTTGAATCAAAATCTGAAGAGGTCCAGTATTCATTAAGAATGACCAGTCGGGCCACTGCTGTGGCATAGTGGGTAAAGCCACTGCCTGAGGGCTGGCATCCCATATGGGCACTGGTTCATGTCCCAGCTGCTCCTGTTCCAATCCAGCTCTCTGCTATGGCCTGGCAAAGCTGTAGAAGATGGCCCAAGTTCTTGGGCCTCTGCACCCGCGTGGGAGACCCAGAAGAAGCTCCTAGCTCCTGGCTTCAGATCGGCCCAGCTCCAGTCATTGAGGCCAATTGGGGAGTGAACCAGCAGATGGAAGCTCGCTCGCTCTCTCTCTCTCTCTCTCTCTCTCCCTGCCTCTCCTTCTCTCTCTGTGTAACTCTGCCTTTCAAATAAATAAATAAATCTTAAAAAAAAAATGATGAGTTTGATTAGCTTTAGAGGTTGGCATAGTTTGTATCAAAACTGTGAAAGAGGAGCAAACATAGGACATGTGAAATGTGATAGACAACAGGTGAACGTGAAGGGGTAAATAACCTTTAAAAATGCATATTGCATAGCTTTATCAAGTATAGCCTTTGGGCAAGGCAGGGATTGGGAATTATTTTAATTTTAGGAGCTATACGAAACTACTACAAAGATTAAAAATAGAGTGACATGATAAATGTTGCATATTTTAGGATACTGACTGCGATGCAGAAAATATGAGCTTGGGAAAATTATAGAACCTGAGTGACCAGAGAGGTGTCTATTGTATTTGCCCAGGAGAGAGATTGTGATTGATTCAAAGAAGGTACCAGTAGACAGACTCAAGAAACATTTGGGAGATAATATTGACAGAACACTTTGGTCCTTTACAACTACTAATATCTTCTAATTGAGTCTGAACTACCTGATAGTTCTAATCACTTCAGATGTTAATGACTCATTTTTATCTGCTCATAATAAAACATAGTAAAACAGAAATTTCCATATTAGAAATTAATGCCCATTTCTTAGACACTGGTTACAAAGGCATCCCTATTCCTTCTGAATCCTGAGACACTGCTTCTATTTTTCTTATCTGAATTCATATGATGGCTTTTAAAAATTTTTTTTCATCAATTAGAACTTTGAACTTAGACTGAGTTCCTAATTTTCCCTTCCTTTATGACATGAATTTCAGAACACCAAACTGACACATATATTTATGTTTTCTGTCTGGCTTTTGCCAGTAATGATTACCAAGCTAATGATACCAAGTACTTTAATTGTGCAGAACATAAGTTCAGAGTTATAGCTATTCACTTGTATTAAAGCAATTACTGGTAAAGAAATTGTCCCAGTACTGAAATATAATGTTTATAAAGTTGTTGAGAGATCCTAGCATTCTTCAAGATTGCAAAAACACAGAACTGATTTTCCAGGATATTTTAGCTCTCCAGAGTTGGACAGACACAATTGCTGCCAGAAAAGCTGCATGTTTTGAGAAAGACATAACTATATACCCAAGGAATCTTTATTATTTACAACTACTGGTGCATGATGCATTCCTAGCCATGGAGATATTATGTTATTTTACCTCATTGGGAACCTAAGGAAACAGAGTCACAAGCAAGTCAAGTACCATTTTTGATGGCATAGACTTAATTTGGATGGTAAAGGTAAAAGAACTTGCAAGAAAATTACTTTGCATTACATAATAAAGCCATTAAATTTTTAATAAAGATATGTCTAAACCAAAATCCAGGTGCAGGCATTTATCACAGTAGTCAAAACATCACTTGAGATGCCCACATCCCATACTAGAGTACCTAGGTTGAGTCTCACCTCTGATTGCAACCCGACTTTCTACTAATATGCACTCCTGGATGCTGCAGGTAAAGCCTGAAGTACTTGGGTCCTTGGTACCCATATAAGAGACCCAGTTTAACCTCCAAGCCTCTAGCTTCAGCTTCTCCTGAAGCTATTGCAGGCTTCTGTGGATTTAAACAGTAGATAGATTTTGCACTATCTCAAGCTGTATCTCTGTGTCTCTGTATCTCTCTTACTTTCAATAAAATGAAAACAAATTAATTAAAAATAATAAAATAAAAAAAACAAAGCTAACTCAAGTATTTGCACCCATGCAATAGGATGATTTAAGAGACACAATGTGTTTTAATCAAAATCATTTTTTCTTATACCTTAAATCAGCTTCAATAATTGTATCTTATTGTCTCTTATTCACTGACATAAAAATCATGTAGTTTTATTAAAATATGTGCAAAAATTTACTAGACAATAGAAAGTCATTGTGTAATAAAATGTGCTTATTGTACAAATGACATCAAGCACCCACAATATCAGTACTGCAAAATAGCTCTATGGGGTGTATTTATTCTAATGTTTTATACTTAGTTATGAAAATATTTAGTTTTTTTTTACAGAAATGGAATCATGTACTAGATATCAGTTTGTAGGATTTCTTCCTTTCAAACTATGTTGTGAACTTTAATTAACAAGATACATGCATATACATGATTATTTAATAGCTATGTGGTTACCTTATGTTATATCAGACAGCACATTAATACTTTAGGTGAATTCTTTGTTAATAATTTTATGCACATTCAGGCATAGTCTTCCAAAAAAAATACCAAAATGAGAGGAACCATAGATAAATCCTTTATGAAAGAACAATGACATCAATAATTACCAGGCCACTTCAAATTCTAACAGCCAATACTTGGACACTTGAATTCAATAACAAATGTCAGCCAAGATCAGTTGGCTAACAATTAACACTTCTAACAAGAGTTATTCTTTAAAAAAGATTTTGTTTATTTGAGAGGCAGAGTTACAGACAGAGAAGGAGAGACAAAGAAAAAGATCTTCCATCTATTGGTTCCCACCCAAATGGCAGCAAGGGTCGGAGCTGGGCTGATCCAAAGCCAAGAACTTCTTCTGGGTCTCCTACATGGGTGCAGTAGCCCAAAGACTTGTGCCATCTTTCACTGCTTTCCCACGCTATAAAGCATAGAGCTAGACTGAAAGAGAAGCAGCCAGGACATGAACTGGTGCCCATATAGGATGCTGGTGCCACAGGCAGAGGCTTATCCTACTACACCACAGCACTGGCCCCTAACAATAGCTATTTGTGCCAGAATTTAGTAGTTTGGAAGACTTTATTTTCTTCTTCCATTTAATTAACTTCTATGTATTGATACAGAACAATTTCATATACCCATTTCTCTGACACAACTTTCTACTTCTCTTTAAGGATTAGTTATTCCTCTCTGTGTATATTTAAACTAATAAACAACCTCTTACAGTAAAGACTTTATCACTGCCTTATTCATTGAAATTAAATACCAGATTTTATTAATGTATTCTAAAAGCCCTTAAAATGTTTGCATAGAACAATGATATGTTTATGAAGGCCAAAGATGCTCCCGTATTTACAGAACTGATATTTAGTCATTAATCACCAGTACTCTTGTATGAATTTTTATAATATATAAGTATGTTAACTTAGAATGAGAAGCTATGAATATTTTGAAGTCCCTAGTTTTTGCCTTTGCTTGCCCCAGGAATTCTTCTTTGGGAACCTCAGAGCTCCACATATATGATCTAGAAACTAGACTCAGTATCTTATAAAGAAAAGGAAGCATTTGGGAAACTCCTGCTCCAGTATATCTTCTATTCAGTTTTTATATTGTTTCAATGTGTTTTTAAGAGGTGCATGTGTAGGAAGTATTGTCTCCCCATTATGATAATATGAGAGATGATAGAACCTGGACAAGTTCTGGCTTGGTGGGAAATAATTAGGTACTGAAAGGCACTCCATTCAGAAGGAACTGATGCAATTTTGTAGGACTCAGGTTAGTTCTAAAGAAAGGGCTGTTATAAAAGAGGAAGTATGCCCCTCCCTGCCCACTCTGGCTTCCTGTATCACCAGGTGATCTCTCTTTCTTGCTCCCGTATTTTGCAACTAGGACGGCAACAATCAGTACTAATTAGCTCAAACCCACTGGAATCTGCCCAATTTGACCTAGGGAAGAACTTGCTTGCATCCCACCTCTCCAGAGTCATACATGGTTGCCACCCTGTAGGACCAGAGAGTGTTCGGTTCATATCTCCCAGTGCTGGGACTAGGGCTGTTGGTGTTATAAGCCCCAACACAGGTTGCACTCTGCCAGTGTGATCTAAGAAAGGATCCATTCATATCATACAGTCCTAGAGCCACAGAAACTGGTGCCACAAGCCCCTGCATCACTCAGGCTTGCCAGAAGGACAAGGGGAAAGTCCAGTTTGTTTTCTCAAAGATTTGTTTGCTTATTTGAAGGTCACAGTTATAAAAGAGAGTTATCAATCTTGGTTACCACTTAGGTTGGTGACTAGGTAACAGAAATAAACAGAGTGCCTTCTCTAAGGCAGTTCATACCTTCCTGGGGACACTTCTTCCAGTGAGAAAGATAGGTCTGGTCCTCAAATATACTTAATGTCCACCTGATTATTGTCAAGCCCCTCCAGCCAACATCCCCCTGGTTTGGACGGCACCTTTCTTGGGTCCTCTGGTAATGACTTGTCCTTTGTTTTAAACCCTGTGTATTTTATCTGTATGTTAGATTTGTTTTCTTAAAACTGAAATTCTAGATGGTCATGCAGATGAAGTTTTCGATTGAAGCAGTTTCTGCAAGTTAGCACTATGTCTCTTTGAGAGACCACCTTATGATGGAATCCTGTCTTGACTACCATCCCCTACTTTACCCCCACTTAGCTTGAAGAAGCCAGAGAGGTTATTGTCCTATACCCCAAACAGAAGTTAGGGTCCATTCTTCTGGGGAAGGGAATGTGAGGAGTCAGATGGGTCAATAGGCAATTAGGTTGGTCCTGGTGGAAAATGAGGAAAATTGGTAACCCTCTAAGAAAATACAAAAGGCTTGCCCTCCCCCAAAAGTTATCTTTAGCAAGGTCAAACTGCTTTTCCTACTCATGGGAACTTCCAGTTTTATCATGAGAATATGGAAGTGGTGATCCCATCCTTCTGAGCTCCTACTTTACTGTGAAAACCAGTTACTCATCCCACCCTTCCCAATGAATCTTTTGTTTTAGCAGGAGCAATCTAGGCTGGGCAAATTAGATTATAAATGGGGTCTTTTGATGTATTCCGTCCCCACCTTGTACCAGTTATTACCTGATTTGTCAGGGTTTTTTTTTCCCAAAACTGTGTGTAAAATTCCCACTAACACCAGCCCCTTTGGGTTTTGCCTCTCTTGAAGTCCCCCTCCTGATCATTCTACAGGAAGTCTTTGATTTAAAAAAAAAAAAAAAAAAGATCTTGTGGGCTGGCTCCATGGCTCACTTGGCTAATCCTATGCCTGCGGCGCCAGCATCTCATATGGGCACTGGGTTCTAGTCTCAGTTGCTCCTCTTCCAGTCCAGCTCTCTGCTGTGGCCCGCGAGAGCAGTGGAGAATGGCCCAAGTGCTAGCACCGGCCATAGTGGCCATTTTAGGGGTGAACCAACAGAAGGAAGACCTTTTTCTCTGTCTCTCTCTCTCTCTCACTATCTCTATCTATCAAAAAAAAAAAATCTTGGTTTTCTATCTCTCTCTCTCTCTCTCAAAAAAAAAAAAAGGAATCAAATGGAAATTTTGGGGAGGAAACATTAATCAATGAAATAAAAAATACAACTGAAAACTCCAACAATAGAAGAGACCATGTGGAGGAACAATTTATGAGCTAGATGACAAAATTATTGAGATAAACTAATCAGATGAATATAGAGAGTCAAGAATTAAAAAGAATGAAGAAAGTTTATGTGAATTATAGAGTACCACTAAAGGACCAAACATTTGTGTTATATAGGTTCTTGAAGTAGAAGAGAAGAAAAAAAGCATTAAGAATCTGCTAAATGAAATAACACTTGCAAATTTCTCTGGTTTTGAAAGAGACATCAACATTCAGATACAAGCACCCCAAAGCACTCAAAAATTGAGAAGAATTAAAGAACCCAAAGCAGTAAGAAAAGAATGTAAAGTTACATATAAAGGAAAACCAGTTAGACTAACAGCACTCTTCTTATTTGAAACCCTACAGACCAGAAGAGTGGGCTGATATAATCAAAGTCTTAAAAGAAAAGAAAAGGAAAAAAAAAACAAAAAACTGGGGCTGCCATTGCGGGATAGCAGGCTGTCATTGCGGGATAGCAGGCTGTCATTGCCTGCAATGTTGACATCCCAAAACTGCTACACTGCCAATCCATGTTAACATGCCTCAGGAAGTGGCAGAAGAAGGCCTAAGTGATTGTGCCCCTGCCACCCATGTGGGAGACTGAGATGTAGTTCCTAGCTCCTGGCTTCAGCCTAGCCCCGTCCCAACTACTGTGGTCATTTGGGGAGTGAACCAGCAGATAGGAGATCTTTCTCTGCCTCCCTCTGTTCTCCTCTCTTCTTCTTCCTCCTTCCCTTCCCTTCCCTTCCCTTCCCTTCCCTTCCCTTCCCTTCCCTTCTCTCTCTCTCTCTCTCTCTCTCTCTCCTTCCAATAAACAAACTTAAAAAAAAAAAAACCTTCCAACCAAGAATATTATATCCAGCCAATAATATGATATCCTTTAGAAGTGAAAAAGAAATAAGGAATGAGAGGATTTACCACCACCAGATCAGCCTTATAAAGAATTCTGAAGGGAGTCAAACACTGCAAGTAAACATTATGAAAAAGCGTAACACTACCAAATTCACTGACAGGGCTGATATAATCAGTACCGAATCAACAAAATGGCAAGTGTTTGTTCTTACATTTACCCTGAATATAAAAGTATTAAATTCCCCAGTTAAAAGACTTAGGCAGGCTGAATGAATAAAAAGCCAAAATCCCACTGTAAGCTAGGACATTTCCTTCACAAATAAAGATACATAAGACTGAAAGTGGAGAGCTGGAAAAAGATATACCATGCAAATGGAAACCAAATATGAGTAGGAATAACCACACTCATATCGCATAAACAGACTTTAAATCCAAAACTATAAAAAAGAGACAAAGATATGCATTATTAAAATGACAAATTGAGCAAGAAGATATAACCATAAATATATACACACCAAATAAATGGCTACCCAGATATACACAGCAAATACTATCAGACCTTAAGTGACAGATAGACTCCAATACAAAAGTGAATGACCTCAGCACCACATTCTCATCAATGGACAGATCATCCAGACAGAAATCAACAAAATGAACCATACTATTGAGCAAATGGACCTAAAAGTTACAGGACATTTCACACATCTACAGAGTATAAAATCTTCTTATCAGCACGTGGAATATTTTCTAGGACAGGCCACCTATTACATGAAGAATTGTCAGTTAATTTAAAAAGATTAAAATCATACCATGAATTTTCTCATACCACATTGGAATAAAACTAGAAATCTACAACAAGAAAAAGAATACATTTACAAATATATGGAAATTAAACAGAGTGCTACTGAATGAGCAATGGGTCCATGAAGAAATTTAAACAAATCAAAAAGTTTCCTCAAATAAATGAAAGGAAAACACAACATATTAAAACGTATAGGATATAGCAAAACAGTTTATTAAAGTGGAAGCTTACAGCATTAACTCCAATCATTAAAAAAGAGAAACATCTCAAACAAATGATCTATTGATGTATCTCATAGACTCAGAAAAACAAGAATGAACCAAACCAAAAATTTCAGGAGGCAAGGTAAACATTGAGGATCAGAGCAGAAATAAATGAAATTCAAACTAAAAAAAATGCATAAAGTCAAAACAAAAAGCTTTATTTTGAGAAGATAAATAGACAAATTTTATATAGACTAATAAAGAAAAAAAGAGGACTCAAAACCATACTTAGAAAAGGAGGTATTACAATTAATACCACTAAAATAAAAATAATCACAAGAAGCTACTTTGAAAAACTATATGTTAGAAACTGAAAAAAACTCAGGCAGGTGCCATGGCTCCCTTGGCTAATCCTCCGCCTGTGGCACCGGCACCCTGTGTTCTAGTCCTGGTCGAGGCACCGGATTCTGTCCCGGTTGCTCCTCTTCCAGTCCAGCTCTCTGCTGTGGTGCGGAAAGGCAGTGGAGGATGGCCCAAGTGCTTGGTTCCTGCACCTGCATGGGAACCAGGAGGAAGCACCTGGCTCCTGGCTTCGGATCAGCGCAGTGCGTTGGCCGCAGTGCGCCGGGTTGTGGCAGCCATTGGGGGATGAACCAACAGAAAAGGAAGACCTTTCTCTCTGTCTCTCTCTGTCTCTATCTCTCTCTCACTGTCTAAATCTGCCTGTCAAAAAAAAACAAAAAACAAAAAACAAAAAACCTGAAAATACATACAACCTATCAAAGTTAAATCAGGAAAATACAGAGAATTTTAACTGACCCATACCATGTGATGAGATTGAAGCTGTCATTAGAAGTCTCTCAAAGGAAAGTCCAGGACCTGATTTATTTACTACTGAATTCTACTAAAACATTTAAAGAGAAACTAACTCCAATAGTTTCCAAAATATTTCATATTATTGAACAGGAAGGAAATCGTCAAATTTTTTATGAGGCATCGCTTTGATACCAAAACCTAACAAAGATGTAACATGAAAACAAAACTGAAGAACTTTATCCCTGATGAAAACAGACATAAAAATTCTCAGCAAAATACTATCCAAACCAAATCCAAAACCACATCAAAAAGATCATATATCACAATCAAGTGAGATTTATCATAGGGAGAGTACTTCAACATTCAGAAAGAAATGAATGTCAGAAATCACATCAATAGAGTAAAGAACAAAAACCATATGATCATCTCAATAGATGTGGAGAAAGCATCTGATAAGATTCAACACCTCTCATGATAAACACCCTCCACAAATGAGGTATGGAATGAACATATTCCCAAATTATAAAGGGCATATATGACAAACAAAGTGAATGGGGAAAAGCTGAAAGTGTTTCCCCTCAGATCTGGAACAAGACAAGGATGTCGACTTTCAGCACTATTATTCATATAGTACTGGAAGAATTAGCAAGAATAAGATAGGAGAAACAAGTCAAGGATATCAAAATTGTAAAGAAAGTAGTAAAAATATCTATATTTGCAGATGACATGACATCATGCATAGAAAAACCTAAACACTACACCAAGAACCTGTTAGGACTAATAAACAAATTCAATAATGTTGTAGATTATAAAATTGTATAACATACAAAAGACAGTAGTTTTTTAATATGCTGATGATGAGATCACTGAAGAAAAAGCAAGAAATCCCATTCAGAATAGCCACAAAAAATCAAATATCAATGAATACATCTAACCACAGTGAAAGATCTCTAAAATAAAAATTATAAAACACTGATGAAAGAAATCTTCCAGGAAACATACACACAAATACAAATGGAAAGGCTTCCATGATCAGTGACATTTTTTAGAAAAATGAAGAAACAATCCCTAAAATTCATATGGAATCATAAAAGACCCAGAATAACCAAATCAATCCTGAGAAAAAAAGAAAGCAAAAAGAAAAATATAGAACCATCACTATACCTGACTTGACTTGAAGCCTTCTATGAAGTTATAGTAATAAAAACAGTATAGTACTGGCATAAAAACTGACACTTAGATCAATGGGAAAGAATAGAAAGCCCAGAAATTAGTGCACACACATATAGACAACCGATTTTGGACAAAAGTGCTCAGACTACGCAGAAGGGAAAGAATAATCTCTTCAGTAAATGTCAGACCAAACTGGCTGTAAATTGTGGAAGAATGAAGTTACATCCCTAGCTCTCACCATACACAAAAGTCAACTCAAATGGGGCCTTACTTTTAAGACCTGAGACTATGAATTTTCTGGAAGAAAATGAAGAGGAAACATTTCAAGAAATGGTGTAGGTGATGACTTCTTGCTTAAGACCCCACAAAGCACAGGCAACTGGAGCAATACTAGACAAATGGGATGTATGAAACTCAGAAGATTCTTCAGAGCAAAGGAAATAATGATTCTTCAGAGCAAAGTGAAGAGACATGCAACAGAATAAGAAAAAATATTTTTAAGCAACCTATACAACATAGAATTAAGATTCAGAATATATCAGCAACTCAAAAAACTCAAGAACAAGAAAAGCAATGAATCCAGTAAAGAAATGGGATAAGGACCTCAATAGACAGTTCTGAAAAGAAGAAACATATGGGCTGGTGTTGTGGCCTAGTGGATGAAGCTGCTGCCTGCAGTCCTGGCATTCCATATGGGCACCGGGTCGAGTCTTGGGTGCTCTACTTCCAATCCAGTTTTTTGTTACGACCTGGGAAAGCAGAATAAGACCCAAGTACTTGGGTCCCTGCACCCAAGTGAGAGACCTGGAAGAAGCTCCAGGCCCCTGGCTTCAGATCAGCCCAGCCCTGATTGTTGTGGCCTTTGGGTGGTGAACCAGCCAATGGAAGATTTCTCTTGCTACATGTGCCTCTCTGTACTCTGCCTTTCAAATAAATAAATAAATAGTTAAAAAAAAAAAGAAGGAAAATAAATACAAATGACCAACAACATACAAAAAAAAAAAAAAATGCTCAACATCACTGGTCATAAGGGGAACCCAAATCAAAACCACAATGTGGTAGCACCTCACCCCTGTCAAAATGGCTACTATCCAAAAGACAGAAAGTAACCAATGCTGGTGAGGGTATGGAGAAAGTAGAAGTAAACACTACAAGTGGAAATGCAAATTAATGCAGTAAATTAGTACAATAAGAAAATTTCTTAAAAAACTATAAACAGTTGTCAAATGATGGAGCAACCCCAATATTGTGTATATACCCAAAAGACAAAAAGATAACCACACTACCACGTTTATAGCAGCACTATTCACAATAGGGCAAATACAGAATCAAACATGCTGCCCATTATCAGAAGACTGCGTAAAGAGAACATAATACACACACATGCACACAATGGAATATTGTTATATAAAAGAATGAAATTCTACACACTTGCACACACACACTGGAATATTATTCAGTTATATAAATGAATGAGATTATACCATTTGCATCAAAATGGATATAGTTTGAGGACATCATGTTGAGTACAATTAGCTGGACACAGAAAGCCAAATATCATATATTCTCCATTACATGTGGGAGATAAAATTAAGAAGAAAAACTGAAAACAAAGTTCTATGTCAGTATTGCTACAAATACAGTTTTACAGTTTTGTCAGCTTTTTTTTTTATGTCTTTGTCAAACCAATGGTTACAATTGATACACTACAGTTTTGATGATCTGTGATTGTTTTAAAATTCACTGTACATGAGTGATATGGACATCTTTTATTTATAGCCTTTGCCTACATTCCAGCTGAACTATGGTCTTTTTCTTTCAATTTTTGAACTCGTTCTTTAGTGGAGTATTAAGTCTTTGACTACAGTATAAATTAAAATTCTTATTTCCAATGTCAGAGAGAGAGAGAGAGAGAAAAGAGGAGAGAGAGACTGAGACAAAAGGGAAGGAAGGGGTGAGGGAGGGAGTATTATTATATTCTCAGAAGAATATATATATGAACTACATTGAATCTGTTCTCTGTATTAATATCATATTAAATTGAGAACTGATGAGAATGGTAATGTAGTGATTGTCAAGCATGTGTTGTGACCCTGAACATCTAATATATTAGTAAATTTCTATAAAAAAAGAAAAGCAAAG
Organism: Lepus europaeus; assembly: GCF_033115175.1. Classification (NCBI taxonomy): domain Eukaryota; kingdom Metazoa; phylum Chordata; class Mammalia; order Lagomorpha; family Leporidae; genus Lepus; species Lepus europaeus. The sequence goes on from NC_084842.1 coordinate 32,472,923, forward strand.
AAGAATCTGGAGCGGCTGAAATAAACACTGAAAGTAGAAGCATGTCCACAAATGACTAGTTTCCAATTTTGTCTTTAATAAAGAACAGAAATAAAATGACTTTTATGCACTGAGAGAACCAAGTAACAAAATCTCTTTCAGAGTTATAAGAGAAAAAAGATAAACATGTTTCCAAGTAGAACAATGTACCCCAAAACTATGAATAATATATTTCAATTAAAAATAGGTTTTAGAGTAATATGTTTGGCACTACACTTAAGATGTTGCTTGGCACACTTGTAGTCCTTATCAGAATGACTGGGTTTAGTCCTGATTCTGCTTTTGATTCCAGCTTCCTATTCATGAACACTCTAGAAGGCATCAAGTGATGAACCAAGCACTTGTGTCCCTGCCACACACATGGAGACACAGACTGAATTCCTGGCTCCTGTCTCTTAGTTTCAGCCATGCTGGTGTAGGTATTTGCGGAATAAACCACTAGATGGAAGATTTCACTCTCGCCATTTCAGTTCCTCTGCCATTTAAATAGATAAGTAAAAATTAACAAAATATTTTCATAAGGAATAAAGGTATGTTAAAATACATCTTGGGGCCGGCGCCGTGGCTCAACAGGCTAATCCTCTGCCTTGCGGCGCCGGCACACCGGGTTCTAGTCCCGGTCGGGGCACTGATCCTGTCCCGGTTGCCCCCCTTCCAGGCCAGCTCTCTGCTGTGGCCCGGGAGTGCAGTGGAGGATGGCCCAAGTGCTTGGGCCCTGCACCCCATGGGAGACCAGGAGAAGCACCTGGCTCCTGCCATCGGAACAGCGCGGTGCGCCGGCCGCAGCGCGCTACTGCGGTGGCCATTGGAGGGTGAACCAACGGCAAAAGGAAGACCTTCCTCTCTGTCTCTCTCTCACTGTCTACTCTGCCTGTCAAAAAAAAAAAATATATATATATATATATATACATCTTGGGAAAAAATTAGGAGAAAGGCATACAAAGTGATTATGTCCATATAGGTATCAGGAAAGTGGATATTTTGAAGTTTATATAACCTCTTCATAGGGGAGAGAAAAAGAGGAGGGATTTAGTCAATTTGGAGGGGGAGATAATGTATTCAGAGAAAATTAATGCCCAAAGAACAAACAACATATTTCTGCACTATGGATCTGTAATCAACTCCTCTTTTTCCTTGAGAAGTTTCTGTGTGATGAGATTATAGGGAGAGGACTCAAGCAGGTACACTGATTGCTTTTTTTTTTTTTTAAGATTTATTTATTTATTTGAAAGTACAGAGAGGCAGAGACAGAGAGAGAGGTCTTCCATCCCCTTCATTCCCCAAATGGCTGCAACAATGGCCAGAGCTGGACCGATCCAAAGCCAGGAGCCAGGAGCTTCTTCTGGGTCTTCCAACATGGGTGCAGGGTCCCAAGGACTTGGGCCATCTTCTACTACTTTCCCTGGCCATAGCACAGTTGGATCAGAAGTGAAGCAGCCAGGACTTGAACCAGCACCCATATAGGATGCTGGCACTGCAGGAGACGGCTTTACCCACTATGCCACAGTGCCAGCCCCTATTCTAAAGGAACTTCCTTTAGTCAGATAAGGAAGATTCTGAGAAATTTCCTCTCTGCGTTTGGAAAGGCAAAACGGTGTACGGGATGGAGGTGGTAGAAGTGAGATGTTAGCGAGATCTTGGTTCTGAGACTGCCCTTTTATGGTTCAAAGTACTCAGTGTATCAAAGTACTATTCTTCGAGGGACTTATATTAAATGAGCAAATAGAATGCAAAATGTGCTGAGCTCAAGAGAGAAGTGGAGTCACTAGTGACTTCTGAGGTAGGGAATCAGTTGTTTTATAAACAGCTAAAATGCATTTTAGAGCATTAGATGCCCATGAGAGCCTTTCACCATTTAGAATTTTAAAACTTTTAATCAACATATTATAAGCTACAACTGTTGCGCATTATCTCCCACGTGGCAGCTGTGGAATCCACCATCAGCTCCGGCCTTGGCTGTGTCGTCACCTCCCCCTCCTGCTGAATTCCAGGGGGCTGTTTCAACTTCTGCTCCCACCTTCACTGCAACCTCTTCTGTCCTACCAAGCCCCTTGCTCATCTATTCCTCAAAACCATTATCTGCCCTCATGTACTTCCTCCCTAGCTCCTACTCCCATCTCACTGTATCTCCCCCTCCCACCTAGGAATTCAGACTTTATTTTAGAACCAGTCTTGGCCCAAAGTCTACTATGTCTGTCTTATCAGTTTGGGAATGGCTGTCTCCATGGTTTCCAACTGGTCTTTTGTCCCTCTCTTGTTCCAGTTTTACCATAAGAATCCTTTTGGGCTACATACTTATTGAGAAACAAATTAGGTATCCCACCCTTCTGATGGCTTTTTTGTTTTATCATGAGCAAGGCAGATAGGAAAATCAGGTAACTAATTTTTCTATAAATCTAGGAAGATAGATAGATAGATATATGATATGATATCAGCATCCTAAGTCATTTAGGTGTAACTGCTAATTTAAATTGGGTAAAGGCAAATGAGATAAATGCATCTAAATGTAAACTTTTGTATACTCAGCATGTTATATTCTATAAAATACTATATGGGTTAGTTTATAAGCTGTCTATGAAAATAGTTCAACATCTCTTGGAGTAACTCAGGCTGAAATTTGTGTTACCTTATTTAAAAATGTTATCTTAATTTGGAGATTTCTAAGAGGTTATTTCTAAATGTAAATCAAGGACATTGACAGATGGAAAACATCACAAGTATACTAATCTATTTCTCTTTGACATAAAATTAAAATCTGATCCTCTGTTAAAGTAATGTGTTAAAGTAATCTATTATGTTCTCTCTATTCCTCTTTGACATAGAATTAAAATCTGATTCTCTGTTAAAGCAAGGAGTTAAAGTAATATGTTCTCTTAATGTCTGTTAAATTCTAATTGTTTGAAAACAGCTGAGTTTTTATGAAGAGCCATGGGTTATTTAAATATATGCTTATTTTCAAACATTTGAATAATCACCTTGGAACAATGATCAAACTTGGTCTATATTATGTCTATTTGCCTGTTTTTAATGTTTAAGTGATTACCTTAAATATAATCAGACCTAGCCCACAGCCTTGGTTAAAATGCTCAGGTTAATGTACTAATTTTTGGCTAAGCAGTTTGACTCTCTTCCAGTTTAAATTCTAAACCGAGTCTTCCAACTTTGGGGCTTCCAGTCACATCCCTGGAACTCTCAAAGGATGAGACTCTAAATTTGTTAAAGTAACAGCTGTTTGAGTCAATTCAAATTATGCAAAGTGTACTAAAATGTGGTAAATGATGTCAGACTTATGTTGTATTCATGTTTTTGCTTTCCAGCTAAAGTGGTCTTATAAAAATGAGAGTAAATTCTGTGGATACAAGCCTGTACATGTCTTTAATATGCTTTAAACTTGTTTCTTTTACAGATCTGTTTTTGCAAAAACTGTAACGTCTCTTTTTAACAGTGTCTGCTTAATTGGTTACTCTGCCATTTCTAAAGTTAGGTCGTGTAAGCTCTTTTTAACTCTGTTAAACAGTTCTGAGTTATGTGATACTTTCGTGTGCTAACTCTCATGTTCAAGGTTTTTTATTTCTGGTTTATTTGACAAGGGACTGAGAATTCATATTCTGTCAAGGTAATTTATTGTTTACTGTCTCTGTTAAGTTTAAATTAATAAAAAAAATTAAGTCTTAAAAAGTTATGTTAAACATCATCATGCTTAGATCTAGTCTAAAAGTGTTAAAATTGCCCTAATTAAATAAATGGCTGTTATTTCAGGATGTTAAAAAATTCTATTTTGACCAAATACTCTAAGTTCTCTTAGCACCTTTAACAAACTTTCTGAAAATCAAAGTTCTAAATTCTCTAAACTTTTGGTATCTCCAGAGGGCCCCTGGAGATGTCAAAAGATATATCTCTCATCTTGCAGAGATAATAACCAATCGGGATGTTTAAATTAAAAGTACTGCCAAAATGCAAAGTAATTCAACACTCTACTAAAATTCCTCAAAACCCACAAGGACAAACAATCATCAAAAACCAAAAAACCAACTTATAAAACAAAAAGGGGGAATTATGCCCCCACAAGACCAACTATGAATGGTCATGCTCACCTTGAATATTTTAAATTTTCCAAAACAGCAGCCCTTGTCAGCCTTTCACAAACATTGGTCCTTCTAAGTACCCTACCTTTCGGTTAGGGTAAAATGGAAGGACTCACTAATGGGATGCTGGCAAGGACCAGACCCACTGATAAGTGCTGGTAGATAATATAAAACAAAAAAGGGGAAATGTTGGGCATTGCCTAAAATCTCCATTACAACATGGCGCCTGGTGGCGTGTCTGCTGCTGTGGTTAAGCTATGTAAGATCAGATCACCACCGGCAGGGATAAGTCTGCTTTAGTTCCGGACATGTGGACAGTGCGTGATCTCTATACTTTACTTAAGATGCCCCTGTGCGTGGTCCACCCATGCCTGCATGACCTTATCACTGATTGGCTCCCCTACTGCGCATGTCCTTCATAAGCTTTATAAGCCTGTACGCTTCCTCAATAAAGTAGTTCCTGCTTCGGAAGAATTCACAGGTGCTTGTGGCGTGTTCATGATCCGTCGACCTTACTTTTCCCGTTCGTTCACCTTGTTAGGGAGTGCTTGTGCTGCCCCTGCTGGTCAGGGGCCAGCATCGGGCTTGAGACCCTGACATACAACCATGGCTTTTTATTATTCTTTGGTACTGAAAATAATCGAACATTAATTGTGTATATAAACAATTTTATACAATCTTGCAAAGCAAAAACTAACCATATTGCAGATCAGTGTTAGGTCATCAGATTTATAACCATTGTTGTAGCTATTCTTGTATACAGTACTTTTTAAAGCAGTGATATCCAATATGTTTTCATTGTAATAAAAATTTTTACTTAAAGTTCTGAAACCTGAATCATCTATATTTTCACAACTATATAGAAATCTTTTATCTTTGCCTATGATCTCATTCCTATCAAATGACCCTCCCTATCAGATTCCTATGGAGCTTTCTCATTAGGAGCATTTCATCACAGAATTTTGATGGGATGTTAATTATATCTTAATTTTTATTAAAATATCAGCCTGAATACTAGTATTTTAATATTAATGGTGAGGCCAGTGCCGCAGCTCAATAGGCTAATCCTCCGCCTTGCGGCACCGGCACACCAGGTTCTAGTCCCGGTCGGGGCGCCGGTTCTGTCCTGGTTGCCCCTCTTCCAGGCCAGCTCTCTGCTGTGGCCCAGGAGTGCAGTGGAGGATGGCCCAAGTGCTTGAGCCCTGCAGCCCACGGGAGACCAGGAGAAGCACCTGGCTCCTGGCTTTGGATCAGCGTGGTGCGCTGGCCGCAGCGCGCCAGCCATGGCAGCCATTGGAGAGTGAACCAAGGCAAAGGAAGACCTTTCTCTCTGTCTCTCTCTCTCTCTCTCTCACTGCCCACTCTGCCTGTCAAAAAAAAAAAAAAAAAAAAGAAAGAAAGAAAGAAAAAAAATTAATGGTGACAAATTCTAGAAATGACAGTATTGAACAACACTCATAAAAGAGTTAAAATATTATACTCTGGCAAATTGATGATTTAAGTGAAAGGCACATGGGAAGTAATAGGTGTAAAGAGAGAACTCTGATCTTCATTCTGTTCCTTAAATTTTAAAAGAGATTCCCATATGAAATAGATCCTCCTTTTATTAGAGGAAGAACAACATTCTTGTCATCAAGGATAGAAAGTCAAGGCCAAGGGAACTCTATACAAATACACTTTGTTGAACTAACCCTTATCTTCGTCTTCCCCTCTCTATCCAATTAAACACCCTAAACTAAGTCCCTATACCTTAATCACATTTTCACAATGTACTATTCTTTGTCTAATTCAATATATAAATAACTGGTTATAATGGCTTCATTGAGTCTTCATTTCTTTACAAGGGCTCCCTTGTCATATAAAAGTTGTACTAAATAAATTTCTCTGATTTTTTCATCTTAATCTATTTTGTATCAATCTAATTCTTGCACCAAGCTAAGATCTTATGTTGATGGAAGTAGAAATTCTCTTAATTCTAGCTGGCTTCATATAAAAAAGTTTTTCCTTTTCTGAAATGTGCATTTAAGATATTGAGACATTTAAAGTAAAAACATATTGTATGCCCACAAATGCTAAGTATGTGAATACAGGCAATATTTCTGGGTGCCAATAATATTAAATATCTAGAAAGCAATTCCTAACCGTACTGAGTATTAATTTTCTGGGTTCTCCCAAATAGTCCACACAAAATATCAGCCTGATTTAGAGTCAGGCTCACCAATTTTTAAGCACTAATTCAGTTTTCCTAAAAAGAAAAAAAAAAGTAAATGCTTATGGAAGTGTGCACATCACTCTATTTTAATGACATATAGTTCCACATTTTCTGGAACTCATTATTTTCAGCTAATAAAATATTTTTACTTCTAAAAGCAAGGTCCAAATCATATTAGTGCTAGTGTAAAATTTGTATATAGTAATTATACCAATTATTTAAAATGGATGTTTTGTCTTCAACCACATTTTCTGTGAAATTTCTTCTCAAATTCATGTCTATTTATGGATAAACAAGAAATTGTTAAAATTTTAATTAAAGGTTCTAAGGTAATTTTGATACATTTACCCCTCTATTTAAAATGCATTATTTTTCTGAAAGTTTGTGATAAAAATATAATTCAGACCATGAAATTGTTGTTTTTATAATCTTTTTTTCATAATCTTATTTTTAATAGAGAAAAGAAATGAAAATTGAAATTGGAATATCCTGGCATTTTTTCTCTTAAACATTTCTGTTTTATATTTGAATGACACTCTTCAAAATACTTGATATTTGGAAGAGAACTTCAAGGAGATCATTTCAAAAATACTTGTTTGCAAAAGTCACACTTTTAAAGTGTATTTTTAACAGCACTCAAAGCTTAAGTGTCTGTCTTCTGGAAATTCAATCTGAGACTGAAAATCTAGATGGGTGCCGGTTTGAGTTCCAGCTGCTCCACTTCTAAACCGGCTCTGCTATGGCTTGGGAAAGCAGTGGAGGATGGTCTATGTCCCTGAGCCCCTGCACCCATGTGGCAGACCTGGAGGAGGTTCTTGACTCCTGGCTTTGGATCAGCGTAGCTCTGCCATTGCGGTCATTTGGGGAGTGAACCAGTGGATGAAGACCCCTCTCTATCTCTCTCTGCCTCTGTCACTCTGTAGATCTGCCTTTCAGATAGATAAATAAATCTTTTTTTTTAAAGTCTAGAAAGTTGTTTTATTTACTCTTATGTAATATAATCTGATGAGCTTCTAGTTTCAGCACCTATTTGTTTATATTTTTGTTTTTATATTTTTATATTTTTGCTTAAGGAAGTATTTTATAAGCTGCATTTTGCATTTTATTTTAATGACCTAAAACAACTATCAAACTTCATAATTAATTTGCTCTAAAAATGATCAAATCAAAATTTACATTTATCAGATCTCTGTGTTGGTTATAATCAGTAAAATGAAATGGTAAATGCAAAGAAATGCATCTCTTATAGTTGGATAAATCTATCAATAGAAATAAAAACCAGCTGACTCTCATTTTTTTAAGTAAGCTTGAGAAAGCATCTGTCTTATAATAAACTGTACTTTATAAACCATTTAAGAATTCATTTTCATTGTCATGATTTAGTTTGTTGAAAATGGCTTTCCCCAGCTTAAAAGTTACTGTTCTTATTAAAGGAGATTTTCTATATGGAAACCAATGGACTGCAGTAGACAGTAATTTTATAAGGCAGAGGTTCTAAAAGCTGTGTTTCCCTCACTATTTCAATAGTGCTTGAATATCTCCAACATAGAGACAGTTAAAAGAACTAATGATTTATAAAATTCCTTTCAAGTTATAGTACAAAGAGAATGCAACTGTAAAATATAGGAATATGACTCTTTTATCACTGTCAAAGTTAAATGGAAAGCAGATCTTATTGTATGATGGAAAGAGTGGGAACTTTATTCAGCTTGAGGCAAAAAGATAATAGAAGAAAATATAACTGTTAAAAAGACAACTGTAGAGGTTTTGACATTAAATAATTTCTTCAAATTCTTTTTCAATGTTAAATATTTTATTGACACTAATTCAAATGTTTTGAGTTCACCAACTGAATAATCATTCTAAACATTATATGTTTTCCTCAGTAAAGATGGTTACACATGTGTTAGGGTATAGTTCAACGCATAATGGGTTACAAGGTTGGGGGGACTTGCCTATGATGTAGTATTTAGGTTCATACTGAAGAGCACTCAAATGGTATATTTGGATGATTGGACAGGAAAATACAGGACATGATAAATATGGAAATTAACATGGAAGATTACTTGAAATATGAAATAATCATATTTTGGTGGGACATTGATTTTAAAAAAGAAGAGTCAAATCTATCCAGGTAGCAATTTAAATGTGAATCACTGGGCACCTGACTTAAGGATTTAAATACTTAATTATGTAGGAATTAATACAATGGTAAATTATCTTGAGTAGAGGGCAGAATAACAGGTAAAATCTCAGTGACATAAACAAGAACACTGTTCACAAATCTATGATCTAATAATTTCCTTTGTTTTCAGCATTTTTTTTTCCTATTTTTGGTTTTGCAAGGGATCAAAGTGGCTATTGTCATGGATCTACTGGATGGTCTAATGGCATAGATTTGGTCTGCTGGCTCCTGCTTGTTGTGAAGTTGTTTGATGAGGAGTTCGACAGATATTCTCATAAGTAGCACAGTGAGTTGGTGCATGGTGGTCTTAAAACCGACTAGCCTATATTGTCAGGTTCCCCTAAACCAAGTGTAAGAAATGTTCCTTGGAGGGTATCAAGTTCTCATCTTCAGATTGATATTTTACTAGTTCATATTTTTCTTGGTACTTAGCAAGTTATCTGTTGTCTGAGATTTATTTTCATATTTGAAAGAAATGGGCCATATTTATTGAAGCTAAATTCCCTTCACAGATTTTTTTTCTAGGATTCATTGCCTACCTTTAATTTTGAATAGTCATGGCCTCTTTTAGTCCAATATGTAAGATATCCTGGAAATCATTTTCTATGTGTCAATTTATAAGTTATTTATTTAGTCAAAAGTCAAATAAATAATTCTGTCAGAGCCAGACTCCTCTGTACTCTGGTGGTGTCTAGGTGTTATAGAACAACATCCTTATTATTCTTAGAGGCATTCAACCCAACAGATAATGTCTGCTCACCACCACCTTACATCATTCAAAGTTCTTGCTAAGTCTTTTCACAGATATTCCGAACTTCTGATCTTTGTAGAGAAACTATTCCTTACTTTAAAACATTCTGACAATCTGAAGTATCCAGCTATAAATTTTCTCTTCTAAATTGGGAAATACTAGAGCATTTATATTCTCTTACTATTCTAGTGAATAACTGGAAATTTTCTTTCTTTAGTTCCTCACTCACTCAACAGTACTTTATAGGATCAGAAGCACCCAGCAGCCCCTTCCATATTCCGTCATATTTCTCCTCAGCTGTGCCCTATCTGCTAAGTTAGCACCTAGGAAGCTTTCCCCATTGTTCACTGATATATCACACACATCTCCAGACTTCCCCAGGTCCTTTTGTTAGCCTTCATGAACCGCTAGCATATTAAGCTGAACAACAAGATCCATTTGACACTGACCTCAAGGCTAATGTCACACATTTTTAATTATTTTTTTATGGAAACACTTCAAGCACCAGTTTTGGTATCACATAAGTCTAAGTTAAAAACCACATTGGTTTTTCATTGTTTAAACAATAATCTTTCTGTGCACTTTGCCCCTGCCCCTACAACTGTGTAAATCACAAAGCATTGCAATCTGCTCTGCACTGAGCCGGGTGATAAGCTGAGTGGTCTTAGGGGAATTCTTCATGGAGTTGCAAACAGATGGTGGCTAATGGAGAAGCTATTTGGTACATAAATTCTGTACCTGGGTTAGTGTACTCTATTCCATATGAGTTTGGATTTCAGTGGGAAAGTGGGAGTTTTTTTATATACTAGCATTGTGCTCCAAGAGAGAAAAGGCTGAAGCTGTAAATTTGGAAAATGATGATCATAACTTCTATGATATCCTTTTAATCAAAGTAAGTCTCAATATCAACCACGATTCAAATATTGGAGTAGAGAATTAATTACAATGGTAAAAATCAATTACAAAAAGCTTTATACACGGATGGGAGAAATTGTAGTAAACATCATTGTAGGTAATTTTCCACATGAAGTACATTTGTTTAAGAAGAATTGCCAGGATATATGAGATTCAAAGAGAACAGATTAGAGGAATGGATGTTAGTGGGAAATGGATGCAGTAACTTGAGTGAAATAAACAGATGCATAACCAAGGTAGTAAGAAATGTAAACAGAATGACAGCTTGGGTGTTAAAGATTAACAAAAAATTGAACTAATAATGAAAGGATATGACAGATTTCAAGAATTAGGAAATATCTGAATAGTATGTCAATAAAGAAAGCTTAAATTTAGCAGGAAAATAAAATCTTAAGATTTTGAAATTGATTTAGGACATGAAGATTTTGTGATGTGTTTCAATCCAATAGACCTTTAGTTACCACTGGGTTATTACTTTTTAAAACTTTTTTTAGAATATACAGGTAAGTAGAGAAAGATTGATCCTAAAAATCTCAGACTCTACAAATAACACAATTATTTAATTGATTAAAATAATAAATTAATTGCTATAGGATAACATGAGTAAACAGCAAAATCAATCAATATATTATATATTACAAAAGGTTATGTAGTTAAGTATAGGAAGAATGTAAATTTATTGGTGCCATGATCCATCTGAATGCTAAAAAGTTACATGTTTCAAGAAGGTGTCTGACTTAAAAAAATCTTGCTTTTAAATACAAAAATAAGATTATTTTATATTTTATACAATTAAAAATTGTTAGAAAATTCTTAAAGAAAAACACCTATATAAATTAAGTATATATTTGTATATATACATATATATGTATGAGCTCAAAGTTTATATATACATGTGTATATACACACAATATAGATTACTAAGCTAGATAACTGGAAATTTTTATAGACTTCATGAAGAAAAAAGAAATCAGAAATTTGTTCAGGAATTAATTAGTATAAGATACTATGCATGTGACTTCATTTTGCCACACATAGCCCTATATTAACATATTCTGTAAGCATATTTTTCCAATATGAGAAGGAGAAAATGAAAAAGATGACAACAGTTCATATAGATCAGTGAGTATCAGCGCTTACATTAAAATCCAGGTATGTTAAACTAAATAGGCTATGTGATAGCCAGTCAATCAAGATAGTGCTATTTACTGGCTCAGGTCCATGGCCACTCTAAATTTTATAAAATAAAAGAATATATTTGAATGGTGCAACCATAGTTTTATGTTACATATTAGTAAAAAGTATATATGGCAAATGTTGAAAGAAAAAATCTAAAACACTTATAATTAAAAGTGAAGATAGCTTGCTCAAAAATATAGATGTATATGCCAGAAATCAACTTGGACGCTTTTAAATTATTATTTCATATAAATACATGAAAAGGGTTTGTAAACTGACTCTTCTTTTCAAGCATTATTATTATAAGCGGCTAACTTCTGGTAAGGAGCTAAACACTAAATGCTTTCTGATTAATGTATTGAGAAATTTTTATACATTTCTTGGTATATACACAAAGGAGAAGTTTAAAATGAATCCAGACATCTCACAAAAGAAAACAAGCAAACAAAATGCCAGCCATGATTGCTGACATTGAGTCAAATATACCAAGCTCACTTTGGACCTCAGGATTAAACAAACAAACAAACAAAAAGCCTTTTAGCATAAGATCACAGACATTGAGTTCAGACATTAAAAGTGTTAAGAGATTAACAGGGTTCTAACCGAGCTCAGAAACTCTATTAATTCAAGTTTACCTTTAATTGTAGTTATTTCTAATTGTCTCGTGTTATAAAGTATGATTACGTTCTTTGGGGATGACTGATAATATGATCTGGCTTTATTATCTTTATAATTAAAAAAGGAAACTGCATCACTGACTCTGCTTTACCTAAACAAACCACTCTATTAATTTAATTGAGATTATGAACTGTGCACTCAAATGATTTGGTTCTATTTCTCTGCAAGCAGAGATCACATATTTTACCTGGAATCAAACCACATAATACTTGCTTTGAATAACTATTCTACAAATAGCTCCTAAATGAGAGCTTACCCCAGGCTATCCTTGATACCAGTCCTTTCTTTTCTCTTTATCAGTTATTCAAATTCTTATGCCTCTGTGCACTATCATTCTTGATACTATCAGAATCAGAATTAAGGAAAAAGAATGACATAAATCAAGGTGTAAAGGTTTGCAGAAGCTAGGCATGTTCATTAAGATGGAGTAGAAAATTGGCTCGTTTAACATAAATTCTGAACAAAACACAGAAGTTTGGTTCCCCAAACTGCAAAATCTACCAAAAACACTTTATTTTTTAAAAATATTTTACTTTATTTGAGAGGTAGAGTTACAGAAAATGAGAGGTAGAAACAGAGAAAGGTCTTCATTCCGTTGGTTCACTCCCCAAATGGCCGCAATGGCCAGAGCTATGCTGATCTGAAGCCAGGAGCCAGGCGCTTCTTCCCAGTCTCCCAGGTTGGTACAGGGGACCAAGAACATGGGCCATCTTCCATTGCCTTCCCAGGCCATAGCAGAGAGCTAGATTGGAAGAGGAGCAGCCGGGACTAGAACCAGTACTCATATGGGATGCTGGCACCACAGGTGGAGGATTAACCTACTGTGCCACTGTGTCGGCCCCCAGGAACACTTTAAAATGATGCACCTTCCTGACATGGTGTGAAGTAAAGGGGAAGAGGATGGTGCTGGACAAGTAGCAATATTCCTAAAGATAGGTAAGGAGCAGCAATTATTCAAGTATAGGTTGGAGAAAGCTTTTCAATTCCACTCTTATAGCTCACTGGCTCTGCCTTGAAACAATGACACCTGTATTGCATTCTAGCAAACCATGGCAAAAGACCACACCATAGATATCGAAGGATAAAATCAAGGCAGCATCTATGCCATTCTGTACTGAGGGAATTGAAAAGTGAAGCAGGCTGTATGGACTCCATTAAGTCTAATTTGAGTCTGACATCCCTGTTTCCTAGGTCCTGTCACTCGAGTGGCCCAGCTTCAATTCATGGAGAATTACCTTTCACCCTTCTGTTTGGACCTGTTGACATTTTCTCACATGTTGTGTCTCCCTTGACTACCACCTCAACTCAATCTTTCCGACATCACTCTATGAATGTTCTTTCCTTTTAAGGCCTCACATGATCACAGTGACTTACTAATGTTCAGGATAACCTCATTTCCAACCCACATATTTAATTTTACCCACAAAGTTCCTTTTACTATATAAAGTGACATGTTTACATGGTATTAGGGATTGTGGGCAAATATCTTTGTGGAGGGACTGTGGATATAATTACACTTGTTGCAAATGGCTATATTTGTCATTATAAAACCAACCAACCAACCAACAACAACAAAAAAAAACCAGAAATCTTAATCTTGAAAAGAGAACTGACTAGAGCCATGTAAGCCATGAGTCTTTGGAATTTTTGTTTAATCTACTTAGGTCTTTTCATTTCCCTCATGCATAAAATAGACAACAATATCAAATTCATAAGTTCACAAAGAATACATGTTAAAATTTATATTTTATCCAAAAAAATGAGAAGGAAAATTATAATATAAAGTGCTTTAGGATCATCTTCACATACAAATATATTAGAACAAGCTATGCAATATGAAGACAAAACTTTTCAACCTCATTCCACATAATGGAGTTTAATAATAAATAAAAAGGCACTGCCACTTGACAAAAGAACTTTGACACTGAAAAGAAATAAAAGTGAAGAGGTTGAAGCAGTATTCCAGACCAGAATCTAATGAACAACCCAAATACGGAATAATGTTCAATGTTCAATCTCAACGATAGTAATTAAATAAATGCAAATTAAGAGAAAATTCAATTTGTTAAGCTAATGAAATGAAGGCAGATTAGATTTAAAATCTCATACATATTAGGAAAATATATTATTGCCATTTATCTGAAGAAATGGACATACCTGGACAAATGCTTGTGATAAATTTGTAACAAGCTTATTCTCAAATTGAATTTGACAATCATTATATAAAAACCCACTAATATTTTAATGAGTGCACTTTTAGGAACTTTCATAAGATATATAACTCTAGTAAGACTTTATCTGTAGATGCATTATTACAGTTCTATCTATAATAAGAGTTAATATACTTTGAGTACTTACCATAGGAATAGCTCTATTATAAACTTTCATGTATGCATGTTTATGGTAAAGAAAACTATTGTTCATCCAATATTCCATGTGCACCCCATGTTATTCAGCCCTAAGAACATTTAAATTGGTGCCATGTGATTATTTTGGATTAACAGATTGTAACATTTGGGTGTGTGTTGCTTCCAGGCTGTGGAAGCAACATGCCTCTGCTGAGAGGACTTTGGAAACCTTTAAATTGCCCCTAGGCTTTTGATCACCTAGAAATGATAAAATGAAGAGCACCTGCTTTTCTGTGTAAGCGTAAGAGAACTTTCCAAGTGATGTAGATAGATCTGATGTGACTGAGAAGTAAATGTTTCTTCTGCCACGCCACTGTGATTTGGGTTTGTAGGTTATTCTAGCATAATCTAGCCAGACCAATACATTATGCTTAGCCATCCAATCCATTATGTTGTGATTAAGGTTAGGTAAGATATTTTTTCAAGCTACGCTTGAGGAAATTAACATATCCTGTGGTTAAGAAAAAAAATCAGTATTAGCCAAACAGTGGGGAAATAATATTTAAGGACTTGTCTTCAATGTCAGTCTTTTAGCTTTTATAACAAAGACCACTGAAAACAATTCTAGTTTAATAAAAGAATCCATATACATTCAATGTCTGATCCATAACCTATCATCTTAAGTGGTCAGTAGAATGACATCTCCAATTTGATTTTAATAAATTTTTAAAAAAACCTTAAAATCTAATTTAAGGTTTTAAATATTTAAAAGACGTAGATATCTTGCATAAAAACTTTATATACTCTGATTACAAGTCAGTTCCAGGTGTAGTTGAAAAGTATTCTAATAAAACCTGAAACCGCCCTACTATGAATACCTAGAAAAGAGGGAAGACAGAGAGGAAAATCATCAGCATTGGCAGTAAAGTGGGGACTGATAGCTGTACTGCCTTGAAGATTTGATGTTAAAGCCCTCACAAGGAATAGGAGTGAGGACATGGTTTAAAGACTGTGAACTTCAAGATGCCTGGATAGCCAGGAATGCGAAAAGGAGAAATCTCCCTGGACTAGTAAGAAAATTCATCTTTTGGCATGGGCAGAATAAACATATCTTTCTGTGTCTCAAATCTGACCAAGAAAAAAAAAAGTTTATCTAAATAGATGAAAGCTTGAATTTGCATTTCACATAGTAACTGTTTAGCGACTTGTACTATATTGTATGCTGAAAAATCTCATGGTACAGAAGTTACACAGACCAATGAAATTCCTGTGGCTCCAAAGAAATAAATGTAAATGTCTTTAGAGGAATGCCTGCATGAAACAGAACAAGAGGAGGCCTCAGAAGGGATATTTACCACAATAACTGTGTATAATGCAAATTTCAGACTACACATTTAAAAAATTGCAAATCACATAAAAGTATAAACCTTCATGAGCAAGAAGCAGGAGGCATAATAAGCATCAAGGTAAGATCAATAGGCACTTAAGATAATTGTATGTTTTCCATTGTTATAAAATATAAGAACCAGACACTACGAAAAAAGGACAGGCAGTTTAGAAAAAAACAAATTGCTTGTCATTGAGACAAATAAAAAAACGCAGATAAATTAGTTAAAAGAAGATTAAACACATGTAACAATAGATATAGTCAATTTGCAAATAGACAGATGCAGCATAAGGTTATGGAATAGAGGAAGATGACTTAATAGATGCCTCACTGGATTTCCAAAAATATGAAAGAGCTGGACAAAAAGCATACAGAGATTATGACTGATGTTTTCTGTGTGGTAAAAAATATTTCCTCAAATTTAATAAGCTCCCCATATCTTTAACAAGAAAAAATACATGCATGCATACATAAAATATAGTCGCATTGGAACATACAAAATAAAAATATTAAAAATTTATGGACTTTTACACTGATTATTATTTTTTTTTGACAGGCAGAGTGGATAGTGAGAGAGAGAGACAGAGAGAAAGGTCTTCCTTTGCTGTTGGTTCACCCTCCAATGGCCGCTGCCGCCAGCGCGCTGCAGCTGGCGCACCTCACTGATCTGAAGGCAGGAGCCAGGTACTTATCCTGGTCTCCCATGGGGTGCAGGGCCCAAGCACTTGGGCCATCCTCCACTGCACTCCCAGGCCATAGCAGAAAGCTGGCTTGGAAGAGGGGCAACCGGGACAGGATCGGTGCCCCGACTGGGACTAGAACCTGGTGTGCCGGAGCCACAAGGTGGAGGATTAGCCTGTTGAGCCACGGCACCGGCTTACACTGATTATTATTAAACTTATTATTAAACCAAGTTGGAGGAATTGTGAGATTAAAAATCACATAACATTGAATTATAAGAACCCATTTAATCTAGATTTCAAGTAAAACCCCTCTGGAAATAAAAAGGAAAGGACAAAGAGAATTTGCCATGAACAAGATGTCACCAATGCCTACAAATCATAATCTGATTTAGAGACAGGGAAATTGGACTCTGAAAAGCAAAGATTCAATTCAAGACACAATGTGAGTAAAGCAATACATTGTAGGTCAGAAGGAATAGTGGTGGCATAAATACCACTACTCCTTGTGAGGCAAAAATTCTTCCTCTCCATTCTGCCACTCCCAACACAGGAAGGATCCATTGGGTGAATTCTGAGACCAGTAGTTGACAGGCATAAGGTCATTCAGAGAGAACTTTGCTTTGTGTCAGAGGCAAGCAGCCTCTGACAGCATCATGAAACTCTGCCATGACTAAGGGTAAAGAACTAAAACTCCTCTAGGTAAGTCCAGGTA
Source organism: Lepus europaeus (assembly GCF_033115175.1). Lineage (NCBI taxonomy): Eukaryota > Metazoa > Chordata > Mammalia > Lagomorpha > Leporidae > Lepus > Lepus europaeus. Next base: position 32,490,097 of record NC_084842.1, read on the forward strand.
TTTGTTATGTCTGTATTTGTCAAAGTTCCTTTTTGTGCTGTGATTTGAGAGTCCAAGGTTGGAGAAGAAGGATTAAAAAATGGCCACTGCATATGATATATGTCTCTCCCACTACAGGGGCCAGAGACAAGTGAGTTAACAATGACTAGGTTGTTTTTTTTGTTTGTTTGTTTTGTTTTGTTTTTAAAGATTTTAATTTATTTAAGAGGTAGTTAGAGACAAAGAGAGGTCTTCCACCCACTGGATCACTCCCAGATGGCCACAGCAGCAGAAGCTGAGCTCATCTGAAGCAAGGTGTTTGCTCTGGGTCTCCCACACAGGTGCAGGGGCCCAAGCACTTGGGCCATCTTCTACTGCTTTCCCAGGCCATAGCAGAGAGCTGGATCAGAAGAGGAGAAGCCGGGACTAGAACCAGTATCCATATGGGATGCCGGCACCACAGTTGGAGGCTTAGTCCAGGACGCCACAGCGCCAGCTCCAAGAATGACTAGGTTTTATGTGAGATCTTACTGCAATTCAGAATGATTGCATCCATAACTCTTGTAAGTGAATAGTAGTAAGACACAAATGAAATTTATAAGAAAATTATGGGCTCTTTCTGTGATAATATCAATTTTGAAAAAGTATTTGCTACACAGCATATGTCAAGGGTCAGGGGAAGAAACATGCATTTCTGTGCACAGGAACACATTTTCAAGGATCTGAATTAACCATAAATAAATACTTTGGTTTAACATGTATATAAATTAAAGGATAATCCTTTATATCATTATTTAAAAAAAAAACATGGCAAATTAAGTTGCAAATGGATACATGCAAATGTTTTCACTATTATAAACTTCAAATAAAGAAACACACATATTATGATTTCACAAAATTTATGGAAAATGAAATTAAAAATATTTACTTTCACATAAAAATTTCGTAATTTATGCCATTTTTACATAATATGAATTTTGTTGCATTTTTGAAGACTCTGAGTGCACTTTAAAAAACTTGTCAAAATAAACATTTTTAAATCTATTTTCAATTAACTATTTGAAATACTTGTGTGTATGTGCATATACCCAATCTTAATTCTTGATAATGTAGAAAATATTACATTAACAAAACATTAACTCTAAAATTATTTATATTATTCTTGTTTCACCATTTTATATAGTAGTGTTTTTTTTAAAAGATTTATTTATTTTTTATTTGAGAGTCAGAGTTACACAGAGAGAGGAGAGGCAGAGAGAGAGAGAGAGAGAGAGGAAGAGAGAGCGAGCTTCCATCCGTTGGTTCACACCCCAATTGGCCACAATGGCCAGAACTGTGCCCATCCTAAGCCAGGAGCCAGGAGCTTCGTCTGGGTCTCCCACGTGGGTTCTGGGGCCCAAGGATTTGGGCCATCTTCTACTGCTTTCCCAGGCCATAGCAGAGAGCTGTATCAGAAGTGGAGCAGCCAGGACTAGAACCGGCACCCATATGGGATGCCAGCACTTCAGGCCATGGCGTTAACCCACTGTGCCACAGTGCCAGCCCCTATAGTAATGTTTTAACAGAAGTTGATATTCACAAAAAAAAAAAAAAAAAAAAACAGGTAACAATAATTTAACTATTTTTCACAATATAAAGTATATTTAAATTCTTGGTAATGATTCAAGTCTAGTTCTTTCTAATGATAATAGAAAACTTCTTAATTCTGCCAACATGAGACAAGCTTTGCAGTTTAATGCATTTTTAATAACAGAGTAGTGCATCCATCTATGGCCCATTCCTTTATGCATAAAAGAAGATGCCAATCGTTATACACTATTAATTTAAGTATTTATCAATGCAGTGAATGTGATTTCCATAAAGTATTACTTATTTACCCTTAACATTGTTAAAATCAGTGTCATATATATTTGTAATCTTTTTATCCAATGGAACATGTTGATAATAAAACCCACTCATAAAAATCACGTAAGATCCAAAAAGACATTTTAGAATGCTATATTTTTGAGACAAATTACCAGACTTGAAACCTCTTTATGTTTAATACATTATAAAGTTTAAATTATCAAAGTTTTTAGATGATACTTTTACATATACATTCTAGAGATTGATTTCTAGTCTCATAACTTCAAAATAAGCTTATACCATTGAGGTAGGTTAATACATATGGTATTGTTTTTCATATATTAATGGTGATAAGATTATGGATATTTAAAACTTGAAAAGAATTAATATTGAAATACTTTACACAAAGTTGAATTGATCCAAAAAGAAAGTTGATAAAGTTGTCACAGAAAATTACTAAGTAGCTTCCTTATAAATGTAAGTCCTTAGTTCTTGCCCTAATGATATATCTGTCAGGAGTAAAGATGCTGAAAGGCAACATTTAGAATATAATTTTATTAGTGGTTTGGTGACAGACTTTTGCCAATTCAAGCTGCCATGAAAATTTCAATACCTGAAACTGTGAACTTCTTCAATTTTAGATTTCATTTACACTTGAGTTCGCCACTTCTCATTTCAAAGGGAAAAAAAAAAAACCACATATACATTTAAGAGCTAAGGAATGAAGCTCTAATATCCAATAGAGTACTTAGTTTTATAAGCTCTTTAAATTGCAAAATTCTTATGACTAAAATGCAAGCTAGTAAAAAAAACATAGATTATTTTTTTTTTTTTGTGATGGACTTGGAGCTTTAAATGAAAGTTCAAAGTGTTCATAAAATGTTCTATTGGTTTCATACATTCCAATGTGCTAAGGAAAAAAAAAAGTGATAATATATAAACCCAATTCTCGTCTTCCCTTGATGATGTGAGAGGAAATACATGTAACCATTTTAGCCAAGATACATTTATATAGTATCTAGTACAAGCACTAAATCTTTTGAATGAAACATAATCCAGAAAGTCAGTCATTGACTTATTTTTATTTAAACAGATAATTAATTAACATTTCCAGAATATTGATCGATTCTCTATATTTGTGGTACTGAAATTCTGATTATGGAAGAGTGTGCCAGCAAATTTTGAGAAGTGGTAGGCTGAAAACAAATGATCTAATGAGACTATGTGAAAATGTACAGTTTTTCTACATTGAATTAATCATAACAAAAGTGAATAATTTTACCCTTATGGATGAAATGCTTGCTATAATTGGCCTAATATTATGTTGAAATTGATTCTAGTCACAAATTTTGATCCCAAGTAAAATTTGAGAAATATAATTTCTTTTCTTTGTCCTATGTCACTTTATCATTGTTTTAAGCATAATGCATTTCAACAAAAAGTAGTGCAAAAAGACTGGTTTAGAGAAAATTGATGTCATACCATTTTGAATCAAAAATCATTAAAATTTGGCAACTTTTATAGCATTAAATAACAGTGTACAGCACATTAAAGACAGAGATCCTACATAATATTTTTTTAAAAATTAATTAATTTTCTATGCCATTTCCAATTTAACACCAGATTTTTTTCTTTTCATTTCCAATTATCTTTATATACAGAAAATCGATTCAGTATATAATTAGTAAAGATTTCATCAGTTTGTACCCACACAGAAACACAAAGTGTAAAAATACTGTTTCAGTACTAGTTATAGCATCACTGCACATTAGACAACACATTAAGGACAGATCCACTCCAACAGTATATTTTTCACTTTGTGTTGCTATATGGGGGCAAACTGTTGAAATCTTTACCTAATATATACTAAACTGATCTTCTGTATATAGAGAATTGAAAATGAATCTTGATGTGAATGGAAGGGGAGAGGGAGAGGGAAAGGGGAGGGTTGCGGGTGGGAGGGAAGTTATGGGAGGGGGGAAGCCATTTTAACCCATAAGCTGTACTTTGGAAATTTATATTCATTAAATAAAAGTTTAATAAATGAAAAACAAAACAAACAAAAAAAACATTACAAAACAAAACAAAATTTGGCAACTTTTCATTGCTAAAATTTTATTTATAGAAACTTAGAATAAAGTTAGTCTAAAGGTAACTAAGGTCTGGTTTAAAAGTTCTCTTTTTTCCATGTAAAATATTTTCTTATTTTTAATTAATTTTTTGAAAGAGTTAGAAAAGGGTTGGAGCAGGGGAGGGAGGAAGAGAGGGGAAGAGGGAAAGGGAGAGACAGAGACAGAGAGAATCTTCCTTTTGCTGATTCACCGCCCCCCCCCCCCATCACCCCAGTACTGGGTCAGAACAAAACCAGCAGCTTCATCTAGGTATCCCAGATGGATGGCAGGGTTACAAACACTTGGCCTGGGAAAAGCAGCAGGGGATGGGCCATCAGCAGGGAGCTGAATGGGAAGTGGAGCAGCCAGGACACAAATCAGCACCCGCCTGAGGAGTTGCCAGTGTTATAGGCAGCATCGTTACCAGCTACACAATGTGGGTCCCTTTATATAAAGTATTTTCAGCAATCAATAAAAAACTATTTAAATCAAATTATAGCCTATTGCAAAATGGAATCCAAGGGAATTCACTGCAAATATTTTTTAAAAAATTCAAGGAAGCATATATTATAACTTGGAAATTTGAATGATATTTTACAAATTATATATTTAAAATTATTATAATAAATGTCCTCTAAAGAGGGGAGTTGGTAAAGAAGCATCAGTACCATGGGCTACGACCACTCAGGACTAAAAGACAATAGCATTAATACATGAAAGGAGAAGGATGGGTTTTAATTGTTGTTATTGTAGAGATAAAGGACGCGAGTGAAAGTGAGCGAGAGCATGCTTGCTGGCTCCATTCACTGGTTCCCTCTGCAAAACCTGGGACTGAGTCATGCTGAAGTCAGGACCCTGGAACTTAATCCAGTCTCCCAGGTGGGCGGCAGGTACCTATTACTTGAGCTATCACAATTGCCTTCCCAGTGTCTGAGTTAACGGGAAAGTGGAATCAGGAGCCGGAAGCAGGAATTGAATCAATGCACTCTGATATGAGACTCAGGCATTCTAACCGGCATCTTCACCACCAGGCCATATTACTTAAGTGTGCTGTGGTAAGTAATCGAAGCCAGAATCAAGGTTATATATGATATAATTCCATTTATACTTCAATTTGGAAAAGGCAAGGTGAAAAAAGGGAAGAAATATGCATGTGTGTACAAATTTATACTAAAAGTCTGCATGGATATTCTTTCCATAAGCAAAAATTACAAGTAGCCATTCAATATCTTCTTTATAACAGAAACCTAAAAATTCAAGATGATTAATGGATGCTAATCTATACATCAATAAAAGTTATCCATGTATAAAATACAAGATGTGCAACTATGAATTTAATCTTGAAAGAAAGTTTTCAAATATCACAAGTATGTACATATACACATTTATTTACACTTAATATTAAATATATGTATTGTAAGTGACAAATACTTTGAAACGTCAGCTGATTTTTAATGATACCATACAAAAAAATGGCGACTGGGGAGAATTATGTCAGATAGAAATTTCCACTCATTGGTTATCAAACTTTATGCTATAGACTTATAAATTGCTGAAGATTTTAAAAGCTTTTATTTATGTTGAACATAACTACTCATGTTCACTGTATTCTAAAGTTTGAGAATTTTCAAAAGCACAAGAAAACACACACTTTCAGATATCAGTCAGAATAATGGTACACATGCAGCTTCCAAAATAGAATTCTCATGAAAGAAGGAACCAAACAAGAGAGCATGTTTTATTTTTTTTTTAACTTTTATTTAATGAATATAAATTTCCAAAGTACAGCTTATGGACTACAATGGCTCCCCTCCCCCATAACTTCCCTCCCACCCACAACCCTCCCATCTCCCGCTCCCTCTCCCCTTCCAGTCACATCAATTCTCTTAATATACAGAAGATGTTTAGCATATATTAATAAAGATTTCAACAGTTTGCACCCACATAGAAACACAAAGTGAAAAATACTGTTTGAGTACTAGTTATTACAATGTACAGCACATTAAGGACAGAGATTCTGCATGAGGAGTAAGTGCATAGTGACTCCTGTTGTTGACTTAACAAATTGACACTTTTGTTTACGGCGTCAGTAATCCCCCTAGGCTCTTATCACGAGTTGCCAAGGCTATGGAAGCCTTTTGAGTTTACCAACTCTGATCATATTTAGACAAGGTGGTAGTCAAAGTGAAAGTTCTCTCCTCCCTTCAGAGAAAGGTACCTCCTTCTTTGATGACCTGTTCTTTCCACTGGGATCTCACTCACGGAGATCTTTCATTTAGGGTTTTTTTTTTTTTTTTTGCCAGAGTGTCTTGGCTTTCATGCCTGAAATGGAGAGCATGGTTTTAATATTGTGTAATGAGTCTAGTCCTATGGTCTAGTGGGTAAAGCTGCTGCCTGCAGTGCTGGCATCCTATATGGGCACCAGTTAAGACCTAGCTGCTCCATTTCTGATCCAGCTCTCTGCTATGGCCTGGGAAAACAATAGAAGATGGCCCAAGTCCTTGGGCCCCTGCACCTGTGTGGGAGACCTGGAGGAAGCTCCTGGCTCCTGGCTTCAGATCAGTGCACCTCCAGCTTTTGCAGCCACCTGGGGAGTGAACCAGTGGATGGAAAACATCTCTCTCTCTCTCTCTCTCTCTCTGCCTTTCAAATAAATAAATCTTAAAAATATTATATATTTATCAAAGCAGTCTTGTCTTAACTGACAGCTGAAAGGATCTTGGGTCCAGGCATTCAGGGACCATACTCTGTGTACTTAAGTCTAGGAGTATGATTGGTGAAAGTTGATTATTCATGAATTATTTTTTCCTTTTAAGAATCATTTTACATTTTAGCAATATGTCCATTTTTTTTGAAATCAGAAACAATTGAAATTGCAATTAGTTTTTTTTTTTAAAGATTTTATTTATTTATTTGAGAGGTAGAGTTACAAACAGTGAGAGGGAGAGACATAGAGAAAGGTCTTCCTTCCATTGGTTCACTCCCAAGATGGCCGCAACTGCGGATCCAGAGCTGCGATGATCCGAAGCCAGGAGCTGGGTCAGACCAGATCTGTTGTTATTACTCTCACATGAATTGGAAAATATTTCACAGTGTGTAAAATCCATTTAACTTTAAAATATTGATATATAAAGTTTCATTTAATTCATATTTTCATTTATGATTCTGCCAATTGTTTTAACTGGAATATTCAAGTCTGATAAAAAAACAATTACTAAATTAACAATTATAATTAATCCTTCCCTCAGTGTGAACCAGAAAGTTTTCTTTAAATATGTAATATGTATGTGCATTCTTTTACTGTGTTTCATACATTTTAATATGGTATTTAAAGATCCACATTCTATCTTTATATTTAAAATTTCAATTAATACATAATTATTTAATTGTAAATGAAAAATATGTATGATATGTAAACTAAATCATAATTGCATGTGCTGTTTAAAACATATACCAGAGAATTATTATGGAAAGTTTTTGAAGATGTGGTTTTTGAATTGGAAATAGGGTGACTAAAGCATTTTCCTTGTGAAAGTGATCATATAATGACATCCAAAAGACATGGAAAGATTTCAGTTATACAGGTAAGAGAGTGTGCTTCAGGTAGAAACATACTTGGTCATTCTAAAATTCGTGTGAGGGTAAGAGTTCCCAAGACAGCCTGGATAATACTATGCTGTGAATAAAAGGCAGTGGCATTTGGCAGTTAATTAATGGTCAAATTTGATTATCTATCTATCTATCTATCATTTGTATATCTCTGTCAGAGCTACTGTCTTCTGTGAAAACAGCATACCAGAGACTGGATAATTTACAAGGAAAATAAATTTACTTCTTACAGTGCTGGAGACAAGAAGGCTAATATTCAAAGTTCACATTTGGTGAGGGCCTCCCAAGACACAGTGGAAGTCGTCACACAGTAAGATCACATCCACAAGACATGGGAAAAGAGTGATCAGGGCAGAAGAAAGGGGCTGGAATTAAGAATTATGTCTAACTGACTCCCACACTAGCACATTCCCACAATAAAGGCATTAACTTATTCACAAGCCTCTTTTACATGCCCCACCTCCCAGTATCATCAAAGTGGCTATTAAACATAAACATAAATTTTGGAGGGCGCATTCAAACTACAGCACTAGCTATCATTCTCTAACATATTACTGTATCAATTTACCAACTTATCTAATTTTATCTCCATCTATAACTTAGTTCCTTGAATAGTCCCTCCTTGGGATACAGTTTTCACATGTTTTATATGCACACTTTTATGTGGATTCCATGATTTCTGTATTTTTATTTTTATTAACCTTTGAAGGTTATTGGTCCCATTTATAAAGACAACAAAAGTGAGACAGAGAATTAAATAAATCAGTTTAACTTAAAAGATTCTAAGTAGCTTGCTTTCTGATTTTCTTATGTATTTTGTAATCGCTATGTAGGTCATTTTATTTAAATCAAAGACATATTGTTTTTCCATGGATCAGTTTGTATTATTTAAATTAATATCTTAAAATACATTTATTGTTGTTTGGCAAAATGCTGGATTTGAAAATACTAGAAGTTTATTACCCTATGGAGAGAACATAGTAACAACCAAACCTGGCTAAAGTAACCATAATAGAACTCTGGAACAAAGCACAAATACCAACCAAATAAATGCCCACTTAACAGAAATTTCGCATTCAAAATGATAGTAAATTTTTCAGTATTTTATTTGTTCTTATCCTGCCACTCCTTGCACCTGGTCCTAGTTTGAAAGATGTGGCCATTCAGTTCCCAGTTTCCTCTCTTGAACTACTAGAAGCAAAACAGACATTATTTTTATTTGCTTACCTATCCCAGAGCTATCTGAAGAGTTGCACTCCATTTTTTTATAACTTTGATCTTAGTCAGGAAAAGGAGTAGTAATGCTAGAAAAACCTACAGGAAGACTACCATCCCTAGAAAATTTGGACTAAGACATTACCAGTAGAGATAGTGCATCTAAGATTCCCTGGAGAAGCTGGCGTGAGACTCCTTTAGAAACTGAAACATTTAAAATCCGCTGTGTATAAGAAGAAATCCAAAAACCGCACTCGGGTACAAGAAATTGTATGCACAGAAGAGTAAAAATTTATGCTAGGCTAACCTCTAGTCTTAGAATGAATGAAACTTGATAAACATTATGTGAAATGAAGATGTTCTTAAATTATATTGAATGATTCCAAAATAAAACAGTAAATGCCTAGTCAATTATTGAAGAATTGCTTAGTGCAATATCAGTCTACAGACTGGGAGAGGTGACTGTTTTTACAGCACCTCCTTCCCCATACACACACAAATCACAAAGCATTTAAAGACACAATAAAACACTATTATTTAGAGGAAGAAAACACAGTAGGAGAAACCATCCCTCAAAGGCACAGACATCTGACTTACCAGAGGTTTTATAACAGGTGTTTAAATATGCTCAAAAAGCTAAAGGAAAAACTCTAAGGAAATCAGGAAAACAAAATAATATCAACAAAAAACAGAAACTAGAACTAAACAGAAATTTTGGACCTGAAAAAATGCAATATCTGAATTGAAAAATTCACTATAGTGGTTCATAACAGATTTGAGCAAGTAGAAAATAAATCAGCAAACTTGAAGACAGGAAATTTGAAATTTTAAACTCTGAGGAGAACTACAACAAAAGGGTGGAGAAGAGTGGACAGCATCTAAGGAATTTATGGCACAGTTTCAAGCTGATAAATAAATCATCATGAGAGTCTCAGAAGGAGAAAGAAAAATAGACAGCTTCTTTTAAGAAATAACAACCAAAAAAATCTTACCAAATGTAAGGAAACATGAATTTGCAAATCCAAGCTGTTCAGCATACTCTCAGAAGACTAAACCCAAAGAAACCCCCAAGTGATGCATTAAAATGAAACTGTTGAAAGCCAAATGAAAGGAGATCATTTTAAAAAGTATCATGTTCAAAATAGCGCATGATGTTCAAGGATTCTCAACAAGATTATCAATTATCCAGATATTGTTGGATTTCATTAACATGCAGTTCCTGAAATACTCAACTTACAGAAACTGAAAATACAATAGAGTTGATAAGGAGCTGAGGTAAAGGCCTAACGGGAAATTTATGTTTCAAAGCCCCGAGTTTTAGTTTGGGATGATCAAACAGTTATGGAGACAGATGGTGGTAATGCATGAAAATAACATAAATGTAAGTAATGCAACTAAAATGCACACATACAAAGGGTAAACTGTAAATTTAATGTTATGTATGTTGAAGCACAATTTTTAAGCAAAGAAGTATAATTTTAAATGAACTTGCTTGTCTCTTCATGGTTCAAGAACTGTCATGTAGTCACGTGGCTTTCTTTTGATACAGATAATTATATTTTCTTTAAAAAAAATTCATTTGATAGGCAGAGAAACAGAGACAGACAGGCACACAAAGAGTTCTTATCTGCTGCTTCATTCCCAAATGCCTTCAAGGCCAGAGGGCCAAAACTGAGAACTCAATCCAGGTCTTCCATTTGGGTACAAAATCCCCATCACTTGTGTTATCAGTGTTGCTTCCCAGGATCCATATAGTGGAGAACTGAAGTTGGAAGTAGGAGTCACAAAATGAAACCCAGGTATTCTGATATGGGATCTGGGCTTCTTAACTGCCTGCCCCTATTTTCTTTTAAATTTCATACATCTCGGAAAAACCCTTCCTATTTAAAGTGTGTTTTAAAACAAACTTTTAGAAGCAAGTTTTAGTTGTATAGGTTGAGCATTCTTAATTTAGAAATTCTAAACTCTGAATTCTCCAAAACATGAAACTTTTGGACTCCCACAAGACACCATAAGTGAGAAACTCCACATCTAACCTCATGTGAGGAATTGCAGTCAAAATACAAATACACTAAAAATATTGTATGAAATTAGCTTCAGTCTATGTGTGTAAGGTATGAATTTTGTGTGTAGATTTGCATCACATCCCCAAAACACACACTATATTACTTTTATGGAAATATTCCCAAATCTGAAAAAAAAATCCCAAATAAAAATTTTCCAGTCCCAACCATTTCAGATAAGTGATACTCAACCTGTAGTCTATTTCCAAATATACTGTCATTCATTGATAAATATCAGTCTGATTTAAACCTATATAATATTTATTTTTCTTTTGGTATTATCTATGGTTACTTCACTTGCACACCTACGTGGTGACCATAATATTGGAAGATCTCAGCAGACTGTGACCCTGGCCACTGCCCATCTGAATCCACAATCACATTCCTGTTGAAGCTCTACTTCCCACAGGTTGTCTCAGTGACTGAAAATGAGAAAGCTGCTAATTCAGGCTCACTCCTGTGAGAAACTGGAGTATTCTAAAAAGTAACATTGGCTTACGACCTCCCCGTTAGCTTGGCAGAACAGAACTGCAGTCTGAAACTCTTCTTGCCCAATCCTCCCACCCTGTCTCCTGCAAAGGAGTAAGAACTTCATGGAGCCCAAAGCCTCTCCATGTCTTCTACTGCTCCCTTCCCTTTTCCCATCACAGACACAGTAGTCACCTTTTTCCATGGGGGATATGTTCCAAGACCCCATGTGCATACTGGAAACCACAGCTACTACTGAGCTCTATTTGTTCTTACACATACATTCCAACCAGAAAATTTATTTAGGAAGAGAGATTAATAGCAATAAAATTTAAATAAAATAGTTATACTATATTGAAATATATTTTATATGAATGTCACCTTTCACTCTGTTGGCTTCCCAAAGTATTTTTTGCATTGTATTTTTCTCCTTTTGTGACAATGTGAGATGACATATGCTATGATGTGATGAAATGAGGTGAATCACATAGGTATTATAATATATTTTTAGTCTCCAGCTTCAGGGTAACTTGAACACATGCTCTGTGCTACTGTGACAGTCGAGATGACTCAAGTACACTGCGTATAGTGAATGCAGAATGGATACACTGGACAAATGAATGAGTCACTTCCTAGCAAGAATGAGTTGGACAGTGTGAAATTTCATTATGCTACTCAGAAAGCCACACTATTCAAAATGTATGAGTTGTTTTTATCTATAGTTAGTATTTTCTGACAGTGGCTGACTGAAACCCTAGAAATGGAAACAGCATATAAAGGAAGACTTCTACATTCCTTTCTAAATCTCTGTGATAGTCTCAGGTAAACAGTGCTTCTCAGTAGACTTAAACTGAAATAACCAATCTCTCCCCATAGGTATTCAATTTCCTGTACCCATGGATGCATTGTGTGTCCCTTCAGAGACAAGTGACGCACAGTATTAGTCAGCTTTCTATCACTTTAAAACATGCAAGAGGACTTTCTTTGAAAGGAAAAAAGTTTATTTTGGCTTAAAGTTTCGATGTCACAGCAGAAAACTGGGCAACTGTACTACTATGGAACGTGCGAGAGGCTGGCGACGGTGGAGCACGTGCAGAAGAATGATCCCACTGTGAGCCACGAGGCAAAGAAGGAACCTAGGCCAAATCTGGCTTAAATAACGAATACTCTCACAAGAATTATGCTCCCAAGGTAAGCTCCCAATCACCTAAAGACATCCAATTGGGCCCACTTCCTAACAACTATCATTAGATCAAACTTCCATTTTAATCCATTGATCATTAACGTGAACCATTATATGTTCATTCAAGACTTTGGCGCATAAAAGCCTCCATGAGTTTGGGGAACCCGAAACCTGTTCCATAAATAGCATGTACATATACAGAACATCTATATATCAAATTTTATACCACATGTTTTTTTCTTTAATGAATGGAGAATTACTTTATGTCAATACATAGAGTTGCTTTTCGCTTTTTAATTTAGTATCTTTTTTCACCACCAACCCTTTTAATACATCCATAAAATAATGGATGTAGTAGACTTCTTGATTCCATTAACAATAACAAAGCTTTTGAGAGAAAATTAAGTGTGCAGATATGAGTAATGGTATAGATACATCTCCAAATATTTTTAAGTTTGATTTCAGCTATTTTTCAGTCATGAAAATATTGTGAATCACTTTTTTTTGAATAAGTCAATGTTTACAGATGTTTACACCACTGATTTCCCCATTCTTAAAGTTTTAATTTCACTTGATTCATTAGTTTTCCTGTGATCATTTAAAAATAATTCTTTTAAGCCGGCGCCGTGGCTCAACAGGCTAATCCTCCGCCTTGCGGCGCCGGCACACCGGGTTCTAGTCCCGGTCGGGGCACCGATCCTGTCCCGGTTGCCCCTCTTCCAGGCCAGCTCTCTGCTGTGGCCAGGGAGTGCAGTGGAGGATGGCCCAAGTGCTTGGGCCCTGCACCCCATGGGAGACCAGGAGAAGCACCTGGCTCCTGCCATCGGAACAGCGCGGTGCGCCGGCCGCAGCGCGCTACCGCGGCGGCCATTGGAGGGTGAACCAACGGCAAAAGGAAGACCTTTCTCTCTGTCTCTCTCTCACTGTCCACTCTGCCTGTCAAAAAAAAAAAAATTAAAAAAAAATAATTCTTTTAAAAATGTATAGATGGCTTGTTTGCTAAGTATTTTATTTTGGGAAATATAATACATTTTCATTAGCCATATTAATACATAGTAATCTATGGGTTGTATAATTACTGGGACAAAGGATTTTATCCTCAAAATGTGTTAGTAGTTCATTTATTATCTTACACATTGTACATTGCTTATGATTCATGAAATTCATTAAAATTCTCCGTAGTTTTCAATTGAAATTCACAAGGAGAATCTACTTGATCCAATTTACCTTGCTGTATCAGAGAATTAAACATAAATCAATTCATGTGAAAATGGACGGCCCTTGTGTCAGAGGCACGAAAGTTCATCACTTACTATTTTGTACTACACCTGGTGTAAAAGATAACCACCTATTGATGATCCCTGTGGTAGGTGACCTAAATGGAAAGTTCCACTTGGAAGATGTTCCAAGTACGAACATTGGGATTGACTGAAAAACAGACTCAAGGGTAAATCTGGAGGAAGCTGGTCACTCAGATACTCAACACATTCTTACCATTAGTCTTGATATAGAGAGTTTAAAAAGATTTTCAAAGATCATGAGTGTAACTCTAATCACACAATAAAGAAACAATGAGAAAGAAACAATGGGCTGCTCACTGATCTGGACTTTAAAAAAAAGATTTATTTAAAGTCAGAGGTACAGAGAAAAAGGGAGAAACAGTGAGAGAGATTTTCAATCCACTGGTTTACTTTCCAGATGGCCACAATGTCCAGCGCTAGATCAGGCTAAAACCAGGAGCTTCATCCAGGTCTCCTATGTGGATGGCAGAGACCCAAATGCTTGTTTCATCTTCCACTACTTTTCCCAGGCCATTAAGGGAGCTGGATCAAAGGTGGAGCAGCCGGGATATGAACTGGCATTCATATGGGATGCCAGTGTCACAGGCAGCAGCATTACTTGATATACAACAATGCCAGTCCCTGACCTTGATTTGTGTCTAGGCTATCACTTGAAAAACTTCATCAATAACAGAGTTCCACCCCACAAAATCTTTGTGTTCTTGCTATCACAGGACCATGTCTGAATTACACATAGAACTTTAAATCTACAGATTTTTTTTCTTTTGCAAACCTGTAGGTGAGATTTGCATAGACATAACTAGAATAATAATTTCAGAAATTAAGTAGGAATTTTACTTATTTTATAATTTCAGTTTTACCTCACATACTGCATCAACAGAAACAAAAAAATCTATCATGTAATGAAAGTCAACAGAGTGCCTTCCCCTAGGAGGTTCACACCTCCCTTAGGATATACCCCATGTGAAGAGATAGATAGGTCTGGGCCTCTGAATTTACAAGGCCTAAAGCCCACCAGATTATTATCAAGCCCCTTCTATCAGGTTCTATTTGCCTCTCAATCAGAAAACTTAATTGTAGCTTAGACAGCACCTTTCTTAGCTCCTCTAATAATGACTCTGTCCTTTGTTCTAGGCCCTGTCTAGTGCACTTGGGCCTCATTCCTTTGTAATCATAACCTCTACTCTACCACCAATGGCTCTACTCCCAACCTGTGTGTACTGATGGTCCTCTTCCCCACTTAATGCTGTATAATTGTTCAAACCTGGTAAATGCCACTCTTAGGATCATTGGTTACTATCCTCACTCTGTCTTTTATGACCTTGTGTAAATATGAGCAGAGTCGGCAAACTTGGAAGGCTTCCATAGCCTTGGCAACTCATGACAACAGCCTAGGATGGTTACTGGCGCCATAAACTAGAGAGTCAATTTGTTGGGTCAACAACAGGAGCCACTGTGCACTTGCTCCTCATGTGGGATCTCTGTCCTTAATGTGCTGTACATTGTGATTGAATGCTATAACTAGTACTCAAACAGTATGTTTCACTTTGTGTTTCTATGTGGGTGCAAACTGTTGAAATCTTTATACTAAATTGATCTTCTGTATATAAAGAGAATTGGAAATGAATCTTGATGCAAATGGAAGGGGAAAGGGAGCGGGAGAGGGGAGGGTTGCGGGTGGGAGGGAAGTTATGGGAGGGGGAAGCCATTGTAATCCATAAGCTGTACACTGGAAATTTATATTCATTAAATAAAAGTTAAAAAAAAATCTATCATGTACATATAGTTTCATAAAAGGGCATATCATTTTTCTCAAAAGGTATATGGAAGAAAGTTTGAAAATGTTAGTATGGTCAGATATCCAGAAATATAGATTCTTTAAAAACTATGATGATTATATTTAATAAATAAAAGTTCAAGTAAAACAATTTAAAAATTCATTAAAAGTTATTTTTCCTGAATTGGTAGTGCCTAATGAAATTTGAATATATGTAATTCAAATGAAAAATGAGAACATTTAAGGAAAATTTATATATGCAACATAGAGGAATGAATGTAAATTTAGTATTATAAAAGTGCAAAAATTCATATTATCAGTAATATAGATATTGAAAAAAACAGTAAGCCTATTTCATCTTACTGAATACAACTTTGAAAATATTTTATTTTTAGGTAAGCATTTTACTTTTAAAATCTAAAAATGCTTAACTTTTTGTCAGATTCACATTATATGTAGGTATCATATAAATATATATATATATATATATATATATATATATATACTATGCCTTCATGAAAATGATGTGATTTTTTGCTAATGTGCTGCTGAGTTCCATCTTTGTTTGGCATTTTTACTTTTTACCAAGAAAAACAAAAAGAAACACAATCAAAAATAAAAACAAAAACCTTTTTCTCTCTTATATGCACATTCCGTATTGTCATTGTAAATGACATTATAAAAATATCTTGTATTGCTAGGATATGCATTATTGTATCAATAACAAAGATTATTACCTCTATCAATGGTGGGAGTACAGCTTTATATAGAAATAAAGGGTATCATGATAAGAGATTGTCTCACCACTGTGTAGTTCTTCATTGTATACTTCCTAACCTACATGACAAAAGAATTTCTAGAAACTATATTAAATTAATATGATGTGTTTTGTGGATTGCAAAATAACCACCTGGGGCATTTATGATATCAGTGATGAATTATGATCAAGGTTTTGAAATATCACATATTATATAGAATAGTCTGTAAAAGCTAACATTCGCTGGGATGGTTTTTATAGTAGATGAAAGATGACACAAACCCCATACTATCACTTCCACTGAGAAATAAAGTTTAAGTCATTGACAGTTGAATCTGGGCTGGTATTAGTGACTTGCTTGAATGACAGAGTTCAACGGAATTGATTTGGGGATGTTCCTGAGGTTAGGTCATAAAAAAACAAACAAGCAAACAAACAACAGCAAAAAAACATGGAACTTTCAACTTGACTACTTATAACATAGTTACTCTGTTTTGAACTGACAGATAAGAAGTCTGTTACAGAAGCTGACTCAACTATCATAGTCATTTCCCTCTAAGGTTTCAGTTAAGGGAATGATTTCATCTTGACTCCTGGAGATCAGCCATTCAATGAGCCCCGTAGTGCCTAGTGCCCTCCATTGGCATCTAGAAGAAGTGAATTACAGGTATGACTTGTACAAACTCCTGGCCGTTCTACCTAGGATCTGGTACCTTGGAAATCAGCACAGGATCACCAAAGAACTGGGCCCCTGCTGCTGATGTGGGAGACCCAGATGGAGTTCCAGGTGCCTGGCTTCAACTTGGCCCATCCCAGGCCATTGTGGCCATTTAGGGAGTGAACCAGCAGATGGAATATTTCTCTCTGTTTCTCCCTCTCTGGCTCTCTCTTTTCACTCGGCCTGTAAAATAAATACACATTTTGAAAACTGATAATATTCTAATAATATATGTTTTGAGATTTCAGAAATATCTAAGAATGTGCCTCATATAATAGCTCAAGATCATTTAATCCAAGAAAAATACATTCTAGTCTCAAAGATCCTCACCTCTGGCTTTGGTCTCATGACCTGATCCTAGTAACGTTTATAGGAAGACCAAGAAGTTTTCAAGCACTGTGAGCTAAAAATGAAATAGAAGAGGAAGAGGCAAATAACAGTGAAAAAAAAAAATCCTGTATGCTTCCTAACTTTGTGCAGGGAGGAATTAGATTGAAAAGTCTACCAGCTGTAAACAGGGGCCATTTCTCATGAAACAGGAGACATAGAAGACTACATATCAAGGTAATTCACATTCAGATCTATAAAGATTAAATTCCCAACCAATGCCCAGTTCTTCTGATTTATATTCCAAATTTGTTTTAAAATATGGAATGGGCTTTTGGGGAATTCTCAGAGCTAATAATGCATGTTAATACAACTATATTAAACAACTGTATCACCCTTTATTGATATATAAATTAGTATATTAAAGCCTGTAAAATTTTGTGCAGTTCACCTTGTAGTGAATTGGTAAGACAGGCAATACAGAGACGGACTGCATTTCAGTGACCCTAATATTGAAATGTAATGTCTCTTTCCAAGTATCTGGGGAGCTGTGGGTTTTTATTAGAGTGATTCAATTTTTATAATAAAGGCTACAAAAAATTTCAAGCCTGTTTACTGTGTTTTTAAATAGAACTTCTGATAAAAAAAAAACAAACCTGTACATTACATATAGTATTTTAAGTAGCATTTTAAATGCTTTAAAAATCAATATTCCTAAACTATATTACTTTAAAGTTTCTAAAAGCATAAGCCAAGTCAAAGTTTCTATAAACATAAGGCAAGTTGAAAGGATCTAAACACAGTATAATATATTATTTTCTAAAAACTTCTAATAATTGATTTCTTTTAGAATTTATTGTAGGGACCAGTGATCTGATGCCATCATCCCATATGGGCATCAGTTTGAGTACTGACTGCTTGTCATCCAATCCAGCTCCTTGCTAATATGCCTGGAAAAGCATCAGAAAATGGCCCAAGTATTTGGGCCCCTGCACCCATGTGGGAGACCTGGAAGAAGCCCCTGGGCCCTGATTGGCCCAGCTCAGGCCATTGTAGGCCTTTTGAGAGGGAGCCAGTGGATGGAACATCTCTCTTTCTCACCATTTCTCTCTCCCTCTGTAACTCTTTCAAATAAATAAATAAATAAATCTTAAAAAAAAATAAAAATAAACGTACTTTAAGGGGCTGGTGCTGTGGCACAGCAAGTAAAGCCTCCACTGGCATCCCATATGGGCACTGGTTCAACTCCCAGTTGTTCCACTTCCAATCCAGCTCCCCGGTAATGCACCTGGAAAGCAGTAGAAGAGGAACCAGGTCCTTGGGCCCCTGCCTGCAACATGAGAGACTTGGAAAAAACTCCTGGCTTTCAGCTGGCCCAGTGTGGCCATTGTGGCCTTTTGTGGAGTGGACCACTACCCCTTCTAACTCTGCCTTTCAAATAAATAAAATTTTCAAAAAAATAGACTTTTTTTTATAACCTTTAAGAAACTACCTTCCCAGACTGCTGTTTCAGACATCTCATTGCCTTAACTTTATAATACAAGCATACATTGCAACATTCTACTTTGAAAAGCAAAATAATTCAATTGGGAATGCACACAACTCAGGCTTCAGCTTCAACCTAAGTCATGTCAATGGGTAAAAGCAGACAAGACAATGTTAATATACTCAGTTGTTGACACGCTGTGTCTGCTTTCTCCTTCTTACAGAACTCATCTATCTCACTGCATTGGAAAAGGTTTACAACTTCCCTAACACATGCACGGTTTATTAATATACCTTTTATGGATAAGTTTTTAGCATTGTAAATAATGAAGAATAAGAAAACAAACACAGGATTCATTTATATTCAGGACTGAAGAATAACAGGGTACCAGTATTGAATACTGGATAAAGATCAATGACTTTAATAGAAAGATTTATAACATATCTCTTTTGCTTCTTTGTATATTACTGCAAAAATAAAGTGCAATTCACTGAATACTGGAGGTAAATGCTATATCAGTCATTTCACAATGTTAAGTTCAAAGACCCAAATGATGATATTAAACACAATTTCAGGTAATTCATTCAAACATTTTTTGAAGGAGCTTTTACATATATATGAAAAATTCCTAAAGGATTCACCAACACATTGTTGCATCCTGTTATTATTTAGGATGTGTATCAACAGCAATCATTGTTCACCCAAAGATCACCCTGCCAACCACATGACTATCAAAAAATACAGTCTAAAATATTCTTCTAGCTAGAAACTGATAACCTAGTAAAGACACTAACATATATGAAAACAAACAAAAAAAAAACATTAAACAGTTTTATACAATTAATACACAGAAAATAAGTACAAATTAATTTAAACATTGATTGTGGACAAAAATGAAAGCATGATGGAGTAGGGGATATTAAGACAATGATAAGATGGGATACTTCAAACAGAACTAATAGAAATCAGTGTTTGGCACAGCAGTTAAGTAACTAGTTGAAACATCCACAGCCCATGTGAGTACCTGTTTTGGGTCCTGGCCCTTCAAATCCTATCCAGTTTCCTATTAATTCACACTCAGAAGTTGGGGGTGTCAAGATGATGGTTCAAGTACTTGGGTTCCTGCCTACCACCTGGGAGGCCAGAATGGAATTCCAGGTCCCTAGCTTTGGCTGGGCCTGTCCTGGCTGTTTCAGTCATTTGGGAAGTTAACAACAGATCCAGTTTGTTCGTTCTTTCTCTCTCTCTCAAAATTAAAAAAAAAAAAAAATTGAAAAAGATGGTTGAGTGTGGAACATCTGACACATGCAACTGCTGTATGCGAACAACCACAGAGGTTAACGCAATTATTACAGCAAATTCTATCACCAGTGTTCCAGATGATTCTGATTAAGCCCCTAACAATTAGAGAATTGTAAATTCTTGGGGCTTGGCTGAGATGATGTGACACAAGAAAGAAACATAAACATAATACAGTATAAGGTGATTAACATAGCTTAAAAGTTCTTAATTTGGAAGGTAAGCAGTTTTGGGGGAATAGGCTTGTTATGGAGTATAACTACACTGAAATACAGCCAAGTAGATATTTACTTATATTGACTCCATGTTCATTTTATTTATTTTCCCAGCAAAACATGTACATTTGATAGAGAGCTTGCCATTTTGTAAATACATCGTGAATTAGCAAGTGAGCATGGGTTTTATTTCTAAAACTTGCAATTAAAAAACACATGACATATGAATGTTAAATTTCATCTGTCCTAACTCCTAAAACGTAAATTAGTAAGGAACAATAGGCTAATACATGTTGTCCTTAATTGTATATCTACATTTATATAGATATATGAAGGAGCGGCTGAATGTTAATGTCTAAAACTCACTGATGACGTTATGAAAACTATAAAAAATAGTATTTAAGTAAATAATATTATACTATTTCAACATGTCTTTATTTGGGATTAAATCAGCATAGGGGTGCCAGATAACCTGATGGGATTAAAGAAAAAGTTGGTTTATTTCACATTTTTATATGAATTCAATTCCCATGATTCACTGAAGAATAAATAGTAATTTATGATTATGTGAATTGAAACCATGGTTTTTAACCGCTTATATGTCTGATGTTTTGTAAAATATTTGAGTTCCTCAACAGATACTTTTCTTTGAAGGTGTGATATGGGTTTCCAAGTGACAATCAAAGAATTTAAGTTATGGTTAAGTAACACGCAAACCCTAAGAACAGGCTTATAATAATTCAATTTTAATTCATAAGAATATTGATGGAATCCAAAATTATAAAATTTCTATCTATAATATCTGAGTGTGTGTACTTGTGTACATTTATAGGGACTTAGAATTTATTTTGTGTATGATTTTTTGAGGCAAGAAGGTTAATAAGTCCATTTAGATTTAGAGGGAAGCAAATAATTTTAGAAAGATAAACTCTAAAAATGCTTGCTTAGCATGACTCAATGGCATTTGAAAGACCTTTTGTCTTCTCTTAGTGTAATAGCATTTTTACTGAATAGAGGATGAGGATCTTAAATTGGCCTCTAGTTTTTATTAGTATTTATAAAATAAAGGTTTAAATCTCTCATACTGGTAAGTACCTGCTTTCCTGGTTATCTTGAGACAAGGACCTTTCAAAGCTGGAGATACCACTCCACATTTTATTCATTTCACACCAACTGAATCTGATAACATCTCTCATTATTTGAGGTTAAGAGAGCTTGAAGGCTCCAAACAGGTTAGAATTCAAATGCACCAGGCTGACTTCAGACACAGTACCTAACTGAATAAAACCAAGTTAATTGTTATAAACAAAAAATGTTACAGGAGAACGTTGTCCTTCAACGTTTTCTCCCATGTATTTATTTTTTAAATATACACTGGGCTTTGCTCACAAGAGTGGTTCATTGAGAATGACATAAAAGAATTGAGCTGTTGAATATGACATATAAGATAATACAACTGCTATTTAAGTCGCTCAAATATATAGGATAGATTGATCTACTTTATAGGCTGTTGTAAATGTGCTATTTTTTTCCTCTATATAGATTTAAATTACTATTATTGTTTCTGTAAATGTTTTTTCCCATGAAAGCCAAATGAAAACTATTTTTAAAACATAATAGAAAATTCTTAAGTAAATGTAAATGTAAGTAAAATTCTGTAAGTAAATAAGTAAAATGAAGAAGATCTTAACTAAAAAATTCTAGGAATTCAACTGCGAATACAATTAAAAGTACTTCACATAACAAAATCAGCATCTCTTTGTTTACTTTGTACTGGCCAAGCACTAAGAAAACTATAAAGAATTTAGGAAAAGCATGACTACCAAAGGTTACCAGAACCCTAGACACAGACATTACACTTAGAGAAAAAAACTGAACACTGAATCTACAGTTTTGATATCTTCCTCTCTGACATAAAGGAAAGGAAGTATGGTCTAGGAATTAGTCATGATGATTAATTTAATATGAATAGTACACTCTTCCTATAAATTTGATCCTTGAATGACATGAGTTTTAGTGAGACCAAACTTAAAATAAGCTGACTGAAAGCAAAGAAAACGGACTGCCTCAAATTTTTGCACAATCTGCGACAAAAATTGCTATAAATTTATTATCATAAACTTGTCCTTATAAAGATATTCATTCTAATCTTCACTACCTAGTTCATACAAATCTTCAAATAAGGTAAATATCATTTCAAAACAAGTCTCAGGATATTCTTATAATAATCATTTTATGGGTTATGTATACAGGCAAAAGTTTTAAAATGTACAAGGAAGCCAAAACATGGCAAGAGAGAACAAAAATAATTTGCAGTAAAATGACATTGACAAAGACTTTGTTATTCACATAGTACACAATAATTATATTTAATATTCTAAATAAAGTTTTATGTTTAAACTAATTATTTGTACTATACCTTTTTAAAAATTATATATATATATATATATATATATATATATATATTTCAGAGGCAGAGAGAAAGAGATAGTGAGTTCCTTTCTGCTGTTTTTTTCTACCTCCTACTCCAACACCTCCAGGCTAGGGAGCCAAATCTGGGGGCTGGAACTCAATCCAGGTTTCTCAAGTCAGTGGTTAGTATCCAGCTAGTTGAGCCCTCAACTGCTGCTCTCAGAGTGTGCATTAGGAGAAATCTGGAAGGCGAAATGAAGCTAGGACAAGAACAGAGACACAGCTGATATGGGATATAGGCATCTGAATTATCATCTCAACTGCTAACACCGCACTTAGTTTTGACTTTTTAATTATAACATATCTAGAATCATAAAGAAAACTTAATGAAGAATGTACTCTTTTTTTTTTTTTTGACAGGCAGAGTGGACAGTGAGAGAGAGAGAGACAGAGAGAAAGGTCTTCCTTTTTTATCTGTTGGTTCACCCTCCAATGGCCGGCGCAGCCGGTGCGTTGAGGCCGGCACACTGCGCTGATCCGAAGGCAGGAGCCAGGTGCTTATCCTGGTCTCCCATGTGGGTACAGGGCCCAAGCACTTGGGCCATGCTCCACTGCACTCCCAGGCCACAGCAGAGAGCTGGCCTGGAAGAGGGGCAACCGGGACAGAATCCGGCGCCCCAACAGGGACTAGAACCAGGTGTGCTGGCACCGCTAGGTGGAGGATTAGCCTGTTGAGCCAAGGCGCCGGCTTAAGAATGTACTCTTGTATCATTATCCAGCGTCACCAAAGGATGGCAATTTTTGAATCAAAATTATTTATTGAAAGGTAGACAGTCAGAAATACACACACACACAGAGAGAGAGAGAGAGAGAGAGAGAGAAAGAGAGAGAGGGAGGGAGAAACTTCCGCATGTGGCTTCACTCTTCAAATGTTCAACAACTAAGTCTGGGCCAGCCCAAAGCCAGAAGCCCAGAATTCAGTGTAGGTCTACCTCTGCCATCATGTGATTAGCACCAGTCTAACACTACTAACTAAATTTTAGTCATCATGTAGATTTGATCAATTTTACATATATTCATTTTATGGCATATAGTTCTATGGAATTTCTTCCCATATTTAGATATGTATGACTAGCATCACCTAAAGATTACAGTATCCTCTCTTCCAAATGAAATGTCAAACTACATCTTGAAATGCACCTTGTTAACCACAAATCCTAGAATTGACTGCTCTGTTTTTAAGCACTGTAACCTTTCATCATGAGGGGATCATAAAAATGGTAACCTGAATCATAGAATTTTACTCTTCTGAGATAAGCTTATTTTTTTCTTTCCTGCCAGTCCATGGTATAGGTGGGCAACATATGTTTTAAATACCAACCCATTATTCATCCACTAAAAGATACCTGATCTGGGCTTCTTCTTTGGAATCCAAACTTAAAACTGCTATAAACATTTGTTTACAGGTTGTTATGCAGACTTAGGTTTTCAGTTATCTAGATAAAAAAATCCAGATCTGTGACTGCTAATCCATATGGAAAGTGTATAGTTAGTTTTTATATGAAACTGCCCAATTATCTTAGAAATTTATCATTTGTATATCCAACAATGTAAGACAAGCCCACTTACCCATTATTTCTATACTTAGTATTATCAGTATGTATTAGTAAAGCCATTCTAAAGGGTGTGTACTACTATGTGGTATATAGTACTATGTCATAATAACTTTAAGGAGTACATCTTAATGATAATTATGTTCAGAATTTTCTCATTTACTTTTAAAAATGTTTATTAATTCTCCTTTTACTAGAAATGCATAAAGCTAGACAGAGATATCTTCCATCTGCTATTTCACTCCTCAAATACCCTCAATAGCAAGGGGTGGGCCAGGCTGTAGCCAGGAAACTGGAACTCTACTCTGTTCTCCCACGTGGTGGTATAGACTCAAGTATTTGAGCCACAACTTTCTACTTCCATTGTGCACACTAGCAAGAAGAAAGACTAGAAGTGGAGTAGTCTGGACTTGAACTCAAGTACTCTGACATGGGATGCAGGTGGCCCAAGTGGCTACTTAACCACTACACTAAATGCCTACTCTAAATATGTTCCATTGTCATCACATGTACTAAGTTTCAGGTTTTGTTTTCTTAAAAAAAAAATGCCTACTCTGAATCATTTCTTACTGTTTTACTGAAAGAGTTTGTTATATATCTGGTTACAAGTCATTTATCTTACGTGTGACTTGCAAATATCCCATCTTATCTCAGCTGATTATATTTCCATTATAATATCTCCAAGTGAAAGAATAGTAAGTATAGTAGACAGTCATTTAGAATGTCTAAATTAAAGCAACTGGAGTATGCTTCCAATAGTTTGGGAAAAAGACTGACTACATGACACAAAAGTCAATAGCTTTGCATATAAGTTGAATGCTAATTTATTGCTTTTAATAAATTTAAACAAAGATTTGAGGGCCTGTGCTTTGCCATAGCTAGTAAAGCTGCCTCTTGCAGCTTCCTGCTAATTCACCTGGAAAAGCAGAAGATGGCACAAGTACTTGGGCCCCTGCACCCGTGTGAGAGACCTAGTTGATGTTCCAGGCTCCTAGATCAGTCTGGTCAAGCCCCAGCCATTGTGGTCATTTGGGGAGTGAATCAATGCATGGGAGGTATCTCTCTATTTTCTCTCTTCTGCCATTCAAACAAATAAGTAAATCTTTAAAAAATGTATTAGATTCTTTTTTTGAAAATACATAGTATATCTTATTAGACTATTTTATTTATATTACATTAGTTTTGCTAGACTGCATTTTACATTATATACTTTCATGGAAAGAGCAATATGAATACCTTCTATAAAGGTATTTTTATGTTATCAGAGAGAAAACATGGATCTTGAAACATATATCATATATCCAAAGGAAATGTTTATATATAAAGATAAAATTAAATCAGGAAGAATTGAAGTCTATTAATTTCTAGTGATTTTAAGAAATTAAAGCTTGGCCAGTGCCACGGCTCACTAGGCTAATCCTCCACCTTTGGCGCCGGCACCCGGGCTTCTAGTCCTGGTTGCTCCTCTTCCAGTCCAGCTTTCTGCTGTGGCCCAGGAAGGCAGTGGAGGATGGCCCAAGTGCTTGGGCCCTGAACCCACATGGGAGAACAAGAGGAAGCACCTGACTCCTGGATTCGGATTGGTGCAGTGCGCTGGCCTTAGAGACCATTTGGGGGAGTGAACCAACGGAAGGAAGACCTTTCTCTCTGTCTCTCTCTCTCACTGCCTAACTCTGCCTGTCAAAAAAAAAAAAAAAAATTAAAGCTTGAAATTGGCAATCTCCTGGCATCTGTTATTTTATTTTACATTGTCAGAGAAAATTTACTTCTCTCTATGAACATTTGGAACAATCAAAGACATGTAATATACTGCTTTGTCTACTTGTTTTTTTTTTAAGATTTATTTATTTTATTTGAAAGCTAGAGTTACAGAGAGGCAGAAGGATAGAGAGGGGCAGTGGGGGGAGAAAGAAAGAGAAAGAGAGAGAGAGAGAGAGAATGAGTCTTCAATCTGCTGGTTTACTCCCCAGATGGCCATGATGACAGGAGCTGCACTGATCTGAAGCCAGGAGCCAGGAGCCTCCTTTGGGTCTCTCATGTGGGTGCAGGGGCCCAAAGACCCAGGTCATTCTCTGCTGCTCTCTCTACCAGGCGACAGCATAGAGCTGGATTGAAGTGGAGTATCCGGGACTTGAACCAGTGCCTATATGGGATGTCGGCACCACTATGCCACAAGGCCAGCCCCTGCTTTGTCTACTTGTGATTTTATTCTAAATTTTCCAAAATATTTCTCCTATCAATACTTTAATTATCTTTGAGGATATAAAGCTACAACTTGCCTAGTGTGGGGCATGAGCGCGGCCAGGCCAGGCCAGGCCAGGCCAGGCCTGGCCGGGGGGCTCCGCATGCGCAGCTGCTCCAGGGTGCCCCCGCCCGAGCTGCGCGGAACGAAGTCACGAGGAGCCAAGTAAGATGGCGCCCAGAGGAAGTAAGATGGGCGGAATCCAAAGTTGTTTACCACTAAAACTAATTGGCTGCGCAACAACAAGGGAGGTAACAAAACTAGTAACAAGTGTATAGACATAGGGCTAGTCCTATAGAAATCCCCCCATAAGGTGATTTTTTAAGTGATTGGTTGGTCCTTAGCCCTGCCCCAATGACTCTGCAGTTTTGTGTTATAAAAGGTACTATTATGCAAAAGATGACTGAGTCCTTGCTAGACTTGGCTCCCCGCTGCGTCTGATTGTCTCCGGGATGGGATCGGAGGCTGGGGAACGGGGGAGCGGGCAAGCGGCGCACTTACCTTTCCTCGGACCCAGTCCATCCTACGGGTGGACTAAGACCCAGCAGCCTAGTGCTTCTCTTAGGGTAAAAAATAAATGCAAACAAATGAATACCAGAGAAATTGCACTATGGAATGATAACTACATAAATTCTGTTTACTTATTTCACTCCCCTACTCTGGAAGAGACAAGTGGTTTGTTTCTGTCCCTAGAGAAATCTCTTGGTATGAGCTTTGAAATGTCAAGTATAATTAAGACAAAGTGTTCTTTTTAGGCCAAGAAAAGAAATATATCTTTCAAAATAACTGTAGCTTAAAGTCAGAGAACACAAAGAGTCCATCTCAGTTGAAAAAGCTCATCATGTTAGATCTGTTGTCAACTTCAGCATGGCTCCAGCTACGTATGCCATTTAGTTAGGTGCCTGATTATTGCTTAGCATGGCTGGTACTACCCATGTGTACTATTACCAGGAATTTACAAAGTCCTGAGTAGTCAAATAAAAAGAACCCAGATGTCAACTACTATAAAATATAAATAATTATGAAGTAATCAGAGAAAAATTTCAACTCAAAATAGTAAATCCATAAGTAATTGTGACAAAATGGGAAAGAAAAAGCAGACTAAATTCTGTTAGTGTTTCACTGACATTTCTTATAGCTGTCATAGGTACATGCTATGTAGCAGATATGTGGAAACTAATTTTTTTCAGAGAATAGCCATGCATCACATTTGTATAGAAATAGTACCACTCTTTGTGATATCATGAATGGTTTGTCAAAACAGTATGTATGTTAATTAAGAGGAAATATGCATAAATCATACTACAGTAGATTTTTCAAAGCATATACTTCATGTTCATTCAGTGTGTGGCTAGATACAATATGTGACAAGAACATTTTAAAATTTTTAGAAAATTTTTATGAGCATCTTCATTTTTCAAACAGAATAAACCAGTATGCTTTTTGTGAATAAATATTCTGTCACTTTCTTTATTGATCTTTTGAACAAGTAAGGAGAAGCCCTGACATGCTATTGACATGCCATTGTTTTATGTACAGGGATACCAGAGTTTCCATACAGATATACAACTAAAAGACTATATGATCTTGGCAAATGCTAAATGAGCTCACAATCATCATAATTACTTATTAAATATAATATTCATAAGTGCTATGGGATTTCTGGTTTAATCTCAGCTTTCATTCATTATGACTCCTGATTCTGTTAAATAAGGTGTTCTTGAAATTTCATACTCTGGCTATATTTTTGAGACTTTGGAGGGCAGTCTGTTGGAGGGATGCATAGAGTTGGGCTAGATTCAGCATCATTTTGCAGTTTTAAGAATTCTGTCATTTCTCATGTTCTTGCTTCTATTCCATATACTTATATGACTGTCTCCAATTATTTTCTTCTTGGACAGGTTTATCTATTCTTTAAGGATAATGTCAATTATATAAGCTCTCATAAATAGAATGTTCCCTAATCCATAAGGAAATAATTAATAGCTTTGCCATCTTTGTTTCCATGACACATTTCTATTGTGTTATAATCTCTAGCCCATTGAATTACAGAAGGTTAAATATGTACCTAAATTCCAACTTCTGAGCTTCTCATTAGATTTTAAAGACAAAATATATTATTTTTAAAATTTAGTTATTAAAAACAACTCAGTACTGAGAAAATATTTAACTGAATTGAATACAATGTATCATACAATTATAAATAAGTATGTATTGTTAAACAAAAAAGTAGAAGATAATCCTTATAGCCTTTAGAGATCCATTTATGTATCTCCAAGACTGATGTCCACATCACACAGAAACAATGAGAGCAGCTCAGATTGGATAACAGGTGCAGAAATTATACACTAAGGATATGAATGATTTGTGAGAAATATATTTTAGTAAAATGAAATATGAATTTGATCTCCTTCTTGGTACAGGAATACAGAGAAAAAATTCCTCATAAACCACAAAATGAAGTTACCAGTAATTTTGTCACAGGTTTGAAATTTTTAGATAACTCTATGGCACAAAAAAAGCCCCTAAAAATAGTAAAGATTAATATTTTCAGCAGAGAATCTAAATCTTAAAAAGATCATAACCTCCCCTTTCAATTACATGACTCATCATTGTCAGTTCTGTATTCACAACCACCAAGTGTTTCAGGACTCTGGGTAAATATAAAATTTGCATATTTTAACTGACTCATCTGTTATTTGTTAGTCATTTCTTTAGTAAAGTGCAAATCCCAAAGAATATGCCACTTGCCATATTTTGTTTTATTTCTTTTTTGTAATAAATTTATGAAGTATATTTGTAGATGATAAAATTGAGGCTTATGAGACTTAAACTCAGCATTTAGATTCAGTCTTAAGTTGGCAATTTGAAAGCCTGTGAATTTAAAAATACTCTGTCCTTTTTAGAAAAGGAAACATTTTATGTCTATTCTATATTAATGACTATTACAAAAAATCGTGGTTTTGCCACTATGTTAAGAAAAATAAACACTGTGTTTTCAAAACATATTTTTAAGTAGAGAGTATTTAAAAGTGACAAATTCCAAATTCTAAAAAGTATGTGACCAGTAATATAAAGATTAGCTAAATAGAATAAAATCAGACCATTTCAAAACTAAGGTAACTGATGAACACTAAGATATGTTTACTAAAAGTAATCATTTGAAGAGATGTGGCTGTTGTTTCCTTAGGTTTGCATATGAACATAATTTTATATGGTAAGGAAAATGTGAGAAATGCAGATCCAGTTAATGGGCTATTTGTAATTTTTTTACTCCTGGCCATAAGCAATAACAAAGACTTTACCTGTCAGACCTAATGGAGGACACTGTCCTCCCCATACAACCTGGTGCACAGCATGTGTGGTACAGTCTCTCAACAGCATGGCCGTCAAATGTTCAAGGCCCCTGGCTGCTCAACCCTTTCATAAAACTGCACTCCTAGTCCAAGAACATTCAGTTATCTTTTTCTATGGCTTTGGGCAGAGATATTTTTCATGTACCTTTGCTGAGACCTGTTTATGGGGAGGAGAAAAACAAAAAATCACTTCTCCCAGCTCTGACTCAGTATCCAGTACTCAGTACTTCTCTATTCTCTCTTGCCTTGGCCCCAATCCCAGGGTCAACAAACCTGCCTGCGCCTTCATTCAGGGTCATTTACCAGTAATATGACCCCTACATCTATGTTTATTCACCTGATCCTCTAGTGGTGCTTTTCCATGGGGGAAATTAAGCAGGGAAAGTCAATCTCTGGGTTTAGCTTCTTGCTCATAACATCACTTAATTCATTTTTGGCTTAATTCATTTTTGGCTTGCTTTAATCAGCTGTTCTGGCAGCTGGCAGTTCCACTCTTTTCTTCCAGCTCAGCGGAGCTCCTGACACTGACTCCATTTTTTTAAAATGTTTTTGACAGGTAGAGTTACAGAGTGAGAGAGAGAGACAGAGAGAAAGGTCTTCCCTCCATTGGTTCACTCCCCTAATGGCTGCCACGGCCGGAGCTACACCGATCTGAAGCCAGGAGCCAGGAGCTTCTTTCCTGGTCTCCTACGGGGGTGCAGGCATCCAAGGATTTGGGCCATCCTCCACTGCTTTCCTGGGCCACAGCAGAGAACTGGACTGGAAGAGGAGCAACAGGAACTAGAACTCGGCACCCATATGGGATGCCGGCACCACAGGCGGAGGTTTAACCTAGTGCGCCACCATGCCAGCCCCCGACTCCAATTTTTGATGTTAAACTGTGGATAGCTTTCAAGCCACACCCCTCTATCTCTTTCGCTTCTTCCCTGAATCTGGTCAAGCTAGTAAGAAGCCCAGGTGTTCCCTCCTTTGTTGCCACTTTTATAGCCATGCAAAACTCTGTGTGTGGCAGACATTACCCCTGCACACCCTCTAACCCCAACTAATGAATTATAAATAAACTTCTTTGGTCTCTCAAGATATTATAGGACTTTTTTTGGGAAGGGTATCTGTTGTTTCCAGAAAGGCTCATTATATAAGTAACACTAATTTTCATATTCCCTTGATATGTGTGTGTGTAATTAAAATAAAATTATATTTTGGGTCATGTGCATCTTTTCATAGAGTAATTACAACAGACTATAATAAAAAGAATAAGTGATACAATTGGTTAACATCATTACCTTCACACTAGAGATTCAAGGAGCTATTCCCAGAATATGTTGAATATTAGATGGAGAGCTGAAGGCTCATGTAAAATTGTCCAGGTAATGAAGCAATAGTATTTCAGGTGGAGTAAATATATTTGACAAACCACAGAGGCAAACTGTGTTCATAACACAAAAATATTTGGAATACATTTTATAAGCAAAATGAGAGAATTTTAAATTATTTTAAAGTTTATGAGTTTGTTGGGAGGAAGGAAAGATATCTCATTAGTATCTTATGTATATCTATGAGTGCAATGCTTTTATATTCCAAATACAAATGAAATCATGCCTTATTTGCTTCCTTGTAACTAGTTTATTTAATTTAAGGTCCTGTAGATTCTCTGTTGTCATCAATGACAAGATTTCACTTTTTTAGGCTGAATAGTATACCACTGCATACAACATTTCTGATTCGTTCATCCACTGATAAACATGTGGGTTCCATGTCGACTATTTTAAATAATGCTGCAGAAAACTAAATTTCATTTTCTTTGGGTTGCTATATCATATGGTTGCAGTAATTTTAGTTATTTGAGGTACTATTGGCTTTTTATCTTTTTTTTTTTTTTTTTTTTTGACAGGCAGAGTGGACAGTGAGAGAGAGACAAAGGTCTTCCGTTTGCCATTGGTTCACCCTCCAATGGCTGCCGCGGGAGGCGTGCTGTGGCCGGCGCACCGCGCTGATCCGATGGCAGGAGCCAGGTGCTTCTCCTGGTCTCCCATGGGGTGCAGGGCCCAAGGATCTGGGCCATCCTCCACTGTACTCCCTGGCCACAGCAGAGAGCTGGCCTGGAAGAGGGGCAACCAGGACAGGATCGGTGCCCCGACCGGGACTAGAACCCGGTGTGCCGGCGTTGCAAGGCGGAGGATTAGCCTAGTGAGCCATGGCGCTGGCCACTATTGGCTTTTTAAAAAAATATTTATTTATTAATTTCAAAGAGAAGGGGAGGGGAAGAGGAGAGGGAGAGGGAACTCTTCTATGAACTGGGTTATTTCCCAGTTGGCTACAATGGCCAGCACTGGGAAAGGGAGAAGA
Organism: Lepus europaeus; assembly: GCF_033115175.1. NCBI lineage: Eukaryota > Metazoa > Chordata > Mammalia > Lagomorpha > Leporidae > Lepus > Lepus europaeus. Next base: position 32,522,419 of record NC_084842.1, read on the forward strand.
TATGAGCTTCAACTAGATCTCCCACAAGGGTTGCAGAAGCCCAAGTACTTGGGCCACCTTCTATTGCTTTTTCCAGAACACTGATAGGATGCTGGATGGGAAGCAGAGCAGCTGGACATGAGCCAACACCCATATGGGATCCCAGTTTCACAGGCAATTGCTTTACCCCCATGCCAAAATGTTGATGCTGAAGTAACATTTACATAACTGCTGTATTGATCAACATTCCCACCAACAGTGCTCAGTTCTATTTTGTATGTATCCTCTCTATCACTTGCTATCTTTTATCTTTTTGATAACAGCCACTCTAACAGTCAAGAGAGGTCATATTTCGTTTTAACCTTACTTTGTATTTCCTTCATGATTGGTAATTTTGAGCACTTTTTCATATAACTGTTGGTAAATTTATATGTCTTCTTTTGAGAAGACTCATTCAGATCATTTGACCATATTTTTTAATTGGACTTTTTGTATTGAGCTGCTTGATTTCCTTGTATATTTTTTCTTATGAATTCCTTCCCAGATACATGGATCATAAATATTTTCTTCTATTCTATAGGGTGTCTTTTCACAATTTTAATTATTCTTTGCTATGTAAAAGGGTTTTAGTTTAATTGGATCCCATTAGCTACTTTGCTTTTATTTCTTGTCCTTTTTGGGTCTTGTCTTAAAAAAAACCTTGCCCACTCTAATATTCCTAAATTTCTAACGTTCCTATATTTCCTTTTAGTATTTTCATAGTTTCTGGTCTTACATTTAGCTCTTTAATCCATTTTGAGTTTTATATATATATATATATATATATATATATATATATATATATATATACAGGGTAAAAGGTATGGAGCTACCTTCATTCTTCTCTCTGTGAATACCTAATTTTCCCAATATCATTTGTTAAAGAGATTATCCTTTCTCCTGGGGCCAGTGCTGTGGTGCAGTAGGTTAATCCTCTGTCTGCAACACTGGCATCCCATATGGGCACCGATTCTAATCCAGGCTGTTCCTCTTCCAGTCCAGCTCTCTGCTGTGGCCCGGGAGGGCAGTAAAGGATGAGCCAAGTGGTTGGCACCCTGCACCCACGTGGGAAACCAAGAAGAATCTCCTGGCTCCAGATCAGCACAGTTCCGGCCGTTGCGGCCATTTGTGAAGTGAACCAATGGAATGAAAACCTTTCTCTCTGTCTCTCCCTCACACTGTCTATAAGTATACCTCTCAAATATTAAATAAAGTCTTAAAAACATAATAAAGAGACTGTCTTTTCTCCAATGTAAATTCTTAACACCCCTTTTAAACATCATTTATCTACAGAATGAGTTTATTTCCAGGCTATTTCTGTACCACATTGGTCTATGTGTTTATGGCAATATCATCCTATTTTGGTTCCTAAAGCTTTATAGCATATTTTGAGTCGAGTGATGCAATGCCTTCAGATTTATTGTTCGTGCTCAAGATTGCTTTGGGTATTTGAGGTATTTTATGATTATATACACATTTTAAGTGATTTGTCCCCATTTCTTTGAAAAGTCATAGGAATGTTGATAAAATTACACTGAAGTTGTAGATAATTTTAAGACATATGAAAAATTTAACTATATTAATTAAATAATTCAGGCATACAGGATGGTTCAAAAGACACACATCAATAAATGTGATATACCCCATTTACAGAACAGAAAAAACAATATAAGCACATCAGTAGACACAGAAAAATATTTGGCAAATATCCTTTGAAGACAGAGAATCTCAGCAAATTATAACTTGTTATACTATAGGCCACATGCGGCAAACTCATGGTTAACTTCATATTCAATGGTGGAAATTTTCCTTTAAGTCCAAAAATAAGATAAAAATACTCATTCTTTCAGAATAAAAAAGAGATACTTTCTTTTGATTCTTCCATTTAACATAGTAATGGAAGTTCTAACAGAGAGTAGGCAAAAGAAAGAAATAAAAGGTACTTGTATCAGAAAGGAAAAATTTAAATTCTTGTGTACAGATGACATGTTCATAAATATGGAAAATCATAAATATTACTAAAAATTGTTAGCATTATAATCAAATTCATTGTTTCAGAATACATCAAGACAAAAAATACTCAATATTTCTTTTCAATAAGAATGCTCAATATTTCTGTTCAATAAGACTCACAAGCAAAGTCAAGAGAACAATCTCATCTGCAATAGGTATAATAGCCTTCCCAAATACATAGGAAAAAAATTAAAAGAATTTAAAATATATGAGCATTGAAATCTGTAAAACACTGATGAAGGAAAATGAAAAAGGTACAAATAAATGGAGATGTATTTGTGCTTATGAGCTAATTATGCTTTGGATAACTGAACGTAGTGTTTTTCATTCATATAAATATACTTTTTTCTACATGCAACTAAGCGAGTCTGCAGGTCTGTGGAGTTACCTGGGTTAGAGACCCAGACTATAGGATCTAAGTACTAACTTTAAGTACAGAAATGAAAGGCCAAAGAATATAAAGGAACAGTTCTGAGGAAAGAACCATAAACAACATTAACACTATGTAAATTACAACTGAAGAATCAGAATGGATAGCAGAAATGAAGTAGTTTGAACTCATGTAAGTTAAGAAATGCCGTGACTGAAGTGTGTCAATGCGTCAAATTTATATTTTGAGTCCCTAACCAACAATATACTCTATTTGGAGAGAGGGACCTTAAGGAGGTAAATAAGGTTAAATGAGGGCATAAGAAGGGTGGGGCCGTAATCCAGCAGGACGGACGTCTTTATAAGACAAGAAGATAGAGCATAGCATTCTTTCTCCATGCACACACACAGAGTCTTAATGAAGGCACAGCAAGAAGGTGGCTGTTGACAAGGAGACCAACACTGTCAGCACCTTGATCTTAGGCATCTAATTTCCAGAACTATGAGGATTTAAATGTGTGTCATTTAAGCCACCCAGTGCATAGTATTTTGTTATGGTTACTCAAGTAGGCCAGTACAAACCTGCTTGGTTCTAGATGTTAGGAGAGAAAGTGCTTGATAAGAAGTATCTTGTACTATACAAAAGTCAGGCATGACAGGAATGAAAATATCCAATTGCTATCAAATGGAGTGTTTGCCATGTAACAAAAGTAGGAGGAGTTAAAGTCAATGGATTGGGTGTAGAAATCAGATTAGATGGCTGGCACCATGGCTCAATAGGCTAATCCACCGCCTGTGGCGCGGCACACCAGGTTCTAGTCCCAGTCAGTGCACCGGATTCTGTCCCGGTTGCTGCTCTTCCAGTCCAGCCCTCTGCTGTGGCCCTGGAAGGCAGTGGAGGATGGCCCAAGTCCTTGGGCCCTGCACCCAAAGGGAGACCAGGAGAAGTACCTGGCTTTTGGCTTCGGATCAGCACAGTGCGCTGGCAGCAGCGCGCCGGCCACAGTGGCCATTGGGGGGTGAACTGACGGAAAAGGAAGACCTATCTCTCTGTCTCTCTCTCTCACTGTCCACTCTGCCTGTCAAAAAAAAAAAAAATCAGATTAGAATGAGAAATGTTAATAAAATGCATCAGTTATGATGAAAATATAGGAAGATACTACAGAACATGGATAGGAATAAAAGCATGGGCAACAGAAAAATTGATGGAGGCTTCTGTTTATTATAATTGACTTGAATATATTTAAATGTTAATGATAGCCCACAGAAAGTAAAATATTAATTAAATTTTATATATTTCTGATAAAGCATAAAAGAGATTAATCTGCATGATTTTTATATAATTTTGGAGATGGACCTCGCTTCATTTGCTATAATGTCTGAATACTGATTCTGAGATTCTGTGATCTAGAAACAGAGATAGATGTTCTATAGAGATGACCTGTAAATTTAACCCCACTTGGGCTTTGGCCTTTAATCTTTTTTTTCTCTTCCTTGTTCTCTTCAATAGAACAAATTCAAATGAAGATTTTCTGAGGATCAGAGACTGTATATTATTGAGAACTTTGAAAATAGGAGGTTCTTAGAGTTTTTTAGAATCAAAATATCTATCCCTGGGGCCAGTGCTGTGGAGCAGTAGGCTAAGCCTCTGCCTGTGGTGCCAGCATCCCATATGGACTCCGGTTTGAGTCTCTCTTGCTCCCCTTCCAATCCTGCTCTCTATAATAGTCTGGGAAAGCAGTAGAAGATGATCCTAGTGATTGGGCCCTTGCACCCATGTGGAAAAACTAGGAAGGAGCTCCTGGCTCCTGGCTTTGGATCTGCCCAGCTCAGGCAGTTGTGGCCACTTAGGGAGTGACTAGTGGGTGAAAGACCTTTCTCTCTGTCTCTTACTCTGTCTGTAACTCTACCTCTCAAACAAATAAAATCTTAAAAAAAGAAAAAAAAAAACCCTATCACTTCATTATAGTTATTTATGGTGTGAATCTGTAAATGTACTTCAGTGAACTCTTTGGCTCACTTGCTCTCTCTCTCTCTCTCTCATATATACAAATATTTTACATTTTTAATATATATTTAGGACATGATGAGGATTTTCCAGGATACTGATGGCAAAACAGTGTTACTTTCCTTGGTATTATTTAAAAAGCACTCATCTAATCATTATTTTTTCACATAATTTGTGTCTTTTATGCTTATCTCCATCATCAAGTCCTATAATGTAATATTTTTTCAGACTTATTATAAATTTTTAGAAACCAATACCTCAACTCACCTTTTAAACTTTAGAGACTCCATTTATAGAAATATCATGAATAAATAATTTTAAAAGTTTGGTATAGAAAGAGTTGGATCACTGGAAATGGACCTGCCCTGGAGTCGAAGGATGCCCAGGTCAGAGCCACAGATCTTATTGGCTCTAAGCTGAAAAGCCCTTCACTCAGCCCAACTTCCAAAGTGACCACTGCAGCTGAGGGGATGGTCAAAGGGTCAGCAACATTGCAGGCAGAACTGTAAATTTCTTGTTAGAGATGCCCCCTGCCTTTACCTGGCCAGCTCTCCTCCCAGGCCAGCCAAGTAATGAAAGTCAACAGAGTGCCTTCCCCTAGGAGGTTCACACCTCCCTTAGGATATACCCCATGTGAAGAGATAGATAGGTCTGGGCCTCTTAACTCACAAGGCCTAAAGCCCACCAGATTATTATCAAGCCCCTTCTATCAGGTTCTATTTGCCTCTCAATCAGAAAAATTACTTGTAGCTTAGACAGCACCTTTCTTAGCTCCTCTAATAATGACTCTGTCCTTTGTTCTAGGCCCTGTCTAGTGCACTTGGGCCTCATTCCTTTGTAATCATAACCTCTACTCTACCACCAATGGCTCTACTCCCAACCTGTGTGTACTGATGGTCCTCTTCCCCACTTAATGCTGTATAATTGTTCAAACCTGGTAAATGCCACTCTTAGGATCATTGGTTACTATCCTCACCCTGTCTTTTATGACCTTGTCTAAATATGATCAGAGTCGGCAAACTTGGAAGGCTTCCATAGCCTTGGCAACTCATGACGACAGCCTAGGGTGGTTACTGGCGCCATAAACTAGAATGTCAATTTGTTGGGTCAACAACAGGAGCCACTGTGCAGTTGCTCCTCATGTGGGATCTCTGTCCTTAATGTGCTGTACATTGTGATTGAATGCTATAACTAGTACTCCAACAGTATGTTTCACTTTGTGTTTCTATGTGGGTGCAAACTGTTGAAATCTTTATACTAAATTGATCTTCTGTATACAAAGAGAATTGAAAATGAATCTTGATGTGAATGGAACGGGAGAGGGAGCGGGAGAGGGGAGGGTTGCGGGTGGGAGGGAAGTAATGGGAGGGGGAAACCATTGTAATCCATAAGCCGTACACTGGAAATTTATATTCATTAAATAAAAGTTAAAAAAAAAGTTTGGTATAGAGAATTAACTATAAACATATTTAATATTTAATATAATGAAAAATTAAATAGCTTGAAAGTTGTTAAATAGCAAACCAATTGAATAAATTACATCACATCTGTATGATGAAATACCATGGAAAATTAGAAATGTCAGAAAACTTCAATGGATGATAGATACTCAGTAAATACACATAATAATGTATTTCTAAATAGAAATAATATATTGTAATATTCTAACTTTAGGAATACCCTAATTTTGTTTCATTATATGTACAAAAATGCATAATACTCCAAGGAGACAACATGAGATTCCACTGCATGGTATGATTTTATGTGCCTATGTATATTGCAAACATTTTCTGTAATTTAAATACATCACATTGATACTGAGAAAATCAATGACTCAAACATGAATACTGTTATGGCTTGCAAAATTATATTTTTATACATATCAATCTATGTGTGTTTGTGATGGTGCTATTTTAAAAGTTTCTCCAGAATCAAGAAGTGTCTCTAAGAACCTATTTATTTTAAATTTAATTTATCAAATTATTTTTCTTGCCTACTAATTTTGTCCTGTATATTTCATATTAGTCTACCTTTCACTCCTGGACTAGATCTTAAAAGGTGTAATAAAAAAAAAAAGAAGATCTGTATCTTTCATCCTCTTACACCAATAACTTGAGATTACATAAAGTATATTATTCATGAACAGCCTAACAGTGCCATTCTTTCCTCTTTACAGCTACAACTTGCCCTGATGGTTGAAGTGAAATATAAGATAATTAAAGTTGGAATAATCACCAAAATATATTCCTATCTTCCCCCTTGAAGTTCTTTTAATTAAGTATTTAATTTAATTATATGTATCAATATATTCACTCTTCACCTCTCTCCTGAAGCCTTCCTTAAACAAGTCAAGATTAAAGCATCCACATTCAAATTCAATGTCTTCATCCTCTTAATCCTCTTAAATATCATTCACATTCTGGACTGCAAGTGTAATTAAAATAATATTGTTATTTCCAACTGGTGTCAGTTCACCTCCTTGGATCACATTTCTCTAATTAGAAAACTGCATGGTTTTGATTATTTCTATCCTTGTTAGTTGGTAATAGATCTGGGTCAAAAAACATATACTGAAGAATGTGAACAACTTCTGTACCGGAAAGCTATGACATTTTCTGAGATTCATAGAATAGGATCAAAATGACACTGGAATCAGCTATGAAGAAGCTTCCTCTGACCATAAATGGTAAACTTGGCCATTAATAAGCAAAGTTATAACCAGAAAAGGAATTGATAACTCTGTTAATATAATTCTGAAAAATCAACCTCAGAGATGTTAGGGAATCAAAGTATTAATTTGAAAATATAAAAATAAAAAGATATAATTATATACCCAGTGGTATCCCAGAAAATTAACAAAAAAAAATTGAAAAGATTTAGACGTGGCATATTAGAACATTATTTTAACAACCATTAATCAAGAATTAGTGAGTGGCTGCTAATAACACCAAAAGACATCACTTGACTCCAAATTTAAGTACTCAGTAACATCCATAATACACTATCTCCAAATAATTATCTTAATCCAATCAAACCTGTAGATTTACCTAAAGATTTACAGAATGTTAAAGAATATAAAAATATTTTAAATAATATTAAGGAAATATAATTAGGAAAATCAGACTATGGAAAAGCTATACAAAATTTGACCAACTTCCCCAAAAACTTTTGACGTTAAAAACAAGAATAAACTAGGAATCTCAATGAAAACACCTTAAGAAACATAAAATATAATGTTAAAAAAGTGGACCAATCAAATGCATGTATCATATAAATTATATGCTATGATATAATTATAATTATATCTAATACCTGTTTGTCAATGTTGAAATAAAGCAAGTATTGTATTTGTGGAACATTTGGTTAAAGTATTAGTAGTTAAATGAATTCAAATTATTTTTTTAATAGTCTCATGTTACCAGATATTATGAGTTGAACTCAATGACTTCACTTTCATGAGTTGTTAGAACATTGAAAGAATAAACAAGGAAAAGATGGTCAAGGAAAAGATGGTTATGAGTACAATATTTTTGAATTACACAATATTCTCACAAAATGACCATTGTCAGGACAGCAATGCAATTTTGGTTCTAATGATGACACAAAAGTGAGACCTGAAAAGGAATCTTACCTCAATTCAAAAATAAAACCTCTTCAAGTATATTTTCATATTAAACTTCTCTTATATACAAGCAATTTCAGAAGCAAAGAGAAAAATTACATGGCTTTTATAACCCATTTAAATTTCCTTAGTCTAGATTTCTAAAACAAACTCCTTCTGAGTTTTTTATAAACATCACATAAGTATTAACAAATAATCACTGAATGAACCTAGCTCTACTCCATCCAGTCTTGCTTACTATTGCTCTCATAACTTCCATCCAAACCACCTCCTCTACTTTTTTCCAGAACATTGAATGTCTTTCTCCAACTGAAATCACATTTTTATCAGAGATGTTGAAGTGAGCTTCCAAAAGTTAGTCAAAATTAAAAGATAAGCTTATGTTGGTGTAAAAAAACTAAATCCATGGAGACTCCCTTTTGTATTGAAAGAGAGATCTAGATTCTGAAGTTCATACACTGTAAAAATTTCTTGGTGCAATCAACATTGAAAAAATAGCTGCAATAGGTTGTTGGTGGTGAATTTCTATGCTTCTAAAACTGCTCTTTGAACAACTGCAAATTACAGTGGTTGCCAATTGTATGGTAACTGATGCTACCAGTTGTGAAACTTTGAAATGACTATTCTGCTGCCATGGATTATGAGGACTAAGTATGACTTTGGAATAAAAGTCAGTGAGATCTCTCTCTCTCTCTCTCACACACACACACACACCACCACCACCACCACCACCGCCACCACCACTCCCCCCACACAGAGAGAGAAAAAAGGAAACAGAGAAGAAGGAGGAGAGAGAGGGAGAGAGGGAGAGTCAGTCACACAAACAAAAACAAAACAAAAAGCAATAACTCAGAGTAAAACAAGGAAGGAATTGGTTAGCCAGGTAAATTGAGAACAATGACATTAAGGGATAAAGATTGAATTAGTTGACTGGATAAGAAAATGTCAAGCTCTAACTATATTTCTGTGATATTTGAGGGTATATTCCAACTGTAATATTGTGGAGCATAGCAGAAGTTTCTAGAATGAGGCTGGAAGTTATGAAAATTCATACAGATATAATTGCATTAGAAATCAGATATGATATAAATCTGTTCTAGCCTTCTTATGCACATTTTATGATTTTAGTGGTATTTGGCTGACACTTTGGTCACTCTAAACATTCCACAATCCACAGGATAATGATAGAAAACCATCTATATTTTTATTCATTTTAGCAAAGATATAGTCCCATTTGATTGCCCACAGGGTTTGGCAGAAATGCTTGACCTCTTTCCAGGATATGCTTGTAATGTGTGATAACTGGAAAAAAATAATTAACTCTTCCCTGACTAGAAGCAAGCTGTGAGAGTAAGCTGCATTCTGGGAAGAAACAGATCTCAGAACATAAAGTTGTTTAATTAAACTGTGTGTTTTTGTCCACCTCCTCAATGACTACAGTCCATCTTATTTAGGCATTTAATAGTCACATATATACACATAATTTGTGAATCCCATGAGAATTATAAATTTCTTGAGCACACATATCTCTATAATACAAGCATTATCAGTCAAGTTTGAGCATCATGAATTAACTTTTGATAAATTAAGTCACCAAAAATCCTAGAAGTTTTATGTGGAATTTAAATCCAGGTTCTCTCATGCAGAGGCTACAACTGTTGATGTGCTTGCTGGCATTTCACTTTGATCCTATGAAAGCACTGCTGCTCAGATGAATATTTTATTCTCACAAGGTCAAATCTTTTTATTTTTCCAGTCCCTGATATAACCCTATGTTTAAACTTATAATTGTACCATTATTTGCTTTTAATGAACATAGTAGATCCAAATACAAAAACCATTTGTACTTTTACAGATTTTTAAAGGTCAGATCTGGATTTTATTGACTGTACTATGGATAACCACAGATTTTTAGGAAATCAGTTAAATCTATTTAGCTTCTTTGTGAAGGTATTTGAGTTCTACATTATATTCATTTATTTATTTATTTATTTGACAGGCAGAGTGGACAGTGAGAGAGAGAGAGACAAAGAGAAAGGTCTTCCTTTGCCGTTGGTTCACCCCCCAATGGCCGCTGCGGCTGGCACTCTGCGGCCGGTGCACCACGCTGATCCGAAGCCAGGAGCCAGATGCTTCTCCTGGTCTCCCATGGGGTGCAGGGCCCAAGCACTTGGGCCATCCTCCACTGCACTCCTGGGCCACAGCAGAGAGCTGGACTGGAAGAGGAGCAACCGGGACAGAATCCAGCGCTCCGACCAGGACTAGAACCCGGTGTGCCGGCGCTGCAGGCGGAGGATTAGCCTATTGAGCCACAACGCCGGCCTATTATGTTCATTTATAACATGAAAAGATGTAGATACTCATCCAGCATTTGAAAAGTATAAAATGAATGCAATCTATAGTGAAAGAGAACAGACTTTGATTTTTGACATATTTAGGCTTGATTTCAACTTTATAACATTGGCCAAAGTATTTTAACTCCTTGTACTTTTGCTTCAATATTTCTATAAGTACTGGTTGCTAGAGGAAGAACTGTACATAGGAAGGTTGATAGGGAACGGCTTCCACCATGAAAACCTTGGTATTTGTGTATAAAAATAAAAGCTGGGCTATCTCAAATCTGCACTGGTGGGGGCCTATCAGAAAATAGTATATATAGACATGAATAGTGAAAAATTGGGGCACTTGTCAGAACACCCTGGAATGCCAAAGGAATGAAATCAGAAAACACAAAATTAGCATAAAAGGAAAAAAATGAACAGAGAAGAGATGCTGTGGCTCACAGATTGTCTTGAGAAAAAAATGGTTTTAAGTTTGCAGGGTACCCCAAAATTATACGTCAATATGCCAGTTTCATGAGTTACTCTAATTGAATCAGGATTAACGTATTATAAGTCAAGGAAGAAATAATTTTTAAAATCATTGTAAGGAATAGAAAATTGAGATTCAGATGATTGTGTTGTACAAAGTAATAGCATTACATATATTCCTTTAAAATTGGGATTCGCATGAAATTATGTGACTATTACATTTTATTTGAAAATTCCACAGGAAAATATCAACCAAATATCACAATCCGAAAAGATAGTGAAAAAATTGAATGTTGATAAGGTTATTTTGGTGCAATAATTTTAATAGTTGTTTTCATATTACACATTTTCTACTGACATTCTGAATACCTCGCATATGTGTGTATACACACACACACACACCTTGTTTTACAAAATTATTTTGCAATCAGTCAAAATGTGCACATTTTTATAGACCACAGAAAATATACTATTAATTCTTTATTTAAAAAATATTTTAAAGATGTGGGATGAGGGGAGAGGAGATAGACAAACAGAGAGAAACAGAGAGATCCCCCAGCTTTTGATTCACTCTCTAAATGTCCATGAGAGCCAGGGTTGGGCCAGCTGATACCAGCAGCTGGCAACTCAATCTAGGTCTCCTTGGTGGGTTGTAAAGACCCAAGTATTTGAGCCATCACCTGTTGACTCCCAGTGTGCACAAAGGCAGGAAGCTGGATAAAGAATGGAGCCAAGATTGAACCTAGGCAAATCCAACATGGGATGAGGGCATTCCATGCCTGGCTTAATCACTGTGCCAAATGCCTGCCAATAATTTGTTTTTCTATATATGGGACGCTGGTATTATAAATTATTTCTCAAGGGCCATGCCTAACTGCTGCTTCTCAAGCTGTTGTCTGTAATGACTATCCACTTTTCCAGTCTAAGCTTTTTCTGCCTTCACTCAGAAACATAGAATCCTATAAAATGGAAAATTACTGGGGCCAGTGTTGGGATTCCTCGTGTGAAGCCACCACTGTGATGCCACATTCCAACTTCGAGTGCTAGTTCATGTTCCTGTTACTCCACTTCTTATCCAGCTTCATGCCAAGGCATCTGGGAGGGTAGAAAAAGACTGGCAAGTACTTTAGGCTTGCCATATATTTGGGAGACAAAAATGGAGACCCTAGCTCCTGACTTTGGCCTGGTACAGCTCTGGCTATTGCCAGAATGTCGGTGGTAAGCCAATGGCTGGAGAATCAATCTCTCTCTCTTTTTTTTTTTCTCCCATTCTCTCTCTATATCCCTCTTTCTGTCACTCTGCCTTCCAAATCAATAAATTATCTTAAAACATGGAAAGCTAGTAGGTAGCAAGTAATACTTATGGTATGGGAGAAGAATGTTGCAAGAGTTTTCAGATTTTATACACCTAAGATGTATAATATTGATGTCCAAGCAAAACAATAAGGGTTGGAGCAAAAACTACCACTATAGCTGCAATACATATTCAAATTAATAATGTTTAATTTAAAAATTTAGATATATAAAGTTTAGGAAAACTATACCATATGAAAAATACTAGTGTTCTAAGTAGGAGTTCCATAATCAAACCTAGTCATTTAAGGATGTGAACAGTGAATGTACATAACAACCAACAAGAAAATGCAAAAAGGATTTGGGCCAACCTTCCAGTATAAGAGTAGTCAAAGGCTGTGTGTTAATAAATACTTGGAAAAATGGTAGCTGGCCAAGGACAATATTGAAAAGCATACATTAAAAAAAGAGAAACACCAAATTTTGGACATTGAAAATATAAGGAAGAACAAGATTAAAAGAGTATAACATTATTATCCAAAAGCAAAACTGCTTCTGAGAATGTATCTGTTTGTGCCATCCAGATGCCAATTTCAATTTATTTGTCACTCTTAAAGCTATGCTAAAAAAGCCTAAGTGCCACTGACAAAATCCAGTTCAGTTGAAAATTCAGCAGAATCCAATTAAAATGTAACAGAACATGAATAAAGAAAAATAAAAATAAAGAAAAATAAATTATCTGTGACAAAATTTTGAGTATCATCCAGTGACAGAATACATTCCTATATCAGAAAAAAACAAAAGACAGATTTTATACTGTGGATCTCAAATATAAAAGCTCAGGCATAATGATAGTTTTAAGTTGACATGTGCAAATCCACTTCTAACTACAAACACATAGAAGAACTGATTATAATGAAACATGTACATAATTGAACTTCAAACAGTATGGAAAATTCTTTTTGAGAGCAGAAACAAAAATAAAAATCAAGCCAGTAAGTAGGAGGTGGTGTCACATCAGTTTATGTCAAGGTTTTGTATTTTTTGTTTTGATCCCATGACTTGGATAGTGCATTCTAAAGCTCACAAAACTAGACACACATTTATGTAACAAATTTATGAAAAATATATCAGTAGTCATTAGGACAATGCAAATTAAAACCATAATGTGATACTGTCTCAACCAAGTTAAAATGACTATTACTAAAAGGACAAAAAAAAATGTTACCTAAGATACAAAGAAAGGTGAAGAATTAAATGCCATTGGTGGAAATGTAATTTAGTATAGGCACTATAGAAAACACTATTAAGATTTTGTAAAGATCTAGAAAAATGAATGCCACATGATTCATCAATCTAACAATTACTATATGTCCAAAATAAGCAAAATAATTACATCAAAGTAGTACATAAATTACCATGCTTATTGTAGCACTATTTAGGACAGACAAAATATAGATCAAGCAAGGTTTCCACCAACAAATGAACTGTTAAAGAAAACAGGGTGTACATGTAGACAACGGATTATTATTCAGCCATAAAATAATGAAATCCCGTCTTCTGCATGAAAAAATGTATTGAAATGGGGTATATTATGTTAAATGAAGTAAGCCAGGTATAGTAAGGCAAATAATGCCAAGTTCCCCTTTGTAGATTTTTTTTTTCTAAACTTGTTCAGAACATAGAAAGGTGATTCCTAAAGGCCTACAAGTGTTAGCAGAGAGAGTTATGCAGGTTCAATAATGGGTACCAGATCAGACTTAAAAGATCAAGTTCCTAGTATACTCAGCACAGTGGAAATGACTACACTGCACAAACTTTTGAGTCTTTTCTGAGCAAATATGAGAGAAGAGTTTGAAAACTCCTCCATAAAAACAAGGAGAAATACTTATCACTGTATTGAATTATACATATTGTATGTATTTATTGAAAACCACACTGTTCTCCACAAATATTTCTGTTTAAGGAAATGAAAAATCTGAAATAAATATTATACAGCTGTAAAAAAAAATGAAATCAGGTCATTTGCAACAAAATGGATGACCCTGGAAAATATCATGCTTAGTGAAATAAGCCAGTCTCAAAGGGATAAATACCATTTGTTCTCCCTGATCTATGAGAACTAATAGAGTACCTAAAATGAAATCACTAGAAGTGAAATTGACACTTCAAGAAGGTGTGGCTTGAGATGACCTTGTCTTGACTGTCGAGGAATAATTTCATTTTCTTTGTTTTTTCGTCTTTTTTTCTTCATACTACTTGTTGAACTTTTTACTTAACATAGAGTTAATCATATGTGTATAAAGTCAATTGAAAATAGATCTCAGTAAAAAATAAGAGTGGGAATAAGAGAGGGAGGAGAGAGTTTGTAACTGTAAAGCTGTATACATACATTCCTATGGACTTACTTCTAGGGATATAGTTTAAAAATTTGTTATGGGACTCCAAATCCCATATTAAGTGTTAAAGTGATGATATAGATAGGACTAAGTGTTAAGGAGATCATATAAATATGATCAAGTGCCTGGCAATAATAATAGATAGAATTAAAAAGGAGAGAATGTCCAACATGGGAAGCATCCACACAGCAGACTCATAGAATAATTGCTTTGAGTAACACTCTGACCTCAGAATCAGCCTTTAAGTTTACCTGTTTGGCTGAAAAGCACACTACAGCATTTCAGACATGGAAAGCCAAGATACTGTGGCAAAAAAAAAAATGTTCTGCATGAAGGATCTCTTTTTTATATATTTTTTTAATTTAATAAATGTGAATTTACAAAGTGCAACTTCTGCATTGTTGTGGCTTCCCCCCCCCACCTTCCTCCCTCTCACAGCCCTCCCATCTCCCACTCCCTCTCCCATCCCACTCTTCATCAAGTTTCATTTTCAATTATCTTTATATACAGAAGATCAACTTAGTATATACTAAGCAAGGCTTTCAACAGACTATGCCCACACAACCGCACAAGATATAGAGTACTGTTCGACTAGTAGTGTTATCATTAACTCTCATAGTAAAGCACATTAAGGACAGATATCCTACATGGGAAGCATGTGCACAGTGACTCCCGTTGTTGATTTAACAATTGACACTCTTATTTCTGACATCAGTAATCACCTGAGGCTCTTGCCATGAGCTGTCGAGGCTATGGAGGCCCCTTGAGTTCACCAACTCTGAACCTGTTTAGTCAAGGCCATATCACAGTGGAGGTTCCTTCCTCCCTTCAGAGAAAGGTGCCTCCTTCTTTGATGGCCCATTCTTTCTGCTGGGGTCTTGTTCACTGAGACCTTTCACTCAGGTTGTTTTTGCCACAGTGTCTTGGCTTTCCATGCCTGTGAGACTGTCATGGGCCTTTTAGTCAGATCCAAATGCCACAAGGGTTGATTCTGAGGCAGGAGTGCTGTTAAGGGCATTTGCCATTCTATGAGTCTGCTGTGTGTCCAGCTTCCCCCACAGGATCTTTCTCTCCCTTTTAATTCTATCCTTCATTATTTGCAGACACTGGTCTTATTTGTGAAATCTCTTCAACGCTTACCCTATCTTTTTGATCAATTATGTACTTAAACTTATCATTTTGACAAGTGAGATGGCTCTACCATTGGAGGTAAGTCCAAGTGAGCATGTGCCAACCTGTATATCTCCTCCCTCTCTTATTCCCACTCTTATATTTAACAGAGATCACTTTTCTGTTAATTTTAAATGCCTAAGAATAATTGTGTATTAATTACAGAGTTCAACCAGTGGTAATAAGTAGAACAAAAAGAACAAAAACAACAACAACAAAATACTAAAAGGAATAAAATAGAAGTTGTTCCTCAACAGTTAAGACAAGGGCTAATCATGTCATTGTTTTTCATGGTGTCCATTTCACTTAAACGGGTTTCCTTTTAGGTGCTTGGTTAGTTGTCATCCATCAGGGAAAACACGTGATATCTGTCCCTTTTGGACTGGTTTATTTCACTCAGCATGATATTTTCCAGATTCCTCCATTTTGCTTCAAATGACTGGATTTCATTTTTTTTACTGCTGTATAGTATTCCATAGAGTGCATATCCCATACTTTCTTTAGCCAGTCATCCGTTGATGGGCATTTAGGTTGATTCTATGTCTTAGCTATTGTGAATGGAGATGCAACAAACATTGAGGTGCAAACAGTCCTTTTTTTCCCCATTTAATTCCATTTGGGTAAATTCCAAGGAGTGGGATGGCTGGGTCATGTGGTAGGGCTATATTCAGGTTTCTGAGCACTCTCCAAACTGACTTCCATAGTGGCTTTACCAGTTTGCATTCCCACCAACAGTGGATTAGTGTCCCTTTTTCCCCACATCCTCGCCAGCATCTGTTGTTAGTTGATTTCTGTATGTAAGCCAATCTAACTGGAGTGAGGTGAAACCTCACTGTGGTTTTAATTTGCATTCCCTGATGGCTAGGGATCCTGAGCATTTTTTCATGTGTCTGTTGGCCATTTGGATTTCCTCTTTTGAAAATGTCTGTTAAGGTCCACTAAGGATCTCTGTGAGTGAGATCCAGTGGGAATATGAATTTCCAAAGTACAGCTTATGGATTACAATGGCTTCCCCGCCCCATAACTTCCCTCCCACCCACAACCCTCCCCTCTCCCAAACCCTCTCCCCTTCCATTCACATCAAGATTCATTTTCAATTATCTTTATATACAGAAGATCAATTTAGTATATATTAAGTAAAGATTTCAACAGTTTGTACCCACACAGAAACACAAAGTGAAAAATACTGTTTGAGTACTAGTTATAGCATTAAATCACAATGTACAGCACATTAAGGACAGAGATTCTACATGAGGAGTAAGTACACAGTGACTCCTGTTGTTGACTTAACAAATTGACACTCTTGTTTATGGCATCAGTAATTACCCTAGGCTCCTGTCATGGATTACAATGGCTTCCCCCCTATAACTTCCCTCCCACTCGCACCCCTCCCATCCTCCACTCCCTCTCCCCTTCCATTCACATCAAGATTCATTTTCAATTATCTTTATATACAGAAGATCAATTTAGTATATATTAAGTAAAGATTTCATCAGTTTGCACCTACACAGAAACACAAAGTGTAAAAATACTATTTTAGTACTAGTTATAGCATTACTTCACATTGGATAACACATTAAGGACAAATCCCACATGAGAAGTAAATACACAGTGACTCTTGGTGTTGACTTAACAATTCGACATTCTTGTTTATGGTGTCAGTAATCTCCCTAGGCTCTAGTCTTGAGTTGCCAAGGCTATGGAAGCCTTTTGAGTTCGCCAACTCTGATCATATTTAGACAAGGTCATAGTCAAAAGTGGAAGTTCTCTCCTCCCTTCAGAGAAAGATACCTCCTTCTTTGATGATCTGTTCTTTCCATGGGGATCTCACTCGCGGAGATCTTTCATTTAGTTTTTTTTTTTTTTTTTTTTTTCCGAGAGTGTCTTGGCTTTCCATGCCTGAAATACTCTCATGGGCTTTTCAGCCATATCCGAATGCCTTAAGGGCTGATTATGAGGCCAGAGTGCTGTTTAGGACATCTGCCATTCTATGAGTCTGCTGTGTCTCCCGCTTCCCATGTTGGATCGTTCTCTCCCTTTTTACTATTCTATCGGATAGTGTTTTTAGACAATAGTCTTTTTTATGTGATTCCTTTGACTCTTAGGCCTATCATTATGATCAATTGTGAACAGAAATTGATCACTTGGACTAGTGGGATGGCATTGGTACATGCCATCTTTTTTTTTTAACTTTTATTTAATGAATATAAATTTCCAGTGTACGGCTTATGGATTACAATGGCTTCCCCCTCCCATAACTTCCCTCCCACCCGCAACCCTCCCCTCTCCCAATCCCTCTCCCCTTCCATTTGCATCAAGATTCATTTTCAATTCTCTTTGTATACAGAAGATCAATTTAGTATAAAGATTTCAACAGTTTGCACCCACATAGAAACACAAAGTGAAACATACTGTTGGAGTACTAGTTATAGCATTAAATCAAAATGTACAGCACATTAAGGACAGAGATCCCACATGAGGAGCAAGTGCACAGTGGCTCCTGTTGTTGACCCAACAAATTGACACTCCAGTTTATGGTGCCACTAACCACCCTAGGCTGTCGTCAGGAGTCGCCAAGGCTATGGAAGCCTTCCAAGTTTGCCGACTCTGATCATATTTAGATAAGGTCATAAAAGACAGAGTGAGGATAGTGACCAATGATCCTAAGAGTGGCATTTACCAGGTTTGAACAATTATACAGCATTAAGCGGGGAAGAGGACCATCAGTACACACAGGTTGGGAGTAGAGCCATTGGTGGTAGAGTAGAGGTTATGATTACAAAGGAATGAGGCCCAAGTGCACTAGACAGGGTCTAGAACAAAGGACAGAGTCATTATTAGAGGAGCTAAGAAAGGTGCTGTCTACGCTACAAGTAATTTTTCTGATTGAGAGGCAAATAGAACCTGATAGAAGGGGCTTGATAATAATCTGTTGGGCTTTAGGCCTTGTAAGTTAAGAGGCCCAGACCTATCTATCTCTTCACATGGGGTATATCCTAAGGGAGGTGTGAACCTCCTAGGGGAAGGCACTCTGTTGACTTTCATTACTTGGGTACATGCCATCTTGATGGGATTGAATTGGAATCCCCTGGTATGTTTCTAACTCTACCATTTGGGGCAAGTCTGATTGAGCATGTCCCAAATTTTGTACTCCTCCCTCTCTTATTCTCACTCTTATATTTAACAGGGATCACTTCAGTTAAGTTTCAACACTTAAGAATAACTGTACTTTTCTCTAAAGGGAGGAGAGAACTTCCACTTTGCTTATGGTCTTGTCTAAATATTGATGCAGTTTGTGGATTCAAAAGGCTTCCATAGCCTAGGCTGCTCATGTCAAAAACCTCGGGTGACCAGTGACATCATATTTAAGAATGTTAATTGTTAAATTAACAACAGGAGTCACTGTGCACTAACATCCTATGCAGGACCTCCGTCCTGAATGAGTTGTATTGAGAGTAAACTGTAAAACTAGTTATTAGTTTGTGTGTGTGAGTGCGTGCACACGCACACAAATTGTTGAAATCTTTACTTAGTATAGAGTTGTTCTTCTGTATACAAAGTTAATTGAAAATGAATATTAATGGAGAATGTGATTGACAAGAGGAGATAGAGGAAGAGGAGGGGCAAGAGTGTGGGTGGGAGGGCTGGTATGGTGGGAAGAATAACTATCTTCCTAAAGTTGCGCTTATGCAATTTGTATTGCTTAAAATAATAAATACAAAGAAATAAATGAAACTAATCACTGATTCTTTGAAAAGATAAGCACAATTGATAAACTCTTAGTATAACCTAAGAAAAAAGAAGTTTCAAACACATGGTATTAGGTATGAAAATGGAAACATTATCACTGATATCACAGAAATATAAAAGATTGTAAGAAACTAGTGTGAACAACTATTGACAACACATTTAATAACTCACTTGATTTGATCTTCAGTTATTAAATATACACATAGATGTACCATACTGTACCCACACTTATATGTGTAGGAGTAAAAATGAACACGACACAAATCCTAGAACCTGGAAATTCTCCTGAGTATGTAAAAAAATAGATCTAGATTGGTCTGTCTTTCCAAAATGGCAGACAAAGACATTTGGTCCATCGCTCTTGCTGAAGTCATTAAGAAAATTTTTTAAAACAGTTATTATTAAATATTATTGAAGGGATCCAAGAGCCAAGCAGAAAATGAATTGTAATTCAAATTCCAAGAGTTTGACTCTCAGATATGAAGATCGTGCTAGTTCCCACCCTTGATCATCACTGCCACATACATCTATAAATTTCAAGAAGCAATGTAGAGGAAGTAACAGGTAGCATGAAAAGGGAGATAAATTTAACCAGTGTTTGAACAAAAGTAAGTTCTAAAAACATTTCAGTTGCAGAGGCTTTGAGAAAAGATACTTAAATCAGTGTGTATGTGTGTTTTATATTGAATTAGGTTTCTGTTTTCAAGGCATCCAGGATGTTTAGTAGTGTTTTTCACCCATTTGGCCATTCTGACATTACATACAGAAAAATTAATTTAAAAAAACAGAAATAAATATATTCAATCCAAAGAATGGCTTTTGGTAACACACAAAACTTCATTTGGCAGTTTTTTCAGCTCTGCATAGATTATATGGGTACTATGTTAAAATAGTTTTTACATACTTAGTGTTACAAAAAAATGATAGTGGCATTTTGTGGTGCAAAAGATTGAACTCTAATTTGTAATGTCAGTATCCCATATTGGAATGCAGATTTAAGCCAGCGCCGTGGCTCAACAGGCTAATCCTCCGCCTTGCGGCACCAGCACATCAGGTTCTAGTCCCGGTCGGGGAGCCAGATCCTGTCCCCGTTGCGCCTCTTCCAGGCCAGCTCTTTGCTGTTGCCAGGGAGCGCAGTGGAGGATGGCCCAAGTGCTTGGGCCCTGCACCCATGGGAGACCAGGAGAAGCACCTGGCTCCTGCCATTGGATCAGCGCGGTGCAGCGGCGGCCATTGGAGGGTGAACCAAAGGCAACGGAAGACCTTTCTCTCTGTCTCTCTCTCTCTCACTGTTCACTCTGCCTGTCAAAAAAAAAAAAAAAAAAAAGTCCTGAATGCTCTGCTTCCCATCATGATCATGTGCCTCTGAATTAGCAAATGAAGTTCAAGTATGTGCATCCCTGCTACCTGTACACCCATGTAGATGATCCAAATGGAGTTACTGGCTACTGTCTTCAGCATGGCCCAACCTGGTTGCTATGGCCTTTTGGGAAGCAAACCAATGAATGGAAGATGCCTCTCTCTCTCTCTCTCTCTCTTTCTCTCTCTCTCTCTCTATCTCCTCCTCTTCCCTACCACCCTCCCTCCCTAATCTCATTGCCTTTCAATTAATAAATACAAAAAATATTTTTAAAAGGTGTTATGTATGCCATAGTTATAAAATATACATTGGGTTTTGAAATTTTAGCATTCCTCAAAAAGGCAAAATATCTCAATTTTTTTATTTCTAAATGCTGAAATAATACTCTGAATATATTAGGCTAATTAAAAATAATAAAATGTTTAAATTAGTAAAATTAAAAAAAAAAACAGGATCTACTGAAAAATAGTTATTTTCATCCATGGTTTACATTCTAAAATCCATTAACTTATTTTGATCTTTACTGAAAACCACACATATTTGTACAATGTAATAAATAACTATGCCAATTTTCCTGGAGATATTGATATTCAACATGATATGAGTTATCTCTTTTTTCATTCTGCTTGACACAAACACACACACACACACACCTCCCACACACACCAAATTATAGACCTACTGAGCAAATGGCCTTTGGCTTGGAGAAAATTGGATCCTGGGATAACTCGCTGAATTTATTTTAGATTCAAATAGTCTTTAGTATGCACAAATCATTAAAGCACACGTCTGGGCCTGAAGAGGGTTTCCTTCAATATTTTATAGGAAGGATTTTGATCTATGATTTATCAGTCAACTGACAGCAGTAAGGGCAGAGACTTTTTTTTTCCATTAAGAATCAATTCTTCTGGTAGATAGATTTTTATTTCCATTCTCATTCCACCCATTGAAAAAAAATCTTCTTTGGGATATGTCTGTCAATTTGAGTGGCTGGGTACAGAAGTGGTGTAAAATGTAGGAGTTTTAAACCTGCAGGAAGTATTGAAATGTTGCAAAATACATAAAAATGGATAAATAAAAAGTACCACATACCTTTGTTTGTATTGTTGGTTCATCTAAAAGCAAAAAGCATTAGAGGGATGCCTTTTATTTATCTAAGGGTTATGTTTAGGTTTCATATCTACATACATCTTGTCAATTCATGTGAAGATTAACAAACATGTTTAATAAATGCAATTATATATTTCTGAAAGATCTGTAGTTCTTGTCTTTAGAATATTTTGTTCAGTGTCATTTATTTTTATTTTGTGATTGATTTCAAATCATGCTAGCCAGTATATTTTTCATTCCTCAGCTATGTGTGACTGAAATTCAAGTAAGTTTTTCAGTCAGTTTATATTGACTTAAAAGCAAATATTATGGAAAAAATTATCAAGTTTTACAAGATGTATCATGGCGCTAATTATTTCTGCAAACAAGCTTGACTGCAAAAGGGCTGGAAGGCATAGACAGCTAAGTTGCAGCCTCTGGGCTTCAGGTGCACATCACATAATTTGCAAATGTTTTTCTTAGGGAAGCATTCTCCTCCTTACATTACTAGTTTTAAAGGTCTTTTATTATTTCAGACTGCTTCACTGAAAAGGGACTAAGTTTGTATGAAGGTCCTTTTTGTGATTATGAATTGGAAGTAAAACAGAGCTCTACCATTGGAGTAGAAAGATTGCAAATGGTAGTTTTTAGTTTGTAAGTTCTTCCCAATGAATAAAGCATTTCAATGTTCTCTTTCACAGGATGTATAAAATGACTTCTAAAACCATAGCAAACATGAAACTTGCATTTATTAATCAAAATCACAAATCTGTCTATTCACATTATGAGATATTTTTAAAATACAATGAATTGCGGTCTTGGATCATTAGTTCCTTCCCCCATATCATGATACTTAAATATAGGTTTTTACTTCCAACTTTTACTAGGTTATGACATAGATGTTCCTTTTGAAATCTGAATGACTAAATAATAGGTATTTCATTGTTAGTATCATTAATGCACACACACACACACAAGTTCAATATCTTTAACCAAAGCCTGCTCCAGCTTAATAGCTCTTTCCCAGACACAAATGTTTTAAGGAAAAGCATGACTCAGGTGGCACCAATGTAAAATAGGCTGTTATTTCCTTTATCTTTGTAGCAAATCCCATGTTGATGATTACACATGGTGTATATGGTTTTGTATATTTGTGTTAGTGTGAGAAATATTAATATTTAATATATATGACTAGATAACTCTTTCCATCCCCTGGGAAATGTCACTTGGCTCTACTTTGAAAGAGCAATGTCCAAATATACTCTAAAATAGATCCAGAATAGAAATGTCAGTAAAGAAGATGATATTTAAAAATTTAGAATATTTTTGGTCTCTGGTGGATATTCTTTTCATGAAGCGACAGGGGTTTGGCTCATCTGAGGTTATGCACTTTTAAAAAATAATGATGGAAGGAAGAGACTAGGAAAACTGGAGAATAAATTTTGTCTAAAACTAAAGAGAATCTGATGCCATTCAGTAAATTTGGAAATTACTTAAAAGGACCTGTTAAGATCCACAACCCATTAACTTTGGTTATTCCAGATTTCTTAATGGTAAATGATATGTAGTATAAAATATTTCAACCAGGAATGCAAAATTATTATTGTAATAAGAAAATCTACTCACAATAAACTGGGCTGTGAATTAGTTGTGTCTATGAGAGAGTGGTCACCACTCTTCAAACAGACTCTGATACAAGCTGCAGCAGACTGCTAGGGTCTGAATGTATGTCACTCCAATATTCATTTTTTGAAATACAATTACCAATGTTATATTTTTAGAAAGTGGAATCTTTCGGAGGTAATTAGCTCATGAGAGCAGATCATTCAGGGATGGGACTTGTGCTCTTATAAAAGGAGACCCAAAGAACTGTCTTACTCCTTTCACTTGCTGCCATTTTGACTTGCATTAAATTAATCTTGGCCATATTTCAAGACTCTATTAAGATATAGTGTAGCTACCAAAAATTGTGCTTAAAATTCCTAGTACCACAGGCATTTTGGGTTTTGCATCTCTTGGAGCCTTCCTCCATTCCATTTTGGCTGGAGGTCTTTGACTCTAATAAATCTTGCTTTTAAATCTCAAAAAAAAGTAAGATGTAGTTTAGCTTACATTATCCTTGAAAAGCTTTCTTCAAACACTAATACATACACCTGGGGTATCTGTATGTGTGTGTTTCTATCATAATGCAAACATGCGTATTTCATAGTCTAATAGTTTGTTAATTACTTCATCTCTCCATAAAACTAAATTTCTTGAAAACCAAGAAGCCTTTTTATTCAAAAGTGTTTTCCCTACAGCAATTTCATGGCTTAAACAATGGTTGGTAGTTATAGAATACATGGAATAAAATATGATATATAGAAATAATGAACTGATCTGATGAAAGGATGAAACAAATGGAGAAAGAGGGAAAGGGGGAATGTTAAGAAGGAAGTAATGAAACTAATGAGAGATTATTTCTCAAAAACTATAAAAATCAACTTAATCTTTGCGTGAGAATATAATACCAACATTAAGGGAAGAACACCAGTGTTGAAGTCAGGAGACAAGTAAGTGTCTTCAGTTCCTCCTCTTAGTATAGTCATATGAACTAAGAAAAGTGATACAAATGTCTACAGCTTCAGGGTCACCTTCTGTGTTGATAACAATGTATGTCCATTCTTTTACCCAAGAGCATAATAAGAGTCACATTTAATATTTGTATACATGCTTCATATTTTTATAGTAAAAAAAGTATAGAGTCCTATTATCTCAAAATGTAAAACAGATCAAAAAGGAAACCTGGATAAATATAAACATTTATGTAGCATATCTGCATTTTTAATAATTTTACTTTATAACACTGAGAACAATTATCAATTATCATGAGATCTACCCTGTGAATTTATTTTTAATGTGTGTAATATAGTGTCATTGCCTATAAGCAGGTTTAGAACAGATCTTATTTGTTCATTTTGCTTAACTAAAGTTTTATGACTATTAGTTAATAACTTCATTTTTCTCTTCCGTGAACCCTCAGAAAAATCACTGCTCTGCTCTTTGATTCTACAAATTTGATACCTCTATTGAAGGTGAAATCAGGCACACTTTGCCTTTTTGCCACTGGCTTATTTCATTTGGCCTAATTTCCAAGTTACATGTATTTCAGTTGTATATTGCAGAGTGCCCATTTTATTTCTAACATAAGTATATAAAATTCATTCTATATATCAAATTTTATAAGTATAATTTACTTAGTTAAAAAGTTATATATTATGTAACTTCAAAGATGGTGTAGAGGGCATTATACTGATTTTATTCATAAACTTTCATCAATATATAGAAACAGGTTGCTATTCTCTATCTTATAATTTTTTTTAATTTATTTATTATCTATCTTATAATTATAGTATATTTGACACCTATCACACAATTGGGAAGCCAATACCACAAACATTTTCGGATGCTTTAGCATCTTGTACAATTTCTTAACTTTTTTGTTTTGCTGTATTAACAAATCAACTTCAAAATATTAGTGGCTTTCAACAAATGTTTATTTTTCTCCTGTAGGCTAAAGTTGTTGGCAGCTATGCTCATGTTCCACTTTTAATTTCTTTCATTTTAGAATGAAAGGGAATTATTCCAAATTGTGACATGCTGTCTTATGTGTGATAGATTAAAAACAACCTAACAGATGATGGATTTCCTGGTTCCCAGCCTTGTTGATGAAAGTGAGGACAGCACTGTTGCCAAGGAGAATTACCCTCTAGATCTTCAGTACTCCAAGGCAACATACTGAAATTCCCCTTGGTAGTATTCACATCTCTGGACACATGGATGAGAAGATCTCCACCTTAGAGAAGACTCTGGTGGTCCATGGGGAATTCTACCTGAGCCTTGTCTTTTCTGTGGAAGACTACAAGGTAAATGGCTATGACTTGGGAAAACTTCACTTCAGAGTTGATCACAAAGTGCAGGTCTCCTCCAAAAAAGCCCATAAAGACAATGAATTTCACTGCATGTTTTGGAAGCTGCGTAACTCCTACACAGATGTGCTGCACAACTCCACCTATAACCTAGAGGGACCATAACCACTCTAGCACCTTTCACAACATAGGAACTTTTGTGATGATATAGGTCTGTTGAGCAAGAACTGTCACTGGTCATCAGAAACATAACTGCAATGTGCAGATCTGTATTTATTATCATTATCTCTTCTTGAATTTAACACACAAACCACCCGGGGATGAGGCTGTGTACATGGTGCCTCTAAGCTAAAGGCCTTGTGAGAGGAGCAGTAGGGGCTGGAGTTGGTATATTACACCCCATGTGGGATCTGTCCCTAATGTGTCGTCTAAAGCCAAGTGATGCTACGACTGGTACTGAAACGGTATTTTTATACTTTGCGTTTCTGTGTGGGCACAGACTGATGAGGTCTTTGCTAATTAAATACTGAAGTGATCTTCTGTATATAAAGAGAATTGGAAATGAAAAAAAAAATAACCTGGTGTTAAAATGGAAATGGCATAGAAAATTAATTAATTTGAAAAAAAAAATTCTGTAGGATCTCTGTCTTTAATGTGCTGTACATTGCTATTTAATGCTATAATTAGTAATCCAATGGTAGTTTTTTCACTTGATGTTGCTATATGGGCAAAAAGTTGAAATCTTTACCTAATATATACTAAACTGATCTTCTGTATACAAAGAGAATTGAAAATGAATCTTTACATGAATGGAAGGGGAAAGGGGAGGGTGGCGGGCGGGAGGGAAGTTATGGGAGGGGGGAAGCCATTGTAACCCATAAGCTATACTTTGGAAATCTATATTCATTAAATAAAAGTTTAATAAAAAAAAAAAAAAAAAAAAACCAACAATAGCCTTCAAAGCCTCTGTATGGAATTCGCATCATCATAAAATTCACCAAAATGAAGTCTATTGCTACATCAATGGCCTAGGTAAGTATATGCTTTCCACTTGTACTACAAGAAGGTACTGTAGATCCACTGAAACCAAATGACACATACTCAATTGTGGGTAGTAAATAAATGGGAGTGACAATTCATGATAACACAAATGGTCTGCTATCTATTTCTCTTTTGACGAGCTCTGTAATGCTTCACTAATTTCTTAGGTTTTTCTGTCTTCAAAATATATTATATAGTTTAGATAATTAGCTCTGTGCTTCTCCTTTGATTTCTTCGTTTTCACCCAGCTGCATGTCCCTATAACTATCTATATATGGACTCAGCTCTACCTAATTACTTTAGGCTGGCAATTAATCAGGAGCCAAATTTATAGTATATACTTACAGTGTGAGTGTCAGTCCTTTCAGTGGATATAAAGCCTCTTCCTGAATGTCTGCAGATTTATTCAAGATTCTAATTTCCTGCCCAACATTTATTTATCAGCTGTTTTCCATGAGGCTAGGTACTGTTCTTCCTCATAGGTGTTTTAGCGTCTTGTAACAGGACACCTCAAATAGCAACAGTACTCAAATATATGTGAAGACCTCTACATTATTCCTTTCCTGAACCTGCCTAGCTTCTCCTACTACATATGATTATTTTAGAAAACAGAGATAGATCAAGTTAAGTATTCCATTCCCCTGGAACACTGACATTTCATCTCTAATCAGCCCATTTAGACCAAGTTTTACTCAAAAAGCACATGTTCTGATTTTACTCTGATATTAATATTATTTAAATTAGCATGTTCTTTAGATAAAACTATGTCAATTTTGAAGCTTTTAAACCCAAATGCATACTATTGTTATAGTATTTGATAAAATATTGAGTTCCATATTGATGGCCACAAAAAGGCTCTCTATGTGACATAAATACAGTGAATAAGTATTTCTTACTATCATAATTTTAAGTCACTAATGATACATCACAATTTGAAACTATTCCAGGGCTCTTCAAAGTGGATAGAATAAAACATTGTGAATTTATATGTGTTTTGATAATATGCATAGCAGTGTTAATAATTATGTAACATTAAGCTATACTTTTGAAGTACATATTGGACATTTGTATATCATGAAGCTGTGAAAATGTAATAATTATACTTGGCATTCTATAATTGATTATTTTGCATCCTTAAATCATGCGCCACACTAATATCCAAAAATTCTTCTTATCCTTCAATCCCTAAATTTTCAGGATGGTCAGAAAATTATATTAAAAACCTCCTAGCCCCAAACTACAACATTTATGCTTCAATTATTGATAGAACATGACCTCATGTAACAAGTCCCCACTAAGAATAATAACAGCCTGTTCTCCTGCTTCCCCTTGGTCTTTCTGCCTTCTGACCAATTTTAACACTTTCTGCATATGATCCTGTGTGGCATGGCACGTTCAAGAGTCTAGCAAACAATAATGAATACAATCTTCTTTCAATGGCATTGTCCTCTTAATGTCATCACTCTGTCATAACCGTAATTAAATCCTGGGTACATTTTGAGACAGAATTGCTATCTCAAGGACATCTAGCTGAACAAGCAGCACTTTCATGGTTATTGGGGTTTGTGGATTTCTACTTGTCAAACATTGTAATACAACTTATAATTTGGTTGTGATATCAGTTTTCAGTTATATATGAATATTATAGAGACATACTTTTCTACAAAGATAAACAGATAAAGCTCAATAAAAGTACAATTTAGAATTAAACCAGATAAAGAAAACAAAATAAAACTGAATATCTTTTTAGCTATTTCCACATGTAAAACCTGGAAGAATGACTAATATTTGAAGTGAATGAATTCATAAATTCATAATATCTCTTGCATGTTATTAATTAAATCAGCTCTTACTGTAGTACTTAAGTTTACAATATATAGAACACATAAAATCACATACAATAACATTATAAACAGTTCCTAGGCAGTTGTCTGGTAATTTGCATAAAAATACTCAGATTATTGGACTTTAAAGAAGTCCAGGACAACAGGGTGTATAATGTGTATTAAGTTCTATACTATTATCTGTTTCCATGACAACCAGGCAGGCCCCTGTGGCTGATACATTTTTCTACTTGTCAGTGGGCCCTGAAGGCTGATTTATTTTGTCTGGGTAACTGCAGGGCTAGTGGCCACTATCGCGGAAACCCTGCTTATGTAAGTCAACTCATAAACTGCTGTGCTGTTGGTGTTGTCATTGCGGCTGTTGCAGTGTGGCCTGAATAAAGAATGTCCCACCTACCTAGGGCTTCACAAGTGTTCTCCCAGCTCCCGGCCCTGTGCAGTTGAGCTTGTCTCCGACCATCATTTAAAGGTTTAGTTTAAATGTCTTGTAGTGGACTTTTGATACAATGGTTAAGATGGTTGCTACATTGCTCAGGATATTCACATAGCTTACTGGAATGTCTGGGTCTCTACTTCTGAGCCAGCTGCCTGCTGATAAGTGTCCTGGGATGCAGCAGGTGATACTCAAGAACATGGGTCCCTGCCACTGACATGGAAGTCCCTGGTTGAATGCCTGGATCCTGGCTTCATCTTGGCCAACACTTAACTGTTGCATAAATATGGGGAGTGAATCAGTGGATGGATGGATGGATGGATGGATGGATCAGTCTCTCTCTCTCTCTCTCTCTCTCTCTCACGTGTGTGTGTGTGTGTGTGTGAGAGAGAGAGAGAGAGAGAAAGAGAGCACGAGCCTTTCAAGTAAATTTTTTAACTTCTAAGAAGAGATACACATATATTTAAAACCCCAAAGAATGACGATTTTACTCTTATTACATTACTTTTTTAACATTTATTTATTTATTTGAAAGTGTGGTGTGACAGAGAGGAAGAGACACACAGAGAGAAAGCATGGATCCACTGGTTCATTCCACAAATGGCTACAGCAGTCAGTGCCGGGCCAGAACAAAGCAGCAGCCTAGAACTCCATCTAGGTCTCCCACATGGGTGGGGGAGCATGAACTGACCTCCGCTGCTCTCCCAAGTGCATTAGCAGGGAGCTGTATCAGAAGAGCCATGACTCTGGCCAACTCCCAGATATAGGCCACCAGCATTGTAAGCAGAGCCTGCCATTTATTACATTTTTTAAACATTTAAATTGCCTAGATTTAAAACTGAAACGTGATTAAGTTAAAATATGAACTATCATTAAGCAAGCCTTTAATTCCTCAAAGCTGAATTTATGTATTCTGGTAGATCATTGCTTCCTGCTAAAAAAGGACAATTCTTCCAAAAACCTGGGAGGTCCTGGTGATGTTTCTGCCTGTGTCTGTTTTTGTGACTTCCACGCCTCTGGACAGATGAAAAGCTCATTGCTCACATTAGTTCAATTTAAATTTGGAATTGGTACTTTCTGTAATTTCCTCTCCTCACCTGAGATTTCCTATAAATGAGTTGGTCCTACTTACTCTTATTTAATTGATAGATATCTCCCATAAAATTCCATGTGTTTAATCTCATGAAAAGAATAATCCTAAAACTTACCATCTGTGAAGATGCTTAATAGAAGTAGTCATAAGTTAATAATTTATTATTTCTAAATAAATTTGTTTTAATTAGTTTTCATGTTAATCTTAGACAGGACTGTCAAAAACACTATGGGAAGTACAAGCCTAGGTGACAGTTCTTGTACAAAAATATGGTAAAAGATGGATCCTCTGAGTACTGAAGACATAGAAATATATACCGCACCTACGGGTGAGCCACTCTCTTTTCATTAAGTACTCTCTTGTCTTCTGTTATTTCACCACTAAGCTACTTGAAAGAAGCTCAGTATTTCCACTTTCTCAGCTCCCACACATACTTTAAATTATTAATATCCAGTTTCATACACTGCTCTTGGGAATCTCATCAATGATCACCCAGGATCTGGTTGGTAAATTGAAAGGCACAACTCATTTTAAATGACATCTTATCTATTGCTTTAACTGAAATTATCCTTGCATTTATGCTATCACCTCAGCTATTTACTTTCTTCCAGATCCAATTTCTATCTCTGAATATCCATCTATATATCCTGCTAGCATCCAGAGTTTCACAAATGAAAGCAGAAAATATTATCACCTTCTCACACACCTTCTCTGACTTCCCATATTTTCTGTATCTCTAAATGGCATAATCATTTATGTACTACTTAAACCTAGACTTTCTAGGGTGAATGAATGTCACCCTTTTCATTCCCAATAAAATTGTTGGTTATCGGAGCAGGTTTAAATTATCTGACCACTTCTCCTTTTCTTTCCTTTTGCCTGTGTCTTGTTTCTCATAATCTCCGATTTAGATGATTACAATACATTTCCTGAGTATCTTCCCACACATACTCATACTATTTTAAGAAGAAAAATCGCTTCAGTTTTAAAAGCCAAACTCTCTTCCCATAGGGTAAAATTCTCTCTTTGGCTTAATATATAAGATCTTGCTCTGTCTCCTGTTTATTCTCTATTTAAATATTCAGCCTCTCACATTGTAAACATTGTATTTTTCTGCCCCATTTAATGGGTTTGCAACTGTCTCCCTTTGCACATTTTTTCTTTTGCATGTTGTTTTAAATGACACTGAACTCTCTTTTTATCAAACTGACATGTCACCAAAATTAAATATCTGTTCATGAGGTGAAATGTTTCATGATCCTCTGAGCGATTTAATTACTCAACATCTCTTTCTCCCAAAGCACATTGTTCACAGACCTTTTATGCCCTTAGTCAGGATGTATTGTATCACGTCAGTATTTCCCTAGGCTAGCTTAACCTGAAAGTTCTATGAGCACATAGGAAATGTTGATTCACATTTGCTCTTTCATTGCCCAACACTTCAAATGACCTAGTTTAAAATGTTCACTGGCTGCATATTGTCTTCAAAGCAATGCCTGAACCCAAGTCCTTGAACCTCTATGGTATTTTTCCCAAGTACATGCTTGAACTCTCACATCCAAATCTGACAGTTGTACAAAATAGGTATTATGTGTATGTTTGCCCATGCCACCTAGTAGCAGTAGCTAAAATTTAGATTAGTAATCCTGACCATATAAAATTTGGTAGAAGTATCTTGCAACTTCTCTATCTGCTCTTATACTTATTATTTGTCATACGCAAGTTCCAGGTAAGTGCAGGAAATAGTTCCTAATTATTCATTAGAGTTGATTGTTAAAATTTAAGAAACTGTTGTTAAAAGTTGTAGAGATATTAGATTCAATGATGTAAAACTATATTTAAATAATTAAACTTTATTATATGATCCCTTTACTATTATTTCTTCCTTTGTGGTTTTGTCTATTGTGGAAATACATTGCAATAGTGTGCTATTACACAATTTTTCTGAACATTGCTTTCAACAATATCACACAGATAACTTCAAATCGGCCATGAGTTATTATATGATTGATTGCCTAAACTTTGGAAAATGATACAGGAAATAATTCTGCAGCTTTTAAGTGTAAAAGCCACCACTTGGGACCTTTGCATTCCATATCAAAGGGCCTGTTTGAGTCTTGGCTATTGTTCTTTCAGTCCACCTAGTGCATTCATGTAGGTTGCAAATGATGCATGAAATCCACAGCCCTCTCCCACTCACATGAGACACCCAATGGTGTTCCAAGCTCCTGCCCTCAGCCAGGTCTGGCCCTGACTGTTCTTTTTCTCTCCCTCTCTCTCATCACTTTCTGTATTGTCTTGATTTTCAATAGATGAAAATAAACATTTTTAAGAATTAGGAAGTATTATTTCTGATTTTAGAAATAATTATCTAATTAATGAAATGTTATTCATATAATAATCAAATGTATGTATTTTCAACATGTATCGTCATTATTTCTCTTTTGTCTCATTACTATAAATGAAAATATTAACAAAATACATATTTGAACTACAATCACTCATCAATTGCATCCTTGACTGGTGGACTACTGATTATAAAAGTTTAGCATAATAAAAGATAATAATTGTGCAATATCGATTGGCTTTATTTTCTACAAAATTTTATTATTTGAAAAATGCATTTTATATTCAAAAAATTTTCACTAAAAGTATGTGTCCTTTATATTAATAAAAATTTCCATACAATGCTATGCATACAAATTTAGATAATTAGTTGTTAAGGACACAATAGCTCATCATTGGCAAAACCACATAGGTGTCAACTGAAAAACAAAACAATGCTCTTGTAAAGCGTAGAATGAAGATGTGATGATGTAACTGAAAAAGATAAAATTTTACATTTTCTAACAACATTTTTTAAAAAACTAGTATAATTTGCTATGTAACTTGTAGTTAAACTCACATTTCTTGATACTAACTACCATTTCAGATTTAGTCCCAATTAATTTCTATGATCTGGTATAATCTCTTAAACCTTCTGTATCATATCTCCATTAGTAAAAGGCAGGCTTTATAAGGATGTATTTTTAAATGGATAGGTTTCAGATACTATCTAATAAATAGTCTGACATATTTCTCAATATCTGAATTAGAATGAATTTATAATGTATAGGACAAAATCAAATCTTTACTAAATCCATGATAATGCATGATATGAGGATGATTGATGAGAAGAAAAATTACTTAATAATTATTAATTTCAAGACAAAAAAGGCCAGTCAAGTTTAATTAGAGACAGAAAAGGAACCTTGTCAGGATTATTACATATTTCATAAAACCCAAGGGTAGTCCAATTGAAACACATATGGGACTATTGCAGTGTTTCTGGGACATCTCTTTCATTACCTCATCAATCTTCAGTGATATTGGGTTTCTGTTTACCCTTGAAGTTTCTTTACTACTGTTATTTAGCCACAGTCACAACCGATACCAAAGGATTTCCATTGTCTAAAGTCAAGATCACCAGAGAACGGAGTAGTTGCAACAACCTGGCCCAATTTTCTAGTAAATAACTTTAAAGTGCCTACAAGAAAGGTATTATCAATCTCATTTGGATGAAGGAAACCCTCTTTCCCAATTGCTAAGCTTGTGGGGTCTGAGTTGCCCTCCATAGAGCCAACTCAGGTCCCACGTAGGTGGTCCTAATAAACCTGAGAGATACTCTTGAGATGGTTCTAAGCAATGTTTCACTTATTTTTAAACAACTTCACTATTTGATTTATAATATGCATTATTATCACTAAAGGTATATCTTTAATAAAATGATATTTTCAAGAATAATGTCCCCTTTTCTGTGGATTTTTAATAAATCCTTACTTTTATAAAGTTTTATATTTAAAATTATCCATACAAAAATCTGGAAGTATTTACCGAGACCCACTCCTGAGAATGACTATTGCAGATTTTGGATAGCCTGTATATTATGTAAAATCTGAGACCATCATTATATTTGCTATTCTATAGTTTAAGCCAAAATCTTAGTGGAAGTTCCCACAATGAAATTATCATAAGTAGTAACTTAGTCACAAACATTAAAATATTTTGGATTAAATAATTTCCATAATGAATATGACAAAAATTATTGAAACCATTTATTTTCACTTTCTATTAGGAAGAGGTCTATTGTTTTAATATGCTATTGGTCATCAAGGCATGAGAACCTCAAAACAAGTATAACAATCCACTCAATCCACTCTAAGAAATTACAGATGGGTTTATATTTTCAATCAACATGTTACAAAATCCTAATTATCCAAGGTATCATCAAAGTGTTTATGGAAAATGCACATAATGAAAATGATGTACATGTGTTTTAAAATTTTTTCCACCAAAATTAAATCATACTAACTTTTTGTTACATGGCTTAATACGATCTGGTCTTAGGCATTAAAAAGGATAAAACATCTGTTTGAAAAGAGCCACTTTAGTAGAGCAACAGGAATTCTACTCAAATTAAAGCAAAAAGAGGCAGTACATTCATGGCAAACTTTGAGTAAACCAGTGAAATCAATGATGTTCTATTAAAAAAATTAGGGGGGAAATGTCATACAGAAATAAGCAGTTTACGAATAAATAACTTTTTTTTTTTTTTTTTTTTTTTACCTAAGATTGGATGATGAAGACAGCAATGACAGACCATCCACATCAGTTTGTAAGGAAACAGTTAAGCTCGTCTGGTCCCTCGTTGTAAAGTTTCGATGGTTAGCATCAGAAATAATAACCAAACCAGAAACACCTCAACTGATTTAGTCTACACATTTCTGACTGAAAAGTTAAACCTGAGCAAGCTTTCTATTGGATGGGTGCCAAATTGTTGTACCCAGATTAGCTAGAGATGAGAACAAAATTTTCAATGCAAATTTCAAACAAGTATGATCAAGATCATGAAGGAATTTAAAGAACTGGAACAGGAGATAAAACATAGCTTACCAGTGTGATCTTGGAACCAAAGCACAATCCAAGCAAGGGCTACCAGGAGATTAAAGTGGTCCAGTCAAAGCAAAATTGTGGCGAGCAAAGATCACAGCAGCATGATTTTTTTTTGAATGTTCACGGAATTCAGCTTGTTGACTATCTAGAAGGCCAAAGAACAATGGCACTTATTAGAAAAACATTTCCAGAAAGTTAGCCAAAGTTCTTTCAGAACACCCAGAAAATCTTCAGGTTTTCTGTCCCCATCACGACAGTGCTCCTGTTCATTCCTCTTATCATACAAGTGCAATTTTGTCAGTTTCAGCTGGGAAGTATTAGGAATCCACCTTACCCTACTGATTTGACTCCTTCTGACATTTCTTAATATGAAAAAAGATTTTAAGAGCACATTTCTTTAGTTAATAATGTAAAAACTTGAAATAATATATTGCACTTATATGGTTAAATTTCAGGATTCTAAAGAAATAATCCATTGTTATATAATTTTCAGTTCTTCAGGGATGGCCTAAATGGCTGGTATCATCACTTACAAAAGTGTCTTGAACTTGATAGAGTATATGTTGGAAGTTTTTGTTTGTTTGTTTGTTTGTTTTTAATCATTTAGCTATATAATCCATGAGCTTTCTTGAGTTCCTTCACACTGTCTATGAAAAATTAATATTTTTATTGTCTTTGCCTCTTTTAATTTTAAACACACTGAAAGGCTACAGTTTTGTCCTAACAGAGTAAAGCACTGGATTAGGTGCCTTCTTTCCTAATATATACTTACATGCTGTTAGTTATGCTTACCAAGATGTTGCACTTGTCAGTAAACAAGTATATCCATCATATAAATAGTTGGTATCTATAATGAAAACTCAGGAGTAGCAATAGTACTGTCTACTAAAATTATAACCCAACTGTTATTTTACAATTTCAGGAAACACCAAAGTTTGTAATAGCAGTAATTTACATGTAAACAGATACAACTGTGTTATTTTTCTACCAATTATAGTCTTCTATCTATTTCCATGTCACTGTCTACAGCCGAATGTACAGTTAGTGTGGAGCCTTAAATTATACTAGTTCGCTGCAAGAAAACATGCTAACCAATTCTATGTTTCTAAAGAAAGAAAATAATTAACATCCTAACTAATATTAATACAAATAATACTATAACAAGGTGAAGATAGGCTATGTCTTGACTTTCCAATAGCTATAGTTATTGAAAGACGAATGCATCATAGAATAAACAAGCACTCAAGATCAAGGACATTTAATATTTTCTCCTTCTTAGAGTTTGAGAAACTTAATTTCATGATTCCTAGATTTTATGGGA
Source organism: Lepus europaeus (assembly GCF_033115175.1). Taxonomy (NCBI): domain Eukaryota; kingdom Metazoa; phylum Chordata; class Mammalia; order Lagomorpha; family Leporidae; genus Lepus; species Lepus europaeus. The sequence continues at coordinate 32,558,892 of NC_084842.1, forward strand.
CCAACGTTCATTCAATGAACATTTCAAGTACTAGATAGTTTGTCAGATACTTGAATCAGAGTGATTCATCCCACAGCTTCCAATTGTCAACCAGAGAAAAAGAACACACACTCCCCCAAATATAAAAAATCTGATATACACAGGATATGATGTTTTTGAGAGAAAATAAATGGAAATATTTGACACTGGTTTGGTGATTATATATATAAAACAATTCAGTAACTAGTCAGTATAAACATAAAAACAACATTAAAAGACTTATGTAGTTACCAAATATACAATTATATTTAATAGTGACCACCCTTTATTGGCAGTATTATTTTCCAAAATTCCAGTTATTCACAAACATAATATGGAAATATTAAATGAAAATTCCCAAAATAAAGTATTAAGTAACATTTACTACTGTATACCTCTACTGCATATCTGAAGAGCAGTATTTGGATACCGAATAGTAGTTATCCAAAATGACTCCAAGTGATAATAGAGAAAGGGGCGTAAGCACAGGAGGCTCAGCTAATTTACAAGGTCATGGAAGACTTTCAGTTGCCTGAGTTTAAGGAAAAAGCAGTTTTATTCCAGCTATTACAGGAATTGCTATTTAGTAAATTGTCAACATTATTGATAGTTTATGTAACAAGCCTTTCTTGAAGCAATGCATTTACAATTTAATAATATATTCTAATGAAAAATGAATGATTGTCATCTTTAATTCTGTTAATAGTATCAAATTTATTGATATGTATATATTGAATCATCCTTATATTCTAGGGATATATCCCTTTTGGTCAATGGAATATTCCCTTAATATTCTATATATTTTACCATGAAAATATTGTTTTTTAATATATGCATTGACATTTAATTGAAAGGCACATAGATATTTTTCCATTTATGAGTTTACTCCTGAAATGATTGCAAAATTCAGGGCTGGGCAGGACCAAAGCCAGGAGGCTGGAACTCAATCCAGGTATCCCACATGCATGGCAAGGACCCAGATTCTTGAACCATCATGTGCTAACTCTGAGTTTGTATTAGCAGGAAGCTGGGTTGAAAGTAGAGGAACAGCAATTCTCACCAGGCACTACAGTATAAGATATGAATATACCAAAGCAGCCTCTTAACCATTGTACTAAATGCTCAACTCAGCTAATATTTTGTTGAAGTTTTTGCATTTGTTTTCATCAAGGATATTAACCTGTAATCTTATTTTCATGTAGTGTGCTTGTCTGTTCTTGATATCAGGAAAATATTAGTTTTCAGACAGAAGTCTTCCTGAAAGACTGATCTGAAAACAGAAGTCTTCCCTCCACTGCTATTTTTCTGGAAAAATTTGAAAGGGAATGGTATTGATTTCCTTAAAATATTTCGGAGAATTCAGTAGTAAAACTATTTGTTCCTGAACTTTTCCACAGGAGTTTTTTGGTTGGTGATTTATTTCCCCTACTCATTATTCTTCTATTTAGATTTCTTAATTTTTTTAAATGAGTCAGTCTTTGTAAATTGACAGTTTCTAGGAATGTATTCATTTCTTCTACGTATTCAACTTATTGGAGCATAATTGTTCATCAAAATTTCTTGCAATCCTTTGTGAAATCAGCATCATTTTCTATCCTTTAATTTATAATTTTCAGTCCTCTATTATTTTCCTGGTTAGCCTAAAAGTTTATAAACTTTATCTTTCCAAAAATCACTTATTAATTTTACCAGTTTTTATATTATCTTTTTGTCTCTATTCAGTTATTACTACTCTGATTGTTACAATTTCTTTCTACTAAATTAGGACTCAATACCCTCTCTAGTTCTTTGAATTATAAATCTCATTTGAAATATTTTTTTTTCTTTTACCTGAGAGGCAGGCAGGCAGGCAGACAGACACATACACACACACACACACAGCATTCCCATTCTCATGTTTATTCCTCAAATGCCCAAAATGTCTGGATGGGGGATTGACAGACAGTAGCTGGGAGTTCAATTCAAGTCTACCAAATGGGTGTCAGGAAACCAATTACCTCAGCCCACACCCTGCCTCTTAAGGTCTGCATTAGCAGAAAGCTGGAACCAGAAGCCAGAGCTGGTAATCAAATCTAGCTCCAATGTAAGAAGTGGGTATCCTAACCAGTAACTTAACTGCTCGACCTTAAATATTTTGTAGCATCTAAATTTGTCTAAGCTTCTGAAGTTGCCATCTAGTTTAACAAGTTTTGTATTGAAATGTCATTTATAAAATAATCATGCTCTAATGGTGGAAAACCATATGTTTTTATAAAAATATTTATAATACAAATTGTAAATATAATATATAAAATTAATTTTCGAAGTGAGCTGTAAAGACAGTATATTCCTAAAATTCTAATGTATAACATATTTTCATATTTATATATTTTATTGTCTGTGACAGATTCAACCAGATAGTTGCTGGAGTCTGTCCAGTATTTGCTTTCCTCCCAGTAGGTCACTTGGAAGTAATCTACGCAACACAATTCCAATATGACTTGAAATAACCCATCCATCCAATGTTTACTTTTATTCTTCTTTAAAGGCATTAATACTTCTAATCTCCCTCTAAGTATTTCTTACATCTTATTTGTCTTGAAAGGTAGTATTTGCAGTATTATTCCTTTTTACTTTTCTAATATATATTTTGATATTCTTGTTAATTATTTAGAGGATTTATATATTTATAAATTATTTTTCTATGCTTCATTTCTAAGTCAATTATATTTTGCTTACAGATAATTCAATATTATTTTAATTATTGTATATTAGTAGGGGTGGGATTTGTTGAAGAACTTGGATAATCATGAAAAATGTGTACATTTAAATTGGTGAATATACTACTGTTTAGGATATTCATGTAATTTTATTTTTAAACATTTGCTTACTAACTTTTTATTTATGAACTTTCAATGATTGATGGGCTAGCATTTTCTTTCTTTCTAGGGGGACAAGCATTTGTCCTGGTGGTAAACATCTTGATTGGTTGGAACACCTGCATCTCAGGCCAAGAATACCTCATTTTGTCTCAGCTCTGACTCCAGTTCCTGATTCCAGCTTCTCCTCACTTTGAAGATGTTTTCCCCACTTCTCTGTCTTCAAACTTTGCTGTTTGTAAATTAGTGACCATTGTTCATTGTACTTTACTTTCTATTGTTTTTACAATCTTCCCATGTTTTAATTGTTGTAAAGTTTCATAATCATAGTCAGTTATAGATTTGTTTCTATCTTGTTTGGACATGTTAGTTTTTTTTGTTGTTGTTTTTGTTTTTTTACTTAAGTTTCATGTATTACTGATTCTGAGAGATATTTATGTACTTTATGCTCAAAGAGTAGTGCTCTCTCTGAGCAGTACTGTTATCTTCTAGGACTGATTTAATCTCATACACCTACCTTAGTATCACTTTAAGATTTTATGTTTTGAATGAAATTGTTTCTTTCAGATGCAGTATCAGAAATATCTTCATGTTTATGATAATTAAATCTCTTTTAATACTTCCAATTCCATTGGTTAAATCAATATATTTCTAATCTCAATGTATACACAAATGTATAATTTCTAGAAATGTTGTTTTTATTTCTAAAAGCCTTAACATTTTTCATAGCCTTCTTTGCCTCAGATATATTTTTTCAGTATTCTAAACAAGTTAAAAGCTGTATTTCATTTGTTTTATATTTCTAATGTCTTAAATCATTGCAAATCTAATTATGAAATTTAATATTTCTGTTGAAAGTAACAGATGGACTGATTTTTAATTTTTTTTTAGTTTTTAACAGATTCAATATAGCTCGTAGATAAATCTAAGAATAATATTGGTGTTCCTTCCCTCTGCCTTTCTTTTTTTCTTTCCAACTTTTAGTTTTTGAGATAACATATTTTTTTAAATTTACATTGCAGTCAAGGGTTTAATGCTCTACCAAATAAAGAGCTCTTTGATTGACTGATTACTTTCATTTTTTTCAACACACATTCATTTGAGCTTTGTCTTTGGAGACTTAAGTCTTGGAAAGTGTGTGCTTTTCTTCCAGGATTGGATTAACACCTGGAAGTACCAGCAATACAATGAAATTATAAAATAAGCAATTTTTTATGGTTTATTAATCAAGTAGCATTTTAAATTTAGATTCAAAATTCACATGATGGATGGTTAAAAATTCTAATGTGTTTAGCCGGCGCCGTGGCTCAACAGGCTAATCCTCTGCCTTGCGGCACTGGCACACAGGGTTCTAGTCCCGGTTGGGGCGCCAGATTCTATCCCAGTTGCCCCTCTTCCAGGCCAGCTCTCTGCTGTGGCCTGGGAAGGCAGTGGAGGATGGCCCAAGTGCTTGGGCCCTGCACCCCATGGGAGACCAGGAGAAGCACCTGGCTCCTGCCATCAGATCAGTGCGGTGCGCTGGCTGCAGTGCGCTGGCCGCAGCGGCCATTGGAGGGTGAACCAACGGCAAAGGAAGACCTTTCTCTCTGTCTCTCTCTCTCACTGTCCACTCTGCCTGTCAAAAATAAAAAAAAAAATTAAAAAAAAATTCTAATGTGTTTATTTTTGAAAGCATTCATCAAAATCAATCCTGAAACAAATCATATACCTTAACATTTCCACTTAAAAGGAGTTATTTTTATTTTATTAATCATACTGCTACTATTAATGTATTATTTTGAGGACTTATCTTTATGAAACCTTGATCCCCAAGGACCTTAAGACTTTTTATTGTTTGTTTGCTAACTTTCTTCCTTTCACTTTAGTCTCTGTTCAGGCCTAAACTTCAAACAATTGTTCGGTTAGTATCAGCAGAATCAACATTTTCATTGATCATATACCCCTGGATTTACTTTATTCTCTCAACTTTGTGTCTTATGACTTCCTCTGTTTGCTTTATATTTTAAGCCATGGGATTGGAAATTGTTTTTCCACATTTTTGATTAAATTATGGTATTTTTCTATTATGAGCATTTGAGCATTTTTTTGTTTTTGAAGTATATAGATATAGATATATCCATTCCACCATATTATAGGAAATAGAAGTCTACATTCCTTTATCATTTTATACTGTATAAACACTGCCTTCAATTTTACAAAATAACACAATTTTAATCAGGGTAGTTTAAAAACTGATCTCATGCATTTACAAATGGTTTCAGCTGAATTACCACTTGATTATAAAACAGGCATGAATTCCAGGTTATTAGCCACTTTAAAACTTAGTTATGTGATTAATTCATTAATGTCTACCTCACATCCTAGTCTATAAAATTTTGAGGACAATGCTGTGACTTACAATTTATCATCATCATCTAGCAAAACGTCTCTTACTACAAGTATCTGCTCAATAAATGGAAGCCAACCAGCAAGGAAACAGTCTTAACCAAGTACATGAAATTTACTAGGATTTTAGAGCAAAATTTTAGAAAACAGATGAAACTTGAAAGCTTGTCTGGTCAAATAAGATATAATAATCTTCAGTGCCCTTGCTATTCTAACCAGGGCAAATCAAGTTTCTATTATTGTCTTCACACTATCCATTTTTTAAGAAAATTTCAATATTTTACATTTATAATTATAGATAATACCATCTAATACTTTGTGTGCTACTGTCATTCTCTGATGTATAACAACTTTTTCATTTGTATAAATTTTAGCATTCTTCTTCCACATGCCTGTTGTTCTTCTTCTTGATGATTTCAGATCCAAGTAGATAATCACTCTCATCCTATGGATTTTTGATGACTTAAGCTTCTCATTTCCAATATATAGTTTCTCCCACTATACACCAAATATCTGCTTGCATAATTATGCCCTTGTTATCATTAATATCTGTAACACTTGTTATAACCTTGTTGTAAAATCTGCACACTATCTCTTAGCTCATTCCAGCAATTATTTAACCACATCAACATCTTTCACATTAATCCCACCTACTTTCCTCACATTTTTCATTTTAGTTCCCATGTACCATAAATAATGTGGATCAATATTTTAATTTATTTACAGACACCATCAAGGCTCTTGTCCCTCCCTTACTCTGTAATGTCCACCTAGTGAAACTGCAAACCTACTTGTACTATAAGCCTATTCTGCACATTTATGCAAGCAGAAATATGTTCCATTATAAAATCATGTGAAAATGCTGCCTTATTTGAAATTAATGAACGCAGATATCAAAAAGCTTCTTAAATTTGCACAGAATTTGTTTTATAATACCTTGATACCTTTTAATTTATCACTTCATCTTATGATTCTCACTTATTTTCCCTTTCTAAAAAGTCACCACCCATTGATTGCACATTTTAATCAGAAGATTAAATCAAGAATTCCCTGTTCTCATGACTGCCAAGCCTAACAAACTCTTGCAGCCACGCTATATTAGGTGGAGAGGACTTTTCTTTAAGCTTTGTATCCTACTATTTTCTAAGTCTAAAAATTTTATCCTAAATTATATCTTTCTAAATTGCATTAGTAATTTGTTCTTGTTTACTAAATTATTCCTCTTTGAAAGATAGATTACTTTCTTTTATCTTCAAGTTTCTAATTGGAGGCAGCTCTATTACAATAGTGTTTTTGATCTCCAGGAAGGAATCAGTTTCTTTATTGGCGAATGTTGTCTATCATTCCACTTTCTATGCTGAACAGAGCTAATCTATTTTTAAAATCTGTAAACATAGGCAATTCTTCATTCTATTTTTCTTCCTTTTTCAGACTATGGAGATAACAATCTTGATTATGCATATCTGTATTCAAGTCTCAATCTGTTTGAGATGCTCTGTCCAAAAATCTAGACTTGGGGCACACAGAGAATATTATATATTACCATGCTTTATTCTCTTGTGTATTTTGAGAAAAATATGCAATCAATTGTTATCTATAAAACTGAAATTTTATATATATTTTTGACACTTGTGTTTATTTGTTAACATGTTTTGTACTTTGAAAGGCAAAAAAATAATAAGTACCTAACAATTGTCTTAACATAAAATAGAATTCCATTTATAAAATAGAAAAATTTCCTACATTCCCTTCAAGCTATTGTAGCATTATTCTGCTCCCTTTCAAAATGAATCATTTTAGTAATATCTCTCTACCAGGGTCCTATCTATTACGCTATATTTTTTTTTCCAATTACAATGAACCTATCCAATTATACTGTCTTGATCTTCATTCCTTGAATAGTGTTTTATTAAATCACCAATGAGCATAATATGCCATTTTAGAAAAATACTCCCACCTTAATCTAATTGAGACTTAATATTAAGTAGTTTCTTTACTGATATTGTTTTATATAATGTAATCCTTCAAGTTTTCATTTATTCATGTAAGCAATAACATCATTAATAACAGTTCATATTCTAGATGCAGAGATTTTCTCATTCAATAAGATACACACATATATAGTAACAAATAAATAAAATTATACAGCTGGACAGGTAAAGTGCCTTTAAAAAAATATTAGGGAATCATTTGCCGTGAAAACTGGGGAATCAGTAATTATCAAAATAATGATGATGGAAAGCTGAATTTAAAAGCATTTATTTTGAGCCACAACTCAAAAGAGGTAAGATAGTGACGGACACAAGAGATTGATCTGTATGAATAACTATCAGAGATGTGTTCCACACAGAAGGAAGATGCAGGCCAGCGCCACAGCTCACTAGGCTAATCCTTCGCCTGTGGCGTCAGCACCCCAGGTTCTAGTCCCGGTTGGGGCACTGGATTCTGTCCCGATTGCTCATCTTTCAGTCTAGCTCTCCATTGTGGCCTGGGAAGGCAATGGAGGATGGCCCAAGTGCTTGGGCCCTGCACCTGCCTGGGAGACCAGGCAGAAGCACTTGGCTCCTGGTTTCAGATCAGCTCAGCGCACCGGCCGTAGCAGCCATTTAGGGGGTGAACCAACAGAAAAGGAAGACTTTTCTCTCTAACTCTGCTTGTCAAAAAAAAAAAAAGGAAGATGCAAAGCTAAATCTCACCAGAGAGCACACATTTGTCATGTTTGAGGTACAGGCAGCATGATTGGCTAATAATCAAGAGGATGAATAAAAGAACAAACCAAACCATGAATTAGCAGGAGGAAAAAATAATCAAAATTAAATAATAAACAAAATTGAAACCAAAAACAAATGTAAAATGAAGAGCTGTTTTTTGAAAAACTAAACAAAACCAATACACCCTTAGCCCAACTGAAAACAATAAAAACAAAAACACAACAGGAGAAGATCCAAATTAAAACAATGAGATGAAAAAGCAGATGCTACAGTGGATATCACAGAAATAAAAATAATCATCAGATATTACTACAAACAGCTATGGGCCAATAAAATGGAAACTCTAGAAAGAAATGGATGCATTTCTGCACACGTACAATCTACCAAACTTGAGTCATGAAGACCAATAACCATGATAGAGATTGAATCAGTAATAAAGAACCCTCCACCCCCCCAAAAAAGACCAAGACCAGATAACTTCACTTCTGAAATCTACTAAACTTTTTGAGATCTAATTCAATTCCTTACAAACTATTCAAAATAATTTAAAGGTGGAGGGAATACTCTCCAACTCCTTCTATGAAGCCAGTATCACCCTAATTTGAAACTCAGAAAAAGACATAATAAAGAGAACTATAGACTGATATCCCTGACGAACATAGATGAAAAAATTCTCAACAAAATACTAGCTAATCAAATCTAACAACATATCAGAAAGATCATTCATCCAGACCAAATGGGATTTATCCCTGCAATGCAGGCATGATTCAACATACTCAAATCAATAAATGTGATCTATTACATTACAAATTGAAGGATAAAAACCATATGATTATTTCAATAGATGTGGAGAAAGCATTTGATAAAATACACCATCTTTTCAGTATATATAAAAAAATGCTAATCGGCTGTAGAAGCATCATTTCTCAACGCAATCAAAGAAACATATGACAAACCCACAGCCAGCCTCATACTGAATGGAAAAAGCTAGAAGCATGAGTTTTCATTATGATTCAGAACCACAGAATGATGTCCACTCTGAACATTACTACTAAATATACTTCTAGAAGTTTTAGCCAAAGCCATTAGACAAGAAAAAGAAATCCAAGGGATACAATGGGAAAGGAGGAAGTCATTTATCCCTGTTTGAATATGATATGATCCCATACATAGGGGAACCAGAAGACTCTAAGAGATTATTGGAATTCATAAGAGTTTGACAACATTGCAGGATATAAAATCAACACACAAAAATCAATAGCCTTTGTATACACAAATAGTGCCATGGCTGAGAAAGAACTTGTAAGATCAGCTTCATTTACAATAGCTACAACACTTTTTAAATAAATTGGGATAAATTTAACCAAGTGTGTGAAAGATCTGTACAATGAAAATTGTATAACATTAAGGAAGCAGAAGGTGACACAAAAACATGGAAAATTCTTCCATGTTCATTGATTTAAAGAATTTTTTAATATGATCAATATTGCCATACTACCCAAAGCAATTTTCAGATTCAATGTGAATGCGATGAAAATACCAATGACATTCTTCTCAGAACTGGAAAAAATGACCCAAAAATTCATATGGAATCACCAGTGACACTGAATAGCTAAAGCAGTCCTACACAATAAAACAAGCCTGTTAGCATCACAATCTTAGATTTCAAGATATATTATAGGGCAGTTATAATCAAAGCAGGCTGGTACTAGCACAAGAATAGGTTTGTGAACCAATGGAACAGAATAGATGACCAAGAAATTAATCCATGCATCTACAGCCAACTAATCTTAGACAAAAGAATTAAAATTACTCCCTGGAGAAAGGGAAGTCTATTCAACAGTGTTGCGAGAATTGCATCGTCATGCAAAAGTATGAAAAAGATCCTTACATTACACCCTATTATCAAAATCAACTCACAATGAATCAGGAATCTAGACCTAAGGCCTGAGATCATTAAATGACTAGAGGAAAACAGGAGAAACACAGCAAAACATTGGCATAGGCAAAGGATTTTTGGATAAGGCTCCATAAGTGGGGCTGGCATTGTGGCATAATGGGTAAAACCACCACCTCTGATGGTGGCATCCCATATGGATGCCAGTTAATTTCTTGGCTATTCCATTTCCAATCCAGTTCTGTGGTAATGGCTTGGGAAAAACACTAGATGATGGTTCAAGTATCTGTGCCCCTGAAGTCACATGACAGGCCTGGAGGAAGTTCCTGGCTCCTGACCTCAGCCTGGCCCAGCCCTAGCTGTTGTGGCCATCAGGGGTTGAACCAGCAGGATCAATATCTCTCTCCCCCAACCTCCTTCTGTAACTCTTTCAAACAAATAAACAACTCTTTAAAAAAAAAGACCCAATAAGCACAGGCAATAAAGGCAGAAATACACAAACAAGATTACATCATGCTAAGAACAAAGGAAATACTCAACAGGCAACCAGCAGAATGGGAGAAAATATTAGCAAATTATACATCTGATAAAGAATTAGTTTCCAGGATATATAAGGAGCAAGAAACTCAACAACTTCAAAACAAACAATCCAGTTAAAAGAAATGAGCTAAGGATATGAACAGGCATTTTTCAAAGGATGATACACAAATGGCTAAAAGACACATGAAAGAGGCTCAGGATCACTAGCCTCCAGCAAATACAAATAAAAGCTGCAATGAGGTTTCACTTCATCCCAGTTAGAATGGCTATCACGGAAAAATCAAAAAATAACAAAGGCTGGTGAGGATATGAGGGAAATACACTGTTGGTAAACCAGTACAATCATTATGGAAGACAGTATGGTGACACCTCAGAAACCTGAAAATAGATCTACCATGTGACCCAGTCATCCTACAGCAGGGAATTTACCCAAATAAAATGAAATCAGCATATTAAAGAGTTATCTGTACCCACATGTTTACAGCAGCTAAATTCATAATACTTAACATATGGAATCAACCCAGATGTCCATCAAAAAATGACTGGAGAAAGAAATGTATGTATACATGATGGAGTACTACTCAGCCAAATTAAGGAAGAAATCCTGTCTTTCTCAAAATGGATGCAACTGGAGACCATTACACTCAGTGAAATGGGACAGTTCCAAAAATATAATCATGTGTCTTTCCTGATTTATGCTAATTTGTATACAGAACAATACATGCAATGTATATGAGCGAAATTGACATTTTCAGATTTGATTATTGCTTAAAGCTCTTGTCTATAATCTTGATGAAAGTGGTTTTTCTATTTACCACTTGTTAAATTATTCAGCGCGGAGTTAAGCTTGTGTTTATAAAGTCAACTGAAAGTATGTCATTATAAAAAGAAAAATAAGAAAAGGAAGAGGAAGCATGGGAGAGAGGGAGGGAGGGGCAGTAGGGTAGGAAGTATCATTATCTTAAAACTATATTCAAGTACATAAAATTTGTTTCCTTTATATAATTTTTTAAAGTTAAAAAAAGTGTAAGTTAGAGTCCTGTTTCTCCACTTCCAATCTAACTCCCAACTAATGTGCCTGAAAAAGTAGTAAATGATGGCACAAATGCTTTTGCCCCTGTAATCCATGGGGGAGACCAGGGTAGAGCTCCTGGCTCTAGTCTGGTCAATCCCTGACTGTTGGGAAGAATTGGATGAAAGATATCTCTCACACTCTCTCTTCCTCTTTTTTTCTCTCTCTGCAGTCCTAACTTTCAAATAAGTTTTTTAAATCATAAAAAAGGATGTTCTTCTATAGGCAAATCCATTGCAAAATCAACATATAGGTAGCAGGTACATTTTGAATGTATGTGTATGTGCATTCATACCTATTTTACATATGTTAATGACATTATTTATATACAATAGGCAGCATATTTTAGATTGAAAACAATTTCTGAAAAACACTGGAATGTGAAAGAAATTTACATTGAGGTAAATGAGTATGTGTGCACACCATTGTTATGCAACAGAGATAGTAACAACAAATATGATTATATAATTAGGCTGAAGAGGAGGGCCACAGCATTAAAAATAATCCTATCAACTTCAAGTCAAAGTAGATCATGTATTTTGGCTCTTGTATTTCTATTATCTATCACCAACAGAAAAATAAAATCATTTAAATGTTTCTCACAATATCGATGCAAACAGTAAAAGTATATTTGACATGGTTTTGACAATTTTTGAAGACAAACTTTGAGAGCATTCTCATTAGACATTTTGCTTTAATTTTGAAACAGAGAGAATATTACTGTGAAAACTAAAATAGGTTTCAGTTCTGCCCAGGCTTTACTCTGTCTCTGGAATCGCTGAAGATTTGGGAAACGTGAATAGTCAGCTCATTAGGCGGACTCTTAGGAATCATTAGGGTGAATCTTAGGCATCCTAAAATTCCTTTGGGGAGTAGACAACTTTCTTTAGACTTTCTGTAGATTTGCAAATCCTGACATGATACCTTACACATGAGTATAAGGATACTTAAAAAGTTCATGGGGAATGCATACAATAATAAAACACTTGAATTTAATATTTGCTACAATACATTAAATCTATTTAATTCAATTTTTACATAATCTTTTTAAAGTACTGTTGTATTATCTTTTTCAATTGTTTTATTAATATAAAGAGAACAGATTTCATGCAGTCCATAGGTGCAGTTCCAAGAAGACAACCACACTTCCCTCACTCCTCTATTTCTCCCAACTCTCCTCCCTTACTCCCTCCCCTCACTCCATCAGGATTATTTGAAAGTCTTTTGCAAAGACATGTTAATCCACTCTATATATTTCATATATTCATTAATATCTAAGTTTATATTCTCTGTAATAATTATGTTTCATTAATTACCACAAAAGACACTGGGTATCCTTTTAAATGACTAAAAATATCAATTCAGGGACAGAATACAGATATAAAGCATCAAAACACATTATAAGTATTATAGTTACATGGTTTTATGCTTAATCTCATAAAATGTATTCTAAAAATAAAAAATGTCATTAACACTTATTGTTGCAAAACATATTTCCCAAGCATCCTGTAAACAATATCTTAAAATGGCTAATTAATAGGTTATTATCCATTAAAAGTATAAATAAGTTCTTTAAATGAGGAACATATTTTCAGATTGAAAGCAATTTCTGATAAGCCAATTGGAACATGAAATAAATTTACATTGAGGCAAATACATATATGAATTATTCAAAAGTGTCTTCTAAAAAATTTAACTGTGAGATCCAGTGTTAAACTACATCCTTCACTAGAGCTATGACATTAAAATTTTATTATAAAATATATTTTAAATAATGTTAACTTACTAAATCATATTTGAATTATGTTATCTTATTGAACCTGCATAAAAGATAGATGTTTATTGTTATAAGTAATTTTTAAAATATCTTACCTGTAACATAAAAAAGGTGGTTTTATTAAACATCTCTTTAGATGATTTTCTTCCCTCACAGAGAGTTACATATATCTGACCGTGGAGGAGGAAATAATGAATATATGCAGCATCTTCATCTCTATGCAGATGAAGAAGACCAAACTCTTGTCCTTGATTTAACATTCCCAGAAAATCAACCAACTTACAGGAGAACATGAAAAAATATTTTGTCAGCATTTTTAGTGTAATCATGTATTTCAGAACAGCAGTGTCCAACTTAATGAGAATTCCTTCAAAATAAATCATAACACTAGGTACGTTTTGGAAATAATAGCTCATCATTGAAAAGTTCCAAAGAGAGAAAGGCATTTCTGATAAGCTGCAAACATTAGACGTTCACAAAGAAATGAAATGTGAACACGGTCAACCTGTCTGAATGCCCCCTAATGTATTCTCAATTATCCACATTACAAAGCTAATATTGTCAGCTTTAGAAATACAATTAAGACCAGAAATCTACTGCCACAGAAACAGTACCCTTTGATCCAGTACTCAGTTCAGTTATCGCTGTAAACAATCTTCATTGTTTCCAAAGATATTTGTTTATGTATATGTAGATATTTTTTGCCTGAGTATATTATATTTATGAAGCAAGTCAATTCTCTGTAAATAAATATAAATGGAAAACAAATACCTCAAGAATCAAGTATGAGTGGATTTTTGTTCTGGTTACCTAAATTCTTTCTCAACTATATTTGTCTTCTGAGGACTACAGCTTTCTTTATAAAGCATGATCCATGCATCACTTGGTATAATTTGATTTCTTTCTTGTGTCAAAGAAAGTTATCTGTTATGTTTAGAAGCACATGGTTACACAAATTCTAGCTCCCATAAGTTTAACTTTGACATTTCCTAATATTGCTATGATCTATCAATGATTCCCAGGATTATAACTAAATTATCTAAAATGTGTTTTAGATTGTTAATCTATACACCTATTAAGTTGCCCTCCAATATGTAACAAAATTTGACACAGCTGGCCATCAAAATCATGGTATAGATCAAGACACTAGGGAAACCACATTCACTCCTTAAACATTTTGCTTAATATCATTTTTTCCTTTTTTTCACACAAGGGTAATACGACGAACAATAGTGTTCTATGTTTATAAGGATCTTCTTAATTATTTCCCTTACTCATCCCAAATCCTGAATTTTTTTGACATTGAGAGGGGTTCTCACATTTATATCTACAGTTCTGATAGACTTTGCTTTGAGGATTCAGACTGTATATTGAAAATTTTATAGTTTCTCTCAAAATAGACATCAAATTTACATGGAAATATTCTGTGATACATACCAAAATAAATATGCATATAAAGGAAGAGAGGGTGCCCTAGGTACTTGGTACATAAAAATATGAAATGCAAATAGAATATTTATATAGCATAGCACTGTGGGCAATACACCAGTAAGTTGCTAACTATGAAGTTCCTGTTTTGCTTATCTGAATTTTAACTAGAAATTTTTAGTGTTCAATTTAAATATGATCTTGTAATGAAACTTTTAATGGTAATTTGCATAATCTTCAAGCAAAAACATGGTTAGAGAGTTCAAAGAGAATTCAGTGTTCCTTTTCAATACTCATAATAAAGAACTTCAAAAACAATTGTTTATGACAACCAGGCAAGAAAATAGAATATAGATGTTGATCAATGTATAATTACAAACGTCTCTCATTATAATCATAGCAATGGTTTATCCCAAATAAATGCTCTTATTGGCTTGAAGGTATCTTTTATAAATCATTTTTTTTGCTTTGTCTTTTTAATGCCTCCAATGTGTAAAACAAACAGCAATGCAATCTATTACTGTGAGTCAAAGTTTGGGCAACTGAGGTTTATTCTGCTTGGGATGTTTTCTTGGGACAATAAAAATAAATGAAGTATCTCCTGTCATAGCTTCATAACCCCTAGCTACATATCAGAGTTAGGTGGATGTATTATCTTACTATCTCACCAATATTGTCTATTTTTCTATTCATTTTAATTTACTTATAAGTGATTAGCAAAAATAGTTAAAAAAATTGTATCTGTAAAAATTGAAGATTTACAGCAACAAAGGAGTGGGATTGACAAAGCTTGGGGGAAAGAGGGAAATATGGTTATCATCTTAGAATTGTATTTGGAAACAGATAAAATCTGTATGCTTTATATTAATAAAATCTTTAATAAATAAAAAGAAAAAAACTATAGCATAGTTAGATATAGCTTGACAAAATCCAAACAGAAAATGCTGTAATATTTATTTCAACAATTTTATTCATCTGTTAAATGCTGTAATATTTAAAGACCACTTGAACATATTTTCAAGTATCTCAATTTCTCTCTTCAGAAATATTTTGGCAAGTCCATTTCCAGAGAATTTTAATTCAGTATTAAGAAAATAATGATGCCCAGGTCAGAGCCACAGATCTTATTGGCTCTAAGCTGAAAAGCCCTTCACTCAGCCCAACTTCCAAAGTGACCACTGCAGCTGAGGGGATGGCCAAGTAGGGTCAGCAACATTGCAGGCAGAACTGTAAATTTCTTGTTAGAGATGCCCCCTGCCTTTACCTGGCCAGCTCTCCTCCCAGGCCAGCCAAGTAATGAAAGTCAACAGAGTGCCTTCCCCTAGGAGGTTCACACCTCCCTTAGGATATACCCCATGTGAAGAGATAGATAGGTCTGGGCCTCTTAACTCACAAGGCCTAAAGCTCACCAGATTATTATCAAGCCCCTTCTATCAGGTTCTATTTGCCTCTCAATCAGAAAA
Source organism: Lepus europaeus (assembly GCF_033115175.1). Lineage (NCBI taxonomy): Eukaryota > Metazoa > Chordata > Mammalia > Lagomorpha > Leporidae > Lepus > Lepus europaeus. The sequence continues at coordinate 32,575,041 of NC_084842.1, forward strand.
ATTACTTGTAGCTTAGACAGCACCTTTCTTAGCTCCTCTAATAATGACTCTGTCCTTTGTTCTAGGCCCTGTCTAGTGCACTTGGGCCTCATTCCTTTGTAATCATAACCTCTACTCTACCACCAATGGCTCTAATCCCAACCTGTGTGTACTGATGGTCCTCTTCCCCACTTAATGCTGTATAATTGTTCAAACCTGGTAAATGCCACTCTTAGGATCATTGGTTACTATCCTCACTCTGTCTTTTATGACCTTATGTAAATATGATCAGAGTCGGCAAACTTGGAAGGCTTCCATAGCCTTGGCAACTCATGACGACAGCCTAGGATGGTTACTGGCACCATAAACTAGAGCGTCAATTTGTTGGGTCAACAACAGGAGCCACTGTGCACTTGCTCCTCCTGTGGGATCTCTGTCCTTAATGTGCTGTACATTGTGATGTAATGCTATAACTAGTACTCAAACAGTATGTTTCACTTTGTGTTTCTATGTGGGTGCAAACTGTTGAAATCTTTATACTAAATTGATCTTCTGTATATAAAGAGAATTGAAAATGAATCTTGATGCAAATGGAAGGGGAGAGGGAGCGGGAGAGGGGAGGGTTGCGGGTGGGAGGGAAGTAATGGGAGGGGGAAGCCATTGTAATCCATAAGCTGCACACTGGAAATTTATATTCATTAAATAAAAGTTAAAAAAAAAGAAAATAATGTAAATATACATTATTTTTTTTGAAAATCAAAATAAAATAGAAGATAATAAAATCAATTTCTCTTTTAAAAATCTGCCTATAGAAAGGGAAGAAATTCTTTCAAACTCCTTCCAGGAGGCCTGCATTATCTGGATGCCAAAACCAGATGAGCACACAACAAAAAAGAAAGCTGCACACCAATAACTTTGAACAAAATGCAAACATTCTCAACAATATACTAGAAATTAAATCCAATGTCACATTAGAATGTGCTTAAAAAGTTGCTCTAAAGACAGATCATTGTCCCTTCACCCCTCCTGGACTTTTGGGGCTAATGTAATCTCATACAACTCTTGCTTTATAAAAAACAAAACAGGGGAATGTCTGTAAAATGGCACAGTCTTATCTATGGCATGATCTATGCCCCCAATACTACCCTAGGCTCTAGCACCTGTGGCCATTGCTGGCAGTCAGGTGACCACAGGTGTCAGCTCCACCCCCATCCTAACGGGATTCACTGCTCCTACTTCCCTGCAAAGTTTTAAGAGGATCTGTTCCTGAAGACGTGTATCCCCCGCTCCCTCTCTCTCTCACACACTCTCTTACCCTCTCCCTCTCTCCCCCTGGCCTGTCGGGCTTCCCCCACCCAACAAGAAACCTTTCCTCTTAAAAAAAAAAAAAAAGCCACTCACCATGATCAAACATGATGCAACCCAGGTATATACAAGGATCGTTCAACATCCATAAATCAATAAACATAATATATCACATTAACAGAAGAACAAAAACCATATCATTGGGGCCATTGTGGCACAACTGGTTAAGCCACCGCTTACGACGCTGACATTCAATATCAGAGCATTGGGTGAAGTCCTATCCTTTCTACTCCCATCTAGCTGACTGCTAATGTGCCTGGTAAGGCAATTTAAGATGGAACAAGTACTTTGGCCACTTCCACCCACGTGGGAGACCCAAATGGAGGCCTTGCTTCCTAACTTCAGCCCTGCCAGGACTTGGATTTTTTTTAACCTAGAAGCATTTTATTTAATGTATACAAACTTTATGCATTTCATAAATACAAATGTAGGAACATAGTGGTTCTTCCTATCTTACCTTCCCTCCCTTCTTCCTCCTCCCTCTCCCATTCCCATTCTTATTCTTTACTAAGAGCTACCCTCAATTAACTCTATACCTATAAGATTAATCCTACACTAAGTAAAGAGTTCAACAAACAGTATGGAAAAAAAAAAAAAAAACTGCTCCACAAAGGTAGATTTTGCAGCCATTTGAGAAGTGAACCCATGGATGAAAGATCTCCCTCTCCTTCTCCCCCTAACTCTGACAATTAAATAAGTAAATATTGTTAAATATCACATGATGATCTCAACAGATGCAGAAAAGGTATGTGATAAATCCCACATTTTTTTTTATCATAAAAACTCTGAACAAATAAGATATACAGGAAGCAAACCTTAACATAATAAAGACCATACAGGCCTGCACCACGGCTCAATAGGTTAATCCTCTGCCTGCACACCGGGTTCTAGTCCCGGTTGGGGTGCTGGATTCTGTCCCAGTTGCTCCTCTTCCAGTCCAGCTCTCTGCTGTGGCCCGGGAGTGCAGTAGAGGACAGCCCAGGTCCTTGGGCCCTGCACCCACATGGGAGACCAGAATAAGCACCTGGCTCCTGGCTTCAGATCAACGCCGTGCGCTGGCCACAGCATACCGGCCGCAGCAGTCATTGGAGGGTGAACCAAAGGTAAAGGAAGACCTTTCTCCCTGTCTCTCACTGTCTACTCTGCTTGTCAAAAAATAAAAATTAAATTAAATTAAAAACACCATACAGAGGAAGCCAACATCTAACATCATATTGAATGTGGAAAAGCTAAAACATTTCTCTCTCAGATGTATAAAAAGATAGAGATTCTTACTTTTACTACTTTTATTCAACATACTACAAGAAGTCCTACTCAGTATAATTAAGCAAGAGAAAGAAATAAAGGCTTCTAAATCAGAAAGGAAGAAGTCATATTGTTAATATTTGCAGATGACATGATCTCATATATAAAAAAAAAAAAACAAATTCACCAAGAAAATAATCCAATTTACGATCACTACAAAAAGTTAAACAAGAAATAAATTTAACCAAAGAGGTGAGGGATACAACATTGAAAAACATAATGTGGGGCTGGCGTTGTGGCACAGCGGGTTAAAGCCCTGGCCTAAACTGCCAGCATCCCATATGGGCACCAGTTCTAGTCCTGGCTGCTCCTCTTCCAATCCAGCTCTCTGCTATGGCTTGGGAAAGCAGTAGAAAATGGCCCAAGTCCTTGGGCCCCTGCACCATGTGGGAGACCCGGAAGAGGCTCCTGGCTCCTGGCTTCAGGTTGTTGAAGCTCTGGCCATTGGGGCCATTTGGGGAGTGAACCAGCAGATGGAAGACCTCTATCTCTACCTCTCTCTGTAACTCTTTCAAATAAATAAAATCAATCTTTAAAAAAATATAGCACATTGATTATATTAAATGAAGAGGACAAAGTGGGAAGACAAACCATATTTGTGGAATGGAAGAATAGCAATGAGATACTCATACCACTCCAAAATTATTTACAGATTCAATGAAATCTCTATAAAAATGTCAAATTCATTTTGCACACAAAAAGGCAGTACTAAAATTGTGTATCTATATCTATCTCACTATATATATAACTTTTAAGGTATACAAGCTATATAGAAATAGTTATAGAAATCAAATTCAACTCAAAAGCAAACATTATGAAACAAATATTAAACCTAAAAATAAGCAGTAGATATAGATAGCCATCTAGAGGATGAAACACAAATGGACAACAGGGGCAAAAAAATGCTCAACATTAGTAGTCATCAGGGAAATGCAAATGGATATCTACAACCTCACTTCCGTTATATTAGCTATTATTAAAAGGACTTAGGAAAAAAAAAAACAGTATCAGAAAGGATGTGTAAAAAAGGGTACCTTTGCAAACTGTTGGTGGAAACGTAACAGTACAGCACCATTGAGGAAAACAATATATGGATTCCTCAAAAAGGAAAATACAGAGCTACCATTTGGTCCAGAATTTCACTCCTGGATACATATCCAAGGAAACAAAATTCATTTGCTCAGTAGATATCTCCGCTCCCATGTTTACCATGGCACTATTCAAAATAGCATAAAAAAAATGCAACATTAGAGTCCATCCACTAATGAATGGGTAAAGTAAATTTGGTTCAAATGCACAATGGAATACCATTCAGTCTTAAAAGAATGGAATGGGCCGGCGCCGTGGCTTAACAGGCTAATCCTCCGCCTTGCAGCGCCGGCACACTGGGTTCTAGTCCCGGGTGGGGTGCCGGATTCTATCCCGGTTGCTCCTCTTCCAGGCCAGCTCTCTGCTATGGCCCGGGAGTGCAGTGGAGGATGGCCCAAGTCCTTGGGCCCTGCACCAGCATGGGAGATCAGGAGAAGCACCTGGCTCCTGGCTTCGGGTCAGCGAGATGCGCTGGCCGCAGTGCCCATTAGAGGGTGAACCAACGGCAAAAAGGAAGACCTTTCTCTCTGTCTCTCTCTCTCTCACTATCCACTCTGTCTGTCAAAAAAAAAAAATAAAATAAAAATAAAAAAATAAAAAAAAGAGAATGGAATGTTGTCATTTGCAAAAACATAGATGGAACTGGAGGAGGGCATCATATTAACTGAAAGTAAACTAGGCACAGAAAAACAAGTACTGCTTAACTTCCCATATATGCAGTGTCTAAAAAAAAATGGATCTCACATAAGAAAATAATGGTGATTATTAGAGGCTGGGGCGAGTGAGAGGAGAAAGATGGGAAAGCCCAATTAATGAGTAATAAGCTATAGTTGGAAGTTCTGGGGTTCTAGTGTACAGCAGGGTAACTTCAAAGTTAACTCACTGAGACCAGCAGAGGCAGCAGCCAGAGCAGCCGCAGCCTGCGCCCTCCCTCCGCCGCCCTCCGCCAGCCCCGCGGTCTCTTTTCCCCCTTCCTCCTCCTCCACCCCTTGCCTTCCTGCCCATCCTTGCCTCCCACCATTTCTCTTCCTGCCCGCTCCCCTTTTTCCCATCAGTCACCTCCTTTGGCTTCACCCCATCAGTGACCAAAGACTTGACCACTCAGAGTCTAGCTCACAAGAACACTGCTCACCGTGGACACCAGTGGGATTGAAGGTGGATTAAATGTCACTCTCACCATCTGTCTACTTATACATGGCAAGGAAGTTGGCGCTATCATCAGAAAGAAAGGAGAATCTGTTAAGAAGATGCACTAGGAGAGTGGTGCATGTATCAACATCTCAGAAGGGAATTGTCCTGAGAGAATTATCACTTTGGCTGGACCCACTAAAGCCATCTTCAAAGCATTTGCTATGATCATTGACAAACTGGAAGAGGACATCAGCAGCTCTATGACCAATAGCACATCTGCCAGAAGACCTCCAGTGACCCTGAGGCTGGTGGTTCCTGCTAGTCAGTGTGGCTCTCATCGGAAAAGGTGGTTGCAAGATCAAATACAAGAGAGTACAGGGGCTCAGGTGCAGATGGCAGAGGATGGGCTCCCCAACTCGACTGAGTAGGCCATCACTATTGCTGGCATCCCGCAATCCACCATTGAGTGTGTCAAACAGATCGGTGTGGTCATGTTTGGAGTGCCCCTTGAAGGGCATGAACATCTCATACCGACCCAAGACGTCCAGTTCTCTGGTCATCTTTGCAGGTGGTCAGGACAGGTTCAGCACAGGCAGCGACAGTGCGAGCTTTCCCCGCACCACCCCATCCATGTGCCTCAACACTCACCTGGGAGGACCACCATTCAAGGACAGTATGCCATTCCACTGTCAGATTTGACCAAGCTGCACCAGTTGGCAATGCAATAGCCTCATTTTCCTGTGACCAATGGCAACACCGGATTCAGTGGCATTGAATTCAGCTCTCCAGAGGCCAAAGGCTATTGGGCAGGTCCTGATGCATCTGCTCAACCACCTCTCATGAACTCACCATTCCAAATGATTTGATTGGCTGCATAATTGGGCATCCAGGTGCCAAAATCAATGCGATCCGTGAGATGTCTGGGGTACAAATCAAAACTGCGAGCCCAGTAGAAGGATCTACTGATAGGCATGTTACCATTACCTGATCCGCTGCTACCATCAGCCTGGCTTAATCTCTAATCAATGTCGGGCTTTCCTCGGAGACAGGTGGCATGCAGAGCAGCTAGAACAATGCAGATACACCCATAATCCCTTTCACCACCACCAATGATCCATCTGTGTAGCTTCTGAACAGTCAGTGATTTCAGGTTTTAAACAGTTTGTAAATTTTCAGTTTCTACACACTTCATAACCCACTAGTGATTTTTTTTAATTAAAAGTGTTTTATTCTTTTCTTTGTTCAGCTGTTAATGCTGAGATCCATATTTCGTTTTATAAGCTTCTCCCCGTGTGGGTTTTTTTTTTTTTTTCCTTTTTTTTTTTTTTTTGGCTCATGAATGTTTCTGTTTCTCATGGAAAGGTAAGAGTGGAATATTAATACATTTCAGTTTACTTCTGTAATGTCAGGAATTTTTCAAAAAATTAAAAAATGGACTGGAAAAAAGTTAACTCCTTATATATTTCTATATAGAAATAAACTACGGTGGATGTTCTCACCATAAAAAAAAAATGGAACATGTTTTAGAAGATACATATGTTCACCCTGATTGAATCATCACACATTACTGAGGTTACGTCTGTTAATTTCCTTTAAGAAAATAAAGTAAGTTGTGGCACAGTGGGTTTAACTGATGCTTGTGACAAAAGCATCCTACATCATTGTGCCAATTCCAGACTCTGCTGCTCTGCTTTCCATCCTGCTTCCTGCTAATATGCCTGGGAAGGCATATTTGGGTTCCTGCCATTCACGTAGGAGCCCTGAGTAGAGTTTCTGGATCCTGGCTTTGATTGGTCCCAGCCTAGCCCAGGTCATTCTGGCCATATGGAGGGTTAACCAGAGCATAGAAGCTCTTCTCTCTCTCTCTCTCTCTCTCTTTTCCCTTTCAAATCATTAAAAGAAAGTAAATTTTAAAAACTAAATAAAACCTATGTGTAGATAACCCGAGTTTTTATAATATTGAGTTTATATGAACAATGTAACATTATATATAAATATTTTAAAGATTTTATTTATTTATTTGAGAGGAAGAGTTAGAGAGAGAGGGAGAGACAGAGAGAAAGGTCTTCCATTTGCTAAAGAGAAGCAGTAGGGACATGAATCAGCACTCATTTGGGATGCTGTCGCCACAGGCAGAGGCTTAGTCTACTATACCACAGCACTAGCCCCAACATTATATTGTTGATAGATACAAATAAAGTAGAAATGTCATGTATTTGAAATGATGTGAAGATAATCTTCACTTATTGTTTTATTGAAAGAGCTGATTAAATTTCCTAAGATTTGAAGATTGCTGAGAAAAAAAATGACTCAAGTTAAAGTTCTATCCCTGGATGGTTGTATGCCTTTGAGAAAATTACTTAAAATCTGTGCCACTTTTCTATAATATGAAATAGGAATAGTAATACTTCCAAACCTAAGGGGACAATACGAAAAATTAATGAAATTTTAAATCAGAATACTCTGCACATAAATCACCCTTAAAAGGTGAATTATCTTAGATAATGAAATCATTAGTAGCAATATGCTAAATTTTTAAACAATAAGTATAAGTAGATATCTTTGTATTTTTATGTAATGGAATTAGCCATGATTTATAATTTTTCAATTTATTGGCTACATTGTCTTAGAAGAGTAACCAATCTAGCCTGAGCCTTGACTTTCAATGGTAAAATATGCTATAATTATAAATGTTTTATCATTATCAGAATATTGTCATAAAATAGCATTTCTGAACTGCAAATCCATCTGAAATGCAATTTCCTACTACATGGTTTATTTAAAACATCTTAGACCATTGGATGGGAGAGTTACAAGGAAGTATAGAGAAGGACATATAATGCTATAGCAATTTTCAATAATTATCATTATCTGTAACGATTCAAATATTTTCCTCAATTCTTTTCTCCCTCCCTCTTTCATATCCTTCAATCCACTCCTCTCGTTTTACTTCTTTTTTGATTTTTCACTCCTTTTCCTTTCCTAGTTCTTTACAATTTGGTTTCCAGTGTAGAACTAATTATATTTATCATTTTTAAAAACTTTAATATTCTAGAGAAATTTAAGGTATTCTACTAATTTAATTTTGGTGTAGTGTTTTTCCCTTCATTCAGTATGAAATAGTACAACTTACCAAAGTGTCTTCATCCATCTGGCCTACTGTAACTAAACACCAGGTCTCAGTGGTGTATAAATGACAGAAATGTATTCCTCAGGTCCTTGAGGCTTGGAAGCCAAAGATCAAGGTATGGCAGATAGGTACCTCATTCATAGATGGCACCTTCTCACTTATCCTCACCTGGTAGAAGACAAATTCTCCTGGGACTAATTTATAAGAGCACTAATCTTGTTCATGAGGGATGCACACTAAAGATTTAGGCATTAAAGACCATTTCAGGCATGGAAAGCCAAGACAAAGTGGCAGAAATGTTCTGCCTGAAAGATATCCGTGAGTGAGACCCCAGTGGAAAGAAGGGGCCATCAAAGAAGGATGTACTTTTCTCTGAAGGGAGGAGAGAACTTCCACTTTGCATATGGCCCTATCTAAATACCAATGGAGTTTGTGGACTCAAAAGGCTTCCATAGCCTTGGCAGCTCACGTCAAGAGCCTCAGATGATCATTGACGTCATAAATAAGAGTGTCAGTTGTTAAATCAACAACAGGAGCCACTGTGCACTTGCTCCCTATGTTGGAGACCTCTGTTCTCATTGAGGTATACTATGAGAATTAATTGTAAAATTTGTCTTCAAACTGTACTTTATACTTTGTGTGTCTGTGTGGGTACAAATAGTTGAAATCTCTACTTAGTATAGAGTTGGTCTTCTGTACATAAAGTCAATTAAAAATGAATCTTAATGGAAAATGGAATGGGAAAGGGAGTGGGATGTGGGATAAGTGTGGGATGGGAGGGTGGGAATGGGGGAAGAAACACTATATCCCTAAAAGCTGTACATATGAAATTTGAATTCATCAAATAAAAAACCTTTCATCAAATAAAACTTTCCAAAAAAAAAATATTTGGGGTCTGGTGCTATGGCGTAGTGAGTAAAGCTGCTGTGACCGGTGCTGGCATCTCATATGGATGCCGGTTAGAGTCCCAGTTGCTCCACTTTTGATCCAACTCTCTGCTATAGCCTGGGAAAGCAGTAGAAGATAGCACAAGTCCTTGGACCCCTGCACGCACATGGGAGACCTGGAGGAGGCTCCTGGCTCCTGGCTTTGGATCAGCCCAGCTCCAGCCATTGCAGCCACTTGGGGAGTGAACCAATGGATGGAAGATATTCTCTCTCTCTCTCTCTCTCTCTCTCTCTGCCTCTCCTTTTCCATGTAACTCTTCCAAATAAATAAATAAATAAATAAATCTTTTAAAAAAGATTTCATCATTGCCCAAAAGCCCAAAAATCTATCCCAGCGCTCGCTTTATAATAACATCAGACTGCTGAATGGCTTTCCAAATATGAAGCTCATGGACACAGACTTTCAAATCATAGAATATGTACATTCCAAATTTTGGTATGCTGTAGATTAAACTAAGTGTGATAATCAACTTAATGCCTATATACCTCTATTATCTAACAGGAAATTTAATACCTGCTTATCTATGTCAATAAAAATATAAATTCTATGAATTCCATAAATCAATTTGTAAAAATACTATGATACTGAGTTTTTCTACCTTATTTATTCAAGAAAATTCGACAGTAATCCATTTAAATAAACACACACTAACAAATACTCTTAAACCTCATTATTCAAGGACTGAATATCTTTTAATTGTCTCATAGCCAAAATTTATAGTTAATGTGTCTTCCCAAATTCATTATTTTGAACATTTTCATGGTTATTTGTGGATATGTATAATGGCAAAACCAGTAAGTCATTTGATGAGCACATTCTAAGTTGAGTCCAATAAGGTGAAACTCTGCCTTTTCTGTTCTAACTCATATTCCATAAAAAGTCCTTTTCACAGTATGTTTATTGCCATATTTTTCAATTTCTGTGTTTTTGTTGGTGGTTTTACTGTTTAAAATGGGCCCCAAGTGTAGAACTAAGGGGTTAAGTGCAAGAATGCTATAATGTGTCTTTATAGAGAAACTTTGTATTAGATATATGTCAGATAGGCCACAAATTCAATGTTTACCCAATAATATGTAACATCCAGAAAAAAGTAGAGTAAATTTGCTAATCTGCGTTGAGGCCACTCCAGAAAGGACCAAAGGAACATCTATACAGGATAATAAAACTATGAAGAGCATTGAAAATAAGTTAAATGTGTATTTATGAGATGATGGCAGATGAAGAAAAAAGTTGTAGTAGAAAGCATTACTGCAGGCTACAAAACATATTTATGGTATTATTATCCAGGATCAGGAAAACATTAAACACTTGCCAGTTGTTGTTGGCTACCATATTTTTTTTTCAATGGCACCTTGTAATTTTATTACCAACTCTTCTTTTAAATTTTATTTATGTTATCCAAGTTTTACATATTCCATATATACAGATTTAGAAACATACTGGCACCCCCCTACACACACACACACACACACTCCAACTTTTCTTCCCCCTTCTTCTCGGATTCCCACTAAATATTTACAATGATCTATTATCAGTATACTTAATGATCTTACAAATAATCCTAATATAAGTAAAAGAGTTCAATAAGTAATATGAAAAAACAAAATAAAACAAAAAAGCTGCTCCCCAACAGAAGAGATAAGGGCAACAAACCAATCATGAATTCTCAAAATGTCCATTTCACTACAATGCATTACATTTCAGGTACATTATTAGTTACCTCAGATCAGAGAAAGCATATGATATTTGTGTTTTGGGGACTGGCTTATTTCACTAAGTATAATGGTTTTCAGTTAAACCATCTTGTTGCAAAAGACAGAATTTCATTTTTTTAACAGCTGAATGGTACTCCATAGTATATGTATACCATAATTTCTTAATCCAGTAAACAGGTGATGGGCATCTGGGTTGATTCCATATGTTAGCTATTGTGAATTCTGCTACAATGAACATGTGGGTACAGACACTCTTTAATATACTGATTTCTTTTGGTTTGGGTAAATTCCCAGGAGTGGGATGGCTGGATCACATGGTAGGTGTACATCCAGATTTCTGAGGTATCTCCATACTGTCTTCCACAGTGGTTGCACCAGTTATAGTCTGTTTAGCAAATGGTGCTGGGGAAAATGGATCAGAAGTATGAAACTAGACTCCTACTTTTACACCTTAAACAAAAATCCACTAAAAATGGAACAAAGACCTAAATCTATGACCTAATATCAAATCATTAGAGAATTCTGGAGAAACTCTGCAAGACATAGGTACAGGCAAAAATTCCTGGAAAAGACCCCAGAAGCACAGGCAATCAAAGTCAAAATTGACAGGTGGGATTACATCAAGCCAAGAGGCTCCTGCAATGCAAAAGAAACATTCAGCAAAGTGAAAAGGCAACCAACAGAATGGGAGAAAATATTTACAAACTACACAAATGATAAAAGGTTGACATCCAGAATCTATAAAGAGCTCAAGAAATTCGACAACAACAAAGCAATCCAGTCAAGAAATGGGCAAAGGACTTGAACAGGCATTTTTCAAGAAAGGAAATTCAGGGCCGGTGCCGTGGCTCGCTAAGCTAATCCTCTGCCTGCGGCACCAGTACCCCGGGGGTTCTAGTCCCGGTTGGGGCACTGGATTCTGTCCCGGTTACTCCTCTTCCAGTCCAGCTATTTGCTGTGGCCCAGGAAGGCAGTGGATGATGGCCCAAGTCCTTGGGCCCTGCACCCACATGAAAGCACTTGGCTCCTGGATTCGGATCGGCACAGCACGCCGGCCATAGCGGCCATTTGCGGGGTGAAACAATGGAAAGAAGACCTTTCTCTCTGTCTCTGTCTCTCTCACTGTCTAACTCTGCCTGTCAAAGAAAAAAAAAGAAAGAAAGGACATTCAAATGACCAACAAACACATTGAAAAATGCTCAGGATCACTAGCCTAGCCATTAGGGAAATGCAAATCAAAACCACCATGAAGTTTCATTCAACCCAGTTAGAATGGCTTTCCTACAGACATCAACAAATGAAAAATGATGGCAAGGACATGGGGAAAAAAGTACTCTGTTTCACTGTTGCTGGTAATGTCTTATGTGTTTTGAAAGGTGATATAGTGTGAGAAATCTTAAGCTCGCAGGTGATACAGGTTCTGCAGTACAGGAAGCTGATAGAGAAGTTTTTTTTTAAAAAAAAAAAAAAACCTGCTAAGTGATATACAGTAAAAATACTGTGGAAAAGCAGGTTTCAGTGTTAACATGAGAATGCATTGTTTTACAGAACATTAGGAAAATAAACTATAAAATGCTAATGGCCTTTAAATTCCTTGACTTTAATTTATTAACATTGAAATTGATTATTTTAAAGAAATATATATTAAATAAGATATATTTTAACAGAAGCACAGATAAAACAAGTTTTGTATTGATTGGTTGATGAAAATGTTTTGGCCAGTGTTTTACAGAAACCTAATATCTTTCCATAGAAGCAGTTATTCTAGATTTAAATGCTAATTCAGTGTTTTCTGTAGCAATTTAGAAGAGGACACCATGAACAATATGTGTCTAATCTTTGTTTTCTACTATCAATCCAGTCACACACATATACATGCATGCAGTCACATATGGCATTAGTAAAAAACTAAAATGCGAATAAACTTAATTTAAACTATGTTCCAATAGTTAAGAAAGTGAAAAAATTTAGTGAATAGCTCTTAAATAATTTTTGTCTGTAAAATAGATTCCGGCCAGCACCACGGCTCAATAGGCTAATCCTCCACCTGTGGTGCCGTCACACCGGGTTCTAGTCCCAGTCGGGGTGCCAGATTCTGTCCCGGTTGCTCCTCTTCCAGTCCAGCTCTCTGCTGTGGCCCGGGATTGCAGTGGAGGATGGTCCAAGCGCTTGAGCCCTGCACCCGCATGGGAGACCAGGAGAAGCACCTGGCTCCTGGCTTCAGATCAGCGCAGTGCACTGGCCGCAGTGCGCTGGCCGCAGTAGCCATTGGACGGTGAACAAACGGAAAAAGAAAGACCTTTCTCTCTGTCTCTCTCTCTCATTGTCCACTCTGCCTGTCAAAAAAAAAAATAGTTTCCAATATTTTCTCTCAAGAAAATTGGTGAATGATCACATGTATACCTGATAGAGCACTGAAAGATATTTAATAGTATCACTATTTTGTTTTCACACAAATAGTATGTGAAACTTGTTCTAATAATGTTCTGTCATATTCAGAAAAGTGTTGTCATTAAAAAGAAGCTTTGTGATTTTTAGTTTTATAAAAGTAGATATTAAATCCATGTGACATATGCTAATGAATACATTTAGATAAATGATACTAGTCACAGTTTGAAATGATGTGTTTCAGTATTTCAGAAATCATAATTTGAAATTATTTAAAATTTGTCAAAAAGTTTAATATAAACAAAATGTGTAGTGTATATATACATATATGTGTTCATCTAATATGTATTTATTTATTAATTTATACTTGATTTATTTAAATCAGCACTAGAACAAAACAAAGAATTTCAGGAAGAAGTCTTGCTTTATTTCTCCTCATATAACAAGATAAATTTCGGAGTCCGGCAAGATGGCGGAATAGGAAGAGAGCACACTGATAGTCCGGAAAGAGACAGTTTAATTAAAGTGGAGATACTGCAGGTTCAAGTAAGAGTTGGGGAAGAAACAGCAGAGGAAACTCTTCCAGAACTAGTGATTCATGGTGGACCTGAGTGGAAGGCATGCACGCTCACGGCTTGGGACAACAGGCACAGAATCTACGCACTGGCGCTGGAATGGGAGGTGAGCCGAAACCTCACTAGCCCAAGACACTGGCAGGAAAGCAGAAGGAGAAGCTCAGAGGGAACGAGGCTTGAAGCCCCATGGGGGAAAGTTCACCAGGCTAACTAGAGGAGAGAGGAAAAAAAAAAAAAGGGACCAGTACCCACACGAGTCTCTCTCTCTCTCTGCTCACCTCTCAAAGGTGAGCAAAACAAAGAGCAGGCGCCATTTTGGACATATGTAAAAGCTGTGCGACCTCAGGGCTGCACCCACCCTCAGCAAAGCAGAAAAACCTGACTTTGAGGGGGTGAAATAAGAGGTTAGGACCCAGTGAATGTGTAGAGCTAATGAACTGAGACTGTGAAAAAAGAGACGGTGGGTGAGAATACTCACGGAGTTCTTGTGAGCACTCTCCAGAGACGCTACAGTTCGGTAACCTTGGCAACCCAGTGGGAGACTGCAGGAGAATTTGAGCCCACACTGAGGGCAGCACAGATTCCCTGTGTGGTCCTTGGGAAAGAGCAGATGAATGTTATACCCACAGGAGCCAGAGATTGGAAGCTGACTGCCTTCAATTCCGCTCAGCTGTGTGGAATTACTTCCCTTCTGAATAAAAAAGAGAGAGAGAGAGAGATTTACCAGGCCTAACCTGGGATTGTCACCTATGGCACACCCTTAACCCTGAAGAACCAAACAGAGCTCTCCGGCCACACCCATCTCAAGCATCTGAGGCTCCATCAAAAGCAGACAGTCCACTTAATCTAGGGTCATATTATACCAAGAAAAACCACCACAGCAAGGGAAAAAAAAAGAATAAACCAAAGAATATCTCCACAATGCCAAGCAACAAACACATAAACTGAGGAAACAAGAACAAGGAAGACATTATGACGCCCCCAAATGAACAGGACACCCCAAGCCAAGATTGTGAAATGATGAGATAGAAGAAATGCAAGATACGGATTTCAAAAAAATTATGATAAGAACATTTAGAAGTTTTCAAAAACAAATTATTGAACTACAGAAATCCTTACTGGACAGGATAGAAAATCTCTCTCATGAAAATGAAATCTTAAGGAGGAATCAAAATGAAATGCAGAAACTAGTAGAACAGGAAAGTGTGATAGTGAAGAGAAATAAAAATTAAATGAAGAACTCAATAGATCAAATGACAAACACATTAAAGAGACTTAAAAACAGAATGGTTGAAGCAGAAGAGAGAATATAGTTCTTAGAAGACAGAGCACAGGAAAGTATACAGTCAAACCAAAGAAAAGAAGAGGAAATTATAAATCTAAAAAATATTGTTGGGAATCTACAGAATACTACTAAAAAACCCAACATTTGGATTCTAGGAGTTGCTGAAGGCATAGAGAGAGAGAAAGGATTAGAAGGCATTTTTAGTGAGATACTGGCAGAGAACTTCCCGAGTATGGAGAAGGACAGAAACATCCTAGTACAGGAAGCTCATAGAACCCCTAGTTAACATGAACAAAAGAGATCCTCACCATGACACATTGTAATCAAACTCACCAAAGTGAAACATAGAGAAAAGATTCTAAAATGTGCAAGAGAGAAACGTCAGATTACTCTCAGAGGATCTCCAATTAGACTCACAGCAGAATTCTCATCAGAAACCCTACAGGCTAGGTTGGAATGGTGAGACATAACCCAGGTATTAAGAGAGAAAAACTGCCAGCTCAGACTATTATATACTGCAAAGCTCTCATTTGTGAATGAAGGTGAAATAAAGACCTTTCATAGCAAACAGAAACTGAAAGAATTTGTTGCCACTCATCCTGCCCTGCAAAAGATGCTTACAGATGTGTTATACACAGAAACACAGAAACATGGTCATCAATATGAAAGAAGGTAAAGGAAGGAAACCTCACAGCAAAAGATAACAGGAAGTTCAAAGCATATATTAGAAAACATCTTTGGGAAAATGGCAGAGAAAAGTTACTACTTATCAATAGTCACATTGAACGTTAATGGCCTCAACTCCCCAGTTAAAAGACACCAATTGACTGAATAGGTTAAGGAACAAAACCCATCTATTTGCTGCTTACAAGAAACGCATCTTTCCAACAATGATGCATACAGACTGAAAGTGAAAGGCTGGAAAAAGATATACCATGCCAACAGAAATGAAAAAAGAGCAGGCGTAGCCATCTTAATATTGGACAACATAAACTTTACCACAAAAACTGTTAGGAGAGACAAAGAGGGGCACTACATAATGATTAAGGGATCCATTCAACAGGAAGATATAATGATTATCAATGAATACGTACCTAATTACAGAGCACCAGTTTATTTAAAACACATGTTAAGGGACTTAATGGGAGACTTAGACTCCAATACAATAGTATTGGGGGACTTCAATGCTCCACTCTCAGAAATATACAGATCAACTGGACAGAAGATCAAAAAGGAAACAGCAGATTTAAACGACACTATAGCCCAAATGGATCTACAGATATCTATAGAACTTTTCATCCCACACTTAAAAAATTTACATTCTTCTAAGCAGTACATGGAACCTACTCTATGACTGACCACATCCTAGGCCATAAAGCAAGTCTCAGCAAATTCAAAAGAATTAGAATCATACCATGTAGCTTCTCAGACCATAAAGGAATGAAGTTGGAAATTAGCAACTCAGGAATCCCTAGAGCACGTACAAACACATGGAGACTGAACAACATGCTCCTGAATGAACAATGGGTCATAGAAGAAATTAAAAGAGAAATCAAAAATTTTCTGGAAGTAAATGAGGACAACAGCAGAACATATCAAAATTTATGGGATACAGAAAAAGCAGTGGTAAGAGGAAAGTTTATATCAATAGGTTCCTACATCAAGAAATTGGAAAGGAACCAAATAAATGAGCTTTCAATGCATCTCAAGGATCCAGAAAAACTGCAGCAAACCAGACACAAAGCTAGTAGGAGAAGAGAAATAATGAAAATCAGAGAAGAAATCAATAGGATTGAATAAAAAAAAATTACAAAAAATCAGCCAAATGAAGAGCTGGTTTTTTGACAAAATAAACAAAATTGACACCCCATTGGCCCAACTAACTAAAAAAAGAAAAGATCCAAATCAATAAAATCAGAGATGAAAAAGGAAACGTAACAACAGACACCATAGAAATAAAAAAGAATCATCAGAAATTATTACAAGGACTTGTGGCCAGCAAACAGGGAAATCTATCAGAAATGGATAGATTCCTCGACACATGGAACATACCTAAATTGAACCAGGAAGACATAAAAAACCTAAACAGACCCATAACTGAGACAGAAGTTGAAACAGTAGTAAAGGCCCTCCCAACAAAGAAAAGCCCAGGGCCAGATGGATTCACTGCTGAATTCTACCAGACATTTAAAGAACAACTAACTCCAATTCTTCTCAAACTATTCAGGGCAATCGAAAAAGAAGGAATCCTCCCAAATTCTTTCTATAAAGCCAGCATCACCTTAATTCCTAAGCCGGAAAAAAAAGCAACATTGAAAGAGAATTACAGACCAATATCCCTGATGAACATAGACACAAAAATCCTCAATAAAAATCTCGCCAACAGAATGTAACAACACATCAGAAAGATCATCCACCCAGACCAAGTGGGATTTATCCCTGGTATGCAGGGAAGGTTCAGTGTTCACAAAACAATCAATGTGATACACCACAATAACAGACTGCAGAAGAAAAACCATATGATTATCTCAATAGATGCAGAGAAAGCATTCGATAAAATACAACACCTTTTCATGATGAAACATCTAAGCAAACTGGGTATAGAAGGAACATTCCTCAATAAAATCAAAGCATTTTATGAAAAAACCATGGCCATCATTCTATTGAATGGGGAAAAGTTGGAAGCATTTCCACTGAGATCCAGTACCAGACAGGGATGCCCACTCTTATCATTGCTCTTCAATATAGTTCTGGAAGTTTTAGCCAGATCTATTAGGCAAGAAAAAGAAATTAAAGGGATACAAATTGGGAAGGAAGAACTCAAACTATCCCTCTTTGAAGATGATATGATTCTTTATTTAGGGGACCCAAAGAACTCTACTAAGAGACTACTGGAACTCATAGAAGAGTTTGGCAAAGTAGCAGGATATAAAATCAATGCACAAAAATCAAAAGCTTTTGTATACACAGGCAATGCCACTGCTGAGAATGAACTGCTAAGATAAATCCCATTCACAAAAGCCACAAAAACAATAAAATACCTTGGAATAAAGATAACCAAGGATGTTAAAGATCTCTATGATGAGAATTACAAAAACTTAAATAAAGAAATAAAAGAGGATACCAAAAAATGGAAAAACTTCCATGCTCATGGATTGGAAGAATCAATATCATCAAAATGTCCATTCTCCCAAAAGCAATTTATAGATTCAATGTGATACCAATCAAAATACCAAAGACATTCTTCTCAGATCTGGAAAAAATGATGCTGAAATTCATATGGAGACACAGGAGACCTCGGATAACTAAAGCAATCTTGTTAGAACAAAAACAAAGCCAGCAGCATCACAATACCAGATTTCAGGACATACTACAGGGCAGTTGTTATCAAAACAGCATGGTACTGGTACAGAAACAGATGGATAGACCAATGGAACAGAATAGAAACACAAGAAATCAATCCAAACATCTACAGCCAACTTAATTTGATCAAGGATCCAAAACCAATCCCTGGATTAAGGACAGTCTATTCAATAAATGGTGCTGGGAAAACTGGATTTTCACGTGCAGAAGCATGAAGCAAGACCCATACCTTTCACCTTACACAAAAATCCACTCAACATGGATTAAAGACTTAAATCTACGACCTGACACCATCAAATTATTGGAAAGCATTGGAGAAACCCTCCAAGATATAGGTACTGGCAAAGACTTCTTGGAAAAGACCCCAGAGGCACAAGCAGTCAAAGCCAAAATTAACATTTGGGATTGCATCAAATTGAGAAGTTTCTGTACTTCAAAAGATACAGTCAGGAAAGTGAAGAGGCAACCAACAGAATGGGAAAAAATATTTGCAAACTATGCAACAGATAAAGGGTTGATAACCAGAATCTACAAAGAGATCAAGAAACTCCACAACATCAAAACAAACAACCCACTTAAGAGATGGACCAAGACCTCCATAGACATTTTTCAAAAGAGGAAATCCAAATGGCCAACAGACACATGAAAAAAAGTTCAAGATCACTTGCAATATGAGAAATGTTAATCAAAACCACAATGAGGTTTCACCTCACCCCGGTTAGATGGCTCACATTCAGAAATCTACCAAGAACACATGCTGCCAAGGATGTGAGGAAAAAGGGACACTAACCCACTGTTGGTGGGAATGCAAACTAGTAAAGCCACTATGGAAATTAGTCTGGAGATTCCTCAAAAACCTGAATATTACCCTACCATACAACCTAACCATCCCACTCCTTGGAATTTACCCAAAGGAAATTAAATTGGCAAACAAAAAAGAGGTCTGCACCTTAATGTTTATTGAAGCTCAATTCACAATAGCTAAGACCTGGAATCCCATCAACAGTAGACTGGATAAAGAAATTATGAGACATGTACTCTATAGAATACTATACAGCAGTAAAAAAAACAATGAAATCCGGTCATTTGCAACAAAATGGAGGAATCTGGAAAACATCATGCTGAGTGAATTAAGCCAGTCCCAAAGGGACAAATATCATATGTTCTTCTGATTGGGGACAACTAACTGTGCTCCAAAAAGGAAACCTGTTGAAGTGAAATGGACACTATGAGAAACAGTGACTTGATCAGCCTTTTTCCCGCCTGTTGATGTACAATGTAATACTTTATCCCTTTTAGTTTTTTTTTTTTTTTGTTCTAGTTAATACTATTGGTTGAACTCTGTAATTGACACACATTTATTCTTAGGTGTTGAAATTTAACTGAAAAGTGATCCCTGTTAAATATAAGAGTGGGAATAAGAAAGGGAAGAGATGTACAATTTGGGACTTGCTCAATCAGACTTGCCCCAAATGGAGTTAGAAATGTGCCAAGGGATTCCAATACAATCCCATCAAGGTGCATTGTACCAATGCCATCTCACTAGTCCAAGTGATTAATTTCAGTTCACAATTGATCACACTGATAGGTCTAAGAGTCAAAGGGATCACATAAACAAGACTAGTGTCTGCTAATACCAACTGATAGAATAAAAAAGGGAGAGAAAGACCCAACATGGGAAGCGGGATACACATGAAACTCATAGAATGGCAGATGTCCTAAACAGCACTCTGATCTCAGAATCAACCCTTAAGGCATTCGGGTATGGCTGAAGACCCCATGAGAGTATTCTAGGCATGGAAAGCCAAGACACTCTGGCAAAAAAAAAAAAAAACCAAACAAACAAAAAAAACCTAAATGAAAGATCTTTGCAAGTGAGATCCCAGTAGAAAGAAGGGGCCATCAAAGGAGGTGATATCTTTCTCTGAAGGGAGGAGAGAACTTCCACTTTTACTATGATCTTGTCTAAGATCGAAGTCAGCGAACTCAAAAGGCTTCCATAGCCTTGGCAACTCATGACTAGAGCCTAGGGAGATTACTGATGCCATAAACAAGACTGTGAATTGGTTAAGTCAACAACAGGAGTCACTGTGCATTTACTCCTCATGTAGGATCTCTGTCCTTAATGTGTTATTCAATGTGAATTAATTCTATAACTAGGACTCAAACAGTATTTTACACTTTAAGTTCTGTGTGGTTGCAAGCTGATGAAATCTTAATATATACTAAATTGATCTCCTGTATATAAAGATAATTGAAAATGAATCTTGATGTGAATGGAATGGGAGAGGGAGCAGGATATGGGAGGGTTGCCAGTGGGAGGGAAGTTATGGGGGGAAAAGTGATTGTAATCCATAAACTGTACTTTGGAAACTAATCTTTACCAAATAAAAGTTTAAAAAAAAGATAAATTTCCACAGCACTAACTATTCAACACTCATTTTATTCCTGTTACTATTTTTAAAGTTCCCTGAAGTATCTATGTATGTGTATTTCTGACTGCTTTGGCGTATTGAATCCCTCTACATACCTATTCTTGGTCTACCAGCATTTTAAAACCTTTGTGACTTTGTATTTTATATTTGCATCCACTACAGATAATCTCATTTTTTGTTTTAAATTTTGACTAGAGGGTACATATATGGCCTATGGATTGCCACGCCAGTAAAATGTCTAGGTCTCATTTCATAGTGTCGTTTCCTGCTAATGCAGACCCTGAGAAGCAGCAAGTGATGGGCTGGGTAGTTGGGTCCCTGATACTCATGTGGGAGACCTTGACTGAGTTCCTGGCTTCAGTCTGGTCCAGCCCCTACCCTTAGGAGCATCTTTGGCGTGAACCAATGCATGGGGGCTCTCTCTGTCTCTCACTGCTTCTCTTTTTATCAAATAAAACAAAATTGACTTGGCTATTTGTATTATATTCCTCTTTAAAAAAAAAAATCCAAGTAACTCAAAATATCAAGCACAGTTTTTAATTGGTAATTAAGTAAATGATGACTCATGACATTGAAAATATCCCATTCATTCAAAACTTCTTTCACTTTTTTTTCATTTTTTTAATAATTTTATTTATTTATTTATTTATTTTGACAGGCAGAGTGGATAGTGAGAGAGAGAGAGACAGAGAGAAAGGTCTTCCTTTTTGCCTTTGGTTCACCCTCCAATGGCCTCTGCGGCCGGCGCATCTCGCTGATCCGAAGCCAGGAGCCAGGTGCTTCTCTTGGTCTCCCATGCGGGTGCAGGGCCCAGGGACTTGGGCCATCCTCCACTGCCTTCCCAGGCCATAGCAGAGAGCTGGCCTGGAAGAGGGGAAACCGGGATAGAATCCGGCGCCCCGACTGGGACTAGAACCCTGTGTACTGGTGCCGCAAGGCAGAGAATTAGCCTGTTAAGCCACGGCGCCATTCATTCAAAACTTCTTTCACTTTTTTTTTTTTTTTTTTTTTTTTGTGCATGTGTGTGTGACAGGCAGAGTTAGACAGTGAGAGAGAGAGACAGAGAGAAAGGTTTTCCTTTTTCTGTTGGTTCACCCCCAAGTGGATGCTACAGCCGGCGCATTGTGGCCAGCGCGCTGCACCGATCCGAAGCCAGGAGTCAGGTGCCTCCTCCTGGTCTCCCATTTGGGTGCAGGGCCCAAGGACCTGGGCCATCCTCCACTGCCACAGCAGAGAGCTGGACTGGAAGAGGAGCAACCGGGACAGAATCCGGGGTCCCAACTGGGACTAGAACCCAGAGTGCCAGCGCCGCAGGCAGAGGATTAGCCTAGTGAGCTGTGTGCCAGCCTGTTCAAAACTTAACATATCAATACATTTTTAAATTTATTTCTGCATAAGGGGAGGGTTGTGGGTGGGAGGGAAGTTTTGGGAGGGGGAAGCCATTATAACCCATAAGCTGTACTTTGGAAATTTATATTCATTAAATAAAAGTTTAAAAAAATATTTTGCACCAAAAAAAAATAAATTACAAATTCCATTTTTAATTAAAAAAAAAGTACATTATGTGGTTGCATAACAATGCCACTCTTTAGAGTGTTAAGATAGTGATAAGAATGATTTTTAAAAACTTTTCTGGTATATTTTTATAACCAGTTGTTCTGGTTAAGACAACATTGATCAGTCCATGGACAATTAATTCTGCAATCTTACCTGCAATTATCAATCTTTTTCCCCTAGAACCATTGATTTTGGTTTTAAAGTGAAAATCAAATTTATGAGATAGTTTGCCAACACCAAGTTTACCTTACTCAAAAAAAGGAAATGAAGCAAAGAACACAGAGTGTCCTGCCGCATTCTGCATTCTGGAGTTATGCTGTGTCCCAGACACAGGAATCAACATAGCTACTCTGCTTAGAAGTAAAGCTGTGTAGGTGCAAACAGTCTTAATTAAAGCAAGCCTTCAGACCTGGGGAACCTTCTGCTTCATCTCATTAATTGCATGTTTTACATTAATTAAAAATTAGTCATTAAAGAATCTCGGTACAGAATTACAGCATATTTCAAAGGCTTAGCCAGAGTTTCATGTGTGTGCAATATAGATTCACCGAGTTAGCATAGAAAGGGATATTTGACCAGCGATCAAATTCTTAGACATTTTGGGAGGATGGCAACTAGAGCATATGTCATAGATCAACTGACACAGCTCTATCCAAATTGTAGTTCTCTTATTTAGCCCATAGTCAGTTCCAAATGTTGGATCAAATCATTAAAATTTATGACACTTCTTTCCTTGCAAATCTTTCCAGTGCATGCCCTTTACTTCTTGTGTTATAAATTTAGTCTGAATCTTTAGTGTCAGCTTAACTGTAACCATGATAACAGCCATCGTGTTTTGCTATTTACTTTAATGAAAATTAATCAATAGGATCTTCATTCAGTGTATTCAGAGTATTTTAATATATGATTTACATGACATTATAATTTGTATTAATGATAATAAGAGTTCGTTCTGCATGAATAGGATATGGTTTTGGGACAAGTTTTGTCAGTAAATACATAGAAGGATATTTCAAGGTAGAGTACTTTTACTTTTCTCCTTTACAAATATATTTATGTGTAAAGACAGGAACAAACAATAACAACAACAATGATCTGCACTCATGATTTCAATTTCCTCTCCTTTTATTCCCTAAAAAACACTCTATGAAAAGGATTTATCCCCATCATTTAAGAGAAACATCCCTGAGGCTGGGGCTGTGGCATAGTGGGTAAAGCCACCCCCTGCAGTACTGGCATCCCATATGGGTGCCAGTTCAAGACCTGGCTGCTCCACTTCCAATCCAGCTCTCTGTTATGGCCTGGGGAAGCAGTAAAAGATGGCCCAAGTCCTTGCACCTGTGTGGGAGACCAGGAAGAAGCTCCTGGCTCCTGGCTTCGGATCAGCGCAGCTCCAGCCATTGCAGTCATTTGGGGAGTGAACCATTGGATGGAAGACCTCTCTCTCTGTCTCTACCTCTCTCTGTAACTGTCTTTCAAATAAATAAAATAAATCTTTTAAAAAAATCCCTTTCATCTCTCTCCTTTACTGCAACCTAACCTTTCTTTCTATTAATTACACATCTTAGCTAATCTGCCATTTTCAGATTTTGTTTCATGTTTCTTCTACAAGTGTCCCTCGGATGCCCATGTAGTTTGTTCCCCCATCTACCTGAATATTGTTCAGAGCTCGTCTTACAAATAAGCCCTTCCTTGACTACCCCATTGAAAAATGGTAAAATCCTTCTTGCACTTCCATATCTTCTTTTAATGTTTTTATACTTTTTAAATTTTTAAAAATTAATTAATTTTCTAAGGAATATGAATTTCATATGTACAACTTTAGGAATATAGTTATTCTTCCTCTCATACCCACCCTCCCACCCACACTCCTACCTCTCCTCTTCTCCCCTCTCCTCTTGCCAGTCCCATTCTCCATTAAGATTCATTTTCAATCAACTTTGTACACAGAAGACTAACTCTATTCTAAGTAAAGATTTCAACAATTTGCGTGCACACACACACACACACCAGGAACAAATATCACATTTAACTCTCATAATACAACTCATCCAGGACAGAGGGAATCAGTGCACAGTGACTCCTGTTGTTACTTTAACAATTAATATTCTAATGTATGATGTTAGTGACCACTCAAGGCTTCTTATACAAGCTGCATAAACTATGGAACTCCATCAGTATTTAGACAAGGACATTAGCAAAGTGGAAGTTCTCTCCTTCATTTAGAGCAAAGTACATCCTTCCTTGATGGCCTCTTTGGTCCATTGGGATTTCACTCACAAAGACCCTTCATGTAGCATAATTTTTTACTGCAATGTCTTGGCTTACCATACCTGAAATACCCTCATGGTCTTTTCAGCTGGATCAGAAAGACTTAAGGACTGATTCTAAGGTTAGAGTGTTACTTAAAGCAATCATCATTCTATGAGTCTGCTGTGTAGACTGCTTCCCATGTTGGAACATTCTCTCCTTTTTAATTCTATCTACTATTATTACCCCACACTTGATCCTATTTACATGGTCATTTTAATACTTAATGCTATCTATATGCTCACTTTTTTTTAAAGATTTATTTATTATTTGAAAGTCAGAGTTACACAGAGAGAGGAGAGGCAGAGAAAGAGAGAGAGAGAGGTCTTCGATGATTCACTCCCCAGTTGGTTGCAACAGCCGGAGCTGCACCGATCCGAAGCCAGGAGCCAGAAGCTTCTTCCCTGTCTCCCACATGGGTGCAGGGGCCCAAGGACTTGGGCCATCTTCCACTGCTTGCCCAGGCCATAGCAGAGAGCTGGATTGAAAGTGGAACAGCCGGGTCTCGAACCGGCACCCATATGGGATGCCGGCACTTCAGGCCAGAGCGTTAACCTGATGCGTCACAGCACTGGCCCATATATGTTCACTTTAACACTTAATATGATCACTTTAACACTTAAGATGACAGTTTTATCACTTAACTCAATGATATTTTGGGTCCCATGACAAGTTTTTAAAATGTACCCTTAGAAGTTAGTCCTTAGGAATGTATACAGAACTTTACAGCTTTACAGTCGCAAATTTCCTCCTCCCTCTCTTATTTCTTACTGAAATCAAGCCTCAATCGACTTTATGATTAACATATGATTAACTATATTAAGTTCAAAAATAGACAAAGAGAAAAAACAAAAACAAAACAACAACAAAAACAAAACTATTCTTCAACAGTCAAGACAAGGTCAGCTCAAGTCATCCCTTCAAAAAGTGTCAATTTCAGTTCTGCAGATTTCATTTTAGGTGCTCTATTCATTTTCACAGCTCAGGGAGAACATATGGTATTTGTCCCTTTGTACCACTTGATTTTATACATTTTTAATTATTTTCTTTTCAAGTTCAATTGATTCTCTTTTCATCTGTTTCTAATTTATTAAAGAGAATGTTAAAAGAAACTTTCATTTCTGATATAATGGAAAAGTATAAATTGTAGGCCTCAGGGGTACAATAGGCAAAACTGAGATACCTATTTTTGGTGCCCAGAAATGAGTATATCTCTTTCCTTGTCAGTCACTATTTTGAAGAGTTAGGTTAATTGTTGGTGTGTGAAACAGATTTGTATTTTGTTGTCATTATCATTTATTCCATTCTTAGACTTCACATGCATTCTTATAGGAGCTATCATTCTATTTGTTTATGGAGAATCAGTCCCTGGGGTTCCTGAGAAACTTTTTCAGTGTGTCTGCTCCATCTTTCCCTCATATTTTATTTTGTTCCTGCATTACCAAATCAGAGTGGTATGTCTATCTCTCTCTCCCTTTCTCTCTCTCCCCCTTTCTCTCTCTCCCCCTCCTACTGTCTTTCCCAGTGGTAGATGATACCTTTATGCTTTGGGTCCTATTCATGCTTCTGCTATGGTTATGTAAAAGATGGCAAATTTGTGGCTTTCCTGATCTAGCCTGTATTTAGATGACCTGTATGTCTGAACCTCTGGGGTTAGGCATTCTCAGTTTTCTTGCCTCTGTGCCTCCCTTTCAGCCAAAATCTGTATTTTATCTATTATGGACCATCGTGTAGGACAAGGTTATCTTACCCTTGGCTCAGTAGTAGAAAACTTATTTATACCCATGAAGATTTCAGGGTGTGTTTTATCTACCTATCCTCCAAGAAGAAGGGTATTTTGAATCTGCATCTCCCCTAGAAGCAGTAGATCTTGCCCTTGGATGCATTGAGAAGCATTTTCCCAAACATTCCCTAGATGTCTGTATCTGTACTCTATTGTTGATGGCCTATTGTGTGAGAGAATCACCTTTTGATCCAACATGATGGCAAGAAAAAGTCTCCATTTCCTTCCTGTCCTTCATTGTCAATCCTGCAATTCTTTACAATATTCATATAGTGGTTTAATAAAATTTCTCTCAAAGTAAAATACAAACTTGCATCCTATTTTTGTTTTCCTCTTGGCCACTTATTTTGTCTTGAGTACATTATTTGTTATCAAATTTGCTTTACTAGAGGGCACTAGGAAATGCTCTTTAGCAATCTGTTTGTTATGCTTGTAATATTTCTATTAGTATTTATTTCTAGGGGCTGATGTTGTGTTGCGGCAGTTGAAACTATCACTTATAAATTTAGTATCCCATATCAGAGTACCATTTTGAATCTAGGACACTCCAATTCAATCCAACATGCCAATAATGTACCTGGGACAGCAGCAGATGATGACTCAAGTTTTGGGGACCCTGCCATCCATGTAGGGGACCAGAATGGAATTCCTAGCCCCTGGCTTTGGCCTGGTCCTAACCTGGTTGTTACAGACATTTGGGGACCCACTCTCCCTTATTGCTCTGTCTTTCAAGTAAATAAATAAATCTTCAAAAATTATATATATATATATATATAAGTGTGTGCATGTATCTTTAAATGATATATATGTATGTGTGTATATATGTGTATGTTTATTAAAATACTAATAGAAGCATGTGAAAATTAGTTTGTGACATCTCTATATACGGGAAGTCAGTTATAATAAACTACTAATCAGTCCTACTGTTTTAAGAACAAGTAGGTTAGTTTAATAGCATCTTCTGTAGAATAAAATGGTGATTAGTGACATGGAAGATATAGTAGTAGAAAATAACCAGATTGATGAGCAAATAGATTAATAAGGAAAACACAAAACAGGACTTAAGAATTTTATGGGAGTCTATTGATAGAAATTATACTGAGAGGGGGCTGGCACCATGGCTTACTTTGTTAATCCTCCACCTGCGGCCCAAGCATCCCATATGGGCACCAGGTTCTAGTCCCAGTTGCTCCTCTTCCAGTCCAGCTCTCTGCTGTGGCCTGGGAGGGCAGTGGAGGATTGCCCAAGTGTTTGGGCCCCTGCACCCACATGGGAGAGCAGGAGGAGGCACCTGGCTCCTGTCTTCAGATCGGCACAGCACTGGCTGTAGCAGCCATATGAGGAGTGAACCAATGGAAGGAAGACCTTTCTCTGTCTCTCTCTCACTGTCTGTAAATCTACTTGTCAAATAAAAAAAAAAAGAAATTATACTGAGAACCTACAATCTAACATGCATGTTGATAAGTTATAGATGGAGAAGAGAATAGGGGAGAAGTGACAATGGCTAACTGTATTACAAAGCAGAGGAAATTAAAAGATGCATAGATTCAAACTCTTCACTGAAAAACAAATTAATCCTTAAATACATACAGAATAGAACTACTGAAACTCAAAAAAAGAGAAAAGCTCAAAAGGTATTTTCTGAAAAGCCATTTGCAGTTCTAGAGTTACCATTTGAAAATCATTCTCTCCACTTCATTATCTCAAATACCTGCCACCATTGTTTTCAAATAAAGGAGACAGGGGAAGAAAGGAGAGAAAGCAGAGAGAAAGGGAGGCAAACAGGGAGAGAAGAGATAAGTATGTATACACTTTTTTTTATTAAGGCTTTGATAATCTTGAAATTAAAAGAAAAGTACATGAGTAACATTTGATTTCATGCACATCATCCATCCAGTAAGTTTCTATGAATATATACTATGTAAATCAACTTACTCAATGAAAACTGAATAACAGTTTAGGGACAAGCTTTTGAAAAACAAAAATTATTATCTTTAATGATTAAAGATTAGCGCTGTGGCAGCCCTGACATCCCATTTGGGTACCAGTTTGAGTCCCAGCTGCTCGACTTCTCATCCAGCTCCCTCCTACGGGCCTGAGAAAGCTGTGGAAGATGGCCCAAGTGCTTTGGTTCCTGCACCTACATGGGAGACCTGGAAGAAACTCCTCGCTCATGACTGCGGCCTGACTTAGCCATGGCCATTGTAGACATTTGGAGAGAAAACTAGTAGATGGAAGATCTCTCTGCCTCTCCTTGTCTGTATCTCTGACATTCAAATAAATCTAAAAGAAGATTAAATGATCGTTCTACTTTAACAGCAGCTTATAGAACAAACAACTTGAACTTATGAAGTATTTCATATTTCTGTAACATAAAAGCATAGAAAATTATACCATAATAAAAATAATTGTCTTCTGTTCAAGATGAATATATCTCTAACTCATAAATTTATATTTCACAGAATAGTAGATACTGTTCTACAATGGAATTATAGATTTATTCATTTATTTGTTTATTTTAAAGGCAGAATTATAGAGAGAGGGAAAGAGAAAGAGAGAGATGACTTCCACCTACTGGTTTAGTTCCCAAATATCTGCAATGGCTAATGCCGGGCCAAGCCAAAATCAAGTGCTTCTTCCAGATCTCCCATGTTGACACAGGGGCCCAAGTACTTGGGCCATTCTCTGCTGCTTTCCTATGCACATAGGAGGAAGTGGATTGGAAATGGGAAGGGTAGAATTTCCTATTCATATAGGCTGCCCACATCAAGACAGTGGGTTAACTCAAGATGCCATGACATTGGCCCTTCTGGTTTTAAACTCATCCTAGATCATTTTTTTTTCCATCTGTTGGATACTATACACAACAATTTGAAATCAATTAATATTTTATGGTCAAATAAACCTTGACAGTACAAAAATAAAAAATGCTTTAGTCATCTATTATAAAGAATTGTGTAAAAAATAAAGTTATTAGTTAAAAGAATGATAATTTCACATTATAAAATAATTGGGTTGAACTACATAAAAAAAGTCAGATTTAGCAATATGTACCCTTTACAGAATTCCAGGAACAATTATAAGCTATCACTCCAATATATGCTGTTCTTTTCTGTTGCAAATAATAATTAAACCTCAAGCAATCTATCTTAAGCAAAACAAATCAAACCTTTCCATATGAGCATCACTCTTTGTAGATTCCTCTTCAAAGAATAAACATACATATTTTTCAATACTTAAGGAAATGATAAGAAGCAAATAATTAAGAAGTCCAACTATTCCTATTCTTATTTACATTTCCACTGACAGCTACCACCTCATTCATTATTGTGATTCTTTATCTAGTATTAATTAAACTTTAAAAATGGTTTAGAAGTAGGTGATCGAAAGTAAAGCTTTTTTATTTCAATTAGAAAAGAATTTCTTACTGAGAAATTTTTTCTTAATATTATCACTATTGTATTTTAGAAATTTGGTCATATTTCTTATTAAAAGTCTTTTGTTGAACTAAATTATTGTTATGGATCATGTGATATTCTTCACCATACATTACTATACTAACATATTATTATGTTTTACTTGTAATAATGTGCCCTAAGAGGATTCTGAAGAACATTAGTGCTTCTGTGCTTGTCATGAGAAACCATTTCTGTAATTGGTGGTACTCTTTCCCTCACCTTGCACTCATTACATCTGACACGAAAACTGAGAAAGGGAAGCTCTTATACAATGACAGTGGGAATGTAAACTAGTATAGCTACTATGAAAAAAATGGCTATTCATTAAAAAACTTATAACTAGAAATCCCATATGATATAGCATCTCACTTCTAGATACAGACATATATGCACACATGTACACACACATACAATATCAAATCATTGTAACAAAGCAATAACTGTTCCATCATGCTTATTATTATAACAATATTCACAATAGCCAAGATAAGAAATCAACCAAGGTGTCCATCACTAGATCAACAGAAAAAAATATTTTAATATTCAGCCATAAAAATAATGAAATCACCGGCAGCTAAATGAATGGTACTGGAGAACGTCATGCTAAGTTAAATCAGCCACACAAAGACAAATGTGATGTTTGTGGAAGCAAAAGTGACTGACTTTGAACACATAAGGGAGATTACTAGAGGTTGAGAAGGGTGGAGGAAGTTTGGGTAATGGTTATCAAATCAGAGTAACATTGAAGAAATAAGTTTCTAATGTTACACAGCATAGCAGGATGACAAGAGTTCACAAAACCTATTATGAATTTATTTAATAAATAGAAAGAAAAAAACTCCAATCCTGCAATCAAAAAAATGAAAATGTTGATTATCCTGATCTGATCAATACACACTATATTCTTGGGTTGAAATGTCACACTGTAGCTCATAAGTATGTGGCATTATTTTAATAATCTTTTAAACAATCACTTCTAAAGCAGCCAGTGGTCGCACCAAGCCAGCATTTGGGATGCCTGAATATCATACTGGACTGCTGAGGCTAAAGTTCTGACTCCAATTATGATTATATTTTCCTACTAATACACAATTTTGGAGGCAGTAGGTGATGGCTCAAATGGTTGGGTCTCTCCCATCCTTGTGGGAGACCTGGATTGAATTGCCAGTTGCTTTAGGTAGGCTCAGACCCAGGTTTTAGCAGTATTTGGGGTGTTAATTAGTAAATGAGATTCCTATCTTTGTCTCTCCCTGCCTTCACTAAATTAAAAAAAAATAATAAATAAAATGATCACTTATTTAGGGTACCATTTCCCTCGAATGTCTCCCGAGTAGCATTAAAATTAATAAATCCACTTAGCATTAAAAACATATTTGATCTGTAATTTAGTTATTTATTTATTTTTTTGACAGGCAGAGTGGACAGTGAGAGAGACAGAGAGAGAGAGACAGAGAGAAAGGTCTTCCTTTTGCTATTGGTTCACCCTCCAATGGCCGCCGTGGTTGGCGCGCTGTGGCCAGCGCACCACGCTGATCCGATGGCAGGAGTCAGGTGCTACTCCTGGTCTCCCATGCGGGTGCAGGGCCCAAGCATTTGGGCCATCCTCCACTGCACTCCCTGGCCACAGCAGAGAGCTGGCCTGGAAGAGGGGCAACCAGGACAGAATCCGGCGCCCCGACCAGGACTAGAACCCGGTGTGCCGGTGGCGCAAGGCGGAGAATTAGCCTAGTGAGCCGCGGAACCAGCCTATTGTTTTTGCATATTGTAGTATACCTGTAAAAATGTGTCCAGTACTTTCCTTACAGAGGTCTTTCACTTTCTGTTAAGTTCTTCATTTTATGTATAACTAGTTTGGTAAACCACAAATGAGTTAAGTTTAATGACAAAATTTCAGTATAAGCAAACAAATCAAGTCCTCAAAACTTTTATATGATACAAAGTCCCAAAAATATTTCTAGGAAAAGTCAAAATTTACACTGGTGGATTTATGTGATTAGCATCATCATCTAAAATTCTCTGAGAAAATGTTAGATTAAAATTATATTGAAGCTATGACTTGCTTTATTAAATGAATTAAATGAATATTTGACAATACCAAAAAAGTAATTTAGAGCATTTTGAATGTTAAACATTTTAGTATTTCATGTGAGATACATATAAACCAGTTACGCCAGCAGAAATTTTAATATGCAAAATAAGACTCTCAAAATAATCAAGTTAATTTAATACAGGGTAGTAAAAAAATACCCTTAAGTGACATGAGTTCATGTTACATGTGTTTAAAACATTTAGCTCAGTCTTTTTAGAAGGGCATCCTGGGGGCGGAGTCAAGTTGGAGGAAGAGTGAGGGCGCACACAACAGTTTGGGAAAAGAAATTTTAACAAGGGTGGAGTTACTGCACCCTTAAGAAGAGACTCAGAGGAAAAAACTGCAGAGGAAACTCTTCGGGATCAAGTGGATGTGACACGGAGGACCTACAGGGCGCCCAGCCCTGCGGAGCCGCACCAAGCTGCGCTGAGCCGCACCTAGCAGTACCCAGCCGCGCTGCGCAGACCCGACCCGACCCGCACTGAGCCGCGCCACGGACACGGGGGCCACTAGAGTTGGGAAAACAACGAGCCCAGCTACAGAAGCCCACCCACAGAACTTGAGCCCCGGCGCTGGAAGCAAAGGTAACCAGAGAATTGGCCGCGAAGGTTAGATCGTGGTCGGAGCTCACGCGGGGAGGAGGAGGAACCAGCTGGGACACTAGCCTCTCTCTGCACTCTCCAAGATGCCAAACAAACGTAGAAACCAAGGTAACAAGAGCAGGGAAGACACTATAATGCCCCCAAATGAAAAAGACACCCCAATTCAAGATTATGAAGATGATGAGATAGAAGAAATGCAAGAAGCGGATCTCAAAAAATTGGCAAGATCATTAAGAAGCTCTCAAAAACAAATTCTTGAACTACAGAAATCCTTAATGGACAAGATAGAAAATCTCTCTCGTGAAAATGAAATATTAAGGAGGAATCAAAATGAAATGAAACAACTAGTAGAACAAGAAACAGTGATAGTGACGAGAAACCATAATGAAATGAAGAATTCAATAGATCAAATGACAAACACATTAGAAAGCCTTAAAAACAGAATGGGTGAAGCAGATGAGAGAATATCGGAATTAGAAGACAGAGAACAGGAAAGGAAACAGGCAAACCAAAGAAAAGAAGAGGAAATTAGAAACCTAAAAAATATTGTCGGGAATCTACAGGATACTATTAAAAAACTGAACATTCGGGTCCTAGGAGTTCCTGAAGGCATGGAGAGGGAGAAAGGATTAGAAGGCCTTTTTAGTGAGAAACTAGCAGAAAATTTCCCAGGTTTGGAGAAGGACAAAGACATCTTAGTACAGGAAGCTTATAGAATCCCTAGTAAACACGACCAAAAGAGATCCTCACCATGACACATTTTAATTAAACTCACCACAGTGAGACATAAAGAAAAGATCTTAAAATGCGCAAGAGAGAAACATCAGACCACTCTCAGAGGATCCTCAATTAGACTCACAGCTGACTTCTCATCAGAAACCTTACAAGTGAGGAGGGAATGGCGAGATATAGCCCAGGTACTAAGAGAGAAAAACTGCCAGCCCAGAATATTATATCCTGCAAAGCTCTCATTTGTGAATGAAGGTGAAATTAAGACTTTTCATAGCAAACAGAAACTAAAAGAATTCGTTGCCACTCGTCCAGCCCTGCAAAAGATGCTTAAAGATGTGATACATGCAGAAACACAGAAACGCGGTCACCAATATGAAAGAAGGTAAGGGAAGGAAATCTCACAGCAAAAGATCACAGGAAACCCAAAAATGATAGGGCAAAGTTACTACTTATCCATAGTCACATTAAACGTTAAAGGCTTGAACAATCCAGTCAAAAGACACCGATTGGCTGATTGGGTAAAAGAACAAAACCCATCTATCTGCTGCTTACAAGAAACACATCTTTCTAACAAAGATGCACACAGACTGAAAGTGAAAGGCTGGAAAAAGATATACCATGCCAACAGAAATGAAAAAAGAGCGGGAGTAGCCATCTTAATATCAGATAACATAAATTTTACCACAAAAACTATTAGGAGAGACAAAGAGGGGCACTATATAATGATTAAGGGATCCATTCAACAGGAAGATATAACAATTATCAATGTATATGCACCTAATTACAGGGCACCGGTTTATTTAAAAGATTTGATAATGGACTTAAAGGGAGACTTAGACCCCAATACAATAGTACTGGGGGACTTCAATACCCCACTCTCAGAGATAGACAGCTCATCAGGACAGAAGACCAATAAGGAGACAGTAGATTTAAATGACACTATAGCTCAAATGGACCTAACAGATATCTACAGAACTTTTTAATCCTACACAGAAAGATTTTACATTCTTCTCAGCAGTACATGGAACCTTCTCTAGGATTGACCAATGCTAGGCCATAAAGCAAGTCTCAGCAAATTCAAAAGAATTAGAATCATACCATGCAGCTTCTCAGACCATAAAGGAATGAAGTTGGAAATTAGCAACTCAGGAATCCCTAGAGCACGTACAAACACATGGAGACTGAACAACATGCTCCTGAATGAACAATGGGTCATAGAAGAAGTCAAAAGAGAAATCAAAAATTTTCTGGAAGTAAATGAGGATAAAAGCACATCATACCAAAACCTATGGGATACAACAAAAGCAGTGTTAAGAGAAAAATTTATATCAATAGGTGCCTACATCAAGAAATTGGAAAGGCACCAAATAGATGAACTTTCAAGTCATCTCAAGGATCTAGAAAATCTGCAGCAAACCAGACCCAAAGCTAGTAGGAGAAGAGAAATAATGAAAATCAGAGAAGAAATCAACAGGATTGAATCAAAAAAAAATTACAAAAAATCAGCCAAATGAAGAGCTGGTTTTTTGACAAAATAAACAAAACTGATACCCCATTGGCCCAACTAACTAAAAAAAGAAGAGAAAAGACCCAAATCAATACAATTAAAGATGAAAAAGGAAACGTAACTACAGACACCACAAAAATAAAAAAGAATCATCAGAAATTACTACAAAGACTTGTATGCCAGCAAACAGGGAAATCTATCAGAAATGGATAGATTCCTGGACACATACAACCTACCTAAATTGAACCAGGAAGACATAGAAAACCTAAACAGACCCATAACTGAGACAGAAATTGAAACAGTAGTAAAGGCCCTCCCAACAAAGAAAAGCCCAGGGCCAGATGGATTCACTGCTGAATTCTACCAGACATTTAAAGAACAACTAACCCCAATTCTCCTCAAACTATTCAGGGCAAGCGAAAAAGAGGGAATCCTCCCAAACTCTTTCTATAAAGCCAGCATCACCTTAATTCCTAAGCCAGAAAAAGATGCAGCATTGAAAGAGAATTACAGACCAATATCCCTGCTGAACATAGATACAAAAATCCTCAATAAAATTCTGGCCAATAGAATGCAACATCACATTAGAAAGATCATCCACCCAGACCAAGTGGGATTTATCCCTGGTATGCAGGGATGGTTCAATGTTTGCAAAATAATCAATGTGATACATCACATTAACAGACTGCAGAAGAAAAACCATATGATTCTCTCAATAGACGCAGAGAAAGCATTTGATAAAATACAACACCCTTTCATGATGAAAACCCTAAGCAAACTGGGTATAGAAGGAACATTCCTCAATACAATCAAAGCATTTTATGAAAAAACCATGGCCAGTATCCTATTGAACGGGGAAAAGTTGGAAGCATTTCCACTGAGATCTGGTACCAGACAGGGATGCCCACTCTCACCACTGCTCTTCAATATAGTTCTGGAAGTTTTAGCCAGATCTATTAGGGAAGAAAAAGAAATTAAAGGGATACAAACTGGGAAGGAAGAACTCAAATTATCCCTCTTTGCAGACGATATGATTCTTTATTTAGGGGACCCAAAGAACTCTACTAAGAGATTATTGGAACTCATAGAAGAGTTTGGCAAAGTAGCAGGATATAAAATCAATGCACAAAAATCAATAGCCTTTGTATACATAGACAATGCCACGGCTGAGAAAGAACTTCTAAGTTCAATCCCATTCTCAATAGCTACAAAAACAATCAAATACCTTGGAGTAAACTTAACCAAGGACGTTAAAGATCTCTACAATGATAATTACAAAACCTTAAAGAAAGAAATAGAAGAGGATACCAAAAAAATGGAAAAATCTTCAATGCTCATGGATTGGAAGAATCAACATCATCAAAATGTCCATTCTCCCAAAAGCAATTTATACATTCAATGCAATACCAATCAAAATACCAAAGATATTCTTCTCAGATCTGGAAAAAATGATGCTGAAATTCATATGGAGACACAGGAGACCTCGAATAGCTAAAGCAATCTTGTACAACAAAAACAAAGCCAGCAGCATCACAATACCAGATTTCAGGACATACTACAGGGCAGTAGTTATCAAAACAGCATGGTACTGGTATAGAAATAGATGGATAGACCAATGGAACAGAATAGAAATACCAGAAATCAACCCAAACATCTACAGCCAACTCATATTTGATCAAGGATCCAAAACCAATCCCTGGAGTAAGGACAGTCTATTCAATAAATGGTGCTGGGAAAACTGGATTTTCACGTGCAGAAGCATGAAGCAAGACCCATACCTTTCACCTTACACAAAAATTCACTCAACATGGATTAAAGACTTACATCTTGGAAAATACCCCAGGAGCACAGGCAGTGAAAGCCAAAATTAACTATTGGGATTGCATCAAATTGAGAAGTTTCTGTACTGCAAAAGAAACACTAAGGAAAGTGAATAGGAAACCGACAGAATGGGAAAAAAATATTTGCAAACTATGCAACAGATAAAGGGTTGATAACCAGAATCTACAAAGAAATCAAGAAACTCCACAAGATCAAAACAAACAATCCACTTAAGAGATGGGCCAAAGACCTCAACAGACATCTTTCCAAAGAGGAAATCCAAATGGCCAACAGACACATGAAAAAATGTTCAAGATCACTAGCAATCAGGGAAATGCAAATCAAAACCATAATGAGGTTTCACCTCACCCCGGTTAGAATGGCCCACATTCAGAAATCAACCAACAATAGATGCTGAAGAGCATGTGGGGAAAAAGGGACACTAACCCACTGTTGGTGGGAATGTAAACTGGTTAAGCCACTATGGAAGTCAGTCTGGAGATTCCTCAGAAACCTGAACATAACCCTACCATTCAACCCAGCCATCTCACTCCTTGGAATTTACCCAAAAAAAATTAAATTGGCAAACAAAAAAGCCATCTGCACATTAATGTTTATTGCAGCTCAATTCACAATAGCTAAGACCTGGAACCAACCCAAATGCCCATCAACAGTAGACTGGATAAAGAAACTATGGGACATGTACTCTATGGAATACTACACTGCAGTCAAAAACAATGAAACCCAGTCATTTGCAACAAGATGGAGCAATCTGGAAAGCATCATGCTAAGTGAATTAAACCAGTCCCAAAAAACCAAATATCATTTGTTTCCCCTGATCGGTGACAACTAACTGAGCACCAAAGGGTAACCTGTGGAAGTGTAACGGACACTATGAGAAATAGTGACTTGATCAGCTATGGTGCTGACTGTCGATGTACAATGTAACACTGTATCCATTTTAGTATTTTTTTTTTGTAAACTCTGTAATTAACACACAATTATTCTGAGGTGTCTAAATCTTAACTGAAAAGCGATCCCAGTTAAATATAAGAATGAGAAAAGGAGAGGGAGGAGATGTATAATAGGGGACATGCTCAATTGGATTTGCCCCAAATGATGGAGTTAGAAAAGTGCCAGGGGATTCCAATACAATCCCATCAGGTGGCATGTACCAATGCCATCTCACCAGCCCAGGTGATCAATTTCAGTTCACAACTGATCACACTGATAGGCCTAAGAGTCAAAGGGATCACACAAGCAAGATTAATGTCTGCTAATACTAACTGATTAAAAAAAAAAAAAAGGAGAGAAGGATCCAACATGGGAAGGGGGAGACACAGCAGACTCATAGAATGACAGATGTCCTAAATAGCACTCTGGCCTCAGAATCAGCCCTTAAGGCAATTGGATCTGGCTGAAGAACCTATGAGAGTAATTTAGGCATGGAAAGCCAAGACACACTGGGGAAAAAAAATATGAAGAAGAAGAAGACCTAAATGAAGGATCTCAGCGAGTGTGATCCCAGTGGAAAGAACGGGGCCATCAAAGTAGGAGGTGCCTTTCTCTGAAGGGAGGAGAGAACTTCCACTTTGACTATGGCATTGTCGGAATGGGATCGAAGACGGCGAACCCTAAAGGCTTCCATAGCCTCGGCAACTCATGGCTAGAGCCTAGGGAGATTACTGACGCCATAAACAAGAGTGTTAAATTGTTAAAACAACATCAGGAGTCACTGTGTACTTACGTCCCATGTGGGATCTGTCCTTAATAGGTTGTCGAAGGTGAAGTAATGATATAGCTAGTACTGAAATAATATTCTTACACTTTGTGGTTATGTGTGGGTGCAAACTGATGAAATCTTTACTTAGTATACTGAAGCGATCTCCTGTATATAAAGATAATTGAAAATGAAAAAAAAAAAAACCCTTGGTTTTTTAAATTGGAAATTACATAGAAAAATAATCAATCTTTTTTTAAAAAAAATTATTTTGCAGAATCTCGGTCATTAATGTGATGTACACTGTTATTTAATGCTATAACTAGTACTCCAACAGTATTTTTTTCACTTTGTGTTGCTATGGGAGGGCAAACTGTTGAAATCTATATATATATACTAAACTGACTTTCTATATATAAAGAGAATTGAAAATGAATCTTGATGTGAATGGAAGTGGAGAGTGAGTGGGAAAGGGGAGGGTTGCGGGGGGTGGGGGGAAGTTGTGGGGGGGGAAGCCTTTGTAATCCATAAGCTGTACTTTGGAAATTTATATTCACTAAATAAAACAAAAAAACAAAAAAACAAAAAAAAAACTTTAGCTCAATACAGCAAATACACTGAGGAATTCCAATTAATTAGAATTCCAGAAAATTTTAAAGAACTTATTATCAAATTTGGAATAAGAATTATAATTTTATCTCTAAGTATTTAATATTAGATAGGAGTTTTTTTATGGAAGCAAAATATCAATATCAATATCAATATAAAATATAAATCTAATTAAAGCTTTTGATAGCCTTCTTCATTGTAAATGCATATACACCAAACAGGCATAATTTTTCAAATAATTTCAGCTGATTCATGGAGTTAAAAATATACAAATTATATTCTTTTGATATTCCTAGCAAAATTATAGATAATCATTTATTGCTCTGCTAATATTGCAAAATCTTTATGGGTATGTTTCCTGAAAAATTCAACTCTATCAAAACACTAAAAATAAAAAAAAAATTCAAATTTTCTGCTGACACTGTAAAATAAGAACTATATTCTCCCAGGGCATTCCGCAGTGTCATTTATATATAAAAATATTGGCTTTCTTGGAATATGAGTATGTGATTTATTTAAGTTTGGTTTCATCTTTGCTTTATAAGAACATATTTTATGAAAAATAAACTTGCAATTGGTGTCTACTTCATTAAAAATAGAACCCAATGGGCTACAAATATGCCACCTATTTTGTATACTTTTAATACATTGGATGTCTAAGTTATTGTGATATATATTTAATGTTTTATGATAAGAGTACATTATTAATATTCAACTTTAAAGCCAATTAGTGCTTACAGATAAAGTAAAACATG
Source organism: Lepus europaeus (assembly GCF_033115175.1). NCBI lineage: Eukaryota > Metazoa > Chordata > Mammalia > Lagomorpha > Leporidae > Lepus > Lepus europaeus. The sequence goes on from NC_084842.1 coordinate 32,614,692, forward strand.
AGAAAACTTCACAAAAAAGAAGCCGTCTGTGGATAGTTAGAGGATCTGTTTGGAGACAGTAGATGGCGGCTCAAGTGTTGGGGTCCATCACACCTAAGTCAAAGACCTGGATGGAGTTCTAGGATCCTGGCTTTAGCCTTTCCAGATCTGGCTACTGCAGGCATGTGGGGGAGTGAACCAGCAGAGGGATGTTCTTTCTTTGTCTTTATCTCTCATGGTCTGCCTTTCAAGTAGATGAAATAAATAAGCATAACAATTTTATGAAAAATATGTAAACAGAACATAATTTGATGGGTTTAAAAATATTATTTGTAAGGCAGAGAGAAAGAGAGAGAGAGAGAGAGAGAGAGAGAGAGAGAGAGAGATCTTCCATCCATTCATTCACCTTCCAAATGCCTGCATCAACCAAGATTATGCCCAGCAAAACTCAGAAGCCAGGAACTCCATCTGGTTTTCCCACATGGGTGGCAGTAACACAAGTACTTGGGCCATCATCATCTGCCTCTCAGCAAATCAGCAAGAAGCTTGAACAGAACAGAACAGGGGTGACTTGACTCGGGCATTCTGATGTGGATGCATGTGTTCTAATGGCAACTATGCCTGCCACAAAATTTAATTTTTGTCTCTCCCAAACAATGTGAAATTATATGATATAAGATCATTTCAACCACTAAGTTAAGTTTTATATAGATAGCTAGACCGATTGATTGATTGATTTGAAAGGCAGAGTTACAGAGAGAGAAGGAGAGACACAGAGGGAAATCTCCAATCATGCTTGTTCACTCTCCAGATGGCCACAAAGGCCAAGGTTGGGCCAGGCCGAATCCAGGAGCCTCAAAATTCTCCCATGTGGTTAGAAGGGACCCAAGCCCTTGAGTCATCTTTCAATGCTTTCCCAGGCACATTAGCAGAGAGCTGGATCAAAAGTGGAGAAGCTGAGATTGGAACCAGTGACCATGTGGTATCATGGTGCAACAGGCAGAGGCTTAATCCACTTCATCAAAATACCAGCTGGAACTACCAGCTTTTATTTCTCTAGCATATGTTTTTGCATTCTTATTCCTTCATTAACATAAGAAAGATTCTGTTGAACTGGAATTTGTCCCCAACTAATTTCACACATAAAACTTAATTGCAAACTAATACAATATTCTGATTGTTCTTTGGAATGTTTGCTGCTTTATATTTGGAGCCATTTGACTACTTTTGTTCTATTTTGGTCACTAAAACTAAACCAGAAAATGGCTTGCATAATACTCTCAAATAATTAATATTAGCTAAATAAATTATATGTAAGTACAGAGGCACCTATACGGAAAAACACTAAAAGGTCAGGGAGTGGCACATAACATTTAGTAATAAGCAGATTGTCTTGAATGTGGAAAAAAGGGAGTGTGTTACCTAAAATTAAAAAAAAAAAATTAAAATCAACAAAAAGGTGCTTTTCTTTTTCTTTTACTATTTTTTGGCTTTAAAAATATTTTATTTATTTATTCAACATCGAGAGAGATAAATACAGTAAGAGATGGTGCTAGAGATAGATATGGAGAGAGAGTGTAAGACAGAGGTAGAGAAAGAGAGAGCTCCCACACACTGGTCTGCTGCTCAAATGCCCTTAAAGAGTAGCCCTGGGTAGGAAGACGCCAGGAACCAGAAACTGGGTCTCCCAGTGTCTCCATCAGCAGGAAGCTGAAGTCAAGACCCAGATCCAGGAATTAAACATATGTACCAAAGATGAGATGTGGGCATCATAAAGTTCATCTTTATCAGGAGCCAAACGCCTGCCCCTATTGGCCAATTTAAGCAAGATTTTAAAATACTCTTTGCAAAATATTTTGGAATTTAGATTCTAATCAATTGTGGCTACTACTGACATCTTTAATTTTAAATATTTTAATTTGAATGCTTATACAAATATGAATATATTCAAAATTTAAATTGAATATTCATAAACACTGATTGCATGCTACATAGAATGTTTTTCTGTAATTAATTTTCCAAACAACTACATAGAGTCTTATTGCCTAACACCTCACATCTATTCAAGTTTATTTTGGACAAAATTTTTGTTTCCAACCTCTGTGTTACCATGCTTTCTTGACTATAAAAAACAGATTCAAAGTAAAGAAATACACTACAATTAATATATAAACAACAACAAAACTTGATTTACTTCAAAGCCATTCTGTCATTTCTTTGAATGCCAAGAGACAATGAATCTGGCATAAGAAATTTTCAAAAAAAAAAGCAATAAAATAATGGCATTTATTTATAACAGAATTGAGTAGTTTAATATAGAAACTTTAAAAATCTATGTTTAAAATGACATCAAAAACATGAATAAAATAAACAAAAGCAAAATATATGCCAGATATAGATGTTTTTAAGCAGTAAAATTGATGAAAAAGATTAAAGTGATTAAAGTATAATTAACTGAAAGTTTAATTTTATTTTTGGATTAAAGCTTTAACTTTAACCAAAAAATTAACTTAACCAAAAAATTAACTTCATTGTAGGGGCCAACTATGTGGCACAGTGGGTTAGAGCCCCGTCTGTAGTGCTGGCATCTCATATGGGTGGCAGTTCGAGTCCCAGTTGCTCCATGGCCTGGGAAGGCAGTAGAAGATGGCCCAAGTGCCTGGGCCTGTGTACCCATGTTTGAGACCTGGGGGAAGCTCCTGGATCCTGGCTTTAGATTGGCCTAGATCCAACATTTGCCACCATTTGGGGAATGAATAAGTGGATAGAAGACACCACCCCTCCCCCCCCGCCGCCTTCTTCTCTCTCTCTTTCTCTCTCTGTCTCTGCCTCTCTGTAACTCTGCCTTTCAATTAAATAAATTTTGGAAAAGAATTCAATATAAATTTAAAAAGTCTAGATTTTATTGATCCTCAAATGTATATAGAAATGAAAGAGACGAAGTTGTATAAAATATTTATAAACTGAAAGACTCACAATATTTGATCTCACAATTACTTCTAAACCACAGTATTTAGTAGATTATCATAAATGTAAATATGAGGATAAACAGACAACTATTAGAGAACATAATCCCAGAATTAGGACTACATCTACGTGATCATTAATTCTTAACTAATATCAAGTTAATTCAATGACACTTATGGTCTTCTCAGCAAATCTTGCAAGAACTGGTAAACTATATGCCCCATGTATACATTATGGAAAAAAAGTTATAGTCCTAAATTTAAATCCACTATGTATATATTTGATTTTATCTTTGTAAAGTTTTATTTATTTATTTATTTATTTATTTGAAAGAGTTACAGAGAAGGAAAGCTCTTTCACACACACTGGTTCACTCCCAAAATGGCCACAGCAGCCAGAGCTGTATCAGGCTGTAGCCAGGTGCTGCATCTGGGTCTCTGACACGAGTGTAGAGTCCCAAGTACTTGGGCCATCATCTCCTTTCTCTAGTACAATAAAACGGTGCTGAATCATAAGTGGAGCAGCCAGTCTCAAACCAATGCCCATACAGTATTCTTGCATCATAGACAGTGGATCAATTCACTTGTTACCACAGTGCCAGACCATACTATGTATATATTTTAAATGAGAACATTAGAGAAGTATTTGTAATACGTGGGTAAAGAATCTTAGGTAGGATATGAAACAATTGAAACACAGAATTTTGAAAAATGAGATATTATACACTATCTAAATAAAAGTATTTGGTTCTTCAAAAATATATAGTTAGTAAAATTAAATATATTTTAAAACATATCCATTGTAAAGGAATTTGTTGATACACACACATACTTGGAAGAAAGTATTTGAAAAGTCGTATCTTCAAAAGACATTTCCATGGCATATAAATGCTTCCATAACAGTGCAAAACACAAGGCAACTAAGTAAATGCAAATGCCTTGAACAAGCACTTTATGAAGCTAAGATAGGAATGGAAAATAAATCCATGAATGGTACTTAAAAACTTTATTCATTAGGGAAATGCACATTAAAAGTAAATTGAGATACTATTACCTATTAGAACAAAGCTAAAGTTTAAAAAATTAAGAATATTTGAAGTTTTGGAAGTATGAAAAGCACCCTTGACACTCATATCTGTGATTAGGATATTGAATGATACACACACTTGAGAAAAACATTGAGATAAAGTTAAAAATGCACTTGCTATATAATCTCATACCTAGGTCATTACCAAAGATAAAACAGTGCACATGTTCACATAGAGATCTAAATAAATGTGTCTATAGCAAATTTTCAAAATAATTATGCATAACTGAAATTGGTCTATGAGTGTGTCGTATGGTAAATGACTGAACAAATTGAAGTTTATCCATACAGATTACCCTCACTAAAGAAAAAGTAAATAATAACAATAAAGTTGATTTTGAGAAGTTTGAAACTAAGTAACATAAGCCATGTGTAAAAGCTCACAAGTTATATTACTACATGTAACATTCTATAAATATGTGTATCAGTGCAGGTAGTTTTATGTCCTAGGAGCAAAGATGAAAGAATGTAGAGGAAGAGGATGGGAAGAGGAAGAAATAGTGCAAAAATTGTAGTGTATCCAAAATAATAGAAGCAATATTTAACAATTGCATAACTCTTCTCTTACCCTAGATGAGAATAGTTTACATATGTTATGTGTATCTAATTAAATCTCCCCAATACATGTTAAAATATAATTGAACAGGGACAGAATAACAACTGAAAAGAAGAAAATCCACTAAATGGAGGATTCTTGTTTGTTTTTTTGTAGAGGCAGAGAGGCAGGCATAGATAAAAAGAATGTGAGCTCACATCTATTGGTTCAGTTGCCAAATGCCCACAATGGTTCAAGTCAGGGGAAATCTTGGATTTGGAAGTCAATTAGGTCACCCACAGTGGTGGCAGGAACTTGTGCCATCTCTGCTGCCCAGCATCTGCATTAGCAGGAAGCTGGAGTCAGGGATCCTTGAATTAAATCCACATATTCTGATATGAAACATGAACAACATAACCACTATTGCAACCTCTAGGTTATCATCTACCCTAGTGGAGAATTTAATACACTTTTCTATAATAAGTATAAACAGACTCAATAGAGCAGTAAACACAATATTTAAATATATACAAATAGACACATTTACAAATACAAAATGTTAAAATCAGAACTTATGAGAGCCCATTGTGATTGAGTGGTCCTATTTTTTCTGAAGTACATCAATTGATCATCAATCATGAGGTTCTTCTAGTTTCATTTACTGAATTTTCAAATAAGTGTACATAACTCACTGAATATTTCCTATAGGACTTTAAAACTGTAATTCACTGAATATTTCCCATATAATTTCAAAACTATCATACTACACTTATGATTTTAGAAATATTATTTAATATTTTAATTTGATTGGACAAGCTGATATTTTTATTACTTCATAGACTAAAAAGCACCAAATGTGAGTAAAAGGATATAATATATTGCTAAGGAAGACAATTCATTATGAAAGTTCAGAAATGTAATTACATTTACTACTTATAAAAGCCATAATTACAGAAGATAGAAAGAAAATACAGTATAATACACTCATAAGAGAAAACTTTAACATACCTTTGTAAAGAATGAGTTTATGAGACAAAGATGAAAAAGGATGTAGAAACCTAAGTAACCTAGGGTTAGTGTTTATTGTGGACACAAAATGGAAATTCTAGACAATACAGGCCTTCTCATATACATATAGGACATAAAAATTAATTAGATAGTAAGACAAATTGAAACATTATTAATATCACAAAATAAAGATGTCACAACTCCATTCACTCTTTCATGTCATTTGAATATGTCTAAAAATGAGTTTGAAAATAAAATTTTCTTCTATGAGAATATGATTGAGAACCAATTTATATTAGTCAATTCAAAAAGAAAATATAAAATGAATAGGTTTTTCTGATGTATAAGAACACTACATAATGAGAATACTATATAATTTCACATATGTAAAAAATACCACAGAAAATTTATGATAGAAAATATGTATACTGAACAAAATATTTATTATAAAAAAACTATTTTCCCAAACAGATAAGCAGAGCATTATCATTTCTGACTATTCAAAGCACAAAGCTCTCTGGATACAAACAGCACACAACTCTGGGTATTCATGGATAGAGTAGACACTCCAGTAAGCCACAGAGGCATAGTTTTAAGATAAAATCCATCAGAGGAAAAACCCAACAAGTATTTTCACAAATGCCTAAATACAGGAATTCAAGAAACAAAAATAAGGAAGACAGCAAGACTCCCCAAAAAAAACACAATAACATTTCAATATTATAATGTGAAGACAAAGAGATAGATGAAAGGCCTGAAATAGAAGTCCAGTAATCTCAGGATTACTCAGAAGCAATGAGAAGCAAATTTATGAATTAAAGAAATTCATACATTACATGAATGAAAATTTTCCCTTCAGATTGTAACTTTTAAAAGAAATAACAATGAAGTGTTGAAATGAGTAATTAAATGTGTCAAAAAAAAAAAATACAGTGAAAAGCCATAACAGACTTGGTGAGGCAGAAAACAGAATATCCAAAGCTAGATGAAAAGTCTTTAGAAATATTTCAGACCAATAAAGAAGAAGAAATTAGAAAAATTAAAGACAATGTTCAAAATTTATAGATTACTATCAAATGACCCAACATATGGGAATTGGGAGTTCCTGAATATGAGGAAAGAGAGACTGGATAATAAGGACTCTTCACTTAAATAATTAAAGAAATTTTCTCTAATTTGGAGAAAGAAAGGTAATTCCAAGTACATGAGGCACACAGAACTAACATACATGACCAGAAAAGATCTTCACCATGACACATTTTAGTTAAATTCCCAACAGTAAAATAAAGACAAGATTGTAAAATGTGCAAGAGAGAAATGCCAGATTACTTTCAGAGGACCTCCAACTAGAATTATAACTGATATCTCATAAGAAACCCTACAGGCTAGGAGAGAAAGGAGAGACATAGTACAAGACTTAAAAGAAAAACTGTCAGTCCACAATACTGTACCCTGAAAAGCTGTCTTTTATGAATGAGGGTGAAATGACCTCCCATAATTAATAAATCAAAACAATTTGTCATCACTTGTCCAGTCTTACAAATGATGCTAAAGATGTGTTACACACAGAAACAGTCATCATTATCAAAGCATGTGAAGACAGAAAATCTTACAGTAAAAGTACAAAGGAAATCCAAAGCAAGCAATAGAAATATTTATAGAAAAGTGGAAGAACCAAGTCATTACTTACCAGTAGTCACCTTAGATGTAAATGGTCTCAATTCTCCAATTAAAAGATACAGATTGCTTTTTCACCAAGATGGCGCCAAAGGTGAAGAAGGAAGCTCCTGCCCCTCCTAAAGTCGAAGCCAAAGCAAAGGCCTTAAAGGCCAAGAAGGAAGTGCTGAAAGGCGTCCACAGCCACAAGAAGAAGAAGATCCGCACATCCCCCACCTTCCGGCGGCCCAAGACACTACGCCTCCGACGGCAGCCCAAATACCCTTGGAAGAGCGCCCTCAGGAGAAACAAGCTTGACCACTATGCCATCATCAAGTTCCCCCTGACCACGGAGTCTGCCATGAAGAAGATAGAAGACAACAACACCCTGGTGTTCATTGTGGATGTCAAGGCCAACAAGCACCAGATCAAACAAGCTGTGAAGAAACTCTATGACATTGATGTGGCCAAAATCAACACCCTGATCAGACCTGATGGAGAGAAGAAGGCCTATGTGCGGCTGGCTCCTCACTATGATGCTCTGGACGTTACCAACAAAATTGGGATCATCTGAACTGAGTCCAGCTGGCTAATTCTAAATCTATGTTTTTCCACCATAAAAAAAAAAAAAAGATACAGACTGGCTGAATGAACTAAAAATAAGACTTATGTATTTGCTGCCTACAAGAAACACACCTCACTAACAAAGACACGCACAGATAGAAAGTGAAAGGATATAAAAAGACACTCTATGCTAATGGAAAGCAAAAAAGAGCGGCTATCGCCATCCTTATATTAGACTAAATAGACTTTAACACAAAAAATGTTAAAAGAGACATGAAGGGCACTATGGCATCATTAAGGGATCAATTAAACAGGAAGATGTGACTATAATAAATATATATGCACCCAATGTTAGGGTGCCTGGCTCACAAATGTTAATGGATATGAAGGAAGGCATAGAATCCAATACAATAGTAGTGGGGGACTTCAATACCCCACTTCCATCAATGAACAGATTAAGTAAGCACACACTCAACAAAGAAACAACAGAGCTAATCTAGACTGTAGACCAAAGTGATCTGACTCATATATACAAAGCCTTCATCCGCAGTTGCAGGATACACATAATTTTCATCAGTGCATGGAACTTTCTATAGGATAAATCATATGTTAGGCCATAAAGTAAGTCTCAGCAAATTAAAAGAAGATGAAATCATACCATGTATCTGTTCTTAGCACATTGGAATGATGCTGGAAAATAGTAGCTTAAGAATTTCTAGAGGTATACAAACCACTAGATATTAAACACACTCCTGAATCAACAGTGGGTCACATAATACATCAAAATAGAAATCAAAACATTTCTGGGGGCTGGTACCGTGGCTCAGGTTATTGCTCTGCCTGCAGTGCTGGCATCCCATATGGGCACCAATTCTAGTCCCAGCTGCTCTTCTTCCAATACAGCTCTCTGCCGTGGCCTGGGAAAGCAGTATAAGATGGCCCAAGTCCTTGGACCCCTGCACCTACATGGGAGACTGGGAAGAAGCATCTGGCTCCTGGCTTCGGATTGGTGCAGCTCCAACCATTGCAGCCATTTGGGGAGTGAACCAACGGAAGGAAGACCTTTCTCTCTGTCTTTCCCTCTCACTGTCTGTAACTCTCTCAAATAAATACATAAAATCTTTAAAAAAATATTTCTAGAAATGAATGAAGATGATAATACAACATATCTAAACTTATGGGATATATCAAAAGCAGTGTTAAGAGGGAAATCTAGTGGGCTGGCACTATAGCATAGAGTAAAACCACTGTCTGCAGTGCTGGTTACCCATATGGGCACAAGTTTGACTCTTAACTGCTCTTCTTCTGGTCCAGTTCCCTGCCAATGCACCTGGGGTAGCAGTGGAAAATGCCCTAGGTAATTGGGCCCCTGCATACACGTGAAAGACCTGGAAGAAGCTCATGGATTCTGGATTTGGATGGGCCTAGAGCTCTGGTCATTGCTTTCTTGGAATGAACAAGCAGATGGAAGATCAATCTCTATATAGCTCAGTGTGTGTGTGTCTGTTTAAGCCTTCCTTTCAAATAAATAATCTTTTAAAAAAGAGGGAAATTTTAGCAATTTCTACCTACATCAAGAAATTGGAAAGGCATCAAATATATTAGTTATCAATGCATCTCAAGGACCTACAACAAAAACCAAATCGTAGATTATCAGGGGGAAATGATTAAAATTAGAAAAAATAAAATCTGAACCAAAAAGAACCATGCAAAACATCAAATAAGTGAAGAGCTAATGCTAATTTTTTGAAAAAAATTTGATACAATATTGGCCCAAAAAACTAAAAAAAAATAAGGGAGATGATCCAAATTAATAAAGTGAGAGATGAATAAGGAGTTGTAACAATACCACATAATTATCAGGAATTTCTATAAAGATCTATATGCCAATTAGTTGGAAAATCTAGAAGACATGGATGGTTTACTGGACAAATCTCTCTAAATAGTCATGAAAAAATAGAAAATCTAAATAAATCATTAACCAACTCAGATTAAACCAGTAATATGGACCCTCATAACAAAGCAAAGCATCACTGCTGAATTCTACTTGAGTTTTTAGGAATTAATTCCATTTCTTCTCAAGCTATTCAAAACTGAAAGTGCGTAAATCCTCCCAAAATCCTTCTATGAGGCCAAAATCACCTTAATTACAAACCAGTAAAAATACAACAAAAAAATGAACTATAGATCAATACCAGTGATGAACCTTGATGCAAAAATCTTCTACCAAATACTAGCTAATTGAATCCAATGACACAAAAGAAAGGTAATTCACCCTAACCAAGTGTGATTTATCCCTGGTCTGCAGGGATGGTTCAAAATATGAAAATTAATATGTGATACATCACATTAACAAACTGAAGAAAAAAAACCCACATGATTCTCCCAATAGGTGCAGACAAAACATTTGATAAAATACATCATCCTTTCATGATAAAAATCTTAAGCATATTGGGTATAGCAAGAACATTCCTTAACACAATCAAGACGATTTATGACAAACAGCCAGCATCATATTGAAGGAGAAAAATTGACAGCATTTTTGCTAAGATCTGAACAAGACAACAATGCCCATCTTCACATTACTATTCAATATATTTCTGTAAGTTTTAGCTACAGCCATAATGCAAGAAAAAGAAAACAAAAGGATACAAATTTAATGGAGAAGACAAAATATCCCTGTTTGCAGATGACATGACTCTATATATAAGGGAACCAATAGACTCCACTAAGTGACTATTGGAATTCATATGAGAGTTTGTTAAAGTTTCAAGATATAAATCAACACACAAAAATCAACAGCCTTTGTATACACATATAATGCCATGAATGAGAAAGGACTTGTAGGATCATCCATTCACAACAGCTACAAAAAAATCCAAATACCAAGGTAGTGAAAGACCTCTAATATTTTATAATTTACATCACAAAGAAAAAAAGAGAGAGGACAGAGCTGTGGTGCAGTGGGTTAAAGCCCTGGCCTGAAGTGCCGGCATCCCATATGAGTGCCAGTTCTAGTCCTGGCTGCTCCTCTTCTGATCCAGCTCTCGTTATGGCCTAGGAAAGCAGTGAAGATGGCCCAAGTCCTTGGGCCCTGCACCCATGTGGGAGATCCAGAAACTCCTGACTTAGGATTGGCATAGCTCCAGCCATTGTGGCCATTTGGGGAGTGAACCAGTGGACTGAAGACCTCTCTCTGTCTCTACCCCTCTCTTTAACTCTATCTCTCAAATAAATAAAATAAATCTTTACAAAGAAAAGAAATGGAAAAAGACACCAAAAATGTTCATGGATTGGAAGAATTAATATAATCGAGACACCCACTTGGGATCCCAATCAAAATTTCAACATTCCTCTCAGATTATAAAATGTATGTTAACATTTATATGGAAACACAAGATACTTGGAATATCTAAAACAATCTTAAGCAACACAAACAAAGCCAGAGGCTTAAAACTATGAGATATCAAGACATGTGCCTGGAACTGGCACAAAAACAGACATGTAGAGCAATGGAACAAAAATCCCAGAAATTAATTCATGATTTTACAACCAACTAATATTTGACAAAGGGGTTTAAATCATTCCCTGGTGAAAGGCAGTCTTTTCAACAAATGGTGCTGGGTAAATTGTATCTTGACATGCAGAAACATAAACAAGAACCCTACCTTACATGTTATAAAAATGTCAATTCAAAATGGGTCAAGGATCTAATTAAACAACCATATACCATTAAAGTACTAGAAGAGAACACTGGCGAAACTTTGCAACACATTGACATGGGCAAAGACTTCTTGGAAATGACACCTGTAGCACAGGCAATCAAAGCCAAAATAGACGAATGGGATTGCATCAAGATAAAGAGTCTTCTTCTCTGCAAAGGAAACACACAACAAAGAGAAAAGGCAACTGACAGAACTGTAGAAAATATTTGCAAGCCATGCTACTGATAAAGGATTAATATCCAGAATCCATCAAAAGCTCAAGGAACTCTACAACAATAAAATAAATGATCCAGTTAAGAAATGGGGTAATGATATGAACGGATATTGTTTAAAAGAGGAAATCCAAATGGCCTACAGACACTTGAAAAAATGTTCAGCATCACTAGCACTCAGGAAATGCAAATCAAAACCACTATGAAGTTTCACTCAACCCAGTTAGAATGCTCTCATATAGAAATCAAGAAACAACAAACGCTGGCAAGAATGTGTGGGAAAGGGTAACTTAAACCACCATTGGTGGTAATGTTATGACTACAGACATTGTGGAAGACAGTATGGAGATACCTCAGAAAGCTGAGAAAAGATATACAATATGAACCAGCCATCCCACTTCCTGGAATTTACCCAAATGAAGTGAAATCAGCATAGGAAAGCATTATCTATACTTTCATGATAATTACAGCTCAACTCACACTATTTAAATATGGAATCAATTCACATATCCATCAACTGAAAATTGGATAAAGAAAATGTTGTATATATATATATATATATATATATATATATATATACACATACACACACACACACACACACATATATATATATATATATATATATAAATATATATATATATATTCCACACTGTGGAATACTATTCAGCTATAAAAAAAAATGAAATCCTATGTTTTACAATAAAATGGTTACACTGGGCCGGTGCTGTGGCTCACTTAGTTAATCCTCCATCTGCAGCACCAGCATCCCATATGGGCACTGGGTTCTAGTCCTGGTTGCTCCTCTTCCAGTCCAGCTCTCTGCTGTAGCTTGGGAGGGCAGTGGAGGATGGCCCAAGTGCTTGGGCACCTGTACCCGCATAGTAGACCAGGAAGAAGCACCTGGCTCCTGGCTTCGGATCGGCACAGCGCCAGCCATAGCGGCCATTCAGGGAGTGAACCAGCGGAAGGAAGAACTTTCTCTCTGTCTCTCTTTTTCACTGTCTATATCTCTACCTGCCAAATTAAAAAAATGGTTGCTTTCCCATGGTTAAATGGTTGTCCTTAGGTAGATGAAAAAATATATAAATATACCAAAGTTTGAAGCTATTGGGAAGCATGAGAAGGAGGCATAAACATGAAGAAAAGCAAGGGGGGAGGACAGTGATGTGGCAAAGTGGGCTAAGCCTCCACATAGTGCCAGCATCCCATATGTATGCTAGTTAGAGTCCCAGTGCTTATCTTCAAATCCAGCTCTTTGTTATTGCCTGGGAAAGCAGAATATGGCCCAAGTGCTTGGGCCCCTCCACCTGTGTGGGATACATGGAAGAAGCTCCTGGCTCCTGGCTCCTGATTGGCCCAGCTCTGGCCATTGCAGCCATTTAGGAAGTTAACCAGTGGATAGAAGACGTTTCTTTCGGTCTCTCCCTCTCTCTGTAACTGTACATCTCAAATAAATAAATAAAATCTTTAAAAAAAGCAAGGTGGAATACCATAATGTTGGACTGGAATTAGAAATAACTATTAAAGTTTGAATACAAAATACCTAAATATATTATCTACTTTAAATATAATTAAATATAAATATGTTCTATGTAATGTAACATACATAATAGATGTGTGTGTGTATTGTTGAACCAAGAAATGGCCATTTTTCTATTGAGAAATTCTAGATGCAAAGACATTCTGGTATGAAACAGAAATACATGTAGTATGACAATATTAGTAACCAAATCAGGGTTCTTCTAAGAAAGAATTGATCACAGCAGTGGAATAGTTAAAATATTAGATATAATGGGGAAAGTAAGAGAAAGTAAGATAGGAAAGAGGAAGGAAGGAAGGCAAGGCAGGCAGCTTGTTCATATCAGAGACAGGTGTTTGGCATAGCTTATCAGATGTCCAAGTCCCACATGATAGTATGTGGGTTCAAGATCCGGCTCTGACTCATGACTTACCTTGCATTGTATGTAAACCCTGAAAGGCAATAGGGATGGCTCAAATAATTGGGTTTCTGCAACCCATGTGGAAGAACTGGATTGAATTTTGGGACTGTGCTTCTGGCTCCCAGCTTCATCCTGGATAAGCCTCAGTTACTGGGGACATTTGGGGAGCAAAACAGTGGATGGAGCTCTCTGTTTCTCAGCCTCTCAAAAGAATAACTTAGATTAAGTTAAATATAATAATAGAATCATTTCAAATTACATTCGCTGTCCAAATATAACAAAGAAACATCAAATTAAACCTGTTAATGAACCAATAGTCCACTGAAGAACATAAGAAAATCTGTGTCCAGGTGGATAACAAACAAATGGATGCAGATAGAAAGGAAATCACTTAATAGAATGCCAATCAGTAAATATGGAAGGAATATCAGCACTGCAGAGTAATAATTGAAATAATTGAGAAAATCATCATCAAATATTGCTAAAGATGTTTAGTGAAAGTAGAAAATTATAACGTAAAGTTACTTATTACTGATTGCTGATTGATTGTATAAAACTAGTAACAACAGTACGAAAGACTTGGTTGACAATTCTTAACCAAATTAGTCATGTTGCTGTCACTGATAGGACTCCCTGACAAAGTGTTCCTTATTCCATGATGCACTAAAGGCAGAGAATTACTGCTGTGATATCCCTGTTACACAAATGGAAGCTTTGCTCTATAAAATACTTTGTAAGTATGACCTTCAGATCTTAACAACATCTGAAGACATCCAAAAGGATTAAAAACAACAGATACCTGCTAAAATATTATACAAAAGTCCCTCTGGGACTGACTTAATTCACTCAGCATGATGTTTTCCAGATTCCTCCATTTTGTTGCAAATGACCGGATTTCATTGTTTTTTACTGCTGTATAGTATTCTATAGAGTACATGTCCCATAATTTCTTTATCCAGTCTACTATTGATGGGCATCTGGGTTGGTTCCAAGTCTTAGCTATTGTGAATGAGCTGCAATAAACATTAAGGTGCACACAGCTTTTTTGTTTGCCAATTTAATTTCCTCTGGGTAAATTCTAAGGAGTGGGATGGCTGGGTTGTATGCTCGGGTAATATTCAGGTTTCTGAGGAATCTCCAGACTGGCTTCCATAGTGGCTTTAAATATCATATGTTCTCCCTGATCGGTGACAACTGAGCACCAAAAAGGAAACCTGTTGAAATGAAATGGACACTATGGGAAACAGTGACTTGATCAGCCCTTGTCCTGACTGTTGATGTACAGTTTAATACTTTATCCATTTTAGTGGTTTTTTTTTTTGTTCTACTTAATACTATTGGTTGAACTCTATAATTAACACACAATTATTCTTAGGTGTTGAAATTTAACTGAAAAATGATCCCTGTTAAATATAAGAGTGGGAATAAGGGAGGGAGGAGATGTACAATTTGGGACATGCTTAAGCTGACTTGCCCCAAATGGTGGAGTTAGAAATGTGCCAAGGGATTCCAATACAATCCCATCAAGGTGCATTGTACCAATGCCATCTCACTAGTCCAAGTGATCAATTTCAGTTCACAACTGATCACACTGATAGGTCTAAGAGTCAAAGGGATCACATAAATAAGACTAGTGTCTGTGAAAACTAACTGATAGAATAAAAAAGGGAGAGAAGGATCCAACATGGGAAGTGGGATACACAGCAGACTCATAGAATGGCAGATGTTCTAAATAGCACTCTGGCCTCAGAATCAGCCCTTAAGGCATTCGGATCCAGCTAAAAATCCCATGAGAGTATTTCAGGCATGGAAAGCCAAGGCACTCTGGCAAAAAAACAAACAAAAACAAAACAAAACAAAACAAAACACCTGAATGAAAGATCTCTGTGAGTGAGATCCCAGTGAAAAGAATGGACCATCCAAGAAGGAGGTACCTTTCTCTGAAGGGAGGAGTGAACTTCCACTTCGGCTATGACCTTGTCTAAATAAGATCGAAGTCAGCGAACTCAAAAGGCTTCCATAGCCTTAGCAACTCATGACTAGAGCCTAGAGAGATTACTGACACCACAAACAAGAGTGTCAAATTGTTAAGTCAACAACAGGAGTCACTGTGTACTTACTCCTCATGTAGGATCTCTGTCCTTAATGTGTTGTTCAATGTCAATTAATGCTATAACTAATACTGAAACAGTATTTTACACTTTATATTCTGTGTTGGTGCAAACTGATGAAATCTTTACTTAATATATATTAAATTGATCTTCTGTATATAAAGATAATTGAAAATGAATCTTGACGTGAATTGAAGGGGGGAGGGAGCGGGAGATGGGAGGGTTGCAGATGGGAGGGAAGTTATGGGGGGGGTGATTGTAATCCATAAACTGTACTTTGGAAATTTATATTTACTAAATAAAAGTTAAAAAAATATTATGCAAAAGTCAAAGGAAGCTCAGAGAAAGCAAGAGTGCCTCCATATTAGGGCTTATAAAATTTTTACCACACTCTATATTTAGCTTTTCTCCATTTGTAATATTTAAGTTTGTAAGATATTCAATACTTAAACACAAAATGGATTTCTTATTTTGAACTCTTCACAATTTACTACACTTTGGTATTATTTTTACAACATCCTTACGTGATTGCTTCATTCATTTCAGTAGATCCACTAAAACAACCAAACTATTTGAAGCTACAAATGTTTATTTTCAGCATTGACCATAAAAGGATGTGTATCACTTTATATTTTTTAAAAAAAATTGTTTTGTTTATTTAAAGGCACAGTGACACAGAGAGAAGGTGAGGCAGAGAAAGAGAGTTTTCAATCCACTGATTAGTTCTCCAAATGGCCACAACCTCTAGAGATAGGCCAGGACAAAGTCAGGAGCCAGGAACTCCATCCTACCCTCGTATGTGTGTGGCAGGGACCCAAATAATTGGGCCATCTACTGATTCTCTAGGAGCACAGTAGAGAGCTCTATCAGAAGCAGGGCAGTTGAGACTGAAACCGGCTTTCCAATATAGAATGTGATATTGGAAGCTGAGCCTTAACCTGCTATGCCACAGCACTGTATCCCATCTATTGTTTTAAACATCAATAATGAAAGCTTAGTAAACTGTTAGATAAACATGATGTCTAGGAAAGTGTTTTACTTAGCAATTAATTTCAAATAGTTCGAATTGCTTTGATCACATCTTCTTGATTTCAAATAAAATTTTATATACTTTTCAAAAAGATTTATTTATTTATTTAAAAGGCATAGTTATAGAGAGGCAGAGAGAGAGAGAGAGAGAGAGGTTTTGCATCTTCTGGTTCACTCCGCAAGGGGCTAGAATGGCTGGAGCAGGGTCTACTGGAAGCCAGGAGCTTCTTTCAGGTCCCCAATGTGGGTGCAGGGTCCCAAGGACTCAGGCCAACTTCTACTGCTTTCCCAGGCTACAGTAGAGTTGGATAGGCAATGGAACAGGCAGGGCTGGAACTAGGATGGGATGCTGGCACTGCAGGTGGCAGCTTTACCTGTTATGCAACAGAGCTGACCCCTACAAATATATCTTATTCATTTTTCTTAATATTCTATAGACAGAGGACAGACTATGTTTACCATCAACTAATGGTGTAAAATTTTGTGAAAATTCATATAAGCACACCTATGTATAACATGGATATGTGTTTCCTTGTTTTAAATATGTATATATATATATATATTACTCATATAAGTTTTATAACATTATGAAATGTATTTAGATGTTCTAAATCATTGTTTATTATTTTTACCCCTAAGCAAACAATAAGAACATTATCCTAAGGTCTATAATACCATTTTATTTTTTATTTCCATATTTTATAAAACTAATATACTTTATACATTAAAGATAAATATTTTGGCTGCCCTGACACTGAAGTTATATATTTTTTTCATTTGTGTATATATGTATCAAATCTTAGTTGTAGAACATTTTTTTCTGCTACATGTTAGTATTTTGTTCTTCCCTTTTTGATGGGAAAGACCTGATATAATATCAAAGATTCAGAAGCAATTTATCTTCTTTGAACAACCAAGGTGAATTTTGCTGCCTGCTCCTGAATCAAGGAGAAAAAGTGAAGTAAAATATTAACCTGTAAATATAATATCTGTCTTGAAATGACAACTTAATACATATATTTTCATTTCCTATCTAGGAACAAATCCTGATATTATCAATATAGAAACAGAGAACTAAGGAAGGTTCAGCAACCTGTTAATTAAATATCTATTCTGTAGGTATTTTTGATAAAATTATGTAAAGGGTTATATATAAACTTGCTCTAGTACAATAAATATACTACAGAGAATTAGCAAACCTGCTACTGTGAGGGAAATTAAAGTACTGAGCTTTTAAAGAAGTTATGAAAATTTGTATTTTACATAGTATTAGATAGTCTATTTTGATCCTTGAAACAATATCAAAATATATTAAAGCAATAGTAGGTCCAATATACCTCAAACATAATTTTTCTTAAATTTATTGCATTAAATGGAATAACCTACTCTATTAAATTTCCTCCATGGATATAGAAATTGAATTACTTGATACTATGGAGTTCACACACAGGATATTTTTAAGCTTTTCATTTAATTATTTTTTCAGTGTACTTTTCAAAAACAGAAATGAAGTAGAAATAATTATTTTGCTTTCACTGAATTTCGTTAATCTAAACATATAAATTGTGCCTATGAAGCAATGTCTGCTTGCATACTGCTTAAATTTCTGCATAATTAAATTACAATCTTTGGTAGAATGCTGTCTCAGAAAATTATTTGCCTTACTATAAATAACTGTAGCTTCTGAAACAGCCTTTAAAGGGGATTGTCTTAGTTGGAAGCTACTTTTTTTGTTAGAATAATTAACCTTTCCGCCTACTTATCACATACATAGACAATAAGTGAAGTCTATTATCCAACTCGGGATAAATAATAATCCAAGAAATATTTTGTTTCTGAGAAAAGCACTTTTTGGTTTTCATTTAATTTTAGTGAAAACAACTGAATTTTACATTAACTGACATAACTTTCCATCCCTTTTCTTTTCTCAATCTTAGCACTACCCTTTGTTTTCACAACAAAATAACTAGCACTTTTAAAGAATAAGAATGAATCTGTGATTTAAATAGGAATGGCTACACCAGAGAAAACTGAGTTTAAACAATGCTACTTATAAGCAAAAGAATGGATACCTTACTGAGATGGAGTTTCTTTTATTTATTTTAAAACTATTAGCAACATTTATATTTCTTACAATGCTATGAAAGGAATCTAAAAATTCTTTACATAAATTATTTTTATGCTTGCTATATCTAAACCTTCTAAATTCCTTATATGCATATTTTTAGATTTCAAATATTTTAGCATCAGCACCTATCTTAAAAAATGAGAACCTTAAATTCTTGTTCACATGAGCTTTATCAACATTTATACATACATTGAAAGTGATAAGGGGCCAGCATTGTGGTATAGTGTGTTAAGCTTCCTCCTGCAATGTCAGCATCCCATATGGGCCCTGGTTCAAGTCCCAGTTGCTCCACTTCCAATACAGCTCCCTGCTAATGATCCTGGGAAAGCAGCAGAAAATAGCCTGATGCTTGAGACACTGAATCCACATGGAGACCTGGATAAAGCTCCTGACTTCAGCCTGTTCTAGCCCTACCCATTGCAGCCATTCAGGTAGTAACCCAGTATTAGGAAGAACTATCACTCCCTCAGTTTCTCTCTCTCCTACTACGTTTTTCTAACAAATAAAATTTTTAAAATGTAAAACTTCAACATATTTTTAAGATTTTAAAATACCTTTCATAGTGTTTGAATAAACATGTTAAAAAAGTAAACTTTCATGAAAAAAACACTTTAAAACAAAATAAGATCTAGAATAAAGATACTTGTTTGCTGTTTAGAAACCTTTTAGGGCCCGCATTTAGTTAGTGACTAAGACTGGAGTTTAAGATGTCTGCATCTCACATTGAAGTATCTGAGTTAAATATGTAACTTATCTCCTGCTAATGCAGTCCCTGGGAGGCAATGGTGATGGCTCAAGAAATTAGATCTCTGCCAATCACATGGAAGACCTAGACTGTATTCCTGGCTCTTGCATCATCTTTTCCTATTTGCAATGGCTATGCACATTTTGGGAGTGAAACAGCAGATAGATCTTTCTCCCTGCAAAAAAATGTTTAAATTAAAGAAAAAATTTATGAAAATAGAGCAGAATGTCTTCTATTATCAGAAGTGTTTCTGTAAGGCCTTCACAAAACACACCAAACATGGGAATAAGGGAAAGAGTTTATTGAGGGGAATCCGACAGACTGGAGGGAAGGGGTGAAGACGGAAAAAGAGAGGAGAGTGTAAGAGCAAGACAAAGAGGTCAGGAGGTGGAGAAGAGAGAGAGAGACAGAGTGTGAGAGAGAGAGAGAGGAGAGCCACATGTTCAGGGACAGGTCCTTTTAAAACTTATCCAGGGGTGGGCAGGGAAGTAGGAGTAGCTAATCCCATTAGGATGGGGTGGGGCTGACACTGGTGGTTGGGCCATGTGGCCACCTGGCTTCCAGCAATGGTGGCGGGAGCTAGAGCCTAAGATGGTGTCATTGTGTAGATCGCACCATAGATAAGAATGCATCATTTTACTAACAGTTTCTGCATTTAATAGTTTGCAAAACTGGGTTTGGAAAAAGTATAAAAAATCTATCTCAAAGTACTTAGAAAATGGCATAGTATTTCAATATCATTTCCAGATAATATAAATATTTTATTTTATGCTATACCACATCAGAAAGCTGTAGTTACTTCACATGAGTTGCAACATGAAATCTGAAATTTTATCAATGAACTGAGTTTTTTTTTTGTTTGTTTTTTTAAGACTTTTTTATTTGCTAGGTAGAGTTACAGACAGTGAGAGGGAGAGACAGAGAGAAGGGTCTTCCATCTGCTGGTTTACTCCCCAGATGGCCGCAATGGCCAGAGCTGAGCTGACCCGAAGCCAGGAGCCTGGAGCTTTGTCCGGGTCTCCCACACAGGTGCAAGGACCCAAGCACCTGGATCATCTTCCATTGCTTTCCCATGCTATTGCAGAAAGCTGAGTTGGAAGAGGCGCCCATATGGGATGCCAGCGCCACAGGTGGAGAATTAACCCACTGCACCACAGTGCCGGCCCCAATGAACTGTTTTTCATAACGTTAAAATCAAGTGCTTTGTCCAGACATTTCAGCTGACATTTGTTGACATAAACCAAATTTAATTGGGAATTGTTTAAGTGTTGAAAAGCTCTCGAATTCACAAAAATTGACACAAGCTCCAAAATTTAGCTTCTCTGGAAGCTCATATTTTATAATTGCTAACAAATGCCATCAATCGTTTTCTATAAAACAAACTAGCTTGTTTTCTTTTCAGAAAATATCTACCATACCCAAACTTAGATAACTATATAGCTTCACAATGTTTTTTTTTTTTTCACCCATCCAAAAGGTATATAGGTTAGCTTGCAAATCAACCACAGAAATGCTTTTCCTGGGTAAATGGTAAGCAATAACCTAAGTGGCCTAATCTTGCCTCTGCTTTTGTAGATAGATTTTTGCTTAAAATCAAAGACGTTTGTTTACTTATTTGCTGTTTTTTATGATTGAGTGACAAAGGTGAGTAGTTGAGGCTAGAGAACATATTGCCAAGGAAGACAAAACTATTCACTATTTAGGCACTAAGGGAAATGCTGACTCTCTTCTTTAGGTAACTATGAATTTGGTGTGCAGCACAAATACTGTTCTGACACTTTCTCAATTGTAACACAGAATATTTTTGCAAAAGTACCCTAGATCTAATTAAATTCATACATTTTATTGGGTTTTTGAAAAATGTTAAAACTGGCATTTAATTTATTATCATTGTCTGCGTTTTCATCTTACATGTTCATGTGTTTATGTGAGGAACAGTGACATTGACAATGCTCCAAGGGCAGTTTGCTCCTATCAATTGGGTTGGTGCTTAAGTGCATGCTGTAAATATCAACAAAGTGAAAAAAAAGAATATCCTCATATAATAAAATATAAATATTATTGTACTACTTTATAAATAAGTACACTAAGACACTGAAATATTAAGTAAATGATCTATGGACAAAAAGCTGGAAGTTAGTAAAGTTGCTATTTGAAACCAGCCCCTATAAATCCAGACTTTGATGAAACAGTTAAGTGAGACTGCCTCACAATCTTTTCTGGAACACATCATTTTAACTGTCATCTACTTTTTTTCTATTTTTCCCTTTTATATATTATTTCCTAGATTATTCACAAACATTATATCTGATCCCATATTTTGAAAGGCCACATAAATTCTCATCTTTTTCTTGCTAAGAGTAAAAAACGAAAATAAAAAGGTGGGGCTGGTGCTATGGTGCAGTGGGTTAAAGCCCCAGCCTGCAGTGCCAGCATCCCATTTGGGCGCTGGTTCACATCCCAGCCACTCCTTTTCCGATCCAGCTCTCTGCTATGGCCTGGGAAAGCAGTAGAAGATGGCCCAAGTCCTTGGGCCCCTGCACCCACGTGAGAGAACTGGAATAAGCTCCTGGTTACTGGCTTTGGATCAGCTCAGCTCTGGCCGTTGCAGTCCTTTGGAGAGTGAACCAGCGGAATGGAAGACCTCTTTCTCTGACTCTACCTCTCTGTAACTCTGTCTTTCAAATAAATAAAATAATTCTCAAAAAAAAAAAAGAAAAAGCTCTAGACATAATCTATATTTTTCATTTAATGATATGAACTTAAGGAAATTACTTCATTTGTTTTCTAAATACTGAAATTTCAGTGTTTCTGATATTCTACAAGACACTGTATGTCATTTACCTAGAAAATAGTAAAGAAGGGACAAATGTTATTTAGATATCCTAAAGGATATATTCATGCTTTTTGCTTCCATGCTTATCATTCATTCTTCTGTGCAATGAACTCCAACAGGTAAATTATATTGCATTCATTAAAAAATTAATACTGCCTCAAATGTCCAGTTTAGTCTATGGTAATATGGGTTATTTTGACTCATTAGTCTATAATTTATGACTGATTTTGTTTCAAAGTCTGTCCAAAGCCTCCAAAATTCCCTTGAGACTAATAGGTGAATGTCATTCCATGACGCTTAAACATAGGACTAGGACATGCCACTAGCACACCAGACGGGCTGCCTGTGTCCCATATCAGAGTGCCTGGATTCAAGTCATCTCAACCCCTCTCCTATTACCAGCTTCTCTTGAATGCAGATGCTGGAGAAGGCAGTTGTTGCCTCAAGTAGTTGAGTCCCTCGGTTACAGGGGAGACCCAGACTGGGTTCTAGGATTCTGGCTTTGGTTGTTCAGCCCCAGCTATTGCAGATACGTGGACAATAAACTACCAGGTAAGAGCCCTGGTTGTCTCTTTCTCCTTTCCTCTCCTACTCCTTCCTTCCCTATAAAATAAAAATAAAAATCAAAGAATATACTACTCTCAGTTTTAAAGAGAAATTGTGTGTTTTTTTTCTTTTTTGGGAGTGGGGAGAAATGTGTCTATATATGCGTTTGAGGATATGCTGGTCTTGTGAGAATAGAAAATGGATGTGTTAGAGGTGTTGGTTGTCAGAATAAGTGATATTATTAGAAGGATTCTTCTTTGCCACACTTTTTTTTTTCAATTCACTAAGTTACAATTAACTCAGCAGCAGGACAAATTAACTGAAGGGTCTCTTTAAACAGAAGCTTCCACACCTAAAGTGAGCTGCATCTCTAGACTTCTTCCTATTTTACATGGAGGCTGGGTTAATTGCTTTTAATTAACTTGCCTAATTACCCTAAGAGGATCAATATTTGTCCATGTCTTGCTTATACCTCAAGGTGGAATTTCTTTCGCTATGTTATTTCTCTCTGCAAGTCTTTGTCCTTTCACTCTCTTCTGGCTGCTGAGAACTGGTGTGATCCTCACCAGAGCCAAGCGACATGGTGAAACGCATACCATCACCTCCACTGCCTTCTCTTCACATTGGAAGAACATCTTTGCTCTTCAGGTATATGCCCATCCCTCTCCCAGCCTGCAAAGATCAATTCCCATGATACTCTAAGCTTGCTAGTCTTCTAACTAAAACTTCTTCTGACCAGTTATTTAAACTTGATACACAACTACCCACATGCTTGCTCTATTTTTTTTTTTTTAGATTTGACATAGCACTGATCTTTCTCTATGAGCATTTTTTTTTACCTTTCCCTATTTTTCATTTGTTAATCTCCCCTCACTATATCTCAGTTGAAGTCAATGATGTTTTAAAAAAAGATTTATTTATTTATTTGAAAGTCAGAGTTACACACAGAGAGAAGGAGAGGCAGAGAGAGAGGTCTTCCATCTGCTGGTTCACTCCCCAAATGGCTGCAATGCCTGGAGCTGGACTGACCCAAGCCAGGAGCTTCTTCTGGGTCTCCCACATGGGTGCAGGGACCCAAGGAGTTTGGGCATCTTCTACTGTTTTCTCAGGCCATACCAGAGAACTGGATTGGAAGTAGAGCAGACAGGACTTGAACCAGCACCCATAAGGGATGCCAGCACTGCAGGTGGCAGATTTACTCACTACACCACAGCACCAGCCCCTTATTTTTCTTTATTAATTTTCAGTTGAAACTTACTTTGTCTTTCCTGCTTACTCAACTCTTGTAGTAGTTGCAGTATCATAGCTGCTGACAGGTGTGAATCAATCCACAGATAAAGATCAGACCACAACTAACAAAGCCTGAGATTTACAGGCACCAATCTAAGGCAAATCCACTCCCTACTCAGTTGAATGGGAAAGCAAATACAAAATAGAGCAGGTAAATGCATATTTTCCTTGGCTGCACAGCAGGGATCTCCTTTGAAAAAAAAAAAAAACTTTCAAATTACATTCACCATCTTCTGTTTCTTTACTCTCTTAAGCTTATTTTAAGTAGTCATTTTCCTAACCTCTTTGTTTTCTACCTGCTCTCTGGGTCATGCCTTCCCAGTTTCCATCTCTGATTCTTAATCTTTTTCCTGTAGTATGATATTATAATATCAGTCTGTGGATCACATTTAGTCTCTTTCTCTCTCATGTCCTCAAAAATAGCTTCCTGTCTGGTGATTCTAAATTCCTTTTGTAGCTGGGTACCAACCTGAGAGATCTAACTGCTTGTTTGACTTCACACTGATATTGAGAGGATACTTCAGATTTAAAATATCCAGAATTGAATTCCTTAAACCCTCACCTCAGTATCTATAATAGATATCTCATATAAGGAGTTCAATACTCCCAGTGTCTCGGGCCACAACAGATATCACATAAGCTCAGTTAGAAAAAAAATTTTAGAATCTTTGAAAAAATAAGTTCAAAATTCAGTGAATCATTGCTTTATTACCACAGTACTCTTCTGAACCAACCTAATTTCTCTTCTATGGGACTGGGTAGCCTCTGCCTCACATATCATCTGAAGTATTCTTTCGTACAGCAAGTTATAGCATGTCATCTGCACAAAATCTCAGTTGTCGCTAAGGCAAAAAGAGGACAGTTCAGTTCTACAATGGCCTCATTGTAATTTTATACTTTCCCACATTCTTCTCCAACCACACTGTCTACTGTCGATCTTTCAGCTATTCCCTATGTGCTCATTCATTAGCGCGTCCATACTGGCTGCAGTACATGAAATGTCCTTTGCTCCAGATATGCAGGCACCACTTGTCTTCCTTTTTCTAGGCTTCACTCAGGATTCATTTTCTAAGTCTCTCCCAAATCATATCTATTCTTGCCGACATTTTAAAACTACCCAATTCTTTTCTCAAAAACGTGTATAACATTAAGAGACACCATGATGCATTCCTCACACACACACACACATACATGGTTCATTTTTTTGTGAGTAGAACAAAAAATGAAGAGAGCAGGACCACATATCTACTTTGTTTTGTTTTTTTTTTGTTTGTTTGTTTGTTTGTTTTTAAGATTTATTTTATTTATTTGAAAGACAGAACCACAGAGAGAGGTAGAGACAGAGAGGCTCCCCAGATGGCTTCAATGGCCGGAGCTGCACCTATCTGAAGCCAGGAGCCAGGATTCTTCAGGGTCTTCCACGTGGGTGCAGGGGCCCAAGGACCTGGGCCATTTTCCACTGCTTTCCCAGGCCATATCAGAGAGCTGCATCGGAAGAGGAGCAGCCAGGACTAGAACCGGCACCCATATGGGATGCCATCGCTTCAGGCCAGGGCTTAAACCCACTGTGCAACAGCACTGGTCCCTACTTTGTTTTATATATATATTTTTAACCAGGTCCAAGTGTCAAAGTGGTAGTGAAAAATAAGTAAATATACAAATATAATCATGACAATTAATTAATAACTAATTCATAATTTTATAAAACACTTAGCATTTTAAAACAGTGACCATATATTAAGATCATAGAGAAAAATCTCAATGGATTTTTAAAGATAGAAACTATAAGTACGTGGAAGGGGAGAGGGAGCGGGAGATGGGAGGGTTGCGGCTGGGAAGGAAGTTATGGGAGGGGGAAGCCATTGTAATCCATAAGCTGTACTTTGGAAATTTATATTCATTAATGAAAGTTAAAAAAAAATTAAAAAAAAATAAAAAAGAAAAAAGAAACTATAAGTACCATATTCCCTGATCATAATGTAAGAAAAAAAGTTAATTCTTTAAATTAGGAGGAAAGTAATAATTTAAAAAATTCACTAATAAAAACATTCTAAAAGTCTCTCTAAAACAACTATTTGACAAAGACAAAAATGTAACCAGTGATAATAAAAAACAAACTTCAGGGCCCAAGGATTATTTACTAAGCATTAAATTCAATAAGTTAAAAAGAGGATACTATTATAATAAACTATTATAAAAGCAGAAATGCTATTTTATTGAGGAAAATTAGATTTTATAAGCAAATTGAAGAGTTGGCTTTTGGAAAAGATAAATGAAAAATGATAACGTTCATGAACAATGAAACACCAAGAACAAAAATACATTAAATTAGAAATTATGCATAAAACAGGAAAAAACAGGACAGTACAAATGCTTAAAATATTTTAGTAAATTTGAAACCTCCATGAATTGGTAACATTTAGAAAAATTTAAATGGATGTCACTGACTCTCAAAAATACATAGAAAACCAATTATCGTAAAAAAAAAAAACCATAAAATTATCATAAAATGATTGCAAAATTTGTCAAAATTTAAGCACCAAAAGAAAATGCCCATAAATTTTTGTTCAATTATCTAAACTAAAGAAAACATTATTCTAACAGTATTTAAACCTTTACCTAAAGAAAGAAAGTTCCTAAACTGTTTTACTATTTTGCAGAATTTTACAGTATTATATGGTTGATTACAAAAATTATATCTTGGGATGAAACAAATTTTTAAAAATATTGGATAAGTATGCTATGACATATAGTCTTACTGGACATTAATAAATGTCAGTAGAAGGCCGGCGCCGTGGCTCACTAGGCTAATCCTCCGCCTTGCGGCGCCGGCACACCGGATTCTAGTCCCGGTCGGGGCACCGATCCTGTCCCAGTTGCCCCTCTTCCAGGCCAGCTCTCTGCTGTGGCCAGGGAGTGCAGTGGAGGATGGCCCAAGTGCTTGGGCCCTGCACCCCATGGGAGACCAGGAGAAGCACCTGGCTCCTGCCATCGGATCAGCGAGGTGCGCTCCCCGCAGCGCGCCTACTGCCATTGGAGGGTGAACCAACAGCAAAGGAAGACCTTTCTCTCTGTCTCTCTCCCTCACTGTCCACTCTGCCTGTCAAAAATAAAAAAAAATAAAAAATAAAAAAAAGAAAAAAGAAAAATTAAAAAAAATAAATGTCACTAGAGGAGGTTTTACATATTTACCTTCCATAAAACATTTTTAAAGACCAAAATATCACCGACAACGTCAACATAGAAATGGCCTGGGGAAATGGAATACGATGCAACAGGGACACCTTCAGAAGAGATATAAGTCAAAGTCCATTTATTGGTAATGTCAGGTAATTATATTGAGACTACATAATTAAATACAGAGCCAAAGAAAGCTGTTTAGGATATTCATAGAATACAATTTGAAATAACTAATTATAAATAACCAAAATGTCCATCAGTAATAATTATTTGATTGATAAGTTCTCACAGCGTGATGGTATGCAAAAAAAATGAATTACTAAGAGCTCTAACAGCATGAACAAATTTCTCAAGTATATGATTATATGAAGTTGAAATTCAGGTTATAAAACTGTATTAGATAAAGTAGTGATTGAGCTTCTGCTTTATGGGTTTCTATGGTGCTCACTTTTGTTAGATTTTGATAACTTTGGTAGCACAAATATGTTTACTTCATTATAAACTTATTTATCTGGGTGACTATAAAATAATTTATTTTATAACATGAGTATGTTTTGCATACAGAAGACATTCTGAACATGTACCCTACATTATTTATAGATGTGTCTCCAAGGGTACAACAAACAATGAGCAAGCTCCACCATTTCTTACTTGTTCCATATAGTGTCCAAATTCCTGAAACTCATAGGTAATATCTGAAACTTCAATCCACTGAAGATTCATTTTTCAGCTTGTTGCCTCATACCTATTTGTGTTTGCACGCTGCCTAACTTCCTGAAAGCTCTGAGCTATACAGGCAAATCCAGGCCTCCACACTTGGTTCCATCATTTACAAGTTCTCTAACATTAGCCAAATTACTTCTCTGTCCTGTGTTTCCTCATATTTAAAAATGGGTAGCATATAACACCTAGTTTATAGGACTGTTAAGAGATTTAAATGAGTGAATAATTATAAAGAGCTTAGGGTAGTGCCTTGCACACTTTAATGCTATATGTTATTGATAAATAAATAAAATTCATTATTATAATAATTTCCAATTATCCCAATTTTATTTTACACATTTTATCTCATCATATGCATATTGTAAAATAACAGCTCAGGATAAATTTAGTTCTTCACCTTTGCAAAGCTTGTTCCTGTGCAGTTGAAGTGGAGGTTCTCTCATACACTCTCTCCCACCACTCTCCCTCCCTCGCACCCCCCCCCCCACTTGCTGAATATCACTTTGAGCTAACGAATATTAATTTCAAAGAGATTTTGTTATTTCTGAAAATCACATTTCTACATTAACCTTATCAATTTCCCAAATGTCCAGCTCTTAATATTACCTTCTTTCCTCAAAATCCCTAAAACCTCAGTTCCTAACATCAGACCTAGATGCTGATTTTTCCCACATTCTTTTCATTGAGAAAAAAAGAAACTTTATCAGAAATTCTGAGAACACCAAAATCCCATACAGATACATGTGGTCCCACATGTTTTACCCTACTCTTTCAAAGTTTGAACTGTCCTTGGCCCTAGTTAAGGTCAACTATTTTATGTATTAATTCTTACCTTCACTTAGAAATTTATTTGTCAGCGTTCATATATCTTGTAACATTGCTTTCCCCTGCTCTGTGTTATATCATTTTCTTCAGCATGCAAACATTTTTATTTCTTCCATATTAAACAAGTCATAGGACCAAACCATATCCATCTCCTAAAACCAGTATTTCTGTCTATATTCCTGCTGCTTGCAAATACTCTTCCTTCCATTCTCTTTCTCAATCATATTTTCATTCCTCATCTTGTCTATTATCTTTAATAGCTTTCATATTAATAATTAGATCATAATTCTAATGTGATCTTATTCAGAATACTAAGAGCAGTTGACATTTTTGGTCAGTATGTGTTTCTTGAAATGTTTACTTCATTTGCTTGTATTATACTATCTCTTAATTATCATGCCCACTGGTTGCCTCTAAGATTTTTTCTTTTCTATTTTCCTCGCATAAAGTAGACATCTTTACATTGAATTGACTCAGAGCTCAACCTGTTAAAGTTTCTCTTTTAGATCTATACAAAATCTCTAGCTGTTCTTGTCTAGTCTGTTTTAAATTCTAATGTGGTGATAAATCCAAAATTTATATATACAGATTACTTTCTTCTCTAAAACAGAATCCATATTACTAACCCCCAACTCAAAATATCTTATTTGAAGTATAGAATAGCCATTTCAGCCTTAACATAAATATATAAATAACAAAACATAACATAAATAACAAAAATATCTTCACACACCAGCTCTACCACAGTCTTTTCTATCTCAGCAAAAGCCAAATAAAAATTTTCAGCTGGTTTGACCAAAAATTTCATAGTTACCATCAACTATTATTTTTCTTATATTCTTCTCATCCATTAAAAAATATTTGACATTCAAAGATATACAGAAACAAATTGTCCTTCCATAGCTGCAACACAACCCTTCTGTTCAGAGCTCTAACAAGTTTTCATTAGATTCTTGCTGTTATCCTCAATTGGTCATACTATTTCAAATCCTGCTTTACTTCTCTCTATTTTCAATGTAGCAGAAGTAATTCTATTAAAATATTAGACACATTTTACCCTGCCTCTAAAGTACCTGCATTAAACAATTATCTTACTGTGTTAAATGCAAAACTCCTTGAAATAGTTTACAAAATTCTATATGAGGTATGCATCTCTGTCTATTGGAACTTCTTTTATTCTTCCTCTCACTCATTCTCATCTCAGGGTCTTTGCTCATAGTGGTCTTTCTAACAGAATTGTTTCTTACACAGCCCCTGCTTACACAGTCAGTTATAACTTTCAGTTATTTCAGGTTACTCATGGAAACATTTACAGGAATATCTCTATGGCCAATTTCCAAATTCCCAGTCCAGAAAATGCAATTATTGCCTGCTTTATTTTTTCTCTTATAAAGCCATACATTCAACTCATTTATATTTGTGTTGTCTTCCTCCACTAAAATGCAAGCTAAGTGAATAATATAAATGGTGCCAAGTAAGATAATAGTTCAGTTCTAATATTAGCCTGTGTTGTGGCTGGCAAGAAATAGAGTGTTGTCTGGAATCCAAAAATCCCCCAGAATTATTATTCACTTAAAGGTCATCTAGTAGAAGCACGAGAATAGTGTCTAGGAAGCTGTCTCATTGAAGTTGTGGCTTATGTATTAGGACTAATCCAAACAATGAGAGAAATTCTGCATAGAGCGAGGTGGGAGAAAATTTATCATTTGATCACACTTTTTCTTCTCTGTTAACCATACATGACTTAAGGTGCTCATTTCCAAGCAGAAGGTAGGAGGCAAGGAAATTTTAGGATGTAGTGAAGGTTGGTGTAAAGAGGACAATTGACGATATATAGCAAGGCATTCAATAAATAATGGAAAATGAACACTTCAGCAATTATCTGGACAAATATCTAGTTCCAATTAAGCCTTTTTTTCTAAGTGAGGAATTAAGGAAAATTACATATTAAAATCTATATTGTTAACATTGCACTCTAAAATCAACAGCAAAACCACCCATCCAATGATATATACTCCACAAGTTAACCATATCATCATCAAAGATTTTTTTGACATTTATTAGATTCCTACTTATATTGTAACAAAATTATTTGGCAAAGAATTCTCAAATAATGATTAGGGAACCAGAGGGCAAATATACCAGTATCCTAGAGCCACCAACAGCTCTTAGATATGGTCTAAACCATTTCTATGAATTCCCATCAAATCTGATACCTCCTGCCCACAATAGCAAAGTGCTCATTAATATAACTTGTAAGGACTACCTTTTTCTCTATATGGGTGTATTTTCAGATTTTTCCCAAATTTCACTCAAAATTTTGTCTCAAGATTTCCATTTATGGTAATGCAACATAGGACATACCTGTATTATCCAATAACAATAAATAAACGGAGCCCCAATTGAAAATATATGCATATTATATAAAAATTATACAGATTATTTGCTTACATTTATAGTGATGTTGAATAAATGTAGAGATTTGCTGCTGCTGAGTCAGTGCTTTGGAATGAGCAGTAAGCTGAGAATGTAGAACACTCACTTCTCATATTTGTTCCACCAGGGCTTTCTTCTTAGACTAATACATTTATTATTCTAGTTCAGAGTTTAGTCAAAAGCATATATGATCCTCCTAAAATAATCAAAAAGGATTCCTGTCCATCTTTGCAAACTAAAAATTAACTAAAACACATATCTATCATCTCAATGATTCTAATACATTTTACTTAAAATTCTCTAAACCAGATGATCTTTTAAGTTTTTTGGTAAATTCTGGATACACTTTTAAAAAATATTGCATTATATACTATTCTATATGTGTGCTGTAAGTATACAGAATCAGAACATAACAAAATATGTCTACTGGGGCCGGCGCTTCTGTGTAGCATGTAAAACTGCCGCCTGTAGCGCCAACATCCCATATGGGCACTGGTTCTAGTCGCAGCTGCTCCATTTCCAATCCAGCTCTCTGCTATGGCCTGAGAAAGCAGTAAAAGATGGCCCAAGTCCATGGGACACTTCACCCGCATGGGAGACCTGGAAGGAGCTCCAGGCTTAAGATCAGCACAGCTCCGGCTGTTGTGGCCAACTGGGGAGTGAACCAGCAGATGGAAGACCTCTCTCTCTGCCTCTCCTTCTCTCTGTAGGTAACTCTGACTTTCAAATAAATAAATAAATATTTTTTAAAAATGTTTGCTGTATAATACAAGGGGCTTCAAAAATTCATGCTATAAAACAAGTACATTAGGATTTAAAGTGGTTTTGCACCAAAAAAACCCTATCTTTAATTACCTTTTCCATGAACTTTCTGAAGTATACTTCTATATATGTCATAAAATTTATGTAAATATATTACTGCATATTGAGTAGTTCAAATTAAATATCTTAATTTATTAAGACTGTTCACTATTTAGAAATGATATAAAGTTAACTGGTTCATATACCATATAGTATATTTTCTCTTCCAAATCATTTCTTGTTTTTCCATTATTTGTGTGTATTGTGGTTATTTTTAGGATTTAATCGCTTTACTGAATAACTTGCACTGTTATAATAGCTATAAAATGCTAACATAATAAAAATAGAAGTGTGGTATTTGCAAATTCTCTAGCATCCTGCTTGATTCAATTGAAGATATTTGGTATTTTGCATTAAAATATCATTAATTATTTTGAATTTTTATTTCTGAAATGATAGAACATTGAGAAACTGTCTTTAATCAACTGACAAAAGCAAGTTTACTTTTTTCTTTTCAAACCATTGTTCATTAGATCAAAGAGACTTGATATATCTTTGATTAAAGACAGAATAGTTCTTCACAGATAACTAGTTTACCTTTTGAAGATTTTTTTAATTCATAAGTTAATAATTAAAGAAGTCTGGATGACAAGCATCAATTCTTCATAAAAGATACTTAAGATATGAACATTAAAAATATATAAGGACAGAGGTATGATGCTTGCTTTCTAAACTCAAGTTAGTTTTCATTTGTTTATGATATAATAATAATATAAATTAACTTGGCTTTTAAAGGGGTTAGTTTTTGAAGATAAGCAAAAAATACTTTCTTCATATAATAATTTCTCCAACCTCATTTTTGTGGATATTTTCTTTCCTTTAAGACTTTTTTTCTTTTAGTCTATATAAAAATCAATGGACTGGAAGGGAGTTAAAAATTTATGATCATATAATTCTGGATGTTTTATTACTCAACTTATACACATAAGCATGAATAAATTTATTGATGCATTTGTACAGCATATTCTTCCCATACTATTTCTTAAGTAAACTTTCAGTAAAGTGATTATTTAAAAGCTCACTTCTAAAGGAAAAAGACCAAATTTCATGTCTATAATTTAAGTAAAAACTACTTTCAATATGCCCATCATTTCAACTAGATAATGAATCCATATAGTTAATATCATGTAAGCACTATCAGATTTTAACACAAATCCACAAATTGGCATGAAATATCCAAAACAGCTATCTGTACTTCATTATTACACAATCAACAGCACCATTTAGTGGTAAAATTTGTTTCTATATTTTTGTTGAGACAATATATTTCATTTTACTTCTAACAACACGTTAAAGAAAATGTCCTTTCAATATGTAGTCTCTGAAGCGATAGTTTTATTGAGTAAAAGAATAGCACTTTAGTACTGCTGTTCTGTTAAAGCTATATGTTTGCTTTTCAATTTCTTTAAAAAAATTGAATAGTAGTCATTTGGCTTTGGAATCATACAGTAAATCAGATCAATAACAAAGTGCTGTGAAGAGAATAATTTGAACTAAGGATTTATGATTCCACCGGAAATAGAGCAACTAATTAATTGCCCATTTCTAGACTCTTGGCCTAATTTCAAGACATTTAGATCCTGGAGAGTAATAAAGAAAAAGTAGTATGTAGGTTTATTACACAATCTGCTTTGGAGAAACATTTATACAGACAAGAATTAATGTCAGTGTTTCTTGCTGTTGGAAGGTATAGAAATTCTGGAAAATTATACACTTTAGGTTATGTAAAAGCAACATAAGAAGAAATTTTTAAAACATGTTTTTATGTAACATAAGCCAAAACAAATGGGTTAAGTGGCTTACATGATGCATAGTGCTGCTGCTTATGATTACATATCCTTACAAATAATTTACTTGGTATCCTGATAAACATTCCTGGTGGCAATGGAGTCTGAGACTCATAACTATCTAATATGGGGATATAAAAGCCAGATCCTTTGTGACAAGACATAACAATTTTGAACTCCAGGCCAATCTATGAAAACAAGCTATTCCACGACTGTTTGTCTAATGCTGCTTTTCAATTGCTTTACTTCTATCACCCCGTCTGGATTTGAAACGAGATAACCTCTGCAATGCATTATGTACATAAAAATTCAATTTTTCAGGCTCTAGTTTATGGAGTAAAGCACAATAAAATCTAGAGGATGAAATATATCCATATTATGGACATGCTTCAATGTCAATATGATTAATAATTTGAAGGATATTCTTTTTTTCTATTTATATCTAAAAGCATTTTAATTTATTCCCTTTTAATTTGTATTATATTGTTCATATTCTTTAATTGAATTTTGATAATTTTTATTAAATCAGCTTTATTTTACAGTAACTCAAAATTTATAGAAACTTTCTGAAGACAGTATGGGATAATTTTTATATTTTACATTGAATTTCTTCTATTTAAGATTTTATTGTTAAATAAGTTGTGATATTACTCTAGCTATTTTAATTCATATTTGCAAGGTATGTCTTTCTAGATTATGCTACTATTAACCTATCTGAATCATTATACATAAAGTGGAGTTTCAGCAGACAATATTATCAGATTTTTTTATCCTATCAATCTCTGTATTTTAACTAGCATATTTAGACCATTCACATTTATAGTTTTGTAACTAGTATCTATTCAATGAATTTGTTCTTTATCTCCATTATCCTTCTTTTTGTCTTTGATTTTAATTTAGCATTTTATATGACTCCTTTTCATCTCCTCTCTCAACATAAAATCTATACTTTTTTTCCAGCTTTAGTTGTTGCCCTAGAGTTTACAATATATCTTCTAACTAATCTAAGTCCATGTTCAAGTAATATTATACAACTTCACATAAGTTGGAGGGAAGTATAGTTATCTTCTTCAAAATGTACCTACAAAATATATGAAATCGTTATCTTTATATTAATAAGCAAAATTAATTGATGTATTTTGACATATTTTGCTTTAATAATTAGTTTTATGATGTCAGTTCTTATTTTTAAAAAATTATATGAAACTAATACTATAACAATCTAGAGCAAAGCTTTTAGCACTTCATCTTTACAATTATATGAAACTTAAAATATACATATATCCTGTGGGGAACCACAGGCCGGCCGCTCATGACAACCATTCCCTGCAGCTCGAGGGCATGTAGCTTGGCTCACTTATAAACTACGGACTGAAGTACATCCGGTTTTTCATGCAGGACTCAAACTGAAACAATAGTTTGAGGAAACACATCCTGTTTTTCATGCAGGAAGCACATCATGTTTTTCATGCCCATTTTGGGTAATGGGGCTGTGGGCTATATAAGAGGGACACTTGGAGAGAACGAGAGGAGAAAGGAGAGAAGCATTAAAGAAAAGCTGAAAAGCGCATAAACGTTGTGGATTCTTGCTTGCTATATGGATCTCGGTCTTGTCGGGGACCCACTGTTTTCCGACAATATCCATACTATGTGTATAAACATGTGTACAAAAATATGTTTATGTATAAGTACACAAATATACATTTTTTGACAGGCAGAGTTAGACAGTGAGAGAGAGACAGACAAACAGAAAGGTCTTCCTTCCGTTGGTTTACCCCCCAAATGGCCGTTGTGGCCGGTTCGCTGTGTGGATCCGAAGCCTGGAAGCAGGTGCTTCCTCCTGGTCTCCCCATGTGGGTGCAGGGCCCAAGCACTTGGGCCATCCTCCACTGCCTTCCTGGGCCACAGCAGAGAGCTGGACTGGAAGAAGAGCAACCGGGACTAGAACCGGCGCCCCGACCAGAACTAGAACCCAGGGTGCTGGCGCCGCAGGTGGAAGATTAGCCTAGTGAGCCGTGGCACCAGCCAAATATACATGTTTATACATACTTTAATGTGTATATATAATTGCTTCAAAAGTCAAAATATTTTAACCATGAAGTATATTAAATTCTTTCCAAATTATTGAAATTACAAATATGAATTCAAAGAGATAATGAAAAATGTAAAAACCCTTACAACAAATTTTCATAAATTGACTGAAATGTAAATTTGAAATTAATCACATATTGATAGTATGTAAATTCTACTTATTGTATTTTAAATTTAATATATCATTTTGTTTAGCATCAATATATGCAAAATTTATTGGAAAATATATTTTTAAGTGTTAACTTTCATGTTGAAAATGTTTGATAGCAAAGTATAGATATGCATGAGATCATATAGTGATATATTTAGTGATATATATATATATATATATATATAGTGATATATATGGGTGCAAATTTGAGACCTGACTGTTCCACTTCTGATTCTGCTCTCTGCTATGGCCAGGTAAAGTGGTAGAAGATAGCCCAAGTGCTTGTGTCCCTGCACCCCTGTGGAAGACCTGAAAAACTCCTGGCTCCTGGCTTCAGATCAGCCCAGCTAAGGGCATTGTGACCATTTTGGGAGTGAACCAGCAGATGGATGATCTCTCTCTCTCTCTTTCTGCCTCTGCCTCTCTGTAACTCTGCCTTTAAACAAATACATTTTAAAAATAAAGAAAGAGCCGGCGCCGTGGCTCAACAGGCTAATCCTCTGCCTTGCGGCGCCGGCACACCGGATTCTAGTCCCGGCTGGGGCGCCGGATTCTGTCCCGGTTGCCCCTCTTCCAGGCCAGCTCTCTGCTATGGCCTGGGAGTGCAGTGGAGGATGGCCCAAGTGCTTGGGCCCTGCACCCGCCTGGGAGACCAGGAGAAGCACCTGGCTCCTTCGGATCAGCGAGATGCGCCAGCCGCGGCGGCCATTGGAGGGTGAACCAACGGCAAAGGATAGACCTTTCTCTCTGTCTCTCTCTCTCTCTCTCACTATCCACTCTGCCAGTCATAAAAAAAAAAAAGAAAGAAAGAAAGAAAAAGAAACATGTGACTTCCTGAGACAGTACACACAACAGCAGAAGGCAAAGGCCAACCTTCTCAAAATTCCCAAGCTGAAACAGAAAGCAATTAGATAAGAAACAAAACAAAGTAATTTGTTATGTCTAAAAGCATTTAAGACAATGTACTGATTGCAAAGACAAAGGCAAAAGAAAACTCTTACAGAAGGCATCATTATTAGTGGTAAAGACAAAAAATCCAAAGCAATCAGAAGAGAGCAGAGGATATTCTACGGATTTTGAAGCTGGTGAACTGTTGATGGCAATCAAGAAGTTCAGGAAGAGAGGAGGATTAATCAAGAAAGCAAATGATTGATACTGGTGGAAAGAAACACAGACTGATAGTTTTGAGTATTTATTTGAGGATTTTGGTACAAGAAGTGTCATTTGCTATAAATAAAAGAG
Source organism: Lepus europaeus (assembly GCF_033115175.1). NCBI lineage: Eukaryota > Metazoa > Chordata > Mammalia > Lagomorpha > Leporidae > Lepus > Lepus europaeus. The sequence goes on from NC_084842.1 coordinate 32,652,348, forward strand.
ATAGCATGATCCAGATGCATTTTGAAGTTTATGGACAACATGCATCATTAATTTTGTGGCTTTCTGAATAAGAGTTGCTCATAAAGGTAATGAGGGAAAGGAGTGTTACTGAGAACTGCACATTGTTCATGTATAATCTGTGATTCACAAGCATCAGGCAATAAAGATTCTGAAAAAATGGGTCAAGAGAGCCACAAAACATTTAAAAGTGTCCCTCCTTGAAATTACTTGCCTTCAACTTTCTATTAAAGTAACAGTTTGACATTAATTTGGGGATATGAGACTTCTGGCTTCAGGAGATCATTGCTTTCTTAAAATAGTTGTCTAACAACTTAGAATGATTATTTTGCTGCAGAAGAGCATAATTTTATCAAAATATTTGACCTTATCTTGTTCCCAATATGCAGCCATATACAATGAGAAACAGGAGACATTGAAAAAATGTGAAACACTTCATGAAAAACCAACAACATCATTTACATGTAAAAGGGTCAATCAATTCCATGAAACATGTTAGCAATATTTAAAACCTCTTTATTTCAACAAGGTTGTTACTTAATCTACCTGCTACAAATAACTTACTTCATATGGTACTTAACATGGCACAAGTACTCTTTCAAGTACTTAAAGCTTAAATGATATAATTACCACGACAACCATGTGATAGAATTCCTAGCCTTTGCTATTAAATGCTACTTGATACAGAAAAATCAAAGATTGTAAATGAACATATATGTGTATTTACATAGTGTGTGTGTGTGTGTGTGTGATAGAGAGAGAATCTTCCATCAGCAGTTTCACTCCCCAGATGGCCACAAAGGAAGGGGCTGGTCCAGGTCCACAAACCTAACTCAGGAGCTTCTTCTGGGTCTCAAAAAACGATGACAAGAACCCAAGGGCTTGAGCCATCTTCCACTGCTTTCCAAAACATATCAGTAGGGAGCAAGATTGGAAATGGAACAGGACTTCAACTGGCGCCCATATGGAATACCAACACTGCAGGCAGCAGGTTAACCCCTAAGCTACAGTGCCAGGCCCCAAATACTCTTAAAATTGTTAAAGGGAACATGTCTGGCCTTGTGGTTAAGACACCATTGGTATTCTTGCAACCCAGATCATGAGTACTTGAACTCTTTTCTGATCTCCACTCCAGATTCCAGCTTCCTGCTAATGCACAACTTGTGATAGCAGGTAATGGCTTATGTAATTGGGTACCTGCCATATATGTGTGAGACCTCCATTGAATTATTGACTGCCAGCTTGTGATCCTTACAAGGACCATTGCTACAGCTGGGGAGTGAACCAGAGGACTGAGAGATCTTTGTATCTCATTGTCTCCATCTCCAACTTCTTTCCTCTCTCACTCTACAATCAACAGCTCTGGTGGGCATATGAAGAGAGGTACGGATATAATGTTGGATATGTGACTACAAATGTAGACCATAGGTGTGCATGTGTGTGTATATATATATGTACACACACATATATACACACACAAATGAAAGTGCCAGAACAACATTTTGGACATTAAAAATACTTATAATGAGTTAATTAAATATCTGGAGATGGCATTAATTCACTTAAAGCCTAAACTAAAATCTTAAGTATAGTACACTTCAATTTCATTTCTATTATTTCTATATTATTAATGACTTCTGCTTTGCTTATGTTTGCTGTAATCTTGGTTTAATTCAATATAGGCTACTTGAAACCAGGGAAATATGATGATGGTGTATTAAAGCTATGTAAGAATTAGTAAATTATATTTACCCATAATTATAATGTTGACTTTTAAACATCTTGACCTTTTCTTTCTACTTTTTTTCCTCTAGATTTCTATTTCTGCTGAGTGTACTTTAAGGCTCTGCTGCTCTTAGGTGAAGGTCATGTCAGAGGGGCTTGTATTTAAAATCTATCTTTGGTACAGAAAAGATGCCCTCTTCCAAGGACTTTACCCTTTCCATTTTTACTTTTCATTCATTTATAGTGGCCTTGTAAACAGAACCCTAAAAGCAATCTGACCTCAATGTTCATCCATGTTATTATATTGCACAAGTTACTAAACTAGATTTTATTGTTCTTTGTGATGAAGATAAATACCATATATGTTGCCATTCATGTTTTGTGTGAATTGCCAAGTAATTCTGTTAATTGTAGTACTTGATACAATCAGTATCTAGACATTAATCAAATGTCAGGATGGTTTAATATAAATGCATAGTGTAGAAGTGCTTTGGATAGGTGGAATAATAATTTAAAACCACAAAATCCTTGAAATGTAGGCAACTTGGTCAATTTTCTTTGGAACATGATAATGTATATGCTTTGAAAGAGATCTGTGTTTTAGTCACTCTTCCAGTTTCCAAAATACCTGTCAGGATTACTCGGTTTTTAACAAATAAATATTTAAAATATTAAAAATGTTTTCATTTTTCTAGGCTATCTGAGCAATATATCAGACATTTACGGATGTAAATTTATTCAAACCTATAAAATCCATCAACAATTAATATTGCTAATGATTACTGTAATGGTAACATATCAAGAAATATGATAATTTGATAATCTTTCTCATTTTTGAAAGAATAAAAATTATGTGTAGATTTTCTCTCTCCCAAATTCTGTTTCCTTTTCCTTGACAAATACAAGGCCTGTCTGAATTCAGGGCCGGTGTGAATCTGTAAACTCAAATTCAGGGAAGAAAAGATTGATGCACTGATTTTTTTGTGCAGCTGCCCAAAAGCTGAGGCTGAGTGTAATCTAATAATCATAAATAACCGGCACCGTTATCAGCTGGAATGAGAAGCAAATGGTGGCAAACTCTATCAGAGGGGGAAAACCAGCTGTTGCTGATATCCATGAGTGGAATTAGAGGGAAGCGTTTCCAAACCAGCCAAGAAGAGTGGAGAGTGTATGTCTATTTCTTCAAAAAAAAAAAATTGTTCATTAAGTCAAACAAAATGAAGACTTTTTCCAAAACAGACACTTTAGAGTGCATTTATAATACAAGGGAACATATGTTGCTGAGACATTTACTCGTATCTCTCCCACTTGCTTTTGAAATGTTTAATGGTTCTATGTTTTCTCCTTTTCCAGGGACAAGATGAGGAAACTAGCTTCCTCTTTTTTGGAAGGCAGTAAATGGCAAATTATTTACAATGACATATAGATAATTATGTAAACACTAAAGAAAATCAGTTTTAACTACTTGCACTACTGTTAGTCATCATCACCATCAAAATTACAAATACTTCTAGAATTATCAAAGTATGTTCAACTGATTATTAAAGTACCTAAAATAATTTCCATATGTAAGCTCCCGTTTCTTCATTACAACAAACATTGTAAAGAGGTAGGTTATATATTGTCAATACTAATAAGCAGTGAATCAACATAAAATGGAACTTAAAGTCACAGAAATAATTAGTGATACAGCCTAAACTAAATGTAATTTAGGTATCCTGGATTCCTCAATATTCCCATGTCATATTTCATTTTAATACTTACATATTTTTAGATTTACCCTTACCAACATTACCTTTTTATTACAGACTGTCATTTTCCCTACCAATGATGAGTTTTTTTTCCCTTTCAGATAATTAAAGCTCTACAGAAAAGATCTCTAAACTATGATTTAGATTAACATTTGCATATTCATAAACACTTCATTGAGAAGTGGTAACCTGTTTCTGCTTTCAAATGAAATTCAATTTCCATGTTGACTGTGCACACACTTGAAGTACAATAATATTAACAATATGTTAACTTTTATTGTAGTACATATTTATATGCATTTCAGAGCAGCTGCCAAATTGGTCACTTTTGAAAAGTCAATGAAGAAAACCAAGTTGCAATAAAAAGTACTTGTTATAAATATTCACTGATCTAAATGTAACATGTTTAGATAATAATATTCACCATGAAGCCTGAATCCAATTCATTATTAAAATGTCAAGAGTATGAAGGAAAACAGATAATCAAATATATATTTGGATCAAAAGGAAACTAACTTTGAAAGACATACAACTTCAAAAGGAAATTGAAGTGTATCTCTATAGTCTGTCTTTTCTGTTTCAGTAATATTCTTGAAAGTCAGATGTTTTACAAAAATAAGGTGACCAGGAATTATTAATGAGAACAGAAATTTACTCCTCATTTCTAAATAAATCAAGCATATGGCAAATGCATTAGTGGTTCAAATACTACTGGAGTTGTTACAACTGGTTGAGCATAGATACACACTATGTAATATTTTGACTGTGAAACTTATAGTTAACACCTCTAGATTGTTGTTATTTGGTGCCAATTGTTGTGATTTGGTGAATTTTGATTAAATTCATTTACATATGATATACACACATTTAATAAGAATTGACTGTAACAACCCTTACTTTGGATTTACATGAAGTTTGACTTCAGATCAACCAAGTTAACATATAGCAGGTGTATTTTAAATTGTTAAGGATTTTTGGAAATGGTGATATATTCTGAGGTAAACTAAAATTCAAACACTATTGTGTTTACAAATTGAAAAGTGAATCTTCCAGTGGGCTTTTGTCCCTTGGGAATCAACTTTTTAGTTACGATAGAGAAAGAAATTGTCGAGAGTTCTTCATATTTTTCTTTTTCCTTCAATCCCAGAACACTTGCTCTGGTACCGTAAGTTACTTTTTCACACAGCATTATACTTTTGAAGTATAGTTCACCTCAGAGACCAAGTAACACATGTTTTGTTTTTATTTGTTCTTTATTTTCTTTGGTTCACAGTATTCCAATGTAGTCATATATATTTAGCTCATTTTTTGCTGATGGACATTAAGCTTGGGATACTTTGTTACTACACACTTCAATGACTGGCATCATACATACCTATTTTCATGCATGCACCTGTGAGCTCAAAATTAAATGTAAAATTCCTAAAAACAGGCCGGCACCGTGGCTTAACAGGCTAATCCTCCACCTTGCGGTGCCAGCACACCAGGTTCTAGTCCCGGTTGGGGCGCCGGATTCTATCCCGGTTGCCCCTCTTCCAGGCCAGCTCTCTGCTATGGCCCGGGAAGGCAGTGGAGGATGGCCCAAGTCCTTGGGCCCTGCACCCGCATGGGAGACCAGGAGAAGCAGGCTCCTGGCTTCGGATCAGCGAGATGCGCTGGCTGCAGCGGCCATTGGAGGGTGAACCAACGGCAAAAAGGAAGACCTTTCTCTCTGTCTCTCTCTCTCTCACTATCCACTCTGCCTGTCAAAAAAAAAAAAAAATTCCTAAAAACTAAATTGCTAACTCAAAGTACATGACAATTTATAACCGTGACAGCTATTATATAATTACTTGTACAAAACTGTATGGCATAGATTCTTACTTGATCTGAATGATGTGATATTAACTCATTTAACTTTGTTAGTTTAAGGGAAAAATCGCCTGGTATTAATTTGTAATTAATTTAGTGTCAATTATAATAAGATTTACTTAAGTGATATGCTGTATTCCAATCTAAGAGGATTCTACACTAGGTAATGACTGCTAAAAAGGATGTGGAAAAAGTAATACCTTTCACACTGTTGATGGGAATGTAAATTAATACAACTATTATGGAAAACAGTATAGAGTTCCTTTGAGAAATTAACAATATAGTGCAGACATTTATTTAATGGTTAAGGTGACAATTAAGATGTCCACATTCCAACTGAGATACCCAAGTTTGATTTCTGGCTCTAGCTTTGTGCTTATGCAGGCCCTAGAGGACAGTGGTGAGGATCAAATGAATTTTTGCCACCCTCCACAGTAGACCTGAAATGAGTTCCTGGCTTCTAGTTTCAGGCACAACCCAACCTCAACTTTTGTGAGCTTTGGGGAGTACATCAGTGAATAGGACCTCTTTGTCTCTTGTTCTCAAAATTTTTGAAAAAAACATACATACCTTATGTTCAAAAACCTGCTGATTGATATTTATTCACAGTCAATGAAAGCATTGTATGAAAGATACCTGCATTCTAATGTTCACTGTAGCACTACTCATAATCCCCAAGATATGGAATCAACCTGAATGTCTATCAGCTGATGAATAAAGATGACTCAGTTTAAAAATGATGATATTATATTATTTTCAGCATGTGCTGAAAATTTTAAAAGGGCATTACATACAATACGTTTGTATTGAATTGACTGGACTTTGGGCATTACATGGATAACCCATACATCCCTTTTTCAATTGCTAAATTCACTTGTCCTGAACCTAGCTGTTAGTCTAAAAATGAATTTAAGTTTCACAAACATAAAAGGCAGGAAATTTTATAGGATTTCACATAATTTTCAGTAATGTGCTTCCTATGGAAGCCTACATTGAGCCTACAGGGTTACTGCAGCAAAGTCTGGAAACTAGTGACACTAGTTAAATGTTTACATGTGTGTGTGTGTATAGGAATACTACTTAGCTGTTAAAAAGGAACGAAAACCTATCATTTGCAACAAAGCGCATGAACTGTAAGCCATTATACTTAATGAAATAAGCCAGCACCAAATACAAACACCATATATGTTCCCTGAACTATCATAACTAATAAAGTACCAAAAAATGCAATGTATAGGAGTGAAATTGACATTTTGAGATTCAAGGATTGTATATAGCCCTTGTCTCTACTATTGAGGAACAGTGTTTTTACCTTCCTACTATTTGCTGAACTATTAGTGTAGGGCTAATCTTACAAGTATAAAGTAAACTGGAACTAGATCATTGTAAAATGAAGAGAAGGAATAAGAGAAGGAAAAGGAGGAAGGTGGGAGTGTGGGCAGGAAGGAGGGTGGATTTCCACATACAGAAGCATGAAGCAAGACCCCTACCTTACACCTTACACAAAAATCCACTCAACATGTATTAAAGATCTAAATCTATGACTCGATATCATCAAATTATTAGAGAACATCAGAGAAACACTGGAAGATATAGGCACAGGCAAAGACTTCTTGGAAAAGACCCCAGAGGCACAAGCAGTCAAAGCCAAAATTAACAATTGTGATTACATCAAATTGAGAAGTTTCTGTACTGCAAAACAAACAGTCAGGAAAGTGAAGAGGCAACCAACAGAATGGGAAAAGAATATTTGCAAACTATGTAACAGATAAAGGATTAATAACCAGAATCTACAAAGAGATCAAGAAACTCCACAACAAGAAAACAAACAACCCACTTAAGAGATGGGCCAAGGACCTCAATAGATATTTTTCAAAAGAGGAAATCCAAATGGCCAACAGACACATGAAAAATGTTCAGGATCACTAGCCATCAGAAAAATGCAAATCAAAACCACAATGAGGTTTCACCTCACCCCGGTCAGAATGGCTTACATACAGGAATCAACTAACATCATATGTTGACGGGGATGTAAGGAAAAGGGGACACTAATCCACTGTTGGTGGGAATACAAACTGATAAAGCTACTATGGAAGCCAGTTTGGAGATTCCTCAGAAACCTGAATATAGTCCTACCACATGATCCAGCAATCCTACTCCTCAGAATTTACCCAAAGGGAATTAAATTGGCAAATAAAAGAGCTGTCTGCAGCTCAGTTCACAATAGCTAAGACATAGAATCAACCTAAATTCCTATCAACGAAAGGCTACATGAAGAAATTATGGGATACATACTCTATGGAACTACACAGCTGTAAAAAAAAAAATGAAATCCGGTCATTTGCAACAAAATGGAAAACATCATACTGAGTGAAATAAGCCAGTCCCAAAACAAATATCATAGGTTCTCCCTGAACTGTGACAACTAATTGAGCACCTAAAAGGAAACCTGTAGAAGTTAAAATGACACTATGGGAAACAATGACTTGATCAGCCCTTGTTCTGACTACCGAGGAACACCTGACTATATTATTAATTTTAGTGTTTTCTTTTTCTACTTTTTATTCTTTTTAGTATTTTGTTTTTCTACTTAATTTTCTACTTATAACTGTCCTGTGGTATGCTTTGAAATATGAGCTATTAACACAGTATCATTCTTAGTTATTTAAATCCAATTGAAAATTGATCCCTGTTAAAAATAAGAGTGGGAATAAGAGAGGGAGGAGATGTTCAGTTTGGCACACATTCCCTCAGACTTACCCCTAAGGGTAAAGCTAAAAACTTGCCATGGGACTCTAAATCCCATTAAGTTGGCAGGTACCAATGCCATCTTACTAGTTAAAGTGATCAGTTTAAGTTCATAACTGATCATAATGACAGAAATAAGTGTCAATGGGGTCACATAAATATGATCAAGTGTCTGCTAATAATAATTGATAGAGTTAAAAATGAGAGATTGATACAACATGGCAAGCAGGACACACAGCAGACTCATAGAATGACAAATGCCCTAAACAGCACTCTGGCCTCAGAATCAGCCCTTAAGGCATTTGGATCTGGTGAGAAAGCCCAAGAGAGCATTTCAGGCATGGAAAGCCAAGACACTGTGGAAGAAAATGACCTACATGAAAGATCTCTGTGAGTGAGATCCCAGTGGAAAGAATGGGCAAACAAAGAAGGAGGTATTTTTCTCTGAAGGGAGGAGAGAACTTCCACTTTGATGATGGCCCTGTCTAATTAATGTCAGAGCTTGTGGACTCAAGAGGCTTCCATAGCCTTGGTAGCCTTGGATGATCACTCATGTCATAAATGATAGTGTCAATTGTTAAATCAACAACAGGAGTCACTGTGCACTTCCTCCCCATGTAGGACCTCTGTCCTTAATGAGTTGTACTATGAGAATTAATGGTAAAACTAGTCTTCAAAAAGTATGTTATACTTTTTCTGTCTGTGTGGGTGCAAACTTTTGAAATTTTTACTTAGCATAGAGTTGATCTTCTGTATATAATTAAAAATGAATCTTAATGAAGAATGGGATGGGAAAATGAGTGGGAGTTGGGACGGTGTGGGGATGAAAGGGCAGGTATGGGGGTAAGAACTTCTATAATCCGAAAGCTTACCTCTGAAATTTATATTTATTAAATAAAAGCTTCCTAAAAATTAATAAAGATGTAGTCTTTTGCTGTTTTCTTTTACTATTTATTTTTTTAAAAGTGCTTGAAACACTCTTTCAGGATACCTTTATGTATACAAAAGATAAATTGTGAGATAATAATCCAATGAGTTACTACATATCCTCACTTCATTTTTCTTCCCCCTTAATGGTACTGATAATCATCAAAGAGAACAGATGCTCTATCCTTCGGATATGCTGAAGAAAAAATGTTGATAAATACTCTAATAAATCCCCATATCAGCAGTATTCCAAACATTTCATAAAGCATTTCAAATGGTTTCAATATGGATTCCATAGAGTTTACTGTCCTGAAATGCATTTTTGTCAACTTGAATTGGGCCTTTAATATATGAAAATAATATCTTCAAAGTTGAATGCAATGTAAACTAAGATATATCATAGTGAAAGATGTGCATAAAATATAGCATTAATTGTATTAACAGAGAAAGCATTTTGACATGGTCAAAATTTAAATGTCTCTGAACTATCTGTATGCTCATATCCACACATCCTAGTTGGGGAAATTCAATTTACAGTACAACATATAAAATATTACAATAGAATTTAAGCTTTCATTAGTTTTATAGTTATCTGAATATATGAAGTGTTTACTATGTTTATAAATTATGAGTGATTCATATTATGATCCAAAACTCTACATTTGAATGTATTTCTTGCATAGCTTTCATTTTATCAATGCATCACTTACTCATTTTCTGCAAACTCATTTTGGCATTCCAATGTTCCTAAAAGAATAAAGAAACAAATGTACATTTATTGTGAAAAGATTTTAAGAAGTAATAATGCTATTTAGTATAAGATTCAATCCTTAGGCAGGAAAACAAAAAATTTAGCTTTAAATATTGCTATGATTTCTTAAAAGATTTATTTATTTGAAAGGAATAGTAATAGAAATAAATTTGGGGGTGGGGAGAGATCTATCTTCCATATGCTCTTTCACTCCCCAAATGGTCAGAACAGCCAGAGCTAGGCCATGCTGAAGCTAGGAGCTCAGAATTCCACTGATGCCTTGCACATGGGTAGCAGGAGCAGAAATACTTGGGACATCTTCCAGAACTTTCCCAGAAGCATTAACAGGGAGCTGAATGGATAGCAGGGCAGCCAGGACTTGAATTGATGCTCCTATATCAGATGCTACCATCAGAAGTAGCAGCTTTAAACTCGAGCACCATAGCTCTGGCCTGATATTGTTATGATTTGACTGTATGCCCCCAAAAGAACTAAGTATTATAAATCTAGTTCATATTCATATAATAATGATGATGGCATTGACAGCTTTCTAAGAAGAGAAAACAAGACCCGAGTTTGCATATTTGCTGTTTTTTGCCATGTAATGCCCTCTGTCACATTATGGTGCAGAAGGAAGCCCCTCACCAGATGCTAAACAGATGCTGGCATCATACCCTTGCCTTCCCAAGCCTCTAGGATCATGAGCCAATAAATAATAAATTACCAAGTCTTGAGCATTTTGTTAGAGCAACAGACTAACACTAATATATTACCCTATTAAGAGGACTCTAAAGTAAGTCAGTGGATACATCAAACAAGATTCTCTATACCACCCAATTAACTTGAATTGATTAAAAGTATTCAACATTAGGTTCTGAAATAAATTGATAACTGATTAGTTATTATCAACAAATTCATATTTATTTCAGTGGACAGGAGACATCAATATAATTTTTAAGAATAGAGAAATTTACTATCAATTTTATGACAGTCCACAAATAAGAAATAATACATTTATATAGTAGGTATTTATCTTCCACCCAACACATTTGTAGCCATCTTGATCAGCAGGATCAATTGAAAGAATATTATTATAGAAGGTAATACTGCATTTTTGAAGCATGTCTACTCAGCGCAGAAACAATTTCTTGATATGTTCATTTTTTAGTTCCTTTAACCTATTGGAATCCATTACGAGTTTGATCTCACTATAAAATAGCAAGCATCATCACTTTGGTACTTTGTATATAATGACAAAAAGATAGTTTATAAATGATGATAGACTGCTGGAAACTTCAATAAAAGCTTTTGGAAGTTATATTTTTAAAATAGAATATATCAAATGATTTTGAAGGATTTTTCTTAGAGGAGAATTTCCTCTTTGTGGACTCTAAGCAGATGTTAAGAATTGAATCAGAATTCGAATTGTAGCACAGTGACAGAAAAAGGATCTCTGACTCAGTGATGGAGGAATTACAACATGAAAGTCTAGCAACATTTTAACGAGAGAGGAGGACACTAGAGTATTTTGAATTGTGATATAAACAAGATTTTTTTTATTGTTTTTAGATGTTATTTCAAAGGCAAAATTAGAGATATCTTTTCAGCTGATTCACTCTTCAGAATGATCTCAATGGCTGGAACCCGGCCAGGCCAGAACCTAGAGCCTGGAACATCATTCAAGTCTCCCACATGGACTTGCAGGTACCCTGACACTTGGACCATCTTTTGCTGTTTTCTCAGGGTGATTACCAGGGATCTGGATTGGAAGGGAGCAGGTAGGACTTAAACCAGTACTCATATGGCATGTCAGAATAACAGGACGTGCCTTAACCCACTGTACCACACCACCAAACCCCAAACTGATGTTTTTAAACATGCCTAACTTCTAAGGATTTTGAACACTAAAACTGTTCAGCATCATGATGAACTTGGGTACACAACCAAAAATGGGAATTGAACAGGAAATCAATGACATTTTCTATGTAACAGAAAATGCAGTATTTAGACTTTCAGCAAAGGAAGAGGGATGGAGGTGAGATAATAGAGAGGGAGATGTTGGAGTAGAATTATTGACATATGAAATGACATAGCATAATATCAAAAAATGGAATTGTGGGAAGGTTTCAAAGAGGGAGTTTATAAACACTAATACTTGTATGAGTGCTTTGTCTAAGAAGTTGTTTGCTTTTTTAAGTTTTAGAAAGAGAAAAAGATAAAGGTGGATTCCACCTCCTAATTCGCTCCCTAGAAATACAAAATGGCTAATATTGGGGGACTTTCACGAATGCTTTGTGTAAAGTTTCACTTTTGTTGTACTATTTTGGGATAGGTATTGTGCACTGGATTAAGCAGCCAGTTGGATGCCTCTATCTCATATCGGAATGCCAAGTTTGAGTCTCAACTTTTGGCATCAGAGATCTTGATGGAGATCCAGGCTCCTGGCTTCTGTTCGGCCCATCCCTGATTGTTGTAGCCAATTTGGGAATCAGCTAGCAATGGAAAAATCAATATCTATCTCTTACTCTGTTCGTTCTGCCTTTCAAATAAATACATCTTTTGAAAAAGATGTTTAAGCAAAAAGTATTTTCTTTTAGAAAAACAAAGTCGATGATAAATCTTTATTTTTCTTGGCCATAATAATGTGGAATACACTTAGTAATTATAAGAGGTACAACACCAATACCTAGGAAAAAATCATGCTATTAAGGACCTCAATTGAATCTTAGGTATGGGCTTTGTGTTTTCATTAGTGTGGAATGGGCCTTACACCAGGCAGATCCAAGATTAAGGGACAGAATCTGCCAATTAATGTTAAAGTTTGCAAAGCAAAATGGTTTAATTTTGTTCTTTTGAAAAATAGCATTCATACCTAGTAGTGTGGAATAATAAAACAAGTTCCAAGAAATTTGGGTTTATGTGAATATTAGGAAAATAGAAAATTGCAGAGTGAATTAATATGACACAGAAAATGGCATGGTAAATAAAGACTTTGATAAAGCCTTTTTTCTGCTAATATGCACATTATCAATCTCCGACCTTCCAAGGAAGTTAACAAAATTCCACAAGCATTCCTGAAAATCGTTGGCTGGACCTGTGCTCCTGACTGGCCTGCTTTTTCTTTGGACCACTTCCACCTGTAGGTAACTGTCACTTTGATTTTGCTTTGTCTTCAGAATCATACTGTTAACAACTGGCCTCATTCCTGTTATAATTATAGAAATATTTTAGGACCTTGGGATCACTTGCAGAGAGCTTCCCTCAAAATTTCTGTTCTTGTCTGCAGCTTATCTGGGTGTGATAGTTTAGGCAGAGTTTTCTGTGCTTTAATTTTTCAGTCAGAATTTTGTAGGTTAAAGGAACTGAGATGTCTGTGATGTGGGCTATTATTACTGCCATTGTTAATCATGGATCCTTTTGGACTAGGAAGTGATCAAGATGATTTTTTTTCCCAATTTACATGGACTGTGGGCTATTAGAGGTTTTCATCTTCGTCATTCTCATCTCTTACTGACATAAGATTTAACTCAACTTGATGTCTTTGGACACTATCCCAAAAAACTTCATTTGTAGAAATCATTTATGTATTTTTCATTTTAAAATTATTTGTCCATTTTATTTGATTGAAAGGTAGAGAGAGACAGAGATTTTCCATGTGCTGTTTCACTCCCCCTATGTCTGCAAGTGCTAAGGATGGACCAAGCCCAAGCCAGGAAGCAGGGACTCCATCTGGGTCTCCCCTATTGGTTATGGAAACTCAAGTACTTGAACTGTCACCTGTTGCTTCCCAGAGTACACATTTGCAGGAATTTGCAATCAGAAGCTGAGCTAGGACTTGATGCCAGACATTCAAACATGGGACACAGGCCTCCCAAATGGTGTCTTAACCACAGTGTCAAATGCCCTTCCCTCCACTGAACGCTTCATAAAGCATCAGACATTTCACCATGCTTTCTCCCCAAGCTTAACCATAGATTTGATGTTTGCTGTGGGTTCAATTTTAGCAAAATTCATGTTGTCATTATAGTGGCTCTTTTATATTGATATCTTAGTCTTCTTAATGTCATACTAGAGCTTATACAGACATGTTATATGAACTTATTTTGGTAGCAAAAATTGAAATCACTTTCTTAAGTATTTCTTGTGAATTATTTTGAAGACCACTGGTATTCATGTTATAAATGAAGAATGTATAAAATCCAGCATTATTAAGCGACAGTTCTGGATCATATTACAGGATTTTGGCTAAGTCTGATAGATGTCATTACATATGTATATATACATGTTTATATGTATATATATGTGTGTACATATGTATATATATACATAACTTTATATATATAAAGAGAATTCAAAACTTATGTTTGTCTAAGTCAGTTCTAACAGAAGACTTCTCAACAGAAATCTTCCAGGCCAGGAAGGAGTAGGACAAATTTAAAAAAAATATAGCCAAGCAAGAATACTGTACCATGCAAAGCTATCCTTTAGAAATTAAGGAGAGATGAATGCACCCAAAGTCTGGCTGACTAGAAATGCAAGAAGTAGTTCTTCCAAGTGCACGAGACAGATGCTACTGGATGAGAAGGAAGCATTGGAAGGTATGATATCCACTAGTAAACAAATATACCAACAAACTCAGAAGGCTATCATTGTAAAATGATGCATAATCATGCATATTTTAGAATGAAAACTTAAAAACAAGACCATGAGAAATAACTGGCAACATTTTAAGAGATAGGAAATAAAGATGCAAAATGGAATATAAAAGTTCAAACTGTACAGAAAAGGGAATGATAGTGCTGAGGATTTTTTAGTATTTTTTCTCCATTCTTATTTCTTTTCTTGTATATATGATAAATATTGAGTTGCTATCATTTAGAAATAGCTTCTGGAGACCACAAAGCAAAAAGCTATAACAGAGATACCAAAATAGCAAGCAAGGAATCAAAGTATACTACTAGAGAAAGTTACTTAAACACAAAGAAAGAGGGGAGGGGAAAAGAGGAAAGAAAACTAGAAAACAAGTTAACAAAGTAGTAGTATTACCATAAGACCTTACCCATGATAATTACCTTAAATTTATTTTTTAAAGATTTTTTATTTATTTATTTGAGAGGTAGAATTACATATAGTGAGAGGGAGGGAGGGAGGGAGAGAAAGGTCTTCCTTCCCTTTGTTCACTCCCCAAATGGCAATGGCTGGAGCTGCGCCGATCTGAAGCCAGGAGCTAAGTGCTTCTTCCCAGTCTCCAATGCGGGCACAGGGGCCCTACTAGGGCATTCTTCCACTGCTTTCCCAGGCCACAGCAGAGCTGGATTGGAAGAGGAGCAGCCAGGACTAGAACTGGCATCCATGTGGGATGCCAGCGCCACAGACGGAGGATTAACCTACTGTGCCACAGCGCCATCCCTGACCTTAAATTTAAATGGATTAAATTCTCTGATCAGGAAGTATAGAGCAACTGAATGGATTAAAATAAAAGTTCCAGCTATATGATTACAAGAAACTCACTTTATCTCTAGGAACATGCATAGGTGGGAAGTGAAGGGAAGGAAAAAAATATATCCCATACAAATGGAATCCAAAAGAAAGCATGAGTTGCCATACTTAGATAAAATAGACTTTAAATCAAAAGCTATAGGGACTGGCATTGATCTTCCATCTGCTGGTTCATTCCCCAAATTTTTGCAACAGCCAGGGCTGGGCCAGACTGAAGCCAGCAGCTTTTTTAAAAATATATATATATATTTATTTGAAAGTCAGAGTTATACAGAGGAGAGACAGAATGAGAAGTCTTCCTTCCATTGGTTCCCTCCTGAGATGGCTGCAATGGCTGGAGCTGTGCCGATCTGAAGCCAGAAGCCAGGAGTTTCTTACAGGTCTCCCACATGAGTGCAGGGGCCCAAGGACTTGGGCCATCTTCCACTGCTTTCCCAGGCCATGGTAGAGAACTGGATTGGAAGTGAAGCAGCCATGTCTCGAATGGGTGCCCCTAAGGGATGCTGGCCCTTCAGGCCAGGGCGTTAACATGCTGTGCCACAGTGGTGGTCCCTGAAGCCAGAAGCATCTTCTAGGTCTCCCATGTGGGAATGAACCAACGGAAGGAAGAGCTTTCTGTCTCTCCTTCTCACTGTCACTATCTCAAAATAAAATCTTTAAAAAAAAATATTATTCCCAGGGAGTGCAGTGGAGGATAGCCCAAGTACTTGGGCCCTGCACCCCATGGGAGACCAGGATAAGCACCTGGCTCCTGCCATCGGATCAGCGCGGTGCGCCGGCCGCAGCACGCTACCGTGGCGGCCATTGGAGGGTGACCCAATGGCAAAAGGAAGACCTTTCTCTCTGTCTCTCTCTCACTGTCCACTCTGCCTGTCAAAAAAAAAAAAAAAAAAAAGGAAAAAAAAATACTATTCATCGTGATCAAAAGGGAACTATCCCAGAAATGCAAGGATGCTTCATCATATGCAAGTCAATAAACATGATATATCACATCATCAACAGAACGAAGAGCAAAAACCATTTGATAATATCCATAGCTGGAGGAAAGACGAATTTGATAAATTTTAGCACCTCTTTATGATGAAATCTTACTTTTCAACATAATATGAAGAATACGTGTAGTAAGTCAACAGCTAACACCATACTGAATATAGAATAAATTAAGGATTTCTAAGATCTCTAGAACAAGACAAAGATGCTTACATTCACTGTCTTCATTTGCCACAGTATTAGAAATCTGAACAAGAGCAAACAGGCAAGAGAAAAATATAAAGTGCATCCAAATTGGAAAGGAGAAAGCCAAAATGTTACTATTTGTAGATAATAGGATCTCATAGAGAAAATCTCAAAGTCTTAAAACAACAAGCTTAAAACCAGTAAATGAATTAAGTTAATTTAACAGATATAAAATTAATATTCAAAAACCAGTGGTGGAGCTGGTGTTGGTGGTACAGTGTGTTAGGCCACCAATTGCAATACCAGCATCCATAATCAGTGCTTTCATTCAAGTCTCGGCTGCTCTATTTCCAATCCAGCTCTCTGCTAATGTGCTTAAAAGCAGAAGGTGGCCTACGTACTTGGACCACTTCCATTTACAGCCCCAGATGGACTTCCTAGATCCTGACTTCAGTCTGGCCAAACCACATTTGTAGTAGCAATTTGGGGAGTGAACCAGCAGATGGAAGGTCTATCACTATGCTTTTTAAATACACAAGTCTTTGTTTTTAAGTGGTGCCTATACACCAACAGTGAATTATCTGAAACAAAGAATTCAAAAAAAAAAAAAATCAATCCCTTTTCTAATAGCTACAAAAGAAAGGAAGTACCTGGGCATAAATTCAACCAAGAGGCTGATGATCTTTACAGAGAGAACCATGAAACTCTGATAAAAGAAATTTGATGATGTACACACAAAAATGGAAAGACATCTGTGTTAATGAGTTGGAAGAATCCATGCTGTTAACATATCCATAATGCTCTAAGCACTGCAAATATATTTGAAAACAATGGTGCCACATATTTTGTAGTTTTTTTTTAACTTTCTGTGGCTCTCATTTGTAAAGTGTATATATATATATATATATATATATAGTATATGTACACACACAAATATATATACACATATATATATGCCATTCTCTGTATACTTTTGAATTTGAATTTGTGAACTCACTAAAATTTGTGTTCCTAAAATCAGCATTTACAGCACTTTCATACTCATTTGAACACATATACTGTCTTAGTCCACCTGGGTTACTAAAACAAAATTCCATACCTTGGTAGTTTATAGACACTAGAATTTTATTTCTCACAGTTCTAGAAGGCCAAGAATTCTAAGATGAAGTTGCCATCATATTCAATGTCTCATTTGAACTCTCCTCTAGGCTCAGAGTGTTTTCTTTTGTCCTCACATTGCGGAAGTAGAAAAGTGGTGCCTCCAGGGCCTCTCTTCAAGGGCACTCATCTCCATCCATTTCATCACCTAAGCAACTCCCATAGCACCACATTCTACTACCATCACCTCTCATATCAGGATTCCAAAATATGAATTTGGAGATAGTACAAACATTCAAATTATAGAATGGGCTAAACAGTGAAAAATTTAAGCCATCTAATGAGCATAGTTGTATCTGAGGTCAAAAGGGATGCTCTTTTTTTCATTTAATCTCTCATACATTAAATAAGTATCCCTTTTCAGATATATGGTGGCTTTTCTATTTAAAATAAACCCTAAATGTGGTTCTGAATTACTATCTTGTATTCTAAAGTTCAAAAAAGACTGAAATTCTTCGTGAAAACAACATATCATATGGCTATGTTCAGGTAAGAGTTAGAATTCTGCTGGCTGTGAGTTCAATATTAGTGAATTATATGTATCAAATGAGGTGACTAAACAGGAACAAATATAAAACAATCATACGTATTGATTGGTGAACAAAAATGTGATCAGAGTCGACAGAAGCCTAGCGCTGTATTTTACGTAGAGCATTGCTTTAGTATTCACCAGTTCATTGCTCATGGAAAGTATATAGAATGAGAAATGCAAAATGAGAGGACTAAGAATTATACAACATACCTTTATGTTTGTAAAATTATCAAAGTAATGAAAAAGGAAAAATGAGAAAAAAAGATCCTCTAAGAACTTACTGTGACAAGGTTTCTACAAAGCATAAAAGAAATGCTAATTCATAAATTTTAAGTGACAAGATTACAGACAGAAATTATCTAAACATCAAGTAACTCAAAGGCCATATATAGCATGTAGGGAACACAGCAGGGATTGGAGGTGCTTTTGAATATCTTCAGAACTTGTATAATTTTTTATAATATTATGTAATCAATTGTTTAATTTTAGACACACACAATCCTATATGTGAATCCCACTTTGGATGTGAAATTTTCACTAAATTCTTTTCCAAACTCTCCCCTGACTGGCCCTGTGTATTTTTTTTCATAGTAATAAAAATATATATCTTTTATTGTGTTTTAACTTGTATCCTACATTGAAATCCTATTTAAATCTTCTTATTTTAATTCTGTTTCCTAACATCAATTCTTAATACCAATCTGAGTTATTTTCTCTACTTTCTCTTTCAAAAATCAAATTCTGCAGCTGCTTATAATTCCTCTGCAGGTGCTTCTGATAGATAATTATTCCCTATGGGTTTCTAGTACAATTCCAACAGGCTCATTTATCACATACAATTACATCTATTCTACTTTTAAAATGTTTTTTGTTTTGTTTTGCTTCTGGTAGTCTTACAAGAAACACCATTATATCAATTTTCAGCTAACATCTGTGTATAAAAAGCATTAAAATACAAAAGAAATGTCTTCAGGGTGTAGCTCAACATTATGTTTCTTTCTTCACTGTCTAACTAGCACTATATTCACTTTATTGTCTTAAAATTTTGGAGAAAAAAGAAACAAAGCTTATTTCACCATGTTAAAATTTAAAATAGTGTGATTTTCTATTAAGGACTTAAGGTTGGCATGAGAAGACAAAGAAGAGTGATTTATTGTACAAAGTTATCATAATAAAAAGCAGCTATAGTCTTAGCCTCTTTTTAAGCATAAAAAAAGCAATACAATAAACCCCTTTGCAAATTCACTTCCATTAGGCATGCTATGTGTATGTATGTTGTGGTTAGAATTTTGGATAGGAGAAACAGGAACAGATTATGCTTTTCCGGGCATCTATGTCAGGTTTTATGTTAACTAAGTCTTTAAAGAAGTGGCAACTGTTTTAGTTTAATATACATATGTAGAAATCTTTATAAATTGATTTGTAATCATTGCCTTTTGCATCACAAACTAGCATATGCTATTTTAATTCATCAGAAAGCAATGCTTCTCTTTTTTTTTTTTTTTTTTTGACAGGCAGAGTGGACAGAGAGAGAGAGAGACAGAGAGAAAGGTCTTCCTTTTTCCGTTGGTTCACCCTCCAATGGCCGCCGCAGCCAGCATGCTGCGGCCGGCGCACCACACTGATCCGAAGCCAGGAGCCAGGTACTTCTCCTGGTTTCCCATGGGGTGCAGGGCCCAAGCACTTGAGCCATCCTCCACTGCACTCCCAGGCCATAGCAGAGAGCTGGCCTGGAAGAGGGGCAACTGGGACAGAATCCGGCGCCCCGACCGGGACTAGAACCCAGTGTGCTGGCGCCGCTAGGTGGAGGATTAGCCTGTTGAGCCAGAAAAGCAATGTTTCTTGTAAAAATGAATTGATTAAAACAGCTGATTCCAATAACAAAATAGCAATGTATTTTTCCTTTTAAAATTTTATTTATTTATTTCAGAGGTAGAGTTACAGACAATGAGAAGGAGAGAAAGGTCTTCCATCTGCTGATTCACTCCCCAAAGGGCCGCAATGGCTGGAGCTGAGCTTATCCAAAGCCAGGAGCTTTTTCTGGGTCTCCTATGCAGGTGCATGAGCCCAAGCATTTAGGCCATGTTCCACTGCTTTCCCAGGCCATAGCAGAGAGCAGGATCAGAAGCAGAGCAGCCAGGACTAGAACCAATGCCCATATGAGATGCCAGCACCACAGATGGGGAATTAACCTACTGTGCCACAGTGCTGGCCCCGCAATGTAGGTTTTAGAGATGTGTAGATGGATCAGGAATTTTCTATCAAAATATAGTGAGAATTAGGATTAGAAATATAATTTTCTTTATATCAGAATGGCAAAGCTAGGGCATGTAGGTATAAAAGTAAAAACAAGTTGAGCTGAATGTGTAAGTTCAGAAAAAAATGGAGAGAGTGATATTCTACTGCTGACTTTGGAGAAGTATTTCTAAGAACAATTCTAAGAATCCATAAAGAAATTTGACATTTGGATGTTGAAAATTAAGACAAGTGCATTATTCCAAGATATTCTAGAGTTAAAATTTTACTATATCCAAGGGTTTTGATTAACTGGAGGAGAGGGAAGCACTGAGAAATCACTTGGTTTATAAGACTTTTTAGTTTCAAGACAGAAGAAAAAGCATGATATTTTTGTGAAAATTTCTGATGTGCATGGGTGAAGGGCAGCTTTAGAGAAAAAAGAAATCCGAGTGTGATTCCCCTGCCCTCACCTCGCCCCAAAGCAACTCTCTTCTGGAGTTCAAGATGAACCCACAGAGATGGCAATGAGAGGCGATTGAAATCCTTTTGATGAACGATTCTGGAGAACCACAAAGGGACAGGAGACCCCTTAAGTCTCTATGGCAACAGAACGTAGCAACACAACATTTTATCTACTTGTGGACAGACTATAGGTCAGATTCATCATTTCAAAATTTGGGAGAATATAGCGATACCATCTTTGTGAAACTAGTACTATTAGGTTAATCACTTTATCAGTGAGTGAGATAAGACGCCTTGAACAGATGTAAATTAAAGTAACAAAGAGTGCAGCAAAACTAAGGAAACCGTTCACAGCTACCATTCTGTTTCCAGAACTCATGTGACAAATATCCTGTACATAGTCAAACCATGGCCGCCTAGACTGGGGGACATAGAGCTGACATGCAGATGACTTCCTACACTAAGGAGTTGCTAGTTGTTTGAGGAATTATTGAAGCTTCATAGTTAATATGCTAATCAATAAGTAATTTATCAAGCATACGTCATCTGGTATCTATATAACTAAAAGACTTGTTGACCTGAGGGACAAATTTAAAACTCACATATCATTAGAAAGGCTCAAGAAACCCAGGCATTAAAATGCGTTGTTTTCATGACCTAATCCACATTGCTGATAGAGTGGTAGAAGTAAACAAAAACAAGCACAAAGAGCATACCAACACAGGTAAAAACTAGGAAGCGTGGAATTAACTTTGTTTCTTATAATTAAAAAAAAAAAAACATACAATTTCGTATCTTTTGTGTCTTAACCTCCTATCTACTTTGCTACTTGCTTCCCACTTATTTTCTTAAACTTTTTCCATTTCCTTAAATGACAACACTAGTTAATATATAAATAAATTTTAATTGATTATTTTGTACATTCAGGTTCACACTCATTTAAAGAATTTACTAATGGTTATTTTTCAAAGTATATATATATATATATATATATATATATATATTATTCTATCCCCTAATACTAAAGATCCATAGTCAGCTAACATGGATATTCCAAAGTTAACATTGTTACCCAGTAATAACTTCCAAGAATGCTAGTTCATTTTCACAAGGGATAAAAGAAATCAAATTGTATGAAGTTCATAATTGTTATTTAGCACGTTATAATTGCTTTAATAAATAAATCAGTGTTAGGAAGCAAAATTGGCTAAACACTTTAAAAAGGTGACATTAAATTAACCATATTCAGCAACCCACAAAATCATTTGAAAGCAGGTGATCCACTGTTGCAATTTCTGAAAATAAACAATAAATATTTTTGTATGGAAGAAAATTGAAATAATTGCCAATATTAATAGAAATAACATCTGCTGAGAATTCATTGAAGAGAAAAATGAATTTTTCAAATAGTATTCTTACTACTTTAAAAGTAGACAGTCCAAGATAATATTACTATCAATGTACTAACAAGAAATATTCTAGATAAGCTAAAGTCATAATATAAGAAACATTAGAGATTTTAGATGTTAAGAAACTTGAATAA
Organism: Lepus europaeus; assembly: GCF_033115175.1. Taxonomy (NCBI): domain Eukaryota; kingdom Metazoa; phylum Chordata; class Mammalia; order Lagomorpha; family Leporidae; genus Lepus; species Lepus europaeus. Next base: position 32,674,727 of record NC_084842.1, read on the forward strand.
ACTGAAATTCATAAATAACACACAGTTTCAACCACTGAGGAATGGAAGAACAAATCTTCTGTCGATTGAGACAACGGACATCAAGATATAACTTTAATAATTTTTAAATTATTGCATGTGGGCTTATGTGATAAATTGGTACCTATATGGAAATAGATAGCCTGTCCCTACCCACCAATCCTTTCTCACTGAGCCATCACTGTGTACATGGGATAAGGTGAGGATTGAGTAGGGAAATGAAGTGATCCCTGTAGTCCTTTCTCAAGGGCCACAATTCCCTCCACAAAGAACATGAAAAGTCCACAGATGGCATGGAGCAGAGGACTAGAGCAGAGCCAAGTCATCTACAGGTGTTAGAGAATTCACCTGGTACCAGGCAGAGTCAAAGTGGAACAGCAGACTTCGTCAAGTGTACTGCAGCCTCTGAAGGTTAGATCAGGCCAGAGGGTAGACATGGATATCAGAAGAGTCACAGCTTCAGGTTGGAGAGCAAAGAGAAATACCTAGTGATCAAAGCTATTATCTCAGAAAGCTGGCTATAAAGCGGAATGAAAATTACCATGGTTCAGAAAATCTGAACCTCTCTTCATCTGTTTCTTTCTAGACCTAATGGAGAATATTTGACAAATAAAGGTGTATAGATTTAAGGTGTACAATGCAATGACTGGAGGTTATCTATAGATAGATACAGACACACACTGTGAAATAAATACCACAATCAAGGGAATTAATGTATTCATTTCATATATAGTTAACATTGTATCTTTGTTCTTACTCGAAAACATTTAAGATCTACTTCCTGTAAATTTCAAGGACACAAGATAGTTATCTATAATCACCATGCTCTACATTATAAACTTATTCATCTTTAACTGAAAGTTTGCTCTTTTGACCAACATCCTCCCATTATCCTCCTCCCCCAACCCCTGGGCAAACATATTCTACTTTGTGCCTGAAGAGTTAAACTATGCATGCAAATCTGAAAGTAAAATGTGATTCTGGAATGTTAGAGTGAAAGCAAGGAGGCTGGAATGGCTAAGATGTAGTACAGAGTGGGCAGGACTGGTATGAGAGGCAAAGATTACAGTCTAAACTGTATAGAATTATACAGGTCTTTCTCTTACTAGAAAACAGTGTTATGCTACATTAAAAACCATATGTGTGCTTATATGAGTGTTTTGAAACCTGACTCCCAGGCTGGGTTTTTGTGTTAAATATGGAATACAGAACAAAGTACCTAATTTCTAATTTATTTGGAATGGGTTATACACAAATCATTACTTACAGCCTGTAAAGTGAAATATTTCCCTCATAAGAAAATATATTTTCAGGCTACTGATAATCGAGTCATGTCAACATATAAGGATTAAATACATCTAAGGATGGATTATTTGATTAACTTTTAGTATAAGACACGTGTGTGTGTCTATATGTAATATATTTGTATAGCTAGCTAGCTTGATAGATAAGAGTTTTAGAAAAAAGGGAAACAAGCCCATTAGCAACTTTTAGTAAGTGTTCTAGTAAGTGTTCAATAGTGAAATGTAGGGGCCAGTGTTGTGGCGTAGCAGGTTAACGCCCTGGCCTGAAGCGCTGGCATCCCATATGGGCGCCAGTTCTAGTCCTTGCTGCTCCTCTTCTGATCCAGCTCTCTGCTATGGCCTGGGAAAGCAGAAGATGGTCCAAATCCTTGGGCCCCTGCACCCACGTGGGAGACCCAGAAGAAGCTTCTGGCTCCTGGCTTTGGATTGGCCCAGTTCTGGGCGTTGTGGCCAATTGGGGAGTGAACCATTGGACAGAAGACCTCTCTCACTCTCTCTGCCTCTCCTCTCTATTAACTCTGACTTTTGCATAAATAAATAAAATCTTAAAAAAAATAATCTTAAAAATAGTGACATGTAAAACAGCAATAAAATAATTTCCTGTCAAATTTTTCATAAGCACTAGGGATTGATGGAATATAGATTAATGCATGTTTTAGAAATTATAACTGAGTACAGTTGTTAAGTGATTTAAAAAGTCAAGAACTTTTCGGAAAAATAAATGAACACTCAGTACCCAAATATGATATGAATTTGTATTTGAAATTTTTGTTCTAATAAATGAATAATTATGATTTTTCATATCTAGAATCTGTATGTCCAGGATGATTCTGATATATCTATTTTCTTTTGAAATAAATCTATAGAAATTTTTTATGAGAAAGCTTTCTTTCATGCAATTTATTGGTCCGATAGCATTTCATTTTCTAATGAAAATGTTTTCAGTTTTTAAAATTCATTTGTAACATACTCAGTGTGGTTTGTAGATACAATTCTAAGGACATAATAATATTCCCTTCTCACCCTCATTCCTTCTCCCTTTCTTTAGTTTGAGGTAACATGTTAAATTTTATTACAGTAAAAGTGCCTAATACTTCACCATAACTCTCCCTTCATTCATTCTACGTTGTGATAGGTTTAGGGTAAACAAACATGGGCCAGGTCTCTTACCTTTTTAACTTTTATCGTGTTATCTATACTTCAGAATTAAAATTCTTATTTATTTGCAAATCTCCTACTTTCCATTACAGAAAAATACCTAAAAATTGCAGCATTAGATCACAAGGAATAGTCATTATACTTTTGACTATATCACAAAATGATTAGAATCTAAATTTGCTATATAAGAAGTATAATTCTCCCTTCTATTCCCCTTAAATGTAACTAGTGGCATAGGTACCTTATCTGCAGGCTGCACTATCATGAAACATCAAAATCTACCAATCACAGGCTTAGGCTCTTTATCTTCTCCACCGTATCTTCCTACATCACTAGGATAGTATCTCAATACTTCCTTATTCCTAGTGCATTCAGTTATGCCAGGTTTATACTTACTCTGTTTTCTGCGTTGAACACTAGGCTCCTAATAATGCTTTTGTTGAATGAGGATTTTTATTATCATTTTTAAGGCAATGCAGTGTACTGATTTTGAGCATGCCTCCACATTCAGACTGCCTGGACTTGAACCCATTTTCCAATTATATGATTTTAGATTCTTAGATTAATATTTTCATGCCTGAATTTCCTTATGGAGATATTAATGGCATCTAAGAATTGACAGAAGCAGTCATGTAAAATACTTTGAATAATGCTGGTGCTTAGTTGGAATGCATATCAGTTGCCATTGTGACGATGATCTTTTAATAAAATACACAAAGATCTAGCAAATAAGAAGCATTGCCAAATGTTAGTTAGACCTTTGATGACCATGACTCCCATGAATTACAATGTTACGTAATTTGGTGTCAGCAAAATACATTTCGGGGCCAGTGCTGTGGTGTGTTGGATAAAGCCGCCGCCTGCACTTTTGGCATCCCGTATGGGCTACGGTTCTAGTCCCAGCTGCTCCACTTCCAATCCAGCTCCACTTCCAATCCAGCTCAACTTCCAGTCCAGCTCTCTGCCATGCCTTGGAAACAGTGGAAGATGGCCCAGGTCCTTGGGCCCCTGAACCCACGTGGGAGACCCATAAGAAGCTCCTGGCTTTGGATCAGCACAGCTCTGGCCATTGTGGCCAATGGGAGAGTGAACCAGCAGGTGGAAGACCCCCCCCCCCCGTCTCTCTTCTACCTGTGTAACTCTGACTTTCCAATAAATAAGTAAATCTTTTAAAAAATACATTTCAGCAACCAAAAAAAAAAAAAAAAGAGTCCCAAACAATTTGAGTTCCTTACTTGTTTCTTTGAATAGCATATAGGGGATACATTACCAATTTATTTTCTCTAAATCATTTCTCAAGGCAAGCATTTGGCATAGTGATTAAGATTCTGCATCAGACTGCCTGGGTTTGAGTCCTGACTCCACATCTAATCCCAGCTTCTTGATAACGCACTCCCTGGGAGTCAAAAGTGATTGCATAATTATTTCATTCCCTGAGACCCACGTGAGAGAGCTGGATTGAGTTCCTGGATATAGAATTTGCCCTGGCCAAGTTCAAGTTGTTGCAGGCATTTGGGAAGTACATCATGAGACGGAAGATATCTCTCCTTCCTCTCTTTGTCACTCTGCCTTTCAATTAAGTTATTTCTGCATTTGTGTTCTTAAAGACAAAATTCAATATATATTATGTTTACCTACTAATACATTATAAAGATTCCTAGAAATCAAACTGTATCTTTTGATAACATTGTAATATGTAAATTTAAGACTTAGAAAAAATAGTATTAGCACAATCAAGTCAACAGTAAAATAGTAATGGCTGAAATGTATTATATACATAATTTTTATTGACTAAAATATTAAAGGATCAAATCCAAACTTAATTTGGTCTGAAAAATTTTCACCAACAGAAATTCTACTTGATTCAAGTTAAACTACAAAGAAATGTACAATGCAATATTTTACAAAAATTTATATGTTCTGAATATTAAATACTTTAGACTTTCACAAAATTAGTTTATCCTGATGATTATTCCAACACACACACACACACACAAAACCACAGGAGTAACTTGGGAACATTAAAATGGTACTATTGGAAACAAAAGAGAATCAAGGTTAATAATTTTACTGAGGAAAACAGATCTTCCATAAAAAAATGTGTTTCATCAATTATGGTCACAGTATAAGTTTGTATTCATAATCAATACCAAGAAAAATGACTGGAACCAAAATGGAAGGGCAGGTAAAATGACAAATTCAAAAACACTTCACACTCAAATTATTGAGGAAAGAAAATAAAGTATTTATGGCCCCTTGAAAGGGACCATGCCCTGGTCGCTGCTAGGAAGCAAGGCTCTGCGTCTGACAGCCCAGGAACATGACATTCAGAGCGACAGGATGAGGTTGTTTGTTTCTTCTCATTTTACCTTTACTGATATATTGATTTATATTCCTCTAAAATTCATAGTTTGAAGTTCTAACACTCATTCTTACTGTATTCAGAAATAGGACCCTTAGGGAGATAGCTGAGGATAATTGAGGCCACATGAGTTAGGCCTTAATTCAACAGGAGTGGTGTCCTTATAAGAAGGGAGACATGAAAAATCAACTCCTTCTCCTCCTTCCTTTGAGGATACAACATGAGGGTGGCTGTCTAATAGCCAGGAAGAAGGGCCTCAAACTCACTCTGCTGGCACCTTGATCTTGGATTTTCAGACTCCCTAACTGTGGGAAAATAAATTTACAATATTTAAGCTACTTAGTCTATAATGTTTTATTATGGCAGCCCAAGCAGATTAATACGCCATTCTAAGACTTCTTTAATTTCTTGCAAAAATATACATTTGTATTCTTTTATAAATGAAACATTTTTCATTGCAATTGCTTCATCTTTATTATAGTTCATACAGCAAACTGCACTTTTCCAATATTCTTGCTTAGTATTTTTGTAAAACCTGGGGTCCAAAAGTAAGCCTCAAAATCTCTAGAAGAGTAGGTATATTGAGATGCTGTAGTAATAAACCTAAAGCACAGACTCTCAATCCCACTAAGTTTCATAGGCAAAATTAAAAGATTCAAATTTTATGACAAAGAAGGGAGAAGTGATTTAATGTCACTAAGGCTTTAAGGGAGATAAATAAAAAAAATGAAAGCAAATGTGTAGGCAAAATGAACTTTGATTTAAATATAATTATATTATAATCCTATGTATAGGAATATTTAGGTAGTATAAGAATCTATATCATTAGAAAAGGATGTTCCATCTTTGTAATAGAAAATCCAATGAAAAGAAAGCAGAATCTTAATAGAAAAATAGCTGTTGTAAGCAAGAATCATTCAAAACCAAAACTTTCCTAGTATTGAATTTTGAAGGGAAAGTATCAATCTACTAAGCAAAAATTGTCTTAAAGGTTGAGGCAGAAAATACTGAAGTAACAATATGATTATGTCTAAACAACTATATGGCCATGATACATTATTAATTATCAAAGTCCATGTGTTTCCAAAACACTTTGAAAAAATTATAAACAGAATAGATGCTTTAGAATTATCTTTAAAATGCATAGAAAAATTAAATGAAATAGGCATTATAGCTTTGGGGATTTTGTCAAGTATAATTTAGTCTAAATGTGGTTTTTGCTTTTGGTCCTTAAATCTGAGAATTTGTGCAAAACCAAGTTGAGTTATATAATTTCAATGCTTCCACCAAAAATAAAACTTTTAAAAGAATCTAAGTTTTCTGTTACTAAATCTAGAAGTAGTGTGCTCCCTGGATATTCATATGAGTGACAATGAACAGGATAATGGACAATGTCTTCAACAGCAGCTTATCAGCAATGCTAGAAGCATTCTTCATAAGCTCACTTATTGAATCTACCCTTAATACAAGCCAGGGGCATAATATTAAAAATAATATGATGAAGGTATTTCTGCAGGAATTTCAGGAGAGATCTGAGCCACTCAGGTAAGCATTTTGATAATTCAACTTGATAATATAGTAGAATTTACACTAATTTGAGATGTGATGGATAGCGGAAGCCTTTTGCTCAGGCTATCCTTCTTGAATATCAGCTTTCTCCTTTGCATGAAGAAAAATAACTTCACATTTAAACTTTTTGACACAAGTCAGGAGCATGGGGATTCTGGGTACCTCCACTAGTGGCATTTTTTTTCTTTAAGATTTTGCAGTAGAGATTGAGTAGAAAGACTTATATTCCACAAATATAATACCACAGAGATGGCCAGAAATCTCTCCATCAGTTTTAGATCACTATGAAATGTGTCCAACTGAGAGATCACAACACAAACACATTATTTATGAACCTGGAATATAGCTCACACAATTCTTTTTTTCTACCTACAAAACTTCATTTTCCTTCTCAAATTCCATGTCTTGTTTGCAAGCCAGCATCCAAATAAGTCCTCATGACAGAATCATGATTCCTATAGTTTTCACCTCTGTATCCCACTTTCGCATTCTACTTCTTAAGAAATAAATTTGATGGAACTTCAATATTAAGAATATTTTTATGATTTGTCTTTTCTCACTCATATAATCTTCGTTGAACCTTCAGTTTTATTCTTACCATAAACTGATCATATATTTTCACTCTACTTTCTTCCTATCTATGCTCCATCTCACCAACAGATCTTTTTAACATATAAATCATTGGGGCCAGTGCTGTGGCACAGCAGGTTAATCCTCTACCTGCAACACCGGCATCCCATATGGGCGCCAGTTCTAGTTCTGGCTGCTTCTCTTTGAATCCAGCTCTCTGCTATATCCTAGGGAAGCAGTAGAAGAGGCTCCAAGAACTTGGGCCCCTGAAGTTGCATGGGAGACTAGGAAGAATCTCCTGGCTTCGGATCATCTCAGATCCAGCTATTGGGGCCATCTGGGGAGTGAACCAGCAGACGAAGACCTTTCTCTCTGTCTCTCCATTTCTTGAAACTCTGTCTCTCAAATAAATAAGACCTTTAGAAAATGATAGAAATCATTTATTGTTCTCACGAAGATAAACTCATTGATATGTTACCCTCACCATCAAGAAAATCTATAAAGTCTAGCATTCATGAACTGAATGATATCTGCTGCCTTCAGTCTCCAACTTCACCTACAGATAACTTAAATGTCAAGACCAAAACTATACAAGCTGTGGCCTCACCTTGTCCATGTTCTATTTATCCTTATATACATACTGTCCCTTGTCTTACCAGAAAGTCCCTCTAAGTTAAGGATAATTCCCACAGAGTTCTGTGAGAAATGCCTTTCTTGAAAAAAAAAAAATCAGATATATCAGATTGAGCCAACTGCTGCATGGTTAAAGTACACGTAAATGAAGTACTGCCAATTTGGTGATTGTTTTGGTAAGATTAGGAACATTCCACAAGTGGACACATGAGGAAGGAGAATCAAGTTTGAATAAGATGAGTTATATACCCATACACCAGGCAGAGTGGGGCTGAAGCCAGTCAAAGTAAGGAGATGAGACTTCAGAAGAAAGATATTGCAGGTTATATCAGTGCGGACTAAACAGTTTGTACATTTTAATGTGGTAGAATCTAAAGACTGAGGAAGATTTTAAACAAAGCTGATTATCAACAAACTGATAACATAAGGGCCCATGCTTCATCTAAAGTCCTAATTTTTTTATTTGTGATTTTATGCATTTTAACTTTAAAATAAGCTATAAAAATGTATAAGGTTCAGAACCTGAAAACCTTTATAAAAGCCTTAAACACAACACAAAAATATTGATGCCTCATTTCTGTGCATGTATAAGGTTCCTTGGGACAACTGCACATTGGCTTGGAATAACAAATTCCTTGGAGTGAAACAGGTATAGTTTCCTGTTCATGTTTAGATGGAAGTAGTAGGGAAATTTCTGATTAAATTGTTTATGATTGAAAGATTTCTTTGAAGATAATTAAAGCAAAAGAGAATCAGGACATCTGAGTGTCTCGGAGTTTCTTTCAATTTGTGTTTTTCAAATTTATATATTATTCTATGTAACAAATACACATCATATTTATAAGTACAGTCCTCTACTAGTATCTGTAGAAGATTGGTTCCAGGACACTCAGTTACTAAAATCCCTGGATTATCAAAGCTCTTATATTAAATGTCATAGGACCTAAATAGAACCTATGCACATTTTCCCATATACTTTAAATTAGCTCTAGGTTACTTATAATGTATAATATATGTAGGTACAGAGTTTTTTTTTTTTTTTGTTACTTTGATTCTATGTTCGGTTGACTGCAGATGTAGAACCCATGGATAGAGTGGCCAATTGCAAACTTTATACAGAAAGTCATTTTTTTTACATGTTTCTATATATTATACATTTTCTTTATAATTCTAGAAATAGTTAAAGCCCTTGCCAGGAAGGATCCTCCTTTCAATGTTAAGATAAATAGCAACAATAGTAATATAGCAACAATAATAGCAATTATTCAATACTCATTCTGTGCTTTATTATCTTTTGTGTAATAAACATTTTTATCCTATGAATTATAAGTCCCTTCAGAGAAAACAACTTATCTTTGTACAGCAATAAGAGCTGGTACTCTCAAAATCCATTTCACATCAATTCTAAAGCCTAATCTTTTTCCACTAATCCAGCAGATCACTCAATTTAAAAATAATTCTATTGACTTTCCATGCCTACAATACTCTCACGGGGCCATCAAAGAAGGAGGTACCTTTCTCTGAAGGGAGGAGAGAACTTCCACTTTGACTATGACCCTATCGGAATAAGATCAAAGTCAGCGAACTCTAAAGGCTTCCATAGCCCTGGCAACTCATGACTAGAGCCTAGGGAGATTACTGACGCCATGAACAGGAGTGTCAAATTGTTAAGTCAGCAACAGAAGTCACTGTGTACTTACATCCCATGTGGGAACTGTCCTTAATGTGTTGTCTAATGTGCAGTGATGCTATAATTAGTACTGAAACAGTATTTTTACACTTTGTGTTTCTGCGTGGGTACAAACTGATGAGATCTTTACAAATTATATACTGAATCGATCTTCTGTATATAAAGAGAATTGGAAATGAAAAAAAAAAACCTGGTGTTAAATTGGAAAAGGCATAGAAAATTAATTAATTTTTTAAAAAATATTATGTAGGATCTCTGTCTTTAATGTGCTGTACACTCTTATTTAATGCTATAACTAGTACTCCAACAGTATTTTTCTTTCACTTTGTGCTGCTATATGGGGGCAAACTGTTGAAATCGTTACCTAATATATACTAAACTGATCTTCTGTATATAAAGAGAATTGAAAATGAATCATGATGTGATTGGAAGGGGAGAGGGAGCGGGAAAGGGGAGGGTTGTGGGTGGGAGGGAAGTTTTGGGAGGGGGAAGCCATTGTAACCCATAAGCTGTACTTTGGAAATTTATATTCATTAAATAAAAGTTTAATTAAAAAATAATAATTTTATTGAAGTATGTTGGCACTAAAGAAAATCAGGATACAGATTTTGGACATTCTGATGTTTATCTTCCAAGAAGGAACCGGCACATTCTGAACTACTTGGTTATTGACAAAAGCTGAACTCTAGAGACTACACTGAAGTTTTCCTTCCTGGATGGGCTTCCTTCTCATTTCATATTGTTACAGGTTCCTTACAACAAAATTAAAAGTCATACTTTTTTGTAATGGGACTTTACTGTTCATAGATAAGGAAATGCTATTAAAATGACAAAAATCTGGACTATTGATGTCAGAAGGATGAAAATTTAATCTTGCCTTTATTTCCCAGCATTGTAACAATAGCTCATTTATAAGCCTAATTTTCACTACCTATTAAATGAGAATATTGATATTATTGTGATCCTGGAGGCCAGTGTGGTGCTGCTGGTTAAGGCAGCTGCTTATGACGCAGGCATCCCATCTCCTAGTGGTGATTTGAGTCCCAGCCACACTGCTTCAAGTCCAGCTTTCTGCTAATGCACCTTAGAAGACAATAGAAAATGTCCCAAGTATAGGGCCCCAGTGACCCACACGAAAGACTCAGTATTCATGGCTCCTGGTTTCAGCCTGGCCCAAAACTGGCTATTGTGCCCACTGGGGGTTGAACCAGCAGACGAAGGATCTTTCTCTCTCCCTCCCTCCCTCTTCTCCTCCTTTCATTGCTTCTTTTTTCCCTCCCTTCCTCTCCCCCCCCCGCCTGTCAAATAACTGGATGAATAAATCTTCATATATATATATATATATATATATATATATATATATATATAGGATTGTAATTACTTCTTCATAAATTGTTTAAAAAAACATAAAGGAGGGAAAATGCTAACATTTTACTCTTATATTATATATTTGAAAGACTGAGTTTCAGGGAGAGGTAGAGACAGAGGGAAAGACAGAGACAGAGAGACAGACAGAGAAACGAGTCTTCCATCCACTGGTTCACACCTCAAAAGCCACAACAGCCAGAGCTGGGCCAGGCCAAAGCCAGGAACAAGGAGCTTCTTCTAGGTCTCCCTTACACATGCAGGGGCTCTAGGACTTGGGCCATCTCCACTGCTTTCTCAGGCTCATTATCAGGGAGCTGAACTGGAAGTGGAGCAGCCGGGACTCAATCCAGCACCCTTTATGGGAGGCTGGCGCTGCAGGCCAGGGTTTTAACCCATTGTCCCACAGCACTGGCCCTATGTTCTCCTTTTACTTCTCTGACCCTTGCTACCTCCTCCTTGTTGATTCTCAGGGGAAGGTGTTCATTCACAAGGAACCATATTATCTAGGAGATTTCCAGTATTTATCAAGGTTGATGATTCATCTAAGATGAAGGAAGGAGAAGGAAACATCTAACTACTATTGGAGGAGCCAAGTGATGTTGCTGCCCTCTGGTTATTCTTACAACAAAGTGCTTCTTTTTCAATATTTATACATGAGATCAAGTAATAAAGTATTAATGTACTTTATTATATGTGTACTAAAAATGGATAAAATGATAAGACTTCAGTCGCAAACAGTATAAATCCAAGGGCCTAACTTCACAAAGAGAAGAAAGCAGTTCACTTTGAATTAAGAGCAACCAGGCAGGTTCTTTTAAAGTACATCCTCAGCTTAGGATATTACTGCATGAGGTGTTTCTTTGAAGAACTTGGATATCAGGTAGAGAAACAAAACCCAAAGTAACCTGGAAACTCTTACTTTTTAGTATTAAAGTCCTTTATGTAAGGGAGAGTGCCTGCTCAACAAACTTGAGAAGATTCAACGGAGATCTTTACAGGGGATATCCTAAATAGTCAAAGAAACAGAGTCAGCATTTATTCACAGACTTTGATGAGTCTTGGAGATATATTCAAATGATATTGTTCTATTTTAATTCTCTAAAGAATCTACTTGGACCTGGTCAAAAAGTGAAATGATGTTCTCAATCCTTTTCTCCTGAAGTTAAAAAATCCAAAACTATGCTGAAATTACAATCTGGACTCTATAGTATATAAAATTATACAGAGGTACATCTCTCTTACTATGGGCAGATCTTTTCTATTTGACTTTTACAAAATATTTAACACAAAAGTACTATTACACACATGTAGAATGTTGATGTTTATCAAAATAATTGATTTTTACAACTTTCATCATTGTATACAACTGCCAAAGGGCATTTTAAATTAAAATTTGAACCAAAATAAATACATTTTTACTTTTATATTATTACTTTTAAAATTTACTGTAAACCAATAAAGTGTGCATATCCTCTAATGATAGTCATCTATTACTACTTCTAATACAAAATAGTGCTTTAATCAAAAATGCCTTCTTTTTAAATTAAGGATATAAATCTCGCCATAAATTTATCCTGTCCTTACAGAAACCATCAAACTCAAAGTTTAATGAATATAGGACGTAATATACAATTTAAAATTTGATGAAACTAATGTCATGGAGATGTGCTAAATAACATTAACACAGTCTCCAATGTGTTTTCTCTATATGAGATTTGATGAATCTGACAGGTAAATTTAATGAGAAAGTTGTCTAAGTACTAAAAAGTGAATATTCCATGGAGTATGTGAAGAGTTAGCCACAGGATAAGAACAGTCAAACGAATTTACAAACTTCTTTTATGTTTCAGAGGCAGATTTTCTTATTGTGAATAGAAAAGCAAGATAAAAATTTACCTGCTTAATAAAAAGTAATTTCTACATAGATTTTTACACTGATCTTCACCAAAAGGCCAAAAAGTGATTCTACATAGATTTTTAAGACTATCTTTTTAAGACTATCTCAGAAACCTAAGAAGCACATAACCAAATTACCTGAATTCTAAAGAGCTAATCCTATTTTAGGGCTATAACCCAAATAAATATTTAAAAAATAGACTTTATTTGAGGTATAGAGTTACTAACAGTGAGAGGGAGAGGCAGGGAGAGAGGTCTTCCATCCACTGCTTCACTCACCAAATGGCCACAACAACCTGAGCTGTGCCAATTTGAAGCCAGGAGCCAGGAGCTTCTTACGGGTCTCCCATGTGGGTACACAGGCCCCAGTGTCTGGGCTATTTTCTACTGCTTTCCCAGGCCATAGCAGAGAGCTGGATCAGAAGAGGAACAGCTGGGACTAGAACTGACGCCCATATGTGATGAGTGGACGATTAACCTACTGTGCCACAGGCGCAAATCAAGTATATGTATCCTTAGTGAGTGCTTAGCTGATGAGGAGAGCAGTGAATACAAGCCACAGCAGGAAAGAACCTTTCTCAACTCCATGTTACATAGTATGAACTGCCAGCTGAGCTAGGGTAAATGTAACACAATTTAGAAAATAGGTACAGATTCTGAATTTAGTTATATGGTATTCATAGAGGTATTAGTGAACATATTGATGAAACAGAGGTATTAACAGAGGAATTAATGGAAATGTCTGCTGTAGAGCAATTTAAGAATGCCTTTATATTACTCTAATATTGTATAAACTGATTTTACTAAGGTGTATGTTAGAAATGAGTGTCCTTCTTAAAAGAAAAATACACTTCTGTTAAGAATTTCCTAGTACTTTTATTAGATATTTAAGCATAGCTGAACAATGAATTTCAATGTGGTATTTTATATTAATGATTTTCAACTTGATATCCTTAAGACTAAAATTGTTTTATAATATTTCTATATGTCAGGCATTTCTATAATTTTTTCTCTGCCTGATTAATGGGAACTCAAGGTCAACATAAATAACATTGCTTTCATTTATGGATAAGTGTTCATGCTTGATATTTCAGATTTCAATACAGAAAAGTTGCAAGATTATATGTGTGTATTGATATATGTATACATACATATATTATATATCAGTATTAATATGTTCTACAGTTGTTAGACAAGCTGTCAATCTCTTCATAATACAGTCAAGCCCTTTGGAGAGAAGTGAAGGCCAAAGGGGACAAGACTGGACAATTTCCAAAGCCGATTATAAGAGAAGCCTGAATATTACTCAAAGATAAATTTCCAAAGGGATTAGATTAACATCATTCTACCAAATAAGAACCAGAGAGTAAGTCATTAATTTTATGGCATTTTTTTCTCCTACCTGGTTTTTCATAAGTTGGACATACTTCCAGGCTAATTAACCACTAAACATTTTACATGCAATCTAAGTGCGGAAGCAGTAAAAGATGAATTGCACTTATGGAGTAATTGACAAAGAGTATATTGGGCATTTTAAGCAATGATGGTATGCATCCTAATACCGGAAGAAAGGCTTATGTACTGCCAATTGACAGGTCATTAGTCTCAGACTTCAGCACCAGATAATAAAGACACAAGGCTCAAATGAACTAATAGTACAGTGGAGTAATCTAGTACAAAGTGCTTCTGAGAAAACACTTAGTGTTTCTGCCTTGGCTTTATCAAAATATCCCTGGTGTTATCTCAGATGAATTCCCAAGTTATTTTTATTTTATTTTGACAGTAAAGTCAGAACTGACAAACCAAGGCATTTCTCAAAGAAATTCAATTACTGAAATGTTTGACAGCTAGGTTTGCTTCTTCTTACTAAAGTTTCCAAAGTTGCTTGCAGCAATATAATGTTTGATTTCCTAGATATGAGCTGTATTTTATAAATTTTTAAATATTATCAATAGATGAAATATTCATAAGTTTTATATTCTCATCTGGAAAAGAAACAAGATAATGATAAAAATAGGGAAATAGTTATTCTTTATTGTGAGCCCATTAATTCTTTTGTTCACAGTTATCAGGAGCAAGTATACTAAATTGTTTCAGTCTATAAGAAGATTTAAATTTATAAAATATTTATTGATATGAAATCTGAAGTTACAAATACAGTTTGTATGCAAGGTGCACTAGTAAGTTCATTTCTGAATTTAACCATATTTCTTCATATTGGGTAACTACAAGTGAGTAACCATTGGCATTAGTAAAAGTAGCTTCTGAGTCATATAACTCATTTCTTTCTTATTAGTGTAAACAGTGAATGAGAGGGACCAGCGCTGTGGCTTGATAGGTTAAAGCTATGTCTGCAGCACTGTCAACCCATATGGGCACTTGTTCAAGTACTGGATGCTCCACTTCTGATCCATCTCCCTGCTGATGGCCTGGAAAAGCAGTGGAAGATGCCCAAGTGCTTGGGCCCCTGCACCTGTATGGGATAATCGGAAGAAGCTCCTGGTTCCTGGCTTCAGATCAGCCCAGCTCCAGCCATTGCAGCCATCTGGAGAATGAACCTGCAGATGGAAGACCTCTCTGTCTCTCCCTCTTTGTAATCTCAAATCTTAAAAAATAAGATAAATCACACTATGTGTATAATAACATAACATTTATATAAATTCAATTAGCATGTAATTATACAACAGGATGATATAAATTATCACATGTGTTAAAAATGCTGAGAAAATTTGCTTAGGAACAATATCTCAAGAACCACCTTATTTCTATAGGCTGTTACTATATTTAACTTAAACTCAATTCTATTCAGTGAATTATAACTCAAGAATATGCTGCATTGGGGCCGGCACTGTGGTGCAGTGCGTTAAAGCCCTGGCATCCCATATGGGCGACAGTTCTAGTCCTGGCTGCTCCTCTTCCTATCTAGCTCTCTGCTGTGGCCTGGGAAAGCAATAGAAGATGGCCCAAGTCCTTGGGCATCTGCATCCACATGGGAGACCTGGAGGAGCCCCCTGGCTTCAAATCGGTGCAGCTCTGGCCGTTGCAGCCATCGGATAGAAGACCTCTCTCCCTCTCTCTCTCTCTCTGTCTCTACCTCTCTCTGTAACTCTTTCAAATAAGTAAAATGTCTTTAAAAATATGCTGCAAAGAATTATTATGGGGGAGAGAATGACATTGAACCTATATGCTAGCGAAATTATTCATCCAGGCCTAATTCCAAGAAAATGAGCAACATTCCTATGAGAAGTAGAATTCTACAACTCCCTTAAAAAAAAAAAGAGGATATTTTATCCTGTAATGATTTATCATCTCCACCCTAAGCATTTCAACATTTCTGAAAAAAAAAATTAAGTTTAAATTTTAACTGAATACTTTTATCATATTCAAAGCTTGTTGAAGTCCAGTTCCCTACCATCCCAGACAGGCCTCTCTGAACCTTTATGTCTATCAGAGATCTGATATGCATGCTACTCAATCTAAACCTCAACAACACTCTGGCCTCAGAATCAGCCCTCAAGGCATTCGGATCTGGCGGAAGAGCCCATGAGAGTATAGCAGGCATGGAAAGCCAAGATATCATGGAAAAAAAAAAAAAGACCTAAATGAATGATCTCTGTGAGTGAGATCCCAGTGGAAAGAATGGGGCCATCAAAGAAGGAGGTACCCTTCTCCGAAGGGAGGAGAGAACTTCCACTTTGACTATAACCCTATCGGAATAAGATCAAAGTCAGCAAACTCTAAAGGCTTCCATAGCCCTGGCAACTCATGACTAGAGCCTAGGGAGATTACTGACGCCATGAACAGGAGTGTCAAATTGTTAAATCAGCAACAGGAGTCACTGTGTACTTACACCCCATGTGGGATCTGTCCCTAATGTGTCGTCTAAAGCGAAGTGATGCTATAACTAGTACTGAAACAGTATTTTTATACTTTGTGTTTCTGTGTGGGCACAAACTGATGAGGTCTTTACTAATTACATACTGAAGTGATCTTCTGTATATAAAGAGAATTGGAAATGAAAAAAAACAACCTGGTGTTAAAATGGAAATGGCATAGAAAATTAATTAATTTGAAAAAAAATTATGTAGGATCTCTGTCTTTAATGTGCTGTACATTGCTATTTAATGCTATAATTAGTAATCCAATGGTAGTTTTTTCACTTTATGTTGCTATATGGGCAAAATGTTGAAATCTTTACCTAATATATACTAAACTGATCTTCTGTAAAAAAAATTTTTTTTTTCATTTATTAAACTTTTATTTAATGAATACAAATTTCCAAAGTACAGCCCATGGGTTACAATGGCTTCCCCCCTCCCATACATAGTTAAATTTCTAAAGTCATGCATTTGTTTTGCTATAAGATAGTAGCAAAATTCATATCCAAATGCTTTATAGTTAATTTAATAATGTACTTAGTATTAATATATTTGTTTACTGAATAGCTAAGTAGCAGCCAATATTATAGGTACTGATGAAGTAAGGATAATACTTAAAAATATCTTAATGCAAATAGAAATGACCACACAAAATTATGAATTACATAAATATTTATAAGTATGAGTAAAGTATGTTATAAGGCAAAGAGCAAGCAATACTAAATAAACACTTTAGTATAGATCACTCAATTTGGGAGAAAAAAAATGGGAGTTCCCTTAGTAAAACATTGTGTTCTATACTAATTCATATCTTCAAATACCACATCAAGTTTTAGTCGAACATAAAACCTATGCATACATGTCACTTTCAGATTCTTAAGGTTCTTTAAATAAATTTTGAAAATGAAATTGATTCATTTCTTGGATTTGATATCTATTTTCTAGAGAATATTGTACAGTTATATTTCATAATTAAAAAAACAAATCTATCCTTGTACCAGAATGTAACTTTAGTGCTTGGCTCCAAGGAGAACTAGCAATAATATATAAATAGTTCTTTCAAATGCAGTAAAGCCTTTTCAGTAAATAATAAACCATTGAATATTACATAGACTTCAAATTTTGATGATTACTTATAAAGTGTATTTTTTCTCTTCCATCACTTACCTCCCTGGAAAAATCCAGTATGTGTTTAAAAATTCAGGTTTCAGCATATATCATGATGAATATTGGGAGGAAAACAAAATTTAGCTAACTCTTATACTCTGTTCACAAACACACACCCCACAATCAAAGCACAGCAACTATGTACAGTGATGCATTTGATTGGAGAATCTCTTCTCCCACTCTGGTAGATGTATGTCCTATACCATTTCATCTCCATTTTTCTCAGTGATTAGAAGTATTGCCTAGGCCATTGTTATCTATGGCCTGGCATATTTGTGCTGTCTCTAAAATATTCGTCAGTCAGCACTTGCCCTCTTATACTATGTTCTAAGCGATGGATAATAAAGCCAAACTCAATATACTAAGGTTGGATACTTCATCTCCACTGCTAAAATCCTGAAAGATTTCCTATCTCACTTAATGAAGTACACAGTTCTTATCAGACCTTACAACCTTTGAAGGACTTGTCCCTCAGTACCTCTCAGATCTCACCTCCTTCCACTCTCCTCTGTTTGTTACTCTTTGTATCTTAGATTCCTGAAGGTACTATGGAACTAAGATATTTATCGTGTTCTCTCCACATGAGGCATTATCACTGTTACGCATCCCCATTTCTTTCTTTTATTAGAGACTTTAATTAGATGTTTTTGGGAACATTTCTTCAATGACTATGCCCCATCATTCTTCTTCCCTCATTTGTATTATGTTTAGTGGTGTGTTTTTGTATATGTATTATCAGTCCCTACCTTTTTAGTTAGAATAGTAGCTCACTGGGCAAGATTTTACATGGTTTTGTTCACCAGTCTCCTCTAGTAAAACAAAACTTTCCACATGGTAGATGGATGGTTAATATATACTGGATGGATAATAAATATAACAGAACCCAACCTGAAGATTGAATGGTACAGAATTACAGCAAAGATTAAAGGTCATCATTTGGCTTTAAACTTTACATAGCTCTTTCTCAACCCAGTGGGCACATTTTTTCACATATTGCAATTTCCCATGTACCACAAACCAATTCTGACCTTTTTAATTGCAAGATATAAGGAAAATAATCTTTAAAATGAAATATTAAGTATACTGATATCTGAAGCAAAAAAATGCAGTTTTAAATTATTTCCTATACAAAATAAGACAGTAAGATTAAGGCAAAAAATAAAACTTGGTATTGTTAGAGGAAATGTAATATTTTTATCCATAATATTGTATAACTTAAAATCTGAAACTAAACAAATTAGAGAAGGGACATTGGGAATAATTCCTCACATAGAAATCTCACTTCTGGCCAGTGGTCATCCTATTTCAGCTAGAGCGGTGTTAGTACAGGTGAAACCAATATGCTCAAAATGAAACCAATCCCATTATTGGACAGTTGTAGCTGTCTGAAAAACTTTCCTTTTTTTAAGAATGAATCTGCTTTCTGAATACTTTCTTCCTGTCATCTTGCTAAATCTAAAATATTAGAAAAAATTTTTCACCTGTATGAATGTATTTTCAGATTTTTATTGTTGACTAGAGCTAAATCCTTCCTTTTTAATCTTTTTTTAAAAGATTTATTTATTTATTTATTCGAAAGTCAGTGTTACACTGAGAGAGGAGAGGCAGAGAGATAGGTCTTCCTTCTGCTGGTTCACTCCCCAGATGGCCTCAACGGCTGGAGCTGCACAGATCTGAAGCTAGGAGCCAGGAGCTTCCTCTGGGTCTCCCACATGGGTGCAGGGGCCCAAGGACTTGGGCCATCCTCCACTGCTTTCCCAGGCCACAGCAGAGAGCTGGATCGGAAGTGGAGCAGCTGGGACTAGAACAGGCGCCCATATGGGATGCTGGCACTTCAGGCCAGGGTGTTAACCTACTGCGCCACAGCACTGGCCCCCCTTTTTAATTTTTATATATAGATTTCTTAAACTGTTGCCCTCTTTTTAACACCCCCCCTTACACTAAATATTCACTGTAATAAATTATGAAAATAGCATTTGAATTCACAAATTCAAACTAGCAATTGCAATGACCATATTCTATAAAAATTAGCAAACAGCTTTACCAGCACTGAACATTAAAGCAATGTCATAAATTCTTCAGAAGCTTGGTTTCTTGTGAATTTAAACATAGATGACAATAAAGATATTTTCACTCTCTGACTTGGAAATTCTACTTACTGAAATTGTGCAGTGTCAAGAAAACAAGTCCTGTCAGAAGGACATTATTCTGTGAGTCAGACACTAAAATAAATGTAAGATACAGAAATGTTAAGGAGGTCATTATTCGTGCCCACTAATTTTAGTAAGCACTATTTGAATAGATATACTAGAAGGGCTTAAATATTTAACATTTTGGAAGTTTGGCAGCAATGATACAGTACAGGACCCTTCAATTACCAGTTGTGACCGTCAGGCCACACTGGACTCATTGCTTCTCTTATCTCTTCCTATACAGAAGAAACAATGTGGAGTAAATACTCAATTCAATGAAATAACCATGACTTACTGGGTCCCCTTGTTGTATCAGGCAACTGGCTAAGTGAACTTATGCCAAATTTCTCTCTAGGTTAAGATTTAAATATTGTGAGATAGGTGAGCAAACTGAAACTGATAGTATTCAAAAAGCCAAAACAAGAAAAACAAACATTCATGTCTACTACTGGGAAACTTGTTGAAAAATGAACACAAAACAAAAGAATCAATCTAAGAAAGCCCTGAGATTATTTTTGGGAGAATTGCTACCTACAATAATTATACTATGCTTAGATGGTTTTATAGATAAGATTTATCAAAAGATCAAAAGACCCAGGTCTCCCTTGATCCTTAAGCAATTTTAATAAAATTAATAAGAGATAAAATCTCCCATTTTCTCACTTGAAGTAACTTAATCCCCAAAACCTTCAAAGGTAGCTTTCAAAGGGCAAATTAAACAATAATCTTATTTGAGCATACATGCAAACAATATTAAGTATTAAAAATAATCAAACCTGTCAAAGTCTTTTAAAAAAAAGGCCATGAATAAGTTGAAATTATTTTTTCAGAGATGCAATGATCTTTCAAATAAGTAAATTAGATTAATTCTGTTCACAGTGAAAAGAAATGTTGGGGAACATATTAAAAATTTTAAATATCAGCTGGCAATTTGGTGTAGCAGGCACAGCTGTCACTTGCTATGCCAGCATCCCATATGGGTACCACTCTGCTGCTAATCCAGCTCCCTGCTAAAGGCCTGGGAAAAGCAGTGGGAGATGGTTGAAGTGCTTGGGTTCCTGCCACCCCTGTGGGAGACCCTGATGAAGCTCTTGGCTTTGCCCCAGCTCAGCCATGACTATTGTGACCACTTGGGGAGTGAACCAGCAGATAAAGTGACTTCCAGTCTGTCTTTCATGAAGATAAAACTTCCCTTTCAGCCAAGGTCTCTTGCTATACTCCTGCAGGAGGAGTGTCTTAGAGAAGGACCAGACCAACTTACTTTCTCTCAAGCTCTACTTAGGCCCTCCTGACTTTGACTTGTCTGACCTGCCCAGGATCCACTCAGTACCGTCCTCCATTCATCTCAAATGTCAGGAAATAGGAGTGCGTGTGTGTGTATGTGTGTGTTGAGGATTGGGGGTATGGACTGTATCTGTTCAAGAGCCAAGGCCCAGCACCGGGTCTCAGTTGGCCCTCCCTTAGTCACCGTAAGACATTAGCAAGAATTCATCATCACAGGGTTCATTTTAAACTGTTGTTTTTACACTGACCAGACTTCCTGCAGGGCCATGTTTTACAATCTTCCTCTTAAGATTTTTCCTAGACTGACAAGAGTGGGCACTCTGGCTGCTCTGATTCCAAGAGTTTACATTTTGTCATTTGCTAAATTATACAAAGTTCTCTGCACACCTATTTAAGATTCAGCCATTCTCCAATTGTCAATACATGCCTTGTTAAACTATAGAACCCTCTGGCCCATCGCCACTACCCTAAAAAGTATAACGGTCTAGGAATCCTTGTTATACTTCCTAAGATGCAGTAGACCGCTGAGTTGTTATTGTAATCATGAGAACTATAAGCATGATAATGTATTCTAGGATATGGAAGGTTAAGTGATATTGTATAGAAATAATTTTTTTAATAGAGGAACTGAAGGAATAAGCATGCTGTAGAAGGTTTGTGGAAGTGGAATGCTGTGTGATATTAGTTTGGATAAGAATAGAAGAAAATTATTTTAAAATTAGCTCTTTTTTATGGTTAATATTTCAAAACTGTTTATTTTTATGTGAAGAAGACTAAAAAGGAAGCATAGTTACTCTTTGACCAGATTTGGAGCTGGGGTTGGGGACACAATTCAAATCCTCATAGACGCCAATAAGAAAGTTGATGGGAATAGTTTCTCAGGTCTTCTCCCTTGTGATGTTGCAACATGAGGTATTTTACTCAAATACATCTCGATTTGCTTAAAAAAATAAGCCCACCACACATACACCTTCTGTCTCTCTGTAATTCTCAAATAATGTTATTTTTAAAAGATTTGTTAATATTTTAAAAATTCTTTTAATAAGATGTTAATTCTCTAACTTTGCAAGAGTATTTGTATGAAACAGAGCCAAAACCCCACTTAAAAATATAACACCAAGTACATTTTCATTAAAGTCTTGGAAAAATATACTTGGTCTCAATCCATTTATTTACATCGCTTCACATTTTTTTTCAAAACAAATAACGCAGCAAGAAACAATATTTTCAGAAGGCATTGTCTACTTGGAAAGACAAAGTATCGACTAATCTATTGAAATTATTAGACCACTTAGATTTCTGAAGATAAATAGGCAAAAATCTATAATTTACAGTTAAAAAGCTTATTTTTCTTAAAAATCCATTCACATTAGCCATGATCAATATAAGGTAAAAAAAAAAAACACTTTGAAACATCCAAGAACATTTTTCAAAAATAACTAAAGATCTTCCTAATGGTCGATAATAACTTTGTATGAACAAATTCAGTATTGCACAAATATTGTCTCCAAACCAAGTCATTATTATTCTTAAAAATAACTCTAATAAATGTGTAGGTGATATAGTTAAAAAACAGCTAAAAAAGTGAGAATGTAAAATTGAAAGTTTGTTGTCTCTCAAATTATTAAGAGCATACATCGGGACTGGCATTGTGGTTCAGATTAACTTGTCACTTACAAAGCAAGAATCCCGTATCTCAGCGCTACTTTGATATGATCAAGCTTCCAGCTAATGTGCCTTCCAATTATACAAAATAAAGAAAAAAGTAAAATACAACATTCCTATCAGAACAAGGTCATGAAACCTCCAGGGGCACACACTTAGAGGTCCATGAGTAATGAGAAAATTGGAAGACATGCACGGATCGACAAGTACTTCCACTACAAGCAGGCACTCAGGTAGATGGGTCCACCTGGCTAACAGTGGATCTGTGGCTCAACTCCAGTTCATTTTCCACTTGACCACAATAAACTGGCCTGTGACTATAGTAAATAGAGTAGTTTACACTGTATGCCATGAAATTAATGTCATTTTAGAGCCTTGGCTGATTAAAGATGTGGGTAAAGCAGCTTTTATAAATAACCATAGATCCCTTTGAGAAAATCTGTTATGTTCTTTTCCAGGCACTTGTAGCAATAGTGGTATCAGTCAACTATTGAATCCTGAAGGTATAGCTTTGTTAAAGTCTGTGGTCTGGAATTAAGGGGAGCAGCTGTGGTTTCCTCTGGAACTCAAGACATTTCTTTGCCCCAGATTTCACATTGGTTATTCAGATCAAGTAGGGCCTTAGGGGGGGGAGAGAGAGAGAGAGAGAGAGAGAGACAGAGAGAGAGAGAGAGAGAGAGAGAGAGAGAGAGAGAGAGAGGACTTATGGGATTTTGCCTTCATCAAGCTAGAAGGGGATACACTTTAGACTTTCTCACAGGAACTATATATTGTCTGGTTTAAAGAAAACGCAAGTGAAGAAGGGCCAGCTGTTCATTAATTCCGGTGTAGACCATTAGGTTTGATCAGTCTGTTGCGTAGATCATTAAAACTAGGAACAAGCAGAATATATTGCAAACAACCACAATCAGGAGGGGAGGTTTTAACCAGGCCAAATGTGACAGGATATATGAGTTTTGAACTACTTAAGCCAGGCCTTAAAGTCGATGCCAAGCAGCAACTTTGCTAACCAAGTTGATGACACCCAGTTTGCCTTTGGAGAAAAGTTTCCGCAATTATAGAAAACAATTAATTTTCTTGTAGTGTTGTTAAAAAAAAAAAAAAAAAAACAACCTACCAGAGACTGTTAAAATCAGTTCAATCATTGACTACTCAGTAAATATCTTTCTGTAAGCCAGTCCATCAGTGTCAGAATTTGGCTTCTGAAAGTAAGCAATCAGGACACTCCATAAACATGCCTTGAGTGCCAACCAAACAACACCTCACTTCAGTAACCACACTTGTAGCGATAATGTCATCTCACACTAGCTTCTGAACATCTGTCAATCTCCATCACTGTCTCTCTGGTTTCCAGAAATCCTGTACAAGATTGCCAGGCTCTTCTGTTCAGGGAGACTGTGTCTGGCTTTACTGTCATGAGAAGTTAATTCAGAATAGTCTTGTTTCAGATATCTTATAAACACTTATGAGGCTTCTACTAGAGTTGTTTTTTAGAAACTCAGTTGGCATAAAGCCAAAGGCTTTCCGATCAACAGTTGTGTTAACTATATGACGAAAGCCAAAACACTACTCTTCCTTTTTGATCTACTGTCAGGTGAGGCAGTTTTAACAAATGCAAGCTAAAACAGTTATATTGATCTCCTATTATGAAATTTATTTTATCTAAAAATTTTAACCAAATATTATGTATTTTGTATAATATCACTAAATCTCAGTATTCATATAAAAATGATAAGTATGGAACTGTATATACAGATATTTTTGTTTAAAGAAGTATCATTTGATACCTCAGACTTTCATATAAATTCATTATATCTTTGGTTTGAAGGTGTTGCATTGTTTGCTATTAAATGCTTATACTTTATATTTTATTTTATTTTTTAAAGGTTTATTTATTTATTTGAAAGGCAGAACTACAGAGAGAGAGAGATCTTCCATCTGCTGGTTCACTCCCCCAAAAGGCTGTACTGGCTAGAACTGGGCTGATCTGAAGCCAGGAGCCAGGAGCTTCTTGTGGGTCTCCCAATTGGGTGTAGAGGCCCGAGGATTTGAGCCAACCTCCACCGATTTCCCAGGCACATTAGCTGGGAGCTGGATTGGAAGTGGAGCATCCAAGATTCAAACTGGTACCCATATGGGATGCTGGCACCACAGTGGAAGCTTTACCAACTACATCACAGCACCAATCCCAAAATACTTACTTTTCTACTTGCTTTGTTTTTGCTATTGTTTGTTGCTATGTACTAGGTTTTGTACCTATGGGCTTTCATTTTGTCCTTGCTTTTCTCATTTTTGTTAAACACATATAAAGGAGTCATGTAGAGACAATGTCCCAGTAAATCTCCAAACCAATCCAAGCTTGTTGTGAGCACTGACAGTTGAAAGTCCATCAGACAGATTACCAGGTATGAAACGGCATGAATTCAAATTTATCCTAAGTCCCTTACAAGGCTCTCTGTGGACACACTCTGTCCCATCAATTTGTGATAATGATTCTTTCCCCCTACCTACTTCTGGGAACTCTAAGGCAACTTTCTTAAGCGCACACATTGATCAGACAGAGTGCCCCTACTATCTTTTTTCTCATGAGTTGGTTTTTGTTAAAATACCAACCTCCTCTGGGAAAAAAAATTTTTTTTTGGTTTCTATTTAAAATCTGATTATACTTCTAACCCTTGCACTTCCCTGGATTAATGATCAGCAACAAAATTGACATAAGAATAACAATAGCCTTATAGAGGATCTTCTGACATGTAAAATTAATAAACTGATATATTCAATAGGACATCTATACGAATTAGAGGTCAAAGCAATAAAAATTCAAAAGTTCAAGTATTTAATTGGAACTCTGAAACCTCAAAGCAACGTTTTAACATGAGGAAAAGCTCACTAAAAGATTTGTAACTTTTGAAATTTACCCTCCTTTCATCCTCCACACTTGCTACTCAGGTTTACTTGATCTTCTAAATAAGCTGTCCTTTCACGATGCTTTTTTTTTTTTTCCAGAAAAAGAAAGATCACATTGTAAAACCGTTAGATCAGAAAGTATTCTGACATTAATTAATAGCTACTCCATTGCCACGTTAAGAACTATCAATTGGGTTTTGCCAAACTTTAATTAAACACAGGCCAGATATTTGCTCCAAATTTAGGATTTTATCATATGTATATTAACTCTGTTGACAGACTTTTGCTATCAGACTGTTAACTATTAGCTGCACAGAGGAGGGAAACATTGAAAAGCAGGATAACGTATCCAACTATTATATTATTAATAATAGGGCAGATAAGAGAAAATTTTAATGAAGTCACTGAGTAAAATTTTTTAAAAGACATCATGAGAGGGTAGACAAAATAGAGTAGTACATAGTATGAGTTGATTTTAAAATCAATAGGGTTGATTGAATAAAGATTGCAAGGAAGCTGTTGCAGAAGGGTTGTTATAGCAGCAAGGTAATCAGGACTGTGTTTATGTAACAGGTCATGCTCGAGCTGTCTCATACAGTTCCTTTAAGGTGAATCGACAGTGCTTCTCATTTGTCCTGTGTTTGAGAGCTCCAGAAATATTACCTGTGACTCACCTTCATGTTACTTTTGGTTCAAAATATTCTACATCATGGCAGATGCACTAAACAGCACTCAGGACTCAGAATCAGTATTTCAGGCATGGAAAGCCAAGACACTGTGGAAAAAAAAAAATGACCTAAATGAAAGATCTCTGTGAATGTGATCCCAGTGGAAGGAATGGGCCATCAAAGAAGGAGGTACCTTTATCTGAAGGGAGGAGAGAACTTCCACTTTGACTCTGGCCTTGTCTAAATATGATCAGAGTCGCTGAACTCAAGAGGCTTCCATAGCCTTGGCAGCTCATGACAAGAGCCTCGGGTGATTACTGACATCATAAATAAGAATGTCAAATATTAAATCAACAACAGGAGTCACTGTGCACTTACTCCCCATGTAGGATCTCTGTCCTTAATGTGTTGTACTATGTGAATTAACGGTATAACTAGTACTCAAACAGTACTTTGTGTTTCTGTGTGGGTACAAACTGTTGAAATCTTTACTTAGTATATACTAAGTTGATCTTCTGTATATAAAGATAATTGAAAATGAATCTTGATGTAAATGGGATGGGAGAGGGAGCGGGTGATGGGATGGTTGCAGGTGGGAGGGAGGTTATGGGGGGAAAAGCCACTGTAATCCAAAAGCTGTACTTTGGAAATTTATATTTATTAAATAAAAGTTTAAAAAAAGGAAAAAAAAAGAAAAGGCCACCAGAATAAAAAATATATTCTACATCAACTAATACTAAGTTGGATTATTAACCTACAGTGGTAGAAAATGGAAATTTTAGTTTATTGGATGGATCTTTCTTTAAAAAAAAATAGCATCTCCCCAGCTGGGCACAATTTTTGCTACCCTAGTTGTGTACAAGTATAGCTCTCTGAAAGCTGCCACATTACACAGGTGATCTCAGTGTCAAATTCCTGACACCTGTGCAAGCAGCAACCTTTCAGATTCTACTCTTATGCTCAAATCCAGCACATAAGAATTTAGAATCATTTTACAATTGTAACATGAAGGTGCTAAAAAATTATTTCTGAAAATAATTAAATTAAAATGGAAGTTTACTTTGATGCAAGAAATTTTTGCATTGTGTTCACTACACAACAAACTTTTTGAAGACCTTTGCCAACATCCTCACCCATCCACGGTTCATTTTGTATAAGCTCTTATTTAATATACTTATCTGTTACTTCTATAATCAGATTGTATTCTAAATGGGAATAAAGCAGGAAAAGAGTGGGAAAAATTCAGTTGTAAAAGTACAAATTATTCAAATTTGTTTAAAACCATACAATAAAACTAAGGCTTTGAATATACCTATGTAGGATTTTTATTTCAAAAATTTACATTTTAAAAAGTTTAGATTAAAATAGTTTATATTTAAAGATAATAGAATTTGGATTGTCAGAAATTCTATCCATTTCAGGTAAAGAATGGTTACATTTTACACTTCACATCCCCAACTTTACACTTCAAACACCTAAATTGGTTTGATCATATTGCAAAAAACATGTAGGGAGGCATGAAATTTGTTTTAAGAAAACTCTAAAAGTTCAGGGATTATTAAGGTGTCAAGTAACTATTTATATCAACATCTTTTTTTTTTTTTCCTTTCCTAAGTACTGATTGTTAGCATCATGTATGTGTCAATATTTCTTTAACTGCTGTTATATAACTTCCCAGTTAAGGCAGGTGTGAAAGTAATTCTAGGCCTTTTTCCAAAAAGGTGCACAAACATCATGTATTTGAGCATCCTTCTCTTTTTCTCAGCTCTTCGTAGTGTCAAATGTCTTCTAAAGAGGTCTGCACTGTAACACAAAGTGAAACTGCAGCCTGCAATGCCAGACTACCATTTGGGTGCCTATATGAGTCCTGGCTGCTCCAATTCTGATTCAACTCTCTACTAAGGGCCTGGAAAAGCAGTGGAAGATGGCTCAAGGGCTCAAGCAGCTGTCGGAGACCCAGACAAAGCTCCTGGCTCTTGGCTTTGGCCTGGTCCTGCTCCGGTCACTGTGGATGGAAGATCTCTATTTCTGTCTCTCCCTCTCTGTAATTCTGCCTTTCAAATAAATACATAAATATTAATTACTCACTATTGTATTCATTGATAAAATCAAGGAAAAAGAAAGTATAGCCTGCTATGTTGTATCCCTCAATAACTCGTCAAGATTCTACTTAGCACTTAAATTGATCTTGCCCTCCCATAAGAAGGAATGGAAACTTGAATTTTGAGTTTGCATTATCTTAAATTTTATGGAGGAAAAAATTGTGATAAGAAAAATCTAAGCTATTGACTAAAAAACAAAGTGACTTAATATAACTTAGCATATTTTGCTGTTTGACTGTTGAGTTTAGAATACAAGGGCATTGTAGTTTTTTAAAAAATAAAAATTGACCTCAATTTCATTATAAGGAAGGAAACTTATCAGAGGTACATACATAAGAGTGTATCAACTTATTTTCCCATACAATGAAAGATGTATTACAAAACTATACAGCAAATAAATTTGAAACAGCTTTATATTCTAATGCCCATATTTTAATGAAGCATTTATTGAATTTTAATCACATTCCTTCAATAACAATAGGAAAAAAAATTAGAGCAAAGTTACCATGACAAGGCCCACAATATTTACACTATAGAAAATCATTGATTAATATTGGAGAGGTCAAAAGAAAAAGCTAACATTCTGTTCTTTAGTGAAGGTTCTGTGGCCCATTCCTTTTAAAGCCCTTTATCACTGTATTATCCTTTCCTTTGCATCATTATTTGGGAAGAAAACCTCTTGGCAGAACTCCTCTCCATCTTTGTCATTTGAGTATACACTCTTCTTCATTACTTTCAATTTCTTGAGCAAAAATGTATTAAAGCCACCTGAGCCTGTGTTTTTGATGGATAGTTTCTCAAGGAATCTGAGAATTTTTTTTTTATTTAAAGAGGCTTCTATTATGTCACCTAGTTTATCTGTCTTCACACTGCTATTTATTTTATATAATTATCTCCTAATCAATTGCAAAATAGGAGTAAGTTTTATTCTGAAACTTTTTTTGTGGCTATTTCCTCCACAAGTTGAAACATATATTTTGTGTGACTATGTTTTCACTTAATATTAGCAGGATTATTCTGCACCAAAAGACAAAGAATAAATTTTATCAGACATGTAAAAATTATTTGTGGGTGACTATTATTTAGGAATGCTTATCATCATAGGTGTTATATTTTTAATTTAAGTGGTATTTTCCTACAGTTTAATAAGTATAATATTCATAATTTATAACCTTATGACTGTGTCTTAAGTATGTAAAGGAAGATGCTAGTGTGATTTGCAACTTAAATAATATTCTAGTATAATATGCATAGAAGAATAGGTAAAAGACATCAGAAAAATTGATACTTTAATAATCTGTACAAATAAATTGTCCAATATCATTCAAAATAACTGAAATATGAAGAAAACCCAAGAGAAACACCAATGCATGCAAACAAATAGCTGATCTTTAATGGATTTACAATGGCAGTTTTGGAGGAGGATGTGAAGTAATAGCAATCAGTATCATAGACATCTGTGTGTCATTACCCGCTGAGGGTAACTACAAACAACCCAGTATTCAGCAATTTCATTGGCTGGGTATATGCAGCAGAAGTACACCTATACATGCATCAAGAGGCAGGAACAAAATGTTCTCAATTGCATTATTCGAAATGTTCCATCACCTGTTGCCTCCCAGAATACACTTTGGTAGAAAGGCAGAATCTGAAGTGGAGCTGATACTCAAAGCCAGACACCCCAAAACTGGATTTGGGGATCCTAAGCAGCAGCTTAAATGCTGTGCCAAATACCTATCCCCCAATAAAGATTTTTTTAAAATAAATAACTGCTATATGTTTCAGATAAAACCATTTCTTGTTTTATTATAGGAATTTGAAATAAGAACACATTGATACAGTAGTGAGATCCATAAAGTTTCCCAGAAAATGCAAATGAAATATAAAGAATGTAGAAATTTAAAATAAAGATGAAATTAAGGTACTATATGATTAGAAGGTGAAGGAAAAATATGAAGTAACAAGAAAATGAGAACTCAGCCTATTTCTCCTAGGCATTTAAAATAGAGTTGAGCTCTCGGTAGAAACAATGATGACAGGAAAATGGGGGTGCTTTTGAAATCTTCATTAAGGCTGAATCATTGCAGGAAGAGTTGTTCAGTGAAGCAAGCTTATTCAGAAGGAGTATGCTCACATAACAATTCATGCTCTTTCTGTCCTATACATTCATCTTTCTGTATGGCAAAGGGAAAATGTATTTAAGGATCAAAAGGTCTTCTGCCCAGGAGAACTGAGTAAAATGTACCTTTCAGAGTCTCTGCTTTTCCTTTCTGTGACCTATTATTCCTCCTTTAAGTTCAATCACACTCCATTATTGAACTAAGCCATCTTTAAAAAAAAAAAAATCACAGCAAGAGGTTCTGATTTAATGTGTCACTACTTACTTGAGAGTTTGAATTTTTAAGTATGACAGTAATGATGGCAGGCTTGGGAGTTATTAAAATAAATAAGTCATACTCCATATCCTTGAAAGCTCATGACCTACAGAATGTGGAAGACCGAGAGATGATTCAAAGAAAAAAAAAAAGCATATAAAGTAATGCACGGCAATAAAAGAATAGATTCCAAGACAGAAAAGAGCCATTTCTCATAAAAACCATAAGCTTAAATCACAATATCTCTGCAAAAAAGATAATTCCGGCCTGGGAAGTACTGGAGTGAAATTTTGTTTTCATTGCATTTATTCTTCAGAGCTTAAGATTTCATAGAGCATGGCAATTATGGAGTGATAATATAGGGAGGGGTGCACATTTCAGCTTGATGACAGAGCATAGTTATAGTTGTTCTTGCTTAGTGGTGTCTTTTGAGCATCATTTTAAAATTTCCTCTTCCAGTTTCACTCCTTACTTGGATGTTGATTCAGAACACAGTACCTGTCTCTTATTTATAATAAGAACTCAGTTTAGGAAAAACTGTTCATTCAGGCTATTTATATGAAAGTGTTCCAAAAAGTTCTTTGAAGTGATAGGACATTTGCCCTAGTGGTTAGGACATCTATACTTCATGCTGGAGTGCCTGTGTTCGGTATCTGACTTTGGCTCAGGATTCTAGTGTCTTCCTAATGCAGACTCAGGGAGGCAGTGGTGGTTTCCTGCCACCCACTTGGGCAATCTTGATTGAGTTTCTGGCTTCTGGCATCAGCCCCAGTCAGGGGTAACTGCAAGTATTTGGGAAGTGAACCAGAGGATGGGAGTTATCTCTCTCTGTGTCTCTCAAAAAATAAATAAATAAATAAATGTGGAAAATAGAATTAAATTTTAAATGAAAGTTCATTTTGCTGAAAAAAAAATTTTGAAATCCATGCATAGGAAAGGTCTTTGAAAAGTTCATGAAAAATGTGTATTATGAAAAAACTAAGGGCCAGTGTTGTGGCATAGTGAGTAAAGCTACTTCCTGAGATGCCTGCATCCCATACAGGTGCCAGTTAGAGACCTGGCTGCTTCACTTCCCATCCAGTTTCCTGCTAATATGCCTGGGAAAGTAGCAGAAGATGGCCTAAGTCTTTGGATCCCTGCAACCACGTGGAAGATCTGGAGGAAGCTCCAGGCTCCTACTTCAGCCTGGCCCAGCCCTGGCCTTGCAGCCATTTGTGGAGTCAATCAGAGGATGGAGGATTTCTCTCTCTCTCTCTCTCTCTCTCTCTCTCTCTCCCTCTCTCCCTCTCTCTCTCTCTCTCTCTCTCTCTCTCTCTCTTTCTGCCTTTCAAATAGATATCTTTTTTAAAAAAGGAAAAACTAAACAAGAATTAACTCTGCTAGAAAAAAAAAAAACAGCTCTTGTGACCCAATTACACTTGAACTGAGTTTTTTAGGTGTTCTGGTTATAATTTCAAAACTGATTTTGTCCAAGCGGTCTTCCCTTACGTAGATGAAAAAATTTGCCTAAAGCCATTGTAGACAAAGACCGATAGATTTCTGTATCCTGAAAACATGAACAGCTAATAGTAATGAACTTTAAAATTTCTTTAGGTAGACTTCAAATTGACTTAATTGATTAAAAATTAAATGTGTTCACATAGTCTAAAAAATCAATGTGTCTTGGTAGAGGAGACTGATAGGACTCGAAATGACAGAAATGAGGTTAAAAACAGATTAAAGGCAGTTCAGCCAATTGCAAAACACTAATTTTACTAAAGAAAATAGCCAAGAGTATAGGTTCTGATAATTAACAAGAACTTAATTAAATTCAACAGTTATTCCCTGAATATTTAGATTTCATTATATGCAAATCAAGATTAAACTGTTCCCTCAAAACACTTACCTATAGCCTTAGCAAAGGTAAATATTACTTAAGAGAAACAGTTACCTTTGATGGATAGCACCTAATTGTCTCCCTAAAATATCATATGCTAATGAAACTTTTCCCTACTTCACTATCTTACATTAGTGAAATATGAAGACAGTATTGAAAAATCACATCTATATTGCTTAATTTTCAGTAACTCATTTCTTTTCCCTCAAGCTCAAGTTTATAGAAGATAAAGATTACCTAAAAACATAAATCAAACAAAAGACATCTAAACATATTTTCAAATAATTATATTCCCTCTTATTAATGCTATTTAATACAAAGTTTTAAATTTGACTTTAAACTCATTCAAATTCCAATATTCACATAATGGAAAAACAAAAAAAAACACTTTACCTAATTATCAGTTGATTTATCGTTGAATATCAAGCTAACACAATTGTTAAAATGAAGCAAATATCAACTTTCTCCCAATTTTTCAACTTGTAGTTAACTTACAGTTAGTGAAGCTAACAAAGAGGGAATGCAAGACTTCAAGGCTCAGAGGATATAAAATCAAGCATATTAAGAAGGAGCAGCACTGTGGCACAGCAGGTTAATGCCCCGCCCATATGGGCACCAATTCGAGACCTGGCTGCTCCACTTCCATTCCAGCTCTCTGCTATGGCCTGGCAAAGCAGTACAAGATGGTCCAAGTCCTTGGGCCCCTGCACCCATGTGGGAGACCTATAAGAAGTTCCTGGCTCCTTGCTTCGGATCAGCGCAGCTCTGGCCATTGCGAAAAGAAGAGATATGAGCAGGCATTATGACGCAGAAGGTTAAGCAGCTATCTGAAACCCTAGCATTCTTATGGGTGCTGGTTTGAGTCCTGGCTGCTCCACTTATGACCCAACACCCTGCTAATGCACCTGGGAAAGCAGCAGCAGAAGGCCCAAGTATCTGGGGTCCTGTTACCATATGGAAGATCTGAATGGAATTCCAGACTCCTGGTTTCAGTCTGCCCCAGCCCTATCTATTGTGGCCATTTGGGGAGTGAATCAGAAGAGAGAGGATTTCTCTCTCCATCTCTCTCTGTCTCTCTCTGTCTCTCTGTCTCTCTGTCTCTCTGTCTCTCTCTCTCTATTTGTATGAGCATTGGTTCAGGTTCCAGTTGCTCCACTTCCAATCCACTCCCTGTCAATGTGTCTGAGAGGGCAGTAGACGGTGCCCTACATGCTTCGACCTCTGACACATGTGTGTGAGACCAGAAGGAAGCTCCTGGCTCCCACTTCCACTCTGCAATTCCCTTGCTGTGGCAGCCAATTAGGGAGTGAACCAGTGAATGGAAGATCTCTCTTTCTCTTTCTCTCTCTGTCTCTCTCTCGGTTTCTCTCTCCATAAATAAACAAAATCTTTTTAAAGAATCTTTTTAAATTTCTCTTTCAAATAAACAAAATCTTTTTAAAGAACAACTCTGTTTTTCTATAGCTGGAATCATAGCTTAAGCATCTTTTAAAGAATGAATTATGACAGTAAAATGGTATCGAAGGGTTATAACATACAACAAGAAATGTGATCTTGGATCTCTATTTCCGTATTTCAGGAGTGGAGTTGATTTAACCCATGAAGCCATTCTACTGTTGGAAAAGTGTTACTATCACAAAATATTTATATTTCATTGAATATCATACTTGTGGTTATAGGATCACTTGCCCTAGGTAATTTCTCTAACATATAGTTACATTGTAGTCTATGTGTATGGCATACCAAGCTTGTGCATGCCCATATTTATGCAGTATGTATCTAGTGTGGCCAGGCACAGTGGACTTGGAAAGTATACCAAAGGATCATGTCCAAAAATTGCAACCTCCTGTGGTAGCAGCATAAATTCTGAATCTGCGCCATCATACTTGTTGACAATATGAAACCTAAATAATTGTCATTTTATCACCTATGTATTCTTATGTCTTCAGGTGCATAACCACATTTACGAGGGAAACCATCCAGATCACCCACTGTCAGAAGAGAGCTGAGATTTCATATTAGCACTGGAAAAACTATCTTACCATTAGGCTATAAGCAATTTTAAAAATGGAAAGTAGAATGTATTAACTACACATGGTGAGTCTCTAATTGCAATGTTTTATAGTCATCAATTACAGTTTTCATTTTAGTGAATTACTCCGGGCCTAATTCAACTACTCTGCTGAATTATATAATTATTAAAAAGGTGTAATTGTTGCTATAATGTAAAACACTTTTTGGAATCAGTTTTTTTTTTATATAAAATAAATGAGTATCCTATAAAATTCACTCTGTTGGGTTCAGGCTTTGCCATTCTTTTTTGTGTCTATAATATGATATTTTAGAAAGTAATTTTTAAGTCTGTTTGCATTTACAATCCCCATGTTTAACATCATTATAAGTACTTAAAAAGATTATTACTATAATACATTTTGTTAATAATTAATTTAAATAAACATTAAAGGCTTATATGGTAGGTATTGTATTTGAAGACAATTCTCAATTATTCATACAATCTCTTTTATTTCTGAATGTCATTTTATTTCAATTTTCTAAGGAAATGTATCCTTGGTTGCTAATGCATGAGTCACCAATGTCATGAAAGAAGACATTCACAGCCACATGATGGATTCCTTAAGTTCTGAGTCACATGAAATTTTGTAGAAATTTTATTGACCTAAATCTTTACTGGCTAAACTAACTAATTCAACACTCCACACTTAATCAAACTGATCTAAATACAGTGAAATATGGGGGCCGACAATTTGGTGTAGCATGTAAAGCCACTGCCTGCAGTGCCGCATCCCATATGGGCACTGGTTCGAGTCCCGGCTGCTCCACTTCCAATCCCGCTCTCTGCTGTGACCTGGGAAAGCAGTAGAAGATGGTCCAAGTCCCTGGGTCCCTGATGCTGCTTGGAAGACCCAAAAGAAGTTCCTGGCTCCTGGCTTTGGATTGGCCCAGCTCTGCCATTGCAACCATTTGGGGAGTGAACCACCAGATTGAAGACCTCTCCTCTCTCTCTTTCTCTCTACCTCTGTAATTCTACCTTTTAAATAAATAAATAAATCTTTTACAAAATTAGTGAAATATGTAAACCCTTCATACATCACTTACTGATATATGACAGTTGTTTCAGCAAGGCACATGGATTGCTATGGATGATATACAATGACAACTGTTTATTGTGTTCTCAGACTATAGCAAGTGGTGTTCTAAGTGTCTTATGTGGACTTCTATGACTTAATCATTACAACACATTTGTCAATAAATCCTATTTTATCTTTATTTTATGAAATGAGAAAACTGAAGCACAGAGTGCTGTATGCTTTCCAATGTCCACACAATAATCAGCCCAGATTAGACTTGACCTCAGGCTGCATTCCTGAGGCCTATTATCATCTGACACCACCGTGCATTTGAGTAGATGTATGGGGACTTCAAGAAAGCTCATGTGTGTGTGGGGGGGGGGGGGTGGCGCCATGGCTCACTAGGTTAATCCTCCATCTGCAGTACTGGCATCCCATATGGGCACTGGGTTCTAGTCCTGGATGCTCCTCTTCCAGTCCGGCTCTCTGCTGTGGCCTGGGAGGGCAGTGGAGGATGGCCCAGGTGCTTGGGCACTTGCACCTGCACGGGAGACCTTGAGGAAGCTCCTGGCTTCGGATCGGCGTAGCTCCGGCCGTTGCGGCCACTTGGGGAGTGAACCAACAGAAGGAAGACCTTTCTCTTTCTCACTGTCTAACTCTATCTGTCAAATAAATAAATAAAAAAAAATTAAAAATTAAAAAAAGAAAGTGCATGGAGATTCATATTATCAAAAAGCATGGATTTTCGTTTTTTATTCAAATATATGTATCTTTTTTTTTTTTTTTTTTTTTTTTTTTGGACAGGCGGAGTGGATAGTGAGAGAGAGAGACAGAGAGAAAGGTCTTCCTTTTGCCATTGGTTCACTCTCCAATGGCCGCTGCGGCCAGCGCATCTCGCCGATCCGAAGCCAGGAGCCAGGTGCTTCTCCTGGTCTCCCATGCAGGTGCAGGGCCCAAGCACTTGGGCCATCCTCCACTGCCTTCCCAGGCCACAGCAGAGAACTGGCCTAGAAGAGGGGCAACCGGGACAGAATCCGGCGCCCCAACCGGGACTAGAATCCGGTGTGCCGGCGCTGCAAGGCGGAGGATTAGCCTGTTAAGCCACGGCGCCGGCCCAAAATATATGTATCTTTTAATTCAGTTTTCACAAACATTTTGAATCACCCTCATATTAGAATAAACCACATGCTGGGACCTAGATTATCAACAAATTAAAATGCTGTAAAGTTTTATAACATATTTACTATTAAAACCATTTAAATAAGTCTTTAAAATTTCCTTATATTTTGAAATTAAATAAACTATTCCAAATAATCCATAAGTGAGAAAGAAATCAGAGCAAATGAAAACATATTTTGAACTAAATAAAAATGGCAACATACCATTGCAATATGTATGGCACACAGCTAACATTTATTTTTGTGCACATTTATATTATTATATTTTGATTTTACATAACAACTTTAATATTTATGAGCTATAGTATGATATTTCAATACATGTAAGCAATATGCCATGATCAAACAAGAGTAATTAGCAATATATTTTAAGACCTTAAATGATTTTTGTTAGGAAAGATAAAAGGTCATGAATTATCTAAGTGTCTTGCTGAAACAAATAATTGAAACCAAGAAAAAAAGAACTAATTAACCAAAATGTAAGAACAAAAGAAACAATTTAGATAAGAGAATAAATCAATACAGTACAAAATAGATCAAACAAAAGAGTAAATCAAATAAAAGATGATTCTTTGAGAGGTACAATAAAACTGATAAAACTCTGCTGACTCAGAAAAAAAGACACAGATTAACATCAATGATGAAAGAGGAAATGTTACACACAGTTCTACAAAGAAACATTATAAGTAAAATTACACCAAGATCAATGTTACCCTTTTTAAAATCCCAGTTTTAATTATTATGGAAAAATATATAGAATATTTCTATTCTAAAATCAAATTCTATATTAAATATTTCCCACAAAATGATTACTTAGGGCAGAAATTACTTCCCCATTGAAATCTGCAAACTTTAAAACAAGAAATAATAGAGATTGAATAATTTCAATTCTTGTTTAGCAAATAAAAATTTTCGTCAAAAGTTTGAAAAAGTATGGATAGATTTCAATTTCTTTTTACTCTATAATATAGTCATCTTGTAATTTCATTTTCCATAATTTTTTGAAATATCATCATGTAAATGTGTACTTGAAAAGAATGTGTTCCTGTTGGAGTGTAGTGCCCTTAAAGTCAAAATGCTTAATAATTGCTCAGCTCTAATATGTTTTCACTTATTTTTCATTCAATTGTCCAATCAGTTGTTGAAATAGAGGTCTTAAAACTATCTAGCTATTACTTTGAACTTCCTTAATTTGTCCTTTAAATATGTTAATATTTCAACATATATATCAATGCTCTACTAGTCACCTATGTGTTTAGAATTCTTTGATGCCAAGGTGAATTAGGAGAGATTTCACTTCTTTGTATGGTAAGAGTTTTTTTGTTGTTGTTGTTGTGTTTTTTTTTTTTAAGTGAGGTCTATTTTAACTGAAACTAATAGATTAATAAAAGACATACTACATCTCTTACCCTTACTGCTTGCATTTTATATATTTCCCCACAATGTTTTTTTACCTATACATCTCACTGTAATTATAGTGTATTTCGTGCACTGATTTATCTTTAGCTGAATGCTTTTATTCAGGTCTGCAAATGAATGATTCAGAAGAGAGCCA
Source organism: Lepus europaeus (assembly GCF_033115175.1). NCBI lineage: Eukaryota > Metazoa > Chordata > Mammalia > Lagomorpha > Leporidae > Lepus > Lepus europaeus. Next base: position 32,713,231 of record NC_084842.1, read on the forward strand.
GGTATCAGACACCTGAAAAGACATGACTTGGGTCCTGTTTATCTGTTTTTTTGTTGTTGTTGTTTTGTTTTTTGTTTTTTTTTTATTTCTTGGATTTTGCCTTCCTTCATGGCTGTGTTTTCCAATTTCCAAATTCCTCAGACCAGAAAAACTGAGTTGTCTACTGACAGTCCATTGTTGTTTTCTAATTGTTCCTGCCTGTAACAAAAATTGAAAGAATCCCTTGTTACTTCCTCTTCTGAGTGAGAATGTCCAGCCAGACTCTGTTCCTTCTCTTCACTTTCCTGCCCCTATGTATCTGCTTTTTGTATTATTTATTTATTTATTTATTTATTAGGTAGAGTGGACAGTGAGAGAGAGAGACAGAAAGGTCTTCCTTTTTCCGTTGGTTCACCCCAAAATGCGCGCTGCAGCCAGCGCACTGTGGCCGGCGCATCACGCCAGGTGCTTCCTCCCGGTCTCCCATGCAGGTGCAGGGCCCAAGGATTTGGGCCATCCTCCACTGCACTCTCGGGCCACAGCAGAGAGCTGGACTGGAAGAGGAGCAACCAGGATGGAATCCGGCGCCCCGACCGGGACTAGAACCCGGTGTGCAGCGCCACAGACGGAGGATTAGCCTATTGAGCTGTGGCGCCGGCCTGCTTTTTGTATTATTGACAGCATTGTTAGTGCTAGCCATGTGACAGTTGGTTCAGCAGTTCTTCACTAACACAGAAGTTCCATTCAATTGTTTTTAACAAACAGTGTAGCCATTTATCTAAACTCATGCCCTTTATGAATAGGAGGATTCCTAAAGGTTTGCCTTGTATAATGTAGTTGTGAAATGGTAAGTAATAGAGTAAGAGATAAGAGATTTAATAGTACTTATGATAGTAACAGCAGTAATACCACTAATTATAATAAAATGGAAGTCAATGAAGACTTTGAGCCAGGGCCAGAACCAGGAGCCAGGAGGCAGGAACTCTATCCAGGTTTCCAACAGGAAAGGAACCCAATTACTTTATTCATCACCCTTGCCTCACAGGATCTAAACTGTTGAGGAGCCAGAGCTAGTAAGTGAACCCAGGCAGGCACTCTGATGTGAGACATGGGCATTTGAATGCTAGGTTTAATTTCTGCTTCATATGAGTTTATTTTGGTGCAAAAGTAGTATTTCATAATTCACTGAAAATGCATATTATGAAAAAACTATACAAGGATTTCAAAACTGAAACTTTTAATTTCACTTTTCAATGAACTGTGAAATACTCCTCTATGTCATCTATATATTCATATATAGATTTATATTCTTTTTATAATTAAAACATATATTTGTCATATATTTACATATGTACATATAGTAATCATATTGATTATTCTTTCTCCCTTAAAATATATATCAATATCTGAAATTGATGAAATTTTTTAGATTATTTCAAGTTACTATATTCAACACCTTACAGCCAGACTTAAACCTAGCAACTTTTGGATCCTTTAATTAGATACACATACAGAGAGCTATTTGTGCTTAAAATATGGAAGATAATCTAAAAGGGTATATGACAGTATTGTTTCTGTGAGATGCAATAGATCAGGGGGAGATGTATGCTTTCACTGTCAAAGACTAGTAAAGTAAGATAAATTATAAAGTCACACAGGCATTTTTAAAGCAATCAGTGAGATTTCAACTAAACAAGCACTAGATGGACTCAAGTAGTACAGAGGGATAATTGTTCAGCTGTGAATTAAGGAGTAGAAGCTACATCTTTCCTTTTTATAGCCTTGTTGAACTTACACATTCATTTTTATTGTTCTTGATGATTTCTTTCATCAATGGATTATAATTTTCATTGTAGAGATCTTTCACTTCACATCCAGAATGAAAGCTTAGAATAAGTGTGCATGTGTGTATACGTATGGGGATGGGGAGGAGAATGAAAAAATGTTTTAGCAATTGCATAGGGCTACAAAAACCAAATGTGAATCAAGAAAGCTTTAAATACAAGTCTGTTTTCCACCCAAAGTCATTTTACTGAATGTTTAGGATTTTAAAGAAGATATGAAATAAGAATGAGAGCTTGTAAAAAGCACAATGAAAGTGCTTCATGTTCTCTAGTGCACAATGGACAAAGACTTGCTGGAACAAATGACTCTTGGGAATTGAGAACCCTGGAATCTTGAATTGCAATGCTGTTACCTTGAACAACTTGCTAACACAGATCTAGATTGAGCTAGGATTACAGGGCCATTACTGGAGTATATGGCTACCATTTAAGATAGTGGTAGAATCATAAAACCCCTTAAATCTCCAGTATCCTCTTATTTACATATGACAATTTATTGAACAGGAAAGGTATGATAAAGATAAAAAGTGAACTACTCTGAAAGACAAATAACATGTTAATGGGGTTTCAAGGATAAGCAGTCAACCCAAGAAGACTGAAGCTGGCACTGTAGCACAGTGGGTTAAAGCCCTGGCCTGAAGCACCGGCATCCCTTATGGGTGCCAGTTCTAGTCCCAGGTGCCCCTCTTCCGATGCAGCTCTCTGCTGTAGCCTGGGAAAGCAAAGGAGGATGGCCCAAGTTCTTGGGCCCCTGCACCCACGTGGGAGACCCGGAAGAAGCTCCTGGCTCCTGGCTTCAGATTGGCGTAGCTCCGGCCATTGCAGCCATCTGGGGAGTGAACCAGTGGATGGAAGACCTCTCTCTGTGTCTCTGCCTCTCTCTGTGTCTCTACCTCTCTCTGTCTTTCAAATAAATAAAATAAATCTTTAAAAAAAATCAGACTACCAAATGAAAGTGAGGGACATATTTTGAAACATGAGCAAACCATGGGTAAACTGAGATAAACTAAAGTTCTGTTGAGTCTTTGTAGAATTATAGTGATGGCCAATCAACACAAATATGCATAATACACTCAAAAGAAATATAAATCACTTTTTATGTGAAGGTTAACATAAAACTGAAAACTCTACTATTCTTTTACATAAAAACTTAGATACATATTGAAAAGATAATGGAAGGGGCAAGATTAAATCATTAATAAGAAAAGCCAGTATATAACATGGAAAAATAAGTAACCCATAGAGGAAAGAAAGAAATTTCTGATGAACATGCTACAGAAAATAAAGACAAGATGGATAAAATGGATGAAAGAACATTCACTATAAAATTTTAATCTATAGAAAATTATTAATTGTTTTTTCCAGGACAGACATGAATTATAACTGAGAATAAATACTCTTGAGGATTGATTTAGCAACAGATTGGCCATAGCAGAACACAGTTTGGCAAATAAAAGATATATAGAAATATCAAATAAGCCTCAATCTAAACCACAGAGTAAAACAGGAGTAGAAAGAATGATAAGGACTCTAAAAGTAAACCAAAGAAATATAAAAATTCTAACATCTATATGATATAAGTAACAGAAAAATGGGAAAAATTGTAAGGGAAAAATTATATTTGATAACCTCAGTCCTGAGAATTTTTCCAAATTGATAAACTACACCAAGCCACAAAATCAAGATCCTCTTCAAACCTTAAGAAGGATAAATAGAAGAAAATGACAGACATTCCACTAAATGAAAAAAAGAGGACAAGTTACAATTAGTAAGAATGTGTGTACACTTTTATAGATAGAATTCTGTTCCCCCAAAATCTTTATGTCAAGGCCCATACCCACAGAACCACAAAATACACCTATATGAGAACTCTTTCCCTTCAAAGATTATATAAAATTATTTCTTACAGCCCTAACACAACAGGTGCATTTTTGCAGTTCTCTGTGTAACTATTTTGTACATTAATCATTCTTTACGTACATGTATCTATAACTCTTATAGAGACAAGAGGGTGGGAGAATTAACCAACTTGCCACAGTCACTAAAGTCGGAGCTGAGATCTGAACCCAGATCTTTCTACACCCACAGTCACCACTAAATCTACTCCATCACCTACTTCTTTCAAATTGCCCATAAAAAGAGGAAGATGAAGGTTACCACTGGAATCACTGGATTCTAAGCATCATAGTAAACACTGTCACTCAAATTCATATGATTAGATTGTACCAGAGTGGAAATTCAATATTGGCATACCTTCTTCCAAAAATCAAACTTCAAAAGTTTGGCTTTAATATGATCTTGCTTCTGTTGCATTTTAACTCTTCTCAGTCTACCATGGCATTGCTTAAAGTAACTGTCATCCATGAAGCTTTTCTCACTATTCTTGCTACTTTATAACTAGTTATTTCAGTTTTCTAGGATACTTTTAAAATGAATACTTTTAACATAAAATTATATGGATCACTGTGTACTTCACAGACACCCCTTAAGATGATTATTAAGTCTCTTAAATTGTGTGTAATATATTAATTCTATTGTGTATAGGTGAGATATTTCTATGAGTCAAGCCAAAAAGTGGAATAATCACTGACATGGAGTGCTTCTTTTTTAAAGCAGGAATAGATACACTAATATCACACAATATGGATTGATGGCAAAAATCACAAAATGAGGAAAGGGTTTATTATTAGGTAATGGGAATATTTCAGTGAAGACAACAGTCATAAATATCTGCCTGCCCAATAATATAGCACCTGTGCTTTTTTCTTAACAATATGTATGAAGAAGAAATGTGGACACACAAGAGTGATAAAGGTGAGGCTTGCTAAAATAGGAAAGACCAAATGCAGAAAGCCCATAGGACACCAAACAGACATGATTAGAAAAGATTATCACAATATGGGGCCACTATTGTAGCATAGCAGTTAAGCTGCCATCTGTGACACTGGCATCATATATAGGCAACAATTGGTGTCCAAGCTGTTGCACTTCCAACTCCATGTCAACAGCCTGGGAAAAGCAGTGGAAGATGGCACAGGTGTCTGGGCCCCTGCCAGTCATGTAGGAGACACAGGTGAAGGTCTGGCTCCTGGCTTTGGATTGGCCAAGAGCTGACCGTTGCAGCCATCTGGGGAGTGTACCAGCAAATGGAATCTCTCTCTCCCTCCCTCCCTCCCTCTCTCTCTCTCTCTCTCTCTCTCTCTCTTTTTGTGTGTTTTGTGTGTGTGTGCGTGCATGTTTCTGTTCTTCTCTAACTCAGACTTCCAAATAAATTAGTAACTCTTTTTTAAAAAGAAAGAAAATGTAATCACAGCAGCACATTTTTAGTCAATCATTCAAAAGTATAATTAAAAAGAGAGAATTCTAAAATTTGCAAAAGAAAAATGCAAGGTCTTTTTTTTTATCCTTTTTTTTTTTTTTTTTTTTTTGACAGGCAGAGTGGACAGTGAGAGAGAGATAGAGAAAGGTCTTCCTTTGCCATTGGTTCACCCTCCAATGGCCGCCACGGCAGGCGTGCTGCGGCCAGCGCACCGCGCTGATCCGATGGCAGGAGCCAGGTGCTTCTCCTGGTCTCCCATGGGGTGCAGGGCCCAAGCACTTGGGCCATCCTCCACTGCACTCCCTGGCCACAGCAGAGAGCTGGCCTGGAAGAGGGGCAACCGGGACAGGATCGGTGCCCCGACCGGGACTAGAACCCGGTGTGCCGGCGCCGCTAGGCGGAGGATTAGCCTATTGAGCCGCATTTTTTTAAGAGAATCCTGCTATTAGATTCACAGAAGATTTTTCAAAAAAAAAAAAAAAACTATTACATGTCAAGAGAGTATAGATACAGTGCGAGTTCTGAAAAGAAAAAAACAAAACAAAACAAAACTGTCAATCCAGAATACTTTGCTCAGAAAAGCACTCTTTCATAAATGTAGGAGAAACAAAGGTTTCCAAGCTAAGAAAACACGTAAGAAATAAACCACAAGTCAGCCAACTTTAAAAATTATTTTTAAGTGTGTCCTAGGGGCCAGCACTGTGTCATAGTGAGTAAAGCCGCCACTTGCAGTGCCAGCATCTTGTATGGGTGCTGGTTCAAGTCTTGGCTGCTCCACTCTCTATCCATCTTTCTGCTATGGCCTGGGGAAGAAGTAGAAGATGGCCCATGTCCTTGAGCCCCTGCACCCTCATGGGAGACCCAAAGGAAGCTCCTGGCTCCGGGCTTCAGATGGGCCCAGCTCCAGCTATTGCAGTCATTTGGGGAGTAAATCAGCAGATGGAAGATCTCTCTCTCTCTCTCTCTCTCTCTCTCTCTGCCTCTCTGTAATTATGATTTTCAAATACATAAATAAATTTTTAAAAAAGCTCCGTCCTATATACAGAAACAAAGAGAGGCAAGTAATCTTTTGAAATAGTGAGAAAATATAAAAGTCTAGAGAAAAAAAATAAAAGACATTCTAAATAAAAGAATTTTTAAAGATGGCACTATGAAGTCATTCCTTACCAATGACCTTCATTGTAAATGGACTAAATTCCTCAATTAAAATACACAAGGTGGCTAAATGGATTAAAAAAAATGGGACTGGTATTATAGTGCAAAAGATTAAGCCACCACCTGCAACACTGGCAATCCATGTGAGCTCTGGTTCGAATTCTGTCTGTTCTACTTCTGATCCAGCTTCCTGCTAAAGTGCCTAGGAAGGCAGTGGAAGATGATTCAAATACCTGGGCCCCTGACATGCATGTGGGAAACCCAGATGAGGCTCCTGGCTTCTGACTTCAGCCTGGCCCAGCCCCAGCCACTGCAGTTATTTGGAGGGTGAAGCAGTAAATGGAAGTTCTCTATATCTGTCTCTGCCGCTCTCTCCGTAACTCTGCCTTTCAAATAAATAAATTCTTTTAAAAAACCTGACAATATGCCCCTTTCAAGAAACTTATTTTATCAGTAAAACATACACAAATTCAAAGTTAAAGGACAGAAAAAAGATGTTCCATATGAATGGAAATCAAGAGTGAGCAGGAATAGATATACTTAGTCAGACTGAAGAGACTACTAAGAAGAATAAAAAGGTATGAAAAGGTCACTGTATAGTAATTAAATGATCAATCCAACAAGAAGACGTGACCACTGTAAATGTGGTCATTTAATGCCACATTTAATGCCAGAGCACTAAGTTTTATAAAATTAACGTTAGTAGAGCTAAAGAGACACACAAGTTCAAACACAATAATATTGGGGACTATAACACTAATTTTTTTTGTCAATGGACAAATCATGCAAAAAAAATCCCTAAAGAAACAACAGATTTAAACTATTCTATAGACCAATTGGAAGAAATTCTCATTTACAGAACATCTCATCCCACAGGTGAAATACACTTTCTTATCAACAGCATGTGAAACATTCTCCAGGCTAGACCATATATGAGCTCACAAAAGAAGTCTCAACAAATTTAAAAAAATCAAAGTCATTTTAAGCATCCTTTCTGACCACATTGGGATGGGACTAGAAATTAACCATAAAACAATCTCTAGAAATTATTCAAATACATGGAAACTGAACATGTTCCTGAACTACAAATTGAATATATCAAAGAGAAATTTTAAAAATTCATTGAAACTAATGAAAAATCAAACTTAATACATCAAAACTTACAGGATTCAGCAAGAATACTACTAAAGAGGAAAGTTTATAGTGATAAATGCCTACATCTAAAATATGGAAAAATATCAAATAAATAATCTAACAATGCATCTCCAAGACCTAGAAAAACAAGTAAAAACCAAACCCACAGTTGGTGAAAGAAAAGAGATAATGAAAACTAAGATTAAATAAATAAAATTGATTTTTTTAAAGAATTATTTTATTTACATGAAAAGCAGAGGGACAGAGAAAGGAGAGATCCACTGTCTGCTGGGTTGCTCCCCAAATGCCCACAATAGCTGAGGCTGGGCTGGGCCAAAACCAAGAGCGTGGAACTTCATCCAGGTCTCCAAAATGGGTGGCAGAGACCAGGTACTTGGGCCACCTTCCATTGCTTTCCCAGGCACATTTGCAGAGAGCTGGATTGGCAGCAGGTTAAACAGCTGTGCCGTAATGCCATCCCCACAAAATAGAACTTTTTAAAAATGCAAATGACGGCCGGTGCCGCGGCTCAATAGACTAATCCTCCGCCTTGCGGCGCCGGCACACCGGGTTCTAGTCCCGGTCGGGGCACCGATCCTGTCCCGGTTGCCCCTCTTCCAGGCCAGCTCTCTGCTGTGGCTAGGGAGTACAGTGGAGGATGGCCCAAGTGCTTGGGCCCTGCACCCCATGGGAGACCAGGAGAAGCACCTGGCTCCCGCCATCGGATCAGCGCGGTGCGCTGGCCGCAGCGCGCTACCGCGGCGGCCATTGGAGGGTGAACCAACGGCAAAAAGGAAGACCTTCCTCTCTGTCTCTCTCTCTCACTGTCCACTCTGCCTGTCAAAAAAATAAATAAATAAAAATAAAAAATAAAAATAAAAATGCAAATGACTAATGAAATGAAGAGTTAGTTCTGGGGCCTTTGCTGTGGTGTAGTAGGTAAAGCCACCGCCTGCAATGCCAGCATCTCATTTGGGGGCCGATTTGAGGCCCAGCTGCTGTACTTCCAATCTAGCTCTCTGCTATGGCTGGGAAGGCAGTAGTTGATGGCCCAAGTCCTTGGGTCCCTGTGTTCACATGGGAAGACCTGGAGGAAGCTCTGGCTCCTGGCTTCAGATCGACAGAGCTCAGGCTGTTGCAGCCAATCATGGAGTGAACTAGAGGATGGAAGACTCTCTCTCTCTCTCTGCCTCTCCTTCTCTATCTGTGTAACTCTAACTTTCAAATAAATAAATAAAGCTTTAAAAATAAGAAGTGTTAGTTCTTTCCCAAAATAAACAAAATTGCTAGACCATTATCCAAGAAAAAATAAAGCAGGTGTAAATGAATAAAATCAGAGATAATAAAGGAGATATTACAACTAATATCACAAAAGTTTAAAAGATCATTAGTATGGTTATCATCTTCAAATTGTATTTATGAAATATATTCTTTTTATTAATAAAAAAGAAATTATTAAGAGCAACTACATGCACGCAAGCTAGAAAACCCAGAAGAACTGTATAAATTTCTTTATAAATATATATATATATATATATATATATATATATATATATATAAAACTTAACAAAAATGAATCTCAAACCTGGACAGATCAAAAATGAGACCAGAAACTACACTGAATCAATAATAAGGAGTCTCCCAACCTAGAAAAGTCTAGGGTTAGATGGCTTCACTGTTGAATTCTACCAAGGTTTTCAAGAATAATTAAAAAAAGCTCTTTTTCAAATTATTAGAAAAGAAACCTGAAAGCAAGGGGAGACTTTGAAAATCATTCTGTGAGACCTGCATTACCTTGATTCCAAAACCAGAAATAGCACAGAAGGAAATAATAAACCAATATCCCTGGTGAACATAGATGTAAATATTCTCAATAAAGCACTAACAAAATGAATTAAATAGCACATCAAAAAAAAAATCCACCCTGCCCAAGTGGGATTTATCCCAAGAATACATGGATGGTCCAACATATGCAACTCAGTAAATGTAATATATCACATGAATAGAATAAATGATGAAATCATATGAAAATCTAAATAGATGTAGAAAAACCTTTTGATAAAATACATGTACTCATGAAAAAATAAGTCTTTAACAAACTATGTATAAAAGGAATATACATCAACACAATAAAAGTTATATATAACAGACTCATAGCCAAAACCATACTGAACAGCAAAAAGCTGAAATAATTTCCTCTCAGATAAGGAATAAGACGACATGTTCCATCTTGACCCTCTTTTTGAATATAGTTCTAGAAATTTTAGGTAGATCAATTAGGCAAGAAAAATAAGGGCATACAAGTAGAAAAGGAGACATAAAATTATTCCTGTTTATATATACAACATGATTCTTTATAGAGAGAAACAAAATGATTCTATCTAGACTTCTAGATATGACTTGTCATAGAAATGACAAGCAAATTGAGCAAAGTTTGCATGGTAGAAAATCAACATAAAAATCGCTATAAATTTATACACCAAAAACAAAATTGTTGAGAAAGAATATACCAGAGTAAACCCAGACACAAAAGCTATGAAAAAAAATCAATAATTTGATAAATTTAATAAGGATATGAAATATATCCACAACATAAATTATAAAACAGTAATGAAACAGGGACAGTCACTGTGGTGCAGCGGGTTAAAGCCCTGGCCTGAAGCACTGGCATCCCATATGGCCTCCAGTTCTAGACCCAGCTGCACCTCTTCTGATCCAGCTCTCTGCTATGGCCTGGGAAAGCAGTGGAAGATGGTCCAAGTCCTTGGGCCCCTGCACCCATGTGGTAGATCCAGAAGAAGCTTCTGGCTCCTGGCTTCAGATTGGTGCAGCTCTGGCCCTTGGTGCCATCTGGGGAGTGGACCTGTGCATGGAAGACTTTTCTCTTTGTCTCTACCTCTCTCTGTAACTTTCAAATAAATAAAATAAATCTTTAAAAAAAAAGAATCAGTAATGAAACAGATTGATACAATAAATATGAATATCTCCCTCATTAATGGAATAAAAGAATTAAAGTCATTAAAATATTGATATTACCGCTGGCGCCGCGGCTCAATAGGCTAATCCTCCGCCTTGCGGTCCCGGCACACCGGGTTCTAGTCCCGGTCGGGGCACCGATCCTGTCCCGGTTGCCCCTCTTCCAGGCCAGCTCTCTGCTGTGGCCAGGGAGTGCAGTGGAGGATGGCCCAAGTGCTTGGGCCCTGCACCCCATGGGAGACCAGGAGAAGCACCTGGCTCCTGCCATCGGATCAGCGCGGTGCACCGGCCGCAGCGCGCCAACCACAGCGGCCATTGGAGGGTGAACCAACAGCAAAAAGGAAGACCTTTCTTTCTCTATCTCTCTCTCACTGTCCACTCTGCCTGTCAAAAAAAATATATATATTGATATTACCAAAGTGACTTGCAGAAACCATGCAATGTTTGTGAGAATGTGTTCTAGAACTTTCATGGAAACATCAATTGGAACTCAAAACCCAATTGTTTCTATGAACTACATAAAATCTGTTCCCTTATATTAATTAAAATATTAAAGAAAAAAGCCATTATAAGGTCTGTTTACAGTATGATGGGCACAGAATTTGTGGTATATTTATAAATTCGAATACCAGACAGGAAATGTATTACCTATGGTCGTTGAAACTAGATATGTGGTGTCAAATAGAGGGTGGTAATTGATGAAGGGATGCGGAATACAAACTTCTTGTTTTTGTAATATTTCACAAGCTAGGAGCACATCAAATGAGTGTGCAGACTTGATTAAGATATACAGAACAGCATGCACACAATATTTGAGTAGCATTGTTGTAGTTATTCTACACTTCAATAAAACTTTACTAAAAATACACTGTTCCTTAATATTTTAAGTTGTATACACAAGGAATAGGTAAGGATGAGATTATATAAATTTGAAAATCATGAAGCATAGCCTTCAGCATTTTATTCATTTGTAATAACTAATCAAAATTGGAATTACATTAGTTAAATAGCTTATACATGATTTTGGTTATCTCTGAGAAGCAAGGGTGGCTCAGCACAGGCAAGTAAATAAATGTGACACATTACGTTAACAGAATGAAGGAGAAAATTGCATGATCATCTTATTTGATGCAGAAAATGCCCTTTGGAAAAACTCAGCATATTTTAATTATAAAAATATTCAAAAAAGCTGTTATGGAAGAAATGTACTTCAACATAATAAAGACCATGTACAAACACCCAAAGCTGACTTTATAACCAATTATAAAGTTTTTAAAACTTTTCGTCTAAGACTTATAACAAGGCAAGATGTCTTCTCTTGCCACTTCTGTACTCGAAATCCTAGACAAAGTAACTAAACAAGAAATAAAATGCATCTTAATTAGAATGGAAAATTGTCATTGTATGCTGACAACAGGCTCTTATATATTAGAAACACTAAAAAATTGTTCAAACACACAAAAAAACCTTTAAAACTAATCATTCTTAGGCAAAAAGGAACAAAAATGTATCACTCAACTCATTTCAAATAGTATTACAAAGCCAAAGAAATAAAATGTAAATTGTACTGGCATAAATATATAGACACATTAGACATGGCAGGGAAGATATGGTGGGAAGAATCATTCCTAAAGTTGTATTTATGAAATGCATGAAGTTAGTTTTCCTTAAAGAAAATGTTTCTTTAGAAATAAAGAAAATAATTGTACTTTCTTTTCAGATTTTTCCTTTTTAAAGTAAATCTAACAATCTATTATATTTACCTAATAATAAAGTAATAAACAGAAATATAAAATTTTGAATTAAAATGTTATGTTATATTTTTAAGATTAGAATATATTCCAGAAGTTAACCTTTTAGTTATAATTTTATAGAATTTTTCTTGTGAGGAAAATGTGTGGATTTCTCTTTTCATTGAGATATAATGGACTTTTATTAAAATTAATCCTTTGATATATACATAGTGAATGATTTCCCAAATTTTTATTTTGAAAAATGTTAGATATCAAAATTGAAAAACAGGCCGGCGCCGTGGCTCAACAGGCTAATCCTCCGCCTAGCAGCGCCGGCACACCAGGTTGTAGTCCTGGTCGGGGCGCCGGATTCTGTCCCTCTTCCAGGCCAGCTCTCTGCTATGGCCTGGGAAGGCAGTGGAGGATGGCCCAAGTGGTTGGGCGCTACACCCCATGGGAGACCAGGAGAAGCACCTGGCTCCTGCCTTCTGATCAGCGCAGTACGCCGGCCGCATTGCGCTGGCCGCGGCAGCCATTGGAGGGTGAACCAACGGCAAAGGAAGACCTTTCTCTCTGTCTCTCTCTCTCACTGTCCACTCTGCCTGTCCAAAAAAAAAAAAAATTGAAAAACAGCACACTGATAAATCCTAACCTATTCAGTAGATTCGTCAGATTTTTTTCAAAGTTTTAAAACTTTGTTTTGTGTTTCTTTGTCCTCCACACTTATTTTGTTGAGTAATTAGAGAATGAGTGCAGAAATCTTAACCATTCACACATAATTTTAATACACTTATATCTCAAAGGCTAATACATTGCCCTCAAAACTACTATAATAAAAACTGCCCACATAATTTTATTAAAGTGTAAAATGTTCAGCTTATACTCCAATGCTTTCAATGTTTCCAAAAATATTCTCAATGGGATTTTATTTCTAAAACTAGGTCCCAATGAAGTGCTATGCAACATTAAGTTATCTCTTAAATCTCTTTTAATGTCAAGCTACATCCAGATTTTTCAAAAATATCTTATGTTCTTGACATTGAATTATTAGCATTTTCAAAGAATCCAAGCCAATTGTAAAGTGCACAGTTGTGCTTATTTCACTGCACAAACCGGATATTTATTAATAGTTTTGGTCTCAAGATTACATTCAGGTTACAAAATTTTTATTAAGACTATTAAGTAATTAATGTCCTTCGTACTGTATTGCATCATATGAGTTATTTATCATTGTTGATGTTACTATCATCACATCAGTTATTTATCATTGATTATGCTAAATTTATGAATGAGCATATTTTCTGAAAGTAATCTGTGGGAGACACCCTGAGTGTGCGAGTATCCTTTTCCTTCTTATGTTTTCTCTCAGAGAATCCTAGCAGAATAACAGTACATTGCTGATTTGGCAATTCTACTAACCTGCCTACATTCTTTGGCAGGCTTTTATACAAAGAAAGCTTTCAAACTCTCTAAACTCTTCCTTTCTCTGTCAATGGATTATGCACCCATGAAGTAGTTCTCTAATTATAAAGGTACCCAAACCAGTACTGACAGGTTTCTTTTACACTCACTATCCCAAACGCAGCTGATTAATTCCTGTGCTTTCTCATGCTTTCTTTAATGTTTGAGTGCTCTCTTGCAAGCTTCACCTTACAATATCCCTATACTGGTCCCATAGGCATCAATTTCTTCCAGAAACGTAGTTATTTATAATTTAATGGAGAATGTTATTTATAAAATTAAGCTATGCTAATAGATGTATTTATTGCTGCAGTGGCATTAGGAAACAATTCCATTTAAAATATGAATCTTATTTATAGCTCTAATTCAAAAGAAATAAAAACTGTGTTCCAATTTTCTCTTATTACCTTTACAGTGTGTCTTTCAAAATTAGAACCTTAGCTATCAATGATGTCATTGTATTTACTCATTAGTATTACCCTAGAATTCATGTAAAATAGTTAAAGTTACTACAGAAATAGTTGTAAACAAGAGGAAACATTGCATAAAAACCAAGATTTTGCAGGAGTGTTTTTTTTCCCAGAATTATATCTCAATAAGAGCTATATTCATGTTCTGAATTCAAAAGTTTTATAAATTTTTGTATAATTATGTTAAATACTGATAAACAAATGATTAAGATGTTAGTGTTATTTAATTTTAAGATTTCCTTTTTATCATATGTGGTACAGTTTTTCATCTTGAGATACAAAAATTTTCATGGTTCAGATGTTACCTTTTATCACTGATAACATTCATTTTTCTGAAGTCAGCTTTGTCTGATGGTAATATGTTACACATGTCAGCTTTACTTTGATTAGTGCTTCTATTGTAAATATATTCAAGAATTCCATTTTAGCCTATTTATGTCTTCATTTTTAAAGAGGTATGAGTTGTATCAAATGCATGACAGCACAATGCAAAAACACAGTTCCACTATAACTTTCTGTTGATCCAACAATTTATAAACATTCAACACATTTTGTATGCAGATCAAAAATCCATCCATATGCAATTCTGGAATTCAGTTTATGATGTGAAGACTAATTGCTGATGGAATCAATTCCCTTCGTTCTTCCATAGTTTTTTATTTCCACTCCTGTCCCTTCCAAACTTGTGGAAAATTATTTCCTTTTTTTAAGCTTTTATGAAAAATGTTTAATGCAGTAAATTATTTTTGAAAGTTTTTACAAAACTGCACTGGGAACTTTAAAATTTGGTTATGTTTTGCTATTACAGTGTTATCAATCTCTACTGAATTAGATTGAAATCACAACACAACCATTGTTTTTCAAAACACCTATGCTAGAGCTCTTACAAGGAAAGGTATAATACTTAAAGTGATAGGAAAACATATTTATTTGGGGAATGTGACTGGCTTAGTTACTAAGTCACTGATTGGGATTCCTGCATCCTATATGGAAGTACTTGAATTTGCATCTTGGTTCTGCTCCTTAATCTTGGTTTTTGTTAATGTGTGCCCTCTGAGGTAATAGGTGAGGATTCAAGCAGTTGAATCCCTGCCACCTACATGGCAGACCCAGACTGAATCTCAGGCTACCAGCTTCAGCCAGTCAGCCACTGTGGGACTTGCGGAGTGAATCAGTGTATGGGAGTTTTCGCTGTGTCTATCTTTGTCTCTCTATAAATAAATAGATAAATAAATAAATGTTTACAAAAGATAATGCACTAGTAAATATTTACAAAAAGAGAAATAAGATGATTTTGTTTTAAAATTAGAAAAACAGAATAAGCCAAATGCAAAGAAAAATGTCTTAAAAGAGATGGCACAGGGCCGGCGCTGTGATGCAGTGGGTTAATGCCCTGGCCTGAAGTGCCAGCATCCCATATGGGTGCCAGTTTGAGACCCGGCTGCTCCACTTCTGATCCAGCTCTCTGCTATGGCCCAGGAAGGCAGTGGAGGATGGCCCAAGTCTTTGGGCCCCTGCACCCGCGTGGGAGACCTGGAAGAAGCTCCTGGCTCCTGGCTTCAGATCAGCGTAGCTCTGGCCATTGCGGCTAATTGGGGAGTGAACCAGCGAATGAAAGACCTCTCTCTCTCTCTCTCTCTCTCTCTCTCTCTCTCCCTCTCCCCTCTCTGTGTTATTCTGACTTGCAAATAAATAAATAAATCTTTAAAAAGAGAGAGAGAGAGAGAGAGAGAGAGAGAGATGGCACAATATATGCCTCATTTTGAAGTACAGGGACCTACTATAATTAGTTGTGTGCATGATACCTAAGTATGGACAGTGTATGGAACTTCCCTTTGATTATTTTGCTCTTAATATAAAATAGATTATTCAATAAAGATCAAGAGTAGACATCTTTATATTGCTACTGTCATTTTTCATCAATTTATTTTTGTTGCCTCCATTGGTAGAATTTGAAGCCCAAAACTGAATGCAATAGATGATTCCACACAAAATAATAGGAGATAAGTGCACTGTGCTACAGAGAGATATTTTGCTGCTTAAAAAAAAAAAAGATTTTCCAAAATGTAACAAAACACAATGATACGCATTCCAATTCCCACAGTCAGCCTGTATTTTAAAGGAATCTACAGTGAGTGCAAGTTTAGACTGAGCAAATTAGATAGGAGCTGAACACAGTAGTGAGGTTTTGGCTCTGTGCCACCAGAAATAATTTGGGATGGGATATATTCCTGAATCAAAATAAGGTCATATACATGAGCAGTGCTAAAAAATATAGGCTATCTCTACACAGGGAGATACTGGTACCCAATTACCTGGTTGCACTGAAGTCAAGTTTCATAAACTCTTAGAACAGCCTGGCACACAAATGAAATGCTTTGAGAGACTTTTTAAAAAAATGAAGCATTTGTTTTCAGGACATCGATACGGTATGTATGCTCATAGAAGCTGGTGGCTGAGTCTTTCCTGTGGAATCCCAAAGGCAACATTATCCGCAGCCTGACCAGGCAGAAGACTGCTATAAAACACTTAGTGCCCTTCCCTGGACAAATGAAGGCTGGTACGGTGACTGTAATAAATACAACCAGCCATGAGTAAAGATTTCTCAAGCAAGGAAATATCAGTAATTCTGTTCTTTAAGTAAGATTTTCAGGAAAATAGTAAGAGCTCAATTGAAGAGCAAGAAATGAGCTCTGTGGGAGTTATAGCATGTAAATATCTGCTTCAGTATCTACAGATGTGAGGTTATTTTAATACAAAGAGAATAGATTTCATGTATTTCATAGATACAATTCTAAGAATATAACTATACGTCCCTTCCACCCACCTTCCTTCAATTCCTCCTCCTTCTTTTATTTCTTTTTTTCCCTTTAACTTTTGCAATAACATATTTTCAATTTAATTTATAATCACAGGCTTAATGCATCAAAATGTGAACTTTTTAACAAGAAAATGATGGGTAACTTAGGGCCTTTAAAAATATCAGTAAATCAGTTCCTAAATACGTATGACATTATTTATAACAGTAAGAATGAGTACAAGTAAATTTGGTAGTAGTATTTCTTTAATTTTCCTAGTCATTTCTTTTTCCTCTTTTCCTTGGAAAGGTCTTTGATTCTTGATGATTGCTTGAATAGTAAATATTTTATTGTTGTTTAAGAGTTGATATGTGTTTAGAAAAATTCATATACTTCAATAATTTTCTTGACCACCTCATTTCATATTTTAGGATATCTATTGTTTCAAATACTTCAATAACATTTACAGGAAAGAGACAGCCACAGTAGAAAAAATATGGAAAAAAATCTGTGGCTATTTAATCACACTTTTACAACTTTGAAGGATCAAGTAAAGCTTATAGTCTTTTGGCTTTTGTTGTCCTAGTTGTTTTTCTAATTAACTAGGATGACCTTGGAAATAGCATTAAGTGTGCAATACATTATTTTCTTGACCAGAGTAAATAAAGTGGTTTATAATGTCTCATTCATTTATATTGAGCAACTGCATCTTGCCAAGTACAAAAAATAGAATTTACTTTTTTCCCACTACAAATAGTACAGTTTATTTTATCAAGGGCCTTCTGTTTTTAAGAGAAGAGAACTTACTCAGAATCTAAGTGAACATGATTTTGCTTTATTTAGTGTAAGGAGTAAGTGCTTCACAATGCTTCCCTATGGAAATGAAGAATGGCAGAATATAGCCATATATATTTCATACATTTTTTTTTTTTTTTTTTTTGATTTCCAATTGCATCCATTTTATTGCAAAAGACAAGATTTCATTCTTTTTTATGGCTGAGTAGTATTCCATACTATATATGTATCATATTTTTTTTTATCCAGTCATCAGTTGATGGACATCTGAGTTGAGTCCATATCTTAGCTATTATGAATTGAGCTGCAATAAACATGATACATATAACTCTTTGTTATGCTGATTTCATTTCCTTTGAGCAAATTCTCAGGAGTGGGATTGCTGAGTCATATGGTATATCCATTTTTGACTTTTTATTGTATCTGCATACTGTCTTCCACAATGACTGTACTAGTTTACATTCCAAACAACATTTGGTCAGGGTACCTTTTTCCCCACATCTTCACCAGAATTTATTGTTTATTGATTTCTGTATGAGAGCCATTCTAACTGAGGTGAGATGAAATCTCATTGTGGTTTTGATTTGCATTTCCCTGATGGCTAGTGATCCTAGCCATCATGTTTTCTTGTGTCTGTTGGCCATTTGAATTTCATCCTTTGAAAAATGCCTGTTTGAGTCCTTTGCCCAATTCTTAACTAGGTTGTTTGTTTTGTTGTTGTTGAGTTTCTTTCTTTCTTTCTTTGTTTCTTTCTTTTTTTTTTTTTTTTTGTATTAAACTTTTATTTAATGAATATAGATTTCCAAAGTATAGCTTATGGGTTACAATGGCTTCCCCCCTCCCATAACTTCCCTCCCGCCCGCTACCCTCCCCTTTCCCGCTCCCTTTCCCCTTCCATTCATGTAAAGATTCATTTTCAATTCTCTTTGTATACAGAAGATCAGTTTAGTATATATTAGGTAAAGATTTCAACTTTTTGCCCATAGAGCCTAGGGAGATTACTGACGCCATGAACAGGAGTGTCAAATTGTTAAATCAGCAACAGGAGTCACTGTGTACTTACACCCCATGTGGGATCTGTCCCTAATGTGTCGTCTAAAGCCAAGTGATGCTACGACTGGTACTGAAACGGTATTTTTATACTATGCGTTTCTGTGTGGGCGCAGACTGATGAGGTCTTTGCTAATTATATACTGAAGTGATCTTCTGTATATAAAGAGAATTGGAAATGAAAAAAAAAAAAATAACCTGGTGTTAAAATGGAAATGGCATAGAAAATTAATTAATTTGAAAAAAAAAAAAATTCTGTAGGATCTCTGTCTTTAATGTGCTGTACATTGCTATTTAATGCTATAATTAGTAATCCAATGGTAGTTTTTTATTTCATACATTTTCATTCAAATTCAGAACATATAGCTACATGTATGGTGTAAGGTTAAGAAATTATCTTGTATATATAATTTTCTACAAAATGTAGCTTTTCTAATCAAATATAGAAATGAGAGAGAACCTCAGGCTTTGAACACCAAACAGAATCAACAGGATTAAAACTATATATAACAAAAGCTAATATACCATAACTCAATTAAGTCTGGGAATCCCATGAAATTTAGAGAACATTCCTTCTACTTTATACACTATTATGCTTTACAATAGCCACAGTACAACGAAGGCAGTATCTTTCCACATAGAAAAAAAAAAAAAAAAGATTATAGTGACTCCCAGTAGACAGTTTAAACTTCTGTAGTTAGTTACATAACTGTATAATATAACCATTTCCTAAGAACACTGTTCCCACATGGCAGTGACCCTAATGTAAATTCTCTAAATTATTAAATAATCAGCCAATCCTTTTATATTTGTCCATATGAAGAACTATTTATCTCTAGCATTAAGTTCTCAGGTTGTCAAGGTGTCCCATTTCAACTGAATCATATGCCTTTAATCTTATTTTTACTATTTTAAATTCATATTAAAACTGTACTTGCCCTGGTAATTATAAAGTATAATTCACACAAATTATAATTAACTTTTGCTAGAAAGCTTGGACCACTCAAGAAGTGTTTTTTTCTATTTTCATGGCATCTACATTAATAGTATCAAATATTATTTTGTCCCATGGAGAGACAACACACACAGTCTTGTACAGCTCAATAGATTTTATGTTTGTTTTTACATTGTTCTCATGAAATTTCAACAATATGGATATCATTGTCTTCATTTTAGAAAAAAATAGAAAATAAGTAGATTGCCTACTGTGTTGACAGTGAATGTCAGAGAAATGTTCCTAAAACCCAATTCAGATCAAAACTTTTTAGCAAAGTTATTATGCATATGAAAATAGTTTGCATATGGATTAACTGAGAATCCAAAGCTGGAGACAGTTTATCCCCATCAAAAGTTTTATTTTTTATTATATCTTTTCCTAACCTCTGTTCTCCAACTGTGTAACTTCCATCACCATTGTTCAATACACTTGACTCTGTCAAAGCTCTGATATTATCTACTGTTACGATTTCCATTAAAAGGCCATGCACATTTCATTCCTACTCACCCATTTATTTTCAGTGTAAATTATCATCTTCCCACCAATGCTTTCTTCATCCTTCAGTTACATTTAGTTATGTTTTTTCTGACAAACCTTCCTTATCAATATAGCCTCTATAGCATAACATTCATTTCATAATCATGTATTAGATATCAAGTAAAATTTCCTAATACATATATCTTATTATTAATTGAGGGGTATTTCTTTATAGGATTTAGCAAATATTTTGAATTCAACAAAAGTTTATTGAAATCAAACTTTTGTATTTAATAGCATGTCAAAATTAGAATGTTTCCACTAATCTAATAAAATTAAATATTTATTGAATGATTGTTTTGCAACAAGCATTGAATCAAGTTCATTGTATTTTATCCCTCACTATTGATAAATTCAGTGGAGTCATACCAGTCGGTACAAAGTTCTCGAAAGTTGGGCTGGTGGTTTTGAAATCGGAGAAGAACCCATAAAATCTACACTGAAATGTAGCCCCTTAAAGTTCCCTAGAAATGCTATCTGGGGTGCCACATGTGCTACTGGAATTTGGGGTGCCATATGATTTCACCATGGGCTTATTACTAAATCCCCAATATTAATAAGCCCAAGAGGGTTCTTGCCTAATATTTAGAGAAGAATTCTAAATATCAGCCCAGATAAACGAGGCAGCATGGTACGTTTTAAGCTTTTATTTAGTGAGAAAGATGCATAGGAGAGTGAGAGCTTTATTTAAGAGAGAGGTAAATAGGGCTTCATACCGAGCACCAGGAATCAGCCACATGGAAGAGCATCTAGGCCTGTATCTGGGCCAGGAAGCCTAGAGCAGATGGCCTGAAGGCCATGCGCCCTGGAGGCACGGGGCTACAGCAAGCCCCCTCCTGACAAGAGGCCTGGGAAGAAGCGAGCTGGCAGGACACACTGTGCCCCAGGCTTTTAACCCACTTCCAAAGGGGAGTGGTTAATTAACCTGATTGGCTGGCTGGCACCCAGGTCTGGCCAGGTAGGGGGATGAGGTCACACAGGGGCATAGCGAAGGCGTGGTCTTCCAGCTCACAAACCTAATCAGTTTTAGCCTGTATGCCTGCCTACTTCAGTTTCTCAAGTTGTTTTTGCCTTACTACTGTCTCTTAAACTTCATTGTGCTTAGTTGAGGGACTCTATAAAATGTGGACACTGGGATCTCCAAGTTTGAACACAAGAGGAATTACTGAAGAACTGATCAAGTGAGGGAAAATATGATAAATCTCACAGGGTAAACAATTATGTATCATAATCTTTTAATCAGTACTGCTCAATATTTTAGTTATCCAGTTTTTATAGTAGCAGTCTAGCAATCTCACAATGACTTTTATCTTCTACAAATCATTATAAATTAACTTTACTTTTGGAAAAGTTTTATGTTTACAGAATAACTGAGAAAACAGTAGAATGCTTACTGTTAGATTTTTCTAATAGCAGAATGTCACATTAGGATGGTATATTTGTGACAATTAGTAAACCAACACTGATACATTATAGTTAAGTATAGTTCAGATTTTAGTCATATTTCATTAGTTTTTCCCTAATGTCCTTTGTTAAGGGATCTCCTCCAAGATACCACATTAAATTAATTGTCATCTCTTCTTAGGCTTCTGTTGGGCTCTTCAGGCTTCCTTACTTTTTATGACCTTGACAGCTCTAAGGAGTAAAGAACAAATATTTTTTAGGATGCTCCACAATTGAAACTTTTTTTTTTCATGATTGGATTAGGGTTATGGGTTTAGAATATGAAGGCTCAGAAATGAAGTGCCATTTTCATTATATGATACTGAGTACAAACCAGCAACATGATTTATGACTGCTAATATTGATATTTGTCATCTACTAAAAACACTACTAAAGTAGTGTTTGCCATGTATTTGCTCTCTAAAGTTACTGTTTTTGAAATACTGTTGCTATACTGGACCCTTTGGATATAAGTTGCTAAGTGTAGCTCACACTTGAGTAAAGAACTGTGTTCCTCCTCATTGAGGATGGAGTACCTATGCAAGTTTTGTAGAATGCTTCGTTTACATGGTAGATTTTCATTTCTTCACCATTTATTAGTTTATTCAATCATTTGCTTCTAACTGTATGGAATAATGTATATTTGTTTTACATGTTGGGTATAATGCAATATGATTGAAATTATTTTGTTTTTTATATTATTCTGTCATTGGACAATGAACCTGGGGGCTCCTATGCACCTTTGACATAGCCTAATCAATGTCTGTGTATGTGTGTGTATGCGTGTTTAACACTTCATTCCTTTACAGGGCTATGGACATATTTTGTATGTTTAATATTCTGGTCCTATATTGAGCCATCTTTTCTAGGTGTCGTGGATAATCTTTAATGAAAGAATAGTGTTAGAAACTAAGATTTGGCTGCTAAATGAGCTGGTATTGCTGCTATGTCATTTATTTCACGCTCTTTCAGCATACAGAAAGATCATCTGTATGAAGGGACTTCAAAAGTTTATAGGAAATGGAATTAATCTACATGTTTACATTGGTAAATAGTTTGAAAATATATACGTATGAATTTCAAAATTATTTGCCCAAAGTAATATCATTTAATTTCATTTCCAATGAATTTTGAAGTAGTCTCTTATTAGTTTAAACATGAGTTCTTAGTTATGTCATCAAATTAACTTCAAAACTACAGGGATCGTTCTAGCCTCCCCTCCCTGATTATGTATAAATCTGCACTCCAACAGTGAGTGGGAATCCTGACTCTCACCATTTACCATCCATTTACTTAACTGATCAGTTTTAGTTATGCATAAGCAGCTGTGTCAGAATTGTTAAGGCTATTACTTCACCTTCCCCACAACAAAAGCAAATTTAACAGCCAGAATACAAGTTTGTGAGCATTTCCTTTTTTTCGTTATGGATTTTACTAATTCCTACTATCACTTTCATCAATGTTTCCCCACCTACCACACACTGAAATACAGTAACACCCTTATCCCACATTCTGATATAGATGTCCTTTTATGCTGTAAAGATTTGTAGGTTTAGATACATGCAAAATGTTATATACCCACTGTGTCATTGACAACAGTGTTATCAACTTACAGATCCCCTATGCACCACTTTGCAGCCTTCATTTTCTCCAAACTCCTGGAAATTACTCATCTTTTCATGGTTTCTATAATTTACTTTTTCCAGAATATCATATATGATATATCATATATGATGATATATGACTTTTTCCAGATTGGCAATTTCTCATTTACTAATATGCCTTTAAGATTTATCCTTATTGTGTGTGGTTTGATACCTCTCTCTTTACTGAAGAATAGTATTACATCAGGTACAAATAAACAATTTGGCCTTTGAACTGTTGTGAACATCTTGGTTGGTTCCAAGGTTTTAGCAATGATTAACAAAGCAGTTTTAAAAATTTGCATGTAAGTTTTGGTACATTTTTATATGTTGAGCAAATATGTAAAAGTGTAGTTGCTAGATCATATGGTAAAACTATTTCTAGTTTTGTAAGAAGCTGTCAAACTGCCTTCCAAAGTGCCTATACCACTTCACATGTCTACCAGCCATGAATGAGTGTTTCTGTTGCTCTGTACCCTAGTCAGATTTGGTATTGTGAGAGATTTTTGTGGTTCCTTTTGTTTTAGATATGCTAATTGGTGGATACTGGTAAGTTACTGTTTGAGTTTGCAACTGTCCTATGGCAAATTATGTCCAGCATCTTTTCATATACTTATTTGCCATTCGAATACCTTTTTTGGTGAAATGAATATTCAGGTATTTTGACCATTTTTAATTGGCTTGTTTTCTTGTTGAGTTTGAAGAGTTCTTTGTATATTTTGTATAAATTCTTCTATCTTTTAAATTATATAAGCAAAGTTATCATATCAATATATTTGTATTTCAGGGAGAAGCACTACCAGTTTAATGTCCTGTTTTAAACTCATGATTTCCCCCATTCATTTCTTATATTAGTTACCTATCAGATTTTTTTTTGGTAAAATATTAGGCATTTTGCATATATTATCCTTACTCTATACTCTGACAGATTTATAGTGTAAAACAACCAACTAATTGACCGGGCAATATTTCTTCATGTATTTCTCTTTCCTAGGATTAAAAATGCTACATTCTCTGCTGAGTTTTCATCGGCATTCATATTGCCCATCTCCTGTTTTAACTTCTCTGAGGAACAGAATATATTTCTGAAACCTCTTTAAATTCTCTATTATTTCTTCAAAATACAAGAAAGTGGTTATACAAAAGTGTATACACATACATTATATATTCAAGATTTTACCAAAAAGGAGATAAAACAGTATAATTTTCCCTATACTATTAAATACCAAAATAATATGATACATAATTATGTAATATTCCAAAAACAGTAATTTTGGAATCAATCCTATCCTCATGATTTAATATTTACTCTGTGCTATATGCCAGACATTCTTTTGAACATTTTAGATAGGGAGTAGGACAAAAAATGGCACTTTATTCTAGAAATCCGTTGACAATAAGTACATTAATAAATTAGAAAATCTCAGGTAGTGATAAATGGTAAGACAAAAATAAAATAAAGTATAAAGGATGGTAGCTACTTGTTTCTATTTTCAAATAATGTTACTTCACAATTACTTTTATATCTATATTTAAGTATTGCCTAAAAACAATTCTTTGATTTAAAGGTGTAGGCTTTGTCTTCTACTAGCTATATTTGTTTTTTCACAAATCTTAATATACAGGATGTATGAAGTATATATTTGAATTTATTACTTCTGTGTAAAGACCTAAGATTCTCATATAATGTGACATGCAAATATAAGTGTTCTTGTATTTAATATAGTAACAATTTATTATTTGTCAGAGTAAATCAAAGATTAGAAGTATTCTTAAATATGTAAACATGTCACACTTTTTGATCTGATGGCTCTACTTTTTTATAGCCTTTGAATAAAATGTAGTGTCACACAATAATTACATGTATTTATACCCCTGAAAAATATTGATTTAAAATCTCATCTAAGGAACTGTGCAGTACATCTCTGTGACTTGTATCAAGAACTCTTAAGGATTTTGATGTGAGTGTGTACTTGAATGCACTTATAACTTAATCATGCTCTTTACCATAGCCAGATGCATGTTTGAGTCCTGTGAAAAGTGTTGGTTTCCCATCAATTGCATGAACCAAATATTCATTTGATTTATAAGGAAAAGTAGCTATGCCTTATATATACTTACATATTTAGGCAAATTGTGTGTGTATTCACATTGGTATGTGAAGTAATTACAATCTGAGAAACGCAGATCAGTAACACAGCAAATGCTATTGCAACATGCTGAAAAGGTTCTATAAAATTTAGTGACGTGGCACTGCAACATCAATAGGAATCAGATTCATTGGGAAGAATAAATATTCCTTCAGATGCACATTTCTTTGTAGACCTGATGATAAAATTCTGATACTCTCAGTAGCTTCTGTTAAAATGTATGAAATTATTATCAGTTGTAAGGACATAATACTGGTATTCAAATCAGTGAATGACAGAAACCACACTAGAGGATGATAATTGAGTTTCAGTAACATTTTTTTGATGTGACAAGTTGGAACTGAAAATGTTTTGACAGAAGTTCAATTTTCATGGGTTATCTGTCATCAATATATAAACACGTGATTGATTATAAAACAGAGATTAATGTGTTTGTAGAGAGAACCTTAATGATTTAGTTAGTTGATTTCATATCTAAAAAGTTTAAATAGAGCATTATAGTTTGACTCAAACAAAATATTGGGAACAAGTGTTATAAAAAGTGTTGTAAAGACCATTGTTTTATACATAGTGATAGAGGTAAGGTCACATTCAAGTATCACATTTTTGCTAAGGAGTTCTTATTGATAACAACTATCCCACATAACTTGATATTCCATGATTTTTTTCTTTCAGATTACATCTTTATATAATATCCAATAAGTACTATTAATCTACCCTCCTGTGAAGCAGGAAATGAAGTGATACCACCTTCGTTTTGCATACATATGTACTTTTCATTGAAAGAGGTCAATTGTTTTACTTCACATTCAACAATTGCTAAGGTATGTGTAGGTGTACAGACTGGTGTTCCATTTCCTGCTATTGTCAGCTTTACAGCATGGAATACCATATTCTGATATGGAAGATAGGGACGTAGGCCTTCTCTGCCCAGATAAATTAATCAGAAAACATGAATGTGATTGTATATGAATGTGATTGTATATGAATTAAGATTGGTAAAGAGAGTAGTAAGCCATGATTTTCTTAATTATTGATATTTTAGGGATTTCTCTAACATAATTACCTTCTTACACTTTTAAGCATACAACCTAGTGCAACAGAAAGAATATTGAGCTAGAACTGAAGCCAACTTTAGATGGGCCAATAATGTGCTAAATATTCCTGTGGCATTTTTCAACTGATATAGCTTCAGCTAAGAAGGTTTAGAAAAATATTACTTCAAGATATCTTTTAGTTACTAAGTTAAGTTTTATGAATAATATGAGGGTGTATTTTAGAGGGTGCTACAAAGCTTTAAGGTTGTGTTTTATATTACTACACCCATGACAAGAATTCGCATGATAAAAATGCTCTTTGTGTTAAGCATGGGACCAGAGACCCCTGTCCGGTTTTTAACTTTTCCAGGCACACTTCTATCCAGTCACACCAAACTCATTCATAGATATGATCACTGAACTGAGAATGGAACTGACATATGGAGCCAGTGTGGCTCAGTAACACCATTTCAAATAGCACCAATCTTAGCAACAAAGAAAATTACTGAATCATTTGCTATTAGAGGTTTTGTTAAAATGTTTCTGGAGAGTAGCAGTTTTTAATTAAGAACTTCATCATAAAAAATGCAATTCCATATGGGAATGATGTAGTAACAGTGTAGTGAGTAGGAGGTATTGGTATCACAATGCACCTAAAAGGATTCTCATTCCAAGCCTGGGACCTTGAATTCCTGACCTCAGCGTGTCTGCAAGTTCATATGCAAACCAAGAAATAGTGACAGATATCATTAAATGGGGAAAGTGATAATTTATAGTACATAATGTCAATGTCAAAATAAAAAACACTGAATCTTCACACTTCATAATAAAAAATAAAACGTGAAACTAATAAAAAAGAATTTTGGTTAAGCATTAAATGTATAGATATCACTTTTTATCACTTATATAATATAAATAATTTCTATAGAATTACATATGGATTATCTGTCTACTTGATAGATCCTTTTCAATGGCATTATACTATTAAATAAACTGAAAGATCATTGTAAAAATAAAGAGTGGAAATAAGAGAGGAAGGAGGGGGAAGAGTGGGCAGGAGGGAGAGTAGTTTGGAAAGTATCACTCTGTTCGTAAATCTGTGTATCGGAAATACATAAAATCTGTATACCTTAAATCAAATTTAAAAACAAAACCAAACAAAAAAAAATGGTACTCTACTGTACATCTACTATTTGAAAAATCCTTTAAAAACCTAGGTTATTCTTTATACCCTTTTTCTGGATCCCATAAGATATATTGTGGAGATAATAGGAAGAATTCTAAAAATCAAGTGGACATTTTATTTAATGAAAGCTATATTTGATTTTTTTTATTGCTACTTGAAGAGTAGATTTGTTCCTACACTCTTCTTGATTCTGAACCAAAGCCAATCCAGGATCATATTTAGAGATAAAAAAATTTATAAGAGAGAAAACCATCCTATCAGTTAACACGTCAATATACATGAGTATAGTTTGGGTCACTTTGTGCTTGCTTCCTCAGGAAGTGGGAAGAACCTCCCTGCATACAGGAATGTGGGACGACAGTGGGCAGGGAGGGATAGGAATGAATTCCAGCAAAATCAAATCAGAGGAGCAAACTATTTTACAAATTTTAAAAATTATATTCATTTCAGAATACCTATATTTGAGATCTCAACCCACTTAAAATCTAAAGCAAAATTCTTTCTAAATATCATTTGTCCCCTGAGAAATGAAAGGAATGATGGTAATGACTTTTCTAATATATCTGTGTGAATTCATTTTATGCTGCTACAAAACAATACCATCTATTGGA